>NC_141992.1:23964737-25356404 GCF_049901715.1 Pseudonaja textilis | reverse complement strand
TCAACAAGGTCTTGATTATTCAGCTTGTATTTTATTTTCTGATATTTTTTTTGCCAATATGTAAGACAGAGCACTGCCCTGGGGGACACCATTGTTGACAGGTACAGAATTTGATAGAACGCTCCCAATTTTGACCATTTGTTATCTGTTTGACATGAATGTTTCTATCCAGTTATTCAGGTGTCCAGAGATACCATAAGATTTTAGTTTTGGGAGTAGTTCTTATTCCTCCTTATTTCCAGTTTGAACCTCCCTCTGACAAGTGTATATCCCCATTGCTTATTGTCCTGCCCCAAGGTGCTGTGGAGAATAAATCAACACTCTCTCTTCCCTGTGACAGCCCTTCAGGTTTTGGAAGACTGCTATAACGTCTCCCCTGAGCCTTCTTTTCATTCAGCTAAACATACCTAGTTCCCTTAACCATTCATGATATAATTTAGCTACCATCTTTAGCTTATCCTCTTCATTGCTCTTCACTGCACTCTTTCTAGGGCAGGGCTGTCAAACTTGTGGCCCTTGGGCAGGATGTGCCACGCGTTGGTCCCACCCATGCTCAGTTTAGCAAAGGGGAAAAAACTCTTGATACATCATGTGATGATGCTGTGATGACGTGCGTTTGACAGCCCTGTTCTAGCGCCTCAATATCTTTTGTGTGTGTGTCATGGTGACCAGAATTGGATGCAGTATGCCAAGTGTGGTCTTGCCAGTGCAGCATAAAGCAGTGCTGTCATTCCCATCAGAGGTGGGATTCTCCCAGTTCGCACCTATTCGCTAGAACCAGTTGTTAACATTCTAAGCAATTTGGAGAACCAGTTGTTAGAATAAATTACTGGCCTAATCCTGTAAGAAAGGCAGGAAGGAAACATTCTGGTGTTGCTTTGAGAAACTGCCTCTCCATTAACCCTTTTTACATTCTTGGCAGGACTAGACTTCCTGTCTCAGGAACATCTCTGGAGTTTTTCCCCGCTCCTTTGCTGGTACTTTGCTTGTGTGGAGTGACCATTCAAAGTTACAGTGGCACTGAAAAAAGTGACTTATGACCATTTTTCACACTTACAACTGTTGCAGCATCCCCACAGTCATGAGAGGCCAGGCGAGAAGATGTGTGCCTCAATGTGAGTGATATTGAGTTGGCCACACCCAGCCAATAACATGACCACCAAGCCATGTTCACCCAGTCACATGACCACCAAGCCACACCCACCACCTAAGCCACGCCCACAGAACTGGTTGTTAAAATTTTTGAATCCCACCCCTGATTCCCATGATGTTGAGGCTATCCCTCTGTTGATGTAGCCTAGAAATGTGTTGGCATTTTTGCACACTCTTGCTCATACTTAAGTGGTGATCCACTTAAGTTGGGTAATGAAAAGTCTACAGGCAAACAACCAAGCTTAGAGAGCACCAAGGGCTCTGAGGGGGATCTTGGAGTCTTAGTGGGCAACCAGCTAAATATGAGCCAGCAGTGTGCAGTAGCAGCAGCCAAAAAAGCTCATGCAATCCTAAATTGTATTAACAGAGGGATACAGTCAAGATCAAGGGAAGTACTAATACCACTCTATAAAGCCTTAGTAAGACCACACCTAGAGTACTGCATCCAGTTTTGGTCACCACATTACAAAAAAGATGTTGAGACTCTAGAAAAAGTACAGAGAAGAGCAACCAGGATGATTAGGGGACTGGAGGCTAAAACATACAACGAATGGTTACAGGAACTGGGCTTGGCTAGTCTAGTGAAGAGAAGGATCAGGGAGGACATGATAGCAGTCTTCCAATATTTGAGGGGCTGCCACAGAGAGGAGGGGGTCAATCTGCTTTGTAAAGCACCCGAAGGTCAGACAAGGAATAATGGATGGAAACTGAATAAGGAGAGATTTAACCTGGAAATAAGGAGAAACTTTCTGACAGTGAGAACAACCAACCAATGGAACACCTTGCCCTCAGAAGTTGTGGGAGCACCATCACTTGAGACTTTCAAGAAGAAATTGGACTCCTGTCAGAAATGGTGTAGGGTCTCCAGCTTGGGCAGGGGGTTGGATTAGATGACCTACAAGGTCCCTTCCAACTCTGATTATCTGTTATCTGTTTATCCACCAGGACACCTAGATCTTTTTCACATTTACTACTATTGAGGCTGTACCTCCTATTCTATATCCATACATTTGGTTTTTCCTGCCTAAGTACAGGATCTTACTTTTCTTACCACTGAACTGGATCTCGTAGGATGTGATAAGAGTAACAATACAGTAATTAAACGAACAAAAAAGGGATAATATAAAGATGTCAGTCACCCTCATAAAGCACTGGCCAATTTTCTCAGCTTCATTTTTCTATACGTGGGACTTCTAGAAAGCAAAGTTGATAAAGTGTGATTTATTGCAGAAAGGAAGGAAGAATCAGGTCAACCCTTTAAATTGTGTGCTTACTTCTGAGTAATTATCTGAGAATATTTAAAATGTTTTAATATTTACATGGCATGTAATAAGGAATTCACCGGATGTTTTTCTGTCATTACCTTCAGAAAGCAAGATGCATGTTGTAATTGGCACCTTGTGATACATTTCTTCCAATGGAAACAGTTGCTGGCAGAAATACATGTTTTTTTCAAGATCACAGCAGATAAAATGACTCCTTCACCCTGAGCCTCTTGGTGGGCCTCTTCTGAATTTTGTGCCTATTAAGTATGCATGATGACAGCTTAGTGTAACATGATTGTTTGATTGTGGCCTTGTGTGCTGATTGAGCCTGTACACCACAGTGTAGTTTGAAAACCATGATTTATGGGTTAGCATCTGATGGAAATATCTGGTGTCAGATGTACTGTCTATAGTATAGCATGGTTAAGCAAGCCGTGCCTTAGCTCAGTGTGTGAACTCAGCTGTATGATTTATTTTATTTATTTATATTTATGTTCCTAGACCTCTCGTATCCCTATAGAACTGCTAGCCGCAAAAGAAGATAGGCATAATTTTAATCTATTAATGATTATACAGAGGGAAGTGGAAGAAATCTAGTTTTATAAGAGCTCTGGTGGCTCAGTGGCCAGGATGGAGTATTGCAGGCTAATTCTGCTGACTACCAGGGGGTTCAATCCTCACCTGCTCAAGGTTGACCGAGCCTCCCATCCTTGCAAGGTTGGCAAAATGAGGACCCACATTGTTGGGGTCAAAATGCTGACTCTGTAAACTGCTTAGAGAGGGCTGTAAAACACTATGAAGCAGTATATAAGTTTAAGTGCTATTGCTATAAGGGTCTTCACATATCTGTTCAAGAGGAAGGAGCTTCCTTCACTTAATGTTAAACCTTAGCTGGCCTTTAACAAAACTGGCCAGTTACTTAATGGAATTGTCACAAATTATATCTTGTGTACTTTAATGCATTTTACTTGTTTACATTCCACTCCCAGATTTTTCATTGCTTTTCTGTAAAAGCTTTAGACTAGATGATTAGATATGATGAATGTTAATGACATTTTCCTCTGCAAAGCTATTAAGAATTATTTTCTGACTGAAGTTCAGCTGTTGACCTTTCAAAACACTTGCATTATTTCACTGGACTTTTCCCTTACTGGGAAGCGGGGAGGTTTGTGGCTGCCAGATC
This sequence comes from Pseudonaja textilis, assembly GCF_049901715.1. NCBI lineage: Eukaryota > Metazoa > Chordata > Lepidosauria > Squamata > Elapidae > Pseudonaja > Pseudonaja textilis. The sequence goes on along the minus strand of NC_141992.1, from coordinate 25,352,804 downwards.
TCTTTTTCTGGACTTTCTCCCCACCCACCTGTTCTTCTCAAAATCTTCCCCCTTTCAGTCCCTCCCTCTCTATTCAACCTTTCTCTCAAAAACAATGACTAAAGCTGCACTTGCAAGGGGGGGTGGGGTGGGGGAAAGAGAGTCTATGAGTCATTTGCACCTGGACGGAAGTTTTAGTGCTAGAAGCTGCAACCGGAGTCACAAAAAGCTGGCTGATGTGTTGACTCAGTACAGATGCCAGGCAAATACAGAGAACCCCAGGAATTGAGCCAGCCCAAGGTTATTTATACATTGCACTTTGTTTTCCTCTTGAGCTTATTCTATTCTTTCAAGGAGAGTTTTATATTCTCTTTTACACTAGGCACCACTGTTCTGGTTTAAACCGACTTACAGTTTATGGGCAACCTGAATATTTTTTTGAGGCCAGTGGCTTCCTATGTCAGTTTTCTAAGGTCTGTGAGCCACAAAATCTAGCCACCCACCCAGTGGGTGAATTCAGTTTTTTTTACTACTGGCTCTATGGGCATGGCTTGGTGGGCGTGGCAGGGGAAGGATACTATAAAATCTCCCATCAGAGGTGATATTTGCCGGTTCTCCAAACTACTCAAAATTTCCACTACCAGTTCTGCAGAATTGGTCAAAACCTACTGAAAACCACCTCTGCATCCTCCAGTTTGGACTAATCTAATGGCTTATGTGAATGTGTATATGCAATCAGTTAATGGTTCAGTGGAGGGGTGGGATTCAAAAATCCCAGCAATTGGTTTGCTGCCCAGTTGCTGGGTGGGCATGTCCATGGTGGCATGGCCTACCAGAACTTGTAGGAGAGCCATTTTTCACTTTCCCAAGGGTCCAGAGGCCTCCCCCGGGCCTCTGGGAGGGCAAAAATGGCCTCCCCTGGGCTCTGGAACCCCCCCTGGAAGTCAGAAACATTCCCATTTCCAGACTTCTGGAAGGCCCGTTTTCCCCTCTCCCAGACCCTCCATGCGGACCCTGCACTTACCTGCATTGCGTGGGGCCAGCCGGTCAGTTGAAATATCGGTTCGGTGAACCAGATGAAAACATAACATCCGGTTTTCCTGAACTGGTCCAAACTGGTAGAATCCCACCCCTGGTTCAGTGTATCATGCAGACTCAGAAAAGTGGATTTACTGAGCAGATTATGGTAAGGTGAGGTTCACTGTGTAAACCCAAGCCTAAGGTTAAAAATATCCAGATGACCACAAGATGGCAGCAGAGAACTGAAACTGTCTTTATCTCTTTGCTGCCATATAGCATTTGTCTGGATTTTTGCAGCCTCAGGTTTCTAGCCCTAATAAACCATAGAAGAAGAGGGAAGAAACTGTAAGAATAAAGCAATGATTTTGGACGATTTTTCAAGGACATGAATGGATGCCACACAAAAAAGAACACCTGTTCTTTTTCAGAGCAGATGGCAAGGCATGACATTATTTAAGGTACCAGAAGATACATTGTTATTGGGGAATAATGTTCTTACCTTAATTAATTACATTAATGTCCTTACAAATTGCCACTGGTAATGAAAGGGATCTCTTTTCCTAGTAGCACTGTACACACTTGAAACAGTATTTGGAGTAAATGCTTCAGAACTCAAGCAAGTACAACACTTCTCTATTATTCATTGTAGCACCGATTCCTTCTCCACCGCACACGCACACCCATTCCCATTCCATGTGTATCTGGAAACAATTGTTTTAAAATTATATACAGTATTAACCTGAATCAACTGATTCTGTGAAACAGTCAAGGTTGGTTCCCCCCTCATCCTGGCTCCACCCTTAAAATTATTTTGTGATTTATCTTTGGAGGAGTAAAATTGCAGTGCCTGACGCAGACTTCAGCATTAAAAGTTTTAAATTTACCTATAAAATTTTGTTCTTTAGCCTTGGTTACCAGTCTGTAAACTAACATTATGAGTGGTCACAAACCTGGCTTGAGAACTAATAAGGCAGTTTAGGCTGTTTACAGAGTTGTATAAATTTTGTTACAGAATTGCACTCTGCATGTTTTTCTCCCTCCCAAGTTCCAGTGCCCTATCCATGGGTCAATATGTTACTGTGTTTAAAACTCAAGTATTCCTCACTTGATGCCATATACATCAAATCATGTAGTTACCCCCAAATCAGATTGCTTTTGATCAGGGGTGGGATTCAAATTTTTTAACAACCGGTTCTGTGGGCATGGCTTAGGTGGTGGACATGGCTTGGTGGTCATGTGACTGGCTGGGTGTGGCCAACTCAACATCACTCACATCAAGGCACGCATCTCCTCGCCTGGCCTCTCATGACCGTCGGGATGCTGTAACAGTCGTAAGTGTGAAAAATGGTCATAAGTCACTTTTTTCAGTGCCACTGTAACTTTGAATGGTCACTCCACAAAAGCAAAGTACCAGCAAAGGAAGGGAAAAATAACTCCAGAGAAGTTCCTGAGACAGGAAGTCTAGTCCTGCCAAGAATGTAATAAGGGCTAATGGAGAGGCAATTTCCGTGAGCAACACCAGAATATTTCCTTCCTGCCTTCCTTACAGGATTAGGCCAATGAACTGCTTAGAATGTTAACAACCAGTTCTAGCGAATAGGTGCAAACTGGTAGAATCCCACCCCTGCTTTTGATCCTGTAACACTTCTATAATTGACACAATTGTTACTTCTCAATTATCACTTGATTTTGCAGAGATTTAACTCAGAGACATTATTTAGTCAGTCATCATGTTTTAATGGATTAAACCAACCAATTGACTAAGAGCTACAGGAAGGGCTCTGTCCACAAAGGTAGCAATTTCACACAGTGAGGTTGTCAACAACAACAAAAAAAACCCAGAGGAATTAAGTATCAGGAATATTGAAACATTCCATAATCATTCTCTCCTGGCGGGGTGGGGACTGCCAAATCTTTATTGACTACAATGGCTATCATTATTGTTCAGGAGCATTTATACATGGAGATTAAAAGTAGTCAAGATGGCAGCCACAACTACAAGATTTGAAGCCTCACCTCTTTTGTGCACATAAAATTTGGGTGGGGCTCGGGTCATGCAGTCCCCACCTTGATGTTTTCTTAAACCTCTTCCCCCAGAGACTTATATGGCTGTTTATTCTCTATGCTGGCTGGGGCTAATGGGAATTGGAATTCAACAATATGCCCCAAGCCACAAAAGTTCTCCTTCGGATGAATATTATAGTTCTATCTCTCACAGTGGTTTTGCTACTAAATCTGCTACTAGTTTACTCTTAAATGCTTTGTAAGATGTTGACGGTTTGACATGTCACTGAACTTGTAACATTTTTCAGGCATGGTTTATTATGACTGTTTGCTTAAGTGATCGTTCAAAGTTGCAATGGAACCTCCCACAAGATATTTACCACCCAATTTCGAATTTACATATAGCTGCCCCACCCCCAAGTCATATTGTTTTGTGTCCTTAGCAACTGGTTCACCTTTGTGGCTCTTTGCACATCCTGTGGTAACATGGCTACAATTTTTGATGTTTTTGCTGGTTTCTGGCAGTTTTCAGCAAACATCATCCATTGGGTATAATGGATTGGTTTAATGACTGCAGCATTCGCTTAACATTTGCTGTGTTCATGTAATGCCTGCACAAAAATATTTTAAAGTCAGGTCTTGTCACATGGTGTCCTGCTTAATGATTGCAAGGACTTCTGACCATAATTCTGGGCTCAATTGCGGTCATAAATTGAAGATTATCTGTATCTTCAGTTCTACAGTGCAGTGGAGAAAAACCCTACAAACTGTCCCCATTGACAATGGAGTCACAAATTCTGCTGCCTGAATTCCCTTCAACTGAAGGGATGAAGTGTGGATTGATCCACATAACTTACTAAGAAAGTTGCTTGGTTCCCATGTCAAGTTAACCATAAATTATTCACTTTAGCCTAATCTAGCATATTGTTAGGATCTTCGGCATGTTTCTTGAAGAACATCATCTTTCTCCAAACTACTAACTTGCCTACTAAACATATCCAGGATTTTGAATTGTCCCTAATAGCTAAAATGAAAAAAATGATAATGAAACTATTTAGCATTTAATGTTCAAAGCACTTTACATACATATGCCTTCTTGGATCCCCCCCCCCAAATGTCCCTGTGAGGTGGGGCACTTCTAAAGCCTATATTGGATCAAACCAATTACATCAAAAATATATATAAAAACAATTGGCTGTACCAACTTCTTAAAACTATAGAATTCGATACTGCAACCAATGTATTTTTCAGTATTATTGTTTCCATAGTGAGGAAGTAGGAAGGTTTTGGAAAAGAGATGAAGTGATGCTACAGTTAACTCTCTGGTTCATATTGGTGGTGAGATTTTACTGAAACTCATCTCACGCATCCTTCATATGTGGCCATTACATATCAGAGACAAGGAATCTCTTGGCCTCCAGATTTGCTGAAATGAAATTTCCAGCATCACTCCTCATTAGCTACAAAACAGTGGTTCAGCAGTATGTAAAGGGATACATGCTCCTGTATAACGGTACCTCTAACCCATCTTGGAAATGTGAAAAACATGAAGGTTCATTTTGCCATGCGTGGCAGACTTGTGAAAACCAAAACAAAAGGATAGAAATGCATATGATATAAAGAATTTTAAAGCTCAACATTCAAGTGAAACTAGCGCTTATGGTTAACCAATTAGAAAAGCTTTATAGGTTTTGTATATGATAACTGCAGCTAACCTATTATATTCCCTAAGTTGGAAAAAATACCCATAATGGAGAAATGGATTGTGAAGATGGCAGAATTGGTGGTAATGACAAAACTGAGCAGGGATAAAACAAGTATTTTTTATAAAAGACTGGAACAGGGACTTTATGCTGAAAACGGAAAAAGTGATTTTTGGATTTGCCATTTAAAAAGTGTTGAATATTTATAAAAATAATATAAAGGTGGGATAAAAATGAATTAAAAATACAGGAAGAGAATCATGTAAGATAATTTTAAAGAGGAAATAGACAGAATAAATTTGTAATTGCTCTAAAGGAGATTGGAAGAGATTACTTCTTTATATATTTTTCTTTTTTTCTATTTGTACTATCTTTACACTTTTATCTTTTCTTTTTTGTTGGTCTCTCACTGTATTATTTTTATATTTATCTTTTAATAACTTGAAAAGTGCTAATAAAAATTATATATATATTTATATATATATAATGAAGGGGGCAAGTTCTTTGTAATAATATATCAAAAGGAAAGCAAAATTTAAGTGCCAAAATCTGTCCTCCAATTTCAACAAAGCTTCCTTCTCCCAAAAAAAGAGTCTTCTCTTTTTCTGCATCATACTATCTGCCTCATGCCCAGAATTTTTTTGAATCATTTTTAGTGTAAATATTTTTGCACTGATGAAGTTACCTAGTTTGGTAATGAAACGTCTGCAAGAAAACCACCAAGCTCAGAGAGCACCAAGGATCCTACAGTTCAATTCTACAGCTCAATCCTACAGCTACAAATATTCTATCGGTATAATCGATAATTTTATAACGTGGCAGTCTGTAGTTCTTTTTGTCCCCTATTATCTGTACCTGCATCATTCCACAGCACCTTTACCTACTTCTTCTTCTTAATCTGAAAAAGCTCTATGGAAGGAGTTTTCTTTGGTAGTCTGTCTGATTTGACTTTCACCAATATAATTGAAGGCTGGGATGCCTGACAGTGGGAGACATGGCTGTGGAATGAAAGCTAGAACACACATAAGTATCTCTCAGGCATTTTGCAACTAAGGTAAATATAAAGACACAGCCAAGAGAAATCTACAAAATGTTCTTCTCCCTTGGAAAAAGATCTGAAAGCCATAAAAAAAGAATGATTGGGGTAAATGGAGAAGACATTTTCACCATAGAAATGATTGGGCTACTTTAAAACTTAGGGGAGAGCAATTAAAGTTCACTTTGCTACTGAGGTATTCAGTATGGAGGTTCAAAGGAAGTTTTTCTAAAGACTGTCCTGACTGTGTAGCTTTTCCTTAAGACCCATTTCCCTCCTCCAGAGCTCTTCCTGCGCTTTGTGGTACATGCCGCTTATTTACAATATAAGGATGTAAAATCAAACAAATGAAAAAGTTAATAAAAAATCTGATTCATTCCAAGAACCTTTCAAATTGTTTTAGTCCCACCCCCTTTCAGCCATTTCTTCTCCATCTTTCCTATCCAGGTAGCCTCACTGTTTCTTTCCCAGTAACACATGTCATCCCAGCTGCTTGTTTGAAAGGAATGTAATCTTCTATTATTAAAAGGCATGCTGCATTCATGTTTGTGTGTGTATATGTGTTAGGATTAGAGAGCCTGTCAGTTTGCACAAAGGTTTTGTTTTAAATTTTTGTCGCCTTGTAGCAAACTGAGCCCTGGTGTGAGGGAAGCAGAAGCATTACTATATGCGTAAAAAGATGGAGAGTTAAATTCTATTTTAATTCTGTAGCACCCATGCCTCACCCTATTCTCCCTCTTCTGTTGCCTTATCCATGCATTGACCATCCTGCAGGGGGAAAGATTATCTTGAATCTTCCCCAAGTACAACAATTGGGTAGGGAGTTTCTGTGGGTTTTACACAGTGGGAATCAGAGTAATCCAGTCATGTTCATAATCTCATGCTGGCAGGGTCCGTTGTAGCACGATGGATGGAAAACCTTGCTAGCTCTTGATCTCCTGTTCTTCAGACCCATCTTGCTCCAATTCTTCCTCATCTGACTGCACCACAGGAGTTTCAGCTCCTTCTTCACTGGTGTCCAGGCTATTCAGGTCTGTAGAGGCAGATGATGTGGACGAAATTCGTGATTTGACCTCAACTGTATTGGGTACTTGCAGAGAAATATCTTCCTGGAAGGTGTTAGAATCTGGCAAAGGAGATGGACAAAAAGGAAAGAAAGAAGACATTAAGACGACTGGCACTTGGTTCATCCTGTTCCACAATATCCTGATATCAGCCCTCAGGGATAAGTGGATCTACTATACCAGATTTATTTTTTATTTTACAGCTACTGTGTATTGCAGTTGCTTGACCAAACTTGAGAACTCTGCATTAAAACTGCATGAATGTTGGTGCACATTTCTGTAAACATACATACTTCTTTTGTCATATTACCCTACTGCATACATTATCAGCTAATAATATACTAGTGTATTTTATTCTATTTTATTTTATGAACATCTATATCTTTGTGCAGACCTTTCCCTTTATGACTTACAGACAAATTTGTTGATAAACTTTGTGGAAAAATTTAGAAAACTGCAAGTTTTGAATAACAAACTTTAAAATGCTTTTAAATGCAAAATGATGTAAGTCTGCACAGAAATCTAAATTATAATTATTTTTCCATTTTTGCAAGTGCATCCATTCATGAAGACACAAAATTAACTTAAGTTCTTGTTCAGATGCTATCCAATCCTAAAATATCCTGCCACTTCATTTTGTAGAAAGTACAGTTGGAAATTGCTGCAGTTTTTCAAAGATATGCACTGCTTTTTTTAATCAGTTAATAGATACATGCACATCAAGCTATTAATAGAAAATGCAAAATGCACTAAATTTTATCATTGCATCATGAGTTGTACAAAGTAATACCTCGTACTACTATTCTGGACTTAAATAAGTTGCATGTCAATCACTCCAAAAGATATAGTATGGACAAGCAAAATGCCATTTTAGGTCAGAGGAGTTTAAACTTAATTTTTTCTGATCAATCCTTCTCCAAACAAACAAACAAAACCTTGCAGATTGCCTAGAACTCAATGCCCCCTGACAGTTACACACTGCAGGGAATATTACAACTAGTCATTGCACTACATACAGCTGTGCAGAAATGATACGCAGTTCCACAAACTGAGTTAATCTTTCCTTGCAGTCACCCTGCTGATAATGAGTGGTGGAAGAGGATCCCTTTTCTCTAGTTCTGCATTCCAGAAGAATCCATCATAAGCAGCCTTTTCAGGCATTTTGTATGCCTGACCTAATTTTAAAATGTTGCAAACATGTACATCTTTGGATATATTCTGCACAGTTTATAATACAAATCACAAAATGTAATCTGAGAGGCAACAGTGAGACAGTTTCCCTCTGTGCTTCACATTAAACATTCTGCGGTGGTCCAAAAGAGGTGACCAGTTTCATGAAGGGTATAACTAGCCCTTGCTTAGCAGATTAATTGTATGGTTTGAATCATGCTGATTAATTATTATTTTATGATGTTTATTATGGCATGGGTTCAGTCAGCCTAAGTTCACAGAATGCCGTAGTATAGATGCTAACTAGAGAAAGAGATGTGACTTGGATATAAAAATGCTATTGTAAGACCGCAGCATCACTACTTCACCTACTATGAGTTATTTAAAAAATCAGCTCTCTAGGATCTTGCCTTAAGATGAAAGAAAAGGAAAACGTGTCGACTCCTTGCAGTGCTGCAAGAGGCCACGTCAAGAAAACATACACTGCAGGGATTCAAGAAAGGCCACTTTACTGTTGTAGAGTTATTTACAAATTTTGAAAATCCTGTGCAAAATCTTCACAGTCCCCCTTGAAGGCCAAAAAAATCAAGATGGAGCTAGGCTGAGTCTCTTCCCCATACTTTCCACTCTCCCAGGTATAAGCAAACATTCTCCTTCTCCCACCTATTTCTCAAGGGCAGAGCTAAATTCCTGCACAACATATTTCTGAATCTTTTGCTCTTGGAAGAAAATTTGCAAATATGTAGGAAGTACCCTGAGTGAACATTCCTGAGTCTAAACAGTTTCTGCAGCTGCTTGCTCTACTACACCTGTGATTATTATGCATCATTCATCTCCATTTTTATGTTGTCTACATTCTGCCTCTCTGTACAAAATTTACATTTCAAAGGCAGAATTATTTATCCAATAGAAGATACAGAATTGTATTAATCTCTCCTCATACTTCCTGGTGAAGTGATGTAATCATGATAGGAAACATCCCCAAGTTGCCATAATAGCAACAGCATTTAGCAATAGCACTTAAACTTATATGCTGCTTCACGGTGCTTTACAGCCCTCTCTAAGCAGTTTACAGAGTCAGCATACTGCCTCCAACAATGTGGCTCCTCATTTTACTGACCTCGGAAGGATGGAAGGCTGAGTCAACCTTGAGCCTAGTGAGATTCAAACTGCCAAATTGAAGGCAGTCAGCAGTCAGCAGAAATAGCCTGCAGTATTGAATTCTAACCACTGCACCACCAGCGCTCATAAGGTCCAGATACTTCAAAGAACCACCCAGTAAGGGTCACCCTCCATAATAGTTAGGATCTAACTGGCTAATGAAACACTATGAAACATGTTAATGAATATGTGATCCACTGAATTCAGGGACAGATGAAGCCAGTGATCCTGTAGCCTTCCACACAGAGCTGGGCTGTTGTTTGGTTAGATCCTATCCATGAATGAATCTTTGAGCTATTCTTTATGCAATGCAAACGATTTACATTCCTTCTCCATCTTTGGACAGGAGCTTTGGTGCTTGGGTTGTAAATCTCATAGTCTGGAGATTTCATTAGTGAGGTTACTTAATTGGAATGTGAGAAGGCTAAGCTGTAAAATGTCTGAATCACTCTCAGGGTGAATCATTGTGGCATAACTGAGTCCTTCTCCCTTCTAGCACAAAATCTAAAGTCTCCTGAAATTAGAGGGAAGATGGGTCATCTTAAATCCCAGCATTTAAAAAACCTCTTAATCTACACAAATTCAAAAGTATTTAGAAGAAGTTAGCAGTGCTGACTATCCAGGGACTTAACAAACTGACTAGATGCTTTGTTGGATTTTTATAATTTTATTTTTACATATTCATAGTTTTCATTCACTGTACATGCATTCAATAAAAGCATTTGATAGAAGCACAGTGACATCACATGCATCACAACACATAGCATCGATACATATGCCATTTGATGCATAATTGGTATGATAATAACCTGTTGCGCATGATATTTCTACCTCAACCTATGATGTGAGGCCATCTGTGCTCTTCCAGACATTGTTTAACTCCAACTTCAAATGTACCTCAACATTGGCTGGAGCTGCTGGAAGTTGTAGTTTCAATATCTAGAACCCCATAGAAATGGTCCTTAAAGTGATGTTGGCAAAGGGTATTTAACTTAGAAGTTTTTTATATAGGTCAGGAAATACAGTCAGCATGCTTTTCCAACTCTCTCATCATATTGCTATTATATTTCATGAAATGAGATTAAAGAAAGCCACAGAGTGATGGAATTCAAGATGTGATAGAAAATGACCACTCCCTGTCAAATACATTTTTGCTCAATTCTTAAGTCAAAAACTAGTATATGCAGCCAAGAAGAAAAATTAAGCATCTTCTGTCAGGATTGCCACATGAACAAAACATGCACACAGTTTACTCCTGTGCATTTATCCATTGTTTGACTTGAATGAAATTAGCTACTTCAGCAATTCACAAGAATATTGGGTCAACTTTAATAATAAAAGAACACAAGAGAAATGCGGGCACCTCTATTAGTAATCTAGCATTTTGAGATTTATCAAGGGGAATTTGGCTGTGTCCTTGGAACAGTTATTTCTTTTCATAAATTTCAGACATTGTTACTGAGGCAAACCTAGAAAGAGAGGAGTAAGGAAAGCACTGTTGCTTAGCAACAAGTATGGGGTTGTTAAGCAACAGCTTCCCTGCACTTTCCATTCCCCACTCCTCAGAATAAACATCACTGTTAAGTTTACAAAAAAAAAAAAAAAAGCAGGGGAGAAAATGTGATAAGTAAAAAGCCAGAGGGAAGAAGACGACAAGGTGCTATAAAAACAGTTCACAATGTACAGACTGCAGACAGTGTAGGCACACAAAACACTACTATCACCAGACGGGTTGTTTTTCTCTTTCAGTTTTGGACAGCAGATCCAAATGGCTCCAAACCCCCATTTTCTAACCCAAACAGAGCAGATTCTAACTTGAAACAATTCCAGTAAAGTCAGAACAATGAGCTCTGAGCTTTAAGACTGAGTTTGAAACGTTTCTGCTCTGAAACATTCTGCACACCTCTTTGTGCAGCCTGCTATCCCAGGGCACAAAACAGGTACAGTGGAGACGGTCTGCCCTCTTAGCACAAAGTGGGGAAATACTGTCTTGAAGGAAGCCTGGCTGCCTTTGCTATTCCCCCTTCTTAAGGCTGGCTACTTTATTTTATCCAAAAAGACCAGAAAAACAGCAATGGGATGTATCTGCCACAGGGAGCTCCTTGGGTTCACTTCTTGGGGAGAATGGGGGTGGAATGACTTGTCCTGAAAAGCCCAGAAGGGTATTTTACAAGCTGATACCATATATAGCCAGAAACTGTACTGCTCCCTTTTTAACATTGAATTATTGTATATTTATTTCATTTATTTATTTACCAGTACATGGCTTATAAATCATTCCAACTAAAACTAGCTCTGAAAGGGTTTCAAGCAGGGATGAGCTTCTGGGGGTTCGCAGTAGTTCAGGAGAGCCCCTAGCTAAGATTCTGTGCAGTTTGGAGAACCCCCAAATCCCACTCCTGGCTGACCCCACCCACCCCACCCCATCCCTCCCAGGAGTCCCCACCCACACGGCCTGTTTTAGATGCAGGAAAGTGCAGGGCGCACACGGACGTTTGGGGAGGGTGAAAAATGGGACTCCTGGAAGTTCGGAAGGCCAGAAGTGGGCCAGTTTCCGGCTTCCAGAGAGCCTCTGGAGCCCTGGGAGGCCATTTTCACCTTCCAGAGCCCAGGGACGGCAAGAACACACACACACACACACACACACACACACCACCATGGTGCAGGACGCCAACTAGGTCACACCTACCATGGCCATGCCCACCCAGCAACTGGGCAGAGAAACCTTTGCTAAAAATTTTGAAGCCCACCCCTGGTTTCAAGTGCTTATTGAGCATGGCCCCTAATATATCATGAAGCTTCTTAGGGCAAAAATGTTTAATCTAATTTAGGAGTTAAATTTATGGAGTGAAATAGGTGTATTAAGTCTAAAGGAGGCCATACTGCTCCTGTTTTACCCCTTATTTTGTTCCAAACCTTTACTTATGGTATCAACATTTTTGCCACTCTGAGTAGTGTGAGCTGAAGAAGCTCTGGGGATCACAATAGGGCTAGGGGACATGTCAGAGACCCATAATGTGGCTACTCCTGCCTTTAAGATTCCCATTGCTAAGGTTAGAAGTGGATAAACAAACACCCAAATCTTGTCAGTGGGAATAAGAAAGCCAATTGTTTCCCTAGTGCCTAGATTTTAATTTATATAAATGCCCGTGATGCTTTAAGTTTTACAAAATGCCAGAATTATCCACTGCCAACAGCACATCCATGGTCTTTGGTGCTTACTTCATTGTTTATTTCAATTTTCTTCAATTCAGATTAATACAGAAAAGACCACACATGACAAAATGGAAGTTACACATTTGTAAAAAGGAGTAAAGAATATATGGGTAATAGGAAATACTTGAAAGTTTAGGGCAAATAAAAAATGGTCTGTCAGAAAGACAAAAAAAGAGTTGCTCTGTACTAATAGCAGAACATTAGTCAGGGTTATGAGGTTTCTTGATTAACACAAAGGCCTACACTACTTTCTGGGTTTAAATTGATTATGGGTATTTGAGTTTTTCAGCTACAGTTGGGATTTTATAAAACAAAAAAACTCAAGCCTTGTCCAGTGGCCATCTGGAAATGTGTTTTGGGTTATGACTTCATCTCCCAAATCAATGCTCCCACTAAGAAGCTGTAACAATCTCCCTTGAAAGGAATATGCCTGGGCATAGAGCTTCTTTGACTGACTATTTGGTACCATAGTATTTCAATGTATTATACAAGAGTGGTTCCATTGTATACCATCCCACTTATGAATATTTTTCTGGGTACTTCCCTGATTTCTACCCTATCTATTTCTACCTGGCTTTAATTTTAGAAAACAGAGCAAGAAAATGTGACAGAACAAAAAAAAACAGTATAACTTTTTACATTTCTACAGTATTTTTCATAGTTGCAGAAAAGGATACCAATGAAAGCTGTGTCATAGGCTGAGAAGATAAGTTAAGGTGGTATTTCTAATGACCAGGATGCTAAGAGCTTTCTAGCAGGCCATTTCCCTTCTGTTGTCAGCCCTTTGAGGTAGACCAGACTAGGAAATTAAAGTCAAGAATGCTACTATTTTTATTGTAATATTACAGTAACATATATTTTTTTACAAATGAATACATCTCCTTTCCTCTCCCTTTATCTTCATCAGAATTAAAGAGGGTTAAGTCTGAGATGCTTCCTCAAGCTAAATTTCTGCATCAGACTGAAATTTCTTTTGCCTGACTACAAGCACTGTTCTCCTGTTTCTCAAGGTTATTCTTGTTGCCCATTGCATCTACAGCCATACTAACTTCTACCATTAATGCCCGTGCTGGACCTGTTGATAAACAGCATATGCCCACATTCTTGGTTAAATTTCCAACCCTTTCCCTGAACAGAGTTTTACCATAAGATATCCCAGTTGGAACACAGCGGCCAACAATTGATATGGATAGTTATGGAAGTTGTACATACCTGGCAATAAGGTAGCTACATTGTTGTTATCCTCAGTCCCACAGCTAAGAAATACATCAACAGTGTCTTGGTCAGAGAGATCCAACATGTCCATCTGTTCCAGCATGTCCACATTGACCTCCATGGAAGAAATGCTACCTAGGGGAGCTGGGAAAATGTAGGGACTATCAGAGGTTTCACTGCATGAAGAATTCTCATAATACCACAGGGCAAGACCTACACATGGCTTGATAACTGTTTGTACCTATACCTATTATGGAAGAAATGGATATCCATTTCATAGCTTGCTGCCCAAATTAATCACAAGTAAATTACAAAGTTACTGACTGTTCTCACACAAATAACACATAGTTTTCCCATACTCTCATTCAGTACCATGAAACAGGGTAGGCAGCCTTTCCTGGAGCCTAAACTAAATTGCACAATGATGTAGAGAAGACAAGGCTGCATCATAGCATGAACAGGACCAGGTTTTCCTCCCTATTTTTCTTCTTCTTACTCTTCTAGGATTTGTATGTGATGTTTTATTATTTTAACAGCATTGGGCCTATTTGAGGGCACATACTGTTATTTTTTTGGGGGGGGGGGTTGGAGGGTTCAAGGTGGAAAAAGCTGCCTTTCTGCTGAAAAACAGTGGTACAATTGCTGTAAAATGTCACAAAAAGAGATTTGGAGTAGAACACTGGTACTTGATGATACAGGTTGCCCATGTATGATCTATGGACTTGACACTTGAACTTACGCCTCCTGTGTTCTATCTGCAGGTGTGATACTGGGAAGAAGAAATCAACATCATGCTGGAAAACTTCTTCAAAGAATCTTTGCCTTTCCCAAAGTTTCAGCTGCTGTTGTTGCATCTGCTCAGGGTCCAGCCCCCGTTGTCCATTTTCAATATCAGCTGAAATGAAATCAGAATGAAAAATTGAAATAATGAAGTGTTCTCTCCTGTTCTTTTCAGAACCAAAAATTGTCCTTAACAACATGCAGGATAGAAACACATTTCTTTAAAGAGAAATGTTAATGGTTTGAAAAAAGTTTCACTTCTGTGGGTTTTTGCACAGGACAGGAAGCTGGACTAAAATTATCTCCAAGATCCTTTTCCATTTTTACATACTTTCATGCATGATTCTATAGTTTCGTTTTATTGTCACTTCCTGCCAAGTAGGAACAAACCCCATTAAAGCATGTTTAGTAGTGGTGAAAATCAGAAGACTTAACACATTGTAACTAGTATAAATTATTTTCTGTTTTCAAGCTATCTTGAGTTATATGAAGAAACCAGACCCAACAATTTCTGACTTGCTAAATCAATTGGACTATTTTTTACAGAACTATAACGTGATGCAAGATGATGCAAACCAAAGCTTATATTCTGACCAGCTAATCCTCTTCACTTTCCAAAGTCTCAAATAATTTATAATCCTTTCTAGAATGTATTCATACTGCAGCAGTTTATAGCACAGAATTGCTTTGCAAAGAAAAGCACCATGTACACAGCTTTGAGCTCTTGGACGCACGGTGGTGTAGAAATGCATTGAACTTCCTATTTGTGATGATGAGGAAAAAACATTAAAACTTTTGCCCTACTCATTACGAAGCAGACCAGTTCTGTGAAATACACAAAATGAACCAGAAAATGACATAGTAAAGACTTATTGAATTATCTAGGCTACAGGAATCAACAAGAAAGGTTACCTTCAAAATGTCAAATTGATTGGTTCCTTTTGATTCACTAAACCAAATAAAAGATCAAAAAATTTACGTTGAAAGGATGCTGATAAATACTACCTCTGAAGAGGATATATTTGAGGGCAAAATTCATCATTATCCAATATGAAACCATTTTGACATGGTGGGAACAAGCTTCCTTATTTCGCATTTAATATGTTTCCCCTTTGAGCTTTGCCTATCCACCTATAAGAAAAATAATTTGGTTTCGCTTATTTCCAATCCATGTAATGAAATCTATGTAAATAAATAAGTTAATAGATAAATGTTTCAGTGTTTTCTGTTAATAATTATGGTTTTAGGTATTTATTGTTTTATTGTTTTAATGTGCTGTAAGCTGCCAAGAGAATCTTGTTCTGTGAAATGGGCAGCTATATAAATTAGATAGGATAGATAGGCAGGCAGGCAGGTAGACAGACAAGAAATGTTATATAAGAACTGGCACAAGAAAAATATAATTCATTTAAATGTATTATTCAGGTTGTGTGGGGGCTGTATAACTTATCTAGAGAAAAGGGACATATTGATAAATTAATAAAAAACCTTGTGGGCCACAAATATGATTTACAATAATTGTGATTTATAATCTATGACCTACCATTTTGCTGCTTGTATGTACTCTGAGAGCTTATGCACTGGAGACAAATTCCTTGTGTGTCCAGTCACACTTGGTCAATAAAGAATTCTATTCTATTTTATTCTAAATATTGAATGGAGCTCACAGAAGTAAGAACATGAATAGACAGAGACAACTCTTCCAATATTTTTATGCTAAACAAAGGACAAAAGCTTTGTTAAATCTTTGCCAAGAACATTAGCATATCTTCTGATGTCAGTTTAAATTTAGCAAAGCTAGTCTTAATTAGTTTTTAAGGCCATTATATTTTCTTAGTGTAATCTGCTTGAAGCTAACAGTTCAGGTTCTGTTTAGGTTCTGAAGTTGCAAGAAACTACTTGAACTACTTACTGTGCAAAGAAATTGTCTTGTAGTCTTAGTGGATTCACTTAATACAAGGTTTGTTGCAAAGTGCATCACTCTGACCATTCACTGGACAATTTGTTTACTTTCTGAATTAGAAAACTGACCAAAATAAATTGAAATAATGAAGCCCATTTCAGAGGGTAAGTAAACCAACCTTTTGGAGTATCTCCTTCAAAAACAAACATTGCTAAATCTGCTTCTTTTCAGTGTGATTAATATGAATGAAATCCACCCATATTTTCTTTTTTGGATCCTATAATCCCGTCATAAATTTTCTCCAGCGTATACAATAATTGATCCTTGAATACAGGATATTCAAGATAAGTTTGGGTTTTTTGAATTGATTTTTAAAAATTATTTCAAAGATGCAACTCACAAAGAGACAAAAAGGAACTAGATTCAATCAAGTAATCATAGTCCATTATAAAAAGGCTGAATGTTGAGAAATCTCTTTTTTTTCCCTGGGAAAATCCACATAATCAAGGAAACAAAGTAACAGATGGAATAAGAATGGCCCCTTGACCTTATCTAGGAGATTTTCCATAGCAAATATCAGATGCCTTTAAAAATTAAAGACATTTCAGCTCCTCTATTCAACAAGTGATGGTGCAGGGACTGGCTAGACTGATATAAGGAAAATGTGATTACTAAGCTGGGCAGTGCCATAACCAAGGAAACCAAACAAATAGTGAAAATTGTAATTGTCTCAAGTACAACAGCCTTTTCAATTGCCTCAGGGGAAATTTCAGCTCAACAGCAACTACTATTAAACTTCCTGTTCTGGGAAGGGAAAAAGAAAAGTGGGAGATGAAGAGGCAGTGTTTCTCTGGTGTGGCCTATGCATTCAGCTCCAGACTGGGAGAAAAAAAATCTCTAAATCCATTGGTACCAACCAAAATGATGTAACGAATATGCAATTTTGAGTTCTCCAGAACTTTTCATCAATCGTCACTGAATTCAGGAGAAGTAGGAAAGCTACACTCCTATCATTTGGCTGGTCCTAAGAAAGGCATCACCCAATGTTTGATTTGAAACTATTTTTCCCATGTATCAACCTGGCAATGGCAGCCTTTTATGTTTCAAGAAGCAATTCAAGAACCTCTGCAGCTACCAAATACAGTAAAAGAAGGCATGTTTAACCACTTGATATAGATATGGCTCATGTACTATTTTAATTCATGGTCATCAGCCAACAAACGTGTTTTTCCACCTGAGAAATTACTCAAGATAAAATTTACCCCACATGCCACCCTTCAAATATGCTGAGATTTCAAATTCCAGAATTTCCACCTAGCACAAGTTTCAATTAAAAGGGATCCAGTAGCAGATGATGAAAATAATGTCTCTCTTGTCCTAGAGGCTAGAAGATCAGAGCAGATTAGTCCAACCAGATGTGTTGAAACATAATTGCCAAACAGCATGTTGAAAAGCTAAGCATTATGGGAGTTTTTGTTGCTCAGTTATTCATTTACCTTCAATTTGTCCAAGCATCAAGATCTTTTCCAATGACCTTCCCTTTCATTATAGATCCAAAATGTCGAAGCTTCATCATTATTATTTTTAGAGAGCAACCTGTTTTCACTTGATCTAGTACTGAACAACTTGTTCTTTCTCCCTTCAAGGGTATTTTCAATTTTCTGTCATGTTTTTAATTCAACTTTTCGTACTGTGCTTTCCATATCTTCTTAAAAACTGGGTATTTTTGTTGGCATCATCTTTAATGAAGCCATGAATTTCATTCTAGAGTTCTTCAGGCAATCCTATTAATCAAATCTAATCCATTTAATTAATTTTTATTTTTACTGCATCATCATATGCAATAAATAAGTTTGAGTGGGTGCTTCAAAGGAAATAAAAACGAATGTCTGTGTAATATTGTACTGTAATTTTTATAGGGAGATGTAGAATTCTTTCTTTCTGCCTTTTCTGTGCCAGTATCCAGGATTGTTATTATGCAATAAAAATAATTCCTACCTTCTGATTATCAAAAACAGTAATCTTTTAGGCAGTTGGATGAAGGTATTTGCTATAAACATTATGTATATAGCTCCCCATGTCACCCAAGATGACTTTGGATAATGCACAATAGCTAAAAAGCAAAGGTATAAAATATATTGGATCAAATTTAGTCTACCCCCTAATGACCTGTCATACGTGACAATGTTGGGAGTGCATATTCCCACTGATATAGTTCAGAGAATCAGTGGGAGGTGCAAGCCCTTCACAATTACAAGGGAATGATCCAGAAAAGAACCAATATATCAAGAAATCAGCAAAATAGGGGAAGGTCCAGTACTGATCACACAGTCAACACCAATTCCTCCAGATTCATGCACGTGACAGCTTTTGTACATGGGTCTACACGTGGTCAAAATACTTAACCATGGCTATTGAATATCTCTTCAGCCACAGTGGTTCTTCTTTACTCCAGTAAGATTTCCATGTTCTTCTGGAATCCTTTATTAACAGACATGAATGAATTTCTGGCTGCTTAGATGAGTTTTCCTATAGAAAGCAGCCAGCAATTAAAGCAAAATTTTGATGGAAAAGGAACAGATTTTGATGGCTGAGGCAATGATTTCTAAACACTGGAGGTGCACTTGTTCAATTTCCTAAAGCTTTTGCATGATAAGAGCTGGCATAAGCTGAGGCTTTACTTCCTAAATGGCACCCTCAGCAAGACAGTAAAAATTCTGCAATCTCTAAATTGTCTTAGTTTTGCATGATCGCCTTGGTTTCTGCTTTTCATGGAATTGAAAAGCCATTTAAGTACAATGCCTTACTCTCAACACTCTTTACACTTTGAAGTCCATCATATGAATACTCCAGATGTTCCAGAACCTCAGCTCCCACTAGTCTCAGCCACTATGGCATAGAGTGAGGAATGCTGGGAGATGCAGTACAGTAATATCAGGAAGGCCACCGTTTGTTAATACTATACCTGGAGACTTACTTATGAACAAAACATGAAAGGAAAAGGGAAAAAAAACCACCAATGCTTGGAGAGCTCATTTCGTTCTTCATCAAATGCAGCAGCAAATACAACTAGAATAGGTGCTGATAATAATGATGTCATCATTCCAAGTAATGGACTGAGGGAAGTCAGGACTCTAACACTTTGCTCAGGTTCAAGAGATCCTTTATTGAATACATCATATAGGCACTTAGAAAGGTGATGCTACCTCTAAATTATTCCCATGCTTAGGAATAGTTAAAAAGAATGAGACCTCCCCACCCCACTTTGTCTCTCAGGTCATATGGACCAATCAGTCCACATGTAGGTTCCTGCTGACAGAACAGGTGTCTGTTGACGTGACCTTAGTTCTCATGCCATGTTATGGCTGGCCAACTCAGGCACCACATTCCTGACTTCCCACCCCCCCGCGTGCTCCCCTATACCCCTTGAATGGCAACCAAGAAATGAAGCAGAAGTAAACATGGCTTCAGCTGAAGTCATTTTGCAGGTTGACAAACACTGCATATCTGGTGAACATATCTAATCTCCTTAAAGTCAGAGAGAAATGCTGAAATCAACACTGCACAAGGGAGCCCATTGCCAATTTTAAAAATTACAAGGTGTTCCTAATATATTCACTTTAATATAATAAATATTTCAGAATCTGGGCTTGAGCTTTAAGGCTTATTGCAGACAAAAGGGAACTTTCATCCAGCTTAGATTCTGGCTGACACCATCAGCAGAAAAATATTTTTGGATACTGACAAAGCCAATACGTATAAATTTTTCTGTCTTCAAGGGGGTGACAATGAAAGCCATATACCCAACTGTGTGATACTGTTTAGAGCTAGGGTGGAAATATAAACTAGCCTGTGAAAAAGTGTTCAGTTCAGTCATCATTACTTAACTTAAAACATCCGCAGTCAAGATTTTCAAAGTGGAAGCTCCATGTCTTATTTGCATAATGTATTTCCATTTTATACACTTTCTAATACACATATTTTTCCTAAGGAAAAAAATGTCTTTAAGGAAGGGAAGACAATTAACTGATATTTTGATTGCTAAAGCTTATTGTAAGTGCTCCCTCAGTTTGGAAGTAATATTGACTATGACCTACTTCACTAAATTGTTGCAGGGATATTTTGCAAACAATGAGAGAAAGTACCCTATGTAGTGCCTATGAACTATGTAATGCTAAAAAAAATGGAACAAATACAGGGAGTCCTTAAGATTGGTCATTTAGTGCAGGGGTCGCCAACCTTTTCGACCTCAGGGACCACCAAACTCATAATTTTAAATCCTGTGGACCAGAGACCCTGGGAAAATCCCCAAAAAAGTTACATGAAAATTCCCCACCCTGTTTTCCTACCGATCAATCATTCTTTATTTGGGATCGCAAGATATTGTTTCCTGCTCTGTTCTCAGGGGGAGAGAGAGGGGGGGGGGAGAGAGACTTTTGGCTTCATGCAAGGAAAGCAGCAGAAGCAGCATAAGTCTTTCTTTCTCTCCCCCAAACTCCACCAGAAATGAGTCTTTGTGAGACTTGTGCTGGTGCAGCCTCTTAGAGCAGGGTGCCTTGCAGTGTCCCAAAGACTCATTTCTGGCAGAGTTTGGGGGAGAGAAAGAAAGGCTTTTGCTGCTTCCCTTGCATGCAGCCAAAAGCAGAAGAAAGAAGCGGAAAGAAGCAGCCCAGTGGCCAGGCCAGGCACATGGGCCGAGTGGAGCAAGTTCCCCGCTCCACCCTTTCCTCCCTCCCCTCACTACCTTGTGTTGTTCACAATGCAAGCAACTCAAGCCTTGTGTTCCTATGGGCCATATGGGCGGCACAGCCTTGTTTTTCCCGTGCAGCCTGGATTAATTGCTTGGGGGGGGGGACATTTCTCTGTGGACCACCAAAATTTTCTTGCAGACCACCAGTGGTCCCCCGCCCACTGGTTGGTGACCACTGATTTAGTGACCATTCAAAGTTCGGATGGATTTACCTGGGGAGTACTTATGACCCAAATTCAAAGTTTTGTTGATTACCCTCCCCATGGTCACCTGACTGAATGATAGGTGTTCAGCAATCAGACCACATTTAGGGCTGTTTGTAGCATCACGTAATCCACAATTTAGAGCAGCTTTCCTATGAGGACAGATTGTGACACTTGAGGCTTTTTAGTCTAGAAAGTAGTGAATGAGAAGGGACATGATGGTGATATATAAAATTATGTATGGTGTAGATAAATTGGACAAGGAGAATCTATTTTCTCTTCCCAAAATGCTAGAACCAGAGGACATGTAATGAAATTGATTGGAAAAATTGGGACGGACAAAAAGAAATAATTTTTCACTCAACACATAATTAAATGTTAGAATTCATTACCCCGGGATAGGAGTGTTCAGCAGGTTCTGACCAGTTCTGGAGAACCAGTAGCAGAAATTTTGAGTAGTCCAGAGAACCGGCAAATACCATCTTCTGACTGGCCCCACTCCCATCTATTCTCTGCCTCCTGAGTCCCAGATGGTCGGCTGGGTCTCTTTTTGTTGCCCTGCACAGGAGAACAGAGCTGGAAAGCAGGTTAGTGGGGTGGAGAGGGAATGGGATTTTGCAGTAACCTTCCTCCATGAGTGGGGTGGCAATGGAGATTTTACAGTATCCTTACCCGGTCATGCCCACTAAGCTATGCCACGCCCATAGAACTGGTAATTTTTTTTGAATCCCATCACTATCTGGGATGTAGTGCTGGCTACTAATAGCTTGGTTGGTTGGAACAATTCATGGAAGTCATGGGATCAATTACTATTAGCCTTGATTGTAGTGGGACTACCTCTGAAGTCCATCTGCTGGGAGACTAGTAGGCTTCTAGTGAGGTTGGGTGGCCATTTGAGAACAGACTGCTAGACTAAATGGGTCAGGAGTCCAATCCAGCAATGCACTGCTTATGTTCTCATCTTCCTCATCTGATGTTCCTTCCAGCTCCCTAACACATCCACCCATAATTAGAATAAAAATATTGCTTTACATACACTACCAAGTGATGATGACAACTTTAAATCCAAAGTTAAAGGCTTTAAAAAGGGATTGGTAAGTTAATATTTAACAAGGGCGTTAATCTTGAAGACTCATGTTTCCAAATACCAGATACAGGAGAATTATGATTGGAAAAGGGTGTATTGCCATATTTTGCTTGTAAGTATTATTCAGAATTATCCAGTTGGCTATAGTGAGAAACAAAAAACAAGACAAGGATGAACCTTAGCCTGAATGAGCAAGGCTATTCTTATGCTCTTGTGTTCTTCCTTTAGAAGGTGCGGTCCTCTCTTTAAATAACCTTCACCAACTTTGGCACCTTCCAAATATGCAGATTTTTAAGTCCCAGAATTCGCCAGCAATCATGGTTAATGTAAAGTTATGTTTTATTTTGGAGTGGGATAACTATAGCTTCATAGACATTAGTATGCTATTTATTGACTGAGGTTGATAGAAAGTATAGTTCAACAATATCTGAAAGGTTAAAAGTTGCCTATCTTGTCTCTGATTACATCTAAATTGATAATTGCAATTTTATATAAACTTGTTCTTCTATTGTGTTATTGTTCTTTTTTGTTGATTCATTTCCTGGTTTTCTTGGTGATCTGTAACTTGCCAATCTGCCCACAGTGCTCTGATAAATATTATAAGGTCTCAGTCATGAATTTCATTTGACATAGAATTGAAACTTGTATGAATGCTGGGTCTTTAAAAAAAAACCCAGCACTCTTTTCTTTTCAACTAAATATCCAGAGCAAACCCTTATTCCTATTGCTTGAGAATACAAGGTTTAGTTTCAGCTCAGAAAGAAAAGCTTTCTAAAATGAATTGCAGTTCTCATTCCATGGTGGTCTAATTCAATACTGGTCACTATGCTGGGTCTCCTCTTCTCCTGGTAGAACAGTTCTAATGTTTGAGCAAATACACTGGGAAACCAAGCTGAAGAAAGTGATCCTAGGCATCAAGACAAAGAGAGATGGAACGGATTGGTACTGTGTAACAACATGCCACGGTTTGGACAAAATGCTTTATGTCAGAGCCTGAATCAAAAAGATCTGTTGGGATTTATTTCCCAGATAAATTAACAAACCTGCTGATAGATTCCTGATGAAATTTCATTAGCCAGCTGGGCAGTTGACCACAAGCTTTGAATTGCCATTATCTAATTCTTGGTGCTAGTCAGCTGCTTTGTTGAGCAGCTGATGGTGGGCTGGACTGCACTAAGGCAGCAACTGAGGGTCAGCAATGGTGCCATCTTCTTCATCCCACCTTGGGCAGACAAGAAGGCAACAGGGTTTAGATATAAGCTTTTTTACATCCTTCTCTTCTGCTTCCCTGTAGCAAAGAACAGAGCGGATGCTTTTCCTTCTCTTCAGCACCGATGGGCTCTCTCATACACTGCCCGGTACTGAGATTGCCTCACTAGGATGGCATGTACCCCATGACTGTTCTGTATTCATTCACAATGCTTCCTCTTGTGGGCTGCATTCTTTGTTTAAGGAGAGAAAAATACCTGCTGCTGCATTTTCTTTCCCAGGGCATTCAACCAATGGGGGCCTGCGCTCATTCACAACTGGGAGTGGGGTGAACCGTGCAACAGCGCTTTCTCTTGACAGGCTGCCTCCCCCCAATGCGTTTCTTACTTGGGTTCCAAAAGCACCAGTTTCCCTATTGCCTACTAATCCTTCCGGCTCTCATTGCACACTCATTATGCACTGAGGTCTGGGGCTGAATGTGAAAGCGAGGACTGTAAGAAAGGAATGAATCTGGGAGTGAAACCTATAGATTTGCTTCTCATTCATCTGTTTATTATCTACATGAAAGGTTTTTCAAACAAAGCGAGGCTGCCCAGCAGCTAGATTAACCTTAGCATCAGGTGCTGTACCTTTATCTGAAGGAAGAAGCATATAAAGCCCTCAAAAGATGGGTTTATATGGTTAGAAATGTTATTGTTGATGGGCAACAGAGTTCTATTGAATGTATTCTGCATAAGAGTTGGGACTGCATAATTTCATTTGAAATGTATTAATGTCTTCTGGAGGTAAGTTTAGCATACAAGTCAAGAATATTAACACTGAATGTGTGGCATATCCACATCACTTAATATGAACACATTAAATTCTATCATATATATAGATTCTCGTGAAAGCACTGTATTACTCTATCTAATTGTACTTATTTAAGTTGAAATTTTTCAAGAGATTAGATAACAATCCAGAAATTAATACTAATATAGCTTTTAATCCATGTATTCTCAGGACATCTATAAAATAGTCCAACATAAGAAATTTAATTTTCATTATTAGCTGCAAATTTACAATAGCAAAATACTAGGAAACTAAGAATACTTTTTGTGTTTAATCAGATTTAAAAGTGGCAAGTTGCATCAGCTGCCAATTTAACAGAATGTTAAATGTCATTTAATTAAGAAAGGTTTTACTCATGTTTGTTCTTTTTTTTTAAAACTTACATTAGTCAATTAATTCCTCATAGATTACCTCTACCTACACAAATGTACATTTTGGATAGAACAATGGCATTTTGTAGTTCAACTTGACTTTCTCAGATTTTAATCTATTGCAATAACCACTACTAAGTTAGTTACTGAAATCTGATTAAGAAGTAGGTTGTCATGGCGACAACATAGGTCTACAGCATTAGTAACTGGATTTATATGGACAGGATAGAGTCCATAATAGATGAAGCTGATCATTTTTTCCTTCTTTTTACAATCATTGGTTTGCCAGGGGCAAGCTATTGTAGGTGGATTTGTACATGATTATATGCATCCACTATATTTCTTAACAGATGTTTATTTATTCTCAAATTATTTTGATGCTTCTGCAACTAAAATAATACAAATGGTCATATTGTGTGGGCCCAGAAAATCCTTATATCCAGAGTATAAAATTATCTAACCACAATACTGTAGTTTCTCTAAATCCTTTTTCTCAACTCTTAGGCTTCTAAGTTCCACAAAAAGAAGGGCATAAAAAGTTCATCTCAGCAACTCGACTTTGTTAATGATTCATACTGCAGCTCCCATAAAGACCCTGAATGTTTGTCTGTCTTTGTCAAGCTGCAAAAGCAAAAAAGATATGCTAAGGTTCTTCTAAGGCAGGGGTGTCAAACTTGATTTCATTGAGAGCCACATCAGGATTGTGTTTGACCTTGGGGGGCTGGGGTAGGCATGGCCAGGATGGGTGTGGCCAGCTCGTCACTTGTCTTGGGGCACCTGTGATGGCCTGAGCGTTCTGACAGTGAAAACAGGCTCTCAAGCTCCATTTTTGGCTGTGATGGCCTCCTACAACTCTCTTCCAGCGAAAATGGAGCTCAGAGGGCTGCGGGCAGCCCTCCTGAGTTCCATTTTCACTGGCAGAGGCACCGTGGACCAGTCCTTTGCTGTTTCCAGGGCAGCCCCATGGGCCAAATCTAAGCACCCTGGGCCTTGAGTTTGACACCCCTGTTCTAAGGAGTTTCCTTTATTGTTCCTCACCTTTAGACAGAATTAAAGTAGACTGCTTGCACCATTAAACATATACTCTAAGGACTCCCAGGGAGGAGCTGTCTTAACTATTTTTACTTCCAACCAAACTATTGAAACTTTGCTGTCTTTTGCTCCTCTGGAATGTGATCCATCCATCTTGGGAATCTGGACCACATTCCACCACAGACTGTACTATAAAAGTAAAGGCCTCTTTTGATTCAATTGGATACGGTTATGTAGTTTTCTTAGAAACAATGCAGGTTATCCTTGACTTACAATCACAATGCAGACCAGAATTTCAGTCGCTAAGAGATACAATTAGGCAAGTCATCACACCAACAGAAGCAATTTAACAACCCTTTTTATCATGGTTGTTAAGTGAATCATGTGGCTATTAAGCAAATTCCATTGTCTTTGCTTGTTGGAAGCTCCCTGGGAAGGTCACAAATCATGATAAGGTGACTGAAAAATACTGAAACTATCATAAATGCAAGCTAGTTCCCAGCACCTGAATTCCTGTCATAACTTTTAACTGTTAAACTAATGGTTGTACGTTGGCAACCACCTGTATATCAATGATTTGTCACTGCCTTTTTCTAATTCTTTTTCTAATAATTTTTCAATCTAGTTTATAACTCTGGTTTATCCTGTCCCAAGTATTAACCAGATCTGACCTTAGTTTTTTGAGATCAGCCAAACCATCTTAAATGACTTCCTCTCTCTTAAGTTGCTTGGTCTACTTCATAGATTGAAATATACTGATAAATAGAATTATTCACTATTTTGAATTAACATGGTCAGCCTATGAGACCCAACTTAAAAGCTGAAGATGATTAACATGATGATTCAAATCCCATTTCAGATATGAGATCACCAGGGGATATAGTACAAGTTACTAATCTCATGGCTATTTTATATTTGTCTGACTGCAAAATGAGAACAGTGAGCTATTGTACACAGTTATGAGGAAATGTAACATAAAGACTATGAGCATGAACAAAATTCCAGAGTTGCTGAGGTCACATAGGTAAGCCACTCCAACTTCATTAATTGTTAATTCTAAAAACTATTACCATTTAGATCAAGCGTTTCCAACCCTGGCAACTTAAAAGTTGTGGACTTCAACTCCCAGAATTCCCCAGCCAGCCTGTCTGTCAGTTCTTTTAACCCAGCATTTTGTTCTCTATTCTGATAAACCAATAAATCCAAAAAGAGAAAGGACATATTTGCCTATGCTGTTGTTTCAAGTAACAGATAATTAATGAGGTACTGCTTTTCATAGAATAATAAAGCTTGAAAAAGCCATTGAGGAAGTCTCCCATTCAACACACGAATTCAAATTAAGTATCTTCAGCAACTGTTTACCTAACATCTGGTTGCAAACTTCAATGAAGAGAAACTCACGACTTCCCTTCACTAATTGGTTTTATCATCAAACTACTCTTGCTATTGGAAAACATTTTCATAACATCAAATGAAAGAATCAGCTTTCCTGAAATTTAAATGTTGTTTTGGACTTGCATTCTGAGGGATTTTTATTTATTTATTGTGACACTCCTTCTGGTTCCTGAAAAATACTGTACAATCTTTCTTTCACCTGTCTTTTCTTTCTTTTTTTAAAATAAAGTTTTATTTGGGTTTTCACACACAAAATACAAGTAAAACATCTTTTTTGAAAATAGCATGGTCCCGGGTTGAATTTCTTTATACAGACACAAAACTCAATTTCATGCTCCTTTTTGTATTCTATTCCATATCTTATACTATTTTACATTTTCTATATAGTTTTTCCCCTCTTTTAATTTTCTCAATTTTATTTTGATTATCTCATCTCAATTCAAATCATTATATTTATATTTTTGTCTGTTCTGTTTCAATTTCATATTACCTTTTCTCATTAAACAAATTTTCTCCTATAGTTACAAATTGGAGTATGACACCTTTATATCTTTTAATTACATCCATTCAACTCTTATTTAAACTTCAATATATACCTTAAGTTTATGACCTTCAATATCATACATAATACATAACTTCCAATCGATTTCTGCTTGGTACATTCTTATAATACACGTTATATTCTTTTTAAAAAAAAGAAAGATTGTAAATATATGTAATTATAAACCCTCATTCCATTCCAGTTCAGTTCTATCATTAATAATCATTAAAATCTTAGCATCTTTAACACTTCTTTTCAATTAAATATCGTACTTCCTTAAAAACACATATAATCTCCATAATTATTTTTCCCTTATTTCTCTTCTAATATGTTTTATAAATCATTAAATATACCTTTTGTTACATTTATTTATTGACAAGCATTCCACTGAATTACGATAGCTATTTTATCAGACATTTTAATCATACATTGTTTCATATTTTCTAAAATTATTTCTGCTTCTAATATAACCATACTATCTTATGTACCTTTGCAGAATCCCTTTTTCCATTAAGTTTTCACCCATTATCTCTAAATAGGCCGTGTTTCTCTATATTTTGTTTCTGTCCTTTATAACTTCTTTTCCTTTCTTTCTTCCCTTTCATCTTCTCCCTCCCCTTTTTTTTACCCCCTTGTCTCTCTAGTTCTAATTCTCTCTTCTGCATTTCCCTCTTCTGTTGCTTTCTGATTTTATACTTATTTTTCACTCTTTTATGAGTTGTTTTTCCTAATCTTAAATTTTCCATTCTCTTTCCCCCCTTTCCTTTTTTTCCCCCATCTAAGATTACTTGTTCATTAAAGATGGCTTCTTCTTTGTCGCAATCTTCTTGTTCTGCTGGCATTTCGTGTTGTTTCTCATAATTCCAAATCTCCATTTCTAAAAACTGAAATACGAACCCAAAAAACCCTCTCCCTTCTTGTGCATCTTCTTTGTACTTTTTAAGTTCCATTTTCAGTTCTTCTAAAAGTGGAGCCATTTTAAACAGTTTTAAACAACCACCCGATTGATTTTAGTCATTCAAAACAATAACCAAGAATCCAGAAATCATCAAGTAATCCAGATAGTCCCGAGTTATATCTTCTTATTTCTTTTTCGATTTTCTCTTCCTGGGGTTTTTGTTGTGATATTTCAGTTAGAATGTATCTTTTGGAAGTCTTGTTGAGATTTTGCTGTAAGTTCTTTTTTTAAATTCCAGGCAGTCTCTTCCCTTCCAGATCCTACCCTTTTATTCTTTTTCTCTCCTTTCCTGTTTTCAAAAGCTTTTAATTATTCAGAAATCTTTATTATCCCTTTGACTTTTTATTTTCAGCATTAAATGCCTATTGATGTCAAAGTGGATTTTTTTTCCAATTTCTTGCTTAAGTCTCTTAGCTGTCAGTATAGGAAAAGGAGAAAACCAAATCTCTTCCCTTTTCTCTCTCCTTCGCAGCTTAAAAATCTTCTTAGGGAACAATGTTATTGTTTTTTAACAATTTCAATTCCAGGGTACCTTATTTGTTGCTTTTGCTGTTTGACCTGGTCAACCAAAACTTTCTCTTCTCATCTTCCTCCTGCACATTCTTTTCCGGTGGAGTTCTTCTTGTGGTGGCCATTTCTGACCACCGCTGCAACCGCCTTCAGGAAAGGGAGTAATGGCCAGCTGGGGAAGAGAGATGCGGCTCTCCTCAACCCTGCTGGCAGTCTCCCCCCTCTTCACCACCTCTATGGGGTGGCTTAGCCCCGAAACCAGCCGGCTCGGGGCGCTCCAGCGGTTAGCACGGATCGAAGCCTCGCAGAGACGAGGTTTCGGCCTGTTGCTGAAGAAGCTCAAACCGGAAGTCCCCACCTGTCTTTTCTTAAAGAGTAAGCATAGATCCTTCAACCATTCCTGGTAGGGCAGGAATCATTCCTCTGATCATCTTTATCGCCTTAGCTTGTATCTCTTTCAGTATAAATAAGGTGTTATTTTAGCAGTCTTGACTAAATCAATACACCAAATGAGAACAGCATAGAGTAGCTTTCTATAGACTCTTGCCTTCTAAACTCATGGCCACCCTAGCTGGGGAATTGAAATTTCCACACATCTGCTAGCTACCTGGTCTAGCAAGGCTGTCTTACAATAAAACCTTTTTAAAAAAAAAATTCAGCAGAAATAAAACTTGCAAGAAAACCTGCCAAATCTGGCAGTTAAAAACTGCAGAAGTATCAGGAACAGAGGATATATTTAACCTAAGAGTTCTAGGGCAGGCTTAGATTTTACTGGGCTGTCTTGAGACCAGGAAGTAAAAGTCTTGTTTTGGACAAGACTTATCAGAATTGTTGGACTGGATTTCAGCTGGGAGTGGTAGCTTTTGTCATTCTTTCTTGTCCAGTTAGATCCTGAATACAAAACGCCTATTGTGAGGCAGGCAGTATGAATGAAAGGAGATGGAAGAGAAGGGTTGTTACCATAGGCATACATCCAAGAGACGATGGTGGGCTTTTCTTCTTTAAAGAGGCTCTTAAAAATCTTTTGAGTTTCAAAATGCAGCTCCTTAAGGTTAAAACATCCCGTTTGGAAGAGATACCTTTTTACCTTTCCTCACTACGTAACATCTGGAATTCTTTCCAAGCCATGAATGGCTAGGTTAGTTTAAATTACAATTGCTAATGATAGTGGCTCATGGTTTGCACACTCAGCCACTATATAAAACAAAGGGCTTGCACTTGTATGAAAAGGAGTTTTTTGAGCCTGTTATTGCTATGCCATGATAAAACATTACTTATGTTTACTAGTAACATACACACAGAATTTGGTTCCCTCAAACTCACAGACATTGTTAAACTTTCATGGCTGAAAAATGGGAAGTTGACAGTACAAGTAATTCTCAACTTAAAACAGTTTAGTGACCGTTCAACCTTACAAACACACTGGAAAAAGTGACTTATGACTATTTCTCACACTTACGACCATTGCATCATCCCCATAGTCATGCGATCAAAATTCAGATGCTTGGCAGCTGACTCATATTTATGATGGTTGCGGTGTCCCAAGTCATGTGGTCACCTTTTGCAACCTTCTGACAAGCAAATTCAATGGGGAACCCAGGTTCACTTAACAACTGTGTTACTAACTTAACAACTGCAATTATTCATTTAACAACTGTGGCAAGAAAGGTCGTAAAATGGCCCAAAATTCATGTAACAAATGTTTCACTCAGCAACATAAATTTTGGGCTCAATTGTGGTCGTAAGTCAAGGATCTACATATAAATGGTATATATTTGTTCCTTTTTATATAATTTGATGTATTTTTGCAAGTCATGGGGGATTTTTCCTCTTCTTTTTTCTCTTTTAAGAAAGCCTTGACTCCTTCCATGGACAAATCTCTACAGATTTCTAAGCATTGTTTTTGGAAATGATTTGCCATCCATTTCTTCTTCCTAAGGCTGAAAGGGAGTGACGAGCCCAAAATCACCCAGATAGCAGAAAGATAGCATAACTCAGCTTTTTCCTCTCCTAGTCCAGCACTTTAACCTGGCTCTCATTTATTTCCAGTGGAAGAATGCATAGCACTGAAAAACAACCATTGGTCCTCGTTTCTGTTCTTTTGGGATGGAGAATGCATTCTCTGGCTAGTTGGTAATTCTATACTGCAAACTCAACACATTTTGGAAGTCTTCAGATTAGGAATGCTGACCTATAGGAACCATAAATTATTTGTCATCTGGAGGTTAAATCCCACTATTAAGGTTATTCAACCCATTGAACACAGCTACTGTCAGGAATGATTCTAGATTTACTGCATGAATATCAATGGATTGTTGCTTTCTACATTTACATGGTTTTACAGATAGCATTTCTATCGGTGCAGAATGCTTTAATTGTATTGCATGCAATTGCAGGTATCTGGATTAAGGGATAAATTTTCTTCAGCAAAGATGTGATTTCCATCCAAATCTGACCCTGGACACCTTTCTTTCCCATCCACCCACCCTTCTTTTCTACATACTCCCTTTAGGCTCCTGATTTAATCCCCACCACCACTGTTCCTTCAATCAAAATAAAATCACCAAGAGAGCAGAAAAAGTTGAGGAACAGGAAATTCTTTTAATATAGAGCATACTTCAATCCTCTAGAGAATTAAGACAGCTCTGAGACTGAACCAGGCAAGGATGCTGGCTTCATAGCTTGGTTCAAGCATGACAAGGAAGCTGCCTCCTTTTGTTGTCCTTGGGGTTTTGAAGATCTCTTGCCCTCCCATCAACCTCTCTAATGTGCTCCTGGTTTTATCCTGCTCTTCGTTCTATATAAAGCAACTCGTGGCCCTGTAAATAGCCAGGTCTTATGATGTTGTCTCTGTTGGAGAGAGAGCTGTGGCCTGTGAAAATATTTTTAGCTTCAAGACTCAAGGATTTTGAGGATAGGCCAGTCTAGCTTTAATTATGAATTTGAGGCAGGGGGAAGGGTCACAGGACAATTTTTCTTCACCTCACCCTGTTTCTCTCAAAACATCAGCTTTTCGGTTTTCCCTCCTTCCTTCCCTCTTTTTCTTGTACTTCATCTCCCTGCAGTTTGAGTTATGCTTTTACTGCAGTATTGCTTCCCAAAAGAAGGTTAAGAGGAATATTCAAATGGGAATTGTGGATGGATTTTAAATCTCCAGTTTTAGGCCAGTTCTTCTTCCCATGCATATTATTCCTAAGACATGCTTATCTATCATCTTTTATGGAACAGAAGGGTTTTATTTTCTTTTTCTATAAAGGAAATCTACCAGGGACCTTTTAAACTATTTCAGTAATCTGCCATAGGCTAATAGATCTTACAAAAGCCAGTGTTATTCAATTTCTCTCCAGAGCCTAGGGAAAAAGACTTTAAATGGAGATCAAAAGAGACTTGTTTTAGCAACCTCATCTAAAAATGAAAGCTCTTCATCCAACCAGGAAAAAAAACCCCGTAGCCTACAGATAGAACTGGACATGACATTAAATACATCTTTGCATTAAAAAAAATACATTTATATTCTTAAAAGAATTAATGTTGTTAATATCAAAGGCTGATTGTAAAGTGAAGGAATATCTAAGAAAAGGGAGTATATGGTATATTTGTGTATGAAATGATGCAAAGATAGATCTAGCTTCTCTATAGATGGCAATGTAAAAAATGTTATCAATGTATGAATTACGTACATTCATCAGAATTGATATGGAGAGTACATTCTGAAGAGAGGTTACAGAAGAGGATGTTTTTCTTGGGAATAAGAGTTCACGCATAGCTTTTCATGGGGGTGGCAAGTATCTTGTCAGGAACATGACATCATTATCACACCAGCTCAGGGACCCCATCCATCATCCACTAGAGTTAAAAGGTCTCCTTTAAATCAGAGCAAGCAGGGATATCATATGAAGAGCAAAGTTGAAATTGCTGGGATGATCCACACAAGAAGCCTAACTTCTTAAGTGTAGGGTATTTTTTTAGAAAGGTATGGGGGAGGTGAGGAGGGCATACTCTGACTAAAAACGAGAGGGAGGAAATGCAGAGTGGGCTAATTGCTTTTATTCTTATCTTGCTGTCTCATAGCAATTATCCACCACTTGCACTTGTGAAACTACATATAAACACCCACCCATGAGAACAATACTTTCTCTTTGCCAGGAAAAAAAAACACCTTTACAATTTGTGCTCTTACACTGATCACAGAGGAAGAGAAAGAGAGAGAGTTGGGGTATCAAATGTATTTTTCTCAGCCAAAACACCAACGAACACATTTATTTATTTTTACCATAAACGCCTCTCAAATGTAAACTAAACACCTTATACACACTTCATAGAAGGGTGGGAATTGGTGGGGGGCATTGTTTAGATCTGACTATAGGTATTTCCTGAATGCAAATCAGGAAGAGACTGGAAGAGGCACAAAGTCTAAGGTTAGAAGGAGAATTATTTGTAGGCAGGAACCAATAAGGATGGGGGTTTGGACCATTCTGATTCTGGTTGAGGTTGATTGAGTTATAATTTCTTAAGAAGAGGGTGTGTGTGAAATTCTCAACAGTACATAAATGATGTAGCTATGTAAATTAGATTCAAATGGGAATATATATGCAAGCCTGTGAGTCAGATTGTTTCCAGAAAAAAATGCTGTGGGCTGTTGTTGAAGTGACAAAATCCTAAGAGATGAACTGAAATTAGAAGGCAATGGTTAAGATGGTTTCCTGCTGTTAATCAAGAGGTATGGATCCTGGTACTTGTGCCCAAGCCATTCCCCCACTCCAGAAATGATGGATTAGTCAAGCTACTTTCCCCCACAATATCCCAGGGCAGGAAATGGGGGGGAGGGGGGAGTCCTGCTCTCCGATAAAAAAAGCTCTTTTTTCTCTGTATGTATTATATAGGGAGAAAACCTGGCCCCGCATCCCAGCTGGGAGCAAGGACTCTGGGGTCTGGGGGCATGAAGGGAAAATGGGCTTGTCTTCAGCCTGGCCCCCATTACTCCAGGCTAGTCTACTACACAACCTCCTTACACCTGCTGGCTGGGCAAGGCGGGGAGTTGTTGCAGGCGAAGTCTGGAGAGGAGCCGGATCCTGGAAGGCTGAAAGGAAGCCCTATCTTCTCACCTCCATACATTTCACCTGCCAGGCGCCTTGGGCCGGTTCTGCCTTGGCATTCTCGTTTCTCAGAAATGCCTAATAAAAAGTTTCGGTTCGGAAAAACGAGGGGCGGGAGGGCGCCCACTCCCACCCTGGCTTTCCCCAGGCAAAAGGACGGACTTACAGGGCAGCCTCCGGCTGTGGCCGTGATGGGCTTCGGGTCCAGACATCGCTTTCCGTGGGCAAGTACGCGCCGATTCGCCTGGATAGTCCACGACCTTCCCGGGCAGAAGGAGGTTCTCACAGCAGCAGATCGGCCGCCGACACTCCCGCCGCTCTCAAGCGCCTGCTCATCTTCCCAGGGAGTGGTGCAGCTCCGGGGACTCCACCGGCCGTAACTCCGGCTGTCTGGCTCCAGCAGGGCGGACTGGGACTTCGGCAGCACAACGTACCAAGTGGCCGGGATGCCAAGGGGGTGGAGCCGCAGATCGCGGGGCGGCGTGTGGGTGGGTGGAAGGGGAGGGTGTTGTTCTTCGCGCTGATTTTCCGTCCGCCTCGTTTGGCGACGTCGGAAGCGGAGGGCAGGATGAGGAGGCTGGGATGGCGCAGGCGTTCCCGAGCACGTTGGAGCCCCCATAGATTCGCCCGTGGGGTGGTTGTTGTTGTCTTTTTAAAAAATAAAGGCCGCTTTTCCCCTCAGGACCGCTGTAGGCGTGAAAGGCGGACGGGGACGAAAAGGAAGGCAGACGTCGGAGGCAGACGTCGGAGAAGGGGGGCGTGCATAAGCGTACACCGTCCCTGTCCTATTGTTTATTTTTATTTTTTATTTTTCTTATATGTATCCATGTATTCATAACTATGTTTTTAATTATATCTATTATTTTGTAAGCAATTGACAAAAATAAATAAATAAAAATAAATAAAGGAAAGGCGGAAGGCTGCAAAGTTGCGCCGTCAGGCGGGACTCCAGGGCCGATCGGCGGAACAAGCCCTCGTCGGCTTAAGTGATCCTCATTCAACTCACTTTACCTCGCAGGGTTGTTGTGGTGGAAGGGAATGAAGAAGGAATTGTGCCCTAAGTGGGAGCATGGAGCTCCTAGAGACATCTGGAAATATGAAGAAAATGATAATAATACAGCTGATGTGGTCTCAAATGTGCCTTCCCACACCTACATGTAGCTTTTGGGACACCTGAAAGCCAGCAGGCTGTTTCTTTCATACCAAACGGAATGCAGTTGGAGCAGTGTTTCTTAACCTTGGCATCTTTAAAATTAAGATGGATGGACTTACAGCTCCCAGAATTCCCTAGCCGGTTAGTTGGCCAGGAAATTCTGGCAAACCAGCCAAGGCTGGCTGGGGAATTCTGAGAGTTGAAGCGCAACCATCTTAAAGCTGCCAAGGTTGAGAAACAGGGATATGGAGAGTTTTGTTTTGTCCGTCTCGTGGGTGCAATAAAGGAACAGAGAATTGGAAATTTCAGACTTGTGCATACTATAAATGGGAAGTCCCCGTGTTTTGAACTATTTTGCAATTATGTGGGGAGGTGAGACAGGTGCTTCCATTCCCTTGTGCCTGTGAAAGGAACCCAGGCAAGGAGGGCAGGCAGGGCAGCAGGTGTGATAAACTAAATTCCTGAAAGTCCCTTTTCCGGCAAACAATTTTTTTTAATTAAAAGGCCTGGGATCACTTTATCAGATCTTTTGCCTCCGTAGACTAACACAGCTCTCTTCCCACGGTTTCTCATGTCTGATGATATTAGTGACGAATGCTTAAGGATCAGAAAAACATATGTGGTATAAAGATCCATGCTGCCAAAAAAAACCCTGCTTAGCAGCTAACAATTCTGTGAGTCCAATGTTACTTAATCCACTGATAGTGTCTAATGTCTCCCTGGCACACAGATTTTCTCTCCTAGATATCTTGTTGCTGTGAAGTGATTTGATCTGTTTTGATCTATTATTCATCAGTTTGAAGTACTCCTGCGCATTGAGCCCAATTAATTGATGGAATTCAGTGTGCTACTTCAGATGCAGTTTCAGCTACTAGTTCAGACAAATTAAAAGATGATGCTATGAATGGCTATTAACCAGGATGGCTAATGGAATCATCTTTTGTGGGACAGATATCTGTGGGGGACAATCCTGCCAGATGCTATGTTTCTCTGCTGATGGATAATGTGACACCCAAGGTGCTGAATTCCACTCCAAAGCAACTGAAATGCCTGATCTCTTTGGGATTTAGTACTCCTTTATATTTCATCCCGTAGTTCTTAATTAGGCAAATATTAGCCAGCCTTCATGGGCATTGAAAACAAGATGTAATAGACCTTTTCATAGATACATTTTCTAAACCTTGATTTACCAATGCCGTAAAATTGAAGAGTAACAATGAACAAAGGATGCCATTATAATCTCCAATACTGATCACATTTGTCCACCTCCCCTTTCTTTGCCATTTTTGGGACCACTTTGAATGACTGACAGATGCATGTCACTACTACATTTGTAACACCTAAGTATTGGTTCTTGATTCCTGATGCTGCCATGCAAATAAATCATGGCGTGAGAATTGCACAAAGTATAATTTTGTGGCTCAAGGTAAACCGCTCCAAATTCAATTGCAGAAAATACGACTTCAGCAACAGAGTGGTCAATGCCTGGAACACCCTACCCGACTCCATTGTTACAGCCATAGCCCCTCACAGCTTCAACCTCAAACTGTCTATCGTGGAATTCACCCCATTCTTAACAGATCCTTAAAGGGGGCGTGCATAAGCGCACTAGTGTGCCTACCATTCCTGTCTTATTGTCCCCATTTATCTGTATTTACTTCCTTTGCTCATTTTTATGTTCCTACCTATACTTGTTATCTTGTACATGTTTGACAAACAAATAAATAATTGTACTTTGGCAGCCAGGGCACTCCAACTCTGCCTGTATAGTCGCCTTTCTAGTTTTACCATTTGTTCATTCAAGTGAACAAAGTTGAATGGGTTGAGTTTGAGTCATTATTGTCTGCTTTGACTCATGGCTGACCATGGCAGAGAAGGATGTGGTAAGAACAAGATCTTTTCCACATGCTATGCCATTGACCAGGCTAGTTGTTCCTTTAGAGAGGATTTGTCACCTCCAGGGCAAGAGAGTGACCTAGAGACTCTTCATCCAAGTCGCCATTAAACAACCGTGGCTTCCTCCATCAAGTCTTCAACAGGAGTGTATTAACTCCCATAATCAGAGCCACTTATGGAAGGTCTTAGGGACTATGATGAAAATATGGGCCTGACTTGTCTCTCTTTCAACCTTATTCCCCCCCCACCCCAGGTTGGAATGCATATAATTCTCATCTGGAGAGTGTTAAATTCAAGGAGACTGTCCTACCATTGTGTCAGTGTGTTGTTATAAATAGTGTGATGACCCAGGGCATGACACAAAAATAACCAAGTCACAAAAATAGAAGAAAGTCCCTTTAATGCTTCCAACTTGGCTACAATGTCCAATTCTTCTCGGCTGGATATCAAACTCTTAAAGAAAACAGTTTATGGAGGGAGTAAATGCAGTCCTC
Source organism: Pseudonaja textilis (assembly GCF_049901715.1). Classification (NCBI taxonomy): domain Eukaryota; kingdom Metazoa; phylum Chordata; class Lepidosauria; order Squamata; family Elapidae; genus Pseudonaja; species Pseudonaja textilis. Next base: position 25,315,027 of record NC_141992.1, on the reverse strand, counting down.
ACCCAAAGTAAAGTTAATTTGAAATAAAAAACCCAACACACCACAGATGATTAATTGTAGACTTCTACCAGATAACGCAGCAACCACAGTTGGGAGGAAGCCAAAACACAAGTTCCGACAAGAATGCACGCTTTGCTTCCAGCAATTTTGCCATGTGCAGTTTGTCCTTTTAAACAGTCCTCCCAGCTGCAGACCATGAAGGGGATCAGGGCCCTTTCCTCCCCTGTAGACCATGCCACTCACATTTCTCCCTTATCTGCTCCTCTCTGTGTGCCCTAGGATGAAGAATGGATGGGCCTGGGTCTTCCTCTGAATGTCCATCTGGCCTGTGCCCTTCCCCAGTTTCCTCCACAAACACCGGAGCCACGCTCACACTCCCTGTCAGCAGTTCCATCTCTCCAGACTCTCAGACTCCAACAGGGGCATGACATATAGGCTATTTTAACTGGCTTGCTTGTCTTGTCTTTTCATGCATTTCTCTTTCACTTTCAGGTTTCCCCTCTGACTTTATTAGACCAGAAGTCTCCAAACTTGGCAACTTTAAAACTTGTAGACTTCAACTCTTCAGTTGAAGTCCACAAGTCTTAAAGTTGTCAAGTTTGGGGACCCCTGTATTAGACCAACCTTTTTGTCTTTTCACTTGGGATCACTTGCTCTTGTTCTTTTCCATACCAACTGTTTCTAACTGGATGACAGAGGAAGGATGATTGTATTGTACAGATGGAAAGTGAAGGTATCGAGAACTCCTGCTTTCACCCATATTGGAGGAAAGAGGAAAGATGCTAGGGAACCCTGAATTCTGTTGAACAAGAATTAGTCCATGTGTCCAATGAAACCTATATATAATTCAGCAGCATGAGGTGGGTGACAGGTCCTCTCCCCAATTCTAGAACCAATAAGGTTGGAGCTATGTAAGGATGGGAGAAGATTTCCCAGATAGAGAACTTTTGGGCATATCTGGGTTTAACTGAATTTTCATGTGTTGTTTTTGCAATCTTACTTATGTGCAAGAGAGCTATGTATGGAATCTGGTTGTTAATGAAAGAATTATTTTTTAAGAGTCAGAGCAGCAGTCATCAGCAGTGAATTGATTCACTGCCAGTTTAGAAGGTGGAATTAAAATTTGATTTTATTTAAAACTGTCCTTTACAAAAGGAACCATATTGCCAAGTTATTTGCACTTTTTAAATTCAGTAAATACTCTTGGAATAATTTGCTGAACATAATACATGGTTTTGTCTAAGTATGTTTTCATTAAGCCCATTGTTGTGGCTTTAACATTCTAGTTTCCATCCACTGAAAAAGGTACACTCACCTCTGAGTCAAACTTTTCTCCTATTAATTTTATGGACATTTTTACATAGATTTCTTGGCATAATATGGAAGGAGTTTGCCATCATTTTCTTCATGGGGAGTTTTAGATTTCTTGGTTTAATCTACCGCACTGCAGTGGTATATTCTAGCAGCCTACTAACCTATGCTAAACAATTAATAGTGCTAATTTTGTTTCATTTATATCAGTGTTTCTCAGTCTTGGCAGCTTCAAGGAATATGGATTTCAACTCCCAGAATTCCCCAGTCAGCCAGCTTGCCAGCTGGAGAATTCTGGGTGTTGGAAGTCCCACATGATAAAACTGTTGATTGCCTTTGATCTTGTAAGCAGCAGTATGATCCTTTGCCCAACTTTCCTATTGTAGAAATGTAGTATAAATGTCTTTCAAGTACTGTATCAGCTATCTGTGAGACACTTCAGTGTTTATTTTAACAGGTTCGTGAACCAAGATGTTAAATGCCAAACAGCGGATGGACTAATCATTTTTATTACTTGACAGTTCTATTAGGATGCAATCTTCCTTGCTTATCTGTCCTGCTTTACTGTAGTTTCCATGGTGATTTTAATCTGAGCAACATTGCCCCCTGCTGATAAAATACCTAAGCATCCTGCACTTCGAAGACTAGTTAATATTTTTAGTCTTGCAATCAGTTAAAAGCAGTCCAGCTTGCTTGATAATCTCATTCCTTTCTATCTCCTCACTCACTGCATCTGAGAAGAATTTTAAATAAGGTGCAATGTCTCAAAATGAAGAATGTGATGTCAGGACTCAATGGCACATGTGAGGCATTGCTCCCAAATCTGTATAAACATCTTTTTAAAAATAATAACAAGACTCTACATGCCTAGGTTATGAATAATTGATAAGCGGTTAGGTCATTCTGGTTTAATTATGAAAGTAAACTATAAGCTGAAAAAAATAATTTTGATTTTTGGTTCCCTCTGTTTCCCTATTTATTTGTTTTTCTCTCCTCTCAAACAAAGCAGGAGTTCCTTCAAAAAGATTAAATAAAGAATTTCAGGAGGAAATGCAGACAGAACACAATCTAGTACCTTCTGAGTCAAAAGAAGCTAAATACAAGTTTGCTGGGGTACAAGCATGTGAGCACACTTATCTGGACAAGAAATTGTTTGGCAATTCTGGCTGGGAACTTTACAAATCTCACTCTCCACATCTGAACGCAAAAGTATTTTTTTTAAGAGGCAACTGGTCCTTCTGGTTTTTTTTTCTTTGAAGATGTTTCGCTTCCTATCCAAGAAGCTTCTTCACCTCTGACTGGATGGTGGGGAATGCGTCCTCGGGGTCATCTGAGTGGTGTAAATGGGTGTGGAGGAGCCTTCTTGGAACTATTGTAGCTGGTAGCACTCAGTCCTTTCAACAGTTCCAAGAAGGCTCCAGACCCATTTGCACCACTCAGGCATTTGCCTGAGGTCACAGATAAACCTTAACAACTCGCTAAGAGAACACAAATGACCAGCTGTCTGCAAGGAGTATAAATCCTCCCATTTCCCACCATCCAGTCAGAGCTGAAGAAGCTTCTTGGATGAGAAGCGAAATGTCTTCAAACAAAAAACCAGAAAGTCCAGTTGCCTCTTGAAAAAAGCACTTTGGGGGCAACCATGATCAGATTCTGGATGACTGAGAATCTCCATAGACACTCCACATCTGAAGAACAATACATTGAGGGGGGTTGTCCTAATTGTAATACAAACCAGTTAGAGCTACTCCTTCTTTCGGAGAGCAGCTGGTGCTCTCCAATACACCTAGGCTGATACATTGCCTACTTTGCCTCCCATCAAGGCAAAGATTTGCATTTGTAGAATGATTTGGAAGGAGGGGTGGTGCAGGTACCTCCTAAGCCAGGGGTGTCAAACTCAAGGCCTGCGGGCCAAATCCGGCCCACAGGGCTTATACCTGGCCTGCGGAGCCACCCTGAAAACAGTGAAGGACTGGGCCAGGGTGCCTCTGCCAACGAAAACGGGCTCCTGAGCTCCGTTTCTGGCTGCGATGGCCTCCTGTAGCCCTCTGCCAGTGAAAACAAAGCTCAAGAAGGCCACACACGGCCCTCCCGAGCTCCATTTTTGCTGGCAGAGGGTTGCAGGAGGCTTTCACAGCCAGAAACGGAGCTTAGGAGCCCGTTTTCGCTGGTAGACTGCTCGAGCTGCCAGAGGTGCCCCCATGAGTGACACCAAGTAGGCCATGACTGCTCTGGCCACCCCCACCCCGGCCCTCTGAGGTCAAACACAACCCTGATGCAGCTCTCAATGAAATTGAGTTTGATACCTCTGTCCTAAGCTTTTCCCCACCAGGTCACTGCCTACTCAGCCTTAACCTAAAGCCAATCTGAGGATTCCCTTATTGGAATCTGTCTCAGCCTCTCAGGAAAAAAAAAACCACTTAGGTAATATTTCCAGTTGTTTTCCATAATCCTGCTCCTCCCACCCTTTTCTCCAGCACTTTAATTTCTCTGCCATTACTGTCATGGTTTCTGATGTCACAAAGAAATGATGTCACAGCACCTGTGCAACTTGAATATCACTCATGGCTCCCCAAACCCAAGAGGCCCAGTAGCTTCTCAGAGCCAGAGGGAGCAGTCACCAAATTTTCTCTCAGCTATCTTGCTTTTGAGCTACAGGCCCTCCTTTGAATCTCTGGCTGAACCACCTGAAATAAGATGAAGGCTGTCGGAAAGAAGAAAGAATATCTTAATGTATTCCCTCTTGCGGCATTTTGAATATTACGGACCTAAGTTTCATTTGAAAGTTGATTATCATTTTAACAGTGACTCTAACAAACTCCTGTTATGGAGTAATAATTTGTAACCTTGTAATACTGAGTTCTATTTGAACTATGTTTATTGCATTATGATTTTGTCCATTGATTTTAATGGGCTACATTGTTCTTTTCAGAAGTAAGACTAATTAATATCCACAAGCCATAATGTCATAAATGTGAGGAAGAGATGACCTTCCAGATGTTGCTTAACCACATATTCTGTGATTCCCCACTATTGGCCAAGTTGCCTGGGGTTGATTGCAGTTTCAGTTAGCAATATTTGGAAGATCCTATGTTGCCCATCCTGGTATGCAGGTTTAAATCCTAAATTATTAAATGACTAATAAAAGGAAGGAAATAATTTTTTTCTTGGGGAAGAAAGCTGAGGAATCATAGTATATAAAGGTAGAAACGTTGAATTATCTTTTATAGAAGCAAAACCAATAAAGGTCTCTTTTAATTGTAATCAGTGTTATATATTGACTTTGGCAATTTGCTGAACTAACAAATTATATTTGTCAATCTAACAAATGATATTGCAGCAATATCCAAATCCTCAAAATCATGGTTCTTATTCCAGGAGCTTGATTATCTAAATAGGATTATCCACCAACAGTAAAAGTCATTTGGAGATTTCAAAGATAAAGGAGACAGCCAGAGTAGATGGTGGGTAGCATATACCATATGTCAAGATTACAAGGCCATTCTGTCTCTACCATCCCATGTCTCAAAGCTGAATGAAATTACGCTTCATAAAAGTAAAACAGTGATTATGTGTTGCCCACAATTTGTAGGTCTTCCAATTCAAGTCTGGAAACTATTAGAAGAGAAAGATGCTTCCAGTTGACTAAAATTTGACTGGTCACTTCATTAGTCCAGAAAAAACACTTTACCTAATACAGGTAGTCCCCAACTTATGACCACAACTGAGCCCAGAATTCATTAATTTGTTAAGTAAACTTTGTCCCATATTATGACTTTTCTTGCCACGTTTGCTAAAGGAATCACTGCAAAATTAGTAACCCGGTTGTTAAGTGAATCTGGTTTCCCCATTGACTTTGCTTGTCAGAAGGCCACAAAAGGGGATCATACGACCCTGAGACATTTAAACCATCATAAATATGAACCACCTTGTCAAGCATCCAAATGTAAATCATGTGGCCACAGGGATGCTGCAGCGGTCATATGTGTGAAAAATAGTCATAAGTCACTTTTTTTTCAGTGCTGTAACTTTGAACAGTCATTAAATGAACTGCTGTAAGATGAGGGCTACTTGTATACACCCTGCCAATCATAAGAATGAATAGTCGGTATCTTATATTGAGTATAGATTTTACTTCTCGTATAAATCTGTAGATAAGATGGACTGCACATAAATAAATAAAATAAACCTAACTTTCAGCATTTCAGTTGGCAATCAGTTATAGATGGGACTTCCATCTTCTGCCAAGATAATGGCAATTTATTGATGGAACACTCCCTCCGAGGCAACTCATATTGTATCTATTTCAGTGATTTTCAGTTGCTAAGTGAAAACATGGGATGCTTAAAGAAGCAGTCAGTGCCATTGGTCTTTAAGACATTTTTGCTAATTTGTATTTCTCAAGTTTCTGCTATTTTTGTTTTTGTCACATCTTATTTTAATCAGGTTGGATCTTAATTTAGCTGCTTTTTTGTCACAGACTTGCTGAAATGAATGCAGCTACTGCCTGATATTTTTAAAGCCTATTCTTGATGTAATAATGCTTAACAGAAGTATTTTGAATTCGGTATCTTAATATTTCCAATGAGTTGGTCTTGTCCATAATTTCTTCCACAATCCAAGAATTGCAATGATCAATTGTCACTGTTTGCTTTTGTCTTCATGTTGTCATGGAAAATGTGTGTGCAGGATGAGCAGCTCCTGCTTTAGAGGATACATTGGAAAGTCTGATTTGCAGCATTTTCCTTGAAACTATTTGGCAGTCTGTTTCCTACTCAAACTCCAACCTCATCCCACCTCCTGGATCCTGTGACTTCCTTATTCTCTCTTGCACTTTTTCTTCCTCCTATCTTTTCCAATCTCTTTAAAAGATGGCATGGATGCCCTCTTAAACAGCGAGCAATTAGGTATGCTTTTCTTAGCTGAAAAAAGCAAATGTTGCTGGACATACATGGATTCAAGGTGCACATTAGCTGTTTTGGGGGTGGGGTCCTTCTTATTAGACAGCTGGAGGGAATGCTGGTCAGCTATATGAGCACAGCAATTGGGATGATGGTGTAGTGGCTTGGAAGAGTTGCTGAGGGTAAAAGGGACAAAGCAATGACTGGATAGAAGGACCATAAATGTGCATCTAACCAGGGACGGGATTCAAATTTTTAACAACTGGTTCTGTGGGCATGGCTTAGGTGGTGGACATGGCTTGGTGATCATGTGACTGGCTGGGCGTGACCAACTCAATATCACTCACATCGAGGCACGCATCTCCCCGCCTGGCCTCTCATGACTGTGGGGATGCTGCAACAGTCATAAGTGTGAAAAAATGGTCATAAGTCACTTTTTTCAGTGCCATTGTAACTTTGAATGGTCACTCCACACAAGCAAAGTACCAGCAAAGGAGGGAAAAAAAACTCCAGAGACAGGAAGTCTAGTCCTGCCAAGAATGTAATACGGGTTAATGGAGAGGCAGTTTCTGTAAGCAACACCAGAATGTTTCCTTCCTGCTTCCTTACAGGATTAGGCAGTAATTTCTTCTAACAACCGGTTCTCCGGACTGCTTAGAATGTTAACAATCGGTTCTAGCGAATAGGTGCGAAATGGTAGAATCCCACCTCTGCATCTAACCCATTATATTTTTAAAGATAGAGACACTTTGAGAATCTTGAGTTAGAGTGTACAGCAAAATATTTGAATCAAAAGATAGATTGAAACAAACAAGGCAAATTAAATAGTATTGAACTCAAAAATACATGAGAAGTTAAACTTAGGCCTGAGTTTCTCAACCTTGGCAACTTTAAGATCTGTAGACTTCAATTCCCAGAATTCTCTAGCCAGCATGGCCTTTGGCCTTTGGTCACAAAGCTGAGCCATTTTTCTTTGTTCTGTCATGTGTATTTTTACTTACAGCTCATCTCCTGCAGTTTTCTCCAACATGGCATCCTTCAAATGTGCTAAGGATTCCCAAGTCTATGCTGGTTCAGAGGTCTGAAAGTTTTTCAACAGAACACCTTGTTGGGGAAAGCTATTCTATAGTCATTTCAGAATATTTATAACCAATTCTATAGCAAGTTAAATTGAAGATCTAGGGCTACATTTGTACCAAATAGTAAGCTTGGGTATTTTGAACCTTTGCAAGCTATTTTGGGAGGGGTATATAGTTTTTTCCTTACTTTTGCTTTTTAATTGTCCTTTGTGCAGCAAAGTTATAAACATAAACAATTACATTTTTTATTCTTATGAACCTTTTTCTAATTTGTCCCTTTTTCAGGTTTGCCTTTCACTTTTTCCAACAAATCATGCTCACTGTAGATGTAATCTAATTTGCAGCTCAGGCCCTTTGGGTTAGTTTATATTCCAATATACTGTGTTAGCCAAGAAACTTGATTAACTCAGCAACTGTGTTAAATTTGTGGGACACTTGTTCCTTAAGGGTATATGTAATGCAACATTTGTTCTTTGGATTCATAGCAGGTATGATTAGAAGGGATCACTTGGGGATCACAGCGTTCAATCTCTTGCATAGTGCAAGAATCTACTTAATATCCTAAGAGGCTCTTTATGACAATATGTGATCCAACTCTAAACTAGCATGTTTTAATTCATTGAATTCTCAATATCTATGAAAAACCCCTGTTGAGTTCCATCTAGTTTGCTTACTTAGATACATAGTTTCCACAATTCTGTAATGATGTTTCTAACCCATTACTCAGGACAGTTTCAGAACTGGTAGATTTTACACTGAGGGTGCAGATCACACCCATTTTCATTCCTCTGAGTTAGTTCTTATTATATTGATATCTGTTAAGGCCACTTGGTTTTGTTCACTTCTAAAGGCCCAAGCTATATACCCAGCCTTGAATCCTCTGTGGATGTTGCAAACCAGGGACTTTCTAAGCATTGCCAGCAAAAATATCGGGGCGATAGAAAAGAAAAATGATCAAATATACAATAGCAATAATATTTGCTTTATTTATTTGCATTCTTCTCATTAAATTTAAATGTAAATAAAATAGATTCAAATTATATTTTTGTCATGGTCAAGCTTACTTTTCAGATTACAGTTAAGTATTGCTTTAAAAAGTTGTACTAGTATAGGGTCATTTGATATTATAGAATTAACCTAATTTATTGGGTGAGGCTATTCTAATACTTTATTGCTATTAATCATGTGTCTTTTTCTCTTATCCTTATAACTTCCTTCCTTCCTTTCTTCCTCTCCCTCTCCCCTTCCTTCTCCTTCTCCCTTTCCCTTTCCCTTTCTCTTTTTCAGATCATTAATGTAACAAATGAAGTACCACAGATAAGCAATTTAGTACAAGTAATAAGCCAACTCAAAAGGGTAAGATGGCATTTCTTCCTTTCTCCTTCGAATTTAATTTAGGTTAAATAGCTTTATGATAGCTAAGTATCACAATAAATGGGAGAGCATGAATGAATGAATGGACACAACCATCTTCCCCAAAGGATTTTCAGTAGGCTTGTGGCCTATTTTTGGTCAAATTATGAGTCAAATCCTGAATTAGGCAGAATGGTTTGGGAAGAAGCAACTTTATTTATTAGATTACCAAACAAAATAAACAAACAAATACCTTGTTTCTTCAGAGTCTTATAGGATAGCAATAGCAATATCACTTCATAGTGCTTTACACCCAGAGGTGGTATTCAGCAGGTTCTGACCAGTTCTGGAGAACCGGTAGCGGAAATTTTGAATAGTTCAGAGAACCAGCAAATGCCACCTCTGACTGGAGAGTTTACAGTATCCTTCCCCTGGCATGCCCACCAAGCCACACCCACAGACCCGATAGTAAAACATTTTGAATCCCACCATTGTTTACATCCTTAGGAAACTCATATCACACAGATATCTGGTGAGGTAAATTGGACTGAAAGACTACGAGTGGCCCAAGGGCACCCAGGATCTTTTTGTTTTTTGTTTAATAAATGTTCAGAAAGAACAGTATTGATATCTGGAGCATATCAATCAAGCCTACTCTAGAAGAATGTATTTGGTCTCTTAGTAATGAAGCATACTGGCAGTACACCATTCTTTGTTGCAGTGGGAACTTTATTTTGGAATCCTGGAACTGCTTGACAGCAAATCTACATAATTTGTCAGCAGCCATCTCTTCCCACCTTCATAATCTGAAAAGAATGAGTATAAGTTCTATGATGTGTTCTCATATCATGATAGCACTGTGTAGCATCTCCAACAGTTGTCAATTCCTGACATTCCTTGTTCATACTGTTCACACTGTGAGTTCTACTGTGAGAATTCCAGGGCAGCCTAATATCAAAGTTTTTCATTTTCAGAGGAGAATTCTATAAACCTGTCCACAGTGTACAGTTTCCTCAGAAGATCTTAGCTGAATATAAAACACGAGAAACAGGATTTTGCAACAGCATAGTTAAGAGCAAATATGTGCACCCCATAGAAAGATGATGTTGGACACCTGGAACTAAGAAGGCATCTCCCAACAATTTTATACTCCCTTAGCGTCTCATCTCTTTCACAGTCATCAGAAAGACATTAAACTCTTAATCACTACAATACACTGGTTCAGGAATGTGGTCTACTGTTAAAGAAGACACAGTTAAGATCAGAAAACAGTAGAATGCATTTTCAAACTTACTGTTTCTCTCTGAACTCTGGTAGATAATGAAGAAATTGGCTCTACTGAAAATTTTCAAGAGCCGGAACCGTAGAATTAAGTGGCTTTGTGAATTAGCCCACAAATATCTGAAAATGCTAGTGCTTGAGAAGCCATCAAAGAACTCCACTTCCATTTTAGGGTAAGTGAGAATAATTGAGAAATTTTTGTGCAAGCATTTTGCCTAAATGAGATAAAGTTGGATCATTAAAGTGAGATGATTTAAAACTCACTATCAAGAAAAGTAAAGTTGAGCTGATGATAGTTTTCTTGGCAATAATATGGACATGAGTTGCATGGTCTTATTGTGGGAATGTTTTTTGACTTCCTACAGACCTGAGATATCCTGGTGATTTCTCATCCAAATATTACTTCATTCTTGTAACAATGGTTATTCACAAGCCAATTTATTATTTGACCTTATGGTGACCACTGGATCTCAGGGAAGGATGGAAAAAAACATGATAAATTCAAGAATTGAAACAGAACTTCATATGGCTGTCCCCATAGAAAGCAGTGGTGCAAAAGATTTTCCCAGTTCAGTCAGAAAGGCTATGCCACAGATTTCAAATGTATTAGTGAAAATATACTATTTTAATCAACTTGATACTGTCAAAATTTAGACCAGCCAATCTTGCACGTGGAAGTGTACTGGGATTACAGCTTCATGTTGGCCAAGTTGGCTTAGAGCTGCAGTCTTAGTACTTCCAGAAATACCCGTCTGTGGTATTACATTATTAGTAAAGCCAAGTATCAATGCTTTGGGTGGTTCCAGAGGAACAAGCCAACATTTTTTTTCTATATTCCATGGTAGAAAGACAGAGCAAACCAGAACGCAGATCCATAATAATGCTTCCATTCTGCTTATATGGCAGGATGAGTGTCACTTCTGCAGATAGACTGAGTTCTAATGCTGATACAATCATTGAGCCTGTCATGGATATTGCTAAGGTGTCTATTGACAAAGAGGTTGAAGATGATTGTTTTCCTGAGACATCCTTGAAGGCTTCAACCTCAAGATGTTATGAAGCACTCTGCCTGAAAGGCCTGCCTCAACGGTTCCACATGCCAGCACCCAGAATGCTCTGTAGACCTTCAGCTCTGAGATGGACCAAACCCTGCTGCACCAGATCGTGTAATGAGTCTCTGGAACACATCATCACCATCAATTATTCAGAATGTCAGAAGTCATATTCTGTGAGCAACCAAATTTCAATTATTGTTGTCTAGGGTAGAGTCTCTTAAAGAAACTCATGCCTGCCTACAAAGCCAGGTTTTGCCTACAGGTTAAGCTTGAGTCTCTTTAGCAGTCTTGTCAATAGCTTCAGCACTTTACTCTGAAGCAATCTGGGAATCCCATCCTGCTTCTTCTTGAAGCGAACGAGGGTAAAGACTCAGAAATTGTATAAACAGCAGGTTTCAAAGGGCTCATCTGATCTAATCAATCAAGAGGAAATAGATTCAGTAAGGCAAAGGGGGGAAAGCCACAGCAATAGGTTGGGAACTATTAAAAATGAGAACACACAGAACAAGGGTTGCTGAACCAACCAAAACGGGGAATATCGTTGCCTGCTCAGATTGAGGAAACACATTTACAATTAAGAGTTTACTTTCATTTCTTGCAAGACTTTTTGCGTGGAATTAAAACAGAGAGAGGCTATTTCTTTGGGACTAGTGATCACAGCTAAATTTTGAGAGCATCTTGTAGGCACATTCCCCAAAAGAATTATCACAGGATCGAGACCAATCCCTCCTTTTCTGTCTCTCCTCCCCACACAACACACAACATTTAGCAGAAAGCAGAGGGGTGGGGTCCTTCTCGTTGATTTCTGTAGCTTTCTCCAGACCATTGCTATTGATCTCCAGACATCTCTGTCTTTTTCTGTTACCAAGTTGATTCATATCCAAACAAAACTTAAGGATGGGCTATAAGTCACTCTCCAGTTTTATTTCTTAGGAATATCTCTCAGACCTATGTGATATTGTAGGCCAAAGCTTTACTCTGCAAGATGTAGTTTTCCACATTGCTTTTAAAGTTAAAAACTATTTTTAAAAAAGTAAATAAAATCAGGTTAAAATCAGGTAAATAAAACCAGATTTAAAAGAAATGATGAATGTCTTTGGGATGATTATTAGAGTGATTTTGATAGATCTAAGTAGATGGAAAATGTGTTTGCCACAGGCAAAAGAAAAGAACAGGAGGAATTAAACTTTAATATTAATAATGAATAGTAGCAGTGGTAGAATTTTGGAATCTTGGTTTGGAAGTCCTACTTGTGAGCATCCTTTTTACCTTTTTTCTCTTTTAAGAAACTGGATTGACCAGACTGACGCTCATTTCAGATGGTCTGAAGATACTGTAGTAAGAAGAATCCTGAAGAGATAGATCTATTAAGTGCCCTATTAACTCATATTCCTGCAATAAATGGAATGTTGATCATCCTTCAAATACAAAACCTGTCTGCAGTTTGCAATGAACTGGGCATGCTTATTTAGGCCAAGGGAGGGGAAGAATGGTCAAAGATTATGGGATTTGTTTTCCAGGTAGGTCCTTAGGTTTTGCCTAATAACAAGAGGCATGTACAATGCTATTTATATCCTTTTGTATTGCACCACAAATAAAAGACATGGCATCATTGGCCAAAATTTTCCATTCAGTCCATATCAACATCTCACCAACCTCTATCCCAGCATATGGGGGCTGGGGGGCGGGTAGGAGGGGGGTGGAGATAGCAATAATAGCATTTATATACTGCTTTATAGTGATTTGTAGCATTGTCTGGGTGGTTTACAATCTCAGCATTATTTGCATATTGCTCCCAACAATCTGGATCTTCATTTTACCAATCTCGGAAGGATGGAATCTTGACAGGGGTGGGATTCAAAAATCCCAGCAACCGGTCCACTGCCCGGTTGCTGGGTGGGCGTGGCCATGGTGGGTGTGGCCTACCAGAACTTCCGGGAGGGCTGTTTTTTGCTTCCCTTGGGATTCGGGGAGGGCAAAAATGGCCTCCCCTGGGATCCAGAGGCCTTCCAGAAGCTGGAAACAGGCCCGTTTCCAGACTTCCAGAAGGCCCATTTTTCGCCCTATCACAGCCTCTGCGTGGACCCTGCACCTACCTGCATCCAAAACGGGCCACATGGAGACTCCTGGGAGGGGAGGGGTTGGTGGGGCCAGCCAGTTGGTTCAACTACCGGTTTGACAAACCACTTGTAAATTTAACATCTGGTTCACCCAAACCGGTGTGAACCGGCTGAAGCCCACCTTTGAATCTTGAGCCCTGTCAGGATTGAACTCCAGGTTGTGGACAGAGTTTGCCTGCAATACTGCACTTAGCCACTGCTCCACCAGGGCTCCTCAAAATAGGGGTTGGGTCTTGAGTGCCTTTTGGAAGATTAAAAGTGTGGGAGCCAAGTCTTTGCTCGTGGCTGATTTAACTATGCTTTCTCGTAGTGTCAGAATTGTTAAAAATGTTCCTGAAGAACAGATTGAAGGCATAGCAAGCATATACTGTATTATTGTCAACTTGGTTTTAGGATTGCAAATGTTTCATGACCATATTAAGCAACATCATTTATGTGGGAAATATAGAGAAGAAGTATGTGAGCTGGTGGGGCATCGCTGCAGCCGCATTTAAAATATTGTCAATCCTGGATACCACAATTTAACAGAGTGACAAATTAGAGTAAATTAGGAGAAAGACTACTTAGAAGGTAAGATGTCTGAAAACTAAACCTTATGAGTGACAGTTAAAAAAATCTGATATAGCAATAGTAATTAGACTTATATACCACTGCAGCCCTCTCTAAGCAGTTTACAGAGTCAGCCTATTGCCCCCAACCATCTGGGTCCTCATTTTACCAACCTTGGAAGGATGGGAGGCTGAGTCGACCTTGAGCTGGTCAGGATTGAACTCCTGGCAATGGGCAGAGTAAGCCTGCAATTCTGCATTCTAACCACTGCGCCACCATGGCAGTGGTGGGATTCAAAAATTTTTACTACTGGTTCTGTGGGCATGGCTTGGTGGGCATGGCAGGGGAAGGATATTGCAAAATCTCCAGTCAGAGTGGCATTTGGTGGTTCTCTGAACTACTTAAAATTTCTACTATTGGTTCTCCAGAACTGGTCAGAACCTGCTGAATATCACCTCTACACCACAGCTCTTATATATTTGGACTACAGAAGAGATGACTGAAGAGAAACACATGGTAATGTTCAAATACTTGAAGGACTGTGACACTGTGACACAGAAGGAGGCCATTCCTTAACGCCTAAGAGGGCAAGGACCAGAACCATTGGATTAAAACTGCAAGGAAAACTATATATAAGGAGGAACTTCCTGATTGACCATTAGCCAATGGAATAGCATGTGCAAGAGAAGGGGTGATCTCTCCTTCAAAGGAAGGTTGAATAGTCATCTGCTCACATGGCTTAAGAGAGGAATGGGCTCCAACTCTCTCGTTCTATGAAAACACATTTCTCTTAGTATTCTGGTTTTGAAAGATAACTTTCTTGATCTGAAGAAGTAATATGGTTTACATATTAAATAGGCTTAGGACTCATCAGTGAGCATACAGAATAAATATGTCTGCTCTCTAAGATCCTCTCATGACTAAATGACCTCAGGATCGTCCATGGGCCAACATTTTAGGATATTTACACACAATAGGCTTTAGTGTTCTGGTATGGCTGCCTTGTGCAATGTAATCATGGCACCAGCTGGAATGTAGAAATAAATGGTTTCTCTTCTGCATCAGAATCATTTACATGTAACAGAAATTATACTGGAGAGGCTAAAGTGAACTCTTAAGCACTTCCCTCAAAAAAAAAATATATGCCAGAACAGGGTTGTCAGTTGGCCAGAAAAGAGTCTAATACACCAGCAGCTTTAACTGAATCAGGATTTAGTAATTAATCCCAATTGCCTCTATTTGTGCAACAGCGAGCCAATAATATTTTAGCATTGGGTAGGAATGCTGACATCTCTAAGCTTTTGTGGGATTTTAATAGCATATTATGAGGACCAGTTTGGTATAGTCTAGAAACCTGGAGGCTGTGAGTTCTAGTCCTGCCTTAGACACATCCAATTTCTACCAGATAGAAATAATTCTAAATGGTGTTCTTTGGATGTTTGGGATTATACAGGTAGTCCTTGACAGTTCATTTAGTGCAGGGCTCTTCAAACTTGACAGCTTTAAGAGTTGTGGACTCCCAGAATTCCTCTTCCATTCATATTAGCTCAGGAATTCTGGGAGTTGAAGTCCACAAGTCTTAAACCTGCCAAGTTTGAAAACCCTTGATTTAGTGACTATTCAAAGTTACAACAGCACTGAAAAAAGTGACTGTTTTTCACAGTTACAACAGTGGTAGCACCCCCATGGTCATGTGATTCAGATGCTTTGCAAATGGTTCATATTTATGACTGTTGCATTGTCTCTGGTCACGTGATTCCCTTTTGCAACCTTCTGATCAGTCAATGGGAAAGTCCGATTTGCTTAACAGCCATGATATTAACTTAAAAGAACTGCAATGATTCACTTAACAACGGCAGAGCAAAATGGGGCAAAAGTCCCTTTACCAATGTTTCACTTAGCAACAGACATGTTGGTCAGTGGTGGGATTCAAAAATTTTTTTACTGGTGGTTCTGTGGGCGTGGCTTGATGGGCGTGGCAGGGGAAGGATATTGTAAAATCCCCATTCCCTCCCCACCCCACTAACCTGCTTTCCAGCTCCGTTCTCCTGTGCAGGGCAACCAAAGAAGACCCATCCGATCAGCTGGGACTTGGGAGGCAGAGAATAGGTGGGGGCGGGGCCAGTCAGAGGTTGTATTTGCCGGTTCTCCAAACTACCCAAAATTTCCACTACCAGCTCTCCAGAACTGGCCAGAACCTGCTGAATTCCACCTCTGGTGTTGGGTTCAGTTGCCATCCTAAGTGGAAGAGTGCCCGTCATTCCCACGTTCCCTGATGATTGGCTGGACCTAATGGATGTCACGGGAGTTGATATCATAACTGCTCCAGATCTCCAACCTTTTTCAGAACCTGCGCCAGGACTTGGGGTGAAGATTACGTGGCTGGAGCCGACCGGAATGGACTCAGTTGGGGTTCCTTGGAAGGGGCCGTGTTCTGCCCTGTCCCTCTTTTTATCTCGCTGCCTCCTTCGGCCAGCGACGTCCCCCGCCGGGTCCGTCTCGCGTGGCTCTTCCGCCAAGCACCTGGCCAACGTCTGCCTTGCCCTCAGCACCTGAGCGAGAGAGACCCGGGACAGAGAGAGGCAGAGCAAGCGCGCTCCGAAGAGGAATCCCCGCCTTGTCTTTCTCATCGGGAGGTCGAGAAGCCCCTCGGGTCCTCCTCCCCAGGGAAGAGGAATGGGAGGGCTGCCGCTGGCCGCGACCCAGTTTACCCGGAACCCCTAAACCAGGCAGCCACAGCGGCGACAATGGCACTCCGACCCGGCGCGGTGCTGCTACTCATCACGCTGGGTAAGCCCGAATCTCGTCCCGATCGCGGGCGCCGGTCCAGCGGGAACGGCATCCTCTGGTTGGGTACGTGGTGGGGGCGAAAGGATCAAGGGAACTTAAAAAGAAATTCGGATTTGTTAACACAGTTTACGAGGCAAGAATCGATGCTAATTCCTCTTTCTCTGCATCGTTAGAAGGTTTACGGGAAACGTTCCTCTGTTAACTTCCTGAAATTGATAAGATGCTAGAAGAGCTCAGGATAGGGTTAGTGATGGACAACTTAAAACTACATACTTATTTCAATCCACGGCTTCATTTCCAAGGAAAACTTTCCAAGGAACACTTTCAGAATTTAGTTAAATTGGTGAGACTTTCCGAAAGCAGAGACAGCGAATTCAGAATGAAGCAAGTTTACTTTGCAGGTCGTTTACTGATTCGTTCTATTCTTCGTGGCTGGTTTTTCTTTTAAGTACCAGACTCATCTCTTTTTCCATTTTACGTTTTAAATAGCCTTGTAAAAGAGCTACCTTCTTTACAAGAGATCATACTGGCTCAGCTCATCATTTAGTTAGTCCCTCCTTTGGAAACCATGTATTCCAGGACAAATCCCTAACCCTGATCTTGTCGAGCAAACTGTGTCTTACTATGCCATGATATAGTTTGTTAAAGTATGGCTTATTGAATAAATCCCACAACTGGCTTGGTTTGCGTAACACAAACCATGCACTGTGACTTTCAAATGATATGATAATGACATTATGGCTTAATGCAATGTCTGGAGCAGAATTCTACTTAGTACTTAATTTTGGTTCCGCCTCTTGCATATGATGGCCATTCATTGTGTGTCTGTGTGTATGTGTGTGCATTGCACACATATATTTTATGCTTTTTATTTAAGGAAAATTGCTCTTGGTCTTTAGATGAAGTGCCTGGAAAAAGAGGTGTACGATTAGATGCTACATTAACCCCCCTTTCCATTTGCAGGGCACTTGCTCAAGCTACTGACGGCAGAAACTCAGTGTGAAAATATTTATCAGGATTTCTCTGGCTGCATCTTAAAATTAGGAGAGAACATGGCTAGATATGAAGAAGAAGCTGAAGAAGACAAAGTGAACCGACAAAGTCTGCTGCAAGGATTGCAGGTTGTTTGTGGGTGAGCAGCAAACTTCTTAACTGTACTGTAGGAACATCCTATCATGATGCGTACCTTGAATATAGTTGTCAATTGAGAATAAAAGAATAACAGAGTTGGAAGGGACCTTGGAGAGCTTCTAGTCCAACCCCCTGCTCAAGCAGGAAGCCCTAGAGCATTTCAGACAAATGACAGTCCAATCTCTTCTTAAAAACTTCCAGTGTTGGAGCGTTCACAACTTCTGGAGGCATGTTGTTCCACTGATTTAATTGTTCTAACTGTCAGGAAATTTTCTCCTTAGTTCTAAGTTGGTTCTCTCCTTGATTAGCTTCCATCCATTGCTTCTCGTCCTGCCTGCCTTCTAAAGCAGGATGACTGGTATCCCCTTCCCTTTTCTCCTCTGTGAATGTTTCCACAGAATATTCTCCAAATACTAGTGGAAAAAGTGAAGGTTTCCACTCTCATAGTAAGTGCTGTAATTGATCTCATGTCTCTATCAGTTGGCCAGCATAGAAAATGGTTCTGCTTAGCCAAAGGAACCACAATAATGGAAGGGAACTTTCTTTTGAACCTGGGTTGGATTTACTACAGTTTTATCATAGGAAGTGCTAACATAAGCACTTCCTCAAAGACAACCATCAATTGAAAGAAAAAGACTAATTGAAGTTAGGACCAATACAAGACAAAAAATCCTTCATTGTTGAGAAGTGCTTGCTGTCCATTATTGACATATTACAAAACTATCATAGATTCTAAACACAATTAGAAATGTCATTTTGTAGACAGCAAAGGCACAGCCAGTTCAGTTGCCTCTTATGAAACATGCATTTGCTTTCAAGTAAAGAATGGGGTACCATATTAGAATTTTAAGATACCTGCTTCTGGGAAATCAATCTGAACCTGAGCAGTTTTGGTTGGCTATTAATTCAGTATGGTGGCTTTCAGCCTATCAGTGTCCTTCAATCCTGGGTATTATATGATTAGATTTTTCTGGGATCCAATTCTTTGATTTAAGGCAACTATAAGGGGATGATGATACAGAGTTATGGTTATAGTGCTGGGATGGAGTTCATCCTTTAGCTTCCATAATTTCTCCACTCACTTTAATCCAGGAGTCTCCAAACTTGGCAACTTTAAGACTTGTAGACTTCAACTTCCAGAATTGCCCAGCCAGCATGACTAGCTGAGGAATTCTGGGAGGAGAAGTCCACAAATCTTAAAGTTGCCAAGTTTGGAGACCCCTGCTTTAATCCAACAACCTTCAAAACCTCAATTAATATAGCGCTATCATTTATTTGGTGGTGCTTGTTGTATTTCCTGGGTCTGCAATGGCCTTTGACTTTAAACTGTGCACTTTCTAACTACCAATATTAATCGTAATGGTAGTATTTTTGCTATCACCTCTGTTCTTTGCCAGGCTTGGTTTTCTACCTTGGGCAGCTTCACAGCCAGTGGACTGAGGGAAATAAAGACACAGCTGTTTGCTTATCTAATCAAGTGCAAGAAGAAGACAGTAAAATAGCAAAAGCATCAAGATGTTGGGAATTTAGCTTGCAGCAAATCTGAGCAGAGAATGATTATAAGCAGACATGAGAATGGGAAGAAACAAAGGAATTGTAGAGATAAATGCAAATCATTGAAGGTTCCAAGGGTAAAACACAGACAGAGCAAACCTATAGATAAACTAGGAAATGTACAAAACAATTAAGGAAAAAGTCAGAAGTTCTGGAGAAGCACCTTCCTGTCAAAACTGTGCAAGAAGAACTATTGAGATGCGGAATGTAGAAACCACAATAAATTAGTTTAGAACACGGCTCCCCAAACTTGGCAACTTTAAGATGTGGACTTCAACTCCCAGAATTCTGGGAGCTGAAGTCCACAAGTCTTAAGGTTGCCAAGTTTGGAGACCTCTGGTTTAGAAGCTGATAGAAAGACCAGATAGAAGAGGGCAAAGACATTTTTCATGTAATAAAATGGACTAATAAAGGAAAAATAAGCACCTGGTAGAGGACAGAAGAAGGGAATCCAATGTAAAGAACATTACTGGATGTGGAATCATAGTACTAGATAGTGATGATGATGATGATGCAGATTACTGTATACTCCTCGACTTATGATCACAATTGAACCTACCATTTCTGTTGCTGCTCAGTGAGACATTTGTTAAGGGAACGTTGCCTCATTTTATGACTTTTCTTGCCTCGGTTCTTAAGAGAAACACTGCAGTTATTAAGTTAGTAACAAAGTTATTAAGTGAATCTGAGTTCCCCTACTGAGCCTCAGTGGCGCAGTGGTTAGAGTGTAGTACTACAAGCTACTTCTGCTGGCTACCAGCTGCCTGCAATTTGGCAGATCGAATCCCACCAGGCTCAAGGTTGACTCAGTAGCCTTCCATCCTTCTGAGGTGGATAAAATGAGGACCCAAATTGTTGGGGGGAAATATGCTGACTCTGTAACCTGCTTAGAGAGTGCTGTAAATACTGTAAAGTGGTGTATATGTCTGTGCTATTGCCATTGATTTGGCTTGTCAGAAGGTCGCCAAAGCTAATCACAGGACCCCAGAACACTGCAACTATCAATAATATGAGTCAGTTGCCAAGCATCCGAATTTTGATCAGGTGACCATAGGGATGCTGCAAATATTGTAAGTGTGAAAAATGATCATAAGTCACCTTTTTAAAGAGCCATGATAACTTCAAGCAGTCACTAAACAAACTACTGTAAGTCGAGGACTAACTGTATAACACTTTCAAAAGAGCCAGCCTGTTGTAGTGGTTAAGATGTTGGATTAAGGCTGGGGAGATTCATGTCCTTTCTTAGACATGGATGTCAGCTGAGTGATGGTGGGTCAGTCACTCCCTCTCAGCCCTATTCATTGTTAGGCCTTGTAACGAGCTGGCAGGAAAACAGAACCTCTTGTGGCATCATGAGCTGCTAGCTTTGCTGTGTGAACTACAGTAAGTTAGCATAATGCAAAAGAAGCAGAGTCTGTGACCAAGAGGAACAGAAGTTAAGATTGCACAGTGCTTTCGAATATTAAAAGCACTTTAAATGTATTATTTTGTTGCTCCCAACAATCCTGCCACATCATTCAGTCCCCAGTCCTTTTTTTTTTTCAATAGGGAGGGTGGGAAAGATTTATACAAGGTCAGCATGAATTCACAGAAGATTTGAACTGGATGTTTTACAATGCATCAGTCACTTTGTAGCCTCTGCACAAAATTAGCTGTGTTTATCATGAAAGACAATGGCAGTGAAGGTGCTTATGAGTCCACCATTGCAGCTAAAGTGGGATATTGAAAGCTAGATACACTTCCTTCAGGTTGAGTATTGAGAATAGAGAAGGACGGGAGGAAGAGTCAATATCTTATTAATGGTTCCTGGGCCAAAAATAATAATAACTTGAGAAAAACGTCTCAGACAAGTCTCTCCTTAGTTCACACAAAGACAAAATGAGGGAGGGGAAAGTACATTCAGACTTGGAAGATTCTATAACGGTACTAAATCTGTTAAAATAAAAACAGTCCAGACCTATGTGGCATTGGTTTCTTAGTTTACATTATCTCTGGGGGCTGACAGATCCCCAAAAGATGCCAAAGCTTTTGTTTTTTCCTCATCTATCACACAACAGAACAAGATTTTCTAAAACTCACTTCAATTTTTTTTAAAAAGAAAAGAAAAATCAGTTACCAGAAGAATCTTCAAACTTAAATGTGTGCTGGTATTAGGCCTGTTTGCATACGCAAAATGTGAAGAAATGCAAAACAGAAAGTAATGGAAAATAAACCAATAGTCTGATAATGAAGCTTAACTAAAAAAAAACCATTGAAAAATGAAAGTGGTTCTTGATTCAGTGCTGAAGGAACACTTTTACACACATGAACAATGAAAATATGACAATGTGCAACCTTGAGAAAAAGTGAAGATGAAAAATGTAATAATTTTTTCCCACAGGCAGAAAAAATGAACAGAGCTATTACAGAATACGGCTTGATGTAAAACGTATAGTTAGGCTGATGCAAGGGACAGGAATCATAGTTCCCAGTTTGAAAGATTTGCAGTACTGCCAGTTACTTGCCAAGCATAATTTAAGATGTTGGTCTTGGCTTTGAAAGTCCAGATAACTTAGGGTACAATTCTCCAAACCTGGCATGCAGGAGAAGTCCTTTTGAAAATGCCCCTATTAGATTATTTTTCTGGTTCCTGACAGAGAAGTTCTGCTCTTGTTTGGCTCCCACTTGATAGGATGCTGTTGTTCAGGAATTATATTTGTCATCAGTCTCTTAGCATTTAAGAAAAAATGTTAATCCTTTTTCCAGGTTCCTAATTGTTCAGTGATTTTAATATAGATGATATGGGATACTTTAAATTTGTTTTAAACCTTTTTATACTCTATGTTTGTTTTTCATACATTTTGTTGTCCACCCTGAGTATTTGCCAGCATTAGAAGATGCGGCTTAAGGCAATCATTACATAATACATAGATACTTTACTGAAAAGTTTGTCTTTTTATAGCCATGTTATATTAGTCACAGATTTGACAGCACATTTGCTGTGTTGATGTTATATTGGTCACAGATTTGACAGCACATTTGCTGTGTTGATGGGGAGTCTATTTGGCATTTTCCTGTTCCCATGTCATATTTTTCTAACTTTCCCTCCTCTTTGTGAGGAAGCACTCTGTTGTGCGAATCTCATAAATCTTCCTAGTACCTATGCATCAGGAACAATTTTGGTTCCTGAGGGTTTCTAGCACAAATAAACAAAGTCTCTATTGTTGCGATACAAGACTTGAATCAGACAAAGACAACAATCTTAGTCTTCCTTCTACAGTACTGTTGTGCATCTAAGACTAGCACCTTTTCTGAGGAAGCTTCTACTTTTCTGCTGTCTACAAGAAGAAAAGGCTCATTGGTGACAGATATGATTAGAATGGAAAATGATTTATAATAGCATTAGGGTTGTTTTGTTTTGGTTTATTTGCCTTTGGGGGGGATTGAATTGTGTAACATCCCCCAAAATCTAGAACTGACAGAGAACTGACAAATTATGTGACATAATTTCATTCCCAAACAAATAAAGTCTCTAAAAACCAGGCACTGTGAAATTTCAATTATCCAATTGAAAGTGGAAAAGTGAAAAAAGAGAATCCTGATTTGGTGTCCTCTCTCCTTACTAGTTACTCCCCCTTTCTTTTTGTTTTTGTTTTTAATATGGAACCAGGTACCTGCTTTCACACTGGATTGTGTCCCCTTACTCTAACACACACACACACACATTGCTGCAGGATTAGGAGGAAATAACCAGAGAAAATCAAAACAGAGTTTACCTTGTTTTGCACCAATCTCTTATTATTGTCTTAAAAGATTTCTTCTACTGCATTTCTTCTATTTAATGAGTTCTTGACAGTTGGCAGCCAACTAGAGGCTCTTTCGTGTGATTTCAGGGATTTTTTTTTAAAGGGAAAGCAGTTGCCCTGGGCACCACCACACGGTGGAAGCTCCCTCCAAAGGATAAATTAACATTTGAAATCATCCAATGCTTTAATATTTTTTCATGCAAATTGGCAAAAGCTATTTTGTCAATTTATAATGGTTTCTTATTATGCTTTGTATTTCAATGTACAAAATAAAAGTAAATGGAGAAAAGCATTACATTGATATAGAATGTACTAAGAATATATAGTGGTGGGTTGTTTAGATAAACATTTCTCTTAAAATAGCCATATTAGTGGTTTAAAGTGGTACCAACACTATTTCTTGTTCTCAGTTTTAACACAATACTTCTGGACAAAAACCGTTTCACTAAGGCTGCTTTAGCACACTATAAAAGCATGATACATGAAAGCACAATATATGAACAATATAAGATTGTAAATATATCACCAGTTTGGTGTAGCAGTTAAAGGATTAGACTAGAAACCAGATTCTTAGTTCTAATCTTGGTAAACAAACAAGGGAAGGGGAAAAAAGTATTTTGAAGGTCTGCATCCACATAAATCAGAAGTTTTTAAATTTGGCAACTTTAAGATGGATGGACTGGGAGTTGAATTCTACCCATCTGAAGTTTGAAAAATACACAGATGAAGAGTTATCTCTGAAACCCTTCATTGCTGCCCTGTAATCTTGCCTGACTAACAGTAAAAAATAAGTGGAAATATGTCTTGGAATTTCTAGGCAGGCTGCAGGAAGCTTACAAAAAGTGTTTCTGAAACTTTAAAATAGGCTTCAGATAAATAGATATGGAAAAATGCTCAGTCTAAAAAAATTATAAACTCTCAGAAAATAGCAATTGCATCAATGTGTGCGATTCTCCTTACTTAGGTGTCTGTTTTGAGTTCCCTATAATGCACCCCCCCCCAAATCATTAGAAAATTTCCCATTCTTGACTAGATAAACATGTATGGTCTTATATGGCAGGCACTAATATTTCACTTTTCAGCTGCATAGTGTTAAATACTCCATTAGGATTATTTTGGAGATCCTGCTGCATACTTGGAACAGTATCCTTCTGTGACCTGGAAAAGATTCTGTACAGAGGAACTATATATTAATTATAGTAATTGTGTGAGGGTAGGTTCCTTTGTTTTTCAAAGTTGACTTTCTATAATGGATAGAATTAAAGCAGGTAATTTATTTAAAAAAGAACTAAAGAAGATCTTAAATGCATGGACCAATTAACCAGATATTATGATGTTGGGACAGGTTATGTTCTTCATAGATGGCCCATGTCTATCTGTGACTTTTGTGGCAAAGAACTGTGAAGTCTTTAGTGCTCTCTGCACTTGATGGGATCTCAGAGAGCACCAAGGACCCCACAGTTCAACCCCGAGCTATAAATATTCTCTTCTGTTGGTGGTAAATAACTTATTGTTTCCTTTTTCTTTTGCAGATATTGGAATGAATTTCATAATTGTGTGATGGCTACTCTTTGGGTATGCCAGAAGGAGATGGTGACTGTCTGGGAGAAATTGAAAAAGGAATCTAGAAAAATCAAATTTGAAGGCAATCTTTTTGACCTCTGCATCTCCAATAACTACCAGAATTTACCCTCATCCCAGGTCCCAACCCTTTTTCTATTAGGCATCACACTGATGCTCATTTGGCTCAATTTATGAAACCAAAGCAACAGCTCTGTGATTTTGTACAAATGAACATATGCTTTCTCTCCCCTTAATATTTGGAAAATATTGTTTGGGGCATTTCTTTTTCTTTTTTAGTGATTTTTTTGATTGTGGTAGCAGAATTTTCTAGTATTTATTTTTTCCAGTGAGATCAGTTGTAAATATGGCAAGTGTTCCAATTGAATTTTGACAATCAAAAGTTGTGCATGCCTTAAGGATCTCAAAATTAAATTACTAAAATACAGCTTGAATAGGAAACTGTGGCAGGAATGGAATGCTGTTGCTAGATTTTGTATCTTGATCTGCTAATTAGGTAAGCCTTTCATTCCAACAGTTGTACTAATTTCTCCATTTAAAGAACTTTGTAGCAACTTTCTTTTTGTATATAGATGTAACTTCTGTAATTAATAGATTGGCAGTTTTAGGAAATAAAATGTTGGGGAACTCAAGAGGATAATATGAGCTTTTAAAATAACTGGATTCTCTCAGCAGAACATGCTGGTTTCATTACCCAAAATGTCGAAAGATTACAGACTGATGATTGACTTGTTATAGAGGTGTTTGAAGGAATGATTAGTTTAGATTAGTTTATGTTGTATTTGACTTGAGAATTAAAGAAGATTGACCGAAACTCTGAGATAACTTAAGGAATAGCATCTGAAGTTCTGAACCCATCTACAGGTTTGCAAGGAATAATGCTGTGATACCCTTTTTCCTCCATTCCTGACAACTAGTTTTTCCTCCTCCGTGATTTTCCCATGGATGTCGCAAAATACAGTCATGTATAGTAAATATTTCTGAAATGGAAAGAAACAATTCAGTGAGAAGTAAACATTCTTGCAATTTTTTTAAAGGAAAACTTTTGTATTGCAGGTTGATCACTTGAATCAAGTATGACCATGGCTGTAAAATAGCAGTGGAGACATGGAATTGCCTTGTTCATTGCTTCTCTGGCTATATTTTTGATAACTGCCTATTCTGGTTGAGGCTCATGGGAATTGCAGTTCAACTTTGGAAATTCCCTACATTCCTTACCCCCACCCTAAAGTCCATATGAATTCTTGTATAACTATGCCAGGGGTGTCAAAACTCAAGGCCTTGGGGCCGGATGCAGCCTGTGGAGTGCTTAGATCTGGCCCTGGAAACAGCGAAGGACTGGCCCGTGGCGCTTCTGCCAGTGCAAACAAACCTCAGGAGGGTCATGTGCAACCCTCCTGAGCTTCGCTTGTGCTGGCAGGGGGTTGCAAGAGGCCATTGCAGCTGGAAATGGAGCTCAGGAGCCTGTTTTCACTAGCAGAGCGCTTGGGCTACCACAGGCACTTCCGACAAGAGTTACGCCGAGTTGGCCATGCCCCATGGCCACGTCCACTCTGCCTCCGCCAAAGTCAAACACAACCCTAATGCGGCCCTCAATGAAATCGAGTTTGACACTTCTGCTCTATGCTATACATATGCCATGTGTTGCAGCTATTTTCAACGTATTCTCATAATTTCTCTTACTTTCCAATTCCGCCTCTCTAATTTGTACTGAATATACAAAGCAACCTTAAATTGCCACCATTAATGTTAAGTTGCCTTTGTTTAATATTGGTATTTAGACTGATTTCTTCCCATCTGTTGGCCACTGTGCTGTTCTCCAGATTTGATGGCATGGTTGGTTAGAACCTTTACCGATCCTTCTTCTGTTGCTTGCTATATTTCCGTAGCTTTTTCATCAATTCTTGTAGCCTTCTGACTTGATAATTACTGGAGTGTTGATCAAATTTGTTTTTTTAGTATTTGACATTCATGTAAATAGGTGAAATCTTCTAAGGTATCTTGGATATTAACATCACGCTGTACAGAATGTCAGTATATTACTTCTGTTTTTGTTTGATCTTCTTTGAATCATTACAGGTAATCTTCGATTTATGACCAATTGTTTAATGACTGTTCAAAGTTAGAGTGGCTTCATAGTTATGAACACATGATCCACTTAATGGCCACAGTAAAAACCATTAAAAAATTGTGTCCTGTCATGTGGATGCCTCAATTTATAACTACAATGACTTACAACCACACTCCAGTCCCAATTATAGTTGTGTGTTGAGGACAACTTTTGCTATCTGTACATTAGAGTCCCTTACTATACTAATTTAAGGATTATATTTCCTTCTGAGTTAAAGAACTTCTGACATCAATCTTTAACAGCCTCTTTGACTTCATTCTATTGTTCCTCTGGTTGCCTGTCAATAAGAGCCAGGATCTTGAAGAAATTATTGGTATTAGTCTTGAAAATGATGGATATATGCTCAAAATCACATGGACATTGACTTACATCTTGTACACGATCAGTTTGTGATCTTCAATCAGTCTCGCACTTCAGTCTTTCTTAACTAAATCTTGTTGTGTCAATAATACAATTGATTTTCTTTCTGCTTAGTCCATCAGGTGATGTCCACACATACAGGTATGCTTTTCGTGATCTGAAGACTTGTGTCAGCAATCAAGAAATAATTTGATTAGCAGAAACTAATTATTGTCATTGTTACCAGAAAGTCACTATTTTGCTTAATTTTCCAGGTTTCCTTGGCCTTATGATTCATGTTTTGCTTGTGAATTCTGTCAATGTATGGAAAGGTAGGTGGGGGTCGAATAAGTTGCAAACAAAGTCATTTCTTTTTAACTACTTCTTCACTTTGCCTTATTTAAGCACGTCCCTGAATTCCAAACATAGTCAACCATAAATAAATGTGCACCCTAGTTTTTCTTCAAAGCATATCATTAATACCACATCAAGGAAGGACAAGTGAATCCCTGCTAACATCTGCTAAATAGACCTTAAATAATGGGGATGGAAAAACTTGGCACTTAGATTTTCACTGTTTGCCTAATTAGATTCTAGTCTTTAGTCAATGTTAGTCTACAGAGATTCACTGAAATAGCTGAAAATCTCCTTTGCTGTGTTAGGTATGCTATTATGATACTCCCAAAGGAAAACAAATGCCTTGAGCACACATGCTCATACACATAAACACTGCAGACAGATTGCTTAATACCTTAGCTTACAACAGGAATTGCAGTGGCTTACATTGCTGTCTCAAAAGAAAGCAGTGCCATCTTCTGGAAGAAGTGATATTATCACAGCTATAATTCAACAAGCATACTATACAGTACAATATGTTAACGTTGGATGAAGGCAGTGTGACTCACCTATATTTCCCAACTACAGCAATGGTGCAAGGAAAGATATTACTTCTGCCCAAATCTATATTTAAGTATGTGGACCAGAACATGCTATTTTGGCAGAACTTTGGGGTTTCTTTTATATGTTATCAATGGATCCCATATGAGTACTTTGAGAGATGGTTGATAAAATTCATTTTCCAAAATTATTCACCTTAATCATTATAAGCATTAGCTTCCCAACTGTAACCGACACAAATTATTAGCATTCCCAAACATTTATGTAAAAAAGGAAAACTCTGGGATATGTGTGTGTGTGTGTGTGTGTGTGTGTGTGTGTGTGTATGTATGTATGTATGTATGTATGTATGTATGTATGTATGTATATATATATATTTTTACAGCTACCCTGGGGTGCATTATAGATGAACCTTCCATTCACATCCTTTCTTTTTACAGGAAGTCAATATGAGCTCTGGAGTTTACTCAGGTTCCATTCTAAGAAGACAATTACAATTATATGCAAAACAAGTTTGACAGTAGTAGCAGTTACAAAAAGAATTAACCATCCTGCTTTATGTGCCCTGCACAACACCTTGCACATTTCCTTGGTTATGAACAGTGAATCTTCAAGATGAAACATTCATTGCAGTAAACAAGAGGACTTATTTGAAACAACTCCAGTCTCGAAGTATGTGACCAGGGGCAGTTATCTCTCTATGCCACACATTATGAACAAGAGTGGTTAGTCCTTGTTCACCTTTTTGAAGCCAGTAGTTTAAAACTGTCTAGGCCATGGTTTTCTAAATTGTATTACCAACTGATGACTTTCTCATTTCATAGTCATATCAGTAATACAATCCAGCCCGATGAATACATTATAAAACTTCAATGGAAAGTTGAAATCTTTATTAAATAAAATAGTAATTTTTTTCAGTCCAATAAATACAGTCACATTACTCTTTGTTGTTAATAAGCTTTCTGGAATCTGAGCAGCCAAGTGAGTCACAGTACTGTGCCTTTCTGCATTGTTTCATCTCCTTGATCCTTTAATTCAAAAAGTGGAAGTAAAACAAGTATCAGGTATATGAAGGATAAAAGGGAACAAAGTGTCCATTGTGCAATTGTTGGAGTTCTCTAGTCAACTGATGTTCACACTATAGAGAAGGGAAACTGTGATCATCACCACTCACTGCACGCTTCTCAAAATATTTCCCAAGTCTTTTATGGATTTTATCCAATACTCGAGTCTGATCACTTTGGCAAATTGGGCGTGTCTGCATAGTAATACAAATGAGTTATGTAAAAACTATATTCATCTTGGCCTATCAAAGTATTGCAAATGTCAGTCTCCCAGCTAATATATTTAAGGCCCTCTGGATTTCTTCGGTTGCATTTCCACGTTTTACAAACTAGCACCAAGATGCTGATACTGATGGAGAAACACAGGCCCCCTGACGGCCTATACACTGGATTTGGGGGCTGAATTTAATGGGATTTCTTTCAGTTCTGTCCTCATACAGAGGTATTCCCCAATCACAGCCATGAGTGCTGTGCACACAGTATGTACAAGCCACCAGGTCAAAGCTGTTGGAAAGTATCCGTTGTAAATCCAGCAGCCCAACAGGTGGAAAAAATGAACGGTGGCGGTGAAATCCAAGCACTGCTTTCCGCGTCGAATGAAATACAATAAACCGATGGCACTGCAGAAGAAAAGAAAAGAATGGTGTCAAACCTTAAGACACACCATCTTCAACATGGTATTTTCCATATAAGCTATGCAAGATATAGCTCATGGATTTTCATTTAAACCCTTATCCAAGCGATGTGAGAAAGCAAAGAAATTAAAGGAAACTTTAGATTCAAAAGATAGACATTTTATATTCTTTTCCATTTCAGCACTTTTAGGCCCTTTAAAAAATTGGTAGCTGAAAATAAAGTGAAATTCTAATATAAAAATTTCCTTACTCTTCTGTTTTATATGTATGCCTTTGATTTTTTTATCATTGTCTCTAGAAGAGTAATTATGTACAGGTAGTCCTTGACTTACAACCACAATTGGGCCCAAAATTTCCACTGCTAAGCAAGGCAGTTGTTAAGTGAGTTTCCCCCATTTTACGATTTTTTTGCCACAGTTGTTAAGCAAATCACTGCAGCTGTTGAATGAATCATGTGGTCATTAAGCAAATCTAGTTTCACCTCCTTAACGTTGTCTGAAGTCTCTTGGGTTACAAATTGTGATCGTATGACAATGGAACAATGCAACTGACATAAATACATGCCAGTTGCTAAGTGCCTGAATTTTGATCACCTGGCCACAGGGTGTGATGAGCCAGGGTGGGATACAAAATAAACAGTCACAGAAAACAGGTGAAGCCCCTTTTATTCTTTCACTTTGCTTTCAAGCTCCGAATATTCTTGACGGAAGACAAAAAACTCCCACACAGTTATAAGGAAAAAAGCAACACAAACCAGGCAAGATAAGGGCTGGAGGACATCCACAGATACAACACACTGGGAAGGATGCCAAACTCAGAGAGGAACCATCAACTAGAGATATTTCTACGCTTTGTTTCCAGCATTCGCCCGTATGCATGTCCGTACTCTTATTCAGTTGTCACAGCTGCAGCCCATGAAGAGGATCAAGGCCCACTCCTCCCGAGTAGACCACGTCTCTCCCTTATCTTCTCCTCTCTGCGTGCTCTAGGATGGGTAGGGGATGGGCCTGGATCCTCTTCTGATTGCTCAGCTGGCTCTGCCCTTCCCCAGCCTCCTCCACAACCTCCGGAGCCACACTTCCACTCCCTGTCCGCTGTTCCTCCTCTCCCTTAGAGTCAGTCTCCACCGGGGGCATGACACAGGGTTTGTTGCAACCATCATGTGAAAAATGGTTCTGTGTCACTTTTTTCACGATCATTGTAACTTTGAATGGTCAGTAAATGAATGGTTGTGAGTTGTGGAAAATTTGGGTAATTAAAATCACGTGTTTTTCCTTTCTAAAACTGTAAATTTTAAGCATATTTTTCTTGGATATTCTCCCTCTTGAAACTCTTTCCTTTTCTTCATTGCACCTTAAACAACTCCAATTTCTTTTTCTTTTGCATTAGATGTCACCATTATTTGGCTTATAATTTAGCAACCTTGGCTTCATCTTTCTGTATGGCCCTGCTTCTATACTTTTTCTCTGGATTCCTCTTCAGGATCTCTCCATAGGATTTGAGCAGTTCATCCAACCTGATTTCATTATGTGTTATCAACTCAGTGTCCTCTCTTAGGAATTACATAGGTAAATTTTCTCCTGGGCACTGTGTTCCCAGCCTGGTCTTTTCAGATGTGTATCCATTGCTTCTGTAGCTCAATCTGCCCACCTGGCAGAAAGATATTTTGGGCTACTTAGCTAATCATGTCAAATGCCTAATCCCAACCTTCTTTAGTTTGGCCTTCAATTTTCAGCACTGATAATCTGAATGCTTCTGTTTTTATCAAGAGGCAGCTCACCACTCTAAAGGTGTTTAGTTTGAGGATGTCAGAAATATATATCACGACTTACCAGGTGAGTGCATTTAGGATAAACGCCATTGTGGAAAGTCTTCCAGGAGAGGTGGCAAATCCCAAAACCTGTACAGATACAAAGAAACATAGCCATTGCAATAAACTGTAAACCAGCTAAGATCTATTGGCTTCAATGATACATCCTGTTACATCAGCTCTATAGTTCAAGAGGCACTATCTGGACAAGTAATCAAAGTCATTTTAATACTGATATAATAAAGGCACTTATTTGAAACAGTGCATATTAACTTTTGAGATATTCATGATTTCATTTATAATATATACCAGAAAAGTACTTTAAATTTAAATGTAAATTATATGAGAAGTTATCCATGAAGTTATAGTTTTCAGTAATTCCTCTTAAAAATTTTCTACAAGATTTTTCTTTCCCTACTGCCTTCTTTGATTTGTCAGAATTTCTTTTTGATATACTGAAAATGTAATTACCTACCTCATAACTAAAAATCTGATCCAATGAAGGGTTGCTCTGCACCAAACTATCTACTAGAGCCAACCAAAGCCCCAGACTGCTGTAATAAATTGCTTGCATGAGCATGATTTGAGAAATGATAAGTGCAGGATCCCAAACATAACTGCGGAACTGCGGAGCCATTCCTGAAGCAACAGCCCATAGACTGCATAGAAATATATAAATAACCCACGGATGTCTCAAAACATGAAATCCCTCGTGTCACTGTCTAGAGAATGCAGAGTGATTCCATCAGCATCTGAAAAAAAAAAGTTTCATTCCAATTAAACCCTACAAAAAGAAGGCATTCTAATATACATCTCCAAAATCCAAGAAGTTGGTGGCATCTCACATATTATTTTAACTGACGGATATATTTATCTATTTAGACTGCAACCAGACTGATGTTATGTTACTATAATTGGGTTCATAAACAATACAGGCAAAAAACATAGACTGCCAATCACAGTGACTGGATTCCTACATTATACTAAGCCCAAAACAATCACATTATAGTCTAACATGATGTAGAAACCTAGTCACCATCACTCATGTTAACAAGAGATTCAAAAGCCTTAATAAACTTCAATTCTACAGTCATGGCAACCTTTTCACCATCAACATATACTAAGCTTGAAAGATGCTAGGTGAAGGGCTTGGTCCACGAATTGGCTTTATGTATAATTCCAAGTCACTAATGGTTTACTCACTATTTATGCAACAAACCACAAATGACTGAATTCACAAGTCACCCTAAACCACGATTGGCTGACTTAGAATAACTTTATTGTCACTTTGAATACTAATTGGCATGCATTAAAATGAAATTATGTTGCATACAGCTCTCAAAGGGTCTCCATCTCTAATATAAACATAAACATGACAAGATAAATAAGTAAATAGATAAATACAAAATTATGCATGTACATATGAGTTTGTGCCTGGTCAGGTTTGTGAAGCCAACCCCAGATCTTTTGACATGGTTCCCACGTCTTACTGAGTTTTCTTTGCACGAGTTACAAACCATAGGCTTCGGGGGTTGTACAAAAGTAGACTTTAGATTAACAGAGTTGGAAGGGACCTTGTAGGTCATCCAGTCCAACCCCCTGCCCAAGCAGGAGTCGCTACACCATTTCTGACAGATGGCAGTCCAATCTCTTCTTGAAAGCCTCCAGTGCTTGAGTGCACTTCTCTAGTTGGATACTATGGAAATGATCTCTGAAAGTATAGACCTTTAAAAGACCAAAATAATAGCTCACGGCTTCCGGTGTCTTTACAAAAAAAAGAAAGAAAGAAAGAAAAGAGAAAAGAAAAGGGTGGGGGGAGAAGGAAAAGAAAGATCAGTCCATTGTTGTAGATCGTGATGGGAGAAAACATCTCTGCTGGTTTTCTGTCAAGGGAAGGAAACGAAAGAAAGACGCATCATCCTAAAAAGGAGCCCATCCGCCCCACTTCTCACGACCGCTGCTCCCAATGGACGCGGCGTTCAGCGGCAATCCCGTAATTTCCCCCAAATCCTCCCGATTTACCCTTCGCATTTATTTCCTCGGTCCTTCTCTTCAGCCAGACCGAGAAGCCACGACAGCACAGGCTCCGCTCATCCACCGCCAGGCCCGTTCTTCGCAGCTGACTCCGTTCGTCGAACCATCGAGTCACGCGGCCTCCACTCGCCTAGAAGGAGCATTGAGACAACCACATCCCTCGAAAGAACCATAGAAACAACCCCGCGCGCCTAGAAAGGTAGCCAGTAAAAAGGAAGTGACATCAACCACAGGAAACGTGCGGGCCGGGTGGAGCTTATGATTCTATGTTGTCCCTGAGCCGTAGAGATAGAAGATTAGAGAATACATTTTTTTAAAAAAATATAAATCGTTGAATATTTTTCTAGGAGTCCTTTTAGAATGAAGAGAAGATAGTTTGCTCTAATCCATTCATTAAATACGCCTGAATATTTACAAACTCTCATTAAAAAAGTGAACTGGCTCTAATTTCCAGTGTGAACATTGGACGGTGCACAGAACAGTGGTAAGTGCTAATGCCACGGTGCTAACACAATATTTAAATGTTTCCCCAAAAGTACAGGCAGTGTTTCACTCTCCATTTCAAGCATGTCTGAGTATGTTGCCTGAATCTTAGTTCCAGAGGCATCACTTCCTAGGGAACCTCTAGAGCAGAGGTCCCCAAACTTGCCAACTTTACGACTTGTGGACTTCAACTCCCAGAATTGGAGTTGGAGCTATGCGGGCTGGAGAATTCTGGGAGTTGAAATCCACAAGTCGTAAAGTTGGCAAGTTTGGGGAGCCCTGCTTTAGAGGGGTCGGGATGACCCAGCGCTGAGTCAGCCTTACTCGTTCCGTCACGTTCACATTGTGTAATAACTTCTTTGGGCCGTCGGTTTCCCAGCCGAAGATGTAAAGAGAGAAAACTTAAACCTCTTCTTGATACCCGATAGGAGAATTCAATTAATGCAACTCCTCCTGTATCTTGGATTAGAATACCCAATCCCGCCCCCATGGGGCAGCTGAGAAATTCAAAACCAAATAGGCGTAGCGTACAATACCGTTAAGTGTTGCACTGGACAGGATTTTTTTTTTTTTGAGAATATCAGAAAATCCTGAGTTGTACCTAAGATGGGACATCCCAAAAAACTTTCCAGAATAAAAGCAGTGCCAAATAATTTAGTTGTTGCAAATAAACAAGGCATGTGCAGTCACCAGAAATAACTGACCACATTCTTATCAGTTTAAACGGGCTGTTTTAATGCAGGAATACATTGCTAATCAAATGACACTGTTCAGAAAATAACATCGAGGAGCATTTATTCAACTATAAGATTCTATGCAAAACCTTTGATTCTTATTTCAGGATTGTCTAGTACCACCCCCAATATTTTCCAACAAGTGTTGTGCTGTGCAAAGATTAAAAAAAAAAAAACACAAGTTGATTAGAACACAGAACTTCTAAATATGTACGGCTGCTTTATCTTGCTTACTATCTTCTAGCTGCCTGGTAAGCAGTAATATATCTTGAAGAAATCCAGTTGGAAAGGCTATCCTATGCTATCCTCATTGTAGTTGTGAAAACAAACATGAAAATAACATCCCTTTTCTTATTCTCTATTTGTTTGTTTCCAATGTTGTTTTTCTCATTCCAGCTAACCTCATGTCATCGTTCCATTACTAAGACAATCAAGGAAGTTTTGGAAAACATTGTGAGTTTCAAAATGTCTACACTCACCATTCCTAGCCTAGCCAGGCTCTATATGATGAAACAAAGGAAACGAAGAAAAGAAGGAAGGAGGAAGAAGTTTCAAAATCAAGAGTACTAGAAAAAACTTATTAAGGTGAAATTATCTGAATCATAAGACAGATGAATCAACCTCCTTGACACAGACCAAAAACAACCATGTGCAGTGACTAATGAAATATGCTATCGGAAAGCAAGTTTGTTTCTGCTGACCCTTGTGAAATGGGTTTAGTTCCTTTTCAAAGAAGAATTAACTAAAAAGTCAATTTCTGAATCTGCAAACCTGGGTATGTTTTCTTGGAAGCAACAGTGGCATTTACCTTTGAAGAATGAGACATCGGGTTGCCAGACTGGTGGTTTTTCTAATCTTTCTTTGAAAATTCTCAAGAAAGGTAAACAGTTATACTGCGATCTTGTGAAATATGCTCTCCTTTATGAAGGACATTTCTTTGTTTGAAAGTATCCTCTACTTAAAGTGCTGTTGGATTTAAAAATAAAGAGCTACAAGAAAGGAAAGCTTTGAAGTTGCCTTTCAACAGTTAAGACTTTCCTACATGTTCCCAGCACATGAAAATTGGACATTAAGTAAATAAAATAAACACAAAGACTAAACTGAGTCTTAGTAAGTAAGTAAATTGAGTAAGTAAAATAAAAGGAACACTAAGACTAAGCAAGTAGGTAGCTTATCCGGACACTGAGCTCATTCATATTATCTCTTGCCTTCAAGATAGCCTGATTACTGTTTATGATGTGTCCTCACATCAAGGCCTCCATCTTGGAGCCAGTTGGCTGCTGAGGCAGACTAAAGCTAGATCAAGGTTGCTCAGATAGGAAAATGGAAGAAAACCTCTTATATGAATATTTTGAGTCACAAGATTGATTAGTTTTCAATGTATGTGTCAAGAAAGTCTTAACCTCACAAAAGACAATATTCCATTTCTTCACAAAAACAAAAATAATATGAGGTTGTAGGCCCACATCAGTAGCTGTCTGAGTTTGTAGGCTCACATCAGTAGCTCCAGTAGGAAGGGGTTGCGCTGACAATGGCTCTCCCAGTTCAGCTGTACATGATGGGACTTGCACTCACTTGGGACTTTGGAGCGGCTGTCCATAGTCTCCGCTGTCCTCTTTCTTGGGCTAACTATCAATAAACTACAGTGTCTGCCCTGGCCCTACATATTGATAATTAAGGATACATAGGTGGATAGGTCCCACATTGTCTACATCCCCTTCTTTTGGGTATTTGTAGAAGCAAGGGCCTGAAGTCTCTAGATGTTTACAGCCTGCCTACAACCCGTTTAGAACAACTCTTGCTACTCATGTCAGGAGCAGTAGCAATCACTATCCTTATTGGAGGACAGAGACTGCCAGCCTAGTTCTGGAGGCCCAGCCAGGAAAAATTGCAATGGGGCAATGACTTTTAGATCCATATTTCTCTTTGAATAGAGGCTGATTACTGCAGTGATGGCTGTGCAAACCTTTTGCAAAGGCATGTTTATCAAAGCCTTAATGGAAGTAATCCTTTGAGATCATTCTATAATACAGTCAAAGGCATTCAGTAGTTCTTACATGAGCCAAGACAACTCTTTCATGGGCATTTTTGGTAAAGAGAAGTGCCTCATTTTTTCTTAGTCAAGGCACAAAGTCAATTGTTCCATGTTGTAATCCAAGACTAAGCCCATGCAGTAAACATAGATTCTGGGATTAAATCATATTCAGTCTTACTGAATGAAGTGCAAATTCTATTGAGAAACAAAAATGGTATAAGTAAAACAGAGGACATCCATAATGAAGGCTGGCTGATATATGCAAAGTCTTGTCTGAGAATGGTTATGTCTGAGTTTAACGGAAATAATGAAGTCATACATTGCATTTGGTTCTGTGAATTGCTTTTTTATTTTTATTGCAGAACAGCCTTTAGTCTTTCTTCTTCTCACCACTCTGTGCTTTATGTTTATGCATTGAAACTTACAAGAAGGAAATTAAAATAAGGCATTGTTTCTCTGTCATGATTATTTTGCAGGATTCTTGCGATCATAAAGTAAGGATTGTGAAACTGTTTTCAGTGCAACTCTGAACTCTTAAGCAAAGTGGAAAATATAAATAAGTATCATCCTAAAAACATTTTGCAAGGATTTCTGGAATCTTACTTTCTGAATTTGGAAAGGAACAAAGATAATTTTATTCGTCATATACTACCTCTGTCTTCTTCCATCCTTCTCTTCAACCAACTTTAAGGTATCAAAAGGGGCACATCCGCATTCCTCTACCTTCAACTTGAAAATGCCTCACTGAGCTTCTTTAGGGACATGGCTATGTGATAATCTTCTTTGTCATCCACAATTTACATCCAAGTCCAGCTAATATCAGGGTGTCCTGATCTCATATGCAAACAGTGTGTCTCTATATTCTCTCCAAATACAAGCTTTGCAGCTCATGTAGTTCCTGTTGGTTTCTGCAACCATTTTCCTCTCCAGTCATTGCCAATTTTCCTTCTTGAGCATTATGATTGGTGATGGTGGACTGACACCATACTGAATCACTTCAGAAATGTCTTAGATTTTCACTTCTCTAACAATCTTGTTTGCCTGTTAGGGAATTTGTTGTTACATGGTCCTAACAGGCAGGTTGTTTTAGAAAGTTCCTAGTCTATCTGCTAGTAGAACAATAATTCCTAGAGAAAGCTCTTAAGCAGGACTTGCTGGCTTTGTTATCGAGTAGAGAAGAGACTGACAAATGTAGGTGGAACATTGTGCCAGCAAACTTACCATCTCAAAAAACAGATTAAAGCACATTAAACCAGTTTTTTAAAGATACATTAATGATCTATGATGGGCAAATCCTACCCTGAAATATTTGTAATTATCTTGGTGTCATGTTGCTTTGCTGTCACTAGGCGGCAAATCCTCTTAATACAGTAAATAATCTAGGTTTGGTTGCAACAATTATTTTTAAGAATTGCATAACTAATGTTAACCAAATCAAATTTTTTAAAGAATGCTCTTTAATTTTTTGGGACATCTTATTTTCAGGGATGTATAATTTTGTATATGAACTTCTTTTCTAATGTAGCTGCTTTCCACAGCTTGTAGTAACATGCCTGTAATTTGGATTGTTAAAAATGAGGAAATGTTTGTTCTCATGCTATTGATGGAGGGAGGAGAAAATATGACTCTTCCAACTCCTGTGCAGATTTTTCATGTACTTTTTCTGGTTGACTGAATCAGGTCTTCTGGATGATCCACTTTAGAGCCTTGCTAAGACTGTCATGGCAGTGTGCCATGTACTATATTATCACTTACATTTATGAGGAAAAGCTGACAAGATGGGGGGGCTATAAAGAGTTAACAAATAGACAATTGTGATGGTTTGGCACAACTTACTTGCCCCACTTCCCTACTTCTCATCTGCATTGCAGAATCCTCTGTCTACATTTCCAATTGGCTTGAAGCCTAGATAAGCCAAACAAATTCAGAGGGATAAAATGAGTAATGTTATTTACATGAGATTTCTTTAGGTAGGACTTAGCAGAGGAATGGACAACCTGTGGCATTCCACATATTGTTATTTTTAACTTCCAGCACCCTCACAATTTAGTCATTGGTGGAAATATTATAAATAACACATGTGTGAGCAATACATTAATCTATGTGAAATAGTGAAAACTAGGCATAAATAAATCCTGGAAGAATGAAACAAGAAAATATAGGGGAATTCTGGGAGATGATGCAAAATGTAGAAGAGAAAAATGATCTAGAGCAAAATTAAAATATTAAGCATAGCCCAAGTAAATAAAATATAGATTAACAAAATAAAAATGTAATAGTGCATGCCACAATAAACTTAAGGCAATAAGAGATATGGAGACAAATCTAAGAAGTAAACAAGTATTATTTAACCATAAAATAGTTTAAGTTCTTGAAATGTGTATTATCATATAAATGTGTTCCTTTTGTTCATATACTTCTAATCTTTGAATGCCGTGTTGTATTCAAAAACCTGTTGAGCCCCACCTACTTCTCTCATTATCATATTCAAAGCAGAAATAATATGCAGGTCCATTACACACAGCAGGGTGCTTTCCCCAGTCAGAGACACTGGAAATCCCTGGGCAGGTGGGGCTTACTAATATAACGAAAGGACTTTTGTCTAGATTACTTCTGCATAGGTTGTGACCTACTTTTTTCAGATAAATACATTCCTTTTCATTTTCATTCTCTATCTAGTGTGAGGTAACCATTATCACACTGTCCCAAAGTTTTATAGCATTAGTGCAATAATGATGCTAACCTTATATGAGTTTGTGAAATATTTGGTTGAATTTTCACAAACTGCTTTTGAATTTCCTCTTAGTTGCAAAAGCCCATTATTTCATATGGGGAGCAACTCTTTGAACATATCAAACATTTCCAAATTGCCTGGTTTGATCTAGCAAATAATCTGACATTTTCTAGGTATTTGGGGCAATCCCAACAATCATTCCCCAATATTTATAGTGACTGGGGATGATGGGGCTTAAAGTCTGAAATAAGTATTGGGCACTTGGTTGTTTTTGCTGCAGAAAATATTTAAATAAAGCCCATAACTGCTTTTGGCATTCTTTTTTCTTCCTGAGATGATTCTAATGCTTTAAACAATCTTAGACATGTGCATACTCATATATAACAACAATGAACCAGAATTCCCAATTTATACAGTGAAATGCAAGCAAGTAAACTAGGAAAAGGTAACTTATTTTG
Source organism: Pseudonaja textilis (assembly GCF_049901715.1). Classification (NCBI taxonomy): domain Eukaryota; kingdom Metazoa; phylum Chordata; class Lepidosauria; order Squamata; family Elapidae; genus Pseudonaja; species Pseudonaja textilis. The sequence goes on along the minus strand of NC_141992.1, from coordinate 25,275,183 downwards.
GTGTCTGAATACAGAATCAACGAGACAGGAAGGTAAGGCAGCTAAATCAGGTTAAAATATCATGAATTCCTGGTTAATTTTACCCAGTTGTATAAAGGGAAGAACAAATCAAGACTTCTCATTCACAACAAACCATGCCCAATATGACTTATTTTCCCAACGAGCAACCACTTTTGTTCTAGTTTTCATTTTCTTTGGCAACTGATTTATAGAAAAGAAAATTAATCTTCTAATAGACTCAACAATGCAATCCTTTGTGGCTCTCAGAGACCCACTGCAGAAAATCTAATCAGAGACATGCTAAGGGCCTACTTGACTTGGAAGAAAGAGAAGAGGATGACAAGAGAGAGAAAAAGGGGAGACTCAGAGAACACTTTTGTCTGGGTCACACTCAGTGCTTATTTCAGTTTAGTACAGAAGTATTGTGCCCGTAAGCAGGAAAAAGCTAGCTCACTCTACATGCTGGGCTAATTCCCTTCACTACAATAGGCTTTAATATGGTCTTTACAAGTACACAAGGGGAATGCCATCTGGCAGCATGAAAGCAACAACTTCAGCTGTGCAGAATTGAAACAAGATGTGATTCTTCCAATGGTTTGGTTTCACTTAAGCAAAACAAAATATGTGTATTTCACATAAGTGATACTGACATGAGGAACTCTAAGGCAGCCTCTAGAGCAGGGGTGTCAAACTTGTGGCCCATGGGCCGGATGCGTCACGCACTGGTCACACCTAAGTCCAGTTTAGTGAAGGGGGAAAAAGTTGTGATACATCATGTGATGCTGCTATAATGATGCAAGTTTGACACCTCTGCTCTAGAGACTTACTAGAATGCCTGTCTATTTCCTAGACCTAGAATAACTGAATGGGGGTAGTAAAACTCTAAGGAATGGCTTCCATGAAGATGGAACACAACTTACGTATTTGTCAACCTGTGCATAGTGTGAAACTCATTTATTTCAGCATACATTTTAAATAAGTTTGCTCCTTTTCTTCCCCAACCTCAGGCTTTCCAGATTGAATTGAATTACAACTTCCATTGCTCCCAAACTAGCACAGCATCAGATTGGTAAAGACTACTGAGAATGCTTATGTTTGGGGTAGCTTGAAGAGTGTCCATTCCTACACTAGCTCTTCCTGAGCAAGCCTTCAAAATAGCTATTCCATTTGGATGGAAATAATTATTACGCGATCTGTCAGGGTCTATGCGGCTTATTAGATGAACTATAGGTAATCCTCAGCTTATGACCACATTGAGCCCAAAATGTCTGTTGCCAAGTGAAACATTTGTAAAGTGAATTTTACCCCATTTTACGACCCTTCTTGCCACAGTTGTTAACTGAATCAGTGCAGTTGTTAGCAACACCATTGATAAGTGAGTCTGGCTTCCTCATTGACTTTGTTTAAAAGATGGTCACAAAAGAGGATCATATGACCCCAAGATGCTGCAATTGTCATAAATACGAGTCAGTTGCCAAGCATCTGAATTTTGCTCATGTGACCATAGGGATGCTGAAATGGTCGTAAGTGTGAAAAATGGTCATAACTCTTTTCAGTGCTGTTGCAAATTTGAACGATTCACTTGTTAGTCAAGGAGTACCTGTATTATAATATTTTCAAAAAGCAGTCTTTTCAATGTATGAGGGAGATTAATATAGTCCATGTTACTTTTCTGGGTTACTGGGCCTGAATATTCCTTTAAATGTCCATGGGCCTTAAATTTCCTAATTGTTTTATATGGTGCTATTTGTGTCAAGTTTTCCCTATTCTGTTACCTACAGAGATGGAAGTGATGAAGAATGTCATCTAAGGACAATTCTATACCAGATGCTTACATTCCCCCTGAATTGGTTTTGTAGTACTCTTAAACCATGCTGTCACTATGCTTTAGCAGATGAACCTTTTTACTTCTGGTTCAGTTGCAAAGGCATCACTTTGAAGCTGGTTTTCATATGGAAATGTTGTTACCCTGTAGTTTAGAAGCAGGTGAATTCCTGCAAGATACAGGTGGCCATAACCTATTAGCTCTTTGTGATAGCAAGTTGGTCAAATTGCAGTGTTGCTTTTGTTGTTTTGTTTTATGAATTAAAGGAGGGTTTGGAAATGGGAGATCTCTCTCTCTCTCTCTCTCTCCTATCCCCATTCTTCAGTGCACCAAAAAATGCCCCCAAGTTTTTTTTTCTTTCAGGATCTTGATTTCAGGCAGGTTTCCACATTCTCGAAGAGTTTCAAAGCTGGGAAAGGAGCAAGAAGCTTCTGAAAGGGAAACAACTCCCATCTCAAAACCAGTGGTGGGATTCAATTTTTTTTTACTACGGGTTCTGTGGTGTGGCGTGGCTTGGTGGGCGTGACATGGGAAGGATACTGTAAAATCCCCATTCCCTCCCCACTTCTGGGGGAATCTTACTGCAAAATCCCATTCCTTCCCCACCCCACTAAGCTGCTTTCCAGCTCCGTTCTCCTGTGCAGGGCAACTAAAGAAGACCCTGCCGATCAGCTGGGATTTGGGAGGCAGAGAATAGATGGGGGTGGGGCCAGTCAGAGGTGGTATTTGCTGGTTCTCTGAACTACTCAAAATTTCTACCACCAGATCTCCAGAACTGGTCAGAACCTACTGAATACCACCTCTGCTCAAAACCCTCCCCAAGTGCAGCCATGTTATGCAATTTTTCAGTGGGTTGGAATAATTAAAGGAGGAGGGAATGGAAATTATTTATTTCAGAATCCTCATGTTTCCATTGCTACAAAAAATGAGGAACTGTGCAGAAATAGTTCAGACTCATCTTTTTCCAGCTCAAGTGTGGTCCCCACACATCCTAAAACTTTGGCCACCTACAGTAGCTTTAAAGTGGGGGGGGGAGAGAACTATGGCCCTTTTTGACCTGTGGACTTCAATTCCCATAATTCCTGAGCCAGCCATGCTGGATCAGGAATTCTGCTTGAAGTCCACAAGTCATAAAGGGACCATAGTTCTCCACCTCTGCTCTGAAGGGAGGTTTGTTTGACAGCTTCATATCTTTCCCCTAGAACCTCTAGCAGTGGTATTCAGAACAGGTTACTACTTACGAAATTAGTAATATTTTCAGTTTCACCCATTTGCTCTGCAAGTTATTGCTGCAGAAGAACAGCTGCAACAACACAGAATGAGCAATGTTTTGGGGTTCTTGTTACTGAAAGGTCCATCATCAGTAAAGTAGATTGTGAGCAGTTTTCAAACAATCTTTGGACAATTGATAAGTGGACTAGTAGTAGCTGTGCCTAACATCCAGTATATAGATTATAGAGGACATCACTTTTGGGGGGAAACATCTGGAGGGCATCAAGTTGGGGTTGCCTTCCTTACATAAGTCGTGTTTCTTTTACTTCTTTATTATGCAGAACATGTACTGTGTATAATATATGAAGTGTATGGAACTGGTGCACATGTACTATAGGTTATTTAAGTTTCTATCTCAAACCTCTATACTCTTATGATTTTATTTATAATTATTTAGGAAAATAATTCTGCTCCCAAGGTTTATAAACAGGGATACCTCCAAGGCAGTGTGAGATAAGAAACTGAGTAATATTCTTCTGTATGAAGGGAAAAGGAAGGTCCAGCAATAATATTTTACAGAAATTTCCCAGCTTTCAGAAAGGTGAATAATAATTTAAAAAACCTGCTTCTCTGTGCATAAGGAGAGGTTTGATACTGTTGTTTGCAAGATTAATTTGTTGTGTTAGGAATTTTTCCACTTTGCTTGTTACATTCTACAGCTTCCCTTTTCCTTTTGTCAATTTGAATGTGACACAACTCTGCTATTTGTGGACAGCTTTCTAAACATGATAAGTTATTTAGCTAGAAAGAAGAAGGAAAATCCCACTTGGGTAGCTACTGACTTTTCCAGGCAACAAGACCGGAAATGGCCTTTTTCAGATAATTTGATTGTGATGTAATCAACCATTATGTTTGGGAAAGTCCCAGCTCAGCTGTTCAGCCTGCTCTACAAAGAACCACAAAACCACAGAATTTCCTCTTATACCAGAAATTTGAAACAATTAGTTTCCATTTTTTAGATATCTCCTGAGCACTTCAGAGAACTGAAATTCTCAGAATCCGTCTTTGGGGTGCATCTTCATTAAGACAAGTGGATGTTCGGATGATGGCATGAAATGATGTATAAGAAATGGGTATTGCTCCAAAGCCAGGCGAAGTCGTTTAAATCCAGTTGTACCATTCCTGGACTCATCTCTGACTTGAACTCCCAATTTTCAGTTGCACAATTGCCTCAGGGGTGGGATTCTACTGGTTCGGACCGGTTCTATAGAACAAGTTGTTTTGATTCTGCAGTTTGGAGAACCGGCAAATCATGCCCCTGGTTGGTCCTGCCCCTCTCTGCCCACCCCACACCTCCCCGCCCAGTCCTTATCACGCATGCCCGACATAACTGACTGGATTCTCCCCAGCCCAGTCACTACTTAAGGTATTTCTTTTTTGTCCCCTCCCGACGATCAGCTGTTCTGATGATCAGCTATGCTGCAATCCCCCTTGCTGTCTTACTGCTTTGGCCAGGTTTCCCTGAGGTCCAGGAGGCAAAAAAGGGGGGTGGTCCGGGGTGGTGGTTGCCCCCCCTCTATTTTTTTTCTTTCCCGGGCCCCAGGGAAGCTTCCTGGGAGCAAAAACGCCCCCTCAGGAGGCTTCCCTGAGGCCCAGAAGGCCCCAAAATAGAGCGTGGGGGTGTTGTGTGCCCCCCAGCTCCACTTTTTCCTTCCTGGGCCCCAGGGAAGCTTTCTGGGAGCAAAAATGCCCCCCACAGGAGTCTTTCCTAAGGCCCAGGAGGCCCGAAAATGGGTGGTGGTGGTGGTGGTTCTGCAAAAGCCACACCCACCTAGTCTCATGGCCATGCCCATCTAGCCACGCCCATAGAACAGGTTGTTAAAAAATTTGAATCCCACCCCTGAAGAAACTTTCTCCCCCTATTTTCCACTTACCCGGGAATCTTTTCTGTTCAATCCATTTCTTTTGCATCATCACTCCACATATTCCTTGTGTGATCCACACCTTGTGATCCACTGCCTAATCCTCTACCCCAAAATTATTTTTGATTGTTTGCCAAGAAATATGATTTATTCCTAATATTTAAGCAATGGATTTCACCTTTCCTCTTTGTAGTAGAAATGGGAGGAGTTCAGTATAAGATATTACTATTCCAATTTATAGGTTTGTAATGGTACAGAAATGCCACTTCTAAAGCTGGTGTGGTCAAGAACTCATTCTGAAAATATTTTCTCACTCTCGTATCTGATCCTCTGCTCCAAATATACATGTTCATCCTTCAAAGTCGGGGGAACTGATACATGATGCCAACAGTTTTATGGGATGAAGATACTGCATGCTATTCATACGGTAGCTGAACTGCAGAAAGCTATTGCTCATGAGTTTTGGTTTTTGTTGGACAAGGTAGTGGATGTTTTTTATTTCCATCTTCTGAACAGAAGGCCAGATCCTTTTGTAATTCCTGTGGGCTTTTTTTTAAAAAAAACAAGTTTAAGAAAATGCAGAGCACGGGTTTTAAATTCTTTCCAATCCCTTTATGAGCAGTGGTCATAAGAGGCCACTTTCCCCCATGCAATGAAGTAGTGTATTGTGTCTGTGTTTTTGTTTCCCCCTTGTGCTACATCTGTCTGTGCTTGAGTATTTACCGTATGTGTGCACTGGGAAGCATAGAGCAAGCTGGATGTGCTTTGCTCTGGATCATATGACCAGGAAAAGGGCTTAGGATAGGGGCATTCAGCAGCCTTTCCTAATGGGAATTTGGGATTCTTTTTCTGGAATGTTTTTCCCACAACCCAAAGCAGTTCCAAACCCATATTTTGCCAGCTTCTCCCACCACACCACATTTACTGTAATCTCATTCTTTTCCATTTGGAGGAAGTCATCTCACTATGGTTCATTGGATGGCATTCTGAGCCCCTTTGCATAGTTTCTTTTTAACATACTGTTGTTTTGAAAATAATAACAGATAACCCTTGGTGTAGATTCACATATTTTAAATCCAGAATATTATTATTATTTCACCTAACACCAGTGTTTTGCAAATAATAGCACTTGACTTCTGGGGGAACCAAACATTATGTTAGGTTGGCTTTTGACTTAATCCAGCAAAGTTCTTATAGGACAGCTAGGTGAAGGTCATTGTCTTTTTGAGTAAGGCAAAATTTTCAAAGGTGAATGTAAAACTGCACTTGAACGGTGACAAAGTTAAAACTATATGTTGGGGGAAATACTTATTAAAAAGCATATGCTACTGTTTTGAAGAAGAAATAGCTGTAGGATTTGATCCAAAAGTTACTCCCAATCTGATCTGAAGGCTCACACTTTATCCTTTGGACTGTCATTTGTCCATGTAGGTGCTCTTTACTATTAACAATCTCTCCATGGTCTTTTAGGTGTTGGTAATTGAGAGGAGAGTTTTCAGCAGAAATTGGAATAATTGGGGTCGACATTGACAAGAAAAAATATATAGGGTAATTTCTTCAAAATTATAGTAAGTTGGGAAGGTTAAGCACACTTTAAAAATGTTTATTGTAGGGACTTCCAGTTAGAGCTTCTCTGGCGACAGACCGAAACCTCATCTCTCCAAGGCTTCGATCCGTGCTCGCCGCTGGAGCGCCCTGAGCCGGCTGGTTTCAGGGCTAAGCCACCCCGTAGAGGTGGTAAAGAGGGTGGAGACTGCCTGCAGGGTTGAGGAGAGCCGCATCTCTCCTCCCAAGCTGGCTATTACTCCCTTTCCTGAAGGCGTTTGTAGCGGTGGTCAGAAATGGCCACCACAAAGAAGAACTCGACCGGAAAAGAATGTGCAGGAGGAAGATAAGAAGAGAAAGTTTTGGTTGACCGGGTCAAACAGCAAAAGCAACAAATAAGGTATCCTGGAATTTAAACTTAACAACATTGTTCCCAAAGAAGATTTTGAAGCTACAAAGGAGAGAGAGAAGGGAAAGGATTAGGTTTTTTTTTCTTCCCTTCCTTATACTGACAGCTAAGAGACTTAAGCAAGAAACTGAAAAAAAAATCCACTTTGACATTAATAGGCATCTAAGCTTAAAATAAAAGTCAAAGGGATAATAAAGATTTTTGGATATTTAAAAGTTTTTAAAAGCTGGAAAGGAGAAAAAAAAAGAATAGAAGGGCAGGATCTGGAAAAATGGAGGAACTAAGGAATGGAACTGTAATTAAAAGGAATTTACAGTGAAATCTTAACAAGATTCCTCAAAGATACATTTTAATGGAAACTTGGTAACAAAATAATAGAACCCCAGGAAGAGAAAGTGGAAAAAAGAAGCAAGTAGAAAAAGCCTTGGATTATTTGGATTACTTGGTGATTTTTGGTTTTTCCATCTAGATGACTAAAATTAACTGGGTGGTTGTTTAAAAGTTTTTAAAATGGTATCACTCTTAGAACAACTGAAAACTGAACTTAAAAAATGGAAAGAAGACGCACAAGAAGGGAGAAGTTCTTTTGGCTTCGTGTTTCAATTCTTAGAAATGAAGATCTGGAACTATGAGAGGCAACAAGAAACGCTTGCAGAACAAGAAGATTGGGACAAAGAAGAAGCCATCTTTAATGATCAAATAATTTTAAGTGGGGGGAAAAAAAGAAAAGGGGGGAAAGAGAGTGAAAGGTTTAAGATTAGAAAAAACAACCAAAAAGAAGAAGAACAATTTGAAAGATAAGTATATTAGAAAGCAACAGAAGAGGGGATTACAGATGAGAGAGTTAGAAGTAGAGAGACGAGGGGGTAAAAAGGAGAGGGAGAAGAAGAGGGGGAAGAAGGCAAGGAAAAGAAGTTGTAAAAGACAGAAACAAGAAATGGAGAAACAGGGAAAAGATATAAGGATTGTAACCATAAGCTTGTTTAGAGATAATGAGTGAAAATTTAATTGTAAAGGGATTCTGCAAAGGTACATAAGATAGCTTTGTTATATTACAAATAGAAGTAACTTTAGAAAATATGATGATGGATAAAATATTTATTGTGATGCAGTGGGTTGTTTGTTAATAAATAAATGGATTAAAATGATTGAGAGAATTAAAAGGGAACATTTTTAATTATTAATAATGATTTATAAAAATATAAGTGAAAAATATGGGGAAAAAAAGAATTAACTATGGAAAGTTTATAAGTGTTCCCAAGGAAGTATGATATTCAATTGAAAAGAAATGTTAAAGATGTTAAGATTTTAATGCATATTAATGATAGAATTGAATTGGAATGGAATGTGTTTTATTTACATATATATATATAATTTTTTCTTTTTAAGAATATAGTGTGTATTTTAAGAATGTAACAATCAGAATATGATTGGAAGTTATGTATTATATTGAATGCTATAATCTTAAAGCTATACATCGAAGCTTAAATAAGAGCTTGAATGGATAAAATTAAAGGATATAAAGGTGTCGTACTCTAATTGGTAACTACAGGGAAAAATTTGCTTAATAAGAAAAGATAATGTGAAATTGTAACAGGACAGACAAAAGTATAAATATAATGATTTGAATTGAGATAATTAAAACAAAGTTGAGAAAATTAGAAGAGGGGAAAAACTATGTAGAAAATATAAAATGGTAATAAGATATGGAATAGAATATAAAAATGAGCATGAAATTGAGTTTTGTGTCTGTATGAAGAAGTGATAACCTGGGACCATGCTATTTTCAAAAAAGATGTTTTATTTGTATTTTGTTTTTGTGAAAACCCAAATAAAATTTTCAACAAAAAATATTTATTGTAACAGGTTTGGCAGAATGTACATAATTTCTAGACTCCTAACTAATACTTGTTCTGAAAAAAGGCAGGTGAACCAAAGTTATTTTCCTTTGTTTTACCTTTCAAACATTAATTATAGGTGGTTTGAGCAGAATTCCTATTATATATTGCTCTAATGGAATCCCAGGTATGAACTGTGCTTTTAAAATGTGATTTAAGGATAGTCTTGAAAAAAAGCAGTTTTCACACCTTTCTCCTGCTGCATGCTATTTACAGCAACAATACCAAACAAACCTTGACTATGATTATAAAAATCGTATTTTATAGATGTAGTCAAGATTTCCTCAATATTGTATGGAGAATTAAAGTTAGCGATGTTGCACGGGTAGCTTTGAAAGAATAATTGTTTTTGTCTGATTGGAAAATGATATTCATAGTCTTACTTTGAAAACTATATACCATAGGGCAAGAATCAGTGTAATTTGAAAAGTTTCAACTTAAAACTAGAGATGAAAACCTTCAGTGTTTGTTCAGGAAATGTTACTGAATTCATTCAAATCTGGAAAACACACCAGCACATCGGTTGATTTCCCACTTCATGTATTACTCACTGGCCTCAAGTCAGTGATCTTTTTCTTTTTTTAATCACTTTGTTTAGGCACGAGAAACCAAGATCTTTGCATTTTTCATCTTGAAAGTTCAAAGTAAGTACTGAAATTGAAAATGCCCTGGCTTTGGATGATAAGAAGAAGTAACGATTAAGCTTCTGCAACCCAACATCGCAGGGAGAGTCCAGCCAAGATAGCAAAAACAATCTTCTAAATTTGTGGATTTCTTCATTGTCATATTGTCCTGTTTTGTTCTCTGAATCCCACAGCTACTTTTATTACAGGTACTCCTCAACTTAACAGCCATTCATTTAGTGACTGTTCAAAGTTACAACAACACTGAAAAAAGTTACTCATGGTTTTTTTTTCACACTTATGACCATTGCAGCATTCCCATGGTCATATGATCAAAATTCGAATGCTTGGCAACTGGCATGTATTTATTTCCTGGGATCACATGATCACTTTTTTGTGAACCTCTGATAAGCAAAGTCAACGGGGAAATCAGATTCATGTAATGATTATGTTACTAACTTAGGAACAGCAATCATTTACTTAACAACTGTGGCAAGAAAGGTCATAAAATGGGACAGAACTCATTTAACCATGGTCTTGCTTGAGAACAAAAATTTTGGGCACAGTTGTGGTCATAAGTTAAGGGCTACCTTTATTTTTTTCTCCAAGTAGCTAATCACTAGATGCCATTTTCATAAAACTTCTCAGGAGGAAAATAACCATGTATTAAGATAAATCATACTGAGAATTTTCAGACATGGTAAAAATACTGGATGATTCATTCTTATGAGAACAAATCCTGTGGACTCTCACTTTCTCTTCCCTATTCTTTACAAAGAAGAGATGGGGAACATTTGCTTCCACATTTGATTAACACCCAAGCTCGGGATGAAATGTAGTGATGTTTGGCTAGAATAAACCATGGTCAATAAAATTAACCATGGTCATCAGTTTAGCTGATGCAGCTAGTTGCAATTTCCTGGCGAAATAAAGCTAATACTAAGGATAAATATGTTCTTATTATGGCATTTGAATGAAGGCAAAGAGTTAGACCATGGGATTGAGTCTTGTCTATGTTACCTAGCAGCAGTTCTTCAAGGTTTCAGCTAGAAATCCTTTTGGCTTAAATATATTAAGGCAGTTTTCAAGAATGTTGGATATATCCCCAATAGATCTCCAAAATTATAATTTTTAATGTGCCAGGGAGAGAAAATTATTCAACAGATGACTAAAAGATAGTAATCCTCATTATCCATGCATTCTGCTTCTGCAGATTTGCTTATATGTGTCTGTAAAAGTGTAATCCATTTTTCATGAAACACAGACTCAACATGGTTCTATGTAGAATAGGTCCTATGTCCTATGCAGAATAGGGAAAAGTGTGTGAGAGTCTTACTGCCCAGTGTTAAATATGAGCTACACAGGGAAACTGCGTTCCTACACATAATGACGATTGAGTGTAATATTTAATGTTAATTAAATATAAATTACAGGTAGTGCTTGATTTATCACCATTCGTTTAATGACCAAAGTTACAATGGCACTGAAAAAAAGTGATTTATAACTGGTCCTTGCACTTATGACCACCACAATATCCCTATGGTCATGTGATCAAATGTTGGACTCTTGGCAACTGGCATGTATTTACAATAGTTGCAGTATCCCAGGATCATCTTCCCTGTTGACTTCTGACAAGCAGTCAATGGAGGAAACCGGATTCACTTAACATACGCGATTTACTTAATAACTATAGTGATTTGCTTAACAACCATGACAAAAAGGTTATAAAATTGGGTGCAAATTGTTTAATAATTGCCTTCATTAGCAATGCAAACTGTGGTCCCAATTATGATCGTAAGTCAAGGATTAGCTGTATATCAAATTTAGGTTTTGTCCTAGCCCTACTATCAGTTATTTGAGGCCAGCCAAATTTAGGAAAGACCCACAAGGATTCTAGGAATAGTACTTTATTATTCTGGGTATTATAATATGAAAGTTTAGACTTTTTTCTCATACTAAATAAAAACAAGGTGGGGGCTGGTGATAGTGAGCATTTTTCATTATCAGTCACGGTACAGTCTAACCACTTCTTCGGGTCCCTCCTTAATAGATGCTTCATACCATCCTAAGGTCATCTCTAAATTCTTTTTACATTGACTCACTTTGTTTTGGAATGTAGCTGCTGAGATATTTTTCTTGGTCCAGAAAAAAATGCAATTTTACTAGAAATGCCAGGTGTTACACAAAAATATGCCGCCAAAGCACTGTAAATTATCCAATACCCAATACATGAGTAAGGTAAAATACAAACATGAATTGAAGTGATACAAACCATACAAAAAGTCTGAAAAGATAGTATAATGTTTATTTGATAATGACCTTGTATTTAAAATAGCTTTTAAACATTAACCTGCTGTATTGGAATATTTAATATTGCTATCTTCTTGATATGCCTTTTGTATTTATATCTGCTTGTTTTTTTTTTCAATGCTGCATTTTTAATATTGATTTGATTATTATTTTAATAAAGGAATGGGATTTAAATAACCAGTATAATGAAATGAAAATAAACGGTATCTATTTTGAGATAATTTTGAGATAGGGTTTCCTCTCTAAACTATTCTGATAAGAGATGCTTTGAACAATTTTATTAGCTGTCTTGTGGTTTTACCCTTTGCCAAAAGAAGGTCACGTCTTTTGAAAAGAAAATAAATGTTAACGTCCACCCAGGGCATCTGGGTTGGGGAGGGGAACATTGAAAAAAATCAAAATGGCCCCCACAAGTGAATCATTAAAAGCCTCACAATTTCTTACATGCATGTAAGAAGGGAGGAAATTTCTATTGCATGATTGTGTCTGCCATCTTGGAATTCATATTACCTACTTTTCCTTACTTGCAAAATATGAAAATATGACACTTGTTGCTATTTGAATTCATAGATCTGAATTAGATTTAATGTTACGTAGTGCTCTGAGTCTCAAAGCAATATAAAAATACATAGTAATGTTTTTGAAGAATGCGTTCCTCAGTTTCTTAATTAATCAGAACATTATAATATAAATGTATCTTTTCTCGTGATGTATTGATGTTAGTTATTCACTGCATTTACTATATATCCTATATTTCTTCCTCAAATTGGTACACAACTCTCTTTTTTTTTTCATTTTTCTTACAACATACATTTTGCAAAATAGGGAGGAAAGATGTTTGGCCCAGGCTGGATTTTAACTTGGACTTCTCATTCCCACTCCAATACATTATTCACCTCATGACGCTGGCTTCAAAGGGCAGATATCTTTCCATATATATCAATTAAACTATATTTCAGAGAAAAGGAAAGAATGAAGTATGACATTGTAGTTACCGGTAGAATTTATTTTAGTAAAATACTGACAGAAATAAATCCCTACTACTAGTAGTGATTGAGTTAATCAACACTTTTCAGTCAATTGCTTTTGTGAGAAAATTTCCTGAAATTTTTCACCAGTAAGAATCAAGAGAGAAACTTTAAATCTATTCCTCCCCCCATCTCCCAATTTTCATTTATACTTTCTTAACAGATACAAATAGATAATTTACTAAATATATTGAACAATGGACGTTTATATGATTTTATTTTTCACAATAAAAACATTTTTTTTGTTTTGTGATATAGTTGTGATAAATGGATAATGCTCCCCTTTTCCTTTGTAAATCGGTTTAAATCTAAATTTTTGCTAGCTTGCCTCTGGGGAATTTATTTTCAACAATATTAAGTACTCCCTATGAATTAAGAGATTTGCTAATTTTTGCATTTACAGGCTACTGAAAGTTGCTGTAAGTCCTCTTGGAAGGAACCGTTAATTGAGAATAAACCAATGGACGTAAGAGAGTTTTAGCAATCAGGATTACAATTCAGTAGTGTTTAGTGTTTTTACTTATTTGATGCAAGGACACCAGCTGCCAAGAGAGCCTGCTACAAAAACATCATGCAAATTCGAAGTACAAAGATCACCAGAATGACATGTTTCAGTTTAGAGAGATGAAGAAATAAAGAAAGAAAACAGAATAGTCACAAAACACAGGTTATTAACCCTCTGAGAGTCTGGTAAAATCAATTAACCCTTTCTCAGAAGATTTTAAGTGCATAAAATAAAGTCCATAGCTCTAGTCTGTATCACAAAGTAAACAAGACTCAAAAACAAGAAAAGCTAAATTTCAGATAGGGGTTAGTGACAATATAAGCAGTCCTTGTTTAACATCCACTTGTTAGAAATTATGAATTGATATAGTTATAGACTTTATTAACTAGTGTGAACACTGTTACGGAATCTTTGTAAAAAGTGGAAATTGTTTTTTAAATGTTGAAATGTTGAATAAATAAATTTATATATAAAAAAAGAAGTTATGAACGAGGACATTTATGATGGGCCCTCACAGCTGCAATCATCATGGTATCCCCACAATCACATGATCACAGTTCGGGAGCTCAACATCCAACTTGACATCACAGTATCCTACCACGTTCACTGCTGGCTTCTAACAAGCAAAGTCAACGGGGAAGCTGACAAGAAGTTGCAAATGGCAATTATGTGACTCTGGGATGCTGTAATCCAGGGCTGTCAAACTCCTGGCCTGCGGGCTGTCACACACTGGCCACGCCCATGCCCAGTTTAGCAAAGGAGGAAAAAAAAGTCCTGATATGTCACTTGACGCCACCGTGATGATGTGAGTTTTACACCCCTGCTATAATCATTTGGGATTTACCTAATAATGGCAACTGGGACTGCCAGAATTGTGGGCATATGGCAGTACAGTCATGTGATGTACCACCATATGCCTTTATGACTGCATTGCTTAGCAACAGAGTTCCAGGTCTCAATTATCACTGTGAGGACTACCTGTAATATATTTTTTCCATCTAAGTTTATGAAATCCTGGAAAACCATCCCTTGTGCTGTCCTGCTTACTCACACACATAATGATGGTTTAGTAGGTTTACTAATATTCCCCAGCAATTTTCTTTACCAAAAACCCAGAACTGTCCCAATTAAGTCCAGCCAAAGGCAGACCAATGCTAGTCCACAGAGCAATGGCCAATGAGTCCACAAGGCACTTGAATAGTTTCCCAAACAAAATAAATCCGCCAGGCAAAATTAAATCCACCACACAAGAGGATTCACAAGGCAGTTCATAAGACACGATCCAAAGTCAGTGTCAATCCAAAGCAAGGCAGGAATCATAATGACCAGGAGACACACAGCTAGGAAATAAACATATTGTTCCCAGCATTGGCTCCAAATGTCTGCTGTGCTAAATAGCCAGTTTCTGATCAAGAGGGACAAAGTATTTGTCCCTCTCGGCTTTGGAAGCCATATTAGTACCAGAAGCTTCCATGCTGCCACATTCTTGAGCCTGGGAAAATGGGAGGGGGGAATTTCTTGGAGTGTGTGTGGTTAGACATAATAGCATTCTTCTTTACAGTTAAGGTCATGTTATTCCTGCACCTGGTTGAGTAGTAGTAGAGGGGATGTCATAGGTTGGAATGGATGGTGATTGGGGCATGTGATGGAATGATGGGTGCAGGGGATGGATTTGTAGTTTTTTACTTATTGGAAGAAAACCTGGAACTTTCAGATTCCAATTTTCCCGATGTGCCAGTATAACTACTTTAATAAAAGGAAACTTTGAGAAAATGCCTGTCTCAGTTTTAATTGGAGTTGGGTTTTTCTGGAACGCTGATAGAGGCTACTTGTGAATAATAAGCTGATTTTAGCTGCCTTTTGTCTGCCCTATGTGTTCTTGGATTAAATGCAGAAGGCAGTTCCTCCTCATCACTAACTGGCTGTAGCTGTGCGCTTTCCTCATCTGAAGCTTCAGGGCTGGCCAACTGCAGCTGTGCTTCAGCCAAATCACTCTCAGATGGCTTCTTGGAGCCATTGACCAACTCTCTTCTTCTGATATGCCTGGGACTGGTTTATCCTCCTCTGAACTCACACCTGAAGAGATATCTGGGGACGGGTCTGAGGGAGTCATCACATCTCTAGATTCAGATCAAGACTACGTATCACAAGGCAAGTAGTTAGGAGATGGGCCAAAAGTCTTTCCCCACTGCTGAATGGAAGTGCTCACTATTCATCCTTGATTCAGAAAAGATCAGAACAAAACTGACACCTCCATTGCTGCCTTGCCACTGCCTTGATTTCAATTCCCTACCATCACTGGCTTCCCTCCAAGATAATGGATGATCAAGCCCACCAGATTTTGTACACTTGAGCCTGTCCTTGGACAGTATCAAAATAAGAAGGAAAGAACAATACAATTCGGGATCTTCAATCACAAGCTTGGGATGAGCTCCAGGCATATCATTTTGTTGCATGCTCATGTAGAGGTCAGATGAAGAAACCAATGTACATGCATATACCCCACTTTTAAGCAGACATGTGGCTGCATACATAGGTTTCTGTAGGAAAGGAATGTGATGTGAAAACAATGGAATGTGAATCACAACACAAATACCACTGCTTGTGTTATGATGTTACTGCATGAACATTGTCATCTTCCTGCCACTGTTGTTTATTGCACACATCTGTGGAACCATGAGCTTTTGCCCAGGTTTTAGTTATTTAAAAACAAGGCTTCTATATAATTCAGGACAATCATAAAACACATACATACAATAACTCTTTGCTGCTATTTCATGACTGTCAGGATTTTGGCAGCCTAGATACTGTTTGGCTTTGTCTCTGAAATCCTGTAGCTTCATGAATTCCCTAGAACTCCTATACAGTTCCGGCACAAGCTATTCAAATGACAAGCCACCCACATGAGTAGCTTGTCCTTCCATGTGAAGGAAATAAAGATGAATCATCGCTGCCCACCATCTATATGCTTTCTTTGGCATCAAAGCGATCAACTGCTCCTTTAACATGCTTTAAGGCACATTTCCTCAGGGTTCAGCTTATAGCAATTTTAGATGCAAAAATCAGAGTAGTGTAACACCTTCAGAAATTTCTCAGAGACAGAATAGTACACTGACAAAGACTTACCATTCATAAGTAAAATCTTTGTGCCATTGCAGTATACTTTAGAAGTAAGCAGCACGTCTTTGAAAATATTCTTTTCCCATACAAATAATACAGAAGATAAAATCAGTTACAAGTGTTTTGATTCTGTCCTGAGAAAATTTGTACTTTTTAAACTTGAAAGTTATAACTGATTTGCAATCCATCTTTGAACTTTATCAAAAGCAACTGCATATACTACACACTTAAAACAAGTAACAGGAAATAATTTAATGGAATTAATTCTTTTTGAAACATGAAAGACGAAGTTATGAGATGCACTTTTTTTATAATATGATCCTAAGTGTGCTTATCTAAGTGCAATTCTTACTATATTTAATTCCAATAAATGGGCATGAATTTGTATTCATTTTTCAAATGAATTCTAATTTATCCTATACAAATCTTCTTAAGCGTAATTTTTATTCTGGATTTTAATAGCAGTTACTTTTAAATATAGGACTGTATTCTGAATCTGCTTTTTCTACAAAAGGAAAAAATATTTTCCATTGAGGCTTAAAGATAATTTTGTTTTTATGCATTGGAAGTGAACCTCTTACATAATCTCTTTAGAATTTTAAAAATCAACTGGACTAATAAAAAAATGAAATGTGCACTAAGTTGTGCCTCTAAAGTAAGGACTATGCATAACGTATGTATTATTTATCCAGTAAGACCACATTGAAGTTCATCTGGCAGATTATGAGTGATAATTGAAACAGTTAAATGGCTTTTTTTTTTTAAAAAAAGCAAAATACCAAACAAGAAAAAAATAAAAATGAAGTTAAACACTGGTCTTTCAGCCACATTCTCCTCTTTGTGTCTAATATTTTGTATTCCTTATTTGAAGTGATCTTTCATTATCAATGATCAATGTTAACTCTAATCATTTATTTGGAAGTTGTTGACTAAAAGTATCCCTAATATTTAAATAACAGATAAAGAGAGTTGGAAGGGACCTTATATGTCATTAGTCCAACCGCCCGTCCAAGCGGGAGACGCTACACCATTTTTGACAAATGGCAGTCCAATCTCTTCTTGAAAATCTCAAGTGATGGCGCTCCCCCAACTTCCGAGGGCAAGCTGTTCCGTTGGTTGATTGTTCTCACCGTCAGAAAGTTTCTCCTTATATCCAAGTTAAATCTCTCCTTGTTCAGTTTCCATCCATTATTCCTTGTCTGGCCTTCAGGTGCTTTAGAAAATAGCTTAACTCCTTCCTCCCAGTGGCAGCCCTTCAAATATTGGAAGACCGCTATCATGTCTCCACTAGTCCTTCTATTTATTTATTCAATTATTTATTTATTTATGTATTCATTCATTCATTCATTTATTTTTGTGAATTGCTTACAAAAAAATAGGTACAAGTAAAAACATAGTTATGAATACATGGATACATATAAGAAAAATAAAAATAAAAGAAAAAATAGGACAGGGATGGTAGGCACGTTGGTACGTTTATGCACGCCCCCTGCAGACCTCTTAGGAAAGGGGTGAGATCAATAGTAGACAGTCTAAGGTTAAAGTTTTTGGGGTTTGGGGAAGAAACCAAAGAGTCAGGTAGAGTATTCCAGACATTGACTACTCTGTTGCAGAAGTCGTATTTCCTGGAATCAAGTTTGGTGTGATTAACCTTGAGTTTGTATCTATTGTTTCCTCTTGTGTTGTTATGGTTGAAGCTGAAGTATTCATTGACAGATAGGACATTGCAATGTATGATTTTATATACTATACTTAGATCAGACTGAAGGCGGCATAGTTCTAGATTTTCTAGGTCTAGAATTTCGAGTCTAGTGACATAAGGTATTCTGCAACGAGTATGTATTTGAGTATTGATCTAGCAAATGTTTTGTATGCTCTAGTTATTAGTGTAATATTACCAGAGAAAAAGCTACGTAAGATTAGGTTAACAACTCTGAACGCCTTTTTGGCTATGTAGTTACAGTGGGCTCTAGCACTTAGGTCATTAGAGATGAGTACTCCAAGATCTTTGACAGAGTTTGGATCATCAACAAGGTCTTGACTATTCAGCCTGTATTTTATTTTCTGAATTATTTTTTTTTGCCAATAGGTAGGACAGAGCATTTATTTGTTGAGATTTGAAGGTGCCATTTGTTTGACCATTCTGATACATAGTCAAGGTCTTTTTGAAGGGTAGCTGTATTGTCTGTGGTGTTGAATAGCTTTACATCATCAGCGAAGAGAATGCAGTTGCTCTTGATATGATCACAGAGGTCATTTATGTAGAGTATGAAAAGAGTTGGTCCTAGAACACTGCCTTGGGGGACACCACTGTTGACAGGTACAGAATTTGATAGGATGCTCCCAAATTTTGACCATTTGTTGTCTGTTTGACAGGAATGCTTCTATCCAGTTATGCAGTTGTCCAGAGATACCGTAAGATTTTAGTTTTAGTAGTTTGTCATGTACCACTGAATCAAAGGCTTTACAGAAGTCTATGTAGATTGCGTCTATTGCTTTGCCCTGATCGAGTTGTGTAGTCCATATGTTTTTGCAGTGTAAGAGTTGCAGATTACATGATAAGTTTTTTCCTAAAACCAAATTGTTTATTAGAGAGTAGGCTGTTTGTTTCTAAGTGGAGGATAATTGATTCCATGACTTTACAGGTGACACAGCATAAAGAGATTGGTCTATAAATTTCAAATAGGCTGGGGTCTCCCTTAAGAAGTAGGCACATATTCCATCTGGTCCAATAGATAGAGATGGTTTTAGATTGCGTTTACTAGATTAGCCAAGCCCAGCTCCTGCAACCATTCATTGTTTGTTTTAGCCTCTAGTCCCCTAATCATCCTGGTTGCTCTTCTCTGTACTTTTTCTAGAGTCTCAACATCGTTTTTATAATGTGGTGAACAAAACTGGATGCAGTACTCTAGGTGTGGTCTTACTAAGGCTTTATAGAGTGGTATTAGTACTTCCTTGATCTTGTTTGTATCCCTCTGTTAATACAATTTAGGATTGCATTAGCTTTTTTGGCGGCTCATATTTAGCTGGTTGTCCACTAGGACTCCAAGATCCCTCTCACAGTTACTGCTACTGAGCCTGGTTTCACCCAGTCTATATGTGTACTTTTGGTTTTTCTTGCCTAAGTGTAGGACTTTACTTTTCTCTACATTGAATTTCATTTTGTTAGATACAGCCCAGTGGACATACTGGACTTTTAAGAACATAGGAGGGAGATAGTCATAAAGTTGTGATTGTGGACACCACCAATTACAAAAAACATTCATATTCAGAACAGTGTTTCTCAGTCTTGGCAATTTTAAGATGGACTTCCAAAATGGATGCTGGGATGTGAGAGCATGGATGCTAGCTAGGGAATTATGGGTGTTGAAATCCACACACCTTAAAGTTACCAAGGCTGAGAAGCACTGTTCTAGAAGCGAAACAAAGCATTTGTAGCCATCCAAATTGCTATTTTTAATTTTTTGTTTGTAAAAATAAACTACTGGAATCTACCTGGGGTCCAAAAACAGTCCAGAAGATACAAAGTACAATTTACGCTGGCAAATCAGCTTTTCAGTCATTTTTCTAAATTAAAAAAACTCTTTAAAAATTTGGAGCACGAAGAAACTTGAGGGGCATCAAGGAAAACAAAATGGTGGTTTCTGCAACTTTCTTCTCTATGGGCAGATTTGAAGTTTTGAAGCGGTTTTGCTTTTCCAAAAGTGTATGGTTGGAACTGGAACTGGAACGGTTCATACATGGCCCAGTACTCCATTGGAACCATCTCCTGTTCTTGAAATGTAACTAATCCAGAAGATCAGACTGGCCTTTCCAGGTGCAAAACAAAACTTTCCAAAAAATTGCTTTGGAGACAAACCACTACATTTTGTTTCTGTCTTAAATGGAAACATTCACAGAATGGATGAAGATAATAAGTTACAGAAAATATTCACAGTGTGGTTTCTTAGAATGAAAGAGCTGATTACATTACTATTTGCCACCCAAATGTCTCTTCCACATAAATACATTTACGGATTCCCCCCACCCCCGAGCTTATCTTCTCTGTGGTCTTAAGCCAGATCCAGTCCATTTTTGATCTCTCCACGCACACTGCATTTGGTTCTCTTCTGCTCAGTTTTGAAGTTATTCTGCTGATGAGACAGGCAAAAGGAAAGTCCCGAATCTCTTTGGCAATTTCTTTTCAACATTCCTTTGAGTTAGGAAGAATAACAACATAAGAAAAGCATGGAGAGCATGACTTCTAAATTAATATCTAGACCCTTAATACACGTAGTTCTTGACTTACAACAGTTCGTTGAGTGACCGTTGAAGTTACAACAGCCCTGAAAAATGTGACCTATGGCACATTCACACTTAACAACTGTTGAACATCCTCAGTGTCACCTGATCAAAATTCAGATGCTTGGCAATTGACTCATATTTATAACAGTAGCAGTGTCCAGCAGTTTTAGATTCTGACCCACAAAGTCAATGAGGAAATTAACCATGTTACTAAATAATTACAATGACTCACTTAACAACTGTGCAAGAAAAATGGTAAAATGAGGCAAAATCCACTTAACAATTGTCCCGCTTAACAACAGAAATTTTGGGTTCCATTGTGGTTGTAAGTTGAGGACTACCTGTAACAGCTCCAGTTTGGGTCACCTAATCAGAAGGCAGAGGCGAAGCATGGAACAATTGATGGCATTCCCACAGAGTGCCCAACCGCCAGTCTCATAAGGATGCATTGGGTGATTTTATTTTTCTGGGCTGTTTTTCTCCCCCAACCTTCTGTCACACTCAGACCATTTCTTTACTTAATGTTTCTCTGTCTGGTTTCTTCTACCACACCAGATTTGTTTCTGTTCAGGTTTCGAAGAGTTATCCTCCAAGTTATCCTCCCAAAACATAAAATCCCAAGCATCTTTATGTAATTTCTTCCTACAGTTTACTGGGTTAGAAGCAATTAAAAAAAAGGATGGCTCATAGAAATAAATAGGAAAAGTAAGAATGAAGGCTGTGGCATTTCTCCAATATTCTGTGCAATAACTATTTACTGTATTTCTGTTGAGACATGTGGCCCTTAAGAGCTTTGGAACGAGCAAGATATAGATGGGAAAAGTGAGGCTCCTTGGGAGGAATTGGAAGATGCTACATTTGGCCGAAATGTGGACCAGTGTTTCTTCAGCTACTGTAAATCCATGATCGGTGGTGACATACAGATTTCTGATTTCAATGTAATTCAGGAGTATTTACTCGGCAATTTAAGCTCGTTTTTGATCAAAAGATGGTTTCCAACTCTTGAGGGAAATTTGGCCCTTAAGAACTGCTAGCTGTGGAAGTATTTGTGATGAAACAGCAGGAAAGACACTTCCTTCGATGCCAAAGACCAACCTTGGTTTGCTTTTCTTCATACGTCTGCAATAAAATTTAGCACTTCTGCCAACTGATTTCACATCCAGAAACAGAGCTGGGTCCCTGCCCAGAACTTTTGCTTCTTTCCCCCACTCCACTTGTAAAAGTTGCTCTTGGCACATTTCTTTCACGAGGGACCCCAGGCACACATGTATGTCTGAGGGAAGAAAAAAAAGGTATTCCAAATCTAAACATTATTCCAAGCTCCCTTGAAGTTTTGCTCTTCTTTTTTCTTGCTAGAGTTGCTTATAGCGCAGCTTTTGGGGTCAGAATAAAGCAAGATCTCTTGCTAGAAAGGCCACGTCTCTGTGGGCAGAGAAAGAGAGGTTGGCAGAATTTAGCTGGTTTTCCTGCTGGCGGATGATGCTGTGTGGAGGGGAAAGAACTGTAGCGAAGCCACAAACTGCTGCCCAAAACTGCATTGCAATGGGTTATGCCAGGATAGCAACACTGCCTAAGCTAGTTGCTAGGACATGCAGAAGAAAGGCTGTGGGGCCAAAAGAATTTAAATAGTTATGCAGGTAGTTCTTAACTTACAACCGTAATTGGACTGCAACTTCCATCACGGTTCTTTAAGCGAGTTACACCAATTTTACAACCTTTTTTCTCTTCAGTTGTTAAGTGAATCATGTGGTTGCTAAGCAAATCCAACTTCCCACATTGCTTGCTGGAAGCCCATGGGAAGGTCACAAATGACGATCATGTGACCCTGGCATGCAGCAACAGTGGGAAGTATGAGGACTGGTGGTAAATCACTTTTTTCAGTGCCATCATAACTTCAAAGAGTCGTCAAAACCAGGGGTCCCCAAACTTGGCAACTTTAAGACTTGTGGATTTCAATTCCCAAAATTCTCCAGCCAGCATAGCTCCAACTCCAATTCTGGGAGTTGAAGTCCACAAGTCTTAAAATTGCCAAGTTTGGAGACCTCTGGTCTAAACAGATGGTCATAAGTGGAGGACTTAAATTCCAACTCAAAAATGTAAGGAAAGCTTATTAGTGGGCCATTAGAAAGAGCCTAGACTAGAACTGTATGAACTATAGGTAGAGTATTCAGATCTGCCTTGATGAAGTACAGGTGGACCTTGACTTACAACAGTTCACTTAGTGACCACTCAAAGTTACAGTAGCACTAAAAAAAGTGACATGACTGTTTTTCACACTTACGACTGTAGTAGAATCCCCATGGTCATGGGATCAAAATTCAGACGCTTGGCAACTGACTCATAATTATGGCCATCGCAGTGTCTTGGAGTCATGGGACCAACTTTTATGACCTTCTGACAAGCAAATCAATGGGGAAACCAGATTCACTTAACAACTATGTTACTAATTTAACAAATGCAGTGATTCATTTAACAAATAAGGCAAGAAAAGTTGTAAAATGGGGCAAGACTCACTTAACAAATTTCTCACTTTAGCAACATAAATTTTGGGCTCAATTGTGGTCGCAAGTTGAGGACTACCTATTCTTTGTAGGGTAGTTTTGCTCCAGCCTTCAACAAGGCAAGGCATCCTTTTGAAAAGCCACATGGTTTTAATGCACTATATTTTTAAATTACATCCAATTTTTGTCCCTTCTCTACCCAGTTGCAATGGGGCCGTCACTACAGGTAGTCCTCAGTTTATGACCAGAGTTGGGACCAGCATTTCCATTGCTACGCAAGGTGGTTGTTAAGAAAGTTGTGCCCGGTTTCATGACCTTTTTTTGCCATGGTTGTTAGGCGATTCACTGCAGCCATTAAGTGAATCATGCAGTCATTAAGTAAACGTGCCTTCCCCATTTGCTTGTCAGAAGCCATCTGGGTAGATCGCAATGGCGATCACATGACCCTGAGACCCTGCAATGGTTGTAAATGTATGCCTGTGCTTGTCAAGCACTTAAATTTTGATAACGTAATTCTGGGAGTGCTGGGACAGTTGTGAGCACAAGGACTGCCATTACTTTTTTCAGTGCTATCGTAACTTCGAAGAGTCGTCTAAGCAAATGGTCATAAGTCAAGGACCAGCTGTACTTAAATTCCAACTCAAGAATGTAAGAATGGACACGAAACAAATGGTTGCAATTTGAGGACTACCTGTAACCTGCATCTTTAAGCATCCAAATGTCACACCTTGCCTATTTGCAGAGAGCGAGATCAACACCATGTCATCTCGCAGACAGCAGGGTTAGTTAAACAAATAACTGGGAATGAGATAAGTTTCAGTTCTCTGCAGCTGGAGACACAGCATTGGGTGATCAGCTTTGTAAAACTATTTGTTGCAAGTAATGTGGATGATGAAGAGGTAGGGGATGTTAAGTATGTGAAACCTTTCACCCTCCAGATTACAGTAACTTATAACTTCCAGGAGTGAGGAATGCCTGAAACTGTAGTTCAGAAGATCCAACAAATCATATTCCTCATCTCTAAGCTACTGGACTGGCCTACAGACTACAGTCTAGAATTTTTTTCTACTTCTCCCACTGCTTTTTCATATGGCCTCATGGAAATCCTCCCTTCTCTCCTCCAGGCCTGGTGTGAATCTTTGAAAGCAATCCTGCCAAAAGCATCTTCCAAACCTAATTACCATAACCTTGTAACCTTCCACAACCTACAAGTCTGCAGGAACCATTTGTGCTTCAGTTTGAGATGCAGACATCACAGATTCATCCCCAACAGCTTGCTCCTGTCTTCAACAGTGAAGGGACACAGGGGAGAAAACATCCTGCAGCCAAGAAGGCTCCACACCCATATGCACTGCTCAGGGGACTCTGAGGACACAGATACAAAACATTTGCTAGACCAATACATGAATACAGCTCTTCAGTCTGGAATCCACATTACACCACAGATAATTCTGCTACCCTTCAAAAAGACCTCGACTATGTATCAGAATGGTCAAACAAATGGCAACTTCAAATCTCAACAAATAAATGCTCTGTCTTACATACTGGCAAAAAAACCAGAAAATAAAATACAAGCTGAATAGTCAAGACCTTGTTGATTATCC
Organism: Pseudonaja textilis; assembly: GCF_049901715.1. Classification (NCBI taxonomy): domain Eukaryota; kingdom Metazoa; phylum Chordata; class Lepidosauria; order Squamata; family Elapidae; genus Pseudonaja; species Pseudonaja textilis. The sequence goes on along the minus strand of NC_141992.1, from coordinate 25,250,397 downwards.
AAACTCTGTCAAGAACCTTGGAGTACTCATCTCAAATGATCTAAGTGCTAGAGCCAACTACATAGCCAAATAGGCATTATGAGTTGTTAACCTAATCCTACGTAGCTTTTTCTCTGGTAATATCACACTACTAACTAGAGCTTACAAAACATTTGCTAGACCAATACTCAAATACAGCTCATCAGTCTGGAACCCACATTACGTATCTGATATTAACACAGTGGAGAAAGTCCAGAAATATTTCACAAAAAGAGTTCTCCACTCCTCTACTTGTTGCAGAATACCTTATGCCACCAGACTTGAAATTCTAGACCTAGAAAATCTAGAACTATGCCGCCTTCGGTCCGATCTAAGTATAGTATATAAAATCATACATTGCAATGTCCTACCTGTCAATGAATACTTCAGCTTCAACCATAACAATGCAAGAGATACAATACAATACAAAAGATACAACAGATACAAAGTCATGGTTAACCGCACCAAACTTGATTGCAGGAAATACGAGTTCAGCAACAGAGTGGTCAATGTTTGGAATACTCTACCTGACTCTGTGATTTCTTTCCCAAACCCCAAAAACTTTAACCTTAGACTGTCTGCTATTGACCTCACCCCTTTCCTAAGAGGTCTGTAGAGGGCGTGCATAAGTGCACCAACGTGCCTACCGTCCCTGTCCTATTGTTTCTTTTTATTTTTCTTATATATATCCATTTCATGTATTCATAACTATGTTATACTTATACCTGTTATTTTATAATCGCTTGACAAAATAAATAAAAAATAAAATAAACCTCCTAGTGGTCTCAAGGACTCTCTAAAAGAACGCAAATGACCAGTTGTCTGCAATGAATATAAATCCTTCCATTCCCCACCATCCAGTCGGAGATGAGGAAACTTTTTGAATGAGAAGTGAAAAGTCTTCAAAGAAAAACAAGAAAGCCCAGTTGCCTACTGAAAAAGCATCTTTGGAACTTCCACAACCTGGAATTTTTTTTAGATGACTCAAAGTTGATATTTCTAGCCAATGTGAGAAAAAGTAAGTGGGTACTCAGGAAGCAGCATCTGCAATGCATCCAGAGCATAATTTCCTAAACTGTGAGGTGTATCTCCTTTGGGGAGTGCAGAAAATAAATCCACTTTTCCCAAAGTTTTATTGTATTGTTTTCATTCTTACTTGTGTTCGTTCATGTTGGAGTTTTTATGGGAAGTGTGTACATTAGAGCTACACTAAAGGGAGATGTGATGGCAAAAAGTTTAGGAACTACTGATCTAGAGGGAGACCAGGCCCTGGGGCAGTGCCCCTTATTTCCCAAGTATTTTGAAAGAAATCCATACCTAATTACTCCCCTTATTCTGTCCCTTGCAAATTTTCCCAGAAAACTTGAAAGCAGCAGCTCATTGTGTAAATTACAAGGCTTTGGCTGAGTTGCTCCTTGTTTTCTAACTAATTTTACATGGAGCACAGATAGTCTTCGAATTACAACAGTTCGTTTAGTGACCGTTCAAAGTTACAACGGCACTGAAAAAAGTTATTTATGACCGGCTTTCACATTTACGACTGTTGCAGCATCCCCATAGTTATGTGATCAAAATTCAGATGCTTGGCAACTGACTCATGTTTATGGCCATTGCAATATCTTGGGATAGGATCCCCTTTTGAGACCTTCTGACAATCAAAGTCAATGGGGGAAGCCAGATTCACTTAACAATGATTCACTTAACAACGGTTGCAAGAAAGGTCGTAAAATGGGGCAAAAGTATGCTGGATGCTCTTCAGCGGCTAAGAAGATACTCCAGAGAGTTATAAACACAGCACAAAATATCACTGGTTGCTCTCTTTCCTCTTTGGAAGAGATTGTGAAGACCAGATTCCTCTAGAGCACTAAAAATCACCACAGAAAGTTCTCATCCTGGACACTCATATTTTGATATGTTACCATCAGGGAGGCGTTATAGGTATCTTAAAATGAGGACTAATAGATTGAGAAACAGTTTCTTTTCCAAGGCAGTAATTGTCTTGAATTCAAACAGTGCATTTGTGATTTAGTCCTACTATTATTATTATTATTATTATTATTATTATTATTATTATTATTATTATTATTATTATTATTATTATTATTACTATTATTACTATTATTATTATTATTATTAAATTATTTTAAGTTTTAAGCTCTGTAGTGTGATTGTGATGTGGTGTTTGGGGCACTGCGATGGAGTAGCTTTCAAATTTCATTGTATTCGTGGAATGCAATGACAATATAAGTATTCTATTCTATTCTGTTAACAATGTCTCGCTTAACAAGATAAATTTGGGGTTCCACTGTCGTCGTAAGTCGATGCCTACCTGTACGTCCAAGAGGGGGGGCACCATCTACAACGAAGCATCCTCCGGGCCCGGGGAACGTGCCTAAAAGGGAGCGAGAGGGGCGGCGCAAGCAATACGAAAGGAATCGCGAAAGCAGGGAAATTTCCCGCCGTCCGCCCAGCGAGAGGCCCCTCTTCGGCTCCACCTCGAACGAGGACGGGCCACGCCGGGGCCGCCTATAAGAAAGCTGAGCGCCGACGCGGGGGGGTTACATCGGAATCATCGCGGCTGATTTCGCTCCGTGCTCTTCGCCTCCTTGCAGAACGCCATGCAAGTCGCTCGCCTCGCCGGCCTTTACGCCGCTCTCCTGCTCGCCGTCTGCGTGGCTGCGGAGTCGGTGAGTGGCGTTGTCGGGGATTTGCGTGGAGGAGGAGGAGGAGGGGGAGCAGCAAAAGGTTCGCGGTGGGTTTTGTGGGGGGTGGGAAGGAGGGAAATTTGCCCGGGATTGTCCGGCCTTGATTTCTAAGCCATTCTCGCTGGCGGAGTTAGGAGGGAAGACGAAGTTGGGTACCGGGATTCGATCTTCTTCGCCCTTGATGGCTTTGCGGGTCAAGTAATGTGGAAAAGGAGATCGCCCTTTACTCCCGGTGCCACGCCGGAGAGGGAGACCCTTGTCCCCATTTTTCTGGAGAGACGTCCACACATTCTCAAGTAACCCTCTCTCCAAGCGAGGGTCGCTGGGCTAAAGCCGGGGCGAGTCTCCCTTTCTTCGCAGGAAGTTAGGAAAGAGGGAGGGAGAGAGAGAGAGACGCTGCCACCCCTTTGGCCCCCGCTTAGTAGTTTATTCTTACTCGGTCTTGTATTACTTTTTAGCGCAGCGTTTGCTTAACCCGCAGCTATCTCCTCGGTCCTTTTGAGCGTACTGCGATTGGGGAAGGGGGAGAAGCTTCGCTCATGCTTGGCAATCTCTTCAGCCGTCCTTTACGACCAGCGGGATGGTTTTCATCATCTCATTGACTGCCTGGTGGATTCCTAGCCTCTCTCCCCCCCCCCCACCCGCCCCAAATGTTCTCAGAGTCTCCCAAGTACCAGCAAACAGCATGCCGTGTTGTTGCCTTATTTAGCACTTCCTCCAGCTCATAGCTGTGGAATGAGTAACCGCTGACCCAAAGCCTGGCTCTGTTGCAATTCTCCATCGTCACACAGAACCCATTAAGTGAAATTCCCAAGTGTCTGACACATTAGAGATCTGGGGTTTTCCTGTAAATCTGAATGTGGTTGCTTTGCTCCTGAGGCATTCACCTCCTTCTGCTTTTTGAGAAAAGAAAGCCTGTTTTGCTTCTCCTCTCTTCAGTTATTTGGCCAGGCTGTTTTATCCTCCTGCAAACACTCTTCAACCTTTCACCTTGCCAAACACTGGTCTGCCTGTTGCTGATCTCTCAAGTTTGGGTAGAGTGGGTTAGGTTACTGGTCTAGAAATCAGGAGACTGAGTTCTAGTAACAGCCCTAGCCAAGAAAGCCAGCTGGGTGACCGGGGCAGTCACTCTCCCTCAGCCCAACCCTCCCTCACAGAGTCCTTGTTGTGGGAAAAAACAGGAGGAGGAAGTGGTATTTGACATGTTCACCACCAGAGTTGCTTATAAAGTAATAAAGGCTTGATAAAAATCTAATAAATAAAATTCGTTAAAGCTTTGTGATTCCTCGGAGGAGATGGTGGGAGATTAGTTGCAACTTGCTTTATAAGGTTATGCTGGGAGAAGATCAGAAAGCTTGAACAGCAGCACAGAGGAATAATTCAGGCTAAATTGTATTTAGGTTATGTACTTGCTTATGTTTTTAGCAACTTGAGTGAGTTTGTATTTCTAGTGGGGAAGGGTGACATTTATAAACTGGGGCTTCATGTTTAATCCCTCCCCTTTATCTTATTTCAAATGTAGCTCTATTATTCCTTTGCCAGTTTAGTTTTTGTCCTGGTTTCTTGTCTGTCATTTGAGCCTTTGCCTGTAATTGTACTGTGATGTTCTGTGATCTTCTCTTGCAAATTGGTTTTTTATTTCCGTTGGATTTGGGTATGGATTGCAGTTATCTGTAGACTTCAGAAGCGTAATTTTTTTAACCCTCTTGTACTTGCTGTTTACTCTCCTTTGCCTGATTGTTCCTAAAAATTCTGCATTTAATTAATGGAACATAGACTTTCATTTCTTAGTAATGGATCGGCATAGCTTATTTTATTTATAAGCAGTAGTAATTTGTAAAGCTTTCATCAGCAACATTCACTTAGCTTAAAAATGCAAAAAGTCTTGGCCTCAAAACCGATGAGTCTGAGAGAATTTCAAGATAACAAAACATTTCTGAAATTGATCACTTTTGTTTTAAACATTCCTGCAGTTTCTCAGTCAAAGGTTCTGTTGATGGTCTCTTCAGTCTTTAGTAAAATATGTAGTTATCTAGCTTTTCAGAAGGTGTCCTAAATACTAACTGACCTTAATTTTATGGAATACTAAAATGCATGAGAGGTTCTAACTTGTTTTAAGTGAATCCATGCAGAAAGTTACATGAATCTGAGGCCATATTGGGTTAGTCAAAAAGTTCAGAGATTCTAACTGCTTGGTATTCTGTAAAAGAAGGATCAGAAAGGACTTCTAGGAGATGCTGAATTGCTGTTCTCAGCAATTTAACCAGTGCTGAGGGATGCTGGGAGTGGTAGCTCAGCGACATCTGGATTGTGATAGATTACAGGTAGTCCTCAATTTACGACCACAATTGTGCACAAAATTTCTGTTGTTAAGTGAATTTTGCCCATTTTATGATCTCTTTCCACTGTTGTTAAGTGAATCACTGCGGTTGATGAGCTAGTAACACAGTTGTTAAGTTTTTGCTTGTCAAAAGGTTGCAAGAGATGGCCACATGACCTTGGGACACCACAATGTATGGGTCATATAAGTATGGGTCAGTTACCAAGCATCTGAATTTTGATCACACGATCATAGGCAGGCTACAAAAGTAAGTGTGCAAAAAAGATCATAAGTCCCTTTTTTCAGTGCCATTGTAACTTTGAATGGTCACTAAATGAACTGTTGTAAGTCAAAGACTACCTGTACATGCCTTTTCTATAAAAGAATGTCTTATATGGTTGGGATGAACTGAATTAAAATTACTGTAGCCCAAGCTGTGAAACTTGTAGTCTATTTAGTCATTTCCCCCGGACCTTCTGTTTTTGCTGAAAACTGTGTTCCAGGTTCCTTGTGGGCTTATTCACCTGACATATTTTAATAGAACGCTGATGGATTAATCTCTATGATATAGGTTTATCTACAGTGCATGCATCTGGTTTGATGCTGCTGTTTACTCTTTATTTTGCACAAATTCCTCTTAACTCTTTCTGGAAGGCCCCCCCAAGGATTATAACGAAAGGGTGGTGCATGAATCATATTTTACAGTGCTGTGACAGTTGGCATTCACAAAGCCTTGCTGTGGGGAATTGGATTGTGTTGTAAATGCAGCATGCCAAGTTTTTTTTCCATCTTGGTGTTCAGGCAGTGTTAATCAAATTCAAAAAATATATATAAGAATCTGGCTGAGCGTATTGTTTTGAAAAGTAGTGCAGCATTATTAATGAACAAACCGGTTTGTCCTGTCCTGCTGCCATGGATCCCCCAGGCTTGTTCTTTCTACTCTTTCCCAGTTTTGTTTTCTGTTTCTCACAATCAAATCATCATTGTTAGCCTAAATATGTAATTTTATTTCCAATCTATAACATGTGGTTTAGACAGGCTGAGACACAGTACAGATGCATATGCCCTCATTGGGCCAGTATGATATAACTCCCTGTTCAAAGACTGGCCATCTTAGAAACATCTTGAAACAAAGTCAAAGAGGACTAGCTTCCTTTACTAGCATCTTCAGAATATGTTTATCAGTGAATAGCCAAATATTTTGTGTAGTTCTTGAGATTTTTCTATAGTTTCTCGTCATCAAACATGTAGGGATATGTGACAGCAGACAGAATATGCCATAGAATTAAAATATGGTTGGGCCTGTACCATCCAAAGCTATCAACTCATGTCTCCAGAAGATGGGAGTATCTTAAATCTTTTAAACACATAGGAAAGAAATTTGAAAGAAAAATGGACGTTTGTTTAGTTTGTACATGTTATCTGAAATGGCTTCAGTCTTTGACTTCATAATATTTCCCATATAACTGTTATGGCAAATGAATTAGACATGTTCCCACTTTAATAGAACGTAAAGTAGCAGAAACAACAAATAATGAAGAAATCAGCAAAACAGTGGGATGATTAAGGCGGGAACCGTGGAAGTTACGGAGGCGGCTCCCCCATCCGAGAAGCAGCTGAAATGCTTCCATGTTCCCGCCGCTGCTGCCGTTGTTATTGGAGATGGCGCTGGTGACAGAGGGACAGGTGCAGCTCGGCCTGGGCGCTTGGAATGCAGGAACAGGCTGCGCACTGGGACTTTTGCAAACTTGCAGAGCCCGAGGCAGGAGCACTAAGGGTAGCAGCAGCAGACACTCATTCGGCTCTTCTCACACCCACCCAGCCACTTGGGATTAAATCAAAATGCAGCGTGCGGCACTCCCAGGTGCCTCAAAATGTTTTTTTTTTTCCTGTTGTTACGGGGACGGGGGGAAAGCTGGAGCTGGCGAGAGAGGCGCCAGCACCAGTGGGAAGCATGGAAGCTACAGAGGCCTGAGAGGCGGCTGAAACGCTGCCGGACATCCATGCCAACGCTGCCCGCCTGCTGACCCGGGTAAGGGAGGGGTAAGGGAGCCCTCTGTGCTCCACCATGATTGGCTGTTAGGAGCGGCTGATGGTGAGGCATAGCTGCCCGCAGGGCACTCCTAATGGCAAGTTCCCCCCCTGCCTCCCCCCCCCCCAATTTTGCATGTTTTAAACTAGGCCTAATTTTGGGGGAGGGGCTTAACTTCATTTTATGCTTAGAAAACATGCTTGGTCTTCCTATTGGGGAGGTGTATTGTTGGAGAAACATGGTAGCAGCAGAAAGATTATATATTTTTTTGATTGTGTATTAATCTAGAGCTGAATGTAGAAAAGTTGCACAAAATTAGGGCCATTATAAAATATATTTCAGAATATTGATATTATTGCATTGTTTTGGCTCAGTTTCATTGTCAATCCTGCCACCCTAAATTGAGTTAGCTTTTTTTCATATTTACTAGTAAATGAATTAGGACTTGGTTTATTACATTGTGAGACTTTAATAACGGTAAGATATTTTCTGTCCACCTGTTCATTGCTATCACTTGAAACTGTACGACTTCGCCGCTTGTCAAACACCCACAGTTCTTCTAAGCAAAATGCTCAGAATTCTTGAGTGTAAATGTACGGCTGTAGTACTGTAAAACTTTATATAGAGCGGGGAATGGCAACATAGAAAGCTGAGTAAGTGATTCTGGCTGAACTCTTCCTAGGAAAATTCTTGCTTATAGTTGATATGCCTTGCTCTCTTGGCCCAGTATGTCACGCTGGAAAGTCTATGGAAAGACTAAACATGTGGAAAAAGTATGACGTAGTACTGTGGCATATTGATTTTGTCTACAAGTTGCTACTTGAGATGGAAGATGACTAAGTGGAAACAACTCCTGGGTGGTAAAGACAACCCCCTAGTGCTTGTTTTATGTCACATAGGAAATGGAGGAAGGTATATTGCAAAATCAGTGGCAACAGTATTTCATAAATAATATATCCTGTGTCCATCTGACCTGAAACCTTTGGGGTCTTGTAGAGCAGAGAAAGCGTAGTTAGGAAATATTGGTTCTATCAACTACAGCAATGGAATGAGGAGACCTTGTATGGCGATCTAGCATCAAGTCAACATGCACACAGAATGTACACAAGCATCCTGAAAGCTCAGCATTTCTCTACCTTTTTGTAGCTGTTGCGTTGTTATGAACTCGACAGGGAAGGTAAATTTTCCCAAGAGATGTTTGATGTCCTAGCATTTGTTATTGACTGTTTGGCAAATTGCTTAGATTTGGAAGCAATAGAAGCCCTCAGACAAATTCTGCCATAGAATATAGATATGAAGGCCTCGGGAAGTTCAGAGAAAGAGAGATTCTGCAAATAATTCCAAGCAAGATGTATCCATAGTTATTATATAAGATCAGATTTGAAAGCATCAGTGCTCAGCATGAGAATATTAGGTTTTGCGTTCCTGTTGATATTAAAAAATATGGGGTAAACCTGTGAACATCAATTTTTCCTCAGGCCAGAAACACAGGAGGTTGCACTGCTAGTTTGCAACAGAACCTATCTATGGAGGTGTGAGCGGATATTTACAGAGTAAGAGAGTTGGAAGGGACCTTGTAGGTCATCTAGTCCAACCCTTCGCCCAAGAAGACCCTACATGATTTTTGACAGATAGCAGTCTCTTCTCGAAAGCTTCCAGTGATGAAGCTCCCCCAAGATAGCAATATGATCATTTTCAAGCAACTGATTATCTTAGTTTTGATAGTTTTCTTTTTAAAAGCTTTAATGAGACTTGCCTTTTGTAAGTAAAGTGAAACTTAAGAGGAATAACCTTGGTATATTCCAATTCTGAAGCGAATAAGAAATGTTTCTTTAAAAGAAAAACTGTATAATATCTTTTATATGCAGACATGCATTGCAGTTTTATATATACACCCACTGTTCTTCTAATGTGTGTGTGTGTGTGTGTGTGTGTATACATACATACATACATACACACATACTTGCAAGTAATCTTCTCTGAGTTGACTGTCTGATAAGAGGTTATAGGAATGTGGCTGTGATGTGGAGAATTATGGGAAATCTATATATTCTGATATCACTGCAATACACACCTTTTTACGTATTTTTTATGATTATATGCTAAGACTGTAACGCAAATGAAATTGAATCAGTGCTATTTGCCTCTGAAAAGAACATTCTTTCTTAAACTCATTATACCCAGTAAGTCAAGCTTTCTAAACAACTTGACATTCTCAGAAGTTTAAGTCACGTATAAGACCTGCTGCCATTGCTAACTATTTTCAAAAAAATGTTGAGAGTTAGCATTTACAGCCTCACTAAGAAGCAGTCCACTTACATTGTTTTTTTTGTAAATACATGTAGAAAGGTTGAATCCTTCTGTCAAGGAGTTCACAATCTATCAATCTTCCCCACCTTGCTCTTTGTAAATGAGACATGATAATTAAATAAGCATAGCTTATGGAAACTCTTGGTTTTTTGGGAAGCATTTATTGTAATGACTATTTAAAACCCCTCACATGAAGTGGTCATTTGCTGCTCCTTAATCAACATTCTACAGCTGGCCAAATGCTAATACTGATGTATTTCATTTAATCACTTAACAGATTTTGCTTTTAACCTTGCGTTGGACACAAACAAAATTTAACTTGTGGGGGGGGAAGAGCGGGTATGTAAACTGATTATCTGACACAATGACCTCTGGACCCAGAAAATGGGGAACTGATGTTAACTACAGCAGGTTTTCTAAGAACCTACTGTATTAGTTAGTGGTTAGCCTTTCCAATCCAGTCTTGTAGTATAATTCAGCAAAAACATTTATTTACTTTTCTGAATAGACTGGAAAATTCAAAGCATTGTATGCAGAAATTTCCAAAAGTTAAATATGCTTTGGACATTATTAGTATCTATTTAAGACATGTTTGACTCTTGAGATTGTTTTTAATTAGAAGGAAGAATCTTTGCAGTCCTACAGAAAAAGAATCTACTCTTATCTAATCAGGGGATTTGAAGGAGGCTTTTTGTGGGAGCAGGAAAAGTAATATTTCTGTTAACAATACGGGCATCCTTTGGGTAAAGTAAAACTTCCAGGATTTTCAGTGAAGTATGAAGGTGATCCTGTTTGGCCACCTTGCCTAACTAGACTCTTAAGCTGGGTCAGGTTAATATTTGGGTGTAAATGCACTGGAAGATTATTGCTGTAGACCAGACTAGTAAGGCAAAGTGCATCCTGGAAGAAGGAAATGACGAAGTATTCTTATATCTTGCCAAGAACATTGCACTGGAAACATCTGTATAAACACAAGAGGTTGAACTTGACTCCAAAGTAACTTAATTTTTTTAATGGAATGAATTATTATTTTTGTGGTAATGTCATCATAAAAATGTCCTTTGAGAACTAGATTTCTGATGACTGTATGGACATATTTTCTAATTTTCTAGCCATTGCTGCCTTCTGAGATATTTTTTTAGTTTTTCAGTCCAAATTAGGGTCCTGAGACATAAGCGCACCAATGTGCCTACCGTCCCTGTCTTATTGTTTCTTTTATATATATTTTTCTTATATGCATCCATGTATTCATAACTATGTTTTTACTTATACCTATTATCTTGTAAGCAATTGACAAATAAAAATAAACATTGCCTAACTTTTCCAAGTCCTTTCCCCCAAGTTGGATAAACGCTGTTTTTGAGGCCATCTTGATTTAAAATGTTCATGGGAGTAAAGCAAGACAATAATTATCTTTCTTGGCTAGAAAGTAACTTCTGCTGTTACTATTAATACATCTATTTGCCTAATTAAGTATCTTTATTTTATAAAATGGGATGAGCAATCTGTCCAGATGTTAGTGAACTGGAGTTCTCAGCAACTCTGGTCAAAGTCTGGGGACTATAGTTGAGGAATTCTGGGAAGTATAGTTGAAGAGCCACACAGGTTTCCAATGTAACTTGAAATCATGAACTAGATTGGAATTGTTACATATAATGTCCTAGGGATGGTGATAGGGAGACTTAGGTCAGTCAAAACTGATGATTTTGCAAAGCAGAATTAACCATAAAGGTCACCAGCTATATCTTAATTAGTTACAAATTTAAAAAGTTATGCTAATCTTTAGGCATCCTGATTAGATTAAAACAGATAGCATGGACATCATGCAAGAATTTAGCTGTACAAACAAGCCTGGATTATCTTCTTAGTATATCTGAACACAAGCTAACTACATCTGAAATATCCCAGATATAACAAGTGGGAGAGTGCCAGACACTTAAATAATTAAATCAAGCTTTCTTGACACTAAAAAGTTAATCTGATATGGCAAACTAGTTGAGAGGCATAGTTAAAAAAAATAGACTAAGCAGGAGGTAGAATACTTTGTGTTGAAAAGATTTATGTTAACCTCAAAGCAAAAGATAGTATATAGTCAAAATGGAAGATCCAAAGCTACATGTTTCTGAGTACCAGTTGTACCAGTACATGTTTTATGCTCATGACTAATGATTTGGTTGGGCACTATGAACTAACAACGCATAATGCTTTGTTCTGTTCTAGCAGAACAAAGTAAGACACTCACATAGTAAGACACTGGGCCTGCGCACCTCTGAGGTTGACAGCTCGGCGGTTCGATTCCCATGAGTGAATAAACCGTGTAGGGACAAGAAAGCCTCCTCCGAATGCCTTTTGGCATTCAGGCATCCCGCAGGTAAAGATAACACTGCCCAAAAAAATTCCTTTCACAGAGGCAGCCAGCCACCTCGGTGATCCCTGGCTAACACGTGCCATATCACAAATAAATAAAGCACTTAAATTTCTAATTTTCTGCAATTTAAAATTGGTTCTTCTTTATTTTGTTTGATAACTTGGATATCAAGCTATGTACCTGGCTGGGTCCAAGTATACTACTGATATGAGAAATCAATGTCAACTCTTTCTTTCTCTCTCTTACTTAGCATAGCTTTGGACTGCTTATACTAAGTGAATGGTCTCCGGACCACTGCTTTATTTACCTAAATGCTATCTTTAGATAATTTAAGGAATTTTAGCTTTTTTCCCTTGCTTATTCTGTTAACATTCATGTTCTTGTAATTCATATATTCAGAATGATTGCAAGTGCTTCCTGGAAAAGTCTCTAATGCTAGGAAAGGTGGAAGGGAAGAAGAGAATGACCAGCAGCAAGGTGAATGAATCCAGTTAGAATGGCAATGGGTGCAGTGTTGGAAGAGTTAAGGGCAGACCATTGAAGAAATCTATGTGGACATCAGTGGTTGAAAATAACCTGAAGGCACATAAAATCCAAGTGTTCTACCTCTCTGAGCCCATAGGATTAGTTCCCATTCAAAAGTGGCTTTATTTTAAAACGTAGTTTGTATGGATGAAATATAGTTGGAGGGATGGGGTGGAGGTCTTGCACAACAAGGCCTTTTGTTTGATATCTGCAGAGTTGAATCGGTGCATGAGCATAACCTCAGCAGAGTCTGCTGACAGAAGGATTCTCTGAACTTCCTTAGAACTGTGTAGTCATAAAACTGAATAAAGTGATATTTCTCTTTTCTTGCTCAATGTTGTTGTTGTAAGACTTAAACCTTTTACCACTTTACCCAATCCCTTAGCCACGGGGTTTTTTTTTTTAAGGAACTTCAGGAGTCAGAGCAGATGTAAAGATTACAAATTTTCCAAATGGTCAGCAAGTCTCAAAGCAGCATTTTTGTAAATGGGGGATTTGGAAACCTCATGAACTGCAGAGCACAAGATTTACTTTGGCTGAGACACCCTCCGGACCACATAAGCTGCCAAGAGGTTATGTGGTAACTGCATGAGGGCAGAGGCTGTGGGAGTGGCAGGTTTGCCCTTCAGGACTGCTGTTAGAATTCTCTCAATAAGGTTTTGTCCAAATAACACAGTCCGTTAAGTCATGTTAGGTAAATCTGGTGAGCTTATTGCTACAGTAAAGCTGCCCTAAACCTTGTCAATGCATCTTGGAGACCTCCAAGGCCAAAAAATATTATGTAAATTTGTTTAATTAATAAATATTAGGAGCTAAACTTTTCTCCTGCTAGCTTTGGAAGTAATTAGACAGAAGGGTTGCTGTAGTCCCTTATAAACAGTTTGGATGAAGATGTAGTAGCAGACATCTGGTTCTTAAGTTTTAGTCCTCAGTTAACCTTTTCTATATCCTGCCACTGTCAAAACACCATCTAGCAACACATATTCTAAACCATGTTACAAACTAAGGGATTTGGCTGAACCAAAATTAATATATTGCGTGAGAAACCTTTGTGCTTTTCGGGGGGGGGGGGGACGGGCGGACAGGGTAATGCTTTAGACTAGATTAATGGATTGCCTTAATTGTGAGCACCAAACAAGAACTTGCTTAACTCTTGTTTCACATATACTTTAATTGAAAGATTTATACTGGCAAGCAAAGTTTCTTTAATGGAAGGTTGTCTACTGATGTCTATTGATCTTCTGTCCAAAGACTTTAAGCCTCCAGGGAACCCTAAATTTCTTTAAAACAATTTTGAAAATCACGATGAGATAAAATAAGGACATATGCATATTTTTCATGGAATTAAATTCCTGCTGGAATTATAGTCATTTTAATAGTTTTTGCCATTTGTGTATGTAGGTAGAGAATTTTTGCACTTGAAATCTGGATCAGTTAACACAAAAGTATCAGTAGCTTAACCAAAAGGAAATTAGACATGATCTTGCTTTGCAAGCTTGGATGAAGCAGCTTTTCCATTAGGAATGATACACATTATAACTAAAAATTTGCATAATTCCTGGCCAAATGCATTAGAATCAAAGTGATTCAGGGGTCATCTGTGGGATTTACATATGCTGTACTTCTAGAAGAGTGTTACCCTGCAAATTGAAATAGAAAACTTATTTCTTAAGTATAAGGAAATCAAAAAGAACATTTTTTTCACTATATTATATAATATTATGTGGGACTTTGTGATTTTTGTTGGTTTCTTCTGCTATCAACTATTTTCAAAAGTTTTGAAAACACAAGTTTTGAAAACAAAAGTTTTGAAAAGTTTTGAAAACACAACATGATTATAGAAAAATAAAATAAAACATGATTATGTAAAACATGTGGGCCAATTAAATGTACATAGCAATAATATTTGCCTGGCATTCCTACCTGTTGCTATGATAATGTTCAGAACCTTATATCTGCCAGACTTTTAGATTGGAGTTGGCATTTTATTTTATTATTATTATTTGGAAACTGCAATCAACACAGAATATATGTACAGGAAAAAAACTCCCAATATGGCTTTAGTTGCTGAGTTGCTTTTACCCGCAAAAGAGGGCTGCTTCTTTTTGCAGTAGAGTCTCTGATTCAGAAGTGGAAGGAATTAATTTTGTATTTCTTCTATGCCACCTTTCACACTCTTCAATTTTCTGCTCAAGGGAACTGCAGGAAGAAGAATTGGTTGTTCCTAGGATATCTCTGCATTCAAATGTGCATGTGCCTGGAGTGTGAGAAAATTAAGAAGGAACCGACACAAGTGTGCCTTAATCAGGGCTTTTCTGCCATTTTAATCCAATCTTGCACAATCTTGTTCCATTCACCTACAGATTGGATTAAAAATGAATAGCCCTGATAAAGACACACTTGTCTCAGTCCTTCCTAATTTTGATAAAGTCAGCGGATACTTAGCAAGATAAAATACGTTGGAAGACAATTGTCCACCCATTCTGTGAAGGAGGGTTTATGGTCTATGCTTGAGTTTTCTGCTTTCTCCTGTCATTCTGTTTTGCACATTCCTGGGAAATTGAACAAACAAGCTTTATTATCACCCACCTAAGTAAACAGTTGAACTGTGTACGTTCACAAAAGAGTGCACACACGTGAGAGTGTTTGAGAGTGTTTGACCGTATCTGGGAGGGAGCAGAGTGTTGTTTTAGATTTAATAGGATCCATTCCTCCTGCACCTCCTATCTGAGTCAGAACAGAATCAAGAACTAGCATGTTTGAAAAATCAAGACTGGCAAGAATCATAGTGCCATTAAAGTCAATGTTTTACTGGCTTGAGAATTGTTTTTAAACCCACCTGTCATACATAAATGCCACACCCCACCAGAGAGTTTTGCATCTCGTTGGCTATTATTAGGCAAGATCATGGATGAGGCAGTTCCACAGGAAAGAAGCAAATTAATTCACCTGTTTGTTCCCCTTGGCAACTTAACAAAAATGGCAGCTTTCCTAAAAGTGTATTGTCACTTGAACTGGCCAGATACTGTAAAAGATAAATAAATTTGCCATACACATTTTTCTGTTTGGGGTACTGAAAAAATAAATGTACTTCTGCAAGCTTGCAAGCTTGCAAACTGTTAATGATACATCAATACTTCATTTCCTAAGCTGCTTGGCTCAGAATTTTGGACTTGAAGATATGTACTTGATTGCTGTGGCTGTTTTACTTTTTTGCCATGTATACATTAATAAGGATTAAATGGAATAATCTGAACTTTAATTATTTGTTTTACTGAAAAGAGCAGAAAATGTGACATCTAGACTAAGAAATTATTTGGCTTTGGACAATCCTTGGATAGATTTGAAGGTTGCAATCATAGGCTTTCTTTTGCTAAAGCTACAAATAAGATTTCCTTAGAATCTGATTGTCTTCAAGATGGGTGTTCTGAATTAGCACCAAGTCAATCTGAAAAACAACAAACTGGTTATTAAACTATAATTTTTGAGTGGACATTTCAAGTCATGAAAAAGAACCTATTAAATTTGCTGGCTTTCCTGAGAGCCAT
The DNA here is from genome assembly GCF_049901715.1 of Pseudonaja textilis. Lineage (NCBI taxonomy): Eukaryota > Metazoa > Chordata > Lepidosauria > Squamata > Elapidae > Pseudonaja > Pseudonaja textilis. The sequence goes on along the minus strand of NC_141992.1, from coordinate 25,234,571 downwards.
ATCAATAAAAGTATCTTCACTCTCTGCACTAATAATACTTTTATTGTGCATTATTGGGCACATTAGTTGTATAGTTAACTATCAGAATTGTAAATATTTATATCTTTCTACAGTTTCATTCCTAACTAGCAGCTTCAAGGCATATTTGTGTGCTTGCACAGATTTGTGGCTGGTAGCTGAGAAGTAAATCTTTCAGCGATTTGTAGGTTAGAAAATCTGCTTCTCCACCCTTCTGCTCGTCCCTATGATGTTTACTAATCTCACTTGGCACTCAATATGGGTAAAAGCTGCTTAATGCTCAGAAAATACACTGGAACTGGATTAAATGTAGAAATGACAGACTCTAGTAGCTAAAAGATTCAGCTGGAGAGTCGATTAAGAGCCAGGCTCAAGGAGACTGTCAGAGCTACAAGAACTCCTTTTCGGTCAAAAACCTTTCTGGCACATGTATTGTGATGAAGTCATGGTGGAGTTTAAAAAAAAACAAAACCAAAGCCAGAATCTATATATCACACTAGCCTTATGTTCTGAACCCCAGTAAGACTTTATATAGTAAAAAAGCAGGTCATAGCCAGCAAGTCAAGTACACCATCCCTGCTCCTCTTCATAAGAATGTGAAAGCTATAGAAAGGAAATATAGCAACTTTGTTCTTATCTAGTTTTTTTTTCAATACAGTATACATCTAGTGAATACTTCTGGTACAGAAAAAACTAATAACTGACTGTCTAATAGATCCCATGTAAAATTGCCAGCTTATTTTACAAAAAGCAAAATTGGGAAATCTGGAGGGCTTTCTTCAGGCAAAGCAAATCATTTGAAACTTGGGGATCTTTTTAAAGAATAGCTATATTCACATATCTCCCTGCCCGTTTGAGTTGAATATTAAGTTAGTGAAGCTGATTATATATCTATATATGTGTGTGTAACTCTGAAGCTGAAACTCAAAAAGGTGTGAAGCAAGACAATAATATATATCAGAAAAGACAGCCAATATGTATTTAAATTTAAATATTAGATATATATCCTGTCTTTCATTTGAGAGCTGTATATGTCTTATCCTATCCTCCTACCTTCCTGTCAACAACAAATCTGTGAGGTAGATTAGGCTGAGGGAATGAGTGACTGACTCAAAGTCACTCAGTGAGCTTCTGGGTCTCTTTCCTCCTAGTCAAGTATTTGACCACTCTACCATTGTGGCATTAAAATTCCTGAGCACAGACTTCCGGTTTGCAAGGCTATGGCGGTAGCAGGAATCCACGATCGTACGCGGTCCCTGCCGCGCTCGCAGCTGGAGTGCCCCCGATCCAGTTGGATTTGGGGGCTAAGAGTTACCCCGTAGAGGTGACTGAAGACAGGGGAGATCCAGCAGGGGTCCGGGGGAATCGCAACCCCCCCTCCTCAGCTGGCTTAACTCCCTTTTCCAAAAGCGGTGGCGCGGCGGTCAGCAATGGCTGCCACAAAGAAGCTTTCATCCAGACAAGAATGTGCAGGAGGAAGCTGAGAAAGTGAATGTTTTTGGCTGAACCAGGATAACAAGTAACATCTAAATACCCTGGAAACTTAACTTCATTAAAGATACATTGTTCCCAAAGAAGATCGTAAAAAGTGGCAGATGAAAGTTAAAAGGGAAAGTTTTGTTTTTTTCTCACACTCCTTCCCTACGGAGATAGCAGATGGAAATCGGAAAAACCCGTTTTGGCATCAGCAGGTAATTAAATTTGAAAATTAAAGCCAAGGGGACATTAAAGATTTCTGAAGATTGGAATTAGAAAAAAAAAATCTTTTTTTGCTATAAGTGAGAAGGGAGAGGTAAAGAATTAATATTAAGACTTCGCTGGAGGAGGCTGCTTGGAGCTTATAAGATCAGAGTTAAACTGTAATAAGACTTGTAAAAGATACATTTTGGAACTTTGCAATTGAATTCTACCCCCAGGAAGAGAAAGTATAAAAAGAAGAAAGTGCTAAATGAAACAGCTTGTGTCTATTTGGATTGCTTGGTGACTTTGGGACCTTTGGAAATTATTTTTTGAAAGATTAAAAACATTTGGGTTGTTTAAAATTTTTTCACAATGGCATTATCCGTTGAAGAACTGAAAATGGAATTAAAAAAGTTAAAAGAAGAGGAACAAGAAGGGAAGGGCTCTTCTGGATCTGTTTTTCATTTCTTAGAAATGGCGATTTCTACCCATCAGGAATTACAAGAACAAGAAGGTTGGGAGGAAGAAGAAGAAGCCATCTTTAATGAACAAACAACTTTAACTGGGGAAGAAAAGGGAAAGAGGGGAAAGAGAATGGAGAATTTAAGACTTAAAAGAACAACCAAAAAAGGGAAAAATAAGGTGAAAAATTGATACAATGTCAGAAAGCAACAGAAAAGAGGAATACAGAAGAGTGTGGAGATTAAGAGGATGGAGATCAAGAGACGGAGGGGGGGTAAAAAGGCTAGATCGGAGAAGAAAGGAAGGGAAAAAGTGAAGAGAAGTTACAAAAGTTTGAAACAAGATGTAAAGAAACAGGTTTTTTTTCAGAGATAAAGGGTAAAAACATAATTAAAAAAGAGATTCTGGAAAAGTACATAAGACTGTATTGAACATTATAAGATTTAATAAAATATTAAAGGGAATGTGTAAAATGCTTAAGATTTAATGATAGAGTTTAATTTGTTATGGATTATTGTTTTAATTATATCATAAACTTATTTTCTTATTTTAAAATGTAGTACGTAGCTTTAGAATGTACTAAGCAGAATCAGAATGAAAACTATATATTATTTTAAGTGTTAAATTTAGGGGAAAGATATAAAAGCATCATACTTCAATCAGTGATTACAGGAGAAATTTTGTGTTAAAAGAGAAAAGATAAATTGATAATTGAAACAGAACGGACAAAAGATACAAGTATAATGATTTAAATCGAGATGAAATAAATAAAATAGAATTAAGAGAGTGAAAAGAGGGGAGAAGCCATATAGAAAATATAGAATGGTAAATAAGATATGAAATGGTATATAAAGTGAGCATGAATTTGATTTATGTCTGTACAAAAAGATGTAATCCGCTTTCCAAAAGGAAGTTTTATGTTTTCATGTTTTGTGTTTTGTTTGTGTATGTTTGTTTATTGAAAATTAATAAAACTTTTATAAAAAAAAATTCCTGAGCACACAGAATTGTGTAATTAAAACTGCATAAGGGGTGTGTTTTGGAGAAAGTGTGTGGTCTATTCAAATGAAGTTTGTAATAAACTTGGTATTACACATACAAAGTACATTGTTTAATGCTCTCATACTGTGTTTCTGAGTGAATCAGATATCCTGATTCAAATGAAAACTTTATTCACTTGTTTAATTTGGTTATTTAGTTGACCCTTTGTCTGGGTTTCTTGGTACAGTAAAAAAAGTCATTTTTTTAGTTGAGTTCAACTCTTGTTGATTTCAGGATATACCATTGCTTTTTGCAGAATGTGTCTATCAAAATTTGAAAGATGGTGGCAATGGTGTTGTGATAAATCATCTTACAGATTTTGACAGCACATACAGAAGGACCTTTGTGGACATATCCATGTGCTAAAGCACTGAACCACAAACTAATCAAACAGGCCAGATTCAGTGGCCAATATGGTAAAGGATCAGGTTAAAACTAAACAGCATACTATTTTGTATGAATGTAGCCACTGAAACTGTCTTTGACCTGATTAAGTATGTTGCATAATACCAGTCAAAATAAAACAGTGCAGGATATATGGAACGTGAGATAAGATGGACTCTTTGGAATCTAACTGAAGACCAAGAATATGCCACATGGCAAGGGAGAAAAGAAATATGGCTGCCTTAAGAAGGCAGATTTTGCTGTGACTAGGCCTTCATCTAGATCACGGGTGTCAAATTTGCGGCATCACATTGCCTTCACATGATGTATTGTGAAGTTTTCCCCTTCGTGGAACTGAGGTGGGCATGGCCTGTCTGTGACACATTCGGCACATGGGCCACCAGTTTGATACCCCTGATCTGGATGGTGAAGATGCCCAACTTCAGTTAAGTTTGAATAGCGACTGAAAGTACTTTCCACTTTTTGAGGTTCCTGTGATGGGTAATCTGTAATTAATTTTCCTAAACTTTCTGATCTTAATCTCAACATTAAGTTAAACAAATTGGTTAATGTCTAGATATTTTGATGTATCCTTTGCAGACTTGGACTTTCATATTTGCAGAAAATGAGATTTTTTTTTAGTAAAGAGGCTATTCAGCTGATTTTCCCTTTAATGTACCTTTTTGAAAGTAGATTTTCAGCACTTGCTACACCCACAATAAAATCTGAAAAGAGTCTGAAAATTATGATTACTACTTTAAAATCATTCTAGGTGTTGATGACAGATCTCATTAGCTGCAAGATCATGCATGCAATTAAATCTGTTTTATTCAAAGTATTAAATATAAGTGGGAGAGAGTATTACTAAAGCATGTTTTATGCCAATATTTATATTTTTCTTTTCTTTCTTTTTTTAAAAAGAGTGAATATTCTACATATGGTCTCATATATGTTGATAGTTTGGTGTTGATGGTCTTAAAATTTGAGTAACATTATTTTGAATGAAATCTTTGATTATGTAAAGTGCTCCATTTTACCACTGAAACCTACCTATCCTCTTTCAATTAAACTCCAGTAGTATTAGAAGCCATTTGATTATATATGTCTGGTCCTTGACCTTGCTTATCCTCTGTTAATACACCATCTACTGTTTTCAACTTTTTTCTTGTAGTAAAATCTGTTCAGTCTTTTCAAACTCTTATCAGCAACAGAATGACTGTTGAAGAAAAGTTGCATTGATGAGTCAATAAAGTGAATGCAGTCTGAGTTGGCATATATAGGTGTGTCCATTATGTCTGTTCTGCAAAGAGGACAAAAGTGAATCACAGTGTATGAGTTCATGAGTGACATGCACAAAGAGTTCACAATACCCCTGGCATCAGAAGCCAAAACTTGCTAGCAAAACATATCCTGTTTGCAGAGCTCTGATCAGGCAAGGTTTATTCAGAACCTTTAGATTCTGCAGCTTGGCATACTGCCATACCTTGTTGTTTAGGAATTTCTGAAGCCATTTGGCAGTGGTACCGAGCTTGTATCTGGTACTTGGATCTAATTCTCAAAGCTGTAATTCAACACATAAACATTCCAGAAGGATATTCTAGTGGATGGTGCAGCCTTTAGGGCTGTGGATAGGAAAATCTGAAAGGATCCTTCTAGCCCTCACATGTTCATTTCTCGCAAGTTCTCACTGCTGCTGCTAAATAAATGGATTAAATTATACTTGCCTGCAAACTCTGATACTTCTCTTCAAGCAGATGGAGAACTTGTTTTCAAAAGCAAGGCCATAAGTTATCAAAGTAACAGAACTAACCATCCACTGATTTTGGAATGTAGTCGCCTGCAATTTTAAATTGCAAGGTCCCAGTTACTGTGCTATCCAAGGCTCAATGGTATACAGCAGGAAGCTGGCTTATCTCGTAGCACTGTAATACAGGACTGCTCTGGTTCCTTGAAGGCACAAGGCAAATGGGCTCTGATAAAATCATGTAGTTTGATATCTCAACCTTGGCAAAGTCACTTTGGCTTTTATGTATTGTAGAGCAGCTTATCTGTTGTTGCAATGCTAGCTTTATATCTGTAGCTGTAATTAGGTCGCAGCATTGAAGCCTTTTTTAAAAAAAATTTTCAAAGGGCAGTTCCTGAGTTTCCTTTATAAAGAGTAATGTTCTTAATGGAACACTTAATTCAAGTGAGTTATTTTTTTTTACAGACTAGTCCCTTTGATCCTCTGTCAGCTAAATTTTCATATTGAGTTACAAACAAATCTTATCAGTTTTAACTTGAATGTAATAGTCCCATTTAAAAACATTTACTAATATATTATAGGTAAAGGTCTCAGAGAAGTAAATAATTTTTCTTTAAATATACCTGGCTTCAGACATTAGCATTCATTCTGGGGAAAAAATTACACTTGGCTCACTAAGAGTATACAAGTAAAAAGTTGGTTGCATGATGTTTGGCAAAAAAAAGTGAATTGGTGACAATGCTGTAAGAAAGTTGTTCCATTTTGCCCACTGTATCAAATATTGTTTCTATCTTTAAAATTAACTATGGAGAAATGGCAGCACAAATATAAGAAGGGTAACAAATTATACTACTACATTCTTTCCTACTGGATCTTGGTTTTTAATAAATTAGGTCCTGTTTCTAAAGTGATGACCTGACAATCCCAGCTTAAATCCTTGTCAACAAAGGAGTTTGAATGGCATGAATATTGCTCAATATACAGTCCCAATTAGTTATAGTACTAATCTTACTAATCTGCAGAGGTACCAATATTTCTCTCCCCCCCTGTAAATCTTCAATATTCATTAATTTCCCTGTTCATTTCTTTTTCTCTCTCTCTTTCTCTCTTTTTAGGTGAGAGAAACTGAGATTATGGATCCAAAACTGAACATAGAGGAATTTGCATCTGGTGACTTGCCAGATGATGAAGATGCAAGGTCAGACTTAACAGTTGATTATAATGATGGCGATGAGTTCTCGGGTTCAGGAGATGAACAAGGTAGGTCTTTCTCAGTACTAACTCCTGATCAAATTCATGTTTTGTTTTTGCTAATTATGTATCAATGGGAATGGTGCTTCAATATATAAAAGACCATAGTTCATAAATCTGAGGTTACATTTCAACTTAGACTTACTGTGCTGCTATTTACTTTGTTGAATACCATTTGTCTAGCAAATTTGAGATGACAGTATTGAATTTCTCGGCTTTGACCTGGGAATGGTTCCTCAGCTGAGTAGAATTCATAAACTTTGGAGAACTTCCTGCTTTGTATTTTTTGATCATTCAAATGTAACCCACCTGGTTCACATTTTTAACTTGTAATACTTCCAATACCCTTGTTTCCACATGCCCAGTAATGGGAGAGCCTCACATTGTCTAAATTTTCTAATTCTCCTTTCAAGAAAACCTGCTATCCTCTGGTTAATTTGATAACATTTTTAACACTCTTTTGGGGGGTGGGTGGGGTGGACATGGCTTTTGACATTTCATATATCATTTTTTTCTGAAGAAGACTTTTTTTTATTCCTTCTCTGTTTCTATCTTCTATTTGCAACTAATCTACCAAGCAGTCTTGGTTCTTCCCAAATTCTCAACACAAACTTTGCCCTCATGTACACTGAGTTCTCATGAAAAACAAACTCTGAAACTAGCACACGGCAAGTTGAGGCAAATCTGGTGGTTAATATGAGTCAAGGACTCATACCATCTTCAAGAAATGGGTGTTTTAAAAAAGCCAGCAGGTTCCTTGCAAGGCAAGCCAAAATACATTTTGAATGACTTGTAATTCAGGTCTTCGTAACTAGTTGCAAGATCTAGTGAGACGGAAGTATTTGATAGAGTGTGCACGACCTGGTGCAAACTATCCAAAAGAACTTGACAGATTAAGCTAGCGATTGTTTTGAAATACTGCATTTCACAACTTTAATATTAGCAAGGATTAAATATTGTTTTCTTTCCTGTAGGTTATACAGATATGGAGGATAAATTGGTTTCTGCCACCAGTAGCACTATGGTAGGTATTTCCACTTGAAATTGAATTTCTGAAGTAGCTGGTCATTGGCTTTCCTACCTTTCACCATGAATGATGCACTAAAATGAAAAATATCACGTACAAAAGAAAAAGCAGTTTACAGATATATAAATGTCTGCTCCATGCAAGAAGGGGAAACTTGGTTCTTCGTTAAAACAAAAGACAGGACAAGGGACAATGTATTGAAATTAAAGAAAAAAGGAATGAAATTAAAGAATGGAAACCTAGATGGATTATTTGGGAAAAAATCCTGACAGTAAATGTAGTTAAGCAATAGAACAGTCACCCTAGAACTTCTGGGTACTGCAATTAGATTGCCATGGTTTCATGCAGTGTTTTTCAAAGTTGGCAATTTTAAGATATGTGAATTTCAACTTCCAGTTTTCCATAACCAGCATATTGGGAGTTAGAGTCCACACATCTTAAAGGTGGATTTTGACACTGCTGCAGTTGGTCTAGATCAGGGGTCGCCAACCTTTTGGACCTCAGGGACCACCAAACTCATAATTTTAAATCACGTAGACCACTAATATGAATTTTGACTGACGGTGGCTTGATGATGTTTTCCCAGGGACTCTGCAGAAAGCAGCAGAGACTCTGGAAAATCCACAAAAAAGTATGCAGGAAAATTCCCCGTCCTGTTTTCCTAACGATCTATCATTCTTTATTTGGGATCGCAGGATACCATCTCCAGCTCTGTTCTCAGGGAGGTGGGGGAAAGAGAGAGAGACTGTTGGCTTCATGCAAGGAAAACAGCAGAAGCAGCAGAAGTCTTTCTTTCTCTCCCCCAAACTCCGCCAGAAATGAGTCTTGTGAGACTTGTCGTGCTGGTGCAGCCTCTTGGAGTAGGATGCCTTGCAGGGTCCCAAAGACAGAGTTTGGGGGGACAGAAAGAAAGACTTTTGCTACTTTCCTTGCGTGCAGCCAAAAGCAGAAGAAGAAAGAAGTGGAAAGAAGCAGCCTGGTGGCCAGGCGATGCGTGTGGTGCGTGTGGGGCATATTCCCCCTCCCCCTTTCCCCCCTCCCCTCACTACCTTGTGTTGTTCGCAATGCAAGCGACGCAAGCCTTGTGTTCCTGCGGGCCATGTGGGCAGCGTAGCCTTATGTTTCCATGCAGCATGGATTAATTGCTTTGGGGGGGTGACATTTCTCTGTGGACCATCAAAATTTTCTCGTGGACCACCAGTGATCCCCAGCCCACTGGTTGGCGACCACTGGTCTAGATGACCTGTAAGACATACTTTCTGGGAATCTGTGGTTATTGCCTAGTTACCTACTGCGAATATCAATCTCTTCTACTCTTAGTTAAAAAAAAAGTGTGGAGAGAAAATGTGTACTGTGTAGGAAAATGGCATAGTAGAAACTCTTAATAGCATTATTAATGTCCACAGGTAGTGTGTAACACTAGTTGCATACCTGATTCCAACAAGGAGCTGTTGTGTACTCTCCGATTTTTGGGTCATTATATTGCCTCCAAATGTCTGATCAGCCCTAAATAGAAACACTTGAAATAAGGAGGTGGGGGTGGTAGCAAAGTCTGGCTTTTTAAAATGCTCAACAGCACTCATAGTACTACTGCTCTCAAGTGTATGTTAAAGGTAGGATTGACATTCTTCTCTTTACTAGGATTCCATGGACAACTCTATTCCTGACTCCAAAAAAGATTCCAAGGATGAAATTGCACCAGCTGTCATAGACAATGAGATTATTGTACCCAAAAAATCATCTCCTGAAGGAGAAGAGCTGTCTAACAAGGTCTCAATGGCCAGCACAGCCAATGGGAGCATCTTTGAGAGAACAGAAGTGCTTGCAGGTAATCATCGTTTGGATGGATGGATAAACTCTGCTCTCCATAACTAAGGAAAAGGCCATGCTTTCTGAACCAAAGTTTTTTTAAAAAATCAGGACTGTCCCATACAGACACAAATCATAATACTGCTAGTTTTAATCTTAAAAAAAACAAACCAGAATGGTTTGAGTACTAGTTTAAAATTACTTTTTCTCAGTCTCCATAGCTATTTTTTTTTTAAAGAGAATGTGTATGAGAAGTTAGGACATATAAGTTGAACATTTCTAAGGAATTTGGTGTTCCATCTGCAGTGTTGCTTAAATCAGAAGGGGCACATTTGATTAATCAAACAAGGTAAAAAAACTAAAGTCTTCTGATAAAGATTCCCCCCACTCCCCAGCTATTGATGATCCATGATCTTCACAAGGTTCAGAGTTGTGAGTTTATTGATGGAAGCTTATCTCAGCAAGCATTGCTGCTTTGCTACCTACAGAAAAGCTACTGTATCTTCATAGTAGCTTATGTTGATCGATTTCAGATACATGAACTGTTCTCTAGAAGTAGGAGTACAGACACAGTAGGAGTATGCAAGACACAGGCAGATCATATCCATGGATAAGTGCAGCCCTCTTGACTATTGGATGGAGGTTTTGGAATACTGAAGATCTACCATATCCTCCATTTCTGCCTCATTCGAGGATAATTCTGGAAAATATGAATTGCAATATAATAACTGCACAGACAGTAATCCAGTGTCTTTCCCCAGTCCCCAACATTTAATGTTTTTGCTGAATGGCTGTTCACCTCATTTTCAGAGCTAGATTTTTTTTTTTTAAAAAAAAAAATTCCTGTCTTGACTAGAAGCTTTCCAGGATCATTTTCCAGGCATCCATTGTTCAGCCAGAAGTGTAACGGTAGCTTTGCTGCCTTTATTTGTTTTGTTTTTTTCAGTGTAAACTTCAGTTTTATGTAGTGGATGATACTTACTTTGAGCCAGAACTAAAAGCAGGATAGAAAATGGTTCCCAGCAGCTATTTCTACAACTTTAACGGCAGTGGTAAAGTTGTACTGTTGGACAGGAGTGGAATGTCAATGCAGGGCTTTTTAAATTTCCATGGCATTTATTCCACTTTTCTCTTTTTTCTTTCTCTCTCTTTCCTCCATCCTTTCCCACTTCAGCTCTTATTGCAGGTGGAGCAGTTGGGCTCTTGTTTGCTGTCTTCCTGATTCTGCTCCTAATCTACCGCATGAAGAAGAAGGATGAGGGTAGTTATGACCTTGGCAAGAAACCCATCTACAAGAAAGCTCCTACAAATGAATTCTACGCCTAAGGCTTGCCAGTACTTGATATACCAACTCGGGAGTCAGAAATAGACTTTGTAAAAAGAAAAGGAAAAAAAAAAAGCATTTGGACCATGGACAAAATGCTCTGAAACAAATACTCTTTTGGATCTAATGTCAAACTGTTGTTTGTTTTTTAAATCCTCCTTTCCAGCCCTTCCTACTAAGAAATGGAGATATAAAATAAATAAAGTATTCAGAATCCCAGGATGGGGAAGGGAAACCCCACACAAAGTAGCGTGTGCTTTAAATATTGGAAAGGAAAATTTGTTGAATTTTATATTTGGGTGAAGGGGGTTGTATATGAAACTCTTGCATTTGGTTGCAGTGCTTCAGCTTACCTGGTTTTAGAGAAAGTATTAAGAGGACTGTCCCATAGCCAGCTTAGGGAATCACAAAAGGTGTGATCAGCCACTGTCATCATTTTTTTTAAGAACAAAAGTTATTTATGAAATTTCCTACACTACATGCATCATAAATTAGCCTGGGTCTTGAGAAAATTATTCAGTAGCTCTGCCTATAGTTTGGGCCTTGTTGAGAGAAGCAGTTATTATGTAAAGAAGGATTTCCTTCAGGTTTCCTTCTTTTGGAGAGCAGGTACTCAGTCACCTATAAAAGCAAATTGTTAGAGGAATACCATGTCTTCCATTTTGTAATAGGATACTTTTAGTGGAGAGGATTTCACTAAAAAATGTCAATAGCTGCCTATAAAATCCATCAAAATACTGCTTAATAATAATAATAAAGTTTTATAGTCATTCATAGACATTCACTTGTAGTTCCTCCCTTCCTGTTGCTGGACATCTTTCTACCAAGATAGCATTTCAGATAAATGATTGCACAACCTGAGAATGTTTCAGCTTTTTGCATTCATATCATAAACGATACTAAACAAGTGACAAGAAGATATTTATGTATTTTTTTCCAAATAAAAGCAAAGATGTGTTTGTTTTTAATAGAACTATTTATAGTTTCCAAGATGGCTGCTCTGTTTTGAGTAACTTTTTATATGTAAAACACTAATATAATGAAACTCCTAATGATTGTGAAAACTATTTAAGCTTTATTCTGTGTATTTTATATATATATATCCTAGATGCAATAATCTCTGCTTAGAATTAATGTTTATGTGCAAAATTGATTTTCTCTGAAATAAGTGTAATGGGGGGGAGGTTTTTTTAGCTTTGTAATATATTATCGTTACTATAGAGGTATATTTTTTCAGTAAAGTGCACAGTTTTTATAAAAATACCAGAAGGACTTTATGCAGTTTTTCTGCATGGGTGATGGGGTTACTTTCTCTGATTTATGGAATTTTGTTTTGTTTTTAATACCAGCCTATTAAGTGGAGCAACAACTTCACAGAGCCACGAATGGCAACTGAAAGTAACTCAGATAAACTGAGATCTGGATTTTGCTCTTAACTTCACTTGCATGGTCAGTTGGTAACTTGGGGAGGAGGCCTTGCTTTGAGAGTGGTGGGGCTGCTTTACAAAGATAATTCAGCTAGCTTAAGAAATAGCACACAAAGTGGTCTGGAAGCACATGGTACGAATATTTCTTTCTCTTAGCAACTTGGTCCTTTCGTGAAAACAACCAAGACATTATAATGCTAAAGCAAGCTTTTGTTCCCTTTTAGAACCTTGGCTGATGCCCTTGGCTTTCGAAATTCTGAATGAGCATACAGCTATTTCTCCTCTAAGGAATAGAGACGCTGATTGTATTTGGCAAAAAATGTCTTGGGGAGAATTTGCGATCCATCCATAACAAGCTAGGACAGATAGAAGATTTTGAATAGCCTGCCTCTTCTGTACCAGCTCAGACTGAAGTGTGAAATTGCTGCAGCTGGGCTGGTTTTCAGGTAGAGGACATAGCTTGGTGAAGATGCTTGTACTTATTACTTTAATTAGCATCCTATGCATTCCATTGAAGGATCATGCAAAGCTGCTGCTTCAGAACAATGACATGTGAGGTGTATATTTTTATCTAAGATTTTTACTTGGAAAAACCCTATTAATTCCAAAATCCTTTTAAGGGCTTCAGTCAATGTGGTGAGATAAAACTTATCAATTTTGATGTGCTCTCCCCCTGTTTTTAGACTATTGCTTATACAGCAGAAGTTGTGACTCTTCAACTTACTTAGTAGAAGCCAAAGGGAAAACAGCCTGAGTCATATAAATCCCGACATATCATCTTGATCTTTTCCTAATTTTACATCCTTTTAAAAGCGTTACATAATTTTGTGCTTCCCTTTGCAAAACTCATGTTACTAAAAGTGGCCTGGGCAAAGCTCTGTACCAATGTTTATTCATAGTTGCATAAGGACTGTTCTCCCTTTTCTGCTTTTGGCAGCAAATTCATGCTATGTTTTTTATCATGTCATTATGGGATTGCTAAACATATGGCTAAAGTTAAGCCTATGCCAAGGGTTCTGTTTCAGCAATAGCGTCATTCTTTTTAAATTGGGTCTGCTTTAGGAATTGTTTTTTTGGGGAGTAGGAGGCAGATATAGCAAAAAAACACTTGATTAGCATTACTTGGAAAATATGGATCCCATGTCTGCCTTTGGTTGCTTGAATATTTCTTGTATATTACTTTCACTGTCGCTGATTTGATAAAATAAACTGGTACTTTCTAACATTCTGCCTTGTATAATTAAACTCTGAATCTTGGAGAGGTGCTAACACTCCCCCTCTACCCCGCCTACTTTTTTAGGGAAGGCTCTAAAACTCTTTTTCAATCTTGGTTTTTAAGATGTATGGAGTTTAACTTCCAGAATTCTCAGCCAGCCATGAGATTTGGAAAAAACTAAATGGTCTAACCCACAGGTATTAAACTCACATTGTCATGGCAGCATCACATGACGTATTGGGGCTTTTTTCCCCTTCACTAAACTGGGCCTGGCCATGACCAGCACATGACACATTCGGCCCATCGGCCAGGAGTTTGACAACCCTGGTCTAATCTTTCAGTTTATAGTTGCCTGCCTTGAAACTAAAATGATGGCTTCTGTGTTTGTGGAAAGGATAGAAGTGCTACTTAGATGGTGACCACAGGTTGGTCTCTAGAGAAACCAGATCCATCCTTGTATAGACAGTGAAGCCTTGACTTGTGTGTTGTCAGTCATTTGCTGCATCTAACCCTAAGCCTGGTTCTGTAAACGATGGGTAAGATAACAAGTTTAACACTAACTTTCTTAGATTGAAGAAGCTATTTGGATAAGCAGCGAAGTGTTTCAAATCGGCAAGAAAAAGTCCAGTTTCACTTTCAGAAAGCAATCTTAAAGGTTCTGTTCACAAGCTACATCACAGGAAACATTTTATTTATGACATAGTGTTATTTGTAAGTCAAATTATTATGGTATGTTCAACTAACCATGATTGAAAGCAATGTGTGAACCCAACTACTGTGTTCAGATCATAAAGTGCCATAAATGGCACAGAATGCAGCTTATAGTGAAACCCATGCTGTAATTTTCCGTTAAGAAGTAGAGAAAGACTCTTACCTGAAACCCAAGAGAGTTGCCTTAAACTCAGTAAATTCACATGCACCTTTTAATTTGAGTATAATGGAGCACTTTTATGGTTGCAATCAAAATGATTAAAAGATTTCTTTGAACATGGCTTGGTGATGAGTTGTAGGAACAAAGAGTATCTGCAATTGAAGCATATATGTAGTATATATTGTTGATATAACTTCTTAGGGTCTTGCTATTTGATGTTACCCATTACTGAGCCTCTCTTGGGTAAAATGACAAAAAATCCCATTTTGCAGTTCTACAAATCTGCAAACAGGTAAAATAGAAGTTGGGGACAAACAATAGGATAGCTGTTGCCTTAGTCTCATACTTGCAGGTGGCCAAGGAGTTGCTATAGCAAAAACCCTGATATATCTTGGATATTTTTGATTCATTTTATTTTGTTGCCTTTGTCTCCGGGAAGTCTCCTGGACAAGTCTCTGCAGTTTTCTTCGCAAGATTCTGGAAGTGGTTTGCCATTGACTCCTTTCTTGGGAAGAGAAAGGAACTGGCCCAAATTCAGTCTGGCTTTGTGCCTAAAGCAGGACTAGAACTCAAAGTCTTCCATTTCTAGCCTGATGTCTTTATTCACTACACCAAGGTGGCTCCCAACTCTTGATTACAAGCCTGTTTTTCACAGAGAAATATTGCATGGCATTAAACCACGGTTTGCATAGCAAATTACAACAGCTGAGTTCTATTTCAAATTGAGGATGAGGGCTGTGATGGATGACAGCTGCGTTAACATGCAATCATCCAGTCCTTAAGTCTGAAAAAAACTACATACATAAATTATATTAATATGTTAGAGTGCATCAGGGCACTCTAACTTCACCCTGTTGCCTTTTTCATGCTGGGACTTGTTGAGCTAGGAGGCACTGAGATGAAATGGGAGGGAACAGTCTGGCAACCAAGTCCATTTTCCAAGGTAATGGCGGTGTTATAATGTGATGAGCATCTTGAAGCACTCCATAAAAGGTAAAATGGTATCACCTTCAACCAAAGTAATTAAAAGTGCAAATATATATATTGGGTGCTTTCTCTGTTAAAGATACGGAGCTTGTCAACTGGAAAACTGAGAGCCCAGGTTCAAGACCCAAGCGCCATGCAATGGGATGAGTTCCCGTTTCTTATCCCAGTTCTTGCCCACTGCAATTTGAAAGCATATGAATGCAAATAGATAAATAGATACTACCTCAGTGGGAAGGTAACATCATTCTATGCATCTTGGCATATAGTTATCCTGGCCACATGACCATGAAAACATCTTCAGATAATGCTGGCTCTCTTGGCTAAGAAATGGAGATGAGCATAGCCCCTTAAATAGGACACAACTGGACAGGGGAAATTTTTACCTCCTATTAACATGCACACTTGCCACAAGCAATTGAACAAGGCCAGCACACTACATTTTTAATGGTCACTTTTAGAAGAAGATGAAGCTTTATAAATAAACCCTTGTAAATGGCAGATATTCTGGTTTGTGCCTCTGGGAAAGCCACAATCTTCTTTGGCATTCAGTGTTACCTAAAGAGGCTTCCTATTCAGAGCCAAAGAAATTGTTCCACATTCTCCTGAGGCTGAGACAAGCATGTTGCTTTGTAAAGGAAGCCATGGATATTTTAAACGGTACTTGAGAGTCTTTCAGTGAGCTGAGGAGATATCAACTTCTATTGTCCTACCCCAATCAAAACTTTCCCTCTATGTTGGGGTTTTTCCAAACTGTATAAAAGTTAAGAAAACTGCATTGAAAATATTTTAAAATTTGCAGGAAGTTGGACAGAGAGAACATAGAAGTTCAGTCTAAATCCTCCTCAGACATAACACATGCAGAGGCATATAATTTATTCACACTATCTTGTACAATATCGTTGCTTTTTCCACATTGCTTTTTGGCCTTGGAAATAACACAGATTATAGTTTAACTGATTATTTTGTTTACTGCCCTGGATGAGCGGCACAAATCATTGAATGTTGAGGTATACTTTGGACAGGCCTACCTCCAAACGTGGGGCATGAAACAATTGCCTCACCTCATTCCTTTCCCTCCTTTTTCCAACTTGCACACACTTCATGGAAATCTGCTTGCTTATTGTTTATGATCTAATCATGACATATTACAATCCTGTAGTTTAGTAGGTTTTAATCTCTTAGCACTTGAAGCAGCATGAAAATCCTCAGTGAAATTCTTTTCAAAGCAGAACATAATGCCAGACACTTGTAGATGCCATCCCTTCATTATATTCTTTCTGGCCACAATCCTAAATCAAAGGTCAGCATAATTTAATCCAGAAATGTTGGTCCCACGAATCAGGGAAGCAGTGCTGTGACCAGCTACCTTTTTTTTAAATCTGTATCATAGCAGTTGTGCAGGATAAGAATTTGTATTTGACTTGGTTGTATTGTATGTTTCTAAGAGCAATCGTCTTAACACAACAAGGAAAAGCTAAATGAGGGAGCAATTCTTTTGATGAGGAATGAGTCTCAGAACATCACACTGTTAACAATAACTTAAATACCAATTAATGTTTAGATATAGTTTTCCTGCAGAGAGTTTCTACTTTCGCATACATTCCATGGAAACCAATTATGTGTTTGGTAGTCATGAATGATAACCCACTAAACTTATTTGATATTTCAAATAAGTCTCAGCGTCCCTACTCTGATTGTGGCTCTCCAACAAGCCTGCGGGCATTTTGATGTCCCCCAAAAATCCAGTCCCTCCCTTTCCAGCTTGTTTCACCAAATGGTATGAGCTGTTCCAATATGTGCTCAAGGTCCACTCTTGGTTTTATTCTTTGCTTCTCTGCTAATAATCCTTTCTTCCTTACTGGAAACAGTGACAGGTGTCTGAGCTGATAAGAAGACAAGGAGAGAGAGAGGGAGAGAGGGGTGTAGGAGGGAGAGGGAGGGGAGAGAGAGAGAGAGAAAAAAACCAAGGGTGAGGATTCTGTGCAAATCTAAGGAGTCTGGAGCTGTAGGGGGGAAATCATCTTGAGTTGCTGCAAATGTAACCATGATGGGGCTAAGGCTGGAGAAGAAAATCTGAGGCTATGGGGCAGAACAGAGGAAATAGGAGAGCCTGGTTTATGAATGAGTGGAATATAGAAGCTGATGGGGATGGCTGAAAAGGAAAGAAGCAATGGATTAGCAGGAAAGCTAAAAATTAAATTGCTAGCACCATTGCAGGGGATAGGAATTGTACTGGAGGAATAGTTATTCAAATAGCACAGAATTACAATCCCAGGGAATCCTAAACAATATAATAAATTACAAATGTGGATGGGAATTGTAGTTCTGCAACTATCTATAGGCTCACAGGTTTCAGCTATGCTACGATGACAGAAGGAGAGGTTAGAAAAACAGATATTTCTTTTTATTTTTGCTCTGCCTTCTCCTTCATTTACTCTTTCTCCTACTTTCAGTTGCTTCATATTACAGGTTTCCTAATTTTCATTCTATGTTTACACTCTGGTTGTTTGTTTGTTTGTTTGTTTTACTTCTTCTAATGCATTTCTCCTGTTTGGCTTGGCCCAGCCTGGTCACTGCCCCATTTTACATGTTTTGTTGCCACTTGTTTTCTTTCCTTCCAACTCCTGTTCCAGCAAGTATAACAAGATTAAGGGGTATAAAGGGCCATGTCTCTGGAATGGGATTAGTTCTGAATAATGAAACAAACATGCATAAGGCAAGAAAATCTGCACTTCAGACTTCACATCTCAGTTTAATTAAAATGTAAAATGTCACTTGATAACTTTAACAAAGGTAGTTGCTGTCTCTCTGTTTCTCTTTATTCTCCCCTTGAAGGCCCCTTGCAATGTGGAGAATTTACTAATTTACTGGGTTGGGATAAGAATGATTTCTAGGTTGTATTATTTCTTTTAATGTGCATGCAGTTATCCCACATGCATAAATCCCTCAAAGGACTAGCCAAAATGGTTTCTCAGTATTTGAGATTTGTGTATATTGAAAATGCTGAATATCTACAAAACAGCAAGATGTTTTGCATAGTTTAACACCCACTTGAAACCCTGTTTATGGAAATGAACATATTGGACTAAATAAGTTAAGATCCGTGCATATGACTACAAATCTCCAAACTGTCATTTTTTGGGACATGTTTTTTTTCAATTCAGTTTTCTCGGAATTCAGTCTTGAAAAATTACATGCTGCTGCCTTAACCACATTCTATTCATGCTATCCCTGCCGCACATCCTCCTTTTGCCAACACAGGCAGCTTCCTATGTGTAGGAATATGGAATCTTCCCTGGAGGTGTGGTGTACACTAAGAAGAGACACTCGTAGTAATTCAAGACAAAGAACAACAGCCAATTCTAAAGTGGGGAACAATTAACACAAATTAATCCTCCAACATAAACAGTTGGATTTTTATTTATGGCTCCCTCAGACATTTTACAAAGAGAGACTTTCCTTTTTTTAAATGTAAACATTCCTTGCATCGGAGTTGCGCAGAACCTTTTTGATTTGCTGCACACTTTTGGAATTTGGAGCACATAGTGTGGGATGACAGAAGGGGCCAGCCAAATAGCATTTGTCAGACAGCAAAAGGTTAGATGGCTGAAGCTCTTCCTTGCCATCAATTCTAGCCTCATAAAGTTTCCTGTGGCAAAGTGGTCCACCCTAATTTTACTTTTCTTTTTTTTTTTTTCTGGGCAGATGGCACACTTCAAAATGAGATATTGGAATGTCATCCTTTCCATTTTTTTAAAAGAATGTCCAAGGACACAAAAGCATTCTTTTAGATTAGTGCTTTGTTTGATACCTCCAAAGCTTCCAGCCCACGTGCCTCCTACAGCTTCCCTAGACTTGTTTCCCATAGTATAATTTTGGCACCTTTCAGGGTAAAAAACTCCAAAAATCATTTCAAGTTCCATACATATATTTTGTAATTTCAGCTACCATGTCAAGACCAAAACTCACAAAAGAGGCTGAAAACTGTTGGTTTGCCCGCTGTGATAGCAATAAATAATTTGCCTGGTGTATTAGTTTAATGTTTTTGATTTAATTTGCATTTGGGGAGGATTTGTTGTACCTTGTACCACCCAGCTCTGGATGGATAATATTGTAAAAACAGATCAATAAATATGTAATCATTCTTTAAATATACAACTATCTTTTAGAAATAATCAAGTGGGGGCAGGGTTCTTGGTGGGGAGCTTGGACCATTCTTATAAGTACCACATCGAAGATCCCCCAGCAAAGCATATAAAGTGGCCTATCAATTCCAAGCATCCTGTTATAGATTAAGAAGGGAGGATTTTCTCAATAAGAAATAAAAAGAGATTAATTGAAAATGGCAGGATGGCAGGATGAACTTGGAAACTGGTGGGAATATTGGCCTTGGAGTGACAAGAAAAAGGGAAATATACCCAAGCAATTCCAGCTATATTCCTGTTATAGCTACCTATACCAGAATAATAAGCAAGGCATTTCTTCTTGTTTTACTTGCAGAAAAAGCTGCTTACAAAGGGGTATATATATATTGACCTTGGCTGAATTTATGAAGAACTAAGACAAGCTGCCTCTAATTTTCCTCATTACTCCTCCTTTACTTCTTCCTCCTCGTTCCTCCTCCACCCACCTACCACACTTACTTTCTATGAATGTTGCTGGGAGACCTGAAAGCATTCTTGCAAATGAAGATGATGCTAGAAGTTGGGACTTTGCCTCAGAGCATGATAGTTTTTTTGTCATTTGCCAACTTCAGTATTAACATATTAGTACTTTTATTCACTACATTGAATTATCCTTCAGCTATAATTGTGGTCCATAAATAAAAGGCCACAAGTAGAATATAATATTGCCAAAATATCTAAGAAGAACAGCAGAAAGTTGAATCATTATTTCTTGTGATTTGTTAATATAGACTAAACTTGTATTAAACTTTTTAATAATCATATCAATAACTGATTCATATTCTAGACCAGTCTAGACTCCTGATCAAACTATTGATTCATTGAATGCTGCGTAAAAGGGCATGACATTCACTTTCAGATATGAAGCCTGAATTGCTTTCAAATCAAGTGAGAGAAAGAAAGAAAAAGATATAAATCTATTTCATCTGTTCCTTTTTGTGAACTGTACTCCCCAAATTTAATTCATGATATCTATGTATATATACTATCGTGACTGGCTTATATATTACAACAAGCTTATGGTGGTCAATTAAAGAACCAGGGGTTGCTTGCAGATTTCATGCTATAGTTTAATTTTGCTTATTGTGGGTGTGTATAGCTTGATATTTTGGGTAAACCAGCCCACTTAGCTGTTTATGGTTCCACATAGAAAATGGATTCATTCAGAAATCAGGTTTCTGATTTCTGGCTCCCAAATAACTGCAGAAGTAGATCATAATTTTTGTTTTGCTTTTTCTTCATCTTTTACAGCATTGGCCAAAATATTCACCTGTTAACCTTAGATGCCACTATGAAAGAATTATGCTGTAATAATCAATGTAAAAAAGTGGTCTAATTAATTCTAGTATAAATCTATGTCAAAAAGTAAATATGAAACATTCAACTGGCAATACCCACACCTTTCAGTTTCACTGCTTCTATAAAATTTGTATCCCACAAGAAGTTTCTGGCTCCCTGCAGTAGCTTGCCAAGGGCCACTTGCTATGTGAAGAACCAGCTGAAACCTAATCTGCCCTAAAAATCCCCCTGACAAGCTCACCCCTATCTTTTCTCCTTAGAAATTTCTAGTTTTCTTCTTTTTTCAGCTGTGCTCCTGGAGTAAAAAGCGAAATAGGAAAAAGCTGTGAAATATGACCCATCACAAGGTAAAAAGAATGGTTTCCAGGCAGACTGTTACAAATTACATGTTTGTTTACCTCCTGGCTTGCTAGAGAGAGGAAAGGGGCCAACAAACACTTCTTTGCTCTCTGAACAGAGCAAATGGTTCAACCCACTCTTCCAAGGTTACCAAATGACAATCCTGGTATTTTTCCACCTTGCCAGCCCAAATGAGCAAATTTTACAAAGGCTAAAGTCTACTAGCATCACCTTCTATGACTCCTAGTTTCCAGCTACATCCAAGCACACTGGTATCTCTTTCCAATATCCATGGTTAGCAGTTTTGGGGTAGTGGGCTCAGAGACAATCGTGGGATTAATGCAATCACCTAAACTATGGCTTTGAATTCATCCTTTCATCTGCAACCATCTTTAAGATTTGCAAAGTTATACAAAAACTGACATGTTAGATAAAGGCATCTAGTTTCATGTTTTGAAGATACTGGGGACTGGAACTAGGACTTTGGGAACATGAGAATTTAGCTCAGGAGCCATCAAAAGCTCAGTGAAAGCATTGGCTATTAGAACGCTCTTGAGTTTCATGCATAACATGTTCTAGTCCTAGCTGGAAATGGCAGGGATTCACATTGGATCTTCTATCTCCAGGGCTGGGTCTTGCCTGCAGAAGTTATGGATGCTTCAACACTGAAAGTTTTTAAGAAGAGATTGGACAACCACTTGTCTGAAATAGTATAGGCTCCTGCCTGAGCAGGGGGTTGGACTTGAAGACCTCCAAGGTCCCTTCCAACTCTGTACTTCCGTTATTCTCCTCAGTTGAGTAGAGTCGGTGCAGTTACATATATGTTGTTGGATCTTTAATGATGTAGCTAGGTTGAGTTTGGAAATTTAGCTATATTTTAAAAGTCTGAAATGAAATATGTAGATTGAAAGGCACTAAAAGAATTACATGACCATCGCAAGCCATGCAAGACCAGTTTGAAAACATACCATGTGACCTTGCTAGGTGGAATCTCTCTACATTAGCGGTCCCCAAACGTTCTGGTTTTGCCATCTGGTGGCTGCAGTAGCGGAAGCGGTGGGGAGAGGGGATGGTTTCATGTGAGTGGCGGATGCACGTGATCAGCTCCATAGAGCCTCAGTGGTGCAGTGGTTAGAATGCAGTACTGCAGGCTACTTCTGCTGATCACTGGCTGCCAGCAGTTTGGCAGTTCAGGTCTTACCGGCTCAAGGTTGACTCAGTAGCTTTTCACCCTTCCGAGGTTGGTAAAATGAGGACCCACATTGTTGGGGGCAATATGCTGACTCTGTAAGCCACTTAGAAAGGGCTGTAAAGCACTATGAAGCTGTATATAAGTCTAAGTGCTATTGCTAAGTGCTATTGCTATTTGCATTAGCATGCATGCCTGCTGTTTGTACAAATGCGCACTTCGTAAATGTGCATGCCTGCCACTCACACAAGTGGAACTGCACATGTGTGTGTGCCCATTGCTTGTGTGGCCACAGTCCAGGGGTTTGGGATCCCTGCTTTATATGAAGAAATACGCTCAAACATCAGTTTCTAAATTATGAATGTAGCATGAATTCTGTGATGTCTCTATTGGTGGTGTATCTGGTGGCACAGCCGGAAAATAGCCTCATTAATTTAATAAACATCATGGCTCCCAAATATGCTTTGTTTTGAAGCAAGATCAACTTTCAGAACAAAACAGAAGCTTTCAATTAAATAAAATCAATTGTGGACATTTTAAAGAGCTTTTTGGAAAGATACATTTACCTAAAGATCACGTATTTTTAAAATACACTGGTATAAAAAATAAAGTCATACAATAACATATTAGTTGCCTCATGTCATTGTTAATCGTATTCATAGTGAAGTATTTTTATTTCTGCTGTTTTATTTCTTCATTTATGAAATTACTGGAGAAATATTCAAAAGAAGAGGAAGAGGTACAGTGAATAAATAAGATTCTCAACGATTAAGGTACTTTAGTGGTCCATTGGATTCTTAGTAATAAAAATTGCAGAAAAAAGGGAATATTTCTGCGCTACAAATTGTGTATTCATCTCATTTTGTCATTTGCACATATTGCAGTGTTACATATTGGAAGACTTGTCCTGTTTTATTCAAACCCTTGATTGTATTGAAGAATGTTATTTTTACAGTGGCTGAGTTCAAGAACTTTCTGAGTTTGGCTGGTTAAGCTGTAATTTTTTAATGTAGACATTCCAACTTGGCAACATATGGGACTCTCAAAATTCCCAGCTGGTATGGTCAAAATACAATGATGTTGCCTACTCATACACACCAATAGCTCTGTAGTGGTACGCTCTTTTTAGGGCTATGCTGACCATAGCAAAGCTTTAATTATGGAGGGCAGGAATAGACTCTGTTTTAAAAGGATGTAATGATTTAGTTTTCTTCCTGGTGGTATGGGGAGCAGTTGCTAGGATCTCTGGTTGCTTTTCTCACCATCTGAGGGTGAAGTAGGACTTGAGAGTGATGGGCAAGTGGGGGAAAAGTCACCTAGGAAAACCATCACGGGTCAGGATGACAATGTGGACATGCTTGCTTACTGGAGACAAGTCTTTCAATGACTTAGGTGTGGATACCTTACCCCTCTAGAGCAGGGGGTCAAATTTGATTTCACTGAGGGCTGCATCAGGGTTGTGTTTGACCTTGGGGGGGGCTGGGGGGCATAGCCAGGTGGGTGTGGCCATCTTGACATCACTCGTGTCAGGGGCTCCTGTGGTGGCCCGAGCGCTCTGCCAGAGAAAATGGACTCTTGAACTTCGTTTTTGGGTGGGACGGCCTCCTGCAACTCTCTGCCAGTGA
Organism: Pseudonaja textilis; assembly: GCF_049901715.1. NCBI lineage: Eukaryota > Metazoa > Chordata > Lepidosauria > Squamata > Elapidae > Pseudonaja > Pseudonaja textilis. The sequence continues at coordinate 25,210,694 of NC_141992.1, read as the reverse complement.
AAACGGAGCTCAGGAGGGCCTGAGCTCCGTTTTCACTGGCAGAGGCACCCTGGACTGGTCCTTGACTGTTTCCAGGGTGGCCCCGTGCACCAGATCTAAGCACCCCGTGGGCCAAATCCGGCCCCTGGGCCTTGAGTTTAACACCTCTGCTCTAGAGCAACTGGCATTTGTGTCACTGCAACAACAGTTGTATTGGAAAGAGCCACAGCAAGAGCAGCCAGGAATATTTCATGTGGGTTAATATGAGGAGAATAAGATTTGTGACTCAAATGCAATAGATGGATGAAAAAAAATTCTTCCAGTTACAGATGCCACAGTGCTTCCCTTGTTAGAAACCAGTTTGCTTTTCCTTTGCGGCATATATTTATTTTTGGTTCAGACATAAACACTTGATTTTCTAAAACATGATTTGGAAGTCTGAGAGTGTCAGAATTACCCTTACCTCTTGTTTTTTTCCATTGCTGCCTGATTTAATTTTAATCATAATTAGAAAAAATGGAAAACTGTGATTAAATTCAAATCATGGATGCATGATCTCCTTCCAATCTTAGTTTCAAATACTGTAATGCATTTAAGCAAATTGCTGAATGCAGTTTACCAATTCGGATGTCATGTCAAGCTATATTGGAGAAAACTAGGCTGTGAAAGAAACAGTCTTCATTAAAGAGCAAGGAATGTGTGAATGAATCTATGGATTCACAATGAATTAACTGCTGATGTGCTTAAATTGTTAAGAGTATATTTCCTGCTAGTAAAAATCATGGTCCAGTAATAGGCAGATATTAGACTGGGAATCCTTGAGTAATTTTTAGTAGATTTGCAACTGATCCATTTTCTTGTTCTTTGTGTTATACCCGCCATATCACAGGGACCACAGTTTTGTGTTTCTCCTGCCACTTCACCGGTATGCAACATCAGTAGCAGAGGTGGTATTCAGCAGGTTCTGACCAGTTCTGGAGAACCGGTAATGGAAATTTTGAGTAGTTCAGAGGATCGGCAAATACCTCCTCTGGCTGGAGATTTTACAGTATCCTTCCCCTGCCATGCCCACCAAGCCACGTCCACAGAACCGGTAGTAAAAAAAAATTGAATTCCACCACTGATCAGTAGGGCATACGCCTATGGCTCTCATGTCCTAATGCAAGCTGTCCATCTATCACAAGTGGTCCATCTGTTTAATTTAGTCAGTATTTCTCAACTTCAGCAACTTTAAGATGTATGTACTTCAATCCCTTGGAGTTGAATGGAGCTGAACCCTGGAACTTAAAGTCCATGTCTCTTAAAGTTGTTGTGCTTGAGAAACAGTGAGTTAAGCGTTGCCTCTCCTTTTCTATAAGAGTTTTTCAGTGTCTGGAAAGAACCAGACGTGTAATCTGGAGATATTCTCTGATCCAACACTGTCACAGAAGTTCAGATTTCTCTAGGGTGTTAGGTGAGCCTGGTCACTTGATAAGGATGATGATTATGTGCCACTGAGTTGTTACTCTTAATGGAAATCAAAGTGGAAAAACAAATGATTAATTAAGAGAATGACTCAAATAGTGACTTTTAAAAACTGCATTTACAAAAGAGTTTTGCTAAGGTCTCAAAGGAGTATTTAGGATAGAAAAAAAAACTGAAAAGAGATCAGATCCTATGACAACATCTGAATGAATTAAAAATCAAGATTGCCAAAATAAAAGGAAAGAATATAAAGTAACTAAAAGTTAAAATCAGACATTTATATAAAACCTTGGTGACCCTTTATGGACTTTTTGTGGAAACCAGGTTTGAAAATCGATTTATGGATCTTCATAGGTAAAAATAGGATATGCAAAGAATTTTGATTGTAATATAGGGGGTGAAGAGTTGTTTATATTTACAATGAAGATCAGAAGTCACTTTTTAATATATTTCTTCTTATTATTTGTTTCTTTTTTTCTTTGTATATTTCATTCTACTTCTCCTTCTCTCTCTGAGTTTGATTTGCATTTGCTTTTATTGTTGTAATTAAAATCTTAAATAAAAATTATAAAAAGAAGAAAATGGTGTTTAGTCTTAACGCCACATAGATGGCCTGGTCACTTTAAGCATGTTATTCCACTGCTTCTTCCTCTATTGTTTGCCACATAGTTTTCAAGCCCAATTCTAAATGTGAATACCAGGATTATCTGTTGGGGGAGGTTCAAAAAAAGACAGAGGCTGTGACTGAGGCCACACCATTTTACATGCATTGATTTTCAAACAGACAGGGCTAATGTGATGACCCAGGACAAGGCACGTGTTGTAGAGTGGCGGAATAACCTGAGGCAAACTCGGAGCGAACTTCAGCTGTTACTTTATTGAAACAATAAAGGGTTGCCGCGGCTGCCACGCTAACAAGGCAGCCAGCTGGCGGACAACAGCTGATGCCGTTTGACAGCTCCCTTTTATAGCCGGCTGTCAAACGGCATCAGCCAATAGGAGCGGTCCATGTTCCCGCTGGAAACACGGACCGGAGTGAAGACTTCAGCTTAGTCTTTCTCGAACGCCACACTCCTTTCCCTCAGAATGGAGCATGCATAGTCCTTTAGATAACTCGGGCGTTTGTGCAGGCGGCCAGATCTTCTAAGTCCTGGTGAAGCTGCTGCTGGAAGGAACTTCTCTGCTTGCTGGGCAACTTCTGGTGCCGATGAAGCTGGCGTCTCGGCTTCAGGCGTATCTGGGCGAGGGACCGATGGCTGTTCAGGTAGGCTTGCGTTCTTGTCGGATCCGAGGGAAGTTTCTTTGGGCGCCGGTGGTTTTTCTGTTGCAGGAACGTCTTGAGGGCCATCTGCAAATGCACTCCAACGCCTTCCAAGCTGGTCGATATGGTGGCACCAGATGCACCTGTCTTGTAGTAGGACCCTGTAAGACTTAGGACCAGTTACCTCCACAATTTGCCCAGGCATCCACAAAGGGTGTCCCTCATAGTTCCGGACATAGACCTGGTCATTCTCAGAGAACTACCTTGCTTGGCTTTTTGACCCTAGGGGTGTGACTGGGGCATAATGCGGATAGAGTCTGTCTAGGGTGGTCCTCAGACGTCTACCCATGAGAAGTTCAGCTGGAGACTTATTAGTAGTGGCACAGGGGGTTGTGTGCTGTGTCAGGAGGTACTTAGTGAGCCTAGAGTGCCAATCTATAGGCCCAAACCTTGCCAGGGCCCCCTTAACTGGTCTGACTGCCCTTTCAGCCAGGCCATTACTGGCAGGATGAAAAGGAGCTGTAAGTGCATGCCTTATTCCTAGGTTGGCTAGGAAGACCTCAAACTGACAGGAAGTAAACTGGGGGCCGTTATCAGACACAATGGTGTCAGGGAGGCCATGGGTAGCGAATATCCTTGATAGAGCCTTAGTGACAGCTTCTGAAGTTGTGGTGGTCATCAAGGTCAGTTCTACCCATTTAGAAAAAGAATCAACCATTACCAGGAATGTTCGCCCATGAACGGGGCCAGCCAGATCAATATGCACCTGGGACCAAGGGGCCACAGAATCTTCCCACCTGCCTGCAGTAGATGTGGGTGGAGTAGGTCTGGTAGCTTGGCATGGCTGACAAGCATTCACCCAACTTGTAATCTGAGCATCCGTGCCTGGCCACCATACATAACTGCGAGCCAGGGCCTTCATCCTGACAATGCCGGGATGGCACTCATGCAGGACCTTTAAAATTGAGTCTTGCAACTTGGAAGGGATAACTACCCTAGTTCCCCAAAGTAAACAGCCTTGCAAAGAAGATAGTTCTTGCTGGCGAATTTTGAAAGGCAGGAATTTGGGGGCATAAGGAATTGCTGGCCACCCCCTTCCCACCCAGTGAAGAACTTGGGAGATTACCTTGTCCCTGGAAGAGTGGGCAGCGATATCAAGGCCAGTTGGGGAGTTTGAGATCGTTGATCTGGAAAACAGCATTAGTTGGTGCAGGATATTCCACAGGAACAGGCAGTGGGCAGCGACTAAGAGCGTCAGCGTGGCATAGACTCTTGCCAGGACGATGAACCAGTGTATAGGAATAGGCAGCCAGAAATAAGGTCCACCTGGTCATTCTTGGAGACAAAATCTGAGGAGTTTGTCTTTCACCAGACAGAAGGCCTAACAGAGGCTTGTGATCCGTGATCAACTTGAAATAGTGTCCATATAGAAACTCACGGAATTTTTTGACATAAGCAACTGCAGCCAAAGCCTCCTTGTCAATTTGGCTGTAGTTGTGCTCAGCTGGGGAAAAAGTTCTGGAGAAAAAGGCAATGGGTGCTTCAGAACTGTTAGGCAGTCTATGACTTAAAAAAGCACCTATGCTGAAAGGAGAAGCATCTGCTGCTAAAACTAAAGGCAAATGTTCATAAAACTGTATCAGGACAGCATTGGATGTAAGTAATGATTTGACAGCGTGGAAGGCATGGGCTTCCCTAGGTCCCCAGTGCCAGTGGGATTGCTTGTCCAAGAGTCTGTGCAGAGGCTCTGCAACAGAAGCTTTATGAGACAAGAATGAAGCGTAAAAGTTAAGAAGTCCTAAAGAGACCTGGAGCTCAGTTTTCTTAGTTGGCGTGGGTGCCTCATGAATAGCCCTTACTTTGGATTCGATTGGGTGAATACCAGAGGTGTCAATTCTGTATCCCAAAAATTCTACCTGTGGGGTGGCAATAGTGCACCTGTCTGAAACGATTGAGGACTCCTCTGACTCTTTGCAGTAACTGAGGCTTGTCAGGGGCAGATATTAAAATGTCATCAAAGTACGGAACTACACCCGGTAATCCTTGAAGAAGTCTTTCCATTAAAGATTGGAAAATCCCTGGGGCTACAGTTACGCCAAATTGGAGGCACCTACATTTGAAAGCGCCCCTGTGTGTTACAATAGTTTGTAGTTCAGCGGCTGTGTCATCAACAGGGAACTGTTGATAGGCCCGTGACATGTCTAATTTAGCAAAAATGGTTTCTGGCTCAAAAGAATGTAGTAGGTGCTGGATAACAGGGACTGGATAGGCGCTGATTTGTAAATATTTGTTCAATGACGTCTTGTAATCCATGCAGATTCTCACGCTCCCATCTTTCTTCAGGGGTGTCACTATTGGGGTTTCCCATTTTGCGAAGTCCACAGGCTCCAATACACCTTGTTTAATTAATTTGTCAAGCTCCATGTCTAATTTGGGGCGGATTGCAAGAGGTACCCTTTGAGGCTTTAAACGGATTGGTACTGCCTGAGGGTCCAAGTTGAAAGATATTAGGCTTCCTGAATAACAGCCCAGCTCCTCGCTGAACACATCAGCATAGTCATTAAACAAGGTGTCCACTTCAGCATTTGTAATAGAGTGGATTCCACTTATATGGAGGCCAAGGGCAGGGAATCAGTCTAACCCCAACAGGCTAGGGAGTGTACCATCCACTACCACTAAAGGCAAGTGACCTTTAAAATTTTGAAATTGTACAAAAAATTTGCCTTTTCCGATGACTGGGATGGTTCTGCCTTGGTAGTCGCATAGGGTTAACTGGCAGCCGAGAAACTTCTTCTTAGCCATTCTGGGAAGTAGTTGTTTCAAGGTGCTCCAGGAGATGATGGACAGTGCTGAGCCTGTGTCAACCTCCATCCTGCAAGGTTTTCCTTCTATAGAAACAAAAACACTAATTTTGTTAGAGCCTTTGTTAGTCAGCTTGGCTTGATAGCAGGTAAAACAGTCTTCAACTTGTTTTTGGAAATGTTGGGTTGTCTGAGGCTTTTGGGCAAAAGTCTTTCCTGCTTGACAGACCCTGGCTAAATGACCCTTCCTTTGGCATTTTAGACAAATGGCATTCCTGAACTTGCAGGATGCCCTGAGGTGGTTTCCCCCACAGCTTAGACAAATGGGCTGATGCCGTGGGGGTAGATTGGGGTTTGGCCTATTTTCCCCTTGACTGGTTTTTTGCTGGCTGAGGCGATTTACATCATTAGCCTCTCCAGAGCCTTCTTCTGAGGAGGCTTCATCGTAATGGATGGCTGAGCTGCCCTGGCTAATTGGATTTCCCTGAATTTCTGCTGCTGAAAGTGCAGATGGTTCAGCAGCTTGAGACTCTTCAATTGCTATTTTAAGGGTTAAATCTCTTTTAGCCAATAGATGCCTTTGTAGCCTTAAATCCCTGACTCCACAAACTAATTGGTCTAATAACATGTCTTCCAGATAGTCTCTAAACCCACAATGCAAGGCGGCTGTTCGTATGGCAGCCATGTACTCCCTCAGCCTGAATCCATCTCCTAAAAGCATGATGGCTGGCAATTTGGGATGGCTTAGGGGAATAGTGGTTGGAAAGAATTTCCTGCAATTCTTCCCATGGAACAGTCTTAACTGAACGTGGAGCCAATAATGCCGTAGCAGTGTCAAACACTGTGGCTCCGCCAAAACTTAAAAAGTAGGACTTTTTCCTATGGTCAGAAATGTCAGCAAGGTCCATGGCATCTAGAAAACAGTCAAATCAGTTTCTGTAGGACTCCCATGTTTCCGCTGTTGGTCTGAAAGGTGGGAATGCAGGGTTTGAAGTCATCTCGATTCAGCGGTGCCATATCTTTCGAGGAAAGTTGAAATTCACACTCATGAATAGTGACAGTAGCTCTTAAAATGACAATCAGCTTGGTAGTGACTTCGGCTCTTTTTGTAGTGACTTCGCTCAGTGATTCTTTGCCCAGTTGCCTCTTATAGGGATCCTGCCCTCGTCGCCAGTGTTGGCGGAATAACCTGAGGCAAACTCGGAGCGAACTTCAGCTGTTACTTTATTGAAACAATAAAGGGTTGCCGCGGCTGCCGCGCTAACAAGGCAGCCAGCTGGCTGACAACAGCTGATGCCGTTTGACAGCTCCCTTTTATAGCCGGCTGTCAAACGGCATCAGCCAATAGGAGTGGTCTGTGTTCCCGCTGGAAACACGGACCGGAGTGAAGACTTCGGCTTAGTCTTTCCCGAACGCCACAGCACGAAGGCCACATAGCCATCTGAGAGTTCAAACTCCCCTTTTGTTCCATATTGAAATGAGCGGTTGAAGTTCTCACTCAGGTCCCCTGTTGAAGTGGGAAAATACTTCATGCTAATTGGTTGACCGGCTGACAGCTTCCTACAAAAGGAGCGCTGTCAGCCATGATGTTCACTGTTGTTCGTATGAACCTAATAAACGAGTTTTGCTGAAGATCACTTTAGCTTTGCTTCCATTCTCACCCCAAACTTAACATTTTTAATGCTCCAACTGTCTCACAAATGCTCCCATGTTCATAGCAAGTCCCAGAGCAAAGTGCTCACAACACACACGCAGCAGCCTCTGGCTGTGAGCAGTCCAGCAAAGCAGAGGAACAGGGAAATGAATCCACGAAGCAAGGGAAAAGGTACTCAGTCCACAAAGCAAGGAAGAAGGCAAGCAGTCCTGCAAAAGCCAGGCATCTGCAATGGCATACAAAACTCCACTAATTCAGTGTTTGTTCCTGACAGACATCGCTCCCCATAGTGTCTTAAATCTCAGTCCACAGGTGTGCCTTGTGAAGAGGGGCAGGGAATTTTCCTCCCAAGTCGGGTTGTCCTGCCTTCTCTCCACTCTCCATGCTCAGGGATAAGGAGGGTGTGGTCCTTGCTCATTGCCTGAGCTGTGCCGCTCCTCATTTTCACTGCTTGTCCTCTCTTGGTCATCCTGCCCCCATTCCTCTTTGCTAGCAAGCCATCCCAATCCTGAGGGGCCCTGGGCTGCCTCATCCTGCTCCTCCCAACATTTCTCCGAAGCCAACAATCCGCCCTCTCAATCTCTGTTGGGTCCAATGGGGCATGGCAGCTTTAATTGCATAGTTTGGTTGCCATCTTGACTTTTTTTTTTTAACCAACCAAGATGCTCCTGCTTGGTACTAAAACCTTATAAAACTTCCAGATTATCTGTAGAAGTATATACTTCTTTAGTGATAGCAACTCTAGAATAATCAGCTGTTCCTTTTTTCAGGCGTTCCAATTAAGGAGGGTTACATGGCGGTGTCTGTTCTCCAGCATATGGCGCTGTATTTCCAATTATTGCTGCAATGTTTTATCTTCAGTTGTAATGGTTTAACAGCATGCATGCTGCTGAGAGTTGCTTTGGTGACTGGGGTGGCTAATAAATGGATTAAATCAATAAGTCAGAAGGCAAGGCATATGGTTTTCACAGAAAGATCCTTTGGAGCAGTTTCTCTCTTTGCAAGTCTCACTAGGTTCTTGCTTATTTGATTGCTTATTATACCCTATGACTATCATTAAGTGTTGTACCTTATGATTTTCAACTCTTGACTAATGTATATTTTCTCTTATATATACTGAGAATATTTACATCAAGACATTTTCCTCGTGTGTCCAATCACACTTGGCCAATAAAGAATTCTATTCTATTCTTTGGTTCTTTTCATTGCAAGTTGAAAACCTTTCCTTCTTCCCACTCTTTTGTTTTTAAAGTTTTTCGGACCTTTAATATTATAATTGTGAATTTATGCTTTGCCTGTTGAACTTTTCTCAACTTAAATTTAAATAATGCTTTATGCTGTTTATTTTTGTTGGACACTTAAAAAAAAGGTTTTAACTGCTTGTATTGAACTTCTCTTTTGGGAAAGAATAATGCCGTTGATCATTATTACAGGCTTTCTGAACTACATATTGTTCTGGGGCAGCAATGGGGTAGAGGTGTCTGCAGAGAGGACCAAAAAGTCAAGGTAATGGCCACCACCCTATAATCAAAGCCTCACCTTTTCTTGCTTGTTGCACATAAAACGTGATTCAGTCTGCCTTGCTGACTTCATTTTCCAAGCATTCATGAGGCATGGGATCCTATCTTTGCTAAAAGAAAGCCATCCTTCCAGGCACCTAGGCTGGAGTTGGCAACCTGCCTTTGGGAGTGGTCCAATCATAAATCTCAGGAGGTGCCCTTTGTTTTTCTAATCCTGAGTTATTCCGCAAGCACAATTGCGCCCATGCACATATTTTCCCTCCTATCCAGCTGTCCTGTGACTTCGCCTCTGTCCCAAGGAATTTCTTCTTCCCTGCTGCTCTGCCCTGACCTTCTCTTCTTACCCTATGCCTGTTGGTAGCGGTGGCGGCTGTTGCTGAATTATCTGTGTGACTCAGGGAAAAGAGCTCCTGCCAGGAGCTAGTGTTCCTCTTGAGGATCACATGGATGCCAAGCTGGGCAATTATTCTGTTCCACTTGGCACCAGCAGCCTGATTTTTTAACAAGATAAACTTGGAGGCTTTGAGCAGAGAGAAAGAGGACAAGCTGAAAGAAAGGGTTTGAATCCTACAAAAGCAGGCAGTTAAAAGATGGTTCAGTTTAAAAGAGCTTAAGTCAGGTAGGAAAAACAAAATCCTCAGAGAACGCCAAAGAAATCCACTGTCTCTGAAACAAGTGCTGGAGAAAGCCTCAGCTCAACAACAAATGCTGAATGCTATCGAGGAATAAAAAACAGGGGGTCCTCGACTTACCCAATTGAGCCCAAAATTCCTGTTGTTAAGTGAGACATTTGTTAAGTGAATTTTGCCCCATTTTATGATCTTTCTTGCCATGGTTGTAAAGTGAATCACTGCCGTTAAATTAGTAACAAGGTTGTTAAGTGAATCTGGCTTCCCCATGGATTTTGCTTCTCGGAAGGTCGCAAAAATAATCCCATGATCCCAGGACACAGCAAAGGTGATAAATATGAATTAGTTGCCAAGCATATGAGTTTCGATCACATGATTATGGGGATGCTGCAAAGGTTATAACTGTGAAAAATGGTCATAAGTCACTTTTTTTAGTGCCATTGTCACTTTGAACGGTCACTAAATGAACCGTTGTAAGTCAAAGACTATCTGTAAGTAAAATACAGAGCAAAGTGTATCCAATGAGTAAAAGGGGGAAAATGAGACTAGGAATCAGTTTATAATTAACCCGAAAGTGTTTTTTCAGGAGACAACTGGACTTTCTTGTTTTTTCTTTGAAGATGTTTTACTTCTCATCCAGGAAGCTTCTTCAGTTCTGACAGGATAGTGGGGAATGGAAGATCCTGTCAGCATGCTGTCAGAGCTAAAGAAGCTTCTTGGATGACAAGTGAAACGTCTTCAAAGAAAAAACCAGAAAGTCTCCTGAAAAGCTCCTTTGGGACAACCATTACCTGGATAACTGAGAATCTCCATAGGCTTTTAGTTTATAATTACGTCACTTAGCCTATTCTTTATTCAAGGAGACTAGGATAGTAGCGTGTGTGGATGTTTGTCTATATGGATGGTTTTATTATTTCTCCTTTATTTTACAATGTTTGAAGTAAGCCAGGCTGGGCGGGACAATTGGCTTTATATATCATATTAACCTCTGCTTAACCTTTGCTTCAGGAATAATAAATACATTCAGTTATGTTGTACTCACAAAAAAATTATATAGCGCATAATATAATGCCTGGTTCACAAAACCTGCTAAGATAAAATATGACCACATTTTCACCTTCCCAGCTAGGTGGCAACTGGGATTTTTATACCTTCCTGTTTTTGCACATTAAACGCCTTTTGGAAATTTGCAATTTTTTACAAATAAAGCCAATTAGAAATCCAAGACTTTGCAATGCTTGTCGTGGTTGATTGAAAATTTGAATCAGGGTCAGCCTGGTGTTAAGTAATGTGAGCATTTTTTTTTTTGTTTAAAATAAGTATCACTAAGAACAAACTGAGGAAGAATGATGGAAAAATGCAAAAAAAAAAATCTTTTTTTCTTCTTCTTTCAACCAATTTGAGAAATGCTTTCCTTTGCCAAAGAGGAAGACTCAGGAAAATCCCCACAGTATTCCTTCTTGATAATTCCTTTGTTTTAACAGAATATCAGAGTTGGAAGGCACCCTGCACAGGGGTGGGATTCTACTGGTTCTGTCCAGCTCTGTAGAACCATTAGCTCTGAAGAGCAGCAGACATAGAACCGGTTCTATGTCTGCTGCTGTTTTGGCCCACCTGCCCGCCCAGGCTCTTACCTGACCTTTATTTCCTGCTTTTTCAACCTCAGCTACCGTGCAAAGTACAGCTACGGTTGAAAAAGCAGGGAAAAAGTGCTTTTTCAAATGCTGCTTCCCTGCACGCAGCGCTGCTCAGCTGTCCAGGCAGCAAGTTGACAAAGATTTACACACACGCGCAGCGTACAGGGAAGCACATTGTAAATCACCGAACCGGTAGTTAACCCTGTCGGATCGCACCCCTGACCTTGCAGGTCTTCTAATCCAACCCTTCACAAGTGGGACATTCTACACCAGGCTGTCAAACTCCCAGCCCGCAGGCCGGATGCGTCATGCGCTTGCCACGCCCACACCCGATTTAGTGAAGGGGAAAAAAAAGTCCCGATATGTCACGTGATGCTGCCATGACAACATGAGTTTGACACTCCTGCTCTACACTATTCTGGACAAATGGCTGTCCAATCTCTTCTTAAAAACCTCAAGTGATGGAGCACCCCAACTTCTGAAGGAAAGCTGTTCCACTGGTTAATTGTTCTCACTATTAGGAAATTTCTCCTTAGTTCTAAGTTGGTCCTCTCTTTGATTAGTTTCCATCGATTGCTTCTTGTCCTGCCTTCAGGTGCTTTGGAGAATAGGTTGAGCTCCTCTTCTCTGTGTCAACCCCTCAAATATTGGAACACTGTTGTCATGTTACCCTTCACCTTCTTTTAACTAGACTAGACATATCAAATTCCTGGTTCTTCATATGCTGATATGACTAGACCTCTAAACACCTTTGTTGTTCCTCTCTGCACTCTTTCCAGAGTTTCAACATCTATTTTATATTGTGGTGACCAAAACCGGACACAATATTCCAAATATGGTTTCCAAGGTATTATTAAGTATTAGGAACACTTCACATAATCTTGATTCTGTCCCTCTGTTAATGCAGCCTAGGACTACATTGGATTTTTTTTGGGTGGCTGCAGAGCACTACCGGCTCGTATTTAAGTGATTGTCCGCTAGGACTCCCAAGATCCCTTTCACAGTTACTGCTATTGAGCCAGGTTCCACCTATTCCAGTGATAGCGAACCTTTTTGTTGTGGTGTGCCAAAAGCATGCATGCGCCGGCACTCACAATGCAATGTGCCCCCCCATGCATGCACATGAAACACCCTCATCCCCTTATCTGCACTGCGCATGTGCGCACCTCCCAACTGATTTTTTCAGCCTGTTTAAGGCCATTTTTGGCATCCCTGAGGCTGGAGGGAAGCCTCTGCAGCCTCAGGAAGCAAAAAAGTGGGCCTTCCGGAAATACTGGAAGGCCTGTTTTTCGGCCTCCCAAGGCTGCAGAGGCTTCTCTCGAGCCTCAGGAAGGCTGAAAAAGACCTCAAACGGGCCAAAAATCAGCTGGGAGGCACGCGCATGCACAGTGCAGGTAAGTTTGGCTGGAGCTTGCGTGCCTACTCAAATTGCTCTGCGTGCCATCTATGGCATGCTTGCCATAGGTTTGCCATCACGGACCTCCTCTATACCTGTACATTTGGTTTTTATTGCCTAAGTCTTCTCTGCTATAGTCTCCACTAACCTGGTGCTTTCCAGAATAGGAATTCCTAATCCCCCCACCCCCAATGATGTCTCCCTTTAATGTAACACACCTTTCCTATCAATTCAGATGCCAAAATGAACAATTAGCGCAATAAGATGAAACTTTGGAAAAGGTGGATTTATTGTATCAATGTAACTAAATGTCTTACGTGACTCTCGAGATTATCAACATCAAACCAGAGTTGTCTCCAAGGTGCTTTCTTTCTTCAAAAGGAAACTGGACTGTTTTTCATTTGAGAAAGAATAGAATAGAATAGAATAGAATAGAATAGAATAGAATTCTTTATTGGCCAAGTGTGATTGGACACACAAAGAATTTAATATTTAGCTTCTCGTGTGAAAAGTTTCCTCAGTTCTGATGGTGGTGGTGGTGGGATATGGAAGGAAATCTCAACTGTCAATATCTATCCTTCCATCCCCCTGCCGCCACACCACCAGAACCGATGAAGCTTTTTGGATGAGAAGCTAAAGGTTTTCCTCTTCTTCAAGTAAAAAAACATTCCAGTTGCCTTTTGAAGAAAAAAAAACACCTTTGAGATAACTGAAAGGTTCTTCATGCCTTCCCTGGACTAGGAATATATGTATAAGTTTTTTGGATTTTTATTTTTAAATATACATTAACATCAATACGTGAACAGTGTGGCATCTGGGTATCATTCATTTTGATACAAATAGCAATAATAATATTAATAATATTTGTTACAGTCCATTTGTTAAAATGGAACATTGAAATATTGAATAATTACTTTAAAGGCTAGGAAATATTGTTAAGGCTGGGGAAATTTGCTCTAAACTTCCTTCTAGAATTAAAATCCATTTAAATTAGTAAACATTTCAATAGGTTTGATTGGTTCTGAGTAGATTTGGGCCTTTTCTTTTCTTTTTTTTGTATACTCCTACTGAGATTCTTGTTCTTCTTCCAATGACCTGGGTGTAGACTTAGATATACTTAGATTAGACTGGCTGAGATAATGAAACTTGGGTTCATCATAATTAACTCATTAACAGGGGGATTTATGTTCAAAGGGTCTGCTCTACTTTATGAATAAAACTGCCTCTGGTTTATTATTTCTCGGATTCCCAAGTACTGTCCCATGCAAATACTAGTCAAGCCTAGACTTGCTTCTTGTAATAGGAGCCAAGTTTGATTTAAAAAAGGGTTGTATATACATCCCTGAACCTTATGCTTGAGCAATTTTCTTTTTCCTCCAGTGCAGATGTTATAGGTCTATTAATTAGGGCTTAATCAGTATCTCCAGTATCGGCAGGCAGTGCTTAAGGCCAAAACAGAAGTGGCATAGAAAAGCCTGTTTTGCCAGAACTTATTTAATAAATAAACTGTACAGTTTCATACAGACAGACATATATCCAACACACCATTCCTTTTCAGGGTAAGCAGTATTCTGAATACTTAACAACTTAATCCGCATGTAGTTTTGGAATTAATCACACTATCTTCCCTTTGTGCAGGGTCATAAAAATAACCTTCTTCCAGACACAGATGTAGTCTTCACACGTAGTACATATTTAATAAATGGCAGCTGGTTCATAAACAAACGATTTTTAAACATATCTCCAGTTATACTAACTACAACTGCATCTTACCATTCTCACTCTTCTACACAATTTATGACTTCATTTTCATCAATTATTTTCCTGGCACATTACTTTTGATAGCATTTGTTCCAATTCCAGTCTATGATCATATACAGTACTTGGAATTCATTGTTAATTGGTTTCAGGTGGCACAATGAGTACCAAAAATGATGAGTGCCAAACTATTTTTTCCCATAAGGAATAATATAGTGAGGCACGAGGCAGCCGATACTGACAAGTTCTAGCTTGTGCATCGAGTACCAAACAAATGATAGGTACAGGGACAAAATTTTCACATAAAAATGTGTTGAGTTCCAAATTCAATGAATTTCAGAGCAGTTGAGTACCAAGATACCACTGTATTAGGATAATTTCCATACAAATCTTTAAAACACTGCATAGAGCATGTTCCAAATACTTTCTTCATTTTTATTTTTAATCCTATTTGTTTTGCTAAATACACCTTGTTCAGCTTTCTTTGTAAAACTTCACACACAAAAAATTATTTCTTGAAATCATCCAGCTTGTTCTCTTGTCTCTTTTAATTTTAATTGTTCTTGACTACATTATCTGCAACCATATTTTGTTTTCAGTGCACATTATACAATATCTTTCACTCTTTTAGCATAATCATGTTAGATATCATTACTGCCTTGAGTTATTTGCAAATATAATAAAGGTGGTATATAAATAAACAAAGAAATTTTCTTACAGTTATTTTTCCTACCTACAGTCTCTTTCACATCATCATTTTTTCATACCCCCACATGTTCCTGTCATACCTTGTAACATAATTCTTTTCATTCCATTCCAAGCTGTGTCCATATTCTCTTTCCTAAGGCCCACTTTCTACTCACTCTAGTGGGAGATTAATCTATTTTTAGAGCCTCTTTCATATAGGACTTGTACTTTCTCTTCCTGGAGTCATTCTACACTCATTCCAGTATCTTTTACTTCTTTACTTTTAAGGTCTATTGTTTCTCAATTATTATTACCTCTTAAGACTACTAAAATATCTTCTCATAACCCTTGAATTCTTCTCTGATTCTTTCCACCTTCGTTCAGATTTATTGCATTCTTTTGCTTTCTTTTAGTTTTAGAAACATTCAGCACAATCCATTCTTTCTTTGATTTCACTCATTAATTCATGGTCTTTACTGTTTACTCCTCTTAGGTGCAATGTTTCCTATGCCAGGAACTTCATTAGATGAGCCCATAGATAGTGATTTCCGTCACCCACCATTGCTTTAATTAACCAAGGCTTTCAGACAACACATTTTAATAAGCTAGAGAAGGTGTGGACTAGATGAAGGTATGTGACCTTAAAGCCAGTCCTTACTTCCTGCTACCCGAACAGGAGACAGGCCACCTACTGTTTTAGGAGGACAGGAATGGCTGATGTCATCTTCACTCTGGCCTTAACCTGCTGGGAAGCCAACCTCCACCTGAATCACCTGGCTCTACATCAAAACTCCTGTCTTCCCCCTCCCCTTCTTCTACTTTATAAATTTACCTCCATTTGAACTGGCTGGTGTGTGCTCTGGCCAGTACATTCCCTTCAGCCCAAGCTCTGTGTTGACAACAGTCATTTTGAATTTGGTTGCTAGGATGATTAAAACAACAACAACAACAACAACCAAGAAGTGGAATGATGAAATGGCTGTTGTTTGTTGGGGTTCCTCACTGTTTTTAACTGGGTGAAATTGACAGGAGCTTTGCCAGGTTTTCACTCCTAACCCAAGGGAGTGGATGAAATATGGTCTCTTTTTTTCAGCAATTCTCAAAAGGCACACCTGTAGAAAGGAAAGCCATAAAGTGTTTGCTTTCCTGGCAAGATGGTAAGGAAAAAAAAACAGAGAATCCATCAGGGTGTCCAGACAAAACTCCTGTCCATCAATATGGGCAAAATGAATGAAGGGCTGGAGTCCAGATTGGAATCCTTACACCAGCTTAATTATTAGATAGTTTGCACATGGGTGACAAATTGATGAAGTGTGCATTAGTCATGTTGATGTACCACGTTATAAAGCCTTGGTGAGACCACACCTGGAGTACTGCATCTAATTTTGGTCACCACATTACAAAAAAGATGTTGAGACTTTGGGAAAAGTGCAAAGAAGAGCAACTAAGATGATAAGGAAACTGGAGGCTAAAACATATGAAGAATGGTTGGAGGATTTGGGTTTGGCTCGTCTAGAGAAAAGAAGAACTAAGGTGGGGGACATGATAGCAGTATTCCAGTATTTGAGAGGCTGCCACAAAGAAGAGGGGGATCAATTAATCATCAGAGGGCAGAAACAATGGATGGGAACTAATCAAGGAGAGAAACGACCTAGAATTGAGGAAAAACTTCATAACAGTGAGGACAATTAACCAGTGGAACAGCTTGCCAACAGATGTTATGGGTGCTTCATTACTGGACATTTTTAAGATGCGACTGGACAGTCACATGTCTGAAATGGTATAGGATCTCCTGCTTGAGCTGGACTAGAAGACCTCCAAGGTCCCTTCCAGCTCTATTCTGATGCCCCATGCAGCATTTTTTGATAACGATAAGAACAGTACTGGTCAATTTCAGTATATTTTGGCCAGCGTGCCTTAAGTGCAACCGAAGTCCATTTTGTCTCTGCTGGATTTCTGCTATTCTATGCAAGCTGACATGTCTCATCTAGAAACCATCTTAGAAGCCAACAAACTGTTGCTCACATTCCATCAATAAGAGGTATATCAAGTTTATTGACATACGCTCAGGACGTATAAACCTCCTGTGTTTTAGGAGTAGCATATCACTTTGGCTTCTTGGATCATAAGCATTCCTACTGTGCTTGAAAGCCAAACACACAAGCAAACTTTGAAGGAACAGCAGGGGGCTTTGAATCACAACTATGTAAGAGAACTTAACTCTTTCCTTGGTGTTGTTTTTCCTGGGATCAAATCCTTTCTCTTCCCCACCTCCAGCTGTTGCCTAATCTTGTTGTGAAAAGAAGACAGGAAAGTAGACAACTATCTGTTTCATGCCAGTATTATTTTTTCCTGTTGAATTGCAAAATGTATTTGAACTCAGGCAGGGGGTGTGTTCTGTTAGCAAAATGGTAGGACTGAAAAAAATAATTGCCTCTACTTTGATAGCTCTGCTCTAGGCAAAATAAGAAATCCATTTCACACATATGACTGCTATGAAGTGATACACAGGTAGTCCTCGACTTACAGCAGTTCGTTTAGTGACTGTTCAGTTATAATGACACTGAAAAAAGTGGCCGTTTTACACACTTATGACCACTGCAGCATCCCCATGGTGACATGATCAAAATTCAGACACTTAACAACTGACTCATATTTATGACCCAGGGTCATGTGGTCAACTTTCCAAACCCTCTGACAAGCAAATAACAGATAACAGATAATCAGAGTTGGAAGGGACCTTGTAGGTCACCTAGTCCAACCCTTCACCCAAGCGGGAGACCCTACGCCATTTCTGACAAATGGCAGTCCAACCTCTTCTTGAAAGTCTCAAGTGATGAAGCTCCCACAACTTCTGAGGGCAAGCTGTTCCATTGGTTGATTGTTCTCACTGTCAGAAAGTTTCTCCTTATTTCCAGGTTCAATCTCTCCTTGTTCAGTTTCCATCCATTATTCCTTGTCTGGCCTTTGGGTGCTTTGGAAAATAGCTTGACCCCTTCCTCTCTGTGGCAGCCCCCTCAAATATTGGAAGACTGCTATCTGCCCTGGTCCTTCTCTCTACTAGACTAGCCATACCCAGTTCCTGTAACCGTTCTTCATATGTTTTAGTCTCCAGTCCCCTAATCATCCTGGTTGCTCTTCTCTACTATTTCTAGAGTCTCAACATCTTTTTTATAATGTGGTGACCAAAACTGGATGCAGTACTCTAGGTGAGGTCTTACTAAGGGTTTATAGAGTGGTATTAGCACTTCCCTTGATCTTGATTGTGTTATGTCTTTGGGACTGGTTGGAGTCCCCAACCAGGTCCGCTGTTTGAGCGGGAGCACCAGCCGCTCCCATTGGCTGACACCGTTTGACAGCCGTCTATAAAAGGTGGCTGTCGGGCAGTGTCAACCCCGTTGCCGCCAGCTAACCTGCCAAGTTAGAAGGCAGACGCGGCAACCCTTTATTCTTAGAATAAAGCCTTTAACGTTCACTCTGGCTCAGCCTCGTTCCTCCGCCGCTCTACAACACTGGCGACGAGGGCGGGATGCGATCGGAGGCTGCCAGACGTGCGATTCAGAAGAGCTGTAGTCACTAAGAGCGAAGCCACGGGCGCTGAAGCCGCAGCCGCCGGCGCTCACAAAGAGCGCGTAATTCAAAAAGCCTCCTCAGCCGGGAGACAGACACCGCCTGATAGGCGCAGCCGCAACGCTCTTCTGAGAGCGCGAATTTTGAATCACAACTACTAAGGTGACAGGCACTGCCGCCTCAAAATGAATGCCAATCCGACATTCCCACCCTTCAAGCCGACCAAGGAAATGTGGGATTCATATAAAAACCGTTTCATCTACTTCCTCGACGCTATTGGTCTAACAGATGCTGCTGAACACAGAAAAAAATCCTTCTTTCTCAGCTACTGTGGGGCTGCGGTTTTTGACACCGCTACAGCACTAGTTGCCCCTCGCTCTATCAGGAGCATACCTTGGGATGAACTCCAAGAGATCCTCTCCAACCACTACTCACCTAAACCATCCCAGATGGCCAGGAGATATGCCTTCAGAACTAGAAGGCAGGCTGAGGGGGAGTCAATTAATGAGTATATGGCAGCTCTGAGGACAGCTGCCTTACAGTGTGGCTTTAGAGACTACCTAGAGGACATGTTATTAGACCAGATCGTCTGTGGGGTTAGAGACCTTAGGCTTCAAAGACGCTTGCTAGCCAAAAAGGATTTAACCCTAGCTTTAGCCGTAGAAAAAGCCCAAGCTGCTGAGCTCTCTGCCCAATCAGCAGCTGAGATTCAAGGAACTCCTTTAAGACCCAGCAGCTCCACTATTCATTCAGAGGAAGTTTCCCTTGAAGAAGACCCCATTGACTCAACAGACATTTACCGCCTTAGGCAACAAAAAGCCCTCACAGGAAGTAGCTGGGCAGAGAAACAACTTCACCCCAAGCAACCTCCCATTTGCCTAGCCTGCGGGGTTCCCACTCTAGGGCATCCTGCAGGTTTAGGAATGCCATCTGTCTAAATTGTCAGAAGAAAGGCCACCTAGCCAGGATCTGCCAAGCAGGGCGAACCCTTCCTCAAAGACCTCCACCACCTGCTAATTTCCAAAGGCAGGTGGAGGACTGCTATACTTGCTACCACGCAAAACCATACTTCCAAGACTCCTAATAAAATCAGTATTTTTGTTTCTTTAGAAGGAAAGCCTTGCAGAATGGAGGTAGACACAGGATCGGGCGCTTTCAATCATCTCCTGGGAAACCCTAAAGAAGATTCATCCCAGATTCTCAAAGAAGAAGCTGCAGAAATGCCACCTGACACTGCGGGACTACCAAGGCAAGAACATCCCTGTCCTCGGGAAAGGCAAGTTTTTAGTTCAGTTCCAAGGTTTTAAAGGTCATTTGCCTTTGGTGGTTGTTAATGGTGCCCTCCCAGTCTGTTGGGACTAGATTGGTTCCCTCTCTCGGCCTTAGTGTAACGGGATCCATGCTGTCTCAACCTCTGACGTGAGACACCCTATTCTCAGACTACTCTGATGTGTTTAGCAGCGAGCTGGGCTGCTATTCTGGCACCCCCATCTCCTTCACTGTGGACACCCAGGCAATTCCCCTTCGCCTTAAGCCACGCAGAGTGCCTTTTGCCATCCGTCCTAAGTTAGATTTAGAATTAGATAAGTTACTGAAGCAAGGTGTGTTAGAGCCAACTGACTTTGCCAAATGGGAGACCCCCATAGTCACCCCACTCAAGAAAGATGGCAGCATAAGAATCTGCGCAGACTATAAAACCACCTCAATCGTTATCTGCAGGTCAGCGCCTACCCTGTCCCTGTTATTCAACACCTGTTACACACCTTCGAACCCGGCACCATCTTTGCCAAATTAGATATGTCCCAGGCATACCAACAGTTCCCTGTCAATGATCAGACAGCTGAATTACAAACCATAGTCACACATAGAGGGGCATTCAAGTGCAACGCCTCCAATTCGGGGTAAGTGTAGCCCCGGTATATTCCAATCCCTCATGGAAAGGATTCTCCAAGGTCTCCCAGGGGTTGTCCCTTACTTGATGACATTTTAGTCTCAGCACTTGACAGACCTCAGCTCATACAAAGGGTCAGAGCAGTCCTAGAGAAGTTTAGGCAGCATGGCCTCAAACTTAAAAGGGAGAAGTGCGCCATCGCCACTAGGCAAGTGGACTTTCTGGGGTATAGGATAGATGCCTCTGGCATTCACCCAGTCGAATCCAAAGTAAAGGCTATCCATGAGGCACCCACTCCAACTAACAAGACGGAGCTCCAAGCCTTTCTGGGGCTACTAAACTTTTACGCTTCATTTCTTCCGCACAAAGCATCTATTGCTGAACCCTTACACAGACTGTTAGACAAAGATTCCCCTGGCATTGGGGACCCAAAGAAGCCCATGCTTTCAAGTCAGTCAAATCTTACTCACATCTGATGCAGTTTTAATCCAATATAATCAACGACTCCCCCTGGTCCTAGCTGCTGATGCATCCCCTTTGGGATTGGGGCTGTTCTGAGCCACAGGCTTCCCAACGGTTCTGAGGCACCAATTGCCTTCTTCTCTAGGACCTTCTCTGCAGAAAGAAACTACAGCCAAATAGATAAGGAAGCCTTGGCTGCAGTAGCTGCAGTTAAAAAGTTTCATGAATTTTTGTTTGGGCACCATTTTGAACTTATAACTGACCACAAACCACTCCTGGGGCTGTTATCAGGGATAAGCAAACCCCAGGGTACTATCACCTAGAATGACCAGGTGGACTTTGTTCCTGGCCGCTTACTCATTCAAATTGGTGCATCGCCCTGGAAAAAACTTGAGTCACGCTGATGCCCTTAGTCGCTGCCCCTGCCAGTCCCAGTCGAAGACCCAGCACCCGTTCATGCCATCTTTGAAGTAAATGAACTTAAATTGCCGGTTACAGCCAAAGACATTGCTGCGCACTCAAAAAAAGACAGAATAATTGCCCAAGTTATGGACTGGGTGGGAAGGGGGTGGCCTGAAACACAATACACTTCTGACTTTGCTCCTTTCAAAATCCGTAAGCAGGAATTGTCGAAACTACAAGGATGTCTGTTGTGGGGGACAAGGGTAGTCATCCCAGCCACTCTTCGTGTACCCATCCTAAAGGTACTTCACGAGGGCCACCCGGCATCGTAAGGATGAAGGCTCTGGCCCGCAGCTACGCTTGGTGGCCTGGCATGGATGCCCAAATCTCCAGCTGGGTAAGCTCATGCCAGCCTTGCCAAGAAACCAGGGCTGCCCCACCAGCAGCCACGCCTACCAAGTGGGAAAGTGCTAGTGGTCCTTGGTCTCGCCTGCACATCGACCTAGCTGGACCAGTACATGGAAGGACCTTCTTGGTTGTAGTAGACTCTTATTCCAAATGGATAGACTTGGCCCTACTACCTTCAACAACCACTCAAGCAATTGTTAAGGCTCTGACCACGTTTCTTCGTGACCCATGGGCTCCCTGATACGCTGGTGTCTGACAATGGCCCCCAGTTCACGCCTTGTGAGTTTAGTATGTTCGTTACCAACTTGGGCATCAGACACATCCTTACAGCCCCTTTTCACCCAGCTAGCAACGGGATGGCTGAGAGGGCAGTCAGGTCAGCAAAAGAGGCACTTGCCAGGTTTGGCCAGGAAAACTGGCACTCCAAACTGTCCCGTTACCTCCTGAGCCAACATACGACTCCATGCACCACTACAAATAAATCCCCAGCAGAGCTCTTGATGGGAGAGACGCCTTAGGACCACCCTGGACAGGTTGCACCCCACTACTGCCCAGACACCCCTATAGGATCTGACAGTTTGGTCAGGGACTTTGCTCTGCATGACCTGGTGTATGCCAGAAATTATGCAGGGGACCCTCTGTGGGTACCTGGTCAAGTTGTGTCAGTCACAGGTCCAAGATCCTGCAGAGTCCTCCTGGAAGACGGACGCCTGTGGCGCAGACACATGGACCAACTCAGACGCAGCGATGGAGAAGCACAGCTGATGCCCACCCAGCAGCCACCAAGGAACCAGTCTACCCAGCCCAATCTCCCGGCACCGAGGGCTCCCTGCCGGAACCGGTCTACCCAGACGAAAGCTCCCTGCAGGACCCGATCTACCCCATCGACCAAGAGAGTTTACTGGAGGACCTGGTCTACCAACAAGGGACCCCGAACCAACAACCAAGCGAACCTGTTCACCGTCCGGATCGAGCGACTCACCAAGGTCAGCCCGAACAGGGGGACTTACCTAATTCACACAGTGCCCCCACCGACCGAGCCCGCTCATCAGCAACCTCCGTGACGCTGCCTGGGGGCGAGGACTTGACTCCAGCCAGCGGCTTGCCCGGACTACGACGATCCTGCCGTCAGTGCAGACGCACCAACCTACTTGAAGGACTATGCATGCTCCGGCCAGGGAAAGGAGTGTTATGTCTTTGGGACTGGTTGGAGTCCCCAACCAGGTCTGCTGTTTGAGCGGGAGCACCAGCCGCTCCCATTGGCTGACACCGTTTGACAGCCGTCTATAAAAGGCGGCTGTCGGGCAGTGTCAACCCCGTTGCCGCCAGCTAACCTGCCAAGTTAGAAGGCAGACGCGGCAACCCTTTATTCTTAGAATAAAGCCTTTAACGTTCACTCTGGCTCAGCCTCGTTCCTCCGCCGCTCTACAACAGATTGTATCCCTCTGTTAGTACAATTTAGGATTGCATTAGCTTTTTTGGCTACTGCTGCACACTGCTGGCTCATATTTAGCTGGCTGTCCACTAAGACTCCAAGATCCCCCTCACAGTTACTGCTATTGAGCCTGGTTTCACCCAGTCTATATGTGTACTTTTGTTTTTTCTTGCCTAAGTGTAGGACTTAACTTTTCTCTACATTGAATTTTATTTTGTTAGATATGGCCCAGTGTTCTAGTCTTTCAAGATCCATCTGGATCTTGAGCCTATCTTCTTGGGTGTTAACTATTCCTGCCAGTTTAGTATCATCTGCAAATTTGGTAAGTTCCCCTTCTATTCCCTCATCTAAATCATTTATGAAGATATTGAAGAGTTAATGAAGATATTGAAGAGTCCATGAGTCAAAAGTCCATGAGGAAGCCAGATTCACTTAAAAACGGTGTTACTAATTTAACAACCTCAGTGATTCATTTAATACATGTGGCGAGGAAGGTTGCAAAATGGGAGAAAGCTGGCGTGGGATTCTACCAGTTTGCACCTATTCACTAGAACTGGTTGTTAACATTCTAAGCAGTTTGGAGAACTGGTTGTTAGAAGAAATTACTGGCCTAATCCCGTAAGAAAGGCAGGAAGGAAACATTCTCGTGTTGCTTATAGAAACTGCCTCTCCATTAACCCTTATTACATTTTTGGCAGGACTAGACTTCCTGTCTCAGGAACATCTCTGGATTTTTTCCCCCCTCCTTTACTGGTACTTTGCTTGTGTGGAGTGACCATTCAAAGTTACAATGGCACTGAAAAAAGTGACCTATGACAATTTTTCACACTTACGACTATTGCAGCATCCCCACAGTCATGAGAGGCCAGGCGAGGAGATGAGTGCCTTGATGTGAGTGATATTGAGTTGGCCACACCCAGCCAATAACATGACCACCAAGCCATGTCCACCTGGTCACATGACCACCAAGCCATACCCACCACCTAAGCCACGCCCATAGAACCGATTGTTAAAAATTTGAATCCCACCCCTGGACAAAGCTCATTAAATAACTGTATCGTTTAGCAACATGAATTTTGGGCTCAATTGTGGACATAAGTCAAGGACTACTTGTATTTATGAATTCTCCATATCATGTCATTTTGGGATTCCATCAAGAGAAGACATAGATCCATTAGGAACAGCTCTGAACCAATCTTCCAGCATTTGATTTCAATCAACCTCAAATAACACAGAAAGCACAGCAGTCATAAATAAAAACAAATAACATTTTCTCTTTTATTGATATTTTTAGATAATGTTATTAGTGTGCATAGCATTGTACAAAGTATGAGGGAGTAAGTCCATGCCCAAAGAATTTATGAAATTGGATGTTCAACAGCAGAGGAGCAAAAGTTCTGTCAGAATAGACTATAGAGCAGAACATAATAATATACAACAATATATTTAAAATAGACCATAGATTAACATGGTTCTCCTGCAACTGTAGAAGACAAAAAGGTAAACAAAGAAACAATAGGCTGTGTTTCATATATGAGAGTCATGATAGACTAAAATAGTGGTAGCTAACCTTTTTGGGCTACTGTGCCAAAAATTGTGTGTGCGCTTGTGCGCGCACGCTCACATGCCAACTCCCAGAAGACAATGCGTGCACACACCCACATGCCCCCTGCACATGCGCGCACAATCCCCCCCACCACTGCCCCCTTATCTGCACTGTGCTCACAGTTGATTTTTGGTTGGTTTGAGGCCTTTTTTGGCCTCCCAGAGGTTTGAAAAAAGCCTCTGAAGGCTGAATAATAGGCCCATTTCATCACTTCTTGTATTACAGGATGTGACAAAATGGGCTTATTATTTGTCTTGCAAAGCCTGCAGAGGCTTCTTTTAAGTCTCTGGGAGGCTGAAAAAGGCCTCAAACTGGCTGAAAATCAGCCGTGAGGCGCGCGCATGCACAGTGAGGTAAGTTTGCCGGCCACTTGCGTGCTGGCCAAATGGCTCTGCGTGCCACCTGTGGGACTAGAATAATCAGAAAATAATTGAATGACTCTAAACAGACAAATGCAAAGTTTTTACCTTTGGAAGTAGAAAGTCAAAAGTTTCTGTGAATAGTAATTGGTTACAAGTTGAGTGTGGGTCGGAAGTGGATATGAACCTGCATATCCAGACATGAGGCATCCTGACACAAAATGAAGTGAGACCAACAGAGGAGCCCAGAAGAGCCAGCAAACTGAGTGCCACTAATTAAAGCTAGTTTACTCCCCGTGGTGCACCAAGGATAGGTGTGTAAATGCCGAGTGGAATGAACTAGTAATCTAGATTGGCAGGACTGCATTGTATCTAGCAAGTGTAGAGTTCCCTGATATTATATGCAATGCGTTGTGGGAAGCCCCCCACCTCCCCGAGTTTTCTCCCAACAATGTTAACTAAATAGTGAACAGGGCAAACAGAATTTGGATAAGATAGTTAAGAAGGCTGTATGAAGAGCCATGGTGGCGCAGTGATTAGAATGCAGTGTTGCAGGCTGATTTTGCTCATCGCCTACAGTTCGATTCTGACCATCTCAAGGTTGACTCAACCTTCCATCCTTCTGAGGTCAGTAAAATGAGGACCCAGAATGTTGAGGGTAATATGCTGACTCTGTAAAACCACTTAGAGAGTGCTGTAAAGCAGTATGGAGTGGTATATAAGTCCAAGTGTGCTATTGCTGTGTGAATTAATGGGAAGCTATAGTGTATAGAAACTTCCAGGTGTGACCACAGGGGATGGTTAAAAAAAAATCAAGATGGTGGCTGTGATGTTGTGATCAAAGTTTTTCCTGTTTTTTCATGTATATCACCATCTTGAGATTTTTTTTTAAACACACTTTAGAGGTATCCCTGCTAAGTCCCATGAAGAAAGTCTGAAGTAATATGAAAAGCTTAATTATGACAGAAGATTGGCAAGAGATAAGACAGCAGTGTTTAACTATCTAAAAAGAAACCACACACCTATTCTTTATTGTCCCATACTGGTAGAATAAAGGATTAAGTCACAGCAAGGCAGATTCTAATTATTTTTAAAAGATGAAGAAAACCCAATGTTGATGTACCAATTTCAAATAATTCCAGAGATACTTATTTATTAATCTGCAATACAATGTTTGTGCTGCCTTCTGTGGCTGGCTCATGTCAGATTTAGATGACATGCTCTATAAAATGTATTCATGAGCCAATAATGCTAAAGAAATACCGAAAGTTGAATAAGAGGTGAAAAATACAGCTAAATATTCAAAGCCATAATATGAAAAGGTACCCAGTGCCAGCTCGTTTTATAATCTGCTGCCCTCTCCTGGCCAGGTTCACAAACTGCACCTCAACTCAGGAAGGTGTGCTAAGAAATGCTTTTTGCCTACAGTATTCCAGTAACTATGATGGCAACTCCTGATACTTCCTTCCCTCCCACGGCAGGATGGAGAGGAGACCAATTAAACATTTCTTCATCATTTTGGAGGGACCTGGTATGAGCTTGATCTTTTCAGATAAAATTTCCATCTGATACTTGCCTTGAGGTGCAAAGATATTTTGCAATTGAAGACTGTACTCCATGGTATTTTTCCTCCTCCCTTTCCAATGAATGAGAAAAACAGGAAAAAGGAGGGAATACTCTGTTCAGGGCTGAGATGTTACACAGCATCTCAACTTATGCCTTAATAAATAGGGCAGATATAAGTGAAAGGTTTGGCTTCTTCCTTTTTCAGAGAACTCAGATAGTTAATCAGTGGGCCTTGCTCCCATTTTTAATCAGCCTTTACATGGGACGTAAAATTACATAAACGCTGCATGTTCCCAGATTGTTCCCATTCAGCAGGTTAAGTATACAATCACCCTGTCAGTTTACAAAGCTGAGAGTCCAGTCATTTTCTATTTATAGTTCTCTCCATCTTTTCCCAGCATTTTCCCCTTTACTATGTTTCTTGATGCATTTTTCCCTTCAATATTACTAAAAGAGTGAATTGATAAACTTGTTTCGTGAATAAAACATGAATGAGAAAAACAAGACACAATCAAATATAAATAAGAAAGCATTCAAAATCATTAAAGAACAACATGGAATAGCAGAACAGTGATTTTGGACTGATGCATTTCCACATGTGCCAGTGACAGGTAGATGGTAAGAATGATATAGATAGATAGATGATGGACAGACGGACAGAATTTGTACCAGCACTTTTAAAAGAGAAGATAAAACTAATATAAAGTAATTGTGATGGAATGTGCACCTCAGGAGCAATGAAGGAGAGTTTTGGCAACACAAAACTTCCCCCGAAGGTAGGGCCATATTAAGAGACTGATCAGTCCCAAGCTGGATGGTACTGGAAGGAAGAGGTTCAGGGTAGCCACACCCTAGAATCCCTAAGGATGTATCTAGTAGGTTAAAAAGTTATGGCTTTAGTTTGGCAAGATTCTGTCTATTGGATGTAAGCAAATAAAGGATTGAACTTGGTTAGATCTCAACATTCTGTCTGTGGGGTTAGCCCTGACAGCAATAGAAAATAAGGAAGAAAAAAGAAAAAAAAGGGAAAGGGAAAGCAAGAAAAGAGAAAAAAAAGTTAAAGAAAAACAGAAAAGAAAGAAAAAAGGTACAAAGATGTGGCTTCTGATATTCTTCACAGCAGTTATAAGTACAATTATATTTTAACCTCCCTCTCTAAAGTTACATCACAATACTGCTTTTTCTGCAAGATCCAATTTGGATCAGTTCCTGGGACCAGAGATTTAGTCTTTTGAGCTTTCAAACTGATGCTGGAGCCCATCCTTAGGGAACTTCTCTCTACCAGAATGTGTAGACTCTTTTCTTCTATATCCACCCTATCTAATCGTTAGAGCCATAAATCCCAAATTTATTTCAAAAGGTCTACAAGAGGTTTCAATAAATGTACATATATGTGTCAGTGTTTTTGAGATGGCATTAAAAGTAGTCCACATCCAGTACTGTAGCTCTCCAAAGCTTGTAGAGAATCCATTTTCACACCACTCTTGATTAAAGGGGCTTTCTTGCTTGTGGGTTTCATGTTTCTCAAAAGGTGAAAGGGTTTGATGGTTCTGTAGTTCTCCTTCTCAAAAATGTTAGGAGATTGAAATAAAAACTTAAAACAACCTGCCCGCCCCCAAACAAATTCACCCAGTAAGAAGGATGTGGACTAGAAGAGGAACAGAAGCAATCCATTTTATTTCTCTTTTCCATAGAATATGAATGAGGGTTCTTTGTTTTTGTTTTTGTTCTTGTTCTTTATTTTTGTTTTTGTTCTGCTACTGAGGGATATTCAAAAGATCAGGACAGGACAAGTAAGTTTTGCTTCTTGTTCTTAGCATTTTGAAATCGGCCGGTTTAAAGATAGTTAGATTTCACTTCTTAAAAATATTGTCAAGCTATTGGGAAATAAAAATCATATGGAGTGTAGAGATATCTTCCTTTTGGAAATCCCCTCACTGCTGTTCCTCATAGCCTCACATAGTCAGCAAGTAATGTGATTTTTCTGGGCACTATATGCCACCAAGGGGGAGAACCTTGAGTGCTTTTCTGAAATTCAAACTTTTCTCATCCTATCAATTAAATCAGGGGTCTTCAAATTTGACAGCTTTAAGACTTGTGGACTTCAACTCGCAGAATTCCTTCCTCGGGAATTCTGGGAGTTGAAGTCCATAAGTCTTAAACTTGCCAAGTTTGAAAACCCTTGAATTAAATGATATCCTACCATATTCTTGTCTATGTTCTTGGCTCATTGAAAATTCTAAAGCCGGGGACCTGGGGGCATCCTCTTGTTTCTTTCTTGCATCTTATTTCAATGTATTTTTTTTCCTTTGTATGTCTAAAGAGATTCTCAGTCATTCGGGTCATGATTGTCCCAAATGTGCTCCCTCCACTTCCCCTCCTTTATAAGGCACTTCCAAAGAAGCTTCTTGGATGAGAAATGAAACAGCTTCAAAGAAAACAAAGGAAGTCCAGTTGCCATTTTTTTAAAAGCATCTTTGGATTTTTCTCTGCATATTTTTATTGAAGTCAGTGAGATGATGTTACTTCTTTGAAGGCAAAACATCACTCTTTGTGATAATTTCAAATATTGAAATATAGCTAGATTGTAGCTTCAACCATCAGTGTTGACTCAAGAGTATATGATGCCTCTAGGCCACATGGACTGATGATGCAATCTCTGGTTGATGTGAAGATTTGCATATCAGGCAGGACATGCTTCATAAGCTTTAGCACTCTAGTCCAGTAGTTACTTGATGTTAGCCTATAGTTGGCCTTGCTCTTCATGTACACTTCCTTAGACAACTGCTTTCTTTCTTTCCAGTGACCTTGTTCTTTTTTTTTTAATTTTAAAGGAAAACTTTATTAAAGATTAAAAAATAAAAACATTATGTACAATACATCGAATACAACTTTACGTCGCAGACAAAATCTATATATACGAATACATAATAGATAAACCTATAAAACATATGTTTCTGATCAACTAAGACAGTGTGATTTTTTCTTGGTAATAATTTTACTACTATTCGTTTCTTAATTTAATAAAAGTTCTTAATTTAACCACTCCATTCATCAAAACCATCTCTTTTAATTTCCTGTTTTTTTCTCTTTAATCCACTTATACTATTTATCCCAAGCTGTAATATATCTTGAGTCTTCCTTATTCCTAAGTTTTTGTGTGAGTAGGTCCATTTC
Organism: Pseudonaja textilis; assembly: GCF_049901715.1. NCBI lineage: Eukaryota > Metazoa > Chordata > Lepidosauria > Squamata > Elapidae > Pseudonaja > Pseudonaja textilis. Next base: position 25,181,032 of record NC_141992.1, on the reverse strand, counting down.
AGCACAGTCAAGTATTTTCTGAGTAATCAAATTATTTGTTGGCATTTGATCGCCCTTCCAACATTGTGCCAACACAATTCCTGCCGCTGTGATCATATGGAGAATTAAATATTTCATTTCATTTTCATAGTCCCCTTTTAACATTCCCAACAAAAATATTTCAGGTTTAAATTCTAATTGAATACTTGTAATTTCTTTTATCCACAGTCTAATTTTTTCCCAATATTTTTTACTTTTTAGGTAGAGCCACCAAGTGTGGAAGAAGGTGCCCCTCGTTTGCTTACATTTCCAGCACATCAGACTCATGTTTGGATAAATGATAGCTAACCTTGAGGGTGACAGATACCACCGGTAACACATTTTATATTGATTTTCTTTATAGATTGCCGATTTTGTTATTTTGTAATTTTGAATCCAGTTTTTTTCCCAATCTTCCAAATTAATATTATGCCCTACATTCCTTGCCCATGCAATCATTGGGCCTTTAACTATTTCTTCTGCCATTTTGTATTCTCACAAGTAGTTATACATTTTTGAGATTAATTTTTCATCTGTTCCCTCAAATATTTTATCTGGTTCAGTTTTATCTCAATTCCAAATTCTTCTTTTATATCTTGCCAATGACCTTGTTCTTATCCATGCACTCATTAACTATTAAGGCAACATTTGTGGTTGAGATAATTAAATATTTCTCTAAACACCATACACATTTGCAACCCAGTTTTCTATGTTGGAAACTGCACTAATACAAATCAGTCCCTAAATATAAGCAGCAATAAAGACAGGTCAAGAGCTCTTGAATGGGTAGGTACTTCATGTCTCTAATTGTATAGGGAATTGTAAATAAATTCTGAGCAATTTAGATTATATAAAATATAAGTATAATATATAAGTATCAAAGAGAGCTGATGTTTTTATGTTTTGTTTGTTTGTTTGTTTGTTAAAAAACCAATAAAATTGTTTTTTTAAAAAAAAGATTATATAAAATGCTACCGTATATTGGTTCCCTGAAGACCTTCCTCCTATCTTCACCTTATTAGATTCATTGGGACAGTGATAAGTAAAGGAGTTTAAAAATATACTGTTCACTCAGAAAGGATGACAGATTGGCTCATGTAAGAAGAAATAAATCTGTTCTGTTAGTTTTACAAATCAAAGAAAGTCTGTGAAAGGAAACTGCTGAAAAGAAGAAAAAGAAATAGGTAATAATTCTAAAATTTACAAATTCTAACCTAAATTCTATTCTAAAAAAATAAAAATGAGAAACAGAAGATCTTTCAGCAATCAAGGTACAGATTGTGCAGGGTTACTCATCTTTTTAAAATGAAGTTAATAAAATTTACTCACTTTCCAAATAAGGGCAGTGAACAAAGAAGGCAAACAATTAGAGATTTAGGAATATTTGCAGCATTGACACACTTGTAATATTGAAGCCAAAAGTTTGTCCCTGTGAACTGTTTGAATGCTAAGTCAATTAGAAGTCTTCTTTAAACTGTTCTGAGTTTTCTGAAACAGCAATGGATAAGTGGAACTGAAGTCTAATCAACCTGGAAGGAAAGATGTAGGTTGCCAATACCTCTTCTGATAAATACGTAATATATTACTTATCAAATTTCCTTTTCAACCATGAGAGTTCAAAGACATCCACAATTCTTAAGGCATTGCTGGAATATTCCTTCTGGCAATTAGCATGTTGGGTTTACTTGCTATGTGGACACAAAAAACAACTATTATTAGCAACCTCTAAATATGGTCACCTTCTCTCTGTTTTTTGCTTTCTCTTAAAAGGACAAGTGGGAACCACGAAGTGTAACTTTCAGGAGAAAACCACACAAGCAGTACAAGGAATAGCTAGCTTCAAAGATCACAGAAGCTATGAGTTGTTCTCTGAAGAGATTAGAGTGATGTAGTAAAATCAGGGGAAGTTTTCTATGCTGGAAATAGAAACAATTCCTCTTTTTACATCTTGGAAATTCCATTTCTCTTAATCCCAGTTTCCAGGAATATTCAAAAATTTGCTTGTCAAATTCTACTATGGCCTTCTTGTAAGCCAGGGCCATCAAATAGCGTTTCAAGAGCTTCTATGAACTACTGCATATCAAGTACACTTATGACCCTAAAGAATGCATAAGGTAAAATGCTAAGAAGTGGGTTACTTAGCAGATCTGTCAGGTAGAAACGTTATTGGATTACCCATTCTAGATTGTTGATGTGGATGTTTGGGAATGTGTGCATGTACACACATATGTACTTATTTTATATCCATGAAATATTTTTTTGTGAGATGAAAAATCCTGCATAAAGTAAAATAATTGGTAACATGTCAGGTTCAATGCTAGGTGACAACCTCATATGCTAGTTTTCTATATTTTAATCTGGAAAAGTTCTAGAAATGCTGGAGATGGCATCATCCATACATTTCTTTGCATGGCTTTAAGATATTCTCAACATCTGAGTAATTTCACTGTATTTTCTGCTTTGGGAGTTGTCAAATTCTACTCTGTTTTATGAGAAACAATAACAAAACTCATTTCTATTTGAGTTTCTGCAACCTTTCTGGGCAGCCAGCTGAAACCCTTGCCATTTTCTGGGATTTGCATACACCCTATAAAGATGCACTATCCTGTTCACATAACTTCTCCCTTCCTTCATAGATAGAACTCATCTCCTTCCTTCTTTCACTCTTTCATGATTGCCACCACAGCAATAGGCAACAATCATGGTCGCATTTGAGAAAAATGCCTAATTATAAAACTATCAACATGCTATGATTTCCCAATTCACAAGAGCTTTTGAATGCAAAAGAGAAATGTTAGCAAGGCAGTTGAGAAACCTTTCATTGCTTTTAAAATAAAAAAAATAAGCAAACAACTGGCTTGTTCTTGCAATAGCTTTTTATCATAGCATCCTCTTAGAATTTTAGGCAAATCACCAGATAATTGCACGTAGAATAGTGTGTCTCTGTGTGAATTAATTAATTCATTATTCATTCATTCTTGGGATGAAGGAATATTTGCTACTGATTTTGTCTTCTGCTATCGTTCACTTAAGAGAGGACTGATTGGCTCATGGATGTCCCTGGTGAATTCAAGGTCAAATAAAATGAAGACAAAGTTTTCTTTCCAGCTGCTTTGTCAGGGATTGGTGGGTGAAAATTCAGATTGTATGGATGTGCCCCTTCTTTAGTGTTTTGTAAAAGTATTTTCTAGGGAAGAATTATGCAACACTCCCTATTTACACTAGAAGCAGCTTTATAAAATGAAATAATGCTTGTATTATACTGGCTTTGAGACTTTTTCTCAAATTGTTTCTGAGTCTATACCAAGATTGACCATAGATTTTTGAGTGGATTGGTGATTGACTTACAAAATCAAGTTTGTGCTGGATATTTACTAACTAGCACCAACTGAAGGTATACTCATATCTCTGAAATCAAACAGAGCTTTTTTGGTTAATTATTACATGGAATAACAAGCGAGTCAGCTTCCCATGAAAAACATACCTGAAAACACCTGGCACTTAGCATAGGTCATATGAAAAGAACCTAGGAATTATATTTCAAGGTGTGGCTGTTCCTATTACAAATAATTGCACTACATTCTCTCTTTAAATCCAGTAGCTTCAGAAACTGGAGAAATAAATATGCTGAGCAGTTTGGTAGACCAGTTATCTTATTATGAAGGTTTTGAATTATATGGCACTCTTTTTCTGGCTGCAGCGCCATGATGAATTCTGTGTAATTAGAAACTTTGCAGCCACAGATAGTTCATCCAAGTGGTTTATGAGCCTTATTGGGATCTGGTTGATTAATCACTCCAGGAAACAGGATATTGGGTTTAGTAGCCTTACCAGAAAGTGATATAATTCAGATGTGTCTTGGAAGTTCTGTTTGATTTGAGAAATAAATGATGAATCAGTGACAGCTCACAGTTACCACACACACAATTTCTCTCCTTCCTCTTCTGTTTGTTTTGGGTACTTTTTAAAAACTTTGGCTATTCTGTTAGCAAACTCTGGAGAATTGCTTTATCTCTTGGTCAAGCAGCAACATTTTCTTCTACGGTGTTGCTGTATCATTCCCACCCCCCCCCAAGTTCTTTTCCATAGTTTGATTTTGGCTTACATCATGATAATTGAATTTCAGGCATGAACTGGATTTCCATATTGTTAAGCCAAAGAGCACTTTAGCACAAGTGGAAAGATCAGCATTAAAAAATGTGCCTGAGAGTCCTCATTGTTCATTGCATGGTATTGGCATATTGTCCTGAATTGACTTTCTACATCTTAACCAACTCAATGAGCTTCTTTTTAGAGCAGCAAACTAAGGCTCTGGTTAAAAAAAAAAATAAGACTCTTAAAATGGGCACTGATGTGAAAGATAATGAAGAGATTGGAATACAGGTAGTGCTTGACTTATAACAGTTCATTTAGTGACTGTTCAAAATTACAACGGCACTGAAAAAAAATAACGACTGTTTTTCACAAATTACGGTACAACCATTGAAAGCTTCTCCATGGCCATGTGATCAAAATTCAGACACTTGGCAACTGACTCATATTTATGAAGGTTGCAATCAGGGATGGGATTTTACTGGTTTGTCCTGGTTCGGGTGGATCAGCTGATTTACTCATTGGGAGTAAGAAGGTTGCAGCAGAAGGTAAGTTTTAGAGCTGAAAAAAGCAGCGTTTTAAAAATACTACACACGTGCAAAGCATATGCTCACTAAACAAGTTTTTACATTGGTTGAATCACATCCCTGGTTGCAATATCCTGGGGCATGTGATCACTTTTTATGACATAATTATAAACTAAAAGCCTATGGAGATTCTCAATCATCCAGGTAATGGTTGTCCCAAAGGTGCTTTTCAGGAGACAACTGGACTTCCTGTTTTTTTCTTTGAAGACATTTCACTTCTCATCCAAGAAGCTTCTTCAGCTCCGACAGCATGGCGACAGGATCTTCCATTCCCCACTATCCTGTCAGAACTGAAGAAGCTTCTTGGATGAGAAGTGAAATATCTTCAAAGAAAAAAACAAGAAAGTCGAGTTGTCTCCTGAAAAAGCAATTTCGGGGTAATTATAAACTGATTCCCAGTCTCATTTCGCCCCTTTTACTCACTGATACACTTTGCTGCGCATTTTACTTACAGGTAGTCCTTGATTTACAATGGTTCATTTAGTGACTGTTCAAAGTCACAACGGCACTGAAAAAAGTGACTTATGGCAATTTTTCACAGTTATGACCTTTGCAGCATCCCCATAATCATGTGATCGAAATTCATATGCTTGGCAACTAATTCATATTTATCACCTTTGCTGTGTCCTGGGGTCATGGGATTATCTTTGTGACCTTCCGAGAAGCAAAGTCCATGGGGAAGCCAGATTCACTTAACAACCTTGTTACTAACTTAACAACTGCAGTGATTCACTTTACAACTGTGGCAAGAAAGGTTGTGAAATGGGACAAAACTCACTTAACAAATGTCTCACTTAACAACAGGAATTTTGGGCTCAATTACGGTCATAGGTTGAGGACTACCTGTGGGTGATGTATCTGATACACAACTCTGAATCACGGAATTATGTCTCAATCAGTATGATTTCAGGTCATGCCAATTAGGAGTCCCAAGAACTGTAATGCCAGCACATTTAGAAGGGATCAGGGTTAGGGTTCTACTCAAAACTAGTTCTACTCAAAAACACCTGGAAACTACAAAACAGGGAAATATTCACTAAAACAAGCTAAAGGCATGAAAAATACGTTATTCTTCAGTGACTGTTTAAAAGGCAGTTTTATTAAGCATTGAAAAGAAATGGAACAATCCAGAGGTGGTATTCAGCAGGTTCTGACCAGTTCTGGAGAACCGGTAGCGGAAATTGTGAGTAATTCAGAGAACTGGCACATACCACTTCTGACTGGAGATTTTAGAATATCCTTCCCCTGCCACGCCCACCAAGCCACGCCAACAGAACTGGTAGTAAAGAAATTTGAATCCCACCACTGGAACAATCCTAAGAAAGTATAGAACTCTTTGATGATAGTATAATATACTTCCGCTAAAAATAAAGGAAATTAATGAAGGCCAAAAATGTGGTGAAAATTAAATGGGTCCAATACAGGTCTTCTTTTCAAAACCAACAGGAGATTATGAATTTTTGGAGATTCACAGTTCAAGGGACTTGGAAAATCAACCCGTTTATTTATAAAGAAAGGGGGAAATAGACAAAGCATTCTTAATGGGCAAAATATAGTTTTGTTATGAATGGTAGTAGAATATGAACAAAGAAACTATTCATTCCAACTTGATTTAAGTCTGCAGCCAATACAGTGATAAATATGCCCTATCCTCAAGCTGTAAATGTAGATTAAAGAGAAGAAAGCTATTACAGGCAAGAACAAACACACTGATTCTTTATCAGAACAGTGGTTTATCAGCATGACGGATGTTTGGCAGATGATGGGAGCATTAGGATTGTGTCAAGTTCAAGGAACTATAAACATGGCAGTAAAACAAGCATGCAACCTTTTTACCTTGTGTGCATAGCCGTATAAAGCTGTTTAGTATCATTCAATGTATACACAGAGAGAGGCATAAATGCAGTTGAGTCTCAGGTTCTAGTTTATATTATGTCCAATGTTAACATATAGTATACATGTGTGTGTGCACACACAGAGATGTCTATAGAGAAATGTATATGTTTTAAATGTGAATTGCATGTATGGACACTGGCTGAATGAGGAGTCAATAGCTGCCATCTTAACAGAATAACAGAGTTGGAAGGGATCTTGAAGATCTTCTGAATCTAGTCCAACCTCCTGCTCAGGGAGGAAATCCTATACCTTTTCAGAGAAATGGTTGTCCAATCTCTTTTTAAAAACTTCCAGTGCTGGATACCTATAACTTCTGAAGGCAAGCTCTTGCGCTGGTTAATTATTCTCATTGCTCTCTTAATTTCCTCTATTTATACATAGTGTCACCGATCACAGAGGAAAGGAGTTCTTGATAGAAATGTGTATAAATTTAGGACAATTTTTTTCCTTTTTATATATCTATATCTATCTATGTCTATCTATATATACCGCTCAAAAATATAAAGGGAACACAAAAATAAGATATCCTAGATCTGAATGAATGAAATATTCTTATTAAATACTTTGTTCATTACATAGTTGAATGTGCTGATAACAAAATCACACAAAAATTATCAATGGAAATCAAATTTAGCAACCCATGGAGGTGTGGATTTAGAGTTACACTCAAAATTAAAGTGGAAAAAAACACTATAGGCTGATCCAACTTTCATGTAATATCCTTAAAACAAGTCAAAATGAGGCTCAATAGTGTGTGTGGCCTCCATGTCCCTGTATGACCTCCCTACAATGCCTGGGCATGCTCCTGATGAGGTGGCGGATGGTCTCCTGAGGGATCTCCTCCCGCACCTGGACTAAAGCACCCCCCAACTCCTGGACAGTGTGTGGTGCAACGTGGCATTGGTGGATGGAGCGAGACATGATGTCCCAGATGTGCTCAATTGGATTCAGGTCTGGGGAACGGGCAGACCAGTCCATAGCATCAATGCCTTCGTCTTGCAGGAACTGCTGACACACTCCACCCATGATGTCTTGCTAATTGCCTATGTTTTCCACCTGTTGTCTATTCCATTTGCACAAGAGCATGTGAAATTGATTGTCAATCAGTCTTGCTACCTAAGTGGACAGTTTGATTTCACAGAAGTGTGATTGACTTGGACTTACATTGTGTTGTTTAAGTGTTCCCTTTATTTTTTTGAGCAGTTGTATATCTATCTATATTTATTTGTCTGTCTGTCTGTCTGTCTGTCTGTCTGTCTATCTATCTATCTATCTATCTATCTATCTATCTATCAATCTATCTATCTATCTATCTATCTATCAATCTATCTATCTATCTATCTATCATCTATCTATCATCTATCTATCATCTATCCAGGGGTGGGATTCAAATTTTTTAACAACCGGTTCTGTGGGCATGGCTTAGTTGGTGGGCGTGGTTTGGTGGTCATGTGATTGGGTGGATGTGGCTTGGTGGTCATGTTATTGGCTGGGCGTGGCCAACTCAACATCACTCACATTGAGGCACGTATCACTTCGCCTGGCCTCTCATGACTGTGGGGATGCTGCAACAGTCGTAAGTGTGAAAAATGGTCATAAGTCACTTTTTTCAGTGCCATTGTAACTTTGAATGGTCACTCCACACAAGCAAAGTACCAGCAAAAGAGGGAAAGAAAACTTCAGAGAGGTCCCTGAGACAGGAAGTCTAGTCCTGCAAGAATGTAATAAGGGTTAACGGAGAGGCAGTTTCTTAAAGCAACACCAGAATGTTTCCTTCCTGCCTTCCTTACAGGATTAGGCCAGTAATTTCTTCTAACAACCAGTTCTCTGAACTGCTTAGAATGTTAACAACCAGTTCTAGTGAATAGGTGCGAACTGGTAGAATCCTATCTATCTATCTATCTATCTATCTATCTATCTATCTATCTATCTATCTATCTATCTATCTATCTTAAATTTGCACAACTTTAATAAACTCTACAATGGCCTTAGCATGCTGAAAGTCACATATAAAAAAGGGAAAGTCACATAAAAATATGTTAAAAAGTGAGTAGAAACAGAATAAAAATTAAATTAGGGAAAGATTAAATGGATGGAAGTAATATTATGTAATTATTTAATGATTGCATGTTAATGCTTGAGTCCACCCACACAGATGCACAATTTATATCGATCTCTACCTGTTTAAATTAAATTAAAAATCATGTGAGAAAAAAAAGATATCCATGTTCATTCTCTTTTTTCCATGCCTCTTGTCCTCTGCCTTTCTCTCTCACATACTCACTTATCATTTTTATACTGGTGACTCCCAATATCTTCATATCTTAATCTGAAGTGACATAACAACTGTTTCTATCACTGTTATTTTGTCACCATAATGTCTAGAAAGCTCTTGAAAATACTATAAATAAATTGCTAGGAGAAGATAAAAAGAAGCCTTGAAGATCACATCTGACAGCCAGTGTGGTGTAGTGATCAAACTGTTGGTTTGTGTACAGATCCAGTTTGTGGTCCACTGTTAGCCACAGAAGCTGGCTGGGGGACTATGGGCCAGTCACTAAGCTTAACTTACAATATGTAGTTGTTGCTTGGAAAAATAGAAGGAAGTGCTATGTACAAGGCCTTCAGCTTCTGTGCAGGATATAAATTTAATCAATCCATAATTCTGATTCTAAGGGTCAATGCAGCCTTCACATCTTCTGTGAAACTGAATTGGATTTGAACTCTTCAGATTCACAACCAGCTTGATTGTGAATTATGAGACTTGAATTCTAACCAATTTGGGAGGACATTGGTTAAGGCTATATAGGACTGCAATGAATGCCTGAAGCAGTTCTAAGTCTAAACATAATTATGGCTGTCTATTAAAACTATCACACTATCTATATGCATGTACTTTCCAAATAAGAATATTTGTAATACAGGTATTCCTTGACTTACAACAGTACATTTAGTGACCATTTGAAGTTACAATTGCAATGAAAAAAATGACTTATGACTGTTTTTCAAACTTACAACCATTGTAGTATCTTCATAGATTCATAATCAAAATTCAGATGCTCGGCAACTGACTCATATTTATGATGTTTGCAGTGTCCCGGGCAGTGGTGGGATTCAAAAACTTTTACTACTGGTTCTGTGCGTGGCTTGGTGGGCATGACATTGCTTGGTGGGTGTGGCTTGGTGGGCATGGCAGGGGAAGGATACTGTAAAATCTCCCTTCCATCCCTACTCCTGGGGGAAGGTTACTGCAAAATCCCATTCCCTCCCCACCCCACTAACCAGCTCCGTACTCCTGTGCAGGGCAACAAAAGAAGGCCCAGCTGATCAGCTGGGACTTGCGAGGGAGAGAAAAATGGGGGTGGGGCCAGTCAGAGGTGGTATTTGCCGGTTCTCCGAACTACTCAAAATTTCTGCTACCAGTTCTCCAGAACCGGTCAGAACCTGCTGAATACCACCTCTGATCCCGGGGCTGTGTGATCCCCTTCTGTGACCTTCTGCCAAGCAAAGTCAATGGGGAAACTAGATCCACTTAGCAACCATGTTACTACCTTAACAACTGCAGAGATTCACTGAAAAACTGGGGCAAGAAAGGTCATAAAATGGGACAAAACTCACTTAACAAATGTTTCACATAACATAAGAAACATATAGATTTGAAACCAGAGATTTTTTTATTGGGAATTTTACCTGATACATATAATAAAAATTGGAAGTATTTGATTGTAAATGTATTAACAGCGGCTAGGATTGTATTTGCTAAAAATTGGAGGAGTGAGAAAATTCCAACAGAGGAAGAAACTATTAAGAAAATATTGGAATCTGCTGAAATGAGTAGATTGACATTTGAAATTAGAGAACAAGAAGATAAACAATTTTATGAAGTTTGGGACCTTTTTTATCAATGGTTAGATAATAAAATATATTAATAGAATATTTAGAAACTTAGGATATAATGAATATATACTTCCTTTTTTTTCCTTTTTCTTTGATACTATTTTTATAAAATTTTATTAACATTTATTAAGATGGACTTGGTATGATTTTATGATTTGTTGTAAAATAAATTATAGTTATCTCGTTAAAGTATGAATTAACAAAATTATAGTCAAATGATTGTTCAGTAATGATATTAGGTTATATAATTGTTGATTGATAATATGAGTTATTATGTAATATAACTATAATGGCGACTAGGAAATGGACAAAAAAAGTGGTAAACCAACCGATACACTGTTTGTAAATCTACGAAGGAGGATGATGCTTTTATGTTTTATGTGTTTTTGTTTGTTGTTAAAATCAATAAAACTTAAAAAAAAGAAGAAGCACCAGAGCAGGAAGCAATTCATCACTGAATAGTAGCTCTTATAAAGGCAACAAAGAGCACAAACTAGGCAACTGTGCTCTGTGGGGAATTGCTGCCTTCCAGAGACGTAATAAAGGTTACTGCGTTCCAGCACATGTAAGCATTACAATTAGAGTATGGGAAGATACTAATTTGTCCTAAAATAGATTCTGCCTTATGCCCTGGCTTGTAGAGAAAGGTAATAATGGTAATATCTTTGTTGCAATCGCTCACCAGAATTTACGAGGAAACAAATAACAGCCTCTATTTCAAAGTGAAACAACATAAAATGATAGATAAATAATTAAAGCAATCAGGGCATGTCTACTATAAAATTCTGGCACATTCAGAAATAGCAAATCATACAAATTTCACAAAAGTATGTTCGTATGTACACCAATCCGAATTGTCTGAGTGCTTTTTTAGATAGGGAGTTATAAAGTGGGTCCTTGTATAAGATGCCCTATAGAAATCCATCTACACGGCCTTAGCTTATAAGGGATATTGTTTTTGTACTTGCCCTCAAGAACAATTGCTGGGAAGACATTGAAATGTGCTGATGTTGGTGGTCTTCACAGCTTAAGGACACTTACTTAAGTATCTTGCTGGTCTAAAAAAGGGGGATTGGGAACTTGTTTAGAAAGGTAACTGAATGGATGAAAGAATGGATACATATAATGTACATGTTAATATGACCTGGGGATTTGAAGAATTTTTGGACTACAATTCTTGTAAGGGCATGGCTGGATGCCTGCCTTAATGAATTAGCTTCTAGCCACTGAGAATAGAAAGCAGAAAAATATGATGGCATCACACTGCCCTGATTATAAAGTCCTATTCAGATTCAGGAAAAAAAGTAGAAAGAATGATACCGTCTCTATAATTCTAATATAGGAGGCATAGAGGAGAGAAATTGGTGGATCTAGCTGAGTTCTTCAGTTTATTTCCTTTCCCTCAGTCATCACCTGGTAGCAGGAAGAACCATCAGTTGCTCAACTTAATGCCAATAAGGCAGGGTTGAGCAACTATAGGAACGTGTCAGGTCCCGGATGCTTTGCTTTGTGCCCTGTCACTTGGACTATTTCTGAACATGAGTCTAGCACTCGTTTGAAAATGTGCTAAGCCGGTGTCTAAAAATATCCTTGCTGAAAAGAGGGGTGGAAAGTTGAAGTGAGACGGAGGGAGACACGTATTCAGAAATAGCTTGGCTGACAAACCAGAGGCACGGATGGAGATTTTCAAGTAGCATTGGAGGGTAGTCCTTACTATTTCATCTCCTACCAGAAGTGTCTACTAGATGTAGTCAAAAAAGTGTTTGCTTGTTGCACATAAATAATAATAGATAGAGCTTTGATTGTGCTGCTTTGGCAGCCATTTTATCTTTTTTGCTTATATCCTGTGGATAACCCTGGCTCCTGCCCTCCCTCATACTGGGAGTTGCTAGTTGAGTCAGCAGATCCAGCAGAGAAGCCCAGATGAAGTAGAAGTGAGCAATTGATACCAAGTAAGCTTCATCCTCAAATGATTCAGGAGACCACCAGTGCCAATTGTTAAGTGGACTGGCTGGCTGCAGGCAAATATTTTTATTTTATTTGCCCAATTTTGAAAACAACCATCTCCCTCACAGAAAATAGTCCATAAAATAACATTGCAAAATGTCATTGGGAAAAATGTCATTGGCTGCCCCTTGTAAAGCACTTTGTCAACAGAACCAGCAAAAAAATCTGTAATGTATTTTTGGTGTCAGAACCAGCAACACACACTCATTCTGGTGTAATTGACTTTCTGGGTAGCTAGCTCCTGGTTCCCCCTCCCCACCCCCCACCCCGCTTAGGTCTTTATTGCTCTTTCAGAAGAGAGAGTTTTGAATGTGAGGAGTCCTGATCAATCCTGGAAGCACCAGTCAGAATTAGATGGGCAGCTGTGGAAATGTCTGGTTTCTCTTGCAGGCCCTGGCAAAATGTCGCTAGTGTGTAGAGCCTAGAGGAATGGGATGTGCCCACAGCGGCTTTAAGTGGCTAAGAGAAGCTGGCTGGATCCCAATTCTGACTCCCCAACCACCCCATTGGTCATTAAAAATCCTAAAATGGCCCCAGAGAGAGAATTATTTTGGGAAAAGAGAATACAATAGTTGCCATTTGCTTTAGTATTCAATCTGTTAAATACCTATTTTAATTTATATATTCCTTCAGTGTAAGAACATACCTTTTTACTCTTAGGCAAAAAAAAAAAGATCTTAAAACTCATTTAAAAACAGCCTTTATCAAAACCATGTCTCCAATTAAAACCTAATTGTTTCTTCTACATTATTTACATACTCTTAATGTAATGCAAATATGGAAATTGGAAATATGCAATGCAAATACGGAAATAGGAAATACAAATAGGAAATATGAAGGAATGTGTGATCCCCAAATAATATCTCCTAGTTTAGTTCCCTGGGCTATATGAATAAAAATGTTTCATGATATTCTTTGTCCTTGTACTGACTTCAATTGAAGCACAAGGCCTTTTAAAAAATTATTATCACAACAGATTATTTCAGGTTAACTCCTGAAAGTGTCTCTTCCCAGTCAGTGGGGAAATCGACCCCGAAGACCTTCAGGCTGGCAAAAGGAAACAGCATTCTCTGTTAAATTGGAGCTGGGTGTCTCCTCTTCTGTCCTTCGGAGCACTGAGAAACTGCCCTTCAGTTAGGAGTTTTCAACGCCTTTTTATTCTTACTCTCAGATTAAAGTTGCCTAGAAAAACAAAAAGCCTTTCATTTCCATTGCTTTGGGAGGTGTGAGGTAGGTACTTGGGTGTGGTGCCTTAGTGGAGAGCAAATACTGTATATCAAGTGATACAATGTCTTACCGAGTAAACAGAAGTGAGGTAATGTTTCTAACCAGTTGGGCAAGAACACCTTTTCTGGAGCTTATAAAGAACGGCACAAATAATTACATAAAATATATATATGGGGGCAGGGGGGTTGTTTTGCACGGAGTCAGGATTCTCTTTTTTCATGCCTTTCTTTCTGAAAGTAAAACACCACCAGGATAGCATGCAAGCAAATAATAAAAATATTAATATAGAATCAGAAGGAAACAAAAAACTTGAAATGGCATGGAAGATCTAAAGACCATAGGCTACTTGCCCCCTTGTAACCATGTTAGAGACACATTGAAATTTGGAGGTAAACAACTATTTTCCTAATGCAGTGTTTTGTCTTTTAAGCAAAAAAGATTTCATAAGCCTTTTTAGCAGGTTAGATTAAAAAAACAACAAGCAACTTCTATGTTCTCTAGGACAGCGGTAACATTAATTAATGCCTCTCTAGTTAATGCTTAGTACTAGGGGTGGGATTCTACCAGTTCGCACCTATTCGCTAGAACCAGTTGTTAACATTCTAAGCAGTTTGGAGAACCAGTTGTAAGAAGAAATTACTGGCCTAATCCTGTAAGAAAGGCAGAAAGGAAACATTCTGGTGTTGCTTACAGAAACTGCCTCTCTATTAACCCTTATTACATTTTTGGCAGGACTAGACTTCCTGTCTCAGGAACGTCTCTGGATGTTTTTTCCCTTCCTTTGCTGGTACTTTGCTTGTGTGGAGTGACCATTCAAAGTTACAATAGCACTGAAAAAAGTGACTTATGACTGTTTTTCACACTTACGACTGTTGCAGCATCCCCCCAGTCATGAGAGACCAGGTGTGCCTCAATGTGAGTGATGTTGAGTTGGCCACGCCCAGCCAATAACATGACCACCAAGCCACGCCCACCCAGTCACATGACCACCAAGCCACACCCACAGAACCAGTTGTTAAAAAATTTGAATCCCACCCCTGCTTAGTACCTTTCTTTGGTGTGAATGTCCAAGCAAAGATGGAAGAGAAGGAGGGTGGGGGAAAACTAGAATACTCAGAAATTTACAATGTTTAGGCAAAAACTGGTTCTAGATTACTGCTAAACTGCAAATGGCTATCATATGGAAGTTTGTTCATTCAAAACCCAGTTGCCATGCCCATCTAACAACAAAACTCCTATTTTTCTAACGCCAAACTGATGCTTTCTGTTTCCTATCTAGCTTCCTCCACAAGCAAAGTTTGTTATTTTCTCTGAGCTGATAAGAATATTTTGAAACAAGGTACTGAGCTGCACACATCCTCCATTATATTTATTAAGAATACTAAGGAGTTGATGAGAAGTTCAGAGAATAACAACAAAAGAGAGACATTCAAGGAAATTAAAATCCAGTATTGGAAACAGGCATGTTGTGTCATGATTGTTTTCCATTTTGTTAAAAAAGATAGCTGTAACAACAGCAACAACAACAATAAAAAGTTATATGGGGCAGAGAACCTGACATATGTTAGAAAGCCTTCCTGCATGTTGTGGTAAGAAATGTATTGTCACAAGATTGCAATGAAAACACTCAGGGCAACCTACTAGGATCAATTTCTCTTGTGCTATTTTCATTTTATCGATGTTTTGGTCAGCAGAAACTTCTTGTTGGAATCTCCCATAGTTTTGTCATCTACCCAAAATTCATATTCCTACAGGGCTGCCAGTAGTTTCTCTTCATCTCTGTCCCTATGTATGCTTTTTAAACTTGCAGCAAACAAATAAAACAACTCTTGCTTTAATAAACTCTTTCTTTTACCTGAGCATGTCAATGTTCCATGCTTCACAATCTTTTGAAACTCCTTTGAATCAGAATATTTCTCTCCCCCCAAGCTGAACATATTCCTATAAGAAACTATTCTGTTCTTCTACCATGCAGGCAAGTGGCTCCAGACAGCCCTTGTGCAAAGGACTCTCTGTGTAGGAGAAAAGGGGATGGAAATTACATCTCAAGCTCCATTAATTTTTTGAGCTTGATTTAAGAATATCTGAGATTACGAATCAGTTCTGGTCAACTTCTTCTCTCTCAAAGTTTAGATTTTTTAAAATTATTTTTATTTTTATTTATTTTATTTTATTTTTATTTATTTTATTTGTTTATTTTGTCAAGCAATTATAAGATAACAGTTATAAGTATAAACATAGTTATGAATACATGAAATGGATACATATAAGAAAAATAAAAAGAAACAATAGGACAGGGACGGTAGGTAGGCACATTGGTACCCTTATGCACGCTCCCTACAGACCTCTTAGGAAAGGGGTGAGGTCAATAGCAGACAGTCTAAGGTTAAAGTTTTTGGGGTTTGGGGAAGAAACCACAGAGTCAGGTAGAATATTCCAGACATTGACCACTCTGTTGCTGAAGTCGTATTTCCTACAATCAAGTTTGGTGCGGTTTATCTTGAGTTTGTATCTATTGTGTGCTCTTGTATTATTATGGTTGAAGCTGAAGTATTCATTGACAGGTAGGACATTGCAATCTATAATTTTATATATACTATACTTAGATCGGATCGAAGGCGGCATAGGTCTAGGTTTTCTAGGTCTAGAATTTCAAGTCTGCTGGTATAAGGCATTCTGCAATGAGTAGAGGAGTGGAGAATTCTTCTCGTGAAATATTTCTGGACTTTCTCAACTGTATTAATATCAGATACGTAATGCGGGTTCCAGACTGATGAGCTGTATTCAAGTATTGGTCTAGCAAATGTTTTGTAAGCTCTAGTTAGTAGTGTGATATTACCAGAGAAAAAGCTACGTAGGATTAGGTTAACAACTCTTAATGCCTTTTTGGCTATGTAGTTACAGTACGCTCTGGCACTTAGATCATTAGAGATGAATACTCTATGTTATTTGCTACATCACCATGTTTTCCAAAAGGAATCCAGTTCTACATATAGTATTATCCTATGCATGCAACAAAAGTTTGCTTACTGATTTTGCTCAGGAAAAGGAAGTGCAACTTTGATTTTAAAACTTCCAAAATGAGGTGGAAAGAATGGTGATGCGCAGGTGGGGATTATTCAAAGCAGTTTATTCAAACCTTGCCCTTATGCCTGCCCCAACTCCTGCCAACCTAGCAGTTCAAATGCATGCAAATGCGAGTAGATTAATAGGTACCACCTTGATAGGAAGGTTCCCATCAGAAGGCATTCTATGCAGCTCAGCGTATAGTCATGCCAGCCACATGTTCACGGATATGTGTTTGGATAAAACTAGCTCCCCCTCCAGCCCCCTAGAGTTGGACACAATTTGAGAGGGGAAACATTTATTTTTTAAAATAAAATGTAGTCTGCTGAAGGGGAAAAAAACGTGTTTGGGTATACATATATGAAATGAAAGTACGCTCATAATCAGCTTTCCCTCATAATCGAAATAAATCTTAAATGCAGATAAATATATTAGCACATATTTTTTCCAGGTCCATACTGTACCCCTTCCTTATCTCCGTGGTCATCCATGTAGCTAAAAATCAGAATATACACTCTGTGGATAGAACCACCTACATCGAGGGTGCCTTGCTTATGTGGCTTATTTACAAAATACATGTCTCTTTGTAAAGCAGCATAAAGAGGCATGCATGTTGATGGTGCTATGTAAGCAAACTGACAAACATGAAATAACATTTTGTTCTGATTCTGACTTGGAGACATGGCGTTTGATCTCTGCAGGCTTGGCTTTCCTTTCTGTAATAATGATTGCTGAGCCTGACTCATTTAAAATGGTTCCTGCTCATACCTGTAGGATGGTGTAAGCCCACCTGCCCCATAGAAACCTAGCTGGCTCTTGAAAGTACAGAATAAAACAAGCAGTACATTCACTGAAAATTTAACCATTCTTCTGTTTGAGTTGATTATATTAAGACAATTGCTTGCAAAAGTAAAATCCCCTTGTTTGTTTTTGTTTGAAAATGAATATCAATCAACATTCCTGTTAAATTTCTTAAGATTTTTCATGCTGTTTCCATAGCAGTTATAATTTTTGCAGGGAGGGGTTGGCAATGAGATGGACCCTCCCACGATGCCAAATGACCAAGATAATGCCCTCAAAATACATGGCGAAAAATATTCATAGATGTCTTAAAGCTTTTAAACATTGTATGGGAAGATGCTGAAGTCCCAAACCAAAAAATACTGGAGATCCCTTGCTGCCCGATAGGCTACATAGCATGGGAAGATCTAATGTTAAAAGAAATCCTGTTAAGCTTCTTTTTTTCCCTAGGTAAAGGAAAGAACATAAGTGATAAAGAGGTTGATATAACAACTTTCAGGAGCATGAAACATCCCAATTAATTGAATAAAAATTCATTTTGGAACCATACAGAAGAACCACTGAGTGCAACAAAACAATCAGTTGTAACCAATACATTCTTAGTTTCTCCTGTTCTTCTCCAAGGTCTTCACTTTGCTCAGCATTCTTCTTTTTGGTTTATTCATGAGCTTACAGCTCCTCTCAGAACCAACCCCTTCCCTAAGGCTGTGTATAATCTTGCCCCAAGCTGAAGAAACACTTTTCCTTTCTAATATAGAACAAACGTGATGTAATGTCACACTAGCTCAGCCAATGACTGTTGTAAGCATTGCCACCTTCACTACAAAACAGAAGATATATACACATACACAGAGCAAATGATTTATGGGTTTTTATATTACTGCATTGGCAAGGAAGCACGTGTGTGTGTATGTAATTATGTACGTATGCAATCCTTACATAAATGAATTTCAGTTTTGCATTCTGAAGAAATGGTGGTTAAAGGTCACTAGAATAAAGTTGTTAGCAACATTTCTGAGGCACAGCAATAATGCAGAACACAAAAAGACAAAAAGCTAGTAAGAAAGCAAGCAAACAAATAAGCAAGCAAGCAAACAAACAAAACCAACTACAGGTTTGAAACAGAGATTGGCCTTCAAAAAGGATGAAATACAAGGATTGGCTTGGAAGTGATATTCTCTCTCTTTCCAGAGAGCTTTCTAATTGAAATCCAGCAATTTATGTTCTTCTGGATAGAAAAGATCCAGCAAAACTTAGTTTTGGGAGCGGGAACTTGATTCTTCCTCTCTTGGGTAAGTAAGTAGATTCTCAATTTTGGTTCATCTTATGTCAATCAAATGAAGCCAATTGGATGAAGAGATTAAGGCATTAGTCTAGAATCCAGGAGAGACTGTGAGTTCTAGTCCTGCTAGAACTAAGAAGGAGGAAATAGCAAACCACTTCCGAAAAAGCTTTGCCAAGAAAACAGCAGGGATAGCAACAAGCACTGACACAATCTCAAAATTCAATATTTAAACTTGTAATTAATGTTTTTTTTAAATAATATGCGGAATCTCAGAAGCTTTCAAGGTTCTTGCATGAAAATCTACCAGATCTCATATTAGGATCCTGGTATTTTGTGCAATCATAGAGTCAAGAACCAAAAAATCTTATGAGATTTCAGTTGACAAGCCATGCCATTTCAAGGTTGAAATTATCAAAAATTCACGAAATTGGAAGATCTTGTAAAGTTGGGAAGTTTTAAAAAAGTTATTCTTTGGAGGATTCCTGGGCTTTGTTTGAGAAAAATGGTCAGTCATGTGACCTACCTAATTTTATTATCTTTGTTTTTAGTGGTTGTTAAGCAAACACAATGTTGTTAAGTGGACCAATGGTTTGCTATGGGCATGATTTTGCTGAAAACCAGAAGTGCCAAACTGTTAGCAAAACTGTTGTAACATGCAATCACTTGAGTGCAGGATGTTGCCCAAAGTTCACAAGTATGGCTGTGTTGTTGAATGCCCAAACTTCTGTCACATGACTGTAAGGGGGGGTCCTGACCATTGGAACTGGGTTGTAATTAGTCTTAAGGAAAATTCATTATAACTTCAATCAGTTGCTAGGTGACCAGTCGTAAGTCAAGGACTACTTGGACAACCCCACATAACTAGGCTAACACAACCTGAAAAGCTTCTGGTTGCTTCTAAGCTCAACTTGTAAGTTTATCTTTGAAGAAGAAAGAGTTCTTCATTCCACTTATATCACATATCAAGGCAGGAGACAGGTTGTGGTTAAGTGGTCAAGTTAAATATAGTCAAATTGGGGCTAATTTATATCTGAAATACTGTGAGTCATGATCTTCTTCCAGCTAGCAACTGCAAATAGACGCTCAGGTAGATATATACAATAACAGTACTAACCGGGCTAATTGCCTATTGCAACTTTGCTTATTTTAGAGAGTTCATCTCTGGATTTATTCAGCTAAATGATATATACACTGAAAGATCTCTTCACATCCAAATCCCTGGATCTAATACTGTTTATAGAGTGATCTATATATTTACTGTATGTTTCAACTTTTTGATTCTTCTCAATTATTATAACTCCCTATCTGGAATTGTATTGTGATTGGACAAAAATTGAATAGGTAAACAAATGTTTGTATGTATACAGAGATTCACTGAACAATTTTACAATTCCTATATAATGGCAAAACTTCAGGCTTGGTGCATTTAGGCAATAACCTGTTTCAAAACCCATTTTTTTATTCCAAGAATATGTAATGAATTCCAATGACTAAAATGGTTCCAAGATATGTAATGATTTTGCAACATGTGTTAAGCAAGCATCACATCAATATGGGATAGAGCAGAAAAACTTACAACTACGGTCAAGCGCTGGGGAAATCAGGAGATTCAGGCAATTCAAATGAGTATAAAGATTTATTGCAAACTTAAGCTCCTACAAGAGTCTGAGTTATTAATGGTCAAGGGAAACGAGCAGAAATTAAGAAGGCATTCAAGAGGGGCAGGATTTAAATCTCTTGCAGGTACACAGGAACTCATGACTTATGATGCATTTGACTCCTCCCTCGGGCTCAGCCTGGTCATCTCCTACAACTACAAGGGGAATTATAATTCTCAACTCTTATGAACACATGAACCCAATCTAGCACTCCTGCCCAACAGTGATTGTCTGATTGTATCAACCTAGGATAGTAATTTGTACATTATTAGAAATCATTGAATATACCTGCCTATGCAGAATATGTGAGTGCTGAGTACAGATAAAAATTTAGAAGCAGTTGCAAGTAGTCCTCAATTTACAACTTTGTTTAGTGACTATTTGAAGTTGGAATGGTCCTGACAAAAGTGACTTACAAATGGTATTTGCAAAACCATTGTAGCATCCCACAATCACATGATCAAAATTTATAGCATCCCAGGTCACATGATTGACATTTGCGACTTTACGAGTTGACTTCCAACAAGCAAAAGGGGAAGCCAGATTTGCTTAACAACCGTGTGTTCACTTAACTGCAATTTATCTGTTTAACAATTGTAGCAAAAAGTTCATAAAAATGGGTGAAACTCACTTAACAACCACTTTACTCAGCAAAGGAAATTCTGGTCCAACTATGATTGTAAGTCAAGGGCTACCTGTATTATAACTTAAATAGTTATGCAGTACAACTCATCATAGTGGGGGTTGTAATCCTGCTTTGTCCAACATAAAATGTTGGGGGCAACCTCAAGCTGTTCCTCTTTTAAGAATTCTTGCTCTGTCACCTGAACTTTGATTTGGCAACTTTTCAAGTAGAGTATAGTTTCTCTAAAAGACACAGGGCATGAAAGGTGTTTATCTTTTCCCTTTGTTTCTCAAAGAAGTACCAAAATTGTTTTTGCTGAGGGATGTGCATCCTTCTAAAATGAAAATGAATGTGGTACAATAGTTACAGTATTAGATTAGGAATGAGAAGACTTGTAGCTTATTGGATGACTTTGTGACAATCATTTTCTCTTAGCTCAGTTTATTGCAAAGAATTGTTTCTGGCAAGTGGATATGGGGTAAATGTGCAAGGTATATCAAATGTGCAAGGTATATCCTCCAACAATTGAGTTTTTGGAGGACAAATAGGAGATAAATCTAATAAAATAAAAATAAACACATTTCAAACCAGTGCTTTGGCCATGAAGGAGCACAATATCTTTCTTTATTCATTAAAGCAATTGCATCTTTTGCAGAGTCACCTAAAAAAACTCAGGTTGCTCTAATGAATATATCAGAGAAGTATTATGGCTATGCAAGTTCCAAAGTACTTCCTTCAAATAGTGTCTTAATTCTCAAAATATCATGACGACTAAGCAAAAATGTGTGTATATATGGGCAAGCATGTATGCTGAAATATGTGAGAGAGAAAAATCTGGGACTCCTGAACAGAATCAAAATCATGTTTTTAAAAAAGCAGGCAACACTTAAATCCATCTACGCAGAGTATGTATTTCTTAAGAAGATGAAGAAGTGAATAATTCTCCACATGCATTCAACTTCATTTGCAGGATTTCCATTTATATAAAGATTGTTTTTCCAGCTCATATCTCACTCAGAGCTAATAACAGTAAACAAACAAACAAACTTGTGGGTTAGATCAAGTCATTCAGAAATGCCAAATTGAAAGAGTGAAACATTCTTTGTCAAGGAACACTGCAAGGCTAATTACAATAGCAATCCAGAACAGACAACAAGAACATAATCAAGAAAATTAAACCATGCCAATTTTCCACTGCAAAACACCTTCAGATTGTGCTGATATATGCTAACTCGAATTCCTAGTCAGTACAGTTAAGTGTTGGGGATTCTGGGAACTGAAATTCTAATTTATTTTAAGAGCACCAGATAAACAAGTCTGGGTGTTAGGCATGGATCATGAATATTTTCACTTCAGCTTGAGAGAGTTGTGTTTTCTTAGCAGATATAATCAGCCACATTCCAGGCTTGTTCCGAAACTATGGGCCATGGCTAAGCGATATGACAGTCATTTTTATGTGTTCCAAATGCTTTCCATTAAAATACTGCAAAAGCAACAACAATACTGTCCCACTGAATACTTTTTAGAGTCAGATAATACTAAATAAGGAAACAAGATACAAATAAACAGAAAAAGCAGTTAACATTTCCTCTTATCTCCTCTTCACCCAGCTCTGTTCCATTCTTTTAAATTCTCAGGGCAGTTATCCCTTTTTCCCTGCCTTCCTCCTTTTTACCTCGTGTTTCTTCTTCTTTTGCTTTTTGATGTTGTAAGAGGAGAGAGAGAGAGAAAGAGAGAGGGAGAGAACATGTTTATAGATGAATTTGTCTATTTCTGCACATGTGAAAATAACCGATATATGCAGGCAGAAGTCAAATTATTATTATTTATTATTTGAGTGCTGCCCATATTGCCATAAACATAATATAACCTGGGCACCTGGTTTTAAAGGAAACTAATTTTAAACAGTACTTATTAATTTAATTAATATTCCTGCCTTTTAAAAAATAGAATATAGAGTACATATGCACATACAAGTCAGGCACTTGCATATATTTATTGGGAAGGAAGGTTTCAGTGGTAGCCAGGCTGACAAGATAGAGAAACAATACACAGAACTGATTCTGGCATTTGTAACTACAGTGTTTTTTTATTTTTCTGTTTTAATTTAAGAACTTCCTTTTCAGGTAAGTACAGGAGAATGAAGGACTCAAGTTTCCAGAAAGTGCCATTAGGTGCACATAATTTCACACCTGATGGGGTTTGAAATAAAACAAACAACCCCAACAAACATTAACTAACATTAAAATTGAGCAATGTTTCTTTAATTAGAAAGGTGTACAAATCACAACTACCATAGCCAGGGGTGTAAATCGTGCCTAGATAACAGCAGAGATTTAGAAAACTCCAACTTTTTGCTGCCATCTCATGGTGAACTAGATGTTTGCAACCATACATGGTGGCCTAGCACAATTTAAAACCCTGGGGCCATATGCAACTCCCAGAATCCTCCCAAAGTTGAGTATGACTAAGTACATTAAGAGTAATAATCTTAACTCTATTTAATTAATTTAATTTTAATTAAATGTAAGTGAAATGAAATCCAATGTACTTTTGCCCTAGTTTGCCTGCTTTTTGCAATATGCCCCTGGCATACTTCTTAAAAGCCAAGTGCAATCCTCAGCTGGAAAATGTTGTGCACCTAATTAAAAACAGAAATATTTAAAACAAAAAGACCACATACGCAAGTAGTCGTTTCAACATAGAAACAATGGAAAGCCACAGTCATTTTTAATCCAAAGAGAGCAATTCTTTGCTTGCTTGCAAATGTTAAAAGTCAGCCAATAGAAGGGACCTTCTGAGAAGTGCACTTCAGTTTCTCCTCTCCAGATCAGGGTGAATTGGACAACGGAGCCAATTGCATATAGAGGTGGTAGGTTCTGTTTCACTAAATGTGTTGGTGCAGAGACAAGATAGAGGGCTTGATGTATGAGTAAATAAACCTTCCCATTCTATGGATTCTGTTGTATATGTGTCCAGCAGTTCACTTGAATGTTAGGCATTTTTCCAAAGCTGGAAGCATCTGCTGACCACATTCTTTCCAACTGCTCAGAATGGTGACAGTTTCATTGCACAGATTTCTCTTTAAGACATCTCCCACTGTTATGAAATGCAAGTGGGGCCATCCAAGGTAGAGAGTTTTTTCATAAGAGCTTTTGATGGAGTAACGGAGAAACACGGTCCATTTCACATTTTTGGTTTCTGTGGCCTTCTAGATTCCATTGTAGACAGTTAAAAGCAGATGGGTGGAATAAATTGAACCATAGTGCTCAACTTGGGATTGGTTAAACCCTCTGCTAAGCATGGGGATAGTATGCTCAATCACAGCAGCCATTAGACGGCTGCAAAGGCAAATTACCTTTTTGTTTTTACTAGCCCACCCGTTTTTAACCACCCAAAGAACTTTCCTGGCAGACACTGTTCCCACAGCTTTGAAGTTTGTATAATGTTGAATCGGACAGTTGAAATATGTTGGCAGATCTTTGGCTGGGCAGGGTGCTGGCAATTGCTCAGAGCTGCCCTTCGCTGCCTTAGCAGACAGCACACAATGCAGTTAAAGGTGCCACCTTTGGGGTTTAGGTCAGCCATGCTATTAAAAGAGCTAAAGATGGCCTCTGGGTAGCAAAAGTGGCACCATCTGTACGGAGAGTCTCTTTCTCTCTCTGCCGCTTCACCCATGTTGACTCTGCAGGCATATTTACTGTTGCTACTCGGTCAAGGTAGCTGAATAAGAGTATTAACAGCAAATATACCCCAAGACCCTGAGAGAGCAGAAAAACTAACTGACACCAAAGGAATTAAGGCTTTCTAAAATGAGAACAGTTAATGCCTTCCTTTATAACACCCACGCCTCTTATTCCAGCTGGGAGAACAGGAGAAAGAAAAGTATTCTGTATATAATCCGTGACTAGGTTAGTCTAATTTTAAATATGCTGAAAGTGAGTTTTGGAAGTTAAAATAAAATCTGAGGTTTGCCTTCAAAAAAAGAAGTCTTAAAAGTATATTTTAAAATCAGAAAAAGAGAGAATGGCTTATCCGTTAAGTTTGAGTTTCTTTCTTTCTTTCTTTCTTTCTTTCTTTCTTTCTTTCTTTCTTTCTTTCTTTCTTTCTTTCTTTCTTTCTTTCTTTCTTTTCTTCTTATTTATGAATATAATAAAAGTATAAAAATTAAAGAAACAAAAGAAGATAGAACAAAAAGAATTGAAAAAAAGAAAAAATGTAGATTTTGATTTCTACCCTTCTTTCTATTGAGTAGTTGCCATCTTACTTCCCCCCCCCTCTATCTTTAACCATTTTTAGCCCCCAGTTCTGTATTTTTTCCATTCATTCTTTTCTTCTTTTAACAAAAAGGCCATATTCGGTTTCCAGTCTTTTTTTTAAAAAAGTCCCTAACTTTTTTTTCTGAGCAAACTACTGGTAGTCCTCAACTTAAGATCACAATTGAGCCCAACATTTCTGTTGCTAAGCTTGATAGTTGTTAAGTGAGCTTTGCACTATTTAAAACCCTTTCTTGCCATACTTGTTAAAAGAATCACTGCAGTTGTTAAATTAGTAACACAGTTGGGAAGTGAATCTGGCTTCCCCATTGGCTTCACTTGTCCTGGGTCCCAAAAGCCGATCGCTGCAATTGTCATAAATATGAGTCAGTTGCCAACTTCTGAACTTTGATCCTGTGACCACGGGGACACTGCAAGTGTTGTAAGCGTGAAAAATGGTCATAAGTCACTTTTTTCAGTGCCATTGTAACTTTGAACAGTCACTAAATGACTACCTTGACTTTTTCATTTCCACAAATGGAATTTTCACAAATTCACATTTTGTTAATCTTTAGCTCAGAGGCTCACTTAGGACAGGAAAGATCGAGTGTAGGGAAACCATGGCTCCCCATATGCTGCTGAGCCATGTCCGTATTGTAGCAGAGCAGCGTTTGAAGAGCCACTAGCACCATTCATGGCACTATCCATGCACAAGAAACTAGCAACATTTCAGCTTACTGAAGTATAAGTATAGAACAACTAGCTCAATACCTGTGCTTCGCTACCAAACAATGTGGTCAGGCTTAGTTTTGGGGGAGGAAAATAAGTGGAAAAAAATTCTGCCTCTGCCTACCAGCATCCATCAGTATTCATCTGGCTAGCATCCTGTCAGTGTGTGAGAGAGTTGAGGGCTGTTTGGAAACTGAAAGGGTATTTGCTGTGTGAGCAAGAAAGAGACAGCAAGGAGCCTGGGCGTGGTTTAGCTCAACTGTTCTGTACAACTATTCTACTGCTTGGTACTCTGAAACTAAAACTGAAACTCCTCTCCTCTGCTTGTGTTTTGCATTTGGAACAGATTTTTTTTCAGGTGGGGAAGTGGAGTAGAACTCCTTGGCATCAGAGCATGTTAATAATAATATAATAAAGACTAATGCTCTGATGGTCCTTTTGAAAAACCCTTTCTTAGTGAGCACCTAGAAGCCAAGAGGAACATATGTGCCAAATTTCAGGTTTGTAGGCTTTATGGTTCTGGAGATTTTGTGATGACGCATGAGTGGTATTTCGTTTATATATATTGTGTGTGTGTGTGTGTGTGTGTGTGTGTGTGTATATATATATATATATATATATATATATATATATATATATATATATATAGAGAGAGAGAGAGAGAGAGAGAGAGAGAGAGAGAGAGAGAGAGAGAGAGAGGGGGGCGGGGGAGATTAATCAGTGGAACAAATTGCCTCCAGAAGTTGTAAATGCTCCAATACTGGAAGTTTTAAAGAAGAGATTGGTTAACCATTTCTCTGAAGTGGTATAGTGTTTCCTGCCTAAGCAGGGGGTTGGACTAGAAGACCTCCAAGGTCCCTTCCAACTCTGTTATTTTATGTTCTAATTATGAAAAAAAAATGAAAAAAAGAAATGAATCCAAAGATGTGTGAATGTATCTGTTAAGTCCATGGTTTGGATCAGCTGAGACCTGAGATTCTTAGTGGCTCTGAAAGAGAACAAAACAAAATGATAGGCAAATTGGTAAAGCACTGATTTCCAAGTCCTGTTGGACTGGGTTAAAAACAAAACTACCTTTCCTAAAAATGGATGTTTCGGGGAAAAATATTTATGAATAATTGTTCTAGTAATTCCTTGCAAACTCTAGCAAATTCCTTCCCCTTAAGAAATATCTTAAGGGTTCCTGAACTACCTTCCCTATGCTCTATTTTATCATATTATGAAGTGCTCTGTTTTTGTTTTTGTTTTAAAAAACATTTCTTCTTGATTTTGTCCTGCCTGGTACTTGGTTGATGAAGAAGACATGAGTGAACGCTAGAGGTCAGCAACTGTTTATGTAACAAATGCTGAACAGTCTTTTAAACTGAAATTGGAATCCGTTTCTATGCGTGTTGTGCAACACGTCTAATAATGTTAATTTTTATAGAAGTAGCATGCAGTCATTGAAGCAGTTCTGTAAAAATGTAATTCTGCTGCTTGTTGAAATCTTGATTTAAAATCTGAACAGTTATTTGGGGGGGCTGTTTGGATTCCTTCCTTCCTTCTTTTTAAGAATCTCTTGCAAAAAAATACCAAATCTATAAGCAGTTAAAAATGGGTTGTTTCACAGTACTGTTCCTTTTGGAATTATGTTTAAGTCACTGATATCTGATCAAATCACTGTTTCTATCATGAAATATTCCAGATCAACCACAAAGAATGCAGTGACTATTTGAAAATCACTTTGAGGACAAAATCTCTCATAATTGCTTGAAGCTGGACCCAGTGCTGACAGAATCCATTAAGGTGACCGAGGCAGCTTCTGATATCATCTGGGATTCTTTCATAGAAAGAGAACGCATATGATCTTCAGTAATATGAGCTCAACCACTTGTGGATTGGATTTCTAATGTTCCTAGATTGTCCAAGTTGATAGGGAGGATGAAGTACATAGATGCTTCTTTCAGGGAGAGGGTTGTAATTGAAGGAGGGGGTGATGCAGCCCCTCTTAAGAAATCTTTCCTTGGCATTGGGCAATTTCTTTTCCAGAGGATTTTGGGGGAAATGCTTGCAGTTAATCTACACCAGATCTTGGAAGAGTGGATTATCTGGATTTCTTCCAGGGTAGGTTTAAACTAGGACAAAAATGACAGTTGTTGCTCTCATGAATCTTCTGTGGTGGGACTTGAGTGCAGGGAGTGAGGCAGTGGTGGGATTCAACATTTTTTACTACCAGTTCTGTGGGCGTGGCTTGGTGGGTGTGGCAGGGGAAGGATACTGTAAAAGTTTCATTCCCTCCCCACTCCTGGGGGAAAGTTACTGCAAAATCCCATTCCCTCCACATCCTACTAACCCGCTTTCCAGCTCCGTTCTCCTGTGCAGGGCAACAAAAGCAACCCAGCTGATCAGCTGGGACTCGGGAGGTAGAGAATAGATGGGGGCAGGGCCAGTCAAAGGTTGTATTTGCCGATTCTCCAAACTATTCAAAATTTCCACTACTGGTTCTCCAGAACTGGTCAGAACCTGCTGAATACCACCTCAGGAGTGAGGCCCTTCTGATCCTGCTAGAATCTCTCAACAGTACCATTTATTTCTGTAGTCTGTGGAGTGCTTGTGAGGATTGGAGATTCATTAATGCTTCCATTTTCCTTCCTGAGTGCATAGGTCCAGTTGGATGGGAGGGAGATGAAAGATGAAAGATGAAATCCTTGGTCACGTGGCTCTCTCTTCCATCTTATTTTACACATAGTCAAAACTTCTAGGAGAGATAATCTATCAGTTTGGGTTGAGGAAATTCCACATGTCAGCACTTGATTGTACACTTTAACCTTGGACTGTGCAGGACATGCTTGTGGTGGTCCTGACCAAGTGTCTGGTGGCTGTTAAGAAGTGGACAAAACAGACTCAGATCCAATCCCAGCAAGACAGAGGTTGTTTATCAAGAGAGCAGTCAGGTCATATAATTCCTTATTTGCAGTAGTTCTTTATTGGGCTGCACTATTATAGAAAGAGGTGGTCTGGGATGGGGGGTGGTTTGAGGTCTTCTGTTGGGACAACAGATGGAGCTTGTGACCAAAAGACCCATTGCCATTTTTGAGCTTTTGCCATTTCTGTTCTGGAGATAGTCATCATACTCTCATGATCTCAGAATTCAATTAGTAGAATTCATTTTACTTTGGGAACTGCATCTGGTCATTGTGTGACTTTTGACCGCTTTAATAGAATTATACCTAACTTATGGGAGCTGTTTTGGTTGGCAGTAGGCTTCCAAATACAATTTAAAGAGCTGGCTAAAAGGGTTCTGTTTTTGCAGAATTATATCTTCCAGGTAGAAATGAACTATCCTATGAATGGGAAGGTTTTCTGGAAGGCAGAACACAGGGAAGCTTTTTCCATCGTCACCTTACCCTTCTAGAATCATCTTCCCTCTGAGCGTAGAATGGCTGCCTCCTTACTGGTATTCTAAAAAGAAGGCAAAGTCATCACTTTGTTGAGGTATTAGAGGAGAGATGATAGGAATGTTGACTGTTTATTAATTACTGATGGTCATGGTTTGGAGTTTTTGCTTTTACTATAGGATTTACATGACCATGTGTATTTATCATTTTAATTGGCTTTTATAATTAAGAATTGTTGTGATACACAGCATATGCATATATGAGCCTATCATTTGATAAAATGAGTGAGCAAAATGTGAACAATGCAAGATAGATAGTCCTATACAAGAGTCAGTGCAAAATCTGAGAATATATAAACTTCCTTTGGGCTTATCATAATTTTACAATTGTGAATCTAAATACAGTCCAGCAAAAATTCTCCATATTAATTTCTCCAAGCATCTTAAAAGTAGTTGGAGTGGCAGGCCCCTTGATTTTGTTAGAAGATTCCTCCACCAATATTATTAATTGGACAGTTAACTAATTCATCTACATTAGTTTTCTATGGACACAGATGGATAAAAGTCATATGATAATGGCAACATATTGGGTAGAAAGTGAGATTCCTGAAACTTTTTACTAGCTTGCTTGCAGTTTGTATGGCTGGCTATATCATGCACTGTTTCACATGTAGGTGTTCAGTCACATTTTTATCAGAGAAATTAAGCAAACAGTAGACAGTCCTTTCATTTCTCTCCTTGATACTATGAAAAATGATTGCAACATGTTTGATAGAAAAAACCTTTATAGTTGCCAATTGGTGTGGTTGTTTCTGCTAGGTTCCCTTGGGATCTGAAGCACCTGAAGATTGTCAACGATGTGACTTTAGACCTTGGCACTTACCCTAGGACTTCCAATATCAATCTAACAGAGCATTTGGAAATTAATTTATTTCAATTGTAGCATTGTCATTTAGATGCTGGCAGATCTGCTGGGAACCTCATTTAATGTAAGGAAACACATCTGCATAATAAATGGACATAAGGAGCTTGAGTAACACACAGGCTATATTATAAAACTAGTTTGTTGAAATAAAGAAGGACAAAAGTACTTAATTTTAAGTGGGCCGTATCCAAAATATTTAACATCAAACATGAATTGTTCTGTTAATTTGCATCTTTAAAAGGCTATTTGTATACCCAGGAACAAAACAAAATCAAATATTGCTGTAAGCTACACCAGTATGTGAGAAAAGGTCGAGATAGGTCAGCAAGAATAAATATTAAATTAGAGTAATTGGAGCCTTGGTAATAAAACTGATATGCAAGATAGCCTTCCCCAAGAAATCCACTGGACAGCAATTACAAACAACACAAGCATTTAAAATAAAGTGTCCATCAGAGGCACTAAATATATAGAGAACATTCTAAAACTGTAAAAACATATTGAATAGGAGTACATGTTAACCAACATGTGTGTAGTAACTATAAGGACCTGAAAAAAGGTTCCAAAAGGAGACAGAGCAGAATATGTTCTTGTTATAATGATAATAATTATTTATTTGATAAGATATCATGTACATTTTCATTTATCAATATACTTAACAAAGAAAAAATAAAGTTTGGACTTGGCAGTTGGAAAAGAATGGAAGAGGAACAATGTTTTATTTGATAAGAGTACAGACTGATAAGACAGTCTTATGCTAACAGTGAAAGGATATCTAGCCCTGCCTTAACCCATATTTCTTAAAACAGTTCTTTATTGGTACACCACAGGTATAATTAGATTATAAAACTCAGCCAGATGGACAATGGAGTGGAATGTACTGCAACTTTAGTTCCAAGAGCAGAAAAGTTACTGGAGAAAACTTTTTATGGCTGCTGTGAGCCATAAAAAGTAGTCTAGACAAGAAATATATCCATGAGTGTTAACTTTCTCTTTATTGTAAGATTACATTAACAGAACCTGAAAGTATCTCTCCCCTCCCCTCCTTTCCTTTCACTCCCTGGAAAACTAGGGAGGGTCATTTCTGAAACCTTTCCCATGCCCCCTCCTGTGTATTGAGATATATTTTACATGCTGGTTGTCCAGTCTGCACTCTTCTTTCTATCATCCAAGGTCATTCCCACATACCATTACATCTGCATTAATGTGTGTCCTTCAAATCTTGAGTTATAAAAATATTTTCATTGACTTGATGGCTAGACTCATAAATTAGCTTCAGTAAGGAGGTTTATGAGTGGCCTTGTCCTTATAGCTTCACTGTGAGAATTTATGGGCAGCAGTTGGTAGATTCTTCTAGATTTGCTTTCCTTACCATTCAACAGTAACAACTGGCTGGAAAAGCCATGCTTGATTGCTTACAGGCAGGAGTGGGATTCTACAGGTTCGCACCTATTCACTAGAACCAGTTGTTAACATTCTAAGCAGTTCGGAGAACCAGTTGTTAGAAGAAATTACTGGCCTAATCCTGTAAGGAAGACAGGAAGGAAACATTCTGGTGTTGCTTACAGAAACTGCCTCTCCATTGACCCATATTACATTCTTGGCAGGACTAGATTTCCTGTCTCTGGAACTTCTTTGGAGTTTTTTTCCTCCTTTGCTGGTACTTTGCTTGTGTGGAGTGACCATTCACAGTTACAATGGCACTGAAAAAAGTGTCTTATGACCATCTTTCACACTTACGACTGTTGCAGCATCCCCACAGTCATGAGAGGCCAGGCGAGGAGATGTGTGCCTCGATGTGAGTGATATTGAGTTGGCCACACCCAGCCAATAATATGACCACCAAGCCATGCCCACCAACTAAGCCATGCCCACAAAACTGGTTGTTAAAAAATTTGAATCCCACCCCTGCTAACAGGTACAGGGTGGGCTTGAATGAGGGAGTGGGTACCTGGGATGGGGTTTTTAGCCTATTTTAAACCACTTGGCAATACTCTCTCCTTTTAAAACATACAGGTCTATGAACATTTGTTTTAATAATAAATGTTACAGTCTTCTAGAACAGGGGTCGCCAACCTTTTGGACCTCAGTGACCCACAAACTCATAATTTTAGATCCCAGGGACCACTAACCGGTTCTGTGGGCATGGCCTAATTTTTGGGTGTGGCTTGATGGTCATATGGGCATGGTTAGTATGTAAATATTATAAATATTTATATAAATATTGATTTTTTTTATAAAAAAGGCAACTTTTACCCAAAATCAGGCAAAGCAGGCAGGCAGATTGAGTTGCTCACAGAATCACAGATTCATTCAGAAATCCATCTATCTGCCATTGGCTAGCTCAGTCTGTCACATAAAATTTGCTTGCAAGCAAATTCACAAAATTAACTCACAACATGCCATGCATGTAAATATTGAATTTTTTATTTAAAAACCGAGCAACTTTTACCCCAAATCAGGCAAAGCAGGCAGATTGAGTTGCTCACAGAATCATTCAATGATCGATCTATCTGCCATCGGCTAGCTCAGTCTCTTAAATTTGCTTGCCATGAGTCTGCACTGAATTTGCTTCCTAAGGGAAGCAGAGCCGAAGATCTAAAGACTAGCTAGAAAGCAAGAAATCCAAGCATTTCCTGCTTCCTAGCTCATCTAAATCTCCAGGAACAGCAGAACAGATGATGGTCGGAAAAAGGAAAATAGAAATTTAGCAGGCAAGTTTGCAGGGTAAGGAGTGAGTGGGCTGGGAGGGTTCCCATGGGCCATGTGGGCGGCGCAGCCTCGTGTATCTGCGCAGCCTGGATTAATTGCTTTGGGGGGGTTGTTCTGGGGGTGAGATTTCTCTGCAGCCCACCAAAATTTTCTCAAGGCCCACCACGGGGCCACAGCCCACTGGTTGTCGACCGCTGTTCTAGAAGAGTAGTATAAGTGCGTATCAAAGGAACCCATGCAGTGCTTTGATGGCAGTTTGCAAAGTTTGGGTCAGGTGTTATATGGGCAGTTGTTTCCCTTTAAGCCATAGCTTTGCTGATGACTTAAGCCCAAATGACCACTTGACTATGAATGAACTAGTAGATACTTCATATGCCAAAGTTAATTTGGTCAAAGATGGAAAACACTATTTTAAAACCAGAACAGCTAAGGACAGAATTGTTCTCCATACTAAGATGTAGAAATACTGTGGAATGTTAATCTAAATAAATAATGTTGTCAAAATGAAAAGTTGGCTTTTTGAGAAATTAATGGTTAGTCAGTGGTTGCACCCACTGTTAGTCAAACTCTGACATTTTCTTTGCATTAATCAGCCTTAGCATTTGTTTCATTGTGATATGCCAGAGAAGTATATTATTGTTCCTCTCTAAGCAAATATTAAAAGCAAAATAAAATACATATTGCAAATGGGAGGAAGAGATCCTGCTTTGTTGGCATCCTTTTTATTATTTTTCATTCGAGCCTAAACTAAGATCTGTTAATCCAGGATATTGGTTGTGACCAAGATTTTTGACTTAAGCAAAGATAACAAACAAGAAATCTCTGCAAATTTTGCAAATAAAACTTAACATTTTTCTGTTGGCAGCGCCTATCCACTTTTTTGGGATAAGCAAAATACATAAACTAGAGCAGGGGTCTCCAACCTTGGCAACTTTAAGACTTGTGGCTTTGCTGGCTGAGGGACTCTGGGAGCTGAAGTCCACAAGTCTTAAAGTTGCCAAGGTTGGAGACCCCTGAACTAGAGAAAGGCAAGGCAAAGACAAACAAAATCATTTTTTCTTGGTGAAAAATAGTATCAGACGAAAGATCAGTACTTATAATGATTACTGGCATTCCTGACCAATTGACAGAATAATTAAATTCATTTTGCCATGAGACTGGTAGGATTGGGTGATCCACTTGAGATACTTTCTAATCCAAAACAAGATTCTGATTTTCCAAAATAATTTAAATCACAGCACATTTGCTTAATCCGTTAAGCTTTGCCTCCCTGACCATACTTTGCAACAGTTTTGAAATCAATGAAAAAATATTGGTTGTGTCAGTCCCTTAAACTGTAAGGCAAAATACCACCCCTTCTGCACGAACTACAAAATGTACTTAAATGTAGAAGTGGCCTTCATCCATCAGATTACGAGCATCAAGGTTTGGCTGCACATTCCTATGAAAGGAGAAGGGAATTCTCACTGATCATTCACTGATAAAAACTGAAAAGGCATATTCTGAAACATTTTACTGGCTTAATGCTTTCCAAGGAGAATAAAGAGTTTTTCAGAATTCAAATTGATGCAATCTCTAGGTAAAAAAATATATCTATTATCTTCAAAATATTTTGAATTGCAACCGCTGTGATCAGTCAGCATATAATTGGACTTAACAATAATTGGATGATATTATAATAAGAACTCTGTTAGAATCTATAATATTGAATTCTTGTACATAGCCCACAAAGCAGGTATTAATCCTATATTTTGCTAACTGGCAACATAGATTTTCAGAAACTTTGGATGAAGCAAATCCATATGCATTGGGAATATCATCTTTTTAATGGAAAGATGCACAATCATCAATCATTGGAATTGTTCTCAATCCTCCTGGATGGGCCAGGTTGCAAAACCAAGATAAAACTCAGTGTAGTGCATCAATCAGAGCAGAAAAAGTCAAACTCTTAACATAGCCATGTAGAAAAAGTTACATTGGAATCAATCATTTCCATTCCCATGGGTAATAAAGAGAGCAGGATTCTTCTTGGGACAATATTGTATTCCCTTTGAACAATCCATTTATGACTTGCTTTAACAATAGGGCTAGTCCTAGATTTAACTAGGTTTGTTTGCAAGATCTTTCCTCCATTACATATTCAACTTTTCAATCTCTCATCTAAACTAGCCTTTCTTGCCCATTTATATTAAGGGCAAGAATTGTATTCCTAATTTCTTTTCTTGACATGTATGCCCATGTATGGGTGTGTGGTTACAGTTTCTTACAATTACATCTGAGCCCATGTTTGAAGTTTTCCCATGGATTAAAACTCCTTGACATTGCTAACTAAGTACATTTCAGTTACCCATGACTGTTTGTTCTCCAGATGTATTAACTTTCATCTAATGGAAGTAGGAATTCCATGGGTTAAAGCTGCATATAATAGGATAATACCAGGTCTGGTAATGATGTACCATTTTCTTGTGGCCACTATGGAGTCTCACTGATTTCAATATTTCCAAATCAATTACTCCAAAAACGTCTCTTTCCAGTAAATCTAACCCTGGCTGAAAGTGTCACCCAAGTGATTTGGAAAGAACAAGAAATAAATGCTAAGCTGTAAACCCCATTATCAGTTCAATTTGAACATAGTTAGGGTT
The DNA here is from genome assembly GCF_049901715.1 of Pseudonaja textilis. Lineage (NCBI taxonomy): Eukaryota > Metazoa > Chordata > Lepidosauria > Squamata > Elapidae > Pseudonaja > Pseudonaja textilis. The sequence goes on along the minus strand of NC_141992.1, from coordinate 25,145,233 downwards.
CACACATGTAAACACAAAACAGCATTCAGTAAAGCAACCTGTCCTCAGTTGACAGGGGGAAAATGTCTTCTGACTTTCTAATATATCTGGATCCATAAATGATTATTTTATTATTTTATGAACATACCTTGCTGTTTGTGAACTTCATGCAGCAAACACTACAGATAAGCAGGCTATAAAATCTATGTTATGGAACATGATATGAAGATAATGCTAACAAAAGCTGCTTCAGAAAAATGTCATCATGCTAGTATTAAATTTGATGTAGCATCAGCAATTATGTTTTATCTAAAATGATGACTGGGGAAAAAAGAGAGAGAAAGAAGGATATATTTATTGAATATTTTGTTATTCTTGCATAGCACTTTGATTTCAACCAGTTATTCCCCAAAGACCTAGTCCTGAAGAATTCTTGGAACCTAATTTTCCCATGGCATCTACTGTACGTTTCCCATCAGTAAATATTGATTTTAGCTGACCACAGCATTAGAGTCAATTGCTTGAACAAAATTTTATAGTTTTGAACTATAAATACTAGTATACCAATATTTGACAGCTTCTGAAAACATTAGGGGAATGCTGAAACATCACCATAAAAAAAACCTTGAAAAGTATATAACCACTGGCCATAGAAGAATTGCCTATCATTTTTAAATAAATGATCTACACAGAGAGCTAATTGCTTCCTTTCCATGCTGCCACTTTCCCAATGCAGTCCTTAAATGAGGTTAAAATGATATTTGTTATTTTTTTAAAAAGTAATACGAGTCTGTAGACATGTGTGGGTGTATATGATCAATAGTTCATGTTTGGTATTTTTGCTTCTTTTCTTCAACCTAGGAATATAAATACAAGTAATTCAAGATCATAAAATTCTATAAATTGCATTAAAATCCTGCATGGGTACAGAAATGATGATAATAATTAAAAAAAAATACAGGAATGAAATTTTCAGTTATTGCAGCCTTTTCTAAATGCCTCTTTAAAGAAAAAAATATTCCCCTTGAAAATCTGTGCCAACGTGAAAAAAGCATACACATTTTCTGCCCATGAGCCAAACCTCAGGTAATGGTAGGAATGCAGAGCAAAGGAAGCAAAGGAAGAGCATCTGATGGGCAGCCGCCCATATCTGTGGTCCAATGGCTGGAATGTCAATATTCCCCATTGATATGTAATTTTATCCAGTGATATTTCACTGCTGTACTACAGAAAGGCAAATGGCAGACCCTGTGGATTTTGTCGCATGATGTTCCTACTTAATTTTCCTGCACAGAAAGCCAACTGTACCTGCAGGATTCTGGTAATACGTTCACCACAAAGAGGAAATAGACTTGATCTAAATCCATTCATCCATTGCCCTTCGACTCCACCCATCTCTGTCCTTTTCCTTAAAATAGGACAATAAAGTAGTTTTTATGTGTCCCAAATACCAGGCCAAGTCTATATATTGCACTGTTCATGGACAATGCCCAAGGGGCTCTCCACCCACCAACATCCTCCAGAGTAGTTTACTCTGCAATGTATTTATCCCTGAACAAACCAGAAGATCATTTTGGCATTGAGGAGAGCCAAGCAACAGAATGGACTTTTTGTTTGCAATTTGCTTCTACTAAAAATGGAATTTATCATGTAGGAGAAGGAAATGTCTCCAGGAAATGTTCTGCCAAACTGCAGGAGATGCTTTCTTTCAAGAATTATGTTTGGTGTTTCAAGATTCCCTAGACTATTAGAATTTTATCCATCATTTCCTAAATATTGTGGGTAGATTATAGTACTAATCAATGAAAGCATTCAGGAAGGAATGGTGGGAAAGAAGGAGGGAAAGGAAAGAGACTAGTTCAGATCTTAAGTAATCCCAGGGTGTCTTAGTTTAGTGCTCTCCAGATTTGTGAGAGTACAGGTTCCATTTTCCATAGCCAGCATGATAAGCCCAGCATTTCTGAAGGGCAGCAGATTAGAAGAAACTATACTTACATTGACTTGCAATTATTCAGGAGTCTTCAGGGACTTAGGAGACATAGCTTCAGATCTCGTATTGGAGATTTGAATTCTTCAGCTCTTGCCAGAGGGTTTGCTTTTGAACATGTACTGAGTGTTAAAATTGAGTGAATAATTAAGTAGGAGACAGCATTGTTAAAAGAAAAACAGGGTGTTTCACAGGGGTGGGATTCAAATTTTTAACAACCGGTTCTGTGGGCATGGCTTAGGTGATGGGTGTGGCTTGGTGGTCATGTGACCGGGTGGACATGGCTTGGTGGTCATGTTATTGGCTGGATGTGGCCAACTCAATATCAGTCACATCGAGGCACACATCTCCTCACCTGGCCTCTCATGACTGTGGGGATGCTGCAACAGTTGTAAGTGTGAAAACTGGTCATAAGTCACTTTTTTCAGTGCCATTGTAACTTTGAATGGTCACTCCACACAAGCAAAGTACTAACAAAGGAGGGGGAAAAGACTCCAGAGACGTTCCAGAGACAGGAAATCTAGTCCTGCCTAGAATGTAATAAGGGTTAACAGAGAGGCAGCTTCTGTAAGCAACACCAGAATGTTTCCTTCCTGCCTTCCTTACAGGATTAGGCCAACGAACTGCTTAGAATGTTAAGGTTCTAGCAAATAGGTGTGAACTGGTAGAAACCCACACCTGGTGTTTCACCCAGACTGGTTAGAAATCGAAAGAGATATATGGCTTGAACGAAGGTCTTGAGTTGAGAATAGTTCATTGACTTTATGGGTCATCATTGGGTTAATATCCTATTTTTTTAAAAAAAAAAAAACCCAGTAACTGCTAATCAGTAGAGAACGTAACCATGCAGAACAAAATGATAGCACAAGGGAACAACCAGTCTTTGGAGGGGAGGATTCTATCAAGTATTGCAGCTAATTTGATCTTGAGTTGCTACTGGAACAGAGTGATATATGTGCCAGAGGCCATTAGCTCTGAAGGTCTTAAGATGGTTCAGGTCTGAACCGTAGGTTTGAATTAGAATTGACTAACACAATTAGAATTGGCTAACATAACACAGTATGGTGTGCATTTTCAATGTCTGGGGAGATGGAGGAGGATGTTTCCAATTGTAATAGATGAGCAGAAAGTATAGACCTGCCCCCAGTTTGTTGCTACCCCCCAACAATATCATGTGAAGATAGGAGAAAAGGTAATTTATTTAAATAACCATCCCACAAATATTTTGTAAGGTGGAGTCAAATGTGATCTTGCAAGGACTAGGGCCGCCTCTCACAAAAGGCACTATCAGAGGTACCATAATGTATGTAGTGCACATTATAATTGATTTTAAATGCTTGGAACCAATAATATACAAAACATTTTGAATGTGAATAATGGCAAATTCAGAAGGCCCTTCCTCAAGTTTGAAACAATTGTTTTGGAGTACAAAAGAGGCTGTCATTTTAGAATCACTCCATGCTAGAAATAACTGTGTTTCAAAGTCAAAATGTTTTGAACATTATCAGAGTAATCTTTTCAAGTGTGGAACAGTTGTTTTGCACTCAAACCACTTTTAGTTTGATATGAATGAGGATGTATATGAAGATAGTTCAGACTTTTGCAAACCCTGTCCGTAATGTAATGTAATGAAAAGCAGCTATTTATTTATTTGCAGTATTTATGTATTTATTTATTTCCTATCTTTATTATCTTACAAGTGATCCAAGGTGGTGAACATATTCAACACCCTTTCTTCAACCTATTTTCCCACAACAACAACATCCTGAAAGAGAAAGTGACTGAAAGAGAGTGACTGGCCCAAAGTCATCCAGCTGGCTTTCATGGCTAAGGTGGCACTAGAACTCACACTCTCCCTCTTTCTAGCATGGTGTCTTAACCACTAGATCAGATTGATTCTAATACTCAAAATAAAGCATTAAAAGGCCAGATTCTTTTTTTTTAAATTTATTTATTTATATATATATATATATATTTGTAGATTTTCACGGGTACAGGTATGTAGGTCTAGGTATGTTCGGGTCTTTTCCTGTGTAAGATTAAGAGTATCTTGGTGACGTTTCAGCGAAAGCCCACTCGCCATCCTCAGGCTGGTGCTTTCGGCTTCGTGCCAGTGCAAGCAGTGTGTGATCGAAGCTGCCGTCTCTCTATAAATACTGGGGGGGAGCGGGGGGGCTGGTGTGCTGGGCTGGTTGGCTGTGCTGCTGCCTCTTGATTGGTTGATGGAGTTGATGTTGGTGTAATGGGCTGTGTGATGGCCTTGTGAGTTTTGTTGTGAAGATATCCTGGATCTTATGCTGTAATCTCCTGGGTCATTTGTTCTGTAGTGATCTTTTTTCCATTAGCCTCCTGTGTTTTAACGGCTTGGGTAATAGATTGTATGATGGCCTTGCGAGTTCTTTTGTTGTGGTAACCTGGGTCCTGCATTGTAATCTCCTGGGTCGTTTGTGTTTTGATCTCTTTTCCATTAGCCTCCTGTGTTGTAACGGCTTGGGTAATGGGTTGTGTGATGATCTTGAGAGTTTTATTGCTGTGGTATCTTTGGTCTTGTGCTGTGATTTCCTGGGTCGTTTGCTGTGTTGCAACTTCTTGGGTTCTTGTGGTGTAATTTCCTGAGTTTTCTGATGTGATATCCTGAGCGGGTGGCTGTGATGCAGCATTCTGGGTTTTGGTCTGGCTTCAAGTTTGGGATCTGGGTCTGTGTTCTTGGCATGTGTCAGCTTGTTTGGTTTTGGGGTTTGGGGGTGCGACAGCTGGTGAAGCAGCCATGGTCTGATTTCTGGATGGTGGTTGTCCTTTGTTTATAGGATGGGTTTGGGCCTGGGTCTGGTGAGGGGGATTGGTGGTGGTGTCCCATTTTGTTTTGGGTCTGGTGTTGGTTTTCATGGCTGGGACTCGTTTGTTGGTGAGGGCTAGTTTCCAGATGTCTGGTAGGTGGGAGGTATCGTCCTGTTTATTCATGTTATGGGGGTGTTTCTCTATTTCGATGGCTTCCCTGATTATTCTCTTGCTGGAGTGTTCAGTGTTGGATATTAATTTGGTTCCTTCGAAATTAATTTCATGCCCTGTGGCTTTAAGGTGCTGGAAGAGTGGGGAAGTATTTTCTTCTTTTCTGACTGCGTTTTTGTGTTCTGCGATGCGTGCATTTATTGTCCTGTTGGTTTGTCCAATGTATGTGGCTGGGCAATTGTTGCATGGTATTTCATAAACATTGGATGAAGCCAAAAGCACCAGCCTGAGGATGGCGAGTGGGCCCTCACCGAAACATCGCCAAGATACTCTTAACCTTACACGGGAAAAGACCCAAACACACCTAGACCTACATATCTGTACCCGTGAAAATCTATGATATATATATATATATATTTTCTTAAGTTTTCGTGGGTACTTACATGTATGGTATTCAGCTTTGTTCGGGTATTTTCCCACATCATTGTAGTTGTGCTTTTAAAGTTGTAGCAATGTTTCGGCAGAATCTCATCTGCCATCATCAGGCTTCTGTATTCTACATATATCCCATTTTGAAGGTCAACACAGCTCCATTAATGTCTAATTTGCACATCACATAGAGCCATGATTTTACATGTCAACATTTGTTCAATAACAGGCAATTGGTTGAATCCATAAAACAAATTAAAAGAAAATGAAACAGTTTCAAAGTAGCCAGGGGGTTCTCTGTATAATACTTCTAAATATCCATTTCCAATATCTTATATTTTATATTAGACATCATTTATCCAAGAGATATTCTAGAACCTTTCCGAATTTACATCACATTTATTTAGAGATGCATCAAAGAAAACAAAGCACAAACATATAACTGATGGAAATTATTATACCTAACTGCTCAATTAAAAATGATTATTCTCCCATTTTGACTAGTAAAATTTATAGCTGATTCTTATATTACAGTAAACCACAATGAAGTTTAATTTTAGTCAACATCCAACTTAATGCCCTCTACATAATGACAATTCATGGCACAAGTTTCTCCTTTCTGGCAGTGATTGACATGTGATCCTTGGATTTCTTCATGCATGGGAATTCTGGATGTGGCAGTCTCATCCTATTTGGACAATGTTAGCCTAACATACTAAACTGGCAATACTGTGGTGTGGCACTCTCCTGACTCTCACTGGTTATCTATAATATTGTTGTGAGAGTAATATAGGGAGATATAGGTTTACTGCTCTAGACCTGGGAATGAATAATAATATAATACTGTATATGAAAATAAAGTACACCTTGGCTTGTAAAGATCTAGTTAGAGTTGGTTGGGAACTGAACTGGGCTGCAACAGTAATCTGTGAATGACTAGAAGTACTTTGGTGTGTCAGAGGTGGATCGCCTGTTAATGAGATTAGAATTCTTAATGAATACATGAACTGAATCTTTGATACTGTAGAAGTACCTGAGTTAACATAAAGGGATATGGGTGAGAGCCCAGTCTTAGAAATTATTGGCATTAAATGATTGCTTTGCTAATCTGAAGCACATCAACCACAGGATTTCAAACGGCCATAAAAATAAAATAGGCTTTTTGTTGGCATGTCTCACTTGGCTCTTTTAGGAAACTGACAGTCACTAGTCTGCGGTCTGTTCCACCCATCTCTTTTATAAGCTTTCAAGAGTTCATCACAGCTAGAAAAGTCAGGACAGTTTTGGCAATAGGTTATCTTCTAAGTTGGCACTGGATGCTAAAACAACATTTCTTAGAATGTTGGATTGCCCCTTTGGTGCTGTATTCATCATTCAGAATAAACCTTCAAGCCAATGTCGTATATGGGACATTACGTATGCTTCTCCCTATCCTTTGAAACTTGCTAGAGACATATTAATAAAGAACTGTGCACACATTTATATATGAAGGGGACCGCATAGCAGTGGTTCAATGAAAGGCTTTCTTTAAGTGGACCAATGAAGGGAATATTGTTTAATCTGCCCTCCCCTTTTTATACTGCCTCCTGCAAGGAGATGTCAAACTTTACTGCCTTCTCTTTTCTCCTCTGATAGCTTTCAGGATTGCATTGCTTACTTAAACTTAATTGGCAATTGGACTCACAGCTTTATCTGAAAGGGGGTATAAATCATTTTAAAAATTCCTGCTGAAGTTCTCTTGAAAAAAAGCCAACTAGCATGCCACTTTCCTCCACTTTCAGACTTGTTATTACTTCCTTAAAGCTAGGATAGCTAAAAATGGATGTTGGTTAAGAACTGAACTGGAGACAGCTTGCCCTTTTGACAACTGAAGCTGGAGAACCTAAGTGTGTGGGGGCAGGTCTTTGCAGCAACAATCCCAAAGAGCGATCTATTTTTCTGGGGGAAATGCCACCTTGTATAAAATTGTGTATTTCAGATATTTGACCACTATAGGAAAGCAGTTCTACAGTAGAGGTTCTTGGAGGTTTGTTCTCAGCCATCAAGTAAGAAAAAGTGAGGAGCTGATGTCTCGGTGGCTATTAAATATCAACAGAATGGTTGGGGTAGGGGAAAGCAAGAAGTATTTTAAGATATTCCCCCCATGGACAATTGTGTATCTTCTTGAAAGTACATAAATGGGGGATGTCCTCTGTTTTAAATGAGATTTCTTTGATGTGATTTGTTTCAGCATATTTGTGTAACCATTTAAACTCTTCACAAATTCATTTGACCTTCATTGGTTTAGAAGTGCTCCAAAAACCAAAGGGAGGTGAAGAGGAATACATTTCTCTACAGCAGAAAGTAGTCTAACAACAATTCCCTTCAACTGCACAACAAAGTAACAGAATAGCAATAGCACTTAGACTTATATACCACTTCATAGTGCTTTACAGCACTATCTAAGTGGTTCACAGAGTCAGCATATGGTCCCCAACAATCTGGCTCCTCATTTTACTGACCTCGAAAGGATGGAAATCTTGAGTCGCTCAGAATCAAACTCCTGGCAGTTGGCAGAATTAGTCTGCAATGCTACATTCAAACCACTGTACCACTACGGCTCTTGTTAGAATAGGAGAGTTGGAAGGGACCTTGGAGGTCTTCTAATAAAAACCCCCAACAAAAACTCTTTTTTTAAAAAAAAAATCTGCAATAAATAAAACCACACAAGCAAATAAAATAAAGAAGTAAAAAAGCAATTGTAACAGTAATTATGATATTTTTATCTCTTACAAATGCCTGAGTGCACCCTTTTACCAACTATCACATTTACGTTAAAACTATCACTGTGACATGAGCTCTACAATTGCTTGCTGTGTTTTAGTAGATACTTGATAAATATGCAACATGAGTTTCTCTGCCTATGCTGATGCAGTTACAATTATATTCAATATACACAGAATTGTATATTGCATAGTAATAGTATATTCTACTGAGAATCATACTCTTTAAGATGCCAAATAGGGAATGCAAGCTAAAAAAATAAGCACTCTTGTTCCCTACTAAAGCAATGCATTATTATTAAGTAATTCCTGGCCTTCTTGCGTTGAAACACAGAGCTGTATGATTTAATGTGTGTACAGAACATGAATTAAAAATAAAATGTTCATATGATTCTATTTTAGAAAAACCACATTTCATCATTTTATAAAAACCACGTATTTGCCACAATTTCTGCTCTAGCCAAACAATGGCGACCATACAGTTCCAGGTCTAACTTTGCATGAAAAAGTGATAATTTGTCTTAGTGAATTCTTGATGGATGGTATTGAGCAAAGTGTCAGAATCCTGCACCATCTCTGGCAAGAGTGGTTGGCCACACAGAAAACTCTGTTCTGGTGTATATGTGAAGCTGAATATACTGGAATAAATCAGACCATCGTTCCTTAGTAACATAAGAGGTACAGTGATTGGGTATCGCAACCATCTCCAATCAGGGCTGAATGCAGAGATATCAGGAACAACACACACTAACGACTTGGAATTCCTAAACAAACAAATAAAAAAATATAAATTCATTTATGGTTTGGATGTGTGCATGCACACATATTTATACACATATCCATAACATGTACCTTTTCTCCTCCCCTCTCCTGTCCCAAGATAGGCTCACTAGATTTTCAAGCAGTTAAATTGGAGCAATGGTTGTAATCAATAGGTTTGTGTAAAGTGTGGGTTTCAGTGCTCTTTCAAAATGTACTTTCTTTTTATCTGTGGAACTTGTACAGGCAAAGTGGAATGGCAGCTCCTTTTCCTTTTTGCAGCTCTACACAGGCCAACTTTCCAGGACTATTTTGTAAACAGGACATCCAAACACAACACCAAACTGGGACATCTATTTGCTTCGCTATGGAACATTTCCACAAGCCATAGCTTTATATATATATAAACACCTCTTGTGGAAAAAAGAAAATCTTCCACTTATTTCTTGAATATGGGTTTCCAATTAGTTGAGCAATGTGAAAAGAAAGATGCTACATTAAATAAGCCTTTGGTTTGGTTTGATTAGCATAGGATGTAGGATTTCTGATTTTGTCTGGTTGTCTGATTTTGAGCGCTGTCTTTTTTTCATTATGTTCATGACTTCGTGTAGTGTGTTACACTATACAACAGATATAAGAACTCTTAATGCATGATGCTAACTCAAACCAAAATCTAATTATGAGCACACCCCCCCAAAAAAATTAATGAAATTCTGATGGACAAGAGCCAACATTTTATCATTTATCTTAGTTACAAGATAACCAACAGGAAACGGGCTAGAAAAAGCCCATTTGGGTTATAGAAGCAACCAAAGTATATTGAAATTTGATGGCATTCTGTGCTTACTGGTTTTCTCTTAACATTCCCCACAGTGGATGTGGAATACAAAATTAAAATTGACCGCACTAGACTTTAGTATTTAAAACAAATGTAAAATAGTGGCAACAGAGAGAACATACCAGTCAATGAATTAATATTTCAGACAATTCAAAACTATTCAGAAGTATCTAGTTTAGGAGTAGCAAAAGATCTCATCATGGATGGTTTGGAAAAAAAACTGACCATGGGAGATGTTAAAAAAGGAAAGCAACAGTGCAATCAAAACTCTCTCTGGGCTTTTATGTCTGCTGCATGTGCACTGCACTTGGTTTGATCTTACCATCATGGCTGCCAACTTGACTTTTTTGATCATACACTGATGCTAAATCAGTTAGATTCAAACAGCCACATTCTGATTGTCCACATTCAATCATGAAGTTCTCCAGTCTTTGTCTTTCTTGCTAACCCATCACGCAACATTGTCACATGGATGAAAACGAGATGCCTTTATATACTTCTTGATTTTCTAGCAAAATACACTGTCTATAAGAACTAGTGCAGACAAAGTCAGAAGCAAATAAAGTGAACCCTACTTATTCATTATAGTAGCTTTCCATTAACCTTTCTTCCATCAGAAGTAAGAGACCTTGAGCTGGTTTTCTACAGGCAAGAGAAAGGCATATTGTTGAAACGTTGATTTTACTAGGAATAAGGTTTTGGTTTTCTACTTCATGGTGAAAGGAGTTTTTCTTTGTGGTTTTTATTGTTTTTGCAATACATTTACTCAAATCCCTACCTGCGTGACTTCCGGTTTTGGTATCAGCCAAAAATGCCTGCAGTATATACATGAAATAAAAAAAATGGAGATTTTTGGACCCTGTTTCCGTACTTATCAGAAAGGGAATTTGAGCCTTCTTTTCACAGAAACCATACAATTACATTGCTGCTGCTGTGTGATTCAGTTATCTCTCTTTTCTTGTGTCAGGCATGGGGAGACTCAAGGTTTTAGAAGGCGCTGCCTTCTACTATAAATAAAAAATATTGAATTAATAAACACAACAACTAGTATTGCACTGATCCATTTCATTCACTGCTGATCTCTCTTGAAGAGATGCTTTTGGAGGTTGTGCAAAGAATAATGGCTGTGAGACTTGCCCAACTGATCATGCTGTGGTTTCAGGACAGTCTGTGCCTGCTTTACCTGTACATAGTCTCTGCTTCCACATCTCCAAACCAAACTTTCATGTTTGTATGGAAATAGTTGCCTTGGACTTCCAGCATTGCCACATCCCCTCCACCTGTCAGCTGTGAAAAACAAACCCAAGCATATAGGATCGTCCATCTTCTCATGAAGGTACAATATAGCCTTTCCTTCCAGCACTTTGTTCTAATTTTGCACCTCTGTGGACTTTAAAGCAAAGATACCCATGTTTTGACCTGGAAGGCTTTTTGGCTTTGCACAGAAATCTATAATTTCTATAATGCCAATGGGCTGGAAAACTTAAAGCTCTCCAGAGATTATGGAACTGTAACACCTGTTATGATAAATGCTATCCATTAAATCTAGGGTTGAGTGTTGAATACCTGGAGTAACGTGGTTTCCCAGTTTTCTGATGTCTTAGCCATGCTCGGAGGGGTAAAATGTATTGGTGCTTACAGAAGTGACAGTAGTAAATAAATAATTTAAATGGGAAAACAAAAGACTTTGGTTTGGTTCATATAATGTAGTTTCCAAACTGTATTAAGAGAACAGAAAAAACCCTCAGGTTATGCTTACTCTTATGCCTCCCATCTGAATGCTTCCAAGATATGAAAGAACACAAGGCACCAATGTAATCCTTCATTTTAGTTTCATCAGTAAATATACCTTTCTGCAGCCACACTTCAGTTGCTGCTTTCTGTTCTCCAAGGAGCTCCATATTAGTCTTATGCATTCTATATTAATTAATTCATACAAATTGCCAGTCTCTGATTCAGTGAAAATGTAACGTTCTATCTAAGCTGTTTGTAGAGATGATTGTAGGAGTAAATAATATTTCAATATACTCAATATACACAATCTTTTATTGCCATTTCAAGGAAAGGAAGACTAAATGATTCTTTAGTTTTTGATGTTAGGGCTGGGGTTAAAATTATTAAGATGAAATAGCCAACATTTTGTTCCCTATTTTTTTGCACAAAGCAGCAAGGCAAAAGAGCATGAAAAAACCCTCTATGTACCTCCAAGGTTGTTATAAGAGGGACAGGGCCCACTGGATTCTGGATGCTGGTTGGGTTGAGGCTGAATGAGTATTCTACAACCTCTGTCCCAATGATGGTCCAACAGGAACTGTCATTCAGCAATTCTCGGTTTATTTCTTTGGGACAGAGAGATGCCTGCATAGCAATAAACATCAACTTTGAATATATTCATCAATGTGATTATAAACCACTTTTCTGCCTACTGTAATGCAATTGTTCTACAAAATCATCACAAATACAAAGCAAAGAGATAGATAGATTTATTTAAAACAATCCAAAGTAATAATAAAATTATTTAAAAGCCAGCAAAGTCTTCGTTAAAATGCAACAGAAATGGAGCCAGCCTGTCTTACTTTGAAAGTGAATTCCTTCTACTTAGAGCTAAGGAATTGAAGTAAGGCAATGCTTTTCAAACTTGGCAACTTTAAGCTGTGTGGACTTCAGCATGCCACTGGGGAATTTGGGAAGTTAAAATGGCAAAGTTTGAAAAAAAAACTTGACATAAGGCAACTAAGGCAGCATTGACCACTGACCATACAGTTCTCCGAATTTCCATGCTAGCTAGGGATCCTGGAAGCTGTAAGCCCAGTTGTTGTGAATGGCAGATGGGGTAAGCCTAAAGCCTAATCAATATGGCAGTTGCCATTTTCTATTAGCGTTTGATAGAATGAAGTTAGTGAAATAATGAAATACTTGAATGTTTACAACACTGGAATTATACAGGTCACATATACTTTCAACTTTCCATTTCAGTATTTTTAGCCAGTACAAAAATGAACAAGGGATTTTTTTTAGGATCTCCCCAATTAATTTTCCCATTTCTATGTTGTTGAAGTGGCCTTGATTATGGCCATGGGAAACCATAATCATATCCAATTCATGTAAACCTTGGTCACACTTTGGCAATTATTTCAGTCTGCTCAGGGAGCAATGAAGATAGCCATCTGTAATTCTCCAGTTGTGTACAATTAATATAGTAATATATAATCATGCACTTTTCCTTCTGCAGCTCCCAATTTTTGTGGGAAAAAGGGAAGTAGTGTCAGTGTGGTCTATTCAGATAGAATTCTGGATATACTGAACACATGAAGGGAAGAGTGACAATGTTCATCATGGCCATTCTCTATGTCCTCTTATGGATAGGGGGTAAATTTCACAGGTATCTAACACTAGTTTTCTAGAGGTCTAAACTAAACATAGAGCCTATGCATTCCCAGAAGTTTTACCAGCTCAAAAGATTTGTTTATTCTTGAAGGTTAAAGAGGATAGGGAGGGGGGACTTATTTGCTCTTATTTGCTTTTGTTGATTGGATTTCTTCTCTGAGTACAAGCAAGAACATCCTTCTTTATACTCAAACAACATGAACAACTTCAAACTTTATGGCTACCAGCATTATACTTAAATCCAAGCTAGGTCGGTTCCTGAAAGACAACAAGAGAACTGTATCCACATTACCTGGTACTGGATTACTTTCTCTGTTGAAAGGCAGAGGTACATCCTATCACTCCCATGAAACTGGAACGCACATTTATGCAACTGGGAAACAGGTTCATCCACATCCAACATTACTGATTGCTTAGCAACTTTGCGAATGATCTCAAGAATAAACAGACATAAGAAAAGCTCGAAAGAGAACATAAAACCATTTGACATTTGCAGGGAGTTCAGATTTTTAAAATTGCGCTTCAGAGAACAGAATAGGAACGAAAATGGCAAGCTATGCAAAGTAGAGTCGTCCAAGGATTGTCCTTGGGACTGATGCAAAGCCCTCCAACCACAACTATTACCTACTTTTTGAATGGGAACTTACAACCAAGAGTCCTCCTCCCCAAAAATTGTGCACCGGTTGTTGGAGGTTCCCAAACCTATAGTCACTCAGTCTTATCAAATTGAGCCTGAGCCTGTCCTCTCCATGAGATGCTGAGAAAGCACCTTGATGATATCACACATCAACCAATTGTATTTGAACATGTGTAACAATATATTGATGATACCTAAAAATGTGCTATTGGACGACTTCATCCAACAACCTCATGTAGATGTTAAATAAGAATAGGAACACAGGCGAGCCCGGTGGAACCTCACTCTTTAGGGAATTAGAGATGGGTTCTCTTTCCCACAACGCCAATTGTAACTGAATCCAGAGGAAGACGAATCACTGTAACATTCCCAGACTCCAACACTTCCAGACACTTATGTTTGTCAAGAAAGAGATTATGATCAATAGTATCTAAAGCCACGTAGAGATCAAGGAAGACTAGAATGGATACAGACCATCCCAGTTCCCAGTTGAGGTCTTCTCAACTCTGTGTCAGCTTTGGAAGCCATATTGTACTTAGAAGCTTCCAAGCTGCCACATCTTAGTGCCTGGGAAATTGGGAGGGGGGATTTCATAGAGAGGTGGAAGATTAGACATAACAACATTCTTCTTATAAAGTGAAGGACAAGTTACCCTGCACTTGGAAAGGAGTGTCTGGAGGAAGGTCTCCAGTTGGGACGATGGATGATTGGGCTATGTGATGGACTGGTGGGTGCAAAGGATAGGTTTTGAATTTCAGTTGGGAAGGGAAAACCCGGAACTCCCAGAGTCGGGTTTTCCCAGGTATGCCAGTATGACTTCCTTAATACATTCTTATTGGATGAACTTTGTTTCTGAGCACTGAATGAAATGGGGAGTTTCATTGGAACGCTGACACTCTGACTGAAAAAGTTCCAGACATCAAAAAAGGAAAATTTGGAAAAATATAGCACAATTTTACACTAGACAAAATGTTTGTGGAACAGATTTTTGCTTTTCAGCAGGTCAAAAGAGAAGTATGAAGGTTAGAAAATTTATTCATTTAAAAAAAAGCATATGGCAAGCAAACAGCCTGAGACTTTTATTTATTTGCTTAATTTGTAGAGCTGCTCATCTCATGAGCAAATGACTCTGAGCGGTGTACAACAAAACTAAAACAATAAGCCTCTAAAATCATTGTTAGCAAATATTAAATATTATTGACTGTTGAATGAGTATGGAGTTGAAGGTAAGATGCTGAATGTAATAACAGTATATGATGGAAGTACAACATGTGTGAGAATAAATGGATAGCAGATATTTCTATTGTGATGAATATAATAAATGTTCCTAGTGATATCAAAAATGTGTTGGCTAGACACATAAATATATATATATCTATATATCAGGGGTGGGATTCAATTTTTTTTTACTACTGGGTCTGTGGGCGTGGCTTGGTGGGCATGGCAGGGGAAGGATACTGTAAAATCTCCAGTCAGAGATGGTATTTGCTGGTTCTCCAAACTACTCAAAATTTCTGCTACCGGTTCTCCAGAACTGGTCAGAACTTGCTGAATACCACCTCTGATTTTATATATATATAAAAGCGAAATACCACTCATGCATCATCACAAAATCTCCACAACCGTAAAGCCTACAAACTTGAAATTTGGCACATATGTTCCTCTTGGCTTCTAGGTGCTCACTAAGAAAGGGTTTTTCAAAAGGACCATCAGAGCATTAGTCTTTATTATATTATTATTAACACGCTCTGATGCCAAGGAGTTCTACTTCCCCTCCCCACCTGAAAAGAAATCTGTTCCAAATGCAAAACACAAGCAGAGGAGAGGAGTTTCAGTTTTAGTTTCACAGCACCAAGCAGCTTTATTACAAAACAGCTGAGCTAAGCCACAGACTCCTTGCCATCTCCTTTTTGCTCACACAACAAATACTGTTTCAGTTTCCAAACAGCCCTCAACTCTCTCACACACTGACAGGATGCTAGCCAGATGAATACCAATGGATGCTGGTAGGCAGAGACAGAATTTTTTCCCTTATTTTTCTCCCCAAAAACTAACATAATTTTGTAGCGAAGCACAGGTATCAAGCTAGTGTCACTTATATAGTCTCTTCTCTTTGTCTGTGTCCATCTGTGTCTGTGGAGAAAACCCCAAAAGTCAAGAAGGCGATCACCACCATGTGCTTGAAGTTCATCCATTTTTATGTGTATCACATGGATGATGCCCATTCTAAGGGGGCTACAATTGCACAACCATATCTTTTTACATTTGTTGTAGGTACTTCTGCTTCTCTATTAATCTGCAGCAATCCTGTGATATTATGACTGACAAACATCTCTGTTTTATGTAGTCACCATTTAACTTTTGTGGACGTATAGGATGAAGAGAGAAGATGATCAGTGCAAGCACCAAGAATGCTATTGTAAAGTTACAGACTATTCCAAAATGTTATTTCTGCAATGCTTTTTTCCTTCCAAGTTATTATTAAAATCTCACCATAGGAGGCAGTGCTAGCCCAGTAGTCGTACAGATAAGCCGAACTCTGGAACCATACCGAATGTAGACTTCCCGCAGCGGAAAATCACTCTGGGACTGAGAACAGAACTCATCTGCATAACACAAGAAAGGGAGAGAAAAACAAAAGAGAGAGAAAGTCTAAAAGCGGATGACAAGGAGCAGGAACTGGAGTTAACCACTTGTTGAATGACAAGGTGGGTTTTTAAAATGGTATTTAAAATATAATGTGATTTTGGTCCCATAATCTATTATTCTGTCTGTGCTACTGATTGACGAGTAACAGCAAACATTCACTGAAAGACAGTAGGAAGTAAGGGGAGAAACTAAGAAGAAAGATGAGAATAAGTTGCAAAGTAATGGATGAAAGCATCTTGAGCTACAGAGCCTCCCTCTCCCGTTATCTGATGTGAAGTCACAAATTATATGTGGAGGTGCTACTTGTGCTCCATTAGTATATTTGCAAATAAGCTAGACATAACTGAAAATATGCTTTTTATTTTATCCACCAATATAATGGTGTAATTCAGTACACTGAACCCAAGTAAACCATGCTTCAAGACAAAGTATGAATTGAAGCACTAATGCACACATATACACCCACTTCTTCTTAACAGAATAACAAAATAGCAGAGTTGGAAGGGACTTTAGAGCTCTTCTAGTCTACCCCCCCACCCCATTCAGGCAGGAAACCCTGTACCATTATGGATAAATGGTTGTCCAATGTCTTCTTAAAAACTTCCAATGTTGGACCTGGAAGTTCTTCCTTTCTCCTAGCTTGGAATCGCTAACTTTTGTGGTCAGGGGAATTTTTGGAGGACATAGAGGCATTGTGAGGAACATAGATTAAAATTTCCCATCAATTTCTTTGTAATGAGTTATCAAAGGACAGACATGGGAACTGAAGAACATGTTAGTGAACCCAATGTTGCCAAGCTTAGATGCACTGTATCCCATGTTTTGGAGGGCATCCCATAAAGATCTACATATTATCTAACAATAAGTTCTTATAAAAAAAAAGATATCAGCTGCCCATCAAGCTGCTAACAAGCCTTGTTTAGCGAAAATATCCTCCTGATGTATTGGAATATAAATCCTAGAATTCCCAGCCAGCAAACTCCAGGCTGATGATGGCCTTCTCTGGAAAGGTTATTTAAACAATAAGATAATAACATCTCCAAAAATGGAAGAGCAAATTCATAATCAAGGACTTCTGCAAGGGAGATCAAAAAAGGCAAGATAGTTTCTATGACCATGTAGTCACAGCTACTCTCTTGCCTTTCTCGACTTCCTCTATATACAGCATGTCCCTATTCCTAGTATTGGTAACAAGGTTATATCCATTACTTTTAGAAAACTGACATCTTTTTCAGATGTTAATGTGATACACTAAATAAGGGGTGTCAAACATGCGTCGCCATGGCGGCATCATGTGATGTATTGTGACTTTTCCCCCTTACACTAAACTGGACATGGGCGTGGCCAACGCCTGGCCTGCGAGTTTTATAGCCCTGCACTAAATCACCTGTCCCCAAAGCTTATTTGAGGTTTTAAGCCCAAACTCGTAGCATCATAATACATACTTTCACTTCAGTGTCAAAGTTTATTCAGCCTTTCTCCATTTTGATAGTCTTCAGCCACCCAAGGTCAAAACGTCATTAAGCAATTGGGTAAACAGATTTGCAGTTAGATTTGCAGCATGAATGATTAAACCTCTGCTTGCCCTAAGCCAGCCTCACCTAGATGAAGTGTGAATGCTGCCCACTGCCGGGCGCTTGCGGTGAAAGCATCACCCTCGACAAAAAGGTAGCGAGTGCTGACAGTTTGGGAGCGCAGGCGGTTGAAGAGAGAGACCTTTGACCCAGATAAAATGCACACTAGGAAATTGAAAGTGGGAGAATGAGAGTGGGGGGAGAGGGGAGAGAGGGAGAGAGAGAGAGAAAAAAGAAGTTTGGAGTTTTTATGTGTACATTTAGATTTGTATTAGTTATCTTGATATTGTAGTCTAGGCATGTAGCTACAGATGGGCTTAAACTGAACAACCAAAGTAGGATTATTCTACACTGATGTGAATTGATAAAGATGCTGTCATTGTGACATTAGCTTTGCACCTCTAGCTGGTCAGACCTTCCCTTGGCCTGCAGCTGTTCTGCTCTGTGTTATTTGCTTTAACATAAGAAGCTACCTAAGCACCATTACCACTCCAACATTGTTCTGAGTGACACATCTCTCCAAAGGCTCAGAAAGAGAACTTTTCCATCTCTGGATACCTGATTTTATTCTCTGAAATGTCAAAGCAAAGCAACCGTGTCCTGTCTTAATATACTGGTACCTTCTTTAATGTATTCCAATCTACCACCTCCCCTGGCAACAAGGCCATCCCAAAGGACTTACGGCAACTTCTCTTCATGGAAAAACTTACGGTCTGTGTTCTTCAGGGACTGCTTTTTCTGTGAGGGCTTGGAGATCACTTTGATCAGCTTGCTGTGGAATGTGCCAATCTCCTGCCCATTGCTGAAGAACAGCTTCAGGGCTAGCCGGAAGTGTTTCCTTTTGTCAGAGTCTGAGATGTAGAGTGCTTTGGCGCAGCTGAATTTCTACATTAAAGGAGGAGGGGATATTCATTGGCAAGAAGTGAAAGGAGGGCTTGAGATCTGAGGTTTAGGCATGATAACCTGACATAGATTAGTGTAATGGGCAGAAGAAATAACCTTGAAGAACAGGAAGAAGAGCTGCTAGTCATCAGATTAAAAAAACCGGATTCCAGGGAAGAGATGTAATCTGAGAAAATATCTCAGACAAGACTCGCCCTAGTTCTCATGAAGATAAAGAAAGGGAGGGTGAGAATGGTTAATGTAATTCAGACTTTCAAGAATATATTAACTGAGCCATAGTGGCGCAGTGGTTAGAATGCAGTACTGCAGGCTAGCTCTGTCCACTGCCAGGAGTTTGATCCTGACCCGCTCAAGGTTGACTCAGACATTCATCTTCCGAGATTGGTACAATGAGGACTCAGATTGTTGGGGGCAATATACTGTACTAATTCTGTAAACCACTTAGAGAGAGCTGTAAGGCACTATGAAGTGGGGTATAAATCTAAGTGCTATTGCCGTTGCTATATTAAAACTGTATTGGCCTGCTCGGCTCTGGTTTCCTGGTCTGGTCTATTTTGAATGGCTGACAACAACACCAGTTCACTGGGGGAGACAAATAACAATAGCACTTAGACTTATACACTGCTTTATAGTGCTTTACAGCCCTCTCAAGGCGGTTTACAGAGTCAGCATACTGCCCCCAACAATTTGAGTCCTATTTTACCACGTTGGAAGGATGGAAGGCTGAGTCAATCTTGACCTTGTTCGATCTGCCAAATTGCAGTGGGAGTAGCTTGCAATACTGCACTCTAACCACTGCACCACTGAGGCTCCAAATAACTGGCGGCATTGGAATAAATAATACTTGGAAATTATTTATGAGCATTATTGAGCAATAACTGTTCAAGTGGCAGAGCTATTAATATTTTATTTCATATGGACTTGGCTTAATATAGAGTTTTTCAGCTTCCTTCTACTGCAAAGGTTCCTCCCAACAGATGATATACACAAAGGTGATAGATGAAAGATGATATACACAAAAGTGTTGCCTTTGATATTTACATTCTTTCCATTTACACTGTTGGTAGAAAGGTTTTACAGCATTCTGTAATGTTTCCAAAAATTAGCTGATTGGAGGTAAAAATGGAAGAAAAGAAATGGAAACCTAAAAATGATCAGAATGGCCCTTAAATTATACCAGACTCCCAGAAACTCTGCACTCTCTAGAAGTGTGAATTCAAGTCCCAGAATTCTTAGGAATGGCTGGGCTCACTGGATAATTCTAAACATCTTGCATGTGTCCAGACTGGGGAAATTTAAGCTATGCCATCATTAATCTTTTTAATACATTTCTATTTTAGGAAGACTTAGCAGGGATTCTTTAAATAACCTATCATCTTAACAACCAACCGATCACAATGACTTACTAGTAGTAGTCTGGCTTTATTTTGTGCTACTTAAGAGAGTGTACATAATGTTCCCACCTCCTTCCCCCCGACCCCCAACAACACTGAGAAGTCAGTTAGACTTAGAGAAAGTGACATGTAATCAAGCCAACTGTCATGCCTAAGAGAGGACAATAACTTCTGGTCTCCCATTTTCTAGCCCAGCAGCACTTTAGCCCTTCTAATTTCTGCAGCCAATGTCCCGAGTAAGCAAAGTAATACATTTAACTGAATGTACTATTCCAAAAGATTGATATGGGAGCTTTGAAGCACAAAAGAGGCAGAACAATGCATTATAAAGCATTAGTAAAGAATAAAGTGGTGTATTTAAATGGTTAATGTAATCATGACCACAATGTTGTCAAATAAGAATAAGAAGCAGAATAAGGCTTAATCAAGAATCTATCAGATTAAAAGCATTCAACTGTAATTGAAGTCCAAATTACACAACTTCCTTGCCAAATATTGTGAACAAGTGTACAATCAAGAAATAGGAACAAGTTTGAAAGATCTCACTCTATATCATCCAGCTTTTAGAGGGTCTCTTATTAACATGAGCTCAGTTTGTCATCAGTGAGAATGAAATGTGGGATCAAGTAGCTCCCGCTAAAGTTTATAATAGTCCCCATTTAAAGCCTTTGTGGTTAATATAAAGGGAGAGGTAATTAGGGATGTTATTACAGGTGAAATACAAAATATGGGTCTCGGGGCTGTTTTATTGACTTAGCAGTTAGGGAAATCCAAATGGAAAGGCGTATTCATATGTATTTGCTTTTCTGAGTGCAAAGAGCCTCCTAGGTTTACTGTTCCCAGTCATCTTGGCGCTCTCTCTGTTCTGATAGGCTTTGCTTTTACAATGAGTTAAACATTGCAAGCACAAAGGTGGCTACTGTAGCTCCACTGGCTCTCTTGTGACCTCTGCATTCTTCCAGGGCTGTGATAATGCTGCGGACATTTTTGTTCTATTAAAAAGATGCCAAGCGATCACTCTCACTCTTGATCTTTGAGGGCACTCTACCGTTTTCTTTCCCTCTTTATCTTCCAATAAAGGAGGCACCTTTTACTTGGCAGCAATCAGGATCAAGCTTTGCAGGGTAAATCTCTGGCAGACCTCCCACTGCCATGAACATCAAAGGCAAAGAGAGATGAGCTTCTTTGAAGCCCCTCAAAGGTTACATTTTTTTATGCAGGAAAATAGTGCAGATAAAGAGTAATTGGGCCAAGGGTTTCATGAAGGATTCTAAGGAATTGGCTGAACCTGAATGGCATTGATGTATGTGCAAGTAGACCTCACATTGAACTGCCTCACGCAGCAACAATTTTTTTAAAAAAAATATTTATACATTTTTTTTCTTTAAATACACATAGGTGTTTGGTGAACAGTGTATTGTCTGAATCATTTTAGATTTACAAGATATTAATAATAATTCTGAAATTAACAATAGTAATTAAATAATAGTGATGATAATAATCAATTTACTTTATAGACAATACTACTACTACTAATATTAATCAAGTATATCTGATAATAATTTTTCAACTTCTAACATTTGTGTCAACATGGTAATTATATTATATAGCAATATATGTAGTAATGTTTTTCCCATTTCTAACTTCTACCTCTATTTTCTAATTCTTAATCAAATAAGTTTATATTAATATCTATCTATATCTATATCTATCCATCATCTCTTGTTCTAGTATTTTAATATTTTAATTCTTGTTACTTTTTTGACCACTCTCCCATTCTCCTCCCTTGGGATCTTGTGTCTCCTTACATCTCTCTTATTTAAAACTAATATTTCGTCTGCTTCTACATCTACCTCTCGCTGTCGAATCTCATCTACCTCTCGCTGTCAAACCCATCTATAATGCTTTCATCACTCCCATTTTCTCCTTGTCCTTTTCTATATTTTGAACTCTTAAAGCGTAATCCTCCTGCTTCGTTTCAGAAATGTTTAATATCTCTTCCTCCTCTTTATCTATTTGTGTTATTTGTTGATTTGTCTTCTCTATTTCTTCCTCTCCTCTTTCTACTTTCTCCTCTATTTTGTGGGTGTCTTGTTCATTTTTCATTGTCATTTGTGGAGAGTGTCCTGACCTCACAACTGTATCGTGTATCATCAGCAACAATTTGAAGTTACAATGATGCTAAAAAAAATAATAACTGCAACCAAGGTGCACATTTATGACCCTTGCAGCAACACTCAGTCTCTTGTTTGCCATTATAGTCAGTACTCTTGTCCTGTGCGTGACCCATTTTTTTCTCCTCCCACCCCAAGAGACCAGAAAGATTGCCTAAACAAGTAACCTCTTCCTGGATTGCTTTCATCTGCAGCCGGGCTTCAGCTGCTGCCTGAAATTGACAAAACTCTAACCTGTTTCACACTTGACTAAAGGCTTTTGTTTGCCTCCTAAGCAGCTCATTTGGCAAACAGCTAGGGCATTTCTTTCCATGTATACTCCCTATTATATGATGCTTACTCTCTTGTAATCCCTTCTTCTCCCATGAATGTAAATGCAAGCATCCTTTCTTGCTAATTATCTCAGCACCAGGAAGAACATGCCAAAGAACAGGGGAGTGGGAAAAAGGAAAAGCTGAAGTCTCCATCATATGCTTCCACTTACCAACTGCATCACTTAGCAGTTGCAGGTCCAACTGTGGTCACTAAACAAGATCCACATGGACTAATAAGCACTTTAGCTCACTCAGGGACTCAGATTGAGTTACTTCTGGGAAGAATCAGAACTTCTCTGTTCTTCAAGTATTTTTAACCGGCTGACTACCATGAGAATGCATTGTAGGATTACTACAAAAGATACCTTCCTTTGCAATAGTTCCCTGATTGTGCAGTACCCTCTGTTTGGAACTGTACCAGTCCTGGGCCCCAGGGGAGCTTCCTGGGAGCAAAAATGGCCTCCCAGGAGGCTTCCCTGAGGCCCAGGAGGCAAAAAAAATATGGAGTGCCGGGGTGTGTGTGTGCTGCAAAAAAACCCCACGCCCACCCAGTCACATGGCCACACCCCACCTAGCCACGCCCACCTAGCCACACCTACAAAACCAGTAGTAAAAATATTTGCATCCCACCCCTGCCGTTATACATTTCTTTTTGACACTAGTTATAAATCAGTTTCTCACATATAGTTAAGGTAATTCATGTCAGCAATTTACTATAATGTCTTTTCAGATTTCCTGAATGTTGAAAGTTAATATTTTATCATATCGACTTTAATAATATATTAGGATTTTAAAAATTATATTTGTGTATACAATAAAGATTGTTTAAATTTTAAAAAACCCAAGAGAATAAATAACAAAAGTTCAAACTAGGCATGATGATAAATATGTCTTGCATTTATTGCATATATTAATAAAGTCCTTTGACGCAAGTGTGGGAAAGGACAATTTCTTTTGCCTCCTGTCTTGCTGTCCTGAACAAAATTGTTGTCCTGAACTGCTCTTTGTATTAATAAAAAATATTTATTATTGGCACTTAAAGGGAGAATTTTGTTCACAATCCAAAAGAATTTTTTATCAGAACCATAATAAGGAGGGAAAGGTTAGCTCCCGTTCCGCACTTGTTGAAATGCAAAAAATAACCAGCTTTCCCAAAGGCAGTGTTTCTTTTTAACAGTGTGCATGACTTTCTGAGATGCATTTAACACATCTGATCTTCAAAGGCTTTTGGCAGCTGCTTCTAACTGCCAGGTTGGTCTGTAAAATGCCTCCCCCCTTATCTGAGGTTTAATCATTGCTTCTATGACTACATCTATCTGAGCCAGCTTACCTTGGAATCCAATTGCTCTTCAAAGTTTAGCTTCTGCATTTCTACATGGCTACTGCCCATGCTATCAAGTCCTATATACCCACATATCTGGGAACTGGTCCCTGTTACATCTTTGCCTAGACAAAAGAAGGGAGACAGAAATGTCACATCAGCATTCTACGTGTCTAGAAAAAAGCAGGAACGAAAGCCGAAACAACTCTGCCTAAAACAGCCCTATTTAGCTTTAGTAGGTTGAAGGTCCCTGGGGATTCTTAGTCATCCAGGTCATAATTATCTTAAAGGTGCTTTCCCTGCACTTCATCTTCAAAAGGCAACTGGATTGTTTTTTCCTTGAGGGAGAAGAAAATATTTCGCTTCTCATCCAAGAAGCTCCATCAATTCTGATGGGGGGCAGGGGGATGGAAGGATAGGAGGATAGCAGAGGTGGCATTCAGCAGGTTCTGACCAATTCTGGAGAGCCGGTAGTGCAAATTTTGATTAGTTCAGAGAACCGGCAAATCCCACCTCTGACTGGAGATTTTACAGTATCCTTCTCCTGTCACGCCCATCAAGCCGCGCCTGCAGAACTGGTAGTAAAAAAATTTGAATCCCACCCCTGGAGGATAGGTATTGGCAGTTGAGACTGGATGGTGGGGAGATAGAAGGGTATATTCTGACAGGATGGTGGGTAGGACTGTATTTCTTTGCCGTCATCTGGTTGTTAGCACTCTCCCTGAGAGCTCTTGAGGCCACCCGAGGACTTATCTTTGCCCTCGGGGTCACCTGAATCAGGGTGCAATTGGCTGTGGAAACTTCTTGGAAGCGCTGCAAGGGCTGTGTTGTAAACTGGAGATGGTTAGTGTCTTATTCCTGTGTTGAGGAAGAGGTGTTCAATTCTAACATAGATGGATTCTTTTACCCCTCTTTCAAACCAATGGTCCCTTCTATCCAAAACTTGGACTGTAGTCAGATGCTCCTAAGGATGAACAATTGTCTTTGATTTGCCACATATCTATTTCTTAATTTTATTCATTTAAGTCATATCTTAGCTGCATACTGTATGTAGATTTTCAAGAGAGCATACAATATAAAATACGCAATACAGCTATATGCACAATTTCTTTCAAACACATTTTTATCTGATTTCTGAATCTGATTTTAAAGATATTTTCTTTAAAAAACTGTATAAAAATTATATACCTAACTATATATGGAATACTATAATATTCCAATATACACATTATTTTTTGCAAAATTTCTCCTATTATGTATGCAACTATCTTTAATATATTAAGAGTTTTTTCCTTCTGTATTTTGTATATTCTTTTTTAAACGTGTACTATATTTGTGCAAAAGATAAAATATAAAAAAGAAGAAAAAAGGTTAAGAAGGAAAAATAGTGAAGGGGATGGTGCAAAGGAACAAGGAAAGAAGAAAAGAAATGTAAAAAGAATAATTTCCAACTTTCTTTGAAACAAATATAAAATATATTAACCTTTCGATATAAAATTCAATATTATGCAGCATTTAAATAATGAAAAATAATTCTAATTGTCAAATCCCAAAATTAATATAACATTTATTTTGCTTTCTAGCAAAAAGTCCAAAAGTGGTTTCTATCTAGAAACATAGCTAGACAAAATCTTTCTCTATTTTGTATTTGTATGCATTATATTTTTATTTCTTGTTTTTGCTTTATTTTAGAAATGTGTTATAGAATTCAAAATACTATGGAAAATTGTATTCTGTGAATTCATTTTGAAACTTTATATTAAGTCAGTTTCTATTTAAATGTGAATCAAAGAAGCACTATTCCACCACTAGCTGTTTATCATGTAATTTTAGCCCATCCCTGGGAATTAATCATGCATGTTAACAGCATGAGCTTTGCATGTTTATGCAAGTCAAACCAATATATCTTCCCCCATCAAATAGATTTGCAAGATCCTTTTTCTTATAAAGGAATTAAGTGCAAAGGGAAAGTCATGCATGCATTTTCTTGAGTTTCTGTTGATGAAAGAAGACAAGAAATAGCATTGCTGTTAAAGTTTTTGAAATTCTCCACCGAGTACAGTCTCCTGTTTTCCACATGAGCTAAACTTAAAGGACAACTGGATGTTTACCAATGGCATAAAATCCCATTCCATAGCAAACTGACTCCGAATGGGACATTCTGTATATGAGCATGTAGTTCTTATTCGTTCACTCCCTTCCACATGCTTGTTGATATGCTTAGGAAATTCTAAAAGTAATTTATTTGTTTTTCTAGTTAAACTATTACATCATCCCTGCCCAATTCAAACGGGGTTGTGGAATCGCCTATTCCTCAGCGTGGCCTGGCAATGCAATCAGATCAGTTTTCTAAAGCTGAGTTTGGCAGATGCCAGGGGAAATAACCTTCTTTTGGCCCTCTTGTTGTGCCAGTAGATCATGAGTCTAAAGTCTCTGTGGTCTGGATACAATTCCTGTAATGGCAGGCCAAGCTATAACCCAATTGCTGCAAACTTTGTGGCATTTTTTTCTTTCAGGCTACCAGTTAGGCTGAAAAAGGAATGCTTCATACCCAGTGCAATTAACAGATGACAAGGGAACGAGGAAACTGAAGCCAAAGTAACCCCTTTCCTAAAGGAAAACACATCTCTTGTTTTCCTTTAGAGCTGTTTGGCTAAGATTGTTCAGAGAAAGAGGAACAGCCTTAAATTAAGCAAGAGTGACTTCATGGCTGTACATGAAAAACAAAGTTGCATGGTGTGGGAGTATATTGATGAGTGAATGGGGAACCCAATGCCAGTAACAATGATGTTGATAAATGTTACATACTTCAAATCCATGAACTACTGCAGCTTTAAGAACTTTTCAAGTTTTGCCTTGTTTACTATTTTGTAGTGGGCTTTTTATCCAGCTGTTAAGAGTTACATTTGAAGACAGAGATAGGCCAAATCAAGTAGCAGGTGCATGCTCAACCTTTTGTGGTGATGACCAATGAGAAGTGAGCATCAACTGGCTGCTAAAGGCTGAAGATCTACCACTGCCACATTTTGCAACAACTCAGTTCCTATCTACCCTCTGTTAGAAAAACAAGAAATAAAAGTATGTATGAAAATACAAAATACAGGGGAAAGCCCCTTAAATATATTAATCTGTGATCTTATTTCCTTCTTAGTTTTTTGTTATCTCTTTTGAATGGTGTGTCAATATGGTTTATCTCTATGTGTCTATTAATGGCTGATTTCTTTGAATGCCAAGAATCAAACATGCTTGAATGGAAGAAAAAAAAAGATACAGTTTCCTAGTTGAAACTATGGTTGAGTTTGTCCACATGCTATGAGTTATCACTCTGTCTTTTTATTGCTAGTTGATGTTCATGGATGCACTCTGCTACTCTTAGATAGGTAGAAGACTACAGTACATATATTTTCTTCTATTGAAACAATAATATATATTCAACTCTATTAGGATATTACAGATAGTCTTGGCATTCAGGATTATCAGTCTCATCTAGGTGCAGCCAGTAATTTTTATGGTGGTTATCTGGATTTTGCAGTCTAGTTACTGTAGGCCAAATAATTTTTTTAAAATCCCAATATAGAAGGTTTCTACAAACAGTTTTCAAACTTCTATAATTCCAATTCTTGGGAAATGAAGAGTGAACTAAAATGGATTATACCTTTAATTTCTTCCTTCTTTTGTTTCCAGCCGGGTCCACTGAGATACACACATGGGGGTGGGCAGAAAAATCTGACAAGAAAAAAAAGTTGTGTAATAAACAGTTAAACTAGGAAAGTTTCTTTGAATTTTTATTTTTTGTTGAGAAATAGATTTCAAAATATTTATTATTTTATAAATGACATGAATAAGGATTGCAGGAGAGCAGTACATAGGAAATCACACCATAGTTTAGCATGATGTATAAATTCAGAGTTATGATGTGGCAAAGAAAGAGGTTATCATTTGTCTTCCTGATAATTTTATATGGAGCTCTAAAGGTGCCCCTTGATTTCACTAAAATTTATTTATTTATTTATTTGATTTGTCAATCACTTACAAGATAATAGGTATAAGTATAAACATGAGTAAGAATACAGGAAATAGGTACAATAAATGGGGACAATAGGACAGGGATGGTAGGCACAATGGTGCACTTATGGACGCCCCTTACAGACTTCTTAGGAATGGGGGGAGGTCAATTATGGTTAGTTTGAGGTTAAAGGAGTGCGGGTTAGAAGATGTAACAATAGAGTCAGGTAGCGCATTCCATGCATTGACCACTCTGTTGCTGAAGTCGTACCTTCTGCAATCAAGTTTGAAGCTGTTTACATTGAGTTTGTATCTGTTGTGTACTCTTGTATTGCTGCGGTTGAAGCTGAAGTAATCATTGACTGGTAGGACATTGTAGCAGATAATTTTGTGTGCTACACTTAAGTCTAACACTTAAGTCTAACCATAGTTCAAGGTTGTCCAAGCCCAAAATCTCAAGCCTGGTGATATAGGGTATTCTGTTGCAAGCAGAGGAGTGTAGTACTCTTCTCATGAAATACTTCTGGACTTGATCAATTGTATCAGAGGTGGTATTCAACCGGTTTGCACCTACTTGGGCGAACCGGTAGCAGTTATTTGGCATGGGCTGCCGAACCGGTAGCAATCCCTGGCTGGCCATGCCCCCAACCCGG
Source organism: Pseudonaja textilis (assembly GCF_049901715.1). Taxonomy (NCBI): domain Eukaryota; kingdom Metazoa; phylum Chordata; class Lepidosauria; order Squamata; family Elapidae; genus Pseudonaja; species Pseudonaja textilis. The sequence goes on along the minus strand of NC_141992.1, from coordinate 25,116,519 downwards.
TCACTCACTTGTGATTGCTCTCTTAGCTTTCCGTTCCCCATGTCCTCTTTCTCCCCGGGAAAAGGAAGAAAGGCATGGACGCTGCAAGTATTGCTTTCCCCTTGTGAGTTAAAGTGTCGGGAGTGAGAAGGAGTACGCTGGGGGGGGGGGGAATCCACTCAAGCCTTGGAGAAATTTAAAGGAGCTGCTTCCAGAATGCTTGTCTGTTAAGTGCTCTGTGTGTGTGTGTGTGAGAGAGAGAGAGAGAGGGGGGAAGGTAGAGAAAGAAAGAAAAATAGGAAGAGAGAGAGAGAGATAAAACTGCTATTATTTTTAATTGTTCCATTATTTATCATGTGTTAATATTTTACACTGTCTCTACACCTAGAGTGATTTTTCTGCCTTTCTTTTGCCCAGGGCTACCACATATTTTTCAGGGTTTACATGCATTCAATGTCAATAGTCCAGAACATAAAATACACATGTGTTTAACAAGAGTTGAAAGGGACCTTGGAGGTCTTCTAGTCCAACCCCCAGCTCAGGCAAGAAAACTGAGGATGCCAAACTCTGAGTAGAAATCCTGGGAAAGGTGTCAGAATAATACTTAGAAGGGACCTTGGGGTGAACCCTATACCATTTCAGAGAATTGGCTGTCCAGTCTTTTCTTCAAAACTTCCAGTTATTGAGCACCACTGGTTAATTGTTCTCACTGTCAAGAAGTTTCTCCTTAGTTTTAGGTTGCTTCTCTCTGCTCAGTTTCCATCCATTGCTTCTTGTTTGCATTCTGCTTCTTTGGAAAATACATTGTCCCCCTTTCTTTGTGGCAGCCCCTTAAAAGCTTGTTGCCTATCACACTCTTGAGTAAAGCATGTGAGCCATTTCCTCCTTTCAGTGGTCCATGAAAGTACATCAATAGTATGCAGATAATAAAGTCAAAAAAGGTGAACAACATTTTTACAGAGCTATAGATAAGTTGAGGCTGGGTGACAAGGAATGGCTGGGAGGGGAGGGGCCAGGTGAGGCACCCCTTGATGTGAGTGACATTGAGTTGGCCATGCCCACCCAGTTACATAACCACCAAGCCATGCCCACCCAGTCACATGATCCCCAAGCACGCCCACCCAGTCACATGACCACTAAGACACACCCACCCTGTCACATGACCACAAGCCACGCCCACCGAACCAGTAGTAAAACAAATTGAATTCCACCACTGAATTGTATTATGTCTGATATGCAGTGCGGATTCCAGACTGATGAGCTGTATTCGAGTATTGATTGGGCAAAAGTTTTGTATGCTCTAGTTAGCAGTTCAATATTTCCAGAGAAGCTTTCTAAGCTTCATAAGATTAGATTTACAACTTTTAATGCCTTTTTGGCAATGCTGTTACAGTGAGCTCTGGTGCTTAGGTCATTAGATATGAGTACTCCAAGTTCCTTGACAGAGTGAGGATCATCAACGAGGTCATATCCGCCTAGTTTATATTTGGTGTACTGATTTTTTTTTTTACCAATGTGTAGGACAGAGCATTTGTTGGTCGAGATTTGGAGTTGCTAGATGTTTGATCATTCAGACACATAATGAAGGTCACTTTGAAGGATACATTGTCAGTGGTATCCTAAGGGTCTGAAAAAATATTTAGTAAGAATTGGAAAGTTCAGTCTGTTGAAAGAAGGCACCTTATTAAGCTTCAATTGATGTTTTTAATTGGTTTGGAAAAGAGATTTACTCATACTATTAGTGCTTTTCACTTTATGGATTAAAACAAATAAAGGATCTCTCATTATTTATGTAACAAAATTATATATCCTTGAGACTAGATTCATATGGATTATGCTTAATTTTTGTATTCTTAACTTTTGTGACTACCTCAAATAGTTCATTTTCCAAAGACTAAAGTATTGTAACTGTACAGCTGGATTTATGACATGGGTACCTATGTTTAGCAGTAACATGTTTTACTCAAACTAATTTTGGGGATTTGCACAACACAGAAAGTAGTGAACTAAAAATAGAGCTGGGTTCACTCAAAACACCAGGTTAATATGTAGCTGGCTAGTTCAATGTGTATTCAGTAGTAATAATCTCCCTCAGAAATGTTGTAAATTAGAGTGAAATATGTCTAGATTTCTTTTTCATTTTTGGTTCTAAATTTCCTTCATGACTTTAACAGAATAGCAGAGTTGGAAGGGATCTTGGAGGTCTTATAGTTTAATCTATGGCTCAGGCAGAAAACCCAATACCAGGAGTGTCAAACTCAAGGCCTGGGGGCTGGATCCGGCCCATGGGATACTTAGATCTGGTCCATGGGGCTGCCCTAGAAACAGCAAAGGATTGGCCTGTGGTGCCTCTGCCAATGAAAATGTAGCTAGGGAGGGCCTGTGCAGTCCTCCTGAACTCAGTTTTCACTTGCAGAGGGTTGCAGGAAGCCATTGCAGCCGAAAACAGAGCCCAGGAGCCACAGGCGCCCCCGACATGAATGACGATAAGTTAGCCACACCCACCCTGGTCCTACAAGGTCAAACACAATCCTGATGTGGCCCTCAATGAAATCGAGTTTGACACCCTTGCCCTATACCATTTCAGAAAAATGGTTATCCAATCTCTTCCTAAAAACCTCCAGCGTTGAAGCTTCTGAAGGTTATTCCATTTATTAATAGTTCTAACTGTCAGGAAATTTCTCCTGTAGGAGGTTTCTCCTAGGTTGCTTCTCTCCTTGATTAGTTTCCATTCATTGCTTTTTGTGCTGTCTTTAGGTGCTTTGGAGAATAGCCTTCTAGTGCAATCATGCTATATCTGCTGGGGTGGGAAGAGGACTAGGTTGAGAGACTGGCTGAATTCACAAAGCACTAACTCAAAAATAAATGGTGCCATATACAAACCCTGTCAATGACTGGTCCTAAGTTACCTATTAAACTATATAACTCAATATAGACTTGTTCAAAGCCATGTCTAACCCTAAGCCTATGTCAGACAAGCTGTCAGATTAACTCTACATATACCCTGGACATCTGTAGAGACATAGAAACAATACAAAATGAATAAATGCAAATGTTTTAAAAGCGTTTGGTTTGCATAGATTGCAATTACATTTGTAATTAAAACCAGTGACACTAAAAAAATAATTCAGACCCATAAATTTTGTTCCTTCTTTGATCATAAATTATGTCCATAAATTCTTGTGTTTCTTTAAGCACAATTACTTTCTGTTGTATAAAACAGGAATTTGCTTTCCTTTTTTATGTTTCCAGTGTCAGACATCTGTATAACGGAGACATGACTATCAACTCATTAGCCCTGTTCTATGGAAGATGGTAATATTTATACAGGGGTAAAACTTTCATTTTATATCTAAGTGGAAATAAGTCTTATTCCTGTGATTTTTTTTTTTTTCTGGCCTGGAATATGGACTCCTCAACAGATCAAGAACAGAGATTACATTCCCAGGCAAAACCTTAAACCAGCACATACCACAGATCGAAAGATTTGAAAACATGCTTTCTTGAGCAGTATTTGAGTTTTCAAACTCACAGGAATAGCTGAGATTCATACCACATTGGTATTGCATAAAACATCAGTAACAATAATAATGATAATTAATGATAATGAAAAAACCATAACGAGTAGTTTCATATTTCTGTACATCAATAGTATCCTTGAGGTTATTAATTATAGAGTATTTTAGAGCCCATACTATTTCACACTATTCCATACTATTTCAAGCTTTACTTTACAAGGTCGATGTCAGCTTTGGAAGCCATATTTCATGCTGCTATATGAGGAAAAAAGTCACCGTCAGTGTATTCAGGCCACAGTCACCTCTGACCCAAACTGTCTCCCAAAGCAAGGGAAATTACAGTTTAGATGTAGATAATTGACAAACTTCCCACTAGGACATTAGAGTGATCTAGAGCCTGTGGACAATTCATTCACATCATTAAAGAAGTATTTGCAAGAGTGAGAACAGGCATCTTGCCAGTTTGGAACAGCCACCAGCAGCTCCCTAACGAATCATTTAGGAATGAGTAGCAGTTGCAAAATGTTTTGTTTCCATTAGAAAATCAGGAAGCAATCCAGAAGCATCTATGATGATGCAGAACCCTTGAGAAAGATTTCCATTTTCTAGTGATGGGACATCTGCCAACTAGATGAGGAGAATGTCCACGTGAGTGTACAACTTCAAGCTTTCTACCTGGCTGTCAATGCACAGCCCTAATTTCACCAGGGGTGAAATAAAAATCATCTTTGTCTTGCCATGGCACAATTGCCTCTGTCTGGAAGCTTTTTCTTTTCCTCAGTTGAATGGGAAGCATGGGTCTTTTGTTATTGCTTTTATAAAAAATCAGAAAGTACCACTCTAAAAAAGGAAGTGCCAAATTCTCATACATGAACAGAAGCAGTGATAACTATCAATGAGATTTCAGGGCCAAAGTATGGGGGATTCTGGATTGGATCAGCATTACATAACCAATAAATGTCAAACAGGAAAATACAGTATTACTGTTATTGCATCTCAGCTAATGGTGGAATTCATTTTTTCCCTTGTTCCCTTGTAGGTTTCCAGGAAATTAGTTGGTGAATGAGAAAGGGCATACTAAACTATAAATCAGAATAGGCAAACTGTTTTTATTAAATGTTTTGGAAAACTAATATAAACAGAGAGAGATAAAAGAAAAAAAAGTAAAATACAAATACTGGTAAGTAAAAAAATAGGTCTAAACTGTAGTGAAGATTACAGGTTTCTGATATATCATTGTTTATGAATTATAGAACATACGTTTTACAAAATTAAGCATTGCTATTAAACTTTAAACTGAGAATGCATGTTATGGACTTTGGTCAACACAGTGCAGTAAAAATAACTGACTGAAATAATAAGCTAAACTGAATCAATATTGAGAATCTATTCTAATTGGAATATCCTATATTAGAGTAGAATAGAATAACAGAGTTGGAAGGGACCTTGGAGATCTTCTAGTCCAACCCTCTGCTTAGGCAGGAAACCCTACACCACTTCAGACAAATGATTATCCAACATCTTTTTTAAAGCTTCCAGTGTCGGAGCATTTACCTCAGGAGGCAAATTGTTCCAGTGATTAATTGTTCTAACTGTCAGGAAATTTCTCCTTAGTTCTAAGTTGCTTCTCTCCTTGATTAGTTTCCACCCATTGCTTCTTGTCCTGCCCTCAGGTGCTTTGGAGAATAGCTTGACTCCCTCTTCTTTGGGGCAGCCCCTGAGATATTGGAACACTGCTATCATGTCACCCCTAGTCCTTCTTTTCATCAAACTAGACATACCCAGATCCAGCAACCGTTCTTTATATGTTTTAACCTCATCTTTCTTGCTCTTCTCTGCACTATTAAAATATTGAAAAACCCAAATTATGAATAAGGTTCTCATCTATGTACTAAGATATAGTCCAAGTATGTTCCAGTTAGAATTGTCCCTGCTCCCAAATTGTAAAGCAATGACTCTCAGCATCTATCATTATTTGTGAAGCTTTTGGAAACTGAATTTTAGCATCTTCCAGAGGTAGGTGGGTAAACTAGACATTTATAGAAATCAATATAGACTATCAAGAGATCCACAGTGCGCTTCACATAGTGTGCACTCCTGTGCAAATAAGTACACATATGCTATCTAAATTACTGCAGAAATTTCCAGTGAAATCTCATTTAAACAAGGAAGTTCAAATTGTTTCCTACCTTTTTTCATTCCCATATGATTTCTGAGCAACTTTTGCATGTAGTATCAGCACTGTCTGATCAGAGGGGAGCTGAAGATATCTATGCACAGCATCTTGGAGAGGGTCAATTTGCTCTGGATTGGACCTTTATGGAAGATAATCAACAGTACATATTTTGTATTTAGGAAGAATAGAGAAAAGTACTAAGAAAGTGAAAAAGAAATAAAAGTAAATGTAGTTATAATCTTTTTTTAATCAAACAAGTAATCTTTACGAACTAATCTGTTGATATGGGTATTTCAGAGTCTTTCCATCTTGGGGCACATAATATAGGTAGTCCTCAACTTAGACCAAGGAGCAGTGCGGTGACTCAGTGGCTAAGATGGTGGGCTTGTTGGCTGGGAAGACAGCAGCCCAGGTTCAAGACCTGAGTGCCATGTGATGGGATGAGCTCCCAATCTTTGCCTTAGGTCCTGCCAATCTAGCAGTTTGAAAGCATGCAAATGCAAATAGATAAATAGGTTCCACTTTGGTGGGAAGGTAACAGCGCTCCCTGATGTCATGCTAGCCATATGACCCTGGAAATGTCTTCAGATAGTTCTGGCTCAATGGCCTTGAAACAAAGTTGAGCACCCCACTCCCTATAGTTGGCAACGACTAGTGGAGTAAAATCCACAGGGACTCCCAACTTAGAACCAGTCATTGAGCAATGGAAATTCTGGTCCCAATTGTGGTTATAAGTTGAGGACTATCTGAAGTCTTGCAGCACTAATCATATATAAACATATTTTTTCATGGTTTAAACTTCTTTGTATCACTGTATGTATTTGAATCCTAAAATGTCTGGCTTTTTTATAAGCTCACAGACACTATAACATGTCCCTTTATGATGTCCATATTTGCAACATAAATTTGAAGTACCTTTATACATTCTAGACAATTTTTCTAGAGTTCCTTCTAGGGAGGAAGTATTACATTATATACTTAAAATTATGCACACTTACTCAGAAACTCAACTGAATCAATTTGAGGATAAAGCAACAGGCATCTGCATTAATGTAAGTAGATGAACAAATACAAGTAATTTCATTATTAGTATCTATTATCACCTGCCCAACCAAGAAAAAAGTGCAGTATGCTTTTCAAGATCAAATTGCAGATCTTTCAGAGAGGCACAAAATAGTAATTGAGAACTTCAACTATCTAACATCTGTTGGGAAGCAAATAATAGCTTTATTGGTTATGCTTCTAATGCGTTTGAATAAACCCTCTCATTCTTCTCTCTTTATTCTGTACTATCGCTATTAATGTTTCTAATAATAAAGGAGAAAAACTATTTCTCTCTAGACATTTGTTAGTATGCATAAAAATTTAGATGTAAATAAATGTTCAATTATACCAACTCAAAACTTGATGAACATGTTTTATCATTGATATTTCCAGATGACCAGTCTTCAATACCACTTGCTTCTGCACAAGCATGAACACAGAAAACCAAGACAAATTAAAGAGTGAGCAATTCTTGTGTGCCAAGAACATTTTATGCAATTAAACATATCAGGACAGAAAGCAATGGAATGTGATCAGAGATGCTGCACAGACAACTCAAGTGCCTTCAAGATGAGATACAAGGATAATGTGTTCCAAGATGCTTGCTTATACGTTTAGGAATCGTGTATTTTGCAAATTTGAGTCTCAGCCTCTTCATGTTTCTATGCATGGTTTGTCCTGTTTATTGTTAGTTCAATAACTAAAAATTTAAAACAACCCAAAGTATCACACCAATGAATCTGGATTGTTAGGAACTTTAGAGATAGCACAACTGAACCTTAATAATAGTTAGTGTAAAAGCCCATCATAGTGGAGAGTTGAATCATGTAGACTAGGAGAAGATAATCTTTAGGAGTCACTTTTGACAATACAAAAAGTATATTCTCATAAAATAATATTCTTATAAAAAGTGTATTCTTATACTGTAGAAGAAGCCTTAGCATTTGCACAATATTTAGGGCAGTGGGCATGGTCATATGTCATGCATTTATCAGATCGTAAACTGCTGCAATCACTCCCCATACACCTATTTCAGCCATTTTTTCTACCAGCATTTGCCATCTCCACCAACATAGCAATAGCACTAGAACTAGCACTTAGGCTTATATACTGCTTTACAGTGCTTTACAGTCCTCTCTGAGCGATTTACAGAGTCAGCATATTTTCCCCAACAAATTGGGTCCTCATTTTACCCAACTCAAAAGGATGGAAGGATGAGTCAACCTTGAGCCTAGTGAGAGTTGAACTGCCAAATTGCAGGCAGCCAGCAGGCAGCAGAAGTAGCCTGCAGTATTGCATTCTAACCACTGAACCACCGTGGCTCATGATGTTTCCTGAGTTCTTTCATGCCTTTCCTGTCTTCCACCTCTATTGTTGATACCAATTTCTCTCCAGGCTTCCAACCAGGCACTGCAGAGGAGACCAGAGTTCCACAATTTTATCTGGGAAAGAAGGCATGATCGCAGTACCACAATTTTAGCAGTAGTATAGTAAAAGAAAATAGGGCATAATTGTGCAATTATGAAATGATGTCTAGAACTGCAACTTCTAGATGCAGCATTGTTTTCAGAATGTGGCTCAACCACTCTTACTTGTTTCAGCATCCTGAAAACAATTAGGGATGTCACTATGATTTAGATATTTTTTAATTGATTTAACTTTATAGCTGGCCATCTCAGTCGATGACTCTGGACAGCTTACAATTCAATTTATTGGTTATTGGTTATGTGCTACTTTTCCTATATTTGTTTATTTCAGCCCTCTGGCCTTTCACTCCCTCCCAAGAGACAAGCTGTTCAACACCTAGTCAGTTTCAATCATTACACTTTTATGCAAGGGCGAATCATGGCTAGGCCTGCCTTTCTTCCTAGGGCTGAGAGAGCAAAGTTTTGCCACAAGCAAAACTACATCTGAGGTTTCCCTGCTTCTAGTCCAGGGAAGACTAGATCAAATTAGCTTTCTAATGTAAGTGGATAAGGTAAGGGAATCTTGAAATCCTGTCAAGTCTGTATGTCAGCTTATAACTCGCAAAATAAAGATGGAGTTACTCTTAATCTTCTTCCTCTCTCCCCTGGACTAAGGAATCTTTTCTGGTATGCTCCTGCTTCCTCCTGTGTTTTCTGGGTCTGCTAAACATTCCATTACACATCTTCCTAAAGATATTAAAGTTCACTTGAAAATAATCACTTGAATGAATCTGTCAACTCAGAAGCAAACCTGACTGGGGCCATTTTGGACGCTTCAGGGTTGCCACAATGTGAAGAGGGATAGGGAATGGGGACATAGTTAGATGGGGGTTTGTAGTCAAAACAAAATAGTTTCCTGTGGGAACCAAGGACATTCCAACAGGTGACTGAGGAGAGGAGGAGTGCAACAAGCAACAGGCCAGCACCTCGACTGGACAATGTGACTGATTGTTTGGGGAAAGGGGGAACTTTCAATTTTTAATTAGGTGAAAACCATGGGAACTTTCAGAATCAGTTTTCATCAGTTTGTGCCAATATGATACATCCAATAAAATTGTTCTTTGAAATTGTTCTTTGTCCTGCCTCAGAGTTTTGCTTTCTATGGAGTTATTACTTGGAACCCTGGCAGAATCACAGAATTGTGGAGTTGGAAGGGATCACAGGAATGATCTGGTCCTTTCTACAATCTGATGGAAAACCAATTAAATCATCTATGAGAGGCAGTATCTAAGCCTCTTTTTTAAAAACCTTCAGAAAGGATGGTACTTCATAGGTAGATTGGTCCATTGGTGTATACATCTTATGTCAGAAAGGTTTTCCTTAGATTTAAACAAATTTGAGGTAGCGAAAACTGTTTCTGGTCCAACTTTATGTGGCCAGAGAAATTAGTTCTCAACCTTTTTCTTTGTAGCTTCCTTCTATATACCCGAACATGACTAATGTCTCCATCAGCATCATGAAGGTTGACTAGGATTCCATCTTCACTGGTTAGGTAGAAATGCTAAACTCAGGCTGAGAATGATGGAAAGGATATGGTTTGCAAGCATTAAGAGTTGGTGAATTTTTTTTCTTGTGCCAGAAAGAGAAAAAAAAATATCCCTGGCAGCCATGGAAATATGAGTCAGAGATCTAATTTCTCTAGCACTGATGCTACCAGGGATCTGGATTTTTACATTAACATTTTTAAACATTTTTATTGTGACAAGGTAATTAAAAGCAGTATACTGAATGCAATTCATATAGAATAGAATTCTTTATTGGTCAAGTGTGATTGGACACACAAGGAATTTGTCTTGGTGCAAATGCTCTCAGTGTACATAAAAGAAAAGATACATTTGTCAAAAGTCAATCATAAGTTACAACACTTAATAATAGTCATAGGGTACAATAAGCAATCAAATCATATTGGGAAAGTCAATATAAATTGTAAGGATAGAAACAACAAAGTTACAGTCATACAATCACAAGTGGGAGGGAATGGGTGATAAGGAGTGATGAGAAGATTAATAGTAATAGTAATGCAGACTTTGTAAATAGTTGGACAGTGCTGAGGGAATTATTTGTTTAGCAGAGTGATGGATTTGGAGAAAAACTGTCCTTGTGTCTAGTTGTTGTGGTGTGCAGTGCTCCATAGCGCTGTTTTGAGGAAAGAAGTTGAAACAGTTTATGTCCAGGATGTGAGGGGGTCTGTAAATATTGCATAATTCCCAATTTTGATAAGAGTTTACTTATCTCTGACTGTCTTTTAATCAGACTACGATGTGACACTCACAATTAGCCCAGTTACAGAAGTCTTGGAAAACAGGGCTTTACATTTCCTCCAACTGCCTCATTGCATCACCTGCAACACCGACTAAATCATATTGCCCACATTTTAACAAATGTATTGCTCTTGCACTTTAAAATAAAAATACTGGTGTAAAGTTTTTCTTTAGAACTGTCTCTTAAGCAAAATCTATGAATGGTTGCACTACTATATGCCTGTGAAGATTCTCATTCATCCAGGTCATGGTTGTCCCCAAAGGTGCTTCTTCAAAAAGCAACTGGACTTTGTTTTTCCTTGAAGACTTTTCCTTTCTCTTTCAGTTCTGACAGAACTGAGGAAGCCTCTTGGATGAGAAGTGAAATGTCTTCAAGGAAAAGCAAAGTCCGTTGCCTTCTGAAAAAAAAGCACCTTTGGGGTTGCTCTACTATGGTATTCCTGTGTTTGGCTTGCTGTAAAACTAAGGAGACTTGATGTGCATAGAAGAAGCGGAGAGGAGACTTACTCCGCATTAGTCCGTTCAGGAGACGATGTACCGGATTTTCATGTGCATTGAAGTTAGACTTCACTTATCTTCCAGATATTAGCGATTGTGCAAGAACGCACAGACATTGCTAGAGATACTACTATTAGGACTTCCTATCCTTGACCTTGTCTCAAAGGCGCCTAGTTAAGCCGACCACCAGCACCCCTCCGGAGGCAGGGGCCAAGGAGATCTTCGGGGCAGAGGGGACTGATGCATGGCGGGGGGGGGGAGACCCCGCGCGCGGCGCCACCCATCCTGCCCGCGGAGGTAGGTGGCTGGGTGGGGCCGAAGCAGAGCAGCCCCGCTCCCCGCAGAGACAGCTCCGCTCTTTAGCCCCGCAGAGGAAGGGGTCAGCCTTCCTCCCCCGCACCCTCCCCGCCTCTCCTTTCCAGCAGCGTCTCGGTTAAAGACAGCGCTCTCCTCTCGGGCTCCTTTCAGTCCGAGCGGCGGCTGCAACGCGATCGCTCCGCTCCTCCCGCCCGCTTTACCTGGACCAAGGCGGCGGGGAAGTCGTCCTCCCAACCTCCGCTGTTCTCGCGGGTTCTCCCGCCGCGCCTTCCTGACGGCCCAGGTGAGTGAGGGGTTCCGGGGACAGTCGGACACCTGCAAGACGAAAGCACGAAGCTGAGGTCGGCCCCCGGGGCAAGTTTGCGCCGGCAGGATCGCGGTTGATCTCCATCATCTCCAAAGGTGAGTCCCGGAGGAACCTCTTGGCTATGTGCAAAGTGCAACGCCCAAGGATGATTTTCTTGGCCGAGGCTTTGAGAGAGCCTGGAAAAGCTAAGAAGGGGCACAAGTCGCATGGGGCTGCAAAGATCTAGTCACACTTGAGTGTGAGAATTGGGCTCCCCCCCAGTCACAAACCACCCCAAAATCTGACTTCTGAGGCTCGCTTGCCGTCAGGTACCGCCACCAGGCCTGTAGAGAATAAGACATTTGCAGCATTTAACTTTTAAGGAAAGCCCTTTGGGAAAAGATTGCAGAAGATTTGAAAAGAAACACAGGGACTAAGGGTTCTCCAAGTAGCCAAGGCCAAGAAGCAGCTTTGAACCTATTAGTTTCTTACATTTCCACTGACAGTTTGTTAAGCAGTTGTACCATTTCTTTTTGTGGTACTTGGTTAAATGTGTGGAGGCAATTTTTGCATCGTTTTCATTGTCCCACAGGTGCTTTTTCAGGAGGCAACTGGATTCTCTTGGTTTTTTTCTTTGAAGACTTCTTCAGCTCTGACTGGATGGTTTATCCTTACCCTTATCCTAATTTATCCTTCCATTCTCCACCATCCAGTCAGAGCTGAAGAAGCTTTTCGGATGAGAAGGGAAAGGTCTTCAAAGAAAATGCAAGAAAGTCCAGTTGCCTCCTGAAAAATCACCTGTGGGTCAACCATGAAATGGATGACTGAGAATCTCCATGGACTATCGGCTTGATTCTGACTAGGGAGCATATATAAAATCTTTCTTTTCCACTGTAGAGCATAATGAAGTATGTATGACCAATCATTTATATTTTTACAAAAGAAATAAATATTTTTGTAAAAAAAAGTGAGCTCTTTTTTTTTGCTCACTTGATTTATTATTCCCTGTCCTTTTAACATCTCTACTATCCTCCCAGTTAAAGGCCTTAAGATCCCATAGGGAACAGTCTTGTTCCCACCAGCCGTTCCCTGAGGTTTGTCAGCCCAAAGTTTCAGCCTAGGGGGGCAAATTAGGCAGCTCATTTGTGAGGAGGGAAGATATTCTAAACCAGATTATTGCTCCGTCTCTTGTCTGGCCGAGTGTTGATTCTTCAGCGTTTCAAACAGGAGGCTTCCCCAGCCCTGTGTGGCAATGATGGGGATTGAAGCTGGAAAGTATGAAGCCAGGTAATCAAGGCAAGAAGAATCTCCAATGACATCAAGGGAGACTCGGGTAGAATTGCAGCGAACTTGTTGCAGATTTCATCTGAGGCACATCTGTAGGTCAAAGCCAGCAAGGGGCTGAAGCATATCACTGGCCAGAGGTAGCAAGAATGCAACATGCATGCCCTGAGATATTAGATAGTTAATTCTCAAATGCAGATGCTTGGTTCAGATTCAGCACCTACAGTGATTCTCTTATATTTATTGCTTTCACAATATGTCCAAACAACAGTCAAATATATTATTGACAAATATACTATTGACAAATGACCTAAGTAAAATGGATATAGACACCCACACCCATACATTATAGAAGCATATCTTTCCCAATATGGTACTCTAGATATATTGGAATATGCTGTTCTTTATTCCTGCTTATCTTGCTGATTAGGGATATTGGATATAATAGACAAACCCACTTGTAGGTATTACCCTGGGAAAGACTGATATAAACTTTGTCCTAAATGGGGAAAAAGCCATCATATTGTATATACTGCATGAAAAAGACCATATCCTTGGCCCTCACAGACTTTCCAAAACAGAACACTTTTTCTCATTGCTTAGCACAGACCTACCCATTTATTAAGTAGTTCATAGCCTATGATCCATACTATTGAAATTCTATGGTTTCCAACCAGTTTTATCTTAAGAGATAGTGATTGGCCACATTGTGAGCTTTGTGGCTTATTAAGAATTGGAATCTGGATCTAATCAGTCCTCTTCCACCATTCACTTGCTACTCATCAAGCTATCTTAAAAGTTGTAAAGATGAGTTGCCACCAGAGAAGAAAGAAATCAAGTGTATGAATTTAAGACAAACAATTGAATTTTCCCCCCTTTCTTTCTTAATCATTAATTCAGAACAACAATAATTTAATGAACTGGATTTTTTCTAGATGGAGAAAAGATGAATGATAATTTCAGATATTTTTTCTCCTTTCTCACCTTTTGTAATTTTTGAGTTCCTACCATCCATATATTACTGATACAGAATTTCATGCAAACTTAAAAAATAGTTTCTACATTTTTCTTAACACCCTAAATCCATTTGTGGCAGGAACAAAGGATGTTGGGAATATCATAAGACTTATTGTTATGAAATCAGAACATTTCCTATTACACCTGTAATAAACTTGAATTTATAGAGATGCAACCATTGTGACACATTATCTGCTGTTTTTAATATTGGAGACTGGATTTGCTCATTCAGTGCTGCTCTGGAATGTGAAATGCTTTTTACATCTGTCTCTTTGTGGCTGTACTTGTTTCTTTTACTTCAGTTAAGATGCTTCACTGCAGTGCTCTTAAGCATGACAAGGTCTAAACAGGCGTTTCAAGGTTTATTCTTTACATTTATTGAATGTATACTTTCAAAATGCATACCATAATTGCTGGTGCATGCAGTAATGTTTGCATAAATAACCAATGGCTTTCGGCATGTTCTCTAAGTTTTTATGCATGCAGAATCACTTAAGGAACTATAAGTATCAGGTTAGAGTTTGTTATAGTTATAGTTCCTTAACTGAATCAAATGAGTTTTGTTCTTCCACATAGCCCTGGGAGATAAAACAAAATTAATGAACATATTATATTTCCTACGTAATGTCTATAACCCTTGTGCAAGACATGGCAAAGGAACTGAATAAGCTCTGAAAAGACACTTGCTTAGCCAAAGATTTGGCTAATTCCAATAATTCTAATACATTAACTTATTAGGGAAGCTATATCTTGAGAATGTTAACCATCAATTAATGGTTCAATTTCCATTGAAATGTTGTGTTGCTTATACCTGATACTTAAAATATCACCCCAATTTTGTGTAAACATGTTTACACAGTAATCATAAACTTGCAACAGGTATCAGCATGCTAAGTTGTAAATCATGTCCCTTTTAGATGATCCTTGGTTTCTGTGCTTTATGCATTAGGTAGTATTAAAAACATTTGTTTTAAAATTGTACCAAGAGTGAAATATTTTAACAAGGTGAGGTAGAATACACATTTCCCCCAATGCAAAGCTGCATATCTTCAAAGGAAAAAAGACTGTGTGTTTTAGGTGAGAATCCCCGGCTAAGTTAGGCTAAGTCAAACCTGAAACCAGCTAAATTAGTTTATATCGTAAAGCTGCAGCTAAGTTGCAGAGAAAGCCAATTTGGTGTAATGATTAAGGCACCTGGCTAAAAAAATAGGACACTGTGACTTCTAGTCTCCCCCTTGGCCCACCCCAACTTAGGTCTGTGACCTTGAGCCAGTCATTTTCTCTCTCTTCTTGAAAAATCTTGCCAGAAAAGTGTAGGGACTTTGCAGGCAGTCTTGAATGAAAGGGGGAAAAAAAGAATTTTCTGTGATTGAGTGAAACTTATTAGAAGAAAAATGGGAGTGGAGAGAAAAATATTCTGTAGAATGTTCCATTTTTTCCAAGAAGCTATTTAAAAGAACCCTGGCTCCAAACCCCTTGAGTTATTGTGACTTTTCCCCTGAAACGGAATGGTAGCAAAATAAATTACCTTTCAAATTTAAGCCTGCATCCTCTGCAGGGATCGCCAGATCTGTATATAGTCTTGTAAAAGCTGTGATAGCTAAAACTTGTGAGGATACAGAAGTTATTTTTTTGAAGCAAACTGCAGAACTTTGCTTTGGCATTTGTCCCTAAGAGAGTAGCCCAATATAGTCAATGGGATTTACTTCAAATATGAAATTGGCCCCATTTCAAATATGAATTCCTGTCTGGTATGTGGTAGCAGAATTTGGTATGTCTTATTTATTTACTTAGTAAAATAATACTATCTACCTAAACTAGTAAGCTTTTTCCTCAGCCTTTTGGAAAGACTGTGCTTGAAAATGTTCTCTGTTTCAAAAGGATGTTTTTCTCTCTTTTTCAAAGCATTTCATCAGATGTTGTTCGTTAGGAGAGTGGTTAGATCTTTTTTCTTTGTTCATTTGATTTTTAGTGACTTATTTTTTTTTTAAAAAAGAATTCCATATAAATTAATCCTTGGTTGGTAAAAACACAATATGTTTCTCTGTGTTAAATATCCTAGCAGTACATATAATCTGGTTTTTTTTTTAAAGGAAAGGGGAAAGTCTG
Organism: Pseudonaja textilis; assembly: GCF_049901715.1. Lineage (NCBI taxonomy): Eukaryota > Metazoa > Chordata > Lepidosauria > Squamata > Elapidae > Pseudonaja > Pseudonaja textilis. The sequence continues at coordinate 25,100,563 of NC_141992.1, read as the reverse complement.
TTCAGCTTTAAAACGTGAAGCAAAAACAGAAGTGAAAAGTTAGCAGATACATTTAAATTACATCTGACATTTCTGTAAAAGTGTTCAATTTGCAAACGAGTGTTCCAATTTAGGAAGGATAATGCAATCTTATGCATATTTCTCTTGGATATAGGCTCCATTATTTGGTACTCTGCCTAAATGTCAATAAGAATGTATTTTTTTAATTTTTAATTTTATTTTTATACTATTTTTCTTCCTGAAGGAACTCGTGGATAATATTCCAATGAATACAATGCTTGGGTTCAGAAAATTCAGTTAACCAAGCTTAACATGTTGCATGATGCAACCTTTAGTTCTTTAATTAATCTATTAAATTATATCACGTGAATATAGACATTGGGACATACTCCTAACTAAATGTGGATGAAGTGATGCTGTATAAGTAGTGGTGGGATTCAGCCAGTTTGTACCTATTTGGGAGAACTGTTTAAGTTAAACGAGCTCTCTGCTAAAGGGTTTCACTTTATGAGCAAGAGTTGACTGCTGATAGTTATCATTACATTTTAACTATTTTAATTCCTCAAGGTGCTCTGGCACCCTGTCTGATTTGTAACTCTGGTTTGCAGGTATTGCTGATGAAAAGGAAGGTATTCAGACAGAATGGTTTAGGTTTCCATGATGGTATTAAGACAGATGGTTTAGGCTATCATTGATCTTTAGTGTGTATTCCCCCATTTCTAATTTAATGATTGGTATTTAGGGCAGCTTTTTGCAAGCAAAGAAACTTTTTATATGGGCAATCCTTGACTTACAACAGTTTATTTAGTGACCATTCAAAGTTACAATGGCACTGAAAAAAGCGACTTATGACTGTTTTTCACACTTACAACTGTTGCAGCATCTCCATGGTCATGAGAGGCCAGGTGAAGCAAAGCGCCTCTTAACATAAGTGGCATCGAGTTGGCCACACCCACCCAGTCACATGACCACCCAGTCATGCCTACTCAGTTAGTCAATAGGGCAGAGAACTGTTAAATTATTTGAATCCCACCACTATGTATGAGGTCAAAATGTTAATGGTTGCAATACTTCAGCATACCACTAGCACTTTCTGCGTAGTATAAGGATATTCCACAATGTGCAGAACACTTCAGTTTTAAGCCTATGAAGATTCTCAGCCATCCAGGTCATGGTTATCCCAAAGGTGCTTTTTCAGGAAGCAACTGGACTTTCTGTTTTTTCTTTGAAGACATTTCACTTCTCATCCAAGAAGCTTCATCTTCTTCAGTCTTCAAAGAAAAACCAGAAAGTTCAGTTGCTTCTTGAAAAAGCACCTTTGAGACTTCAGTTTTACATTAACATATAATAATAGTAAACCAAGTGAGTATTTTAGCCCCTGGATTAGTAATGAGATGGCTTTAGATTGTCTTTTCTAAACATAACATTAATATCCACAGTATTTGACAAAGTAATTTAGATCCCACTGTTCTTCAGAAGTTTCCTGTAAAGAATGCCTGTTTATGGAACCAGCAAGATATAAACATTGATTTAACTAATATCACTGCTGAAATTCAACAACAAACTCAACAATGGCATCAAGAAGATAAGTGTGATGTCCCAGGATGATGATGATGGTAATAATAATAATAATAATAATAATAATAATAATAATAATAAACATATTGATCAGTCTGCTGATCAGAATTTGTCCAATGAAGTGTGAATGCAAGAAGAAAAATATTTTTGTATCAGGTTGCACAATCATTTGGGTAAGTAGCATTGCTAACTATATCTCAGCAACAGAATGCAGGAATGCAGGTTGACTTAAAGTCAACCTGAAGTCTTGTGTATGTGCATAACAGAGAGATTGGGTCTTTGGCTGTGCAGTCTAAACTAATTAAGGATTCAATCTTATTTATCAGGGAAATAAACCCCATTAAATTATTTCTGAGACAAAAACGAAGAGTTATGTTCTAAAAATGATAAAGTTAACTTCACAAGTTAACTTTTGATAAGTTTAGGAACAAGTAGGTAGCTAGCACATATAATGTAAGACTGGGATTATCCAATCTGCCTGCTGAGCTCCAGATAATTTTGAACTATTAATGAATAATCAACACTCAAGAAAATAGGCTCAAGATATAGAAGGAACTTGACAGACTTGAACAGTGGGTGCTATCTAAAAAAATGAAATTCAATGGTGAGAAAAGTAAAGTTCTATATTTATACAAGAAAACCCAAATGCAACAGCTATACAATAGGTGGTACCTGGCTCAATAATAGTAACTGTGAGAGGGATCTTGGAGTCCTAGTGGACAACCACTTAAATATGAACCAGCAGTGTGCTGCAGCTGCCAAAAACATAACCAAACACAGTCTTAGACTTCACTGAGGGATAAAATCAACATCATGTGAAATATTAATGGTAAGACTACAGTTAGAATACTGCAACCAGTTTTGGTCACCACAATATAAACAAGGTGTTGAGACCATAGAAAGAGTCCAAACAAGAGCAACAAAGATGATTAGGGGACTGGAGGCTAAAACACATAAAATACAGTTGCTGGGATTGAATATGTCTAGTTTAATGAAAAGAAGGACCAGGGGTGAAATTATAGCGGTGTTCTGATATTTCAGAGGTTGCCACAAAGAGGAGGGGGTCAACCTCTTCTCCAAAGCACCTGAAGACAGGACAAGAAGCAATGGATGAAAAGTAATCAAGCAGAAAACTGACCTAGAACTAAGGAGATTTTTTTCTGAAATGGTATAGGGTTTCCTGGTTGAGCAGGGGTTGGACTAGAAGACCTCAAACATCCCTTCCAATTCTCTTTTTCTCTCATTTATTATTCATGGATATTCATGGCAAAGTTCCCTGTAAGTTTTTTGGCAAGATGTTTTACAAGTGTATGCCCGAGAGAAAATAATCGGTTCAAAGTCATGCAGCTTGTTTCTAAGGCAGGACTAGAATTTCCCCAGTTTTTAGTCTCATATCTTTAACCCAGTGTTTCCTAACCTTGTCAATTTTAGGATGTGTGGACTTCAACTTCTAAAATTCTGAGAATTCTAGATTCCCAGGCTGCACAAATTAGTACCTTCGGATTACAACTCCCATCAGGTTTGCTCAAGGCCAGTGTTGGGATGATGGCAAATGGAAGACCCATTTGCTTTAGTTAGACTTCTAACCTGAAGGTCCATTTTTTACAATATCAACTTCCCAATCATTGTTTTTTCCAGGCTATTGACTCATAATTCTATGCCATCGGCCTAAAATCTCACTCATTTGATGGCTACATTGTTAACTCTCCCAGGCCAAGAAACTCTCATTTCCTTCTTCACTGCTTGCCATTTTAATTTCCTCCCATGAATTGACATTTTAAAAAATTCTTTAACAAGATAGCGGGGTCACCACTGGAATCAATGCTCTTTTTGTGCCACCTATAATAACTAAAGCAGGGATGGGATTCTACCAGTTCGGACCAATTCTGCACAGTTCAGAGAACTGGCAAATCGTGCTCCTCTCCACCGGCCCTTCCCCTCCACACCCAGTCCTTATCATGCATGCACGACATCATGCTCATGCTCAACATTGCTGACTGCATTTTCCCCAGGTGTAGGATTCTATTGGTTTGGACCAATTCTATAGAACCGGTTGTTATGATTCTGTGCAGTTCAGAGAACTTGCAAATCATGCCCCTGGCTGGCCCTACCCTCTCTCCCGTCCCCACCCAATCAGTCGTTATTGCGCATGCACGACATCATGCGCATGCCCTACATCGCTGACTGCATCCCCCACCCGCCCAGTCACTCCTTAAGGTATTTTTCCCCCTCCAGATGATCAGCTGTTCCGATCAGCTGATCCATCTCACTATCTTATTGCTTCACCCAGGAGGCTTCCCTGAAGCCCAGGAGGCAAAAAGGTGTTGTGCACCCCCACACACACACTCAATTTTCTGCCTTCCTGGGCCTCAGGGAAGCTTCCTGGGAGCAAAAATGTCCCCCCAGGAAGTTACCCTGAGGCCCAGGAGACCCAAAAATGGAGCGGGGCATGCAAAAGAAAAGCAGAATCCAACTTTTCACTATCAAGATTAATTCCTTTTTCAGAAGCCTTGCAAACTTTGATTAAAAACTAAAGGGCACCAAATTCAACTCTGTGAATTACATACTCCTCTCAGATTGCAAAGGAAATTGGACAAGGTGTATACATTCCTACTAGCTTACAGCAATATCCTTTTGATTCCCGATCTTCTATGTTATTTGCACTCATGGAAAATCATACTATCAGAGAAAATCAAAATAGTGATGTGGAGAGTTCCAGTGCTATCCCAGAAATGTAATGAGAAAGGTAACCATTAAAAATGTATTTGTATTCATCGAACCATGACACATACCTTTATTAAAAAGCAGCACTATCTTTCCCTTTAAATCTGATGATGAAAAATTGGGGTGCCAATGAACTGAATAATAAAGCTAAATGATGATCTTTTGGATAATCCTCTCCAAGCTAATACTCTCAAGATTTGTTAAATTACATTTCCTACACGTCCGCCAGCTGGAGATAATGGCAAATTCATTTGAGCATATCTAGAAGTCAGTATTGGGTGACGTAGGACGGGGGTGTCAAACTTGCAACTCATGGGCCGGATGTGTCATGTGCTGGCCATGCCCACCCCCATTTTAGCAAAGGAGAAAAAAGTCATGATATGTGACATGACGACAACATGACAACATCCCTGACTTAGGAGACCTTAGGTTAAAACCTCAGAAAATGCAGTAAAATGGGGTGAAATGAGAGGAGAAATACACATGCTGTCCTTGACTCCCTGAAGAAGGGGCCAGAATTTTTTTTAGTAAATGAAATATAATAATAAAACCCTGAACTAGGATTCATAAAATATATGATACAAGAAGTCTGGCACCAGCAGTTTCTGAACAATCCCTGAGCTGTGATTAGATGCTACCTTGTTGTATTGTATTATGGAGGACACGGTCCTCTTTCTTATCCAAGTTTTCATCCAACAGATGATGTGGAGCTATTCTGAGAGGACAAGTTCAGAAAACATTCTTACAAACCAAGGCAGAAAGAGTCGATTCTACTATGTATTGGCAGAAATCCAGTACATGATGCATCTTTACCTTCTGAATTTATTTAAAGATTCAGATGTTAGTGTAAAGCAACTTTCCTGCAAAGGCACCTTCCAGATGTATTAGATTATGCTCCCTATCTTTCTTACTGTCATGATCCTTGCTTAATTCATTCTGGGAGTATTATCTGAAGAGTTGAACACATCAGATGGTATAGGTTTGGAGATTTGTCTGAAGCATTTGAAAATCAGATTGGATAGACAAAATAAATATTATTATAGATATTAGTTTCATTAAAATAATAAAGGAAAGAATTGGTACTGAAGATGTAGATGTTCAAAAAGTTTAATGCAATAAAACCAGTATAGCTCTGTTAATAAAACAGGAGCACAACAATAGGGACTGGTTTTGCTTTTAATAATACTGGTGTGGAAGCCAAGTATTTATTTCAATAAGCAGCATTCTGTCTCAGCAGTGACAATGTCTGGCTGATCTTGTCTTGTCTAGATCAGGGGTCCCAACTTGGCAACTTTAAGACTTGTGGACTTCAACTCCCAGAATTCCTCAGCCAAGTATGCTAATGCCAGCTCAGCCAGCTATCCTCAGTCAACCAGCTATGCTGGCTGGAGAATCCTGGGAGTTGAAGACCACAAATCTTAAAGTTGCCAAGTTTGGAGACCTCTGGCCTAGATCAGTGGTTCTTATCCTTAGCAACTTGAAGGCTGACTGAGGAATTCTGGGAGCTGAAAGTCCACATGTCTTCAAGTTGCCAAGGATTGAGAAACACTGTCTTAGATGCTTAACTGAATGGATAGTACCATATCAAGACTGCAGGCTAGGTTGGGAAACTAAAAACAACAACAAAAGAACATGGCAGGCATGGCTAATCACTTTTCTACTGTTGCAAGAGAACTTATATGCATCCATATAATTATAGAGAATAGAACTTCATTCAGGGATCTCTCAAATTTTATATGGCTTTCAGAAGAAGGTTAATAAGCAGTCTCATTTATAACCATAGAGTCTTGATTTGCATTGATTTTCTATTTTCACTGAACTGGGTGATAGGATTCATACATTATCTCACTATGGTTTACTGAATAAAATACATTTGCCTGTCAACATTGCATGTTAGACCAAAATCAAGGAAACCACATGGTGACTTAGTGTGGTAATCTGGTCCGTATGTCTTGCACTCTAAGTCACTCCCTTTTCCACTGTTAAATATGCTGACAAACTTCTGGTTTATCAGATTGTAACTTGCACTATCCCCTACCATGTTCATGATTGTACCTATATAATGCTAACACCTATAATATGTTATGATAGCATATGTTATGTTATACAGCCCACTTTTTTCCTGATTTCAACAGTTGAAAAATAATAATCAAATAATGCAATGACATTATATCAATATAATAATAGCAGGGATAAGTAGACCTTATGAGAAGTTAATATTAACCTGATTTTAAAAATAGTGTTCTTTTTAAAGTTGCCATCTCTTGCTAAATGCCCTAAAGCTGGCATGGCAAATGAAAGATACTTCTTCAAACCCCTAATGAGGTTTATTTTAGGTTGATGGTCAGTTCAGAACATAGTTGGCTGTGTAAACAGATGTTACATAGCTGTGGTTGTAATGATGTTAGCTTTGTAAACATAGACAAAACAGAGATTCAGACAGAAATTCCTTGCAGTATATCACAGAAAGCAGAAAACATTTTGGAAACCTTCCTAAATCATCATATACAATTATTGACTAAAAAAATTAAACTTGAGAGGAAACTATTCTCTCCCCCCCATACGCACAAAAAGTTCTGGATGAACCAAGTTCTTTACTGAAATCTGCAAAGGAAAGGCTATGAGGATCTTCAGTGCAGTTTCCAAGGGCTCTAGAATAGACAATAGAGGCGAAAACTAAAATAAATTTTGTTTTGCTGAAATATTGCTGAAATCTTATTAGTTTTTGACTGTGTAAGATTTTAGTATCTTTCCTCCTTTTCGGGCCATCAAATTAGATTGTGTAAAAGCATCTGAGGACAGAAAATATCTGTCCGCTGCCTGTCCATTTTACAATCTGACACCATTTGTATATTTGTATTTGGGTTTTGATTCAGCTGGAAGATTAATCTCTTCTCTAATTCTTTTCCAGTTAGGACTTGTACTTTCTCCTCATGCAGTTGATCTATTTTTATTCTCATTTATTTCTATTGATTCCTTTTCTTCCATATCATTTTTTTCCTCTAAGGTTGATTGTTAACCTAACACACACACAAATATGATCTGTCTCACATTCAGGACCAAATATACTTCACTGGTTCTTCCAGAGTTTACTATAAACTGTCAAATCAATCATGCTTTCAGTTTTATATTAATTCTTTTGACATATATGCATATTGATGGATTTATGGTTAAACTATGAATTTATAATAAATAATTTTCTAAGATTTCCATTCTAATTCATTCTTGGGTAGTGTTGGTGAACCTTTTCGGCACCAAGTGCTGAAATGAGAGCACCGGAAACCAGAAGAACAGCTCTCTAGCGCATACATGGGAGCACTGGAAACCAGAAGAGCAGCTCCTCAGTGTGCATGTGTGTGCCAGGAAGCTGAGATTTTGGTTTCCTGCACATGTATGCATGCTGGCGAGTTGGTCTTCATGCATACATGCATGCCAGCAACCAGAAGACCAGCTGGCCGGCATGCATGCATGTGCCAGAAACTGGAAGCTCAGCTTCCCGACCCATGCATGTGCACCAGGGAACTGCTCTTCCAGTTTCCAGCACTCCCATGTGCACGAAGACCAGGTGGCCGGTGTGCATGTGCGCTCTGAAATCTGGAAGAGCAATGGTTGATGGCTGGCATGCCCGGAGAGATGGCTCTGCGTGCCACATCCAGCATGCATGCCGTAGGTTCGCTAACATGGTTCTAGGGTCTCTGAGTGGCTGAATTACTTTCTCTTTATTCTTTCATCTTAATTCCATCTGCCCATCCATTCATGTCACCCAGCAAAATAATGTTTTACCCTTGATCAGAATATCATGCAATTCCCCCACTCTCTCTTTTTTTTTACATAATCACCATTCATTAGAGTATGACATGGCAACTGTCATCAATTTATCAATGTATACTTTTATATGCACCTGGATGACACAAATTCATATCTTCTGGCATACAGTTTATAAGACCTTTTGCTCATAATTAAATCTACGTTTTGATGCACACAAATATACAATTTCACTTCATAGGATTAGTTCACTTTTATTAAAGTCTGTTATATTCTTAATTTTGCTGACTCACGCCATGTCTATTTTTCAATCTTTAATTTTTGTTCTGCTCTTCACCATTTACTTCTCTTAGATTCCAAGTCTCAATCTTCTACATGCTATGAACATGACCAGATGCTCTCTCAATTTATTGTAATCTAGTATACAGTATACTAGATTACAAGTCTTAGTCATAGCCATTGCACATAAGCTGTTCTTTGCTAGTAGTTAAGGGCAATCCGGATAAATTCTAACATATTTTGGCCATTCCACCACCATGTGTAAAATTGCAGCCCGATTTTATTCCAAGCATCCTCACTCTGTTCTGTGCAAATTAAGATCTCTAATCTAGAGATTAGAAATGTGTGACCAACATATTATAACACAGCTCAGCAGCTAGGATAGACATTTGACTGATATACTTAGGATTGTCCAGAAAAATATGATATTTTTAAATATAGAATTAAAAAAAAAACACCTTACAATTACAGTAGAATAGCAGAGAGCTGAAATAACAAAAAACGCTGGAATCTTTGAGCGAACATTCAAGCTCTTCTGAAATCCCCCTTTGTATCTAAAGAATTTGCATCCATTTTAGCATAGTTTTAGTTTAAATATCTTAGTGGTATAGTGCACTGTTTTTAAACTTTCCCCATGGGAATAGATTTGGCACTTCTTTAGACAGACTGGTTCAAAATCTGGAGACATCCGCTCTTGCTCTGTAATACATAAAAGGTAAAATGATCTCCCTGCTTTATAAAGACCTTGTTGTTCATGGCTCTTTCTCTCTCTCTCTCTCTCTCTCATCACCAACTATGACTGTGAGGAGCTCGGTCAGGAATTGAACCAGGGGTTTCATGGGGGAAACGATTTGTTACTGTGTTGAGGACAAAGACAGATTCATGTTTCAATTATTCTAGATTGGCTTGTTGGCTGGTAATGGGGACCTATTCAAAGACTAATGGAAAAATGATTACCAGCCCAGTAGGACATTTTTCTGAGAGCCATTCTTTCTCCAGGATGACACATAGAGAGGCTAAGAGATAAAATAGTTACCAGGCCTCCTACAGGTGCAAACTTGTTTGGTGATTTTCTTGCTTTGACAACATGGTGTCTCACACTGAATGCTCAGCAGTCCTGGAAAAATCAGGACTTTTGGTTGAATGAACAAGGTTGATTCAGCCTTCTTCTGAGGTCGGTAAAATGAGGACCCAGATAGTTGGGATAGTTGACTATGTAAACTGTATGTAAACTGCTTAGAGACGTATAACAGTATATAACAGTATATAACAGTAACAGTATATAAGTCTAAATGCTGTTGCCATTGCTATTGAATGTAGTACAGGTAGTCCTCGGCTCAAAGAGGATTTTCATTTATTGACCATTTGACCTTACAGAGGCACAGAAAAAAGTGAGTTATGACCAGCCCTTGCACTTACAACCATTGCAGCATCCTCATATGGTCACATGATCAAAATGGTGGACAATGGTGGACATTTGGCAACTGGCATGTATTTATGATGGTTGCAGTGTCCTGGGGTCACATGATCACTATTTGTGACTGCTCCAGATGGCAAGCACAGTCAATGGGGGAAGCTGGATTTGCTTAATGACAGCCTGATTCACTTAGCAACTGCAGTGATTTACTTAACTGGTCATAACATTGGTCACAACTCACTTAACAGCTACTTTGCTTAATGATGGAAATTGTGGTTCACACTGTGTCATTAGTCGAGCACTATCTGTGATGCTTAGGAACAAAGAAAGTTGCCATATTTCAAGACAGACCTCATGTTAATTTAGTGATGGGCAACTGTAGCAGTCTGTATATAATATAACTTTAAATATAATTTCCACAATCCTTCTCTGTTAGCCATGCCAGGTACGGCTCCTGGATTTACAGTTCAACAATATCTGGAGTGCTTGAGATGGCCGAGTGCTGTTGACTTTGACTGGTGAGGAGTCTCCAAAGTTTTAAGTAGGATTTTTTCCTTGATTGTATCTATTTTTGCCATGAATGGAGTCTGGAATTTTTGACATGTCTGATGTGCTCAGAACTGTTTCAAATATTTCCAGGCAGACTCTTTGCAATCTGATCTGAACAAAGTGGACCACATGTCATCCTCCTGTTCTCCTATTATATAATCCTTTCTCCAGTGATCTATAGCCCTCTTGGTTTATTACACTTTTTAAAACATTTTATTTCTTTAAAAATAATAACAGAACAAAAACATACATATACCATTAGACTGGTCATTTGTATGGCCAATGTAGTACAGCATGTCAATTTATCACATCATGTGGAAAAGTAACGAAAAGCCAACAAAAACAAAAAAATTTCAGCATATTTTATTCCTACCCCCAGAAAGTTAGTGAAGTTTTAATATTGATAATTTTTCATTTGCTGTTATTGCAGAGATCTGTGGGGATTGCTCCTACTTAGGCTAATGTCATTGGACATGCAATCTGGGCCACTTTCCATTTATAACTGTATGGAGGACTTTTTCACCTCAGAAGCTTTGTTTAAGACTGTAGCCATTATATGTGCTAAAATAAAAAAAATTATGTGAATCTATTAGTCTCAAAGTAGAATTGTAGAGAATTATAATATACTGTGATGCCTAAAGTGTTGGACTTGTGCAAAGGAGATCCACGTTTAAGACTCCTTCAACCAGAGAGCTCCTAGGGTGACTTTGGGTCAGACATTCTCCTTCCATTGAACCTACTTCACAGAATTTGGGGAGATAAAATTGAGTGCATCAGAGTCAGTCAATCAGTCAACCCATCCATCCATCCTTCCTAACTGAAATTAAAAAGCATTCTCAAGCTTAAGTTCAAATGTATCTTGCCAATTCAATGTTCTGTTCTGCAGAGATTCTTTCAATCTTGTCTCATACAAAATTGCTTTGCCTGCCAATATCGTCCATAAAACATTATATCTCAAGTTGAGGATCGTGTGCTATTTTTCAAATCTGCTAAGAGTGCAATATCAAGAGAAAGAAACCTTTGATGATGTTGGGAAGCAATTTGGGGAGTTGGCGTCACAACAATCAGGAGACAAAGAGTTGATGTCTCTGGTTATCCCAAAGGATTTCAAGCTGGAATATTCAAAGTATTTCTGATAACAGGTAGCCAATTAGAGGAATTATTACTTGACAGGCTGTTTTGAAACCCAAAGCAACAGCTTTTACTGAAACTCAGTACGTGACCAATAGTTCATATATGAAACTTAGGAAGGAACAGGGCAAGATATTAGTAAGCAGAGCTGAGTTTCATATTGGCTTACCTGGCTCCATTACGTGATGATGGATCTCTTTTTGCTTGTGGTGACAGTATTGTAGGAAGTGAAAGGCATCACCTGGGTCTTCTGTTCAGTCTCTGTTCTCCTCTTTGCTTGTTTTTATACACTTACAGTGTATAAAACTGCAGGTAGAGATAAGGTTTTTGGCTGATTCCTGTCATGTCTTGCACAAGGCTACTTATCTCCTGGCTAGTTTTCATGTGACCACAGATATGTTATTCCCTCCATTAAAAAGATTACAAAGATCTTTGCTTTAAACAAACAACCAGTTGTGAGCACCTTGGCTCTAGAGCAAAATGTCTTTCCTTTCGTGTTTTTTTAAAAAAAGTCCCAAGGCCTCCTGCTTGGATGCTAAGTTTCCAATGCTGCTCAGTATTTTCACTTCCTTTCCCAGCTGTTCTCTAATTGCTGATTTCCCACAGACATTCTGCTACCTTCGCCAGCAGGCATAATAGTGGATAAGATGGGGAAGATACCACTGGTTGCAGATTATTACGTGAGAAACCGAGGAGTTGGAGGATATGTTTGTAGTGGGCTTCCTCCTGTTCCCTGCAGTTGTCTGGTCCTGGTTCCTCTGCTTCTAGGCCAAATATCCATCACTATGAAGAATGAAAGTGTTGTGGTTCTTGTATTACCATATTCTACATAGTAATCTAATAGCAAAGGGAAGAAAAAGTAAAGGGTAAGGAGCATATTCAGAATAGTTCTACTAACAAGTAGCCTGGACTAAAAAGAAGAATTATCAATTATCACTGAAAACCCGAAACAGCTTTTTTCCCTGAAACTCAGTCCTTGACCCACAGTGTGAGGTTTGGAAAGACCAATGCAAGACATTGCTGTGCATTATACTGCAATGTATCCTGCAAGTGTGCATGCTAGACACAGGTCCTATTCAAAAAAAGAAAGAAAATTATAATTTTAATTGCACTTCTTAAAGTGTGTGTGCAGGTAGAATTAATGGCATACTTAACTCCAAATATTGAAAGAGGGCAGTTTGCTAACTCTGGAAGATTTAGTCTTATCTCTTTTTGATTTGTCTCTACTGGTAGAGACAGATTGGTAGTTTGACCCTCCTACTCTGAGCCAAGATTGCATGTATCAGAAACAATTGGCTCTAAGGAGCCAGAGAATCACCTTTTTCAAAAGAAGAAAACCCATTATAGCACTGAGTGAATCACTGTTCTAGACTTTCTCCTTCCAGAGCAGACATATACTTGCTTTTTGGATTGTTTCAAATTATGCATTTGCTCCCCTGTTAAGGAAAGCTTGTTACCTTTAAATAAAGTGAAAACAATCTATTTCCTATTTTTGCTTCCCAGAGTAAAGGTGCATCTCATCTCACGATTCAATCTTAGAAACAATTTTAGTTCTGCTCAGCTTTTCACCTGAATATAGAAGTTTGAAACTGGGTAAAAGAAAGTCTGCATAGGCTGGTCCTTCCCACCTTCTTTGGCTGGCGGCTGTTTCCGGTTTGCTTCCTATCAAGCAAAGAGATTTGAAGGAAGGTGCACACGGGAAAGCAAATGTTGGTGTAGCTCCAGATTTTGGGAAAAGGGCAGCAAGAAAAGGACAGGGTGGCAGGATGCGAAAATAAAAGGAGCCGCTGTGTGTGTGTCGTTCTTTGCCTGGTTTTAGACATATCAGGCAATAAACTGGACTTGGGCAGATGGCTTTGTCATGATTGTGAAGTCTATAAAAATGGCCAAGGTATTGTACACCCCCAGTCATGTACTGCTGGTACATAGAATAACAGAGTTGGAAGGGACCTTGAAGGTCTTCTAGTCCTCCCCTCTGTTTGAGCAGGAGACCTTATACCATTCCAGACAAATGCCAGTCCAATCTCTTCTTAAAAACCTCAAGTGTGATGGAGCATCTATAACTCCTGAAGGCAAGCTGTTCCATAATTAATTGTTTTGTCAAGAAATTTCTCCTTATTTCTAGGTTGGTTCTCTCCTTGATTAGTTTCCATCCATTGCTTTTTGTCCCACCTTCGGGTCCATAGTAGAGAGTGCATAATAGGGAGGCTACTCATTCATGGATGTAATAATGGAATCATTCACATTATGGGAGCATCCCAACAAACGACAAATATAATGATATAATAATCTATAGTATGTCCATTGTCCACAGCCTAGTCAAAGCCTTTTGGATAAATGTTTTGTAATCGGTGTTAACATAAATAAAGTACTTCTCTTAAAGTCACTAAAGCAACCCCACCAGAGGTGGTATTCAGCAGGTTGTGACCAGTTCTGAAGAACCAGTAGCGGAAATTTTGAGTAGTTTGGAGAACCTGCAAATACCACCTCTGATTGGAGAGTTTACAGTATCCTTCCCCTGCTACGCCCACCAAGCCACGCCCACAGAACCGGTAGTAAAAAAAAATGAATCCCACCACTGAACCCCATCCTTTACAACAGGGGTCTTCAAACTTGACAGCTTTAAGACTTGTAGATTTCAACTCCCAGAATTCCTCCTCCAGTCATGTTAGCTCAGGAATTCTGGGAGTTGAAGTCCACAAGTCTTAAACTTGCCAAGTTTGAAGACCCTTGCTTTACAAGTTTCTTCAGAAGATGCCTCCATTGGGATCACCAGGGAAATGAAGTAGTTGCGGATGGCAGGGAATAGTATTTAAGCAGCTGCATGAGCCCTGCAAAAGAGGCAGTTGCTTTGATGATTCAAAGAGAGATGGTTCATTTGTAGACATGTGTGCTGCCAAATACCTCTTTGATGTCTTGTATATTTAAATGTACAGCTTTATGGTAAATATACACACACGATCACAGAATTACAGCTTCATTTATAGATTATACACACACATGCACATACAGACACATCTTTACTTTACTCCAGTAAATTAGGATGTTGTGTGTATTGTGTAATTCTTCAGCTTCGTAACCCACTCATCTTTCATTTTTTTGGAAACAGAATAACCCAGACTATTTGCCAACTTGCTCCTGAGGTGAGGTTTGGTTACAATAAACATCTAGAAATGTTCACAGCACAATTGCCCCAAACTATTTTGGGGCTTTGGTTTGCCAAGTGTCAGGGTTGTCATCAGGTGCCCAGACAATTGTCGTTGGTTTTGTTTTGGCTCCGGAGGCAATGAACATACAAGTAAATAAAGGGATTATAAACCTTATTATTAATCAAGCAAACAGATTTAAAAGCATAGCATAAAAAGCATATGTACCAAGTAATATGACACCCAAATCTCTTACAAGCTTTAATAACAACAGCAGAGGTGGCCTAAGGATGGCCACTTTCCACAATACCTAATGCTAAGTTTTGTGTAGAAGCTCCCTACCAGTGGTACATTTCAAAAAAATGTACCACTGGTTTGGTGAGTGTGGCTTGGTGGACACCCTTTGCACGCACGCACACTATGTGCACCAAATGCGCACTTTGTGCAGGCGCAGAGGCTTTCCAACTCACCTCAGGCAATCCTGCACTCTCCCTGATGTTTCAGCAGCTGCCACTTGGCAATTTGCTGTGCCACGCAAAGCAGCTGCACTTCAAAAGCGGGGAATAAAGATTAGTATGGGAGCCCGGGCGAGTGGGCCCAACATCAGAGTGTCGGAGAAAACTGGTTTGGTCCCCGCTGCTCATCGGTGCTACTGGCTTGGTAGAACTAGGCCGAACTGGTAGAATACCACCACTGCTCCCCGCTCACTACAACAACCTGACAGTTTTAATCAAAATTTGGGACCATGATTTCATGGCCCTACTGTAGTCATCATCAGGAGATTGCAAGATTGTCTGGTGCATGACTCTGGGATGGGAATTGAAAGTTCACGATGGGAAAAAACTTTGAAACTACATGCTATTTTCCACTCCCTTTCTCCCTTGTTCCACAAGCAAGAGTGGAAAAACAAGCAGGCTAGCTTAGAGTGAGTTCTATGTTTCTAGTTTTTTCTTACTATAAGGAGAAATCAGAATACGTCACTAAGTCCTCACGATAACAATGGTTTTCTGCCTTGCCACTGCAGGCTTATCACTGCTTTCCCCCCAACTCCTGTCAAAAGGAAGACAAAAAGAACATAAGACGTGAACAAAACAAAATTGGCTTCAGAAGGAGATAATAATACACACAATCCACTGTTCTGCATCAGGGGTCCTTTAAGCTATGTCAGTGTTTCTCAATCTTGGCAACATAAAGATGACAAGATGTGCCAAGGTTGGGAAACACTGGGCTATGTTACGGAAGGGATTGGATGACCAGAACAGTGTATGAACCCACATTTAAACCTAAACCATATGGTTTTGACTTGGTCTTGTAGGTCATCAATCCATTCTGAGTACATAAGAGTTCAGTCTAATAAGATTTGTTTTGTGTACTGTGTGACTGTTATAATATAAAAGAATTGTACCATGACTCCATTTGGTTGTTATCTGTTTTTCCAATTGAGACAAATACAGCTGCTTAGGATAGGCATAAATTTTCCTTTTAGACTTTTAACCAGTAAAATCCATCATCCTGTACAAAAGCAAATGTAGTTTTTTTTTTAAACACACACACACACACACACACACACACACACACACACACTATGTATGTGTTTTTTGTGAAGGCACAAGCCTGGGGTGATATATTTAGCTTTATACCCAAGGACTGTCTCATATATTGGGTAATGCTACCTCAAATTTGTTGCGGAATAGACAGCAGCACACTGCTTTTTCACATACCACACTTTTACCCTGAGTAAAAAACCGTGAGAATAATAATTTAGATATATCTTAATTGGCATGTTTCCCTTTCTATGTTTATTTATGCTGATAGCCTTTGGCTTCAACTGCTTGCTCGGAACAGGACTGGGATTCATGCATCAACCCTCAGGGAGTCTTTTAAATCCTGCTAAATAGAAATGGTCAATTTTCTTAACTGAAATCTGTATGCCTTACGCTTCCTAGGCTTATTTTTTTGGCTCTGACACAAAATTGAGTTGGAAATTTTGCAGAGCATGAACAAGGCATTTCTGGTGTCAGGGCAGAGAAATGGCTGACATGGAGAATATTGTATATATACAAAAGGGGCCTTTAGTGAAATGGAGGAATTATACCCCAGTTTTTAGGAGCATGAAAGTAGCATAAAGTGACAAGGTATAAAATGGTTTAGAATGAATAAATGAAATCTTGTTTAGCTTGTAGTGTCTGGAGGGTTAAATCAATTTTATGGGTATGAGTGGAAATCTGCAGAATAAATCTGTGATAGTTATTTAGATTTGTTCATAATAAATAGTCAGCTTATCTGATAATTTTTTAAAACTAAATGACTGAGTATTTGTCCCTTGAAATAGATTAATTAAGTGTCCTTCCTTTTTAAAAAGCAATATCATTAATGGAGTAATAAGAGTTTTTTAAAAAATGTAAGGAAATGCACGTATGCTTGAAAATACATATGATAAAATCAAAGCTTTTGCAACCACTACATATATAATATTGCCTGACACTGGTTTTTTTTTAAAGCTAATTTGGTTGTGGGTGTCTTGAGGGTGATTGCTGTTGTTATTATTCATATTATTAGTTAGATTTATATCCTGCCCTTTTCAAAGTATTTGAGATTAGGTACATAACATCATCCCCCCCCCCCCCAATTTCTCCCTACAATGAACTTGTATTCAAAGTCACTAAATGAATTTCTATTTGTGGAATTTGGCTCTCTCTGGTGCTAATATAACTTAATCATGACATGTTTATTTGCTTTTGATTAGTATGATATATGCACCCACCCATTAATATATACACCACATAATAAATTCCAGCTATAACAGTGTGTCTCCATACATCCAATAACTGAATTTATCCTTGGTATATGGGAGCATGTCTGTAGTGTTGTTCAAAAATCTGAAAAAGTTGAATTCAAACTGAAGAGGTCTTTATGGCAAGAATAGTCCTGCTGAATTGGAGCAAGTGCTCACAACTAGTTGCTTATTTAAAGCAAAGACCAGAAAATCAAGTTATGTATATCTTGTCATTAAAACAGAGACTGGAATAAAATAAGATGAAGAAAGATAGAATTTAAGACATAGAACTTAAGAAGGATTTTAGAGGATAAGACCAAAAGTCCAGATAAAGATAATCCAGAATTCTGTCTCATGGTGGCCAGGCAGATGCATCTAAGAAGTTCACAAACTGGAGATGTTAGAAATGAAGACACTTGCCTTTTAAAAATAAGCTATATAATTATAAGGATAAATAACATTAGTTATCCCCACTTTATGAGGTTTTACATGACTTCTGCACCCCTTTATGGACTCAATGGTGGAAGTGTATATATATATAGTGTATATATATATATATATATCTATCTCATCTGTGGTTTTTTACTTACATTGGCCACTAGGAGCCAGTCCATGACCAGTTTCATTCTCTCTCAGTAAGATTTTTCTTGCCTCCAAAACTTAGCCAGAGTGATATGACAAAGCTGTGGAAAAAAAGTAGCTTCTGCATGCAACACCCCCTTTTCAAAACAGGAAAAAAAAACACTACATATTTTTTTTAGCATTGTCTCAGAGAATTCCTCTGTTGTTTTCTAGGATCTCCATGCATTGTTAAGCAGGAGCATACTACCACTAAGTCCTCTGGTGAATAAAGCAAATGCTGTTGTACCTTCAGCATTTTGAATACGTCTGGCTCATTAGAAAAACTAAAACCATGACTCTTCATCACCCCCACCGCATAAGCTTTGTCAGTCTCCAAGTTATGGAAATTGGTTTCTATAACCGCAGTAATGTCTGAAGACTTGGCCCTGCTGATTGGCCTGGGGATCATCACAATGGAAGTGGCTACTAGATCGATAGCAAGCCACATCTCTACCTACCCTCCTCGCTCCCTGCCTCCCTGCTTCTCCCTTCCACCCATCTTTCATTCTCATATGGTGGTATTTTCATTGTTTTCTTTTTCATTAGTGTTCCATTACTTTCCTATTATTATGTTTACACTTCTTTTCTTTCTCTGCTTTTTTTTGTAAGCTACTTTAATAAACAAACAAACAAATATTAAGGCATTTCTGGACAAACTGTTGGGAAAAGTTATTGCATTTGTGGAAACTCTGAAGGCTCAAGGCTGCTTTCTTTAAAAATCACATTGCTTTTAATCTTCTCCCAGTTTAACCACAGAGACTTCTGTATATGATGTCTTCTAAAATACCCCTGTGTTTTAGTTCCTTTATACCATAAAAAAGCATGCCACCCCAACAACAAATCATGTCCTTCTAATGTCAACAATCTAGTATTTCTTAGTGTTATCCATTCCTTAACCCACATCAGTTTTTTAGCTTGATAATACAACTCCCAATTAGGCAAACCAAATCCTCCTCTAATTCTAGCATCTTGCAAAAGTTTTAACTTTATTCTCACTTTCTTACCTTGCCATATATATTTCAACACAATTTTATTTAAATCTTCAAAGTAATCTTTTCCAAGCCTAATTGGAATTGTTTGAAAGAAATATAAAATTCTGGGTAATAGATTCATTTTGATTGTTGAAATTCTCCTTATTAGTGTTAGAAGAAGAACAAGTTAAAGAAACTATGATTGCTTGGGGGAAGAATTTTGGATATGGGATTGATTTAGAGAAATGGCAAAAATTGTGGTCTCAAACTTATAAAATGACAATGTCAACAGCATAGAAGAAAATTTGTATAAGATGTTTTACAGGTGGCATTTTCCCCTGACAAGAATAGCAAGAATGTTCAAGAATAAATCCGAAAAATGTTGGAAATGTCATCAGACACCTGGCTCATATTACCATATGTGGTGGACTTGTGCAGATGCTAAAAAATACTGGACTAAAATCCACATGTGTCAGCCTCAAGATCTCTT
The DNA here is from genome assembly GCF_049901715.1 of Pseudonaja textilis. Taxonomy (NCBI): domain Eukaryota; kingdom Metazoa; phylum Chordata; class Lepidosauria; order Squamata; family Elapidae; genus Pseudonaja; species Pseudonaja textilis. Next base: position 25,081,116 of record NC_141992.1, on the reverse strand, counting down.
CGGATACCCCAACTATTATCCTTTATTTCTCCCTTAGTATCTCTACTACTAGGCTTACTTCTTTCGGCTGTCATTAGCAACGGGGGAGGGGTAATTGTGGGGGGAAGAGAGCTGGAGGTGTTTGCATTCTTTTACTGTGGGCAGAAGAAGGGGGATTTCTTCTTTCCAATTTTCCATTTCTTTCCGAGCCTCTATCCTTTTTGCGCAGCTGCGAGGTCTTATCAAAAATTGTCAAGGTCAACGGACAGAGGCCTCATCACTACCTGAAGATGCTCACATGATCATATTCGGAACTTTTAATTGGCAGAGACTTCTGGACTTTGGGGGTGGGAACAATTCCATTTCTTTGTATGTGTGATCTGCGCGCCAAATTCTCACTTTGAATTCCATTTGTAGCTTCCTTTTCATCTTCCAGTAAAGAAGAACTTTGCTCTGAACCATGGAGTCTGAGTATTTCTTTCTTGGATTTTGAAAGGAGCACATACCGACATTATTCGAAAGTCCCCATCAGCCCACCGGAGAAAACACCAATTTTTCTTCCGAGGGGTTTTCACATCATGTCATCTCCAGCCAGCGAGGAGGATGAGCAGGGAGCTGTGGGGGCAGCAAATGCTGTTACCAGAGATGCCAGCCACCGATTTGTTAGCTGACCTTACACTGGAAGAAACTCCAACCGAGATGCCCAGATGGTCGTTAGGAGTTGGATGGAAAAATCCGGAAGACCCCCTCCTGGAATCACTGTAAGTCGAAGAGGTGCGAGGGAACGGCTGTGGCAGGGGGAGGAGATGGAATGCAGGCTGGATCAAGCCGGGAAAAGCTTTAAGGATGCTTCTGAGAAACCCGGCAGGGCTCCAACATATGAGGGGAAGAGAGCGAGTTCAGCCTGGGGAAGTCGGGCTGCCACCACCCCCCTGGCCCATCCCACGCCGGCGCAACCACCAGCTCCCGTCTGGGAGCCCCAGCAGCGGGGTAATGCCTAGAAGACGCCACCTGCCCTCCTTAGATGTGAAGTTTGGAGAAATCCCAAGGACTTGGGGTTTTTCCTGGTGCAGGTTGGAAGCTATATGGCAGAATATGAAAGGGAGTTCACCTCTGAAGCAGCCAAAGTAAGATATGTTACCAGAACCCTGGGGGGATGGCAGCTGACTGGGTGGTGACTCTGTATAATGATAACTCCCCCAACTGCGAAGCCTTGATGTTTTTATGACTGCCTTGAGGAGGAGGTTTGAAGACCCTCTGGCAGAGAGAAGGGCCAGGATCAGGATGAAAATCATAACTCAAGGGGAAGATCAGTTGCTGACTACACCCAAGAGTTCAGACAGCTGGCATATCGCATTCGAGGCTGGTCCCAGGAAGCTCTAATAGAAGCCTACAAAGATGGCCTAAATGAAGAGGTATACCACATGTGCATCTCCAGAAGGGATCCCCATGACTTGCAGTTGTGGTACCTGTTAGCGGAAGAGGTGGAAATAGATCTAGCCCGAAGTAGACGCAGAGGAGGCTCCGCATGGAGCACCATGCTCCCTCCTCGGCTCCGAGAGATCCCTAAGCCCCGGAAGGAGGGGGTGATGACAAGGGCCAAATCCACTGCCTGTTTCCGTTGTGGGAAGGAAGGCCACCATGCGGATTGTCGAGTCAAACCAGATCCAAAAAGGACGGGGCCCTGGAAGGAAGCCCGAATCCTCCCCAACCAGGCCTCGCGAAACCGGGCTAACGATAGGGGAGGTTGTAGAAGTCACTCCCCAGCGGAAAAAGAGCTGGGACCCCCGACTCCTCCGGCGAGAGTGAGACCGACTCGGAAGATGACGTCTCGGTAAGTCCTAACCGGGGCCCCTTACCATTCCAATTAAATTAAGGGTGCCCACCTCGGGTACTGAGGGGAAATGCTGGCCTTATTGGACTCGGGGTGCACGAGGTGCCTAATTAGCATGAAAGTAGTTAAAGGCATGGGCATTGGACTGAGAAATTTGAAAACGCCCATATCCTTTTACCAATTAGATGGGTCTGAAGCGGGGGTTGCCCTGCACGGTTCATAACGGAGCCCTTAGAGATGACCATGGGAACCGCGAGACCTTGTGCTTTATTGTGGCTCCCGGGATGGAACACTCCCTAATCTTGGGATTGCCCTGGCTTCGGAAATGGAATCCCCAAGTAAACTGGAGAAAGGGGTGGATACGGATTCGTACTGACCAACCTCCAGGAAGGGAGGAGCAAACCCCCTTAAACCGGGGAGAATCCCATCCCAAGCCCCAAACCCCTGCTGAGACAGCTTCCACAGGGGCCGAACGCATAGAAGGGGAGGAGAAAATCCGAAAGAGTACTGGGACCTAAGAGAAGTTTTTAGCGAAGAGGCCTCCGATGAGCTCCCTCCCCATCGGTCAACCGATTGCAGCATTGAATTTCTACCGGGGTGACACTACCGAAACCAAAGATGTATTCGATGACCCCAAAGGAGTTAGAGGAATTGAGATCGTTTATCGACAAGAATTTGAAACGAGGGTTCATCCAACCTGCCAGACCTCGAGTGGCGGCCCCTGTGATGTTCCGCGAGAAGAAAGATGGCTCCAAGCGCTTGGTGGTGGACTACCGAAATTTGAGCGGTATCCGTGGAAAATGTGTACCCCTCCCTCTAATGAAGGACATGTTGGCTCACCTGGCCAAGGGAAGATCTTCACGAAACTGGACTTGAGGAGGCCTATTACCGAATCCGAATTAAAGAGGGAGGCGAGTGGAAAACTGCATTCAATTGCCCAATAGGTTGCTTCCAATTCAATGTTCTCCCGTTTGGCCTACAGGGGGCACCAGCTGTCTTCATGCAATTGATCAACCAAGTGCTCCCGAACATTTATACAAGGGGTTTTGGTCTACCTTGGCGATATCCTTATCTACTCGGAGACCAGAGACCAACATGTGAAACTGGTGCAGTCCGTGCTGCACAAATTGCGTGCTGCCAAATTGTACGCCAAATTGTCCAAATGTGAGTTCCATCAAGAAAAGATTGACTACCTGGGATATCGTATCTCACCCGAGGGTCTTGAGATGGACCCGGAGAAGGTACGAGCCGTATTGGAGTGGGCCCCACCAAGAACCCGAAAACAACTTCAAAGTTTCCTTGGATTTGCTAACTTTTACCGGCAATTCATCCCATGTTTTGCTAAAATAGCCATGCCTATCACCAACCTCCTAAAAACAAAGGGAGAAGCGAAGCCAAAGCCTAGCCAGCCGTTGAATTGGTCTATGGAGTGCCAAGCCGCTTTTGAGAAGCTAAAAGACTATTTGCTGCCGAGCCAGTGCTAAAGCATCCGGACATGGATGTCCCCTTCGTGATCAAGCTGATGCAAGTGATGTAGCGGTAGGAGCGGTCTTACTTCAATTAAACGAGAAGGGGACACTACAACCGTGTGCCTACACATCCCGTAAATTAACTGACACTGAACGTAGATGGGCTGTCTGGGAGAAAGAAGCTTTTGCAGTCTGCTGGGCTCTAATGACCTGGAGGCATTTTCTGGAAGGCGCGAGGCACCCATTTGAGGTTTGGACTGATCATAAAAACCTGGAGGCCTTAAAACGCCTCGGAAACTATCGCCTAAGCAAGTTAGGTGGGCCCAGTACTTCAAACGATTCAATTTCTTTCTGAAGTACATCCCAGGAGGAAAGAATTTTATGGCGGATGCTTTATCTAGGATGCCACAATACAACAGTGTTCGAAAAGAAGTGATAAGTCCGATTGTGCCCACCACACAGCTGGCAGCACCAGTGGTCACCGGGCGCAAAAGAAGAAACAAGAGGCAGATCTATCCAATGATTTGATCGAACAATTTAAAGAAGCTTTGAAAACAGATGAATGGTTCCAGGCAAATGCAAATAACTGCACTGTTAGAGATGGGTTAGCCTGGATGGGAGCGAAGCTGTATGTACCTAAAACATTGAGGAGCCAAGTATTACAACAAACTCATGATTCCAAGGCAGCGGGTCACTTTGGTTTCGTGAAGACCTTACACCTGGTGAAACGGCAGTTCTGGTGGCCCTCTTTGAAAAAAGACATTGAAACTTATGTAGCAAGCTGCCCAGTTTGCGCCTCAGCTAAGAGACCTCCCGGTAAGCCGCCAGGTCTGTTGCAGAATGTGGCCAGGCCAACTGCCCCTTGGAAGGAAATCTCTATGGACTTTATAGTAGATTTACCTGAGAGTGCTGGGCACACGGTGATCTGGGTGGTGACCGACTTGTTTTCCAAACAGGCACATTTCATACCTTGCACCAAGATTCCCTCGGCGAAGTCGTTAGCCAAACTGTTCATTATACACGTCTACAGACTGCATGGTGTTCCTGAACGTATAATATCAGATCGAGGAGTTCAATTTACCTCGAACTTCTGGAGGGAATTTTGAAGTTGATAGGCTCCACCCAAGGGTTAAGCTCCGCCCACCACCCCCAAACTAATGGGGCCTGCGAGAGGACTAACGGTGCTAGAGCAATATCTCCGATGTTACATAAATTATCAGCAAGACAACTGGGTGGACCTGCTACCTTTTGCCGAAGTAGCGTATAACAACTCCGTTCACAGCAGCACTGGTTTTACCCGTTCAAAGTGGCCACGGGACAAGATTTTGTACCCATACCTGAACTTCCTCGCGAAAACCCAATATCCAGTCATTGGATGACTGGATATCTCAACTACAACTCAATTGGCCAGTCGCTCGCAAAGCTCTGGACGAAGCGCATCAATCCCATAAGAAGTTTGCAGACAAGAAAAGAGCCCCACAACAGTCGTATCAAGTAGGCGACAAAGTATTCCTCTCAACCAAGTATCTGCAAACCACTCAGAGATCAAAGAGTTAGGCCCTAAGTATGTGGGGCCTTTCCTATTGAGCGAATTGTGAATCCCGTGACAGTTCAATTGACGCTACCAAAGACTCTTCGTCGCATTCATCCTGTTTTCCATGTCAGCCTGCTAAAACCGAACACACCTGTACATTGAGACCGACCCAGACTGATCCCCCGTCCCATTGTTGATTGAGGGTGAACAACATTTTGAAGTTAAAGAGATTTTAGACTCTCGAAAAAGGAGGGTCGCCTACAATATCTTGTAGCCTGGAAACATTTCCCCCTCTCATGCTGAGTGGGTGAACGAAAAGACGTTAGGGCTCCTGACCTGCTAAAGAAATTTTATACTAAGTATCCTGATAAACCATAAGAATGTATGCAATGCTTAACATATCTTTTTATTCTCTCTTACAGGGACTAATGTCCTTTTTCTAGGGGGGTCCGAATGTCAGCCTCAAGATCTCTTCGGGTACCCCAACTATTATCCTTTATTTCTCCCTTAGTATCTCTACTACTAGGCTTACTTCTTTCGGCTGTCATTAGCAACGGGGAGGGGTAATTGTGGGGGAAGAGAGCTGGAGGTGTTTTGCATTCTTTTACTGTGGGCAGAAGAAGGGGGATTTCTTCTTTCCAATTTTCCATTTCTTTCCGAGCCTCTATCCTTTTTGCGCAGCTGCGAGGTCTTATCAAAAATTGTCAAGGTCAACGGACAGAGGCCTCATCACTACCTGAAGATGCTCACATGATCATATTCGGAACTTTTAATTGGCAGAGACTTCTGGACTTTGGGGGGTGGGAACAATTCCATTTCTTTGTATGTGTGATCTGCGCGCCAAATTCTCACTTTCGGAATTCCATTTGTAGCTTCCTTTTCATCTTCCAGTAAAAGAAGAACTTTGCTCTGAACCATGGAGTCTGAGTATTTCTTTCTTGGATTTTGAAAGGAGCACATACCGACAACATGTGTTTGGAAAAAATGACAAAAAAACATATAGACTTGAAACCAGAGATATTTTTATTGGGAATTTTACCTGAAATATATAGTAAAGACTTGAAATATCTGATTGTAAATGTATTAACAGTGGCTAGGATTGTATTTGCCAAAAACTGGAAAAATGAGAAAACACCATCACAGGAGGAAATCATTAAGAAAATATTGGAATGTGCTGAAATGAGTAGATTGACATTTGAAATTAGAGAACAAGAGGATAAACAATTTTATAAAATTTGGGATCTATTCTATCAATGGTTAGACAATAAAATAAAGTAATGAAATATGTAGACTTTTAGAAAATAATAAATATATAAAGATGTACTTCTTTCTTATTATATCTACAAAATATTTTTAGGATAGATTTGGGATGATAGTATGAACTGTTATAAAACAAACTAAGTAAATTATGATTATCTTGTAAAACATGAATGAATAAAAGTATAGTCAAATGATTGATTAATAATGATACTAAGATATTTAATTTTTGATTGAAAATACGAGATTATATGCAATGTAATTGTAATTGAAGACTACGAAATGGAAGCACAAAACAATTTATAAACCAACCGGCACACTGTATGTATACATATGGAAGATGGCTTGATGTTTTTATGTTTTGTTTGTTTATGTTTGTTTTTAAAAACCAATAGAAACTTTAAAAAAAAATCACGTTGCTTGTTCATAGCACTTAGACCTCAAAAATTGTTGCCGACAAAATTATAATAATCGGTGCTAATCATTGTGCTAATGATCTTTTCACTGCAGTTATTGCTATGGAGATTTGGTGAGGGGGGCATCCAGGCTAGTATGGTCTGCCTATTTCTTTCAGACATTCAGAGCCTGATCATGGGAGGGAGATGCCCTTTGATGCATCCTCCCATAATTAGAATACTGAATACTTGAAATGAACTTATTATTATTTGTCTTTAGATACCCCAGATAATTATTGTTAAAGCTATGAGATGCCATGGAGGAGCCATGATGGCTCAGTGGTTAGAATGCAGCATTGCAGGCTAACTCTGCATTCCGCTGCTAGGATTCAATTCTGACCAGCTCAAGGTTGAACCAGCCTTCCATCCTTCCGGAGTGGGTAAAATGTTGAGGTCAATAAGCTGACTCTGTAAACAATTTAGAGAGTCTATAAGACACTAGGAAGTGATATATAAGTCTAAGTGCTATTGCTATTGAAATCAAGTGCCAATCTTCCTAAATGTACTTCTGGGCCAACAGGCAGGTTTTCCTAACATTACCAGTTAAGGTCAAACTATTGGGAATCCTTGGTACCTTTTCATCAATATCCTTACATTAATAGCTAGAGATTCTTATTATTTCTTTTCCAGAGTTGCAAAACTATAATATTGCTCATATTACTTATATTACTACACTTTAATACTTTGCTATAACTGCATTTCTTATTCTCCTTAAATCATTTGGGATCTTCCACATTTAGAAGTCAACACACTGAAAAATATGCTATTGATTTGAATTATTCAGAAGGATCTGTTTCTTCTAATATCCTTTCTTTTTCTGTGGTTTATGTCAACTGGGTTAGAGTGTTTTAAAACACCCTGAATATGACTAGAGATAAGTGAAATTGTCAGTTTGAGATTTGGTGAATTGCTCATTTTCTCAGTGTTCTAAGTTGTGAAAATATGGTTTCCTGTTGACCTCCCTGAATAGCCATATGTATATCATATACAGTTAAGGTAGCCATGGATATTCCATTTATCCACTTCTTGGGTCATACAGTACAAAGAACCATAAACTAACCACCCAGGGTTGGCTTGCACAACATACTAGTCTAAAATGTATATTTTGGCATGTTGTACAAAACAGTAATAGAGAGAGGAGTTTGGGGAAAGGAATATTTTATTTCAATAAATTATTCTGGCTTATATACTGAAATGAAGTTCATTAACATGCAGTCAGAAAGCCACAATGTTCTCTTGTTTTGCTAGATGATGAAGAATTTTAATATAATATAGCAGGAGGAATACCATGAAACCACCCATTGGAATGACTGCTTTTACATTAAGAATAGTTTCAACAGTAACTTGTATTTTTAATACCAACATTTACAAAACTGCTAAAATTACATGGGTACTTGCCTTATGTTCCCCAAAGAATTGAGAGTACTGCTCTAGATTTTCAGAATTCTGTATAATTTAGAACAAAGTAACTTAAGAGCAAGCGCTATATGCTGAGTAGTTTACCACTGAATAACCAACTTTAAAATGATCTTTTACTTTCAAACCATGTTATCTATATTGAGATTTCAAACTAGAGAGCTAACTTTCAAAAAATATTTGTGAACAACTGGATGTGAAAGTTGTCAGGATTCCAGAAGTGGCACTAATTAAATCATGAGCTTCGAGCCAAGTTTCAAAACTTACAAGAGACTAATTAGGAGCTAACATGATGGTATGACCGGTGTGTAGCTGATTCTGAGACACATAATTCACTGTCACCCTTGATCCTGGTTTCCTGCACCCCTCTGGTGTATCATCATTCATATTCTCCAATTAAACACATCCATAGCCAAGAGTCATCAATCACGTTCTCCAATTAGAGATTTGCACAGCAAATTGTGAACAACATTATTATTTGCAACCTCCACAAAAGGTAGGAGGTCTGCCCAATTGGACTGCTGATAATTCACGTACCACCTCTACCATGGGGTTCAATCTCTCTGCCCCCCCATTGGTGCTAGGATGAAAGGCCAAGCTAAGGCCCTGGGATGACCCAATAGACCGCAGGAACTCCCTCCAAAATTTGGCCATGAACTGGACCCCTCAGTCTGAGATAATTCTCTGTGGTACTCCATGCAGGTGGTAGTTGTGCTTCAGGAACAGCTTGGCTAACTGGTGGGCTGAGGGGAGTCTGCTGCAAGGTTTGTTTTATCAGTTGACAAAAGTTATAATGTTATAAAATTTTATCAGATAAACATATCAAAGGATTCTGGTGACTAATGCATTTTTTATTAAAAGGCCTACTTAATTCCACTATGAGATGTCGAACTCACATGCACCAAAAGGCTTCAGGCAATGTCAGAAGATCTCAACAAACACAATAGATTTTTAATGCATTACAATTATTAATCTGTAAGGTACTGGTAATCAGTCTCACATGTAACCTGCACCCACATAGACTTTTGGTCTTTCCCTCCCTCCCCAATTATCCAATTTAGGTCTAGCAACTCTATGCATTGGATGAATCCATGGTTTACAAAAAGCATATGCCTTGTAATAAAATACATTAGTTTGAAGTGGTTCTACTAAACTCCCGATTTTTTGTTATCATATATTAGCATAGAGAACTAGTACAGTGTAGTGGATAAGGTACCAAGCTAGAAACCAGGAGACTGTGAGTTCTAGTGTCACCTTAGGTACAAAGCCAGCTGAGTGACCCTGGGGCCAGTTATGTTCTCTTTGCCCTATGAGAAGACAAACCACTTCTGAAATCTTGTCAGGAAAATAGCAAGGACTAGTCCAGGCAGTAGCCAGGAGTCAAAAACTGACTTGAAGTCACCCCTCCACTCCAAAATTAGCATGATTCTACTATATTGTCAGATTTTTTGTCAGCCTTGTGAGAAGACACTATAAAAATCTGGTTAAATGAATAGATGCATTCTCCTTTTGCACTTTAGACTTCTTCCTGAGATCCTATCATCTTGAAAAAAAAATGATGAAGCTGCTGTATGTTATACCTTTTTTAATGCTTACTTTCACCATGATGGAAGGCCGACCAAAACTCTTAGGTAAGTACCAGATAATTTTGGGTTTTTAAAAATCAGACCTATTGGAAGACCTGAAGGTCTAGGCTGGAGACCGATTCTTCTGGGCAAAATCTATCTCTGTGGTTGCCAAGAATAGATACCCACTTGATGACACATAATCAATCAGTGTATCATTCAACTGACAATCAAACTGACAAAAAAGTACTTTTTTCAATTGATCACCCATTTAAGAGTGAATATTTGTTATTTACCACAATTCAAATGCATCTCATAATGTACAATCTGAATTTCCCACCAGAAAAACATTAATTATTAAATTTGAAAAATTATTGATTTAATTTAGGCCATATTTCTCATTTATCCTTTATTGTGGGTTGGTGAGGGTTGTTTTTTCCTGCACACAATGCAGCAACATAGTGCTAAGGTGTATATACTTTACAGGAAGTCATAAGGCTTTTCTCACTAGTCCAGTATCTATACGATGTCTACCCTGTCTGAACAGAGATTCAGCCCTAATCTTCTGTTACTAAAGCCTCTCACGCCATTACTGAAATTTTATGATAGAAATCAGAGAAGTATTTTAAATAAACAAATTGAGGTGGTGAAAGAATTGCAGATTAAAAGTGTAGCCCGACACAAGTTTAATCAGTGTGTTTAAATTGGACTAACTTCCATATAAATATACTGTGGAATTGGCAAAATAATTAGTGGAAACATTTGGAAAAGGGGCCATTGACCTTGAATTAGCAAGGCATCCATTTTATGCCTTTTGGATCAAAGCATCCTAATAAGCCCTAATTTTTTATATACACTGTATGCAATTAAAAAAATATCTTAGATGTGGGTAAAAATATATGAGGCTGTTCTAAAATGTTAATGTCTAATAGTGGCTCTTTTTTTTTTCTAGAGTAGATTATATGCAAGAAAAAAGAAAAAAAGTAATACTTCTCTACATTTTTCTCAATCTTTTTTCAATGACTAATAAATATCAACTTTGCAGTCAAAATATGTTAACATCAGAAAAGGCAATATGGCACCTCATAATTATTTTGATTAGAACTCGTGTGTGTGTATTTGTGGGTGTGGGTGTAGTGTGTGTGTATGTTTATATATTTGTACATATGTATGTGTCTGCTTGTGCCACATCATTCATGTTCTTTAGCTGATACACTAAAAAAGCCTAAATACAATCTCAATTAATAAAGAAGGAATACCTTTTTCAAGGTATAAACGATGATTAAGCCAGCTTTACCTTTTTTTTTCCTCCTCCAGAAACTAAATGTAAAACTGGTGCGTTGGATATTGTCTTTGTGATTGACAGCTCACGTAGTGTCCGTCCCTATGAGTTTGAGACCATGCGGCGTTTCATGATTGACATCATCCATAATCTGGATATAGGGCCAAACGCCACACGGGTTGGGGTGATTCAATACTCCAGCCAAGTCCAGAACATCTTCTCTCTCAAGTCTTTCTTCACCAGGGCTGAAATGGAAAAGGCTATCAATAGCATTGTCCCCTTGGCTCAAGGCACAATGACAGGCTTGGCCATTCAATATGCCATGAATGTGGCCTTCACCGTACAGAACGGGGCCCGGCCACTTCACAGGAAGATTCCCCGTGTGGCTGTGATTGTGACTGATGGGCGGCCCCAGGACCGTGTCACTGAAGTGGCTGCTCAGGCACGAGCTGCTGGCATTGAGATCTATGCTGTGGGTGTTCAGAGGGCAGACATGAACTCTCTGAGGGCCATGGCCTCCCCCCCTCTGGAGGAACATGTCTTCTTGGTAGAGTCCTTTGATCTCATCCAACAGTTTGGCAAGCAGTTCCAGGACAAGTTATGCGGTAAGTAAAGGAATAAAGCTTGCATTGAGACTGATTTTTATCCTTATTTTCCTTCTACTTACCATGGGTGGGCAAATCTTTTCAGATGTTAGAGCGTCATTAAATTTGATACCCCAAGAGTTCAATTGGTGTTTCAAGTGTGGGTCCATCTATTTTGAGCATTATGGAAATATTTCCAGTTGGAAAACAGCTCTATTTCAAACATTTCCCAAATGCTCGAAACAGACTGTTTACACTCAGAAGTGAAGTTTTATGAATGGTTTTCACTCAAAACTGTTCAAAAGTAAAGCATGTCCTATACCAAGGGTCTTCAAACTTGGTAAGTTTAAGACTTGTGGACTTCAGCTCCCAGAATTCCTGAGCTAACTTGACTGGAGAAGGAATTCTGGGAGTTGAATTCCACAAGCCTTAAAGCTGTCAAGTTTGAAGACCCTGTCCTATACAGTAACACTAATATTTATTTATATACCCTTTTGAAGTGATCGTGATCTTCAAAGTGGGCATGTGCCCTGATTAAATACCTCAAAAATCCACTTTTTTCAGCAGCCATTCTTGGTTTCAAATAATTTATTCCAGAAATATATATATAAGTATTGGGGGTGGGGTGGGGTTTATTGCCATTAGTATGTTTGTGTTGTGGTTGTTGCTTCATTTCTACTGTTCCATGTTGGCTGGGGAATTCTGGGAGTTGCACTGCCCACTTTGTAAAATTGTCAAGGTTGAGAAATACTGCTAAAGGATCTTTTCTATCCAAATTTCCAGCTAAAAAGAAAGAAATTTAGATGGAGCTACATGCTTCCACATGAGCTCCACTGCTTTAAGAATATTACAATCCCCAGCACATATTTCCTTCTCAATATGAAAACCTATTTCTTCCAGGTGTTGATATGTGCACAGAACTTGATCATGGGTGCCAGCACACTTGTGTCAGCATCCCAAGCTCCTTTTATTGCCAGTGTAAACCAGGATACAAACTTAACGCAGATGGAAAAACATGCGCAAGTAAGAGTAATAGATTATTTAATTGATGTGTGAAAATTTGAAACCATGTTGTGAGCATTCACAAAACAATTGTTTTCATGCATCGAGGAAAAACTTTTAATTATTGTTCTTCTATTTGGTTGCCATTTTTGTTTTATCATAATGGTTATGGGATCCATTGGTTATGCGGGCTGGTACTTTGCAGCATGCTAGCTCCCCTTTTGCATTTTTTATTAAAAATATCCAGATGATCAAGTGATTTAGTAGTCATAATGGGATGAGATAGATGATTACTAATGCAAATGATAATCTGTTGGGGACCCCAGAAGTGTACACACACACACACACACACACACACGTTATTGATTATATATTAGTTATGGTACCCAACATAGTGTTCATAGAAATCAGTGTATCTGTATGTACAGAATCTTCCAGCTAGTTAAACAAACTAGACCATTTTTTTTTAAAAAAAACCTGTGTTTCAGAGACAGGTGTCATGGATTTAATTGGTTTTACAAAACAGCTGAGTCATACAAGAAGAAATCAGAAGCTGGATCATGTGGAAATTTCATCTGATGCTGCATTTCTATGAGTTCCTTGTTAATGGAAATAGTGAAGGGAGAGACAGAAGTGCTGCTTGTAGACAGAAAATAAATGCTTATAGCTAATATGAAATTAATAAACTAGAAGATATATCTGTATCTAAGGCATTTTTTCCTCTTTTTGCAAAACTGGGATTGGGTTTAGCTTTCCCAGTAGGAAACACTCCTCTCGTTTTTTTTCTGAAGTTCAAACTCCAAATTCTGTTTTACTCTTGCAGTCATTGATGCTTGTGCTAACCAGAGACATGGCTGTGAGCACCAGTGTGTTAATTCACAAGGTACCTTCATATGCCGTTGCCAGACAGGCTACCAGCTTAACCAAGACAAGAAGACCTGTAGCAGTGAGTGAACTCTGTATTGCATCAACAACTATAGGGAGAAATAACCATTCTGTAGCTGCTGTTGAAAGTTGGGTGATGTAGAGGGTCAATTTTCAACAAGAAAGTGGCATAATGAGAAAAGTGACCCCTTCCTTGCTGCACTGGGATTTTTTTGTCCTCATTAAACTATACAAAAAAGAAGAATCTGTGGGTCCTTTGATGTTGTTGAAGTGGAATTCCCCAGCAGCCAAAGAAAGGGAGGTAGTTATGATAGTTCAACAACTGGGACATCTCAAGCTTTCAACATTGTTTTAAATATATGTATTTTATGCCAGTGTTGTTTGATGTAAAGGAAATGGAGCCATCTTACAGAAAGGCAAATGTTTGCACCAAATGCTGGATCTTGACTCCAGCCATTGTGTTAACTCAACAATGCAGGTTGTTTTATTGCATATGTGGTGAGGTCCTCTAACGGTTTCTTTCTTTTTCCAGTGATCAATTTCTGCAATTTCAACAACCACAGTTGCCAGCACGACTGTGTTAATATAGTCAATGGATATTATTGTCGATGTCGTGATGGCTTCACTTTGCAGGAAGATGGCAAGACATGCCAAGGTACATTTTATATATGGCTGGCTGTGGCTATGTATGCTTTAATTTTATCACATGTAGCACACACTTAAATGGGCCAAATGACTCTATCTGTGGAATTAGACTCACAGAACTGTGTGAATAGTCATCCACTCGAATTATGAATATGATTCTGATACTCTAGATTAATAATAAATGACTGTCTTACAAAAGTTGCTCTTTAAAAATTTGGAGTATTGTGAAACATTGAGAAATATTTTATTCATGTATTTAATATTTCATCTATATGAAATCCCTGTTAGAAATCATCTTTTGGTTTCAGGAGAGGTATTATCAATAGGTCGATGGTGTTTAATGGTATATCACACTCTGTGCCTAGCCAGAGATATTATGGAAATCTTGAACCAATGTCTGGAGCCTCTGATGGACTGGGTGGAAAGAAACAAGCCCTAGCAAGCAGGATATACGGTCTGTCTTAAAATCCTCAGTATTTAAGAAACCTTCATTCCAGGATTGGCTTTAGGTGGGCTCATCCTTCTCCTGATACTGCAGATCCTTGGTTTGCTTGAACATCAGTTAGAAACTATGGTTATATCTTTGCCCTGTCAGGGTTCCAAGTAATAACTCCATAGAACCTGGCTGGAGCTATTTTGGAGGCTTCATGGTTGCCATGTCCATCTTTAGCTGGTATGTCACTTATGTCCTCCCAGAAGCACTGAATCATAACCTTACCATCAAATAATTGAACAGCTCAGAAGCTGAAACTGGTCCAGAATGGAATGACCATGTTAGCTGATCAAACCTGCTATTCAGAATAACACCCAAACACCAGAATAATGCCTGCACTGTTTGCTGATAGGCTTCTGGGCCCAGTTTAAAGTGCCAATAATTACCTATAAAGCTCTCTGTTGTGATATAGATTTCATTAGGAACCTTCTTATTCAGAATGATTCTACCTATCCTGTGAGCTGATGAGTTGACTAAGAGAGGGCCTGTTTCTATGAGAGGTGAAGGGTAGATGGACTACAAGGCAGGTATTTTCTATGGCAGCCTAACTTCCCTAGAAAACCTTTCCTCTCCTCTCCTCTCCCTCCCTGCTAGTTAAGCAGGTTTTCAGATTTAAATTGATGGGCACAGTACTTTACCATTTATATTTTCAGTATGATTTTGGCAGGTAGTGGTAGTTATGTTGCAAAGATTATGTTATATCATACATACTGCCCTAAGTTGTCTGAACAGATGTTATGGTACAGAATACTTTTGTACAAGTGATAAGACTTCTATGGGGTATCTCTTACCATCCCCTTAAGGATAGAATATTTCAGCATTATCTATTGATACAGTGACTACATTTTCTTGGGGAAAAAATAAAGGAGAAACTTGGGAGAAAAAAGACCTGAACCTGGAAGAGGTTCAAAAGGATAAGAAAAATAGTTGTTTATGTTTATAACTTTGCTTTACAAAGGAAAATTCAAGAGCAAAACTGGGAAAATAAGTAATTAAACAAATTTAAAGGACAGCTTTCTGAAATAAAGGATATCTTTTATAATAAAGGACACGTGGTTCCTATACATTGTGAGCCAGCCTGGGAGTTTGTTAAAGACTTATCCATGTTTATATTTGAAAGATATTTGAGAAAACCAGGACAAACAACAATAACAACATCTATTTATTACAGTACTGCACAAGTCACCATTCGGTCATAATGCGGCTATTCCACTCTGACTGTGGGGGAAGGCAGCTGCAGTTTGACACATGTATAAACTGTAGTTTGACACCTTTGGCA
The DNA here is from genome assembly GCF_049901715.1 of Pseudonaja textilis. Taxonomy (NCBI): domain Eukaryota; kingdom Metazoa; phylum Chordata; class Lepidosauria; order Squamata; family Elapidae; genus Pseudonaja; species Pseudonaja textilis. The sequence goes on along the minus strand of NC_141992.1, from coordinate 25,065,437 downwards.
AAATATATTTTCTGTGAGATACATGACGTGCTTTTTTATTGGTATTTCAGCCAATGATCTCTGCAATACTGTAGAGCATGGATGTGAATTTAAATGTCTCAGTACCTCTGGCTCTTACCACTGTGTCTGCCCAGAAGGTCAGCAACTGCAGGCAGATAAGAAGACCTGTAACAGTGAGTATCAAGTTCTTTGTGCTTGATAAAAGGCTCTTCCAATATATTCAGCATTTTTCCTAGCTAAGCATTTCATGAAAGGTAGCCATAGAGATTATTCCAGAGATAGTGGTTAACAAAGAGTGGCATTTTGAAAGAGAGACATTCCTTTTGCTAGTGGGTATTTTTACTGAACTAAATTCAGAGATGTGTTTCTGATCCTTGGAGACATTTTAGGCCAGCATTTACCAAATCATAAATGATTTGTTAAAAATCTAAAGTCATCATGAGAGTTATATTACCTTCTGGAGCTTATTGGATGTCCCAGAGTAAACACCACAGTTTCGAAGAAGACAAAATGCATTAGATTGAGAAATGCTTTTAGGATTTGTGGTGAAAGAATGAAAGGGCTGCTTGATTCCCCTATAATCTAGCAGAAAGCTTGGGGTACAATTAAATAAAGGGCCATGCAAAGATTTTGACGTATAAAGCACATCCGGTATATCAGCTTTGGCTAGGGTTAAAGACAGATATTGTTCCCATGCAACCCCAAAGTGTTAGTAGAAAAAACAAAGCTTGATCTAATATGAGCTAGTGTCTCAAAGAAAGTCAGACAAAATTCCAGTAATTTGGATGCAGAGAATCTGATTTAAGTTATGCCAGTAGTGAGTCTGTGTATTTGGAGTCCTTTTTATTTAGCTGCCTCTGTGTATGATAGAGGACTCTTTTGGCTTTGCATCTTCTGACTGGATTGTAGTGTTAGTGGTCTGAATCCTATTAGCACATGTGAACTTGCTTGGTTAACTGAGAAGTTGGTGCACCATGGTAACTAACTTACTTCTAGAAAGGTGAATTTGAACCACTGCTTCATCCCTACTCTGGTAGTGAGTAGATAAAAGAACAACTGTTTCTTCTGTGACAAAGAATCACAGAAAGATCAGAAGCAATAATACAGGTAGTCCTCCATTTATGATCACAATTAGGTCCTGAAATTCTGTTGATAAGTAAGGCAATTGTTAAGTGAGTCATGCCTGATTTTTCAACCCTTTTTGAATGGCTGTTAAGCAAGTCAGTACGGTTATTAAGTGGGTCGTGTGATCGTTAAGTGGAATCCAGCCTCCCCCATTGACTCCTTGTCAGAAGCCAACAGGAAAGGTTGCAAATTGTGATCACATGATCTCAGGACATTGCAACAATCATATATACATGCCGGCTGCCAAGGTCTCAACTTTTGAACGCATGGAAATGCTGTGTCAATTTTAAGAGCAAAGACTAGTTGTAAGTCACTTTTTTCAGTGCCATTGTAGCTTCAAACAGTGGCTAAATGTATGATTGCAAGTCAATCACAATAATGTAGATCACAATAATTTGAAAATGATAATTATTCACATGGTGACATCATGATGCAGAACCCACCTTTGATTGTTGTGATGGTTGATCCAAGTAAATAGCTAAAGAATTTGCATTATGACAAGTGATGGTATTCAAATAATTTAACAACCGGTTTTCTACCCTAATGAGTTCTTCCAACAACCAGTCCGCCAAACTGCTCAGAAAGTTAACAATCGGTTCTCCTGAAGTGGTGCGAACTGGCTGAATCCCACCACTGATTATGATACCCTGACATCTCAGCCTTCTTTACTGCTTCCAGGGACACCCAAAAACAGAAGAAGGAATTACTTAAGGAGTGAGGCCTTCTAGAAGGGAAAGCCATGAAGGACTGCAGACATTACATTTTTAGTTACTGTAAATGAACTAAGCAATTGCATTGAATTAAAATTTCAGGTCATTTTATGAACAATAAATGTATCTGACCTGCATGCTAACATTCCTTTGAATGCTAAGTTGAAAGAGAATCTCCAAAGCTTTGTGGGGTAAGAAGTACAAGATTGGTAGGAAGTTCTCTGCTATATGGTAAGAGTTCCGAGGGCTCAGGGACTTGCCTTTCTTTTCTTTTCTTTTCTTTTCTTTTCTTTTCTTTTCTTTTCTTTTCCTTTCCTTTCCTTTCCTTTCCTTTCCTTTCCTTTCCTTTCCTTTCTTTCTTGAAGTCAAAATCAAAACTGCCTCATCTCAGCTTTTTCTTTTTCTTTTCATGGGCAATAGAGTGCAAGGCTGGGCACATTGACTTGGTGATGGTCATCGATGGCTCTAAGAGTGTCCGGCCCCAGAATTTTGAGCTGGTGAAACAATTTGTCAACCAGATAGTGGATTTCCTGGATGTGTCCCCTCAAGGCACCCATGTCGGGCTGGTCCAGTACTCTAGCCGAGTGCGCACTGAGTTCCCACTCAACAAATTCACAACAGCAGATGATATAAAGGAAGCTGTTCAAAGAGTGCAGTACATGGAAAAGGGCACCATGACTGGACTGGCCCTCAAGCACATAGTAGAACACAGCTTCTCTGAGGCAGAAGGTGCCCGGCCACTTTCCCAGAACATTCCCAGGATTGGCCTGGTCTTTACGGATGGACGCTCTCAGGATGACATTTCAGAATGGGCTAGAAAAGCAAAAGAATCAGGTAAGGCAATTAATGGAAAGTGTGATATATTTGCATTGTTTCTAAGGTTCATATCTTGCCTTTTGTCCAGGAGGCTGAAGATAGCATATATAGTGCTCTCTAATTTTAAATTAAATTATTTTTTTTAAATTTTAATCAATCAATAACATTTTTAAAATCAAATTTATTTTTAATTTTTAAATTAACAAATTAATAAAAAAAATTAAAAGTTAAATAAAAACTTTAAATTTCCTAACAGTGGAAACAATTAACCAGTGGAATAGCTTGCCTTCAAAAGTTGTAGATACACCATCATTGGGGCTTTTAAGAAGAAACTAGACAGCCACTTGTCTGGAATGGTACAGGGTCTCCTGTTTGAGCAGCGGGTTGGACTAGAAGACCTCTAAGGTCCCTTCCAACTCTATTATTCTGATTCTTTTCTCCAATTTTCCTTCACATCAACAACCTTGCAAGAGAACTTAAGCTGCAAAAGAATGACTGCCCCATTGTAAACCACTGAGTTTCCATGGCTGATGGTGCAATTGTGCTTGGATCTGCCCTATCACAGTGCAGTATTTTAAACTCTATAACACATCAGCTTTTTCTATGTTTACAATGTGTTTAATGGATTGCAACACTATTATTCATAATTGCATAGATTTAAGTGATATAGATAGTATAATAAATAGCTCTGAACTGGTTTAATCCTTGAAAACTCCTCCCAAATGTACACATTTTGCTATAACCCATGACTGAGATATGCTAAATTATAGCCTTCTTTTGAACAACAGGTTGACCACTAAGCTTGTGTGAAGTGGTTTGGTTTCACGTCATTGCCATCCTTTGTGCCATAGAAGCAGTGCAGTTCTTACCAAGCGATTTGCAACAACTCAACCAGCAGTTCCATTGCCTTTCCAACTATAGGAACTGTTGTATGGAATTCCTATCATCCCTGGAAGAGCTCAGAAATGATGCTTTACTGTTAGGCCTTCAAGCTAAAGTATTTCTTGAAAGTTGTGCATAACACACTGATCATTTATCTGGTGGCAGAAATAATTTATCTGCAGCTTCCAATGTCAAGACTTAATAAAATAATTAGCCAGTTACAGTGTTCCCATATGGTCTTCCAGATATCTAACTCTGAAAAATCCTACCCAGCATTCCAGCTGAAATTTAAGAGAGGTGTATGACATATCTAGAGAACATCAAGTAACAAAGTGCTCAAATATATAAATTTAGACAAGCCTTTTTTAAAAAAATTGAAATGGAAAATAGGACATTGCCATTATTTTAGAACTAGATTGTCCAGCTGGGCATGGGATAGAATCCAACAGCTGGATGCTGTTGGACTCAAGTTCCTCATTCACCATGATCAGGGATGATGGGAGTTAAATACAACAATTAATCAGTGGAACAACTTGCCTCCAGAAGCTGTAAATGCTCAAGTAGTGGAATTTTTAAGAAGAGATTGGATAACCTTTGGCTGAAGTGGTGTAGGATTTCCTGCCTAAGCAGGGGTTTGGACTAGAAGACCTCCAAGGTCCCTTCCAACTTTGTTATTCTATTCTAACAAGTTTTCAATCCTGGTCTAAGCCAATCATACCTACCTGGTCTAAGCATGATTCTCAGATATCTCCTCCTATTTTATTCCATTAAAAGTAACATCGATTATGTTCCTATTGATGGTGTTTTCTTATATTGCTCCCATCTCTTTTGAGCTGGGTGCTTATGGCTAATTAGTCAATTCTCTAATTTCCTCCTGTTATTGCCAAAGGAGGAATATATAAGAGTTTTAGATTAACATTATGTTAAAAAAAAAAAAAACACCCTGAGACACTGATGCTGCTTTTTTGGCAGTTATTAAAATTCCAAGTGATGAAATAGATAGACAGCTCATGTTTTGCAGTTAAATTCAAAATTAAGGAAAACATATTTGTCCACTGCTAGTTTTTATTTATTCCTTATGTCTCACTGAAGTTGATCCAGACTTTCTACCCTTGCTTTCCCCTCCCACCGCCTCCACAAGAATGGCCAAAAGCATTAAGTGTGACAAAGTGAACAGCGATTTCTCAAAGGAGCTGGCTCTTTGCATATGTCCAAAATATGACCATTTGAGTCTGGTGATTTGTATCTTGAGTGAGTTGATTTGTTTTGTGATCCATTTTCTTGGGTGTGCATTCCCAGGAGACTTCTCCAAAGTTTAAAAGTGTCAATACTCCTTCTATTCTTCTTCTAACTATCATTTTCAGGGGAAGATCGTTGTGTACATCTTATATTGGAAGATCAGATCTTTGTAGATATACACTTATTTACCCATTTAAATAATTTTTTATGGCTGTCTGTCTCACATTGTGATCTCAGGTGGCACACAACAGCTGTGATCTGTTCTATAGTCAGCCCCTGGCTACACCTTTATTTATTTGAAAAATTTATTGGCCATCCATCTTACCTCAGGGTAACTCAGAATGGCTTTGCTGCTATTACTAGGCTTTTTTTAAAAAAGAAACTTCCTTGTACAAATAAAAGTTAATTTAATTTCTGTGCACCCATTTGTATGTGTGTGTCATTTGGGTTGTTTGAAAATTATGTTAGCAATTAAGTTGTTTTATTGGCAAAGACTGATAAAACTTTCTTTGCTTCATTTCTGTTTGCTAGGCCATACAGTCAGTCCATCTACATTTTCCTTCTTGCTGTTTTCAGCTGCCTTTAACCACAAGCAGCACATCTTGTTCTGTCAGTTTCAAATTGTATATGACTACTAAACTCACAATTGAAGGCAAACATGCATGTCTCTGGATAATGTTGCAGGATCCAATCTGAGTCAGTCACTGGGACCAGACTGGATCCTGTAACTACTAAACTACTAAACTCACCAGCCTTATGATTTATATTGACTGTTTCCTAGTATGATTTGATTGCTTATTGTACCCTATGACTATTATTAAGTGTTGTAACTTATGATACTTGACTTTTAATGAATGTATCTTTTCTTTTATGTACACTGAGAGCATTTACGCCAAGACAAATTCCTTGTGTGTCCAATCACACTTGGCCAATAAAGAATTTTATTCTATTCTTCTCTGATCAGTGATTGGAGAATAAACCTAGATAATCATCATATTGAAAGATTGTTCATGAAGTCTATTGATATTGTAATATACCCAAACCCTGTTTTTGCTATATCCATCCTGACCAGTGGTGGGATTCAACCAGTGTAACAACCGGTTTGGTTGTTATTTTTTCCAATACATCAAGTGTTTGCATTCTATATCCAAAGTGGGAATTTCTCCTTGCAAGTTATTGACTCAGGGAAACAATTAGCCTTTATTTGGCCCAGAGCTGATTTATTGGCATTTCCATGGTACTCTTAACAACTATTTCCAAATCTATAATCTGAATATCCAATTTGTTTTTATCTTTACTTTTCCAACACATTATCCATCTTTCATTTCTCTGTATTAAGCAGAATTTAGCTAATTCTTGAAAAACCAGTGATCTAGATAATGTGAAGGAGCTCCCATTCCCATCTAAACCACAAGCTAAAGCAACTGCAGTCCAAGAATCTATTATGGTGCTTTCAATAGTACAATATTTGACCTGTCATCAGTTTTTAAGATCATTCAGTGAAGATCTTCATGTCATGGTTAGGAGTAATTGTCCTATTGAGGCACAGATGGTCCAAAATTCCATCAGATACAGCTGCTTGAATCTTCTAAAGTCTTTTGAGTTTTGATTATTGATTATTAACAGCCAGCATTTTGGAAGGAAGATGATGGTAGAGATTGTGAGCTGAGAGTGCAAAGTGGATAGACTTATATCACCCATGTCCGCAAAGCTTCAATTTTCTATTTCTTCCTAAGTGTTCTGAGAAGGAAACTTGATTTTATTTACCTCTTTGTTCAAGTGGCTGTAAAAACAAAATTAATGGTTGACTATAGCTTGAAGCATCAGGCTGCCATTCCTTGCATAGATACCTAACTTGAAATTTACTGTATGTTGATGGATCTGCAGGAATCATCATGTTTGCAGTTGGAGTTGGTAAAGCTGTCGAGGAAGAACTGAGAGAAATTGCTTCCGAGCCAGTGGATCAACATTTTTCATATTCAGCAGATTTCAACACCATGACTCATATAGTTGACAATCTCAAACTCAGTATCTGCCCAGGTAAGATATTACAGCTTCAAGTATTTAGATGACATGCTTTATGGGTACAATGGGAGCGTGTCTATTTTGCATCTTGGTCTATATCTTATCCTAACTATCACTCAGGATCCAGGTTCCTTAGCATAACAAAATGATGTTGTAATCTAAAACAACAAAAAATAATTTATCAAATTTGCTTCACACCATAATTATACCCTTGGGCAAGTCTTATTATATGTACTGTATAACTATACATACAAAAATACTCATCATTAAGTGTATTTCAGAGTCCTTAAATAAGTACATTTTTATGAGTTTTAAACTATGAGTTATTAGGCTTATGGTTGAAGAAGACCATGGTTAAGATAAATCAAAGTTTATTATTATGTGTGAACCCTCCAAAATGGGCATATTAGATCAATTTATATAAGATTGTCCTAGGATGGGGCCTCTGGTTCATGCATAGGGGATTGAATTTCTATGTTTCTAATGAATTTTGTGGCATTTCAGAGGAGGGCACAGGAACAACTGAAATCCGTAGTCCATGTGAATGTGCAGCTCTCGTACAGTTCCAGTCAAACACTATTGAAATCCTACAAGACCTCACCAATAAAAATATCCTTTAAATAGTGCACAGAATGTGTGACTGGAGAAACTGGGAAAAATTAAATTAAATAGGAAAGTTGTTTAAACCTATCTTTTTAGCAAACTTTGAACTTTTTACTTTGGATGTCTTCAAGTATTTTAAAAAATGAAGATTTAGGGAAATGTTCAATAAACTATTTAATAAAAGTACAAAATGTATGCTAAACTTCTAGGAACTAATATAGCAAGTAAAAAGTAAAGGTTCAGTGCGTAAGGGATTGAATATAGTTGAGTGCTTATAATGATGTGTTTACACTTTGAGGAAACTTAAGGAAGGGGAAAAAAAGGATAACCTGACATCTGTCATTATACACTGACATTTCTGTGTATCTTCACATTATCTCTTGTTTTGGCTTCCTTAATGCAAGCACTTGCTCAGATGACTGCCAGAATCGATCATTTGGAAAACCAGATTGCCAACAAAAAGTGATTATCATGAAAAGACACCTTATATTTTAGGCAAAGAAATTTCCTGTACTTCATCCTTGGCATATCAAGAGTGGTTGCAATGGTTATCTGCTCAGGATCTTGAGTGGAACTCTTTTTCCTCCAGATTGTTTAAATTATAAAAAGTATTTTACATTTTTTTTTCCTTTTTGGTAAGATGAGTACTTGAGATGGAACTCTAATGAAACTGATTGAATTTCGGTAGATGAACATTTCGGAGAAGGAAAAGGAAGTTAAATATATAGTGTCATCAAGACCTGCTGGGATTATTCAGTAATTATTGATTTTTTAAAAATGGAATTTGAACCCAGAACTCACAATTTGCAAAATGGGAGCAGGAAGCAAGAAATTCCTTCCTTGCTGAATTATATTTTCAGAAGAGACAGCATCACTGTCTAATGTTCCTGACCAAAAGAATATGTTCATGGTTTTCTTACTTACTGTCTTTCATGGTGAACAGTTGAACCTTCAGACTCTTCCTAATAAACAGCTTTTCTTACTCAGGAAGATTCAACATCTGTTGATACTACAATTCCCAGAATTCCCAGCTAGCATCTTGTAGTTTGAACACATCTGGAAGTGCCCAGGGTAGAGGGATGCTTGAATAAAACATCTCAAAATACTTGCTTTGGAAAGTGGATCTTTATTTAAATCAACAACTAAAATGAGTTGGTTCAAAAATTGAACAAAAGAGTCTCATTGGCACATTTCCTAGGCCCACCCTGATTTCGACAGAATTTCTGGAGAATTTGTCATGATTTCTCTTTTTAAAAAATCAGTGAATTCTTTAAAAAGTTCTATATGTGTCTGCATATATGTATGTACCTTTGTTTCTAAGCGAGGTTAGGGCTAATAATTTTTCTAAATAATTGTCTTTTTATTATATGCAAATTTTATCCTGGTAAATAAACTTGTTATTGATTTCTTACTTCTTTCTATCTTCTTTCCATTAGAAATATTTGAAAATAATTTATATTTGGATAATTCTCTTTTCCTTCCCTCCAGTTATTTTACATATATAAATAAGCTGAACAGTTTCAGGGTCAGCAAAAAAGACATCTTTACTCCAGCAAAAAAATAAAAATAAAATCCCTTCCTCATGAATACACACAGATGCATTCATGTGGAGACAAACATGCTGTCAGTGATGGATGTTCTCCCATTCTATAGAAGAATGCCATATATAAAAAGAATGTATTACGTTAGATCTGAATATTCTTCAACCTGGTTTTTCCAAGTATCCTGAACTTTCAATCCTTGAATCCTTTGCCAGATGGCTATCAAAGCAGATCCACAAGGTGAACATGCGCATTTACTTCCCAGACTGAAGTGACGTTTTACTTATGTTATGCAAGGAGCTATTGTAGCTAAACCAGGAGAGAAATATGAATAGTCAGAGAAGCTTTAGTGATGGAAAGATGCAAAGCAGACAATGCCCCAATGATGTCACTCTCTGCAACCTGTAACAGTAAAGTGAGCTTAAACGCTTGAATAAAAAAAACAGAAAATTCATCTGCTTTAAAACTTTTAAGGTAAGCAGTGAAGCAACCAGCTATATTATTGTTGTTATTCAGTTGTAAGTCGTGACTGACTTTTCTGACCCCATGGACCATAGAATGCCATAGTATGTCTTCCACTGTCCCCCAGAGTTTGTCCAAATTCATGTTCATTGCATCAATGACATTACCTAATTATTTCATTCTCTGTCATATCCTTCTCCTTTTGCCTTCAATCTTTCCCAACATCCGGGTCTTTTCCAATGAATATATTGTTGTACATCTTTAAATATTTAATGGAACTTTATCTTAAGTGTAAAAATTAGGCAGGAGAAATCCTTAACAATATTGCACTATAAACATCTGTATACTCGTGCAAAATCAGGATATGGGTATAACACTGCAAACAGTTCATATATGTTTAATACATGCTCAAAAACAGTGCAACATTTCCAATTTGATTATAAAATTGGATTGTTCTGGAGCATATAGGAACATGAATTTAGCATCTTCTTCCAACTCTTTTAAACAGCTGTGTGGGATCAAGCAGCAGCTGCAGAGAGTGGCCACATGGTTTGAGGAAGAAACATGGAGACTTTAATGAGTTGCAGACAAAACTACATTTGCACTCTGAAATGCTTTTTAATGAAATATTTCCAAAGCATTGCACAGCCGTAATATCCTCTACATGCAAAGCCACTTCATAATTCTTCCAACCAAATTGTCTATTTCCTGCACCAACGCTTTTTCCATGCTCTGGAAAACTGGACAATTGAAGCATTTGATGGTACTAATGAATGAGAACTTGTAAAAAGTGAAAGGACCTGCCCCCACCTCTAAAAATGTATATTTTCATCCAGATCCAGAGCAAGATTTGTTTTTACAGGTGAAAACCTTGAATGACAACTTTGAATTTAATCCCCATGATTTACCAATGAGATGGATAGAGCCTGTTGTTCATAATGCACACTATGTTCTCAAGTCCAAGCAGATGGTGAAGAGGAAGAATTACAGCTGTATATGTTTTATTGCTGGTAGCTCTAAATCAAGCAATTCAAACAAAGTATCTAAGGATCCTAAAATGATTTTGCAGTCAAAATAATTTTTTTAAATCATGAAAATAAAGCTTTATGAAAATTTGCTTTCTTTGCTGAGCTCTGCTTGTTGTGGGTGATTTCTAGTACTGACTGACCATGAGAGCACCATAGAGGGAAGGGAAATATGTTATGACTCCCCTTCAAAATTCAAACGAACAAAACAGAAAGCAGCCGTTTCACAATTAAATCAAACAGAAAGAAGTCTTACAAGATAACGGCTGGCAGAAACCACAGCATAAATCTTTACTCTGTCCGGCAAATGAGTCCTGGCAATAAATCCTCAGCCTCAGAGCTCTTTGCTGTAACGTCCTCACTCAAATAGTTATTTTGTTCCTGGCGAAATGTACCAGCCCAGCTGTGTCCTTTTATACTCATTAAGGCAACGTGCTAATTTACTGACTTGCTCTTCTCATTCACTCCAGCTGATTTTGCCTTTTCAACCGTCTTCTATTTTTTTACATTTAACCACAAATTTTCCAAGTTCTCATCTCCACTAGAAGACTCTCTCAAAACTTCCCTGTCAGCCATTCCCGGCTGTTGATCAGATAAGGAACCAGAGGAGGTCAAAGGTCCTGACAATTCTAATGCATCAGGTCTGTCATCCTTTGTCACGTCCATCTCCTCATCCTGGTTATCAGTCCAATCAGTAAGCCAGGCTGGCTCATATCGTTCTGCCATGACCTCTTCACTTGAACTCATATCAATCACAGGAGCTGAATCCAAGCCCGGAGCCACAACAGAAATATAAGCAGATGAGAAATTTTAGGAGTGGAAAAATAATACAGCTAATTAAAGGTAATAAATTAAGCAATAATAAAATGCAAGGGCCTCTAAAAAAATCAGTACAAACTGTTCTTCCTATCTGAAAACCAACTGCAAGATCAAAGGATATCACATTTAAGTCTAAAAACCTTTCTGGGTTATGCAGAAACATCCCTCTGCTGTCATAAATCTTCAAACTTGTCACTACAATCATAAGGATCAGCAGCTTGTAATACCTTTGCTAAGAAAATGAATTTCTTAGCAACAATATAGCAGTGATTTGTCATAGCATGTCGTCTTCTGGGAAGTTTTTTTTTAAAATTTTCAGTTGTCTCCCATCTAAATATTAATCCTGTTTCCCTTCCAAGCCACGATTAGGTCGGTCAGGTTCTGCCCTTAAAGCAAGTCTTTGAGTGAATGGACTTATCCAGAGACATTAGAGGCACTTATTTTTTCAACTAGAACTTTTTTGACCTCATAAACTATTTGTATGTAGAAAATTCCCTGCTAAATATTTTTTCACAGTCATACGTGGGAGAGTGAGCAGGTATTTTTAATTCCAGGGATGCAGAGTTTGAGTGCTTTCTAGGAAGGATGGTTATAATAGATACACCCTTTCCTTAATTGGAGAGTTTTTCTTAAAAATAGAGAATTGAAAACAACCGTGCGTGTGGGTTGAGAAAAACAGTCAAAATCAGAAGTCAGAAACTTGGGAAAAGGAGACTAACCCAAAAGCAAATATTACACACTAGTCTTCGGAAAGTAACAGAAAACTTCAACTGTTGGAGTTGCAGGACTCCTGAAAGGTAGAGCTGAGAGCAGGCCAAGGAGAAGAACGTAAGAAAAAACAGAGCAGGGGTGGCAACTTTAAGGCCTGTGGACTTCAACTCCCAGAATTCCCCAGGGAATCATGGGAATGGAAGTTGAAGTCCACAAATCCTAAAGTTTGCAAGATTAGATACCCCTGGAGTAGAGTCTGCAAACTCAAGCAAGCCTGAAAACCAAACCAAGTCCATGGTATGCAGAAGTTTAGGTACAGAGCCCTACAGACCAGCTCCAGAAACAGGGATGTGAGTGCTTTTAGGGGGAGCCAGGAGAGAAAATGGCATTCAGTACAGTGGTAGGATTCAAACTTTTTTACTACCAGTTCTGTGGGCATGGCTTGGTGGGTGTGGTGTGGCTTGGTGGATGTGGCAGGAGAAGGATACTGCAAAATCTCCATTCCCTCCCCACTCCTGGGGGAAGATTACTGCAAAATCCCCATTCCCTTCTCACCCCACTAACCTGCTTTCCAGCTTCGTTCTCCTGTACAGGGCAACAAAAGAAGACCCAGCTGATCAGCTGGGACTCGGGAGGCAAAGAATAGATGGGGGTGGGGCCAGTCAGAAGTGGTATTTGCCGGTTCTCCAAACTACTCAAAATTTCCACTACCGGTTCTTCAGAACCTGCTGAATACCACCTCTGATTCAGTACTGTATAAAGGAATGAAAAGGGTTTTCACATAGAATTGGGCTGAGATTGGCTACAAAAGCTGAAGATCTGTGGGGAAAGGAACAATTTTAAAAAGAAGCAGTTCAGATAAGAAAACATTGTAACAACAGAGAAATAGAATTTATATGTGGAATGTAGAATTCTTTATTGGCCAAGTGTGATTAGACACACAGGGAGTTTATCTCAATATATGTATAACAATAGTGATAGATTATTATCATAGTCATTGTAAAAACACATTCATCATAAATCATAAGATACAACACTTAGTGATAGTCATGGATACTAAATAAGCAATCTACATAAATCATACTAGAATGCTAAGTAAACAATATAAATTGAAAGATACAAGCAACAGTTATAGTCATAAGATAAGGAGATAGATTAAATATGAATAGAAATAGAATAATTATAAATTTATAGGGAGATGATAGAATAAGATTGGAGTTGAATTTTGTACAATAAAGCAGTTTTGAGTGGGGGGAAAAACAAATATAGTCTTAAAGAGTAATGAAAACCTTAACATACCTTCTTTCTGCAATAAAAAAAACTTCCATTTTTAACTTGCTGATAATATATTCAAACACAGAACAAAGGGGGAAGAGGGGATCAGGCAGCCTGTCGTATTTACTGGCTTGGATGTTCCACTCCTGGTTATCATACAACTATAATTGGTTCAGAAAAGAATTGTTATTACTTTGTATTCTGTATTAATACCATCTTTTTAAAGTTGATGAGTTTCTTGCTGACTCCAGAAACAGATTAGATTCAGTCAGTTAGCTGGCATAAAAAAACTTATCCCTGCTGTCTTGTGCTTCCTAGTTACCTCAGCACCTCAAAAATGTGCCTAGCAGTAGACTGGGATAGAAGACCAAGAAAAGGATCGCTGGGGTGGGAGTCTATTGTAAAACGGAATAGATTAAATTGATTAAATATGTGACAAGAGTCAAAACCTCATAGAAATTTCAGCATTTAAAGTGATGCTGAGACTCACTTTTCTTAAACATTTATATAGCATTAGCCCACCCAAAGCACTTTCTCACAGTTGTTATTTACAATTTTCATATCCCCATTTATGACAGGGCTACCTAGTCTTTTTCAGGCTGAGGTCATGTTTGGCTGTGGAGAGTTGTGCTCAACAATGAACTCAAGTACTTGTGATAGGGCCAGATATAAACAGCATTACTTAAATGTAAATTTAATCAAATTAATGGCCTATAATTAATACTTGTATGCATTTTATGACTCCCTCTATTTATCATATATGATCATGTGCCATCAAGTCACTGTCAACTCTTCATGATCACACAGATATGGTATTTCTCCATGACAGTCTCAAAGATGCTTTTTCAGAAGGCAATGGGACTATGTTTTTTTCCCTCAAGGAAGAAGGGAAGTGTTGCCTTCTTCTTCCTCAAGGGACAAAAACATCAGCTGGATGACTGGGGATGTTGTCATGGAGAAATAGTCATCTCCACGACAGTTTTATCATATTAAACATGACAATTTTAGGAACTTCATGGGTGGCCATGAGACGGGTTGTCTTAGAGGGGCCCTTGAGTTAAAGTGTAGTAACAAGAGTAAAAGGATTGTTTTTGTAACTGGTAAATGGATAGTTTACAAATAGGGGACCAGTTTGATGTAGTGGTTAAGGCACCAGACATAAACCAGGAAAAAAAACAGGAGTTCTTATCCTGCCTTAGGCCCAAAACCAGCTGGGTGACTTTGGGACAGTCATTTTCTGTCAGCCCAAGAAAGCAGTCAATGGCAAACCATTTCTGAAATCTTGCCAAGAAAATCTCAGGGCAATCTCCAGGCAATCACCAGGAGCCAAAAACGGATTTGAAGGCCCTTGTGCACATGTATCCCCAAACACACACATACACAGAGACCAATCATCTATACTATGAAGAAAAATATTGCATTGGGATGATCTAAGGAAAACCTCAAAATTAATGTCTTTTAAAAAAACAATCTTCTATTTCCATTAATAACTATAGGGGCCTATAACTCTTAACTAAGATTAGCATATGCTTCTCAAGTACTAATGAATGCATATGTATCTGTGGAGTTTCTCAATCATCTAGATAAAGAGTGTCAAATTTGCAGCCCGTGGGCCAAATGCGTCATGTGTTGGCCACACCCACCCCTGGTTTAGCGAAGGGGGAAAAGTTGTGATACATCATGTGATGACAACATTATGCCATGAATTCGACACCCTTGATTTAGGTACTGGTTGTCCCAAAGGTGCTTTTCAAAGGCAACTGGACTTCCGTGTTTTTTTCCCTGAAATGTTTCACTTCTCATCTAATAAGCTTCTTCCGTTCTGTCTGAATGGTGAGGAATAGAAGGGTTTATATTCTTTGCAGTCCCAAGAAGTTTCCACACCCATTTGCACTCTGATCCAGATGACCCTGGGTGTACAGATAAGCTCCCTCCTCAAATGGTTTCAGCCAGTGGTGGGATTCAAATTATTTTACTACCGGTTCTGTAGGTGTGGCTTGGTGGGCATGGCTTGGTGGGTGTGGCAGGGGAAGGATACTGCAAAATCTCCATTCCCTCCCCACTCCTGGGGGAAGGTTACTGCAAAATCCCATTCTCTCCCCACCCCGCTAACCTGCTTTCCAGCTCCATTCTACCGTGCAGAGCAGCAAAAGAAGACCCAACCAATCAGCTGGGACACGGGAGGCAGAGAATAGATGGGGATAGGGCCAGTATTTGCCGGTTCTCTGAACTACTCAAAAATTCTGCTACCGCTTCTCCAGAACTGGTGAATACCACCTCTGGTTTCAACGACTCTCAAAGAGAATGCTAATGACCAGATGGCTACAAAGAATATAAATCCTTCTATTCCCATTCATTCAGAAATGAAGAAGCTTCTTGGATGAGAAGTAAAATGTTTTTAAAGAAAAACCCAGAAAAGTCCAGTTGCTTTTGGAAAAGCACCTTTGGGAGTGCACATGTGATGTTTCTCTGCCTGCTTCCTGTACTTTGAGGAAGTTGAAAACAAAAACACTCCCTAAGCTTGATCTTATCATCTATGCAGGCAGGTAGCCAAATGTATCAGATGAGAATGAACACCTTGATTAATTAGGTATATACGAACTAAGCTAGGAAGGAAATCCAATTATCATTCTGCCAAGGCAAGATCCACTGTTAAGAATGGTGGCAATTTCTGGCAAAAGATGATTTCTGGAGTGAGAATTATAATCTCTCAACTGGGGTCATTCAGCTATCCTCTGAAACCTCAGGTGTTCCCATCTTCCAAAGTAGGTACTGCCTCCTTCAATCAGTCACCTTCTCCCAATGGACATAGACAGCACTGGGGGTGGAGAGGAACTGAGCAAAGTGTTAGTAGATAAACACAGAGTAAGCATTCCTAAACTATGCAGTCCAGCAGGTATTGGCACCTCTTCAGAGCAAATACCTAGATAATTGTTGCATGGTAGTGCCACTGCTGTTTCACTGCAACACTGTTTGGGCATGTAGTAAGGAAATGCCAGGTGCAATGGAAAAAAAATGGTACTGCCAGGGAGCAGGCAGCCATCCTTTCATGCCTCCTTGCCCTTCCCATCAAGGATGACTTAAACCAGAGGTCTCCAAACATGGCAACTTTAAGACTTGTGGACTTCAACTCCCAGAATTTTCCAGCCTGGCTGGAAAATTCTGGGAGTTGAAGTCCACAAGTCTTAAAGTTGCAAGTTTGGGGACCCCTGACTTAAATTGTCAGAATCAGTTCCACGATGGCCTGTGGCCGACTTCATTGAAGCTGTTGGGAATATTCAGAATATTCAATACTCTGTTCAACAAGAAAGTGCAAAAATCAGCTTTCAACTATTTTTTCATTTAAAAAAAATCAGTATACAGACATTAGAGTGCTACTGAGGCTGAGCAATTGTAGAGCGGAAGGAAAGCCAAGGACTGGGAGGAGACCCACCAACTGCCGGCCAAGTTTCCCAGAACAACAAAGTCAGAATTCATTCATCCTGTCAGAACTGAAGAAGCTTCTTGAATGTGAAGCGAAATGTCTTCAAAGAAAAATCAAGGAAGTCCAGTCTCCTGAAAAAGCACCTTTGGGACAACCATGATCTGGATGACTGAGAATCTCTACAGATTTTTAACAAAGTCAGAAACTGCAAAATGGGAGTAAAGTCATTTAAGCAGTATTGCAACTGAGCTGGGGGGAAATAAATCAGCTCAGATACCAATTGGCACCAGTGACATGCAATCAAAGGGATGCAAACTGATCTGAGAAACAAAGTCCTGTGTGGAAGGGTCAGGGTTGAGGCCCTTGTGCTCTTGAGCCTCGTGAGCCTCTTGAGCTTACGAGGAAACTGCAGTTTTCTTTTGATATTTAGAACGGATTACATGGGTTTTAAAAAAACAATGCCTTTTTTTTAAAGTGGGAAGCGGGGTTTTACAGAGTACCTCTATTTAAAAAACACACACATATAAAAACTTAACAACTATAGCAGCTTCTCCAGCAATGCAGATACAGATAATCAGAGTTGGAAGGGACCTTGTAGGTCATCTAGTCCAACCCCCTGCCCAAGCAGGAGACCCTACACCAGTTCTGACAGATGCGAGTCCAATCTCTTCTTGAAAATCTTAAGTGATGGCACTCCCACAACTTCCGAGGGCGAGCAGTTCCATTGGTTGATTGTTCTCACTGTCAGAAAGTTTCTCCTTATTTCCAGGTTAAAGCTCTCCTTGTTCAGTTTCCATCCATTATTCCTTGTCTGGCCTACAGGTGCTTTAGAAAATAGCATGGCCCCCTCTTCTCTGTGGCAGCCCCTCAAATATTGGAAGACTGCTATCTCCCCTGGTCCTTCTCTCCACTAGACTAGCCATACCCAGTTCCTGTAACTGTTCTTCATATGTTTTAGCCTTCAGTCCCCTAATCATTCTGGTTGCTTTTCTCTGTACTTTTTCTAGAGTCTCAACATCTTTTTTATATGTGGTGACCAAAACTGGATGCAATACTCTAGGTGTAGTCTTAATAAGGCTTTATAGAGTGGCATTAGTACCTCATTTGATCTTGATTGTATCCCTCTGTTAATGCAACTTGGGATTGCATTAGCCTTTTTGGCTGCTGCTGCACACTGCTGGCTCATATTTAGCTGGTTGTCCACTAAGATTCCAAGGTCCCTCTCACAGTTACTGCTGTTGAGCCTGATTTCACCTTGTCTATATGTGTACTTTCGGGGGGGGGGGGGTTAACCTAAGTGTAGGACTTTACTTTTCTCTACATTGAATTTCATTTTGTTAGATATGGCCCAGTATTCTAGTCTGTGTCTCTTCAAAAGTTTAGGGAGAGTGAGCAATGGGAGGGAGAGATAAGAAAAGGCAAAAAAAAAAAGGTACCAAAGTGTGGTGTATTGCAGATACCTCTAAAAGATTTGCATAGACTCTTTAAGCCACAAGGACACTCCTTAGCCTGATGATTCAATCTTGGAAACAGCCTTGAAAAGGATGACAGAATGGTGACAAGATGATGGAGAACAGAAAACTAAGTGCAGTTCAGCCTTACTGGGTTTTTTAAACTTATAACAGCTCACTTAGTGACTGTTTGAAGTTACAATGAAAAATATGACTTGTGACCATTTTTCACACTTGTGACCATTGCAGCATCCCCATGGTCATGGGATTTATATTTGAATGCTTGATAGCTGGTTCATATTAATGATCGTTGCAGTGTCCTGGGGTCACGTGAAACACCTCTTGCGATCTTCTGACAAACAAAGACAATGGGGAAACCAGATTCATTTAACAACTCAGCTGTTACTAAGTTAACAGCTTTAGTGATACACTTAGCAAATGTGGCAAGGAAAGTCGTAAAATGGGGCAAAACTCACTTAACAACATAAATTTTGGTTTCAGTTGTGGTCGTAAGTTGAGGACTACTATAGTGTGCTGTTCTCAGGATCTATGGAAAAAACTACCCCTTTATGTGTGTGTTAAAGTAATAGGTTATCACCATGAAATATGAAAACCTGAACTTGGAACATTTAAGAATAGTTGGCTGTCTTGATGGCCAATCACATCAAGGAAGAACTCATTTCCATCTAGGACATTTCAATGTTTTTTTGAAGGTAAGACCAACATTTGAACTTCAGGATGTGTGGTGGAGGCAACTTTCCAAAACCCAAAACCTTTGTGTATGTATTTTTCTACTGCACTTCATCCTGCTTATTGGTCCAGAGGGAAGAATGACAGGTACCTATTTCTCTTTTATTTCTTAAATGAAAACTAGATAAGTTTTAGACATCCACTCCAATCACCAGTTGTGGAATCCACGTTTGGTACTTGTTTTAGATTAAAAACAATGGCAGATAACCCACACAGGAGCAAGGCTTGTGTAGTTTGAGCTCTGTAATGCTATCCTACTGGATATGGGAAGAGCTGTCCTTCAACCTATCATCTGTTATAGGTTTTATGAACCTTAGTAATCACAGGGAAACCTGGGATCTGCCCATCAGATCGTATCAGAAGCATTCATGCTGAGGCTAATGAGTTTGAGAGCGATGCTGGGCAGGAAGAAATGTTCTGATTGGGCAATGTGTTTTGCACCCTGCCTAGGCAACATTTCTGGAGAACCTGTGCTCTGTGAAATACTTGGCTTTTACCTGGCAACATCTATTCTTTATTATATCATTTATCAATTAGTTCAGTTGCTTAGCAATTTGTCATGAACAGAAAGGTTGGTGGAGAAGTTAATATGTGCTGAAAAATTGTAGGTGGAAGGAAAGGGACTGGATAAAATTATTTTCTTAATAAAATTCTCAATTAACAGAATATTTAGCCAGAGATTAAACTAAGCAATTTTTTTGATTGAGCACAATGTACTGAAATACAAACTAATCACAACACAAAGAGGGAAACAAAGTTAACCAAGGTTAACATTCCCCCAATATATCATGTTGTTGAAATGTAGCCAATTCCTTTTATAAATTTATAAAGGAATGAATATAGAGATTCCAGATTTTAGGGAACCAGGATGTCACCATTCAAACTCCTCGTGAGGATAATGTTTATGGTCCCAGCTTTGACACATTGATGGGAATTATCCTACAGTCCTAATCCTTGTATTTTTTTTCATATGGGCTTGTATGCATATGAAAGAGAGAGAGAGGGGGAGAGATGAAAAGAGGGAGAGAAAGAAGAAAATGACTTAAGTGGTATTACCATCTCTCTCATCTCTCTTTACTGCAGGTATCAAGCTGTTATGAACCATTTTCTCTATCATCTTGCCTTCTACTCATGACTTTTCATTAGAGTTGAAGCACATCTCTTATTTAAAAAAGATTGCAGACACTGGAGTTTTTAAATCGGAAAAAAAGAGAGTAAGACGAATCATTATAAAATCATGTGTATTGTGGAGAATTACATAGAAAAACTATTCCTCCTCCTGGTATCATTTATTAGATGATACCACTAGTATCATCTAATAAAACTAAAATATGGGATATTCAGGGTGGCAAAAAAACACCATGGACACCATTGTATGAACCACTATTAAATTATTAGATTCTGTTTCACAGTATTTAGCAATGGCCTCCAATCTTGATTGTTCTATTTATTTTATTAAATTTAATCCCTACTTCTCCACCAATAACAACTTTCAAAGGGATTAGAAGATGACTTCAAAACAATATTGATAATCACATCGTAAGTCTACATTGATGATGGATCATTTCTTCCGATCCATTAGATGTTGATAATCAGACTTTGGTGTTGCAGGACATGTCCTTCCTACCCCCACTTATCATCTTCTGCCTGAGGCAGCTGCTTCACCTTGTCCACTTAGAAGGGATGTCCCTCTTGAGATCATTGTAACTTGATTGTATAGCATATTTCTTTAGAAAATTGTTATTTTGTACCATTGAATTATGTTTCATCATGCCCCAACCCGCCCTCTGGCTATTCTGTAATTTTCCTTGGTAAATATCAGCTATCTCCAACTATCTCCAATTATTAGTTAGGATATAGGAAGTCCAGCATCTTTAAGAAAGAAAGCCCCACCCTTCTACCATTCTCAGGTTGACTGTGTTTTCTTCACGTGTTGAAAGATGCTACAATTAGGGTGTGGTTCACAAGAGTTATTTGAAGTAAGGATGTTTATATGGGAGCATTTTAGATGTCACACCCTTTGTTTCTAGTCCTCATGTGCCGCAAATCCATGCTATCTATGAAGACAGCGTAAAGCAATTATTTTGGGTTTCTGTATGCTGTTATGCAGTTGCTATATCAAGCATGAGGAAGATGTGGAAAGGTGTAATCTTAAAGCTACCCACACACCTGTTTAAATATGAGCCTAATTGCTGTCTGAGAGTTCACATCTGACTTTTCAGGACATCATGAAGACATTGACTGGCTTGCTTCTTGTGGGTCTTCTAGCCCTTTGGATAGGATTACCCTCTACGTCTTCCAAGATTCTGTTTGGTAAGATATAAAATCATTGATAGAGGAGCCTGTTTGGCAAAGAAGTTGAATATAATTACAACAAATTATAATTCAAGCAAATAATCCTTCAGGTTTCCCAAATTAAGTTTAAGTGACTAGCTATAAATTGTTGCAAGGGTGATGAGAAATGGTGTTTTGTTTTCTTCCTCACATTGTCAGATCAAGATTTTTGTTGTCATGTTACTTATAGAAAATGTAGTTAGGGCTCTTCCAGAGGGGAGTGCAATTACAATATTAGATTGAACCCTTGCTGATCAAATGACATGGTACACTAGTGTGCAGTGTTTGTGGCATTTTTCTTCTGCAGTCTTGAGGAGATTGTTTTCAGGCAGCAAATGTTACTGCACAAGCAAGAGTGATTACAGCATTGTCTTGCTTGGGGTGGCCATTATAAGGAAGGCCTTCTGCTTCATAACCCCCCACCAATTCCTACTGTCCAGTTTTGATAAGAAAGTGACATAATTATATAAAATGTTCCAATATAGAATCAGTCTTCCAAAGGGTGTGCTATTGTGAGAAGTAACTGCTTTTTTCCCCAGTTTATTTTCTTTTTCTTTTCTTTTTATGGTGAGATAAATGAAAGTCTCTTTCCTAGCTGGCAAATAAGCAGTGGTTTGATAAGATATCTTGATATATATTTTTTGGCCAAAAAGTGTAAGCTCTGATTGGCTGTCAGTTCTCTGTGATTGTTGTGGACTTGCAATGTTTTAAACATGTGTATTCTATAGTATCTAGTAACCATAAAGAGTTATTTGCAATATTTGAATTGCACCCTCAGAAAGCTAGGAGTTTGCTTATCTAGAAAGGCCTGTTGGTGGGTACATAAATTTATTCATTTACATTTCAGATTAGACAAAGGGCAATAAAGAAGAAACAGTGCTATTATTAAAATAGAACAGGTACAAAAAAGTAGAATCTAAGTATAAAGTATATGTAGGCAAATATAACATAGGTTTCATATGATCAATACATGATATAGGTACCATAAAAAAAATTGTAAAAAGCATTTGGTTATTTTTCATTGGTTTTTTTTCTTTCTTTCAACAGGATGTGGCATTTCCCCAGGAAATCCATTTCCGTGCTCTTTACCTGGAATTAATCGTTGCAGGAAAGATTATGACTGCCCTCAAACCTTACGTTGCTGTAATTTCAGATGTAGCAGAAGTTGTAGAATCCCACCAGGTAATCTTAATTTTAATAAACAATTTCATTTCTTACAGCTCTGGACCTGGTTTCCTGTGCAAGTAGAGAAGCTGGTGACTCTGGACTGGCTATCTTAATATCAATTTGATGAATTTAATTCTCTGCTAAGATTTGCCTTTCAGAAAGGAATTCATGGGTGGGATATGTACAGCTGATACACTAAGGCATTCAGTAAATTAGTTTTTGAAATTAGGAGTCTTGCAGACAAAATAACCAGTAAGGATCTTTTCCAACTTTTCCTGAAACTTTGCAAGACATGATTTTTAAGGTTTACTCTATGCTCTACTCCTTTTTCTTTTTGTGGAATCTTCCCAATAGACATTTACAAACATTTACAATTTACAAACGTCCATTTTTATAGATTCCATCAAACGGTTTCAGGTATGTTTCAGCTCTGACACTGATAATATGAGCCTGTCTTTAATATACTTCAAACTGGGAAGAAGCATCAAAGTCAAAACATGTAATTGGAGCTCCTCTCTTAAAGTGTGGGACTTTTTAATTGTCACTATGGCTTAGAAAGACACTATGGGGTTGCACTAGATTCCAAAGAATGATGAAAATTACTTGGTGTTTGACTAATGGTTAACAACAATTCTGTTCCCTTGTACCCCCTCCTTTCATTTCAGTGCTTCCTTGGAGTTGCCCACGAAATCCATTTAAATGCACGAGCCAAGGAATACATCGCTGTCGTTATGATTATGATTGTCCAGGAAGACAAAGATGTTGCTACTATAATTGCTCTAGGATCTGTAAATAAGGTATCAGCATCAATTATTTCTCATACATCATTTTGCTTTATGTCATTTGTTATCAGAACATTCTAGAATCCCGAGAGATAAGTCTTAACTTACTTGCTACTAGATCAATCAAAAATACTTTCTGATTGATTTCAGGCATTATTTTCTGTGCTTTCTAAATAAACTCTGGTGCTCTTTAAAGAAACCCTCTCCTTCCAATGGGACCACTGTGGAAATGGTTTTTTTTTTTTACTACTATACTACTTCCTTAGAGGTCTCTTACCAGACCTCTGACTTCTTCTGCCAGACCTCTGGACCCTGAGTAGAGTTTAAGCAGATGGACCATTATAGCCCTTTCAATCCTACAGAAAGGATGGTTCCCATTCTTTTTTAAAATGTTTTTACTAGACTTTTCTTGAAGCACATACCAATAAAGAAAAAATGTGAGTTTTTTTCTTTACAAGTTCCAGGTTTTTTATTTTAGCTCCCATTTTTTGGTTGTTGCAAATGTACAAGCATATAATTGAGCTGGTTTTGGCACATTATCTAAACAGAAATTGTATACTGTATATACCCAAGAACATTTGCTCAGCATTGCTCTTTTTTGCATGATCAGTGTGTTTTTCTATCTTTTTATTCCAAGCATTCTGTTGTCAGACAATATCAACATTGGGTAGAATTCATTGAATCTTCCATCCTAGAAAATGCTTTCATTTAATTGACTCTCTCTCTCTTCCATTCAACATCACAGTAGTAATTAGCTAAACAGATTGAATCAAAGGAAATGTAAAAATTTCTCTGAACTACATGTGATTCATTATAAAGTTTCCAAGACAGTTGTTTGTTTGTTTTTGCATAGGCCAGAATTTGACTCGGATGACCAGAGATTGCTTTACATTGAATCAAAGTGTACCAGAGAAATCAATTTTGCTTTGCCTGTTCATGGAAAAGGAGACACAGTTGCCAGCAAAATGCTTCTTTATGTCATTCTTAAATTCTCACGAACTGTTCTCATGAACAGTGATTACAAATCTATGCACCCATATAGACGGTTATGTTTTTCTGGGTTTGAAATCTATTATATAAACCTAAAAATAAAATAGGATTCCCAGTCCACCTCACAAAAATACAACTCTTGAATGTATCTCTGCAATAGCAACTTTTTGATCATTTCAGAACTGATGATTAATTTATTTTCTTCTGCTGTCCATTTTTATGGCTATGAAACTTTGACCAATTCCACAAATTGCATTAAATAATCATTTGGTTTATTTGACTTTGCTATGGCATGATGTATGAGGTTGGTAAGCTATGGATTGTACTTCTGTGTGGATTCAACCTATTTGATAAACCCTGGTTAAAACAAATCATGATTTTGCTTGTTGGGTGAAAGTATACTAAAAGCAAAGAATAGAAAAAAGCAGATACAGTGCAACCTTGATTTAACAAACCCTTATTAGCAGACCTTGAATGCAACAGACCAAATATCCATACTATCTCTCTCCAAAATGGCACGTTGGTTTCAGAGATAACACTATGCAAATAATAATCATTCACGTGATTATGCTAATAATAAAAAAAACATTATTTACATAATAACCCAATTAAGTGAATGATGTAAATCACTGCAATGATTTATTTTTGAATTTAACAGATAGCCAAGTCTGATAGATAGCCATCCCTACAAATAGTCTTTTAAAATTTCACTCCATATTTATAATGCAAAAAATAATAATATAATTATAATTGGCCATATAACTTTGATGCTATGAATAATATCCGTTTGTTAATAATTGTGTTTGAAAACTTGCATTTTTCTGCAATATATTAACTTCTCCAGAGTCATGAGATATTATTTTAATGGAACATTTCCAAGATATGGGACCTCTTCTATAGTAAAAAAATGTGTGGTGTATTATGCATTTTGTAGTTTGTTATGTAAGCTAACAAAAATTCTGGTCAGGTAAGAGTTATTCCAGATTGTTCAATCTAAAAAGAAGAGTTCTTTTCTATGCTTTGAAAAATGGTAAAAACAGTGACATAAATATGAGTTCATAAGCACTGCCACCAGAGGGCAGAGAAAAGCCATTTAGACTGAGGACAAATTATTTTGAAAAATAGCTCGAGCCTATTCTAGATGTGAACAGAGATCAGGTTTCCTTGAAAGAAAAAATATCCAAGAACTTTAATACAGTATAGGGAAAGTATTTAATCGGTTTTTTGCCCCCCTGAATTGTTAAAGCAGCTCCAAGTGCCTTAAAATCATGCATCGGAAATAGATTCAAATAGATATCCAAAAGTGAAACAGCATAATGTAGAGTAAGGAAAAACTCACATCTGGGAAACAATAATGTAGTTATGTGGGAGATCACAAACAAGGTCTCAGATTGCTCTGTATGATGGTCTGCTGGAAAGGACAAAGCACCACTGTTTTCCAAAGGCATAATGGTGTCAAGGCCTTGCAGATGTCTGGAGAATGCTGTGCTAGAAGACAGGATCTACAAACAAGACACATCTCTTGGGTACCATGATGGCACTACTTTACCAATGAGATGTGGGTCATGCTGGACGTGACAAATGTAAAAGAACCAACAGTCCCATAGGGATCTAAGTCTCTAGGCAATTATGTCACAATTGAATATTCATTTTTGCACAATCTCTCACTAACTTAAGGGCTAATGTGTTGCAGTCTGCCAGCGCCCAGCAGAGCTGGCAGCAGACTCGGACAGTGAGGAGGTTGGGGAGAAACAAGGGCCAATTCTGGAGTCTGCGGAAGGCTCTGTGCTCGGCTCTGTGTTGGACGAAGAGATGGGGCCAAGGTCATCTGACAGTTATCAGCTGCCTTCAGAGTTGGAATCAGTGGGGCAGAAGAACAGCTTGAGCTTGTCCCCAATGTGCGCATGCACAGAGCTGTCAGGAGAGGGGGGTAAAGGAACAAAGGTCAACACAGGTGGATGGTGAATGGCCCTTCCCATAGGGAATAAAGAGGAGCGAAAGGGGAATGGTGTTTGCAGGAGACAATTAGTTCATTAAATTAGAGTGAAGATTTGTTCCTGACTTGTATTGTCTGCTACAGCATTTCACTCCCCAAGCCTGATAAAGGTCTGTGATTGTAAATCGCTCTTGAAAGACTGCTTGCTGGGACTTTACTGGATGTGAATGTGAGGAATTCACATTAGCCTAAATAAAAGGGGTTTTGTCAGGATGAGGAGTCTGCTTTGTGATTTTGGGAAGCCTAGGTCAGAACATGATGTAGTTCCCATCTTTATAAAAGGGGAAATATGGATCTAGGGAACTACAGATCTATGTATATCAGGCATGTTGTCTCCTTGGAGCAAAAATCAAAGATGTGTCTGAGAACCTTATTAAAATAATCAAGCCCACACATTATTATTCTTTTCTTGTAAGTGTTGTATCAGACAGGTGAGGAGGGAATGATGAATAGAGTTCCTCTGACTCAGGTTAACAGAGGTGACATGGCTGTCTCATTTGTTGTATAATGCACTGTTTGAATTAAGGATAAAGATTCTGGGACTCAGAAAGGACTTTATGTATATTTTCCTCTCAAGGGCACACTGGGTTCCACATTGTTCTGTTCTTGGTGAAAAAGTAAATATCCTCGTGTCTTTTCATTTTAGCCCTGTAGCCTAATCTTCCCATGATTCTTTCCTTTCTTTCTCTGAGGAATTCAGATATCACCTTCACTTTAGAGGCCTCTAATTCACCCTGTTTGGGATGAACAACCTAAACTTAAGAGCAGCCATCTTGAAACCTAATTTGTTGGCGTTGTTAGAATTCAATAAACTTCCAATAGCAACTGGTCCCTGGCTCTTATTTTCAATTCTTCAGCTACCCGTTTACAACTAGGGTTCTTCTAGCCAAGGTTGACAGCGGTTTTTCTGTTTTATACCATTTGGATTAAAGCCGATGGCTAGAAACAGGAAATAAATTATATAATATAAATATCTTCAGTCAGATTTATTGACAGAGAAGGAAAAGAAGGAAGCAAACGATTTCCAAGTTCACAATACAAGAATGTGTGACTGAATACCCATATGAAAAATGATAGAAATTTAAAACAAACCCTGAAAGAAATAATATTTGATTTTAAGGCTCTGCCTGCCAGACTGGAAACATAAGGGTAAAAAAGTTCATCTCCAGGCTACAGGTATTAGCTGCAATCTATAGATAGAAACATGTTTAAATATAATTGCCATTTCATCTCCATAAGTTGAAAATGCCCATTTCTTGTTTAAAACCAATCTGTATATTACTTGTATGACAATAGAAAGGAATTAGACAGGAATGATAAATAATTCTAAAGCTGAGCTGGATTACTTAATCAAACCACATTGGTTGTAGCCCATGGGTATCAAACTCGCTGCATCATGTTGCCATCACGTGATGCTTCACCATGTTTTTCCCATTCATGGAGCTGAGGTGGGTGTGGCCTGCATGTGATGGCATGCAATTCTCTCTGACAAGCTGCTGTTGGACCCTCCCAGGCTCCCATACTGACTTTTATTCCCTGCTTTTGAAGCGCAGCTGCTTTGTGGGGCAAGCAAATTGCTGCACGTTAGCTGTTGAAGCTGTGGGGATTTCAGGAGGTGAGTAGGAAAGCCTCTGTGTGTGTGCAAAGTGCATGTTTGGTGTGTGCATGCGTGCAAAGTGTGTGCACATGCACAAAGCACGCCCACCAAGCCATGCCTACCAAACCAGTGGTAAACCTCTTTGAAACCCACCACTGAGGCAGATTCTTTTTAGGAAAGGAGGGAATGAAAAGAGAGTTCCTCCAACTCAGATTGACAGAGGTAACATTGCTGTCCCATTTGTTGTATAATGCACTGTTTGAATTAAGGATAAGAGATTCTGGTTCTCAGGAAGTAATTTGTGTGTATTTTCCTCTTGAGGGCACACTGGGTTCCAGGTTGTCATGTTCTTGCCATCTTTCTTACTGATATTTTCAAAGTTCATGTTGGCATTGTCTCCAGGAAATGAACACATTTTGTGGACAGTGTCAGAGTGTGATGGGGTTCTTTTTGAACTGGAGGTATCTTGTTTTGCAAAGATGGCAATGAACACAAAAACACATAATGGTGCTATTTACTATATTATCTATAGTTATTTGCAACAAGAAGTTTCAACATGGCTCTACAACACAATGCTAAGTTCGGGATTCTTCTAAGGTCTCTCTAACAGTTCTCCTGCTTTCTTCACCATTCTCTTGACAACAGAGACAGCACTTGTGTAAAGAGAACCCGGACTTTTTCTCCTTTCTACCAAACTGGAACCACAACTGTAACCTCTGTATACTCAAGCTTTTCTTTCCAGTTCCTGGCACACTCTAATTACAGTTTTGACTCTTCACACCTTCTTTCTTTTATTATTGTTAGACCAGCAACATGTCCTTATAACAGAACAATTTTATTGTTCAATAAAAATATTTTTATATATGTATCCATATCTATATCTATCCTATCCTATCCTATCCTATCCTATCCTATCCTATCCTATCCTATCCTATCCTATCCTATCCTATCCTGTCTGTCTGTCTATCAATCATCTATCTATCTATCTATCTATCTATCTATCTATCTATCTATCTATCTATCTATCTATCTATAATCTATCATCTATTTATATCATGGAAGATGCAGAAAAATATGTATGTGTTATTCATTGTAATGGAAATACCTCTTTCTATACAATAAATAAAATTTCTACCTCAAATTTCACTTTTCAATTCTTCCTTTTATTTACTTTCAGAAATGCCATCTTTGTCATCTGCAACAGACGTTTTTAATTACAATGTTTTCCAAACAAGACAATGGGAGAGTACTTCCCACTAAAGTGTGAGGTTGGTCTCACATTATGATATCACAAAGAAGACAAAGTTGGGAACATGGAAAAATGGTTTGTGAGTCACATTTTAAGTAAACAACTACATAATTATGCCATCAGCTCATAACTTTCATAGCAGACCTGTAATATACCAGGATTGATAATATCAAAAATCCTTAAGCAATCTAATAGGACAATGTGGATTGCACTCCAACCATCTACGTCACAACTGATGTAATCCAGAATAGCAGTCACATATCTTTCCATCCCATGCTTAAGTTTGAGACCAGACTGAAAAGTATCCAAGTAATCATTTTTTATCCCTCATTTCAGTCAGCTTTTCCTCATGCTAGATGATACTGTTTCTCTTTCAATTTCACTTATTTTCCAAAGCCAATATCATCATCTCCTCAGGACAAGAAAAGTTGTTTCTATCCATTGGAAAGGTTTTGATATTCCAAATTGGTTAGATCTTACAGATATCTGAATATTGTTATCATAAAAAGTATGGAAAGTATTAATCATAAAAAATGTGGCCAGATCCTTACTATGTTGATTTCTTCTTCCAACTGAATTTTGGATTGTGGGGTAAGAGATGAGAATTGCCTTGGTTGACCTGTTGAATTTGAGAAGTAATGGACAAGATATTTCTAATGGCTTGAAAGGGAAATGGGCTAACCACAATATAGTTGCAAGAAACTGTCAATTAACCACAAACTGACAAGAGGTCATATTAAGAAATAAGAGCCACTTGGCATATCTATGCCCCAGAACCAAGCCAAACTAACAGATTATATTTTCCATTTTACTAGTGACACAAAAATGTGGCTGAAAATTGTAGGATCGCCTGACATTCATAGGATTCCATCATAGGGTTACCTTGTTCAGCATCAGCATCTTCTTTCTTTGAAGATGCTGTTAAACTGCAGCCAGTTGGAATCATTTGGACACTTGAGGTAGGGACTGCAAGTGTCTTCTCTATTGGGCTAAAATCTTGAAAGCTCTCAATCCTGCCTTCCCTGTTGAGTTGTCAACAGATAAAACAACAAAAATTGTACTTAGGCTTACAAAACTAATAAATTATTAAATTATTTTTTCCAGTATTTTTGAATTGCAATATTTTATAACAAAGCTTTATTCTTAAGAATTTATGGGTAGAAATTGACTTTTAACCACAGGAAGCTTGCCCAGGTCCTTCCTATATACCTAGGACAGGGG
Organism: Pseudonaja textilis; assembly: GCF_049901715.1. Taxonomy (NCBI): domain Eukaryota; kingdom Metazoa; phylum Chordata; class Lepidosauria; order Squamata; family Elapidae; genus Pseudonaja; species Pseudonaja textilis. The sequence continues at coordinate 25,035,243 of NC_141992.1, read as the reverse complement.
TAGGGAAACTAAACATAGGACATTTGTATATTAAACAGTCCCATTCAAGTCAAAAATTGATTTCCCCCACAATTGAAAAACCAGTAGGCCAGGGATGGGGAAACTTTTATGGCTCATTCAGGAATTCTGGGAGTTGAAGTCTATAAGTGATAAAAGAGCCACGTTTCCCTACCCCCTGACCTAGGCCATCAAAAATCAACCTGAGAAAGAACAAAAAGAAAACATAAAACATTAAAGACATTTAAAAAGGTACATACTCATATTATCCCACCTAGCTGAGTACTAATTAATATATTACTGAAATATTAATTCCTACTCTTGTGAAACAGTCCCCTCATTTTTTTAAACTAGTAAATCTACTTGCAAATTATTGGCCCGACTCTATATAACAAAATAGTTAAGAGAGGGAGTGGGATTCAAAAATCCCAGCAACTGGTTTGCTGCCCAGTTCCTGGGTGGGCATGGCCCTGGTGGGTGTGGCCTACCAGAACTTTGGTTTGGCCGTTTTTCACTTTCCCAAGAGTCCGGAGGCTTCCCTCGGGCCTCTGGGAAAGTGAAAACAGCCTCCCCTGGGCTCTGGAGGCCCTCTGGAAGCTGGAAACAGGCCTGTTTCATGACTTCTGATACTTCCAGTTTGGCTATTTTTCACCTTTCCAAGGGTCCGGAGGCTTCCCTCAGGCCTCAGGGAGGGTGAAAACAGCCTCCCCAAGCTCTGGAGGGCCTCAGGAAGCCAGAAACAGGCCCATTTTCCAATAGGGCCGTTTTTCCCTATCCCAGAGCCTCCATGCGGACCCTACGCTTACCTGCATTGAAAATGGACCACATGGAGACTCCTGGGCAGGGAGGGGTGAAGTACGCAGCGCCAGCCAGTCTGTTCAAATGCCAGTTCAGTGAACCAAATGCAAATTTATCATCCGGTTAGCCCAAATCGGTCCGAACTGGTAGAATCCCACCCCTGGTAAAGAGGAAGAAAGATAATAATTAAAAAACAACATTAAGGTTTCAGAGTTCTCTGTTAACAACTGCTATTGTGAACCACTCATAGAAAATTTACCACAGTATCTTATCTATCTCGAAACCTCCCAAAAGTAATTTGTCCTACATCAAATATCCACCTTTGCTTCTTATCAATTGTTATCTAATTACTGTAAGTATAATAAATTTAGTCTCCACAATAAGTCTATCTTCCCACCAAAGTCTAGATAAAAGTGATTTCCAATTAGGTATAATAAATCCATTGTCCAATTATCTCAGTCTGTGTAAGAAAGAAAAATCTGTTACTTCCCTTTTCAGTTGAACTCCTAGTATTGTGTGGAAATGCAAAGGTGTTGTGTTCCCTGACTAACTACAGTCCCCAGTCTGGTCCGCATTTCTGGCGGGAGCGCCAATCACTCCCATTGGTTGATGCCGTTTGACAGCTGGCTATAAAAGGAGCTGTCAAACGGCATCAGCTGTTGTCGCCAGCTGGGCTGCCAACCCAGCCTGGGCAGCCGCGGCAACCCGTTATGCTTCGAATAAAGCAATGTTAGCCTCCAGTCCCGTGTCTGCCTCGTGTGTCCGCCGGCTACTCAACACTGGCGACGAAGGTGGGATACAATAAGAGGCTTCCAGATGTCCGACCGTTGAGCTGGTCACTTAAAAAAGAGCGAAGCCACCGAGCACTGAAGCCACAGCTGCCGACGCTCACCAAGAGCGCGAAATTTAAAGCCTCCTCAGCCAAGGAGACAGACGCCGCCTGACAGGCGCAGCCGCATAACGCTCTTCTAAGAGCGCAATTTTCGAACCGCAGCAGCTGAGGCGACAGGCACTGCCACCTCAAGATGAACACCAACCCGACATTCCCACCCTTCAAGCCAGCCGAAGAAACGTGGGAGTCATACAAAAACCGGTTTATCTACTTCCTGGATGCTATCGACCTAACAGACGCTGCTGAGCACAGGAAAAAATCTTTCTTCCTCAGTTACTGTGGGGCTGCGGTTTTTGACACCGCTACAGCACTAGTTGCCCCTCGCTCTGTAAGAAACATCCCTTGGGAAGAGCTCCAAGAGATTCTTTCCAATCACTACTCACCTAAACCCTCCCAGATAGCTAGGAGGCATGCCTTCAGAACCAGAAGGCAGGCTGAGGGGGAGTCAATTAGTGAGTATATGGCAGCCCTGAGGTCAGCTGCCTTACAGTGTGGATTCAGAGACTACCTAGAAGACATGCTTTTGGATCAGATTGTCTGTGGGGTCAGGGACCTTAGGCTTCAAAGACGCTTGCTAGCCAAAAAAGACTTAACCCTGGCCTTAGCTATAGAAGAAGCCCAAGCTGCTGAGGTCTCTGCTCAATCAGCAGCTGAGATTCAAGGAACTCCTATCAGACCTGGCAGCTCCACTATTCACTCAGAGGAAGTTTCCCTTGAAGAAGACCCCATAGGCACAACAGACATAAACCGCCTTAGGCAGCAAAAGCCCTCACAAGAAGGAGCAGGGCAAAGAAACAACTTCACCCCCAAGCAACCTCCCATTTGTCTGAGCTGTGGGGGTTCCCACCTTAGAGCATCCTGCAGGTTCAGGAATGCCATTTGTTTAAACTGTCAGAAGAAAGGCCACCTAGCTAGAGTCTGCCAAGCAGGGAGAACCTTCCCTCAGAGACCTCAACCTACTGCTAATTTCCAAAGGCAAGTGGAAGACTGCTATACTTGCTACCACGCAGACCACACTTCTAAAACCTCTAACAAAATAAGTATTTTTGTTTTCTTAGAAGGTAAGCCTTGCAGAATGGAGGTGGACACGGGATCTGCACTTTCAATCATCTCCTGGGAGACCCTGAAGAAGATTCACCCCAGAATTTCAAAAAAGAAGCTGCAGAAATGCTACCTGACCCTACGGGACTACCAGGGCAAGAACATCCCTGTCCTCGGGAAAGGCAAGTTTTTAGTTCAGTTCCAAGGTTTTAAAGGCCATTTGCCTTTGGTGGTTGTTAATGGTGCCCTCCCCAGTCTGCTGGGACTAGATTGGTTCCCTTCCCTTGGCCTTAGTATAACTGGAATCCATGCTGTCTCAACCTCTGAAGTAGACACCCTATTCACAGACTATTCTGATGTCTTTAGCAATGAATTGGGTTGCTATTCTGGCACCCCCATCTCCTTCACTGTGGACACCCAGGCAATTCCACTTCGCCTCAAGCCGCACAGAGTACCCTTTTCCATCCGTCCAAAATTAGATTTAGAATTAGATAAGTTACTAAAGCAAGGGGTATTAGAGCCAACTGATTTTGCCAAATGGGAGACCCCCATAGTCACCCCACTCAAAAAAGATGGCAGCGTGAGAATCTGCGCTGATTACAAGACCATCCTCAATCGTTTTCTGCAGGTCAGTGCATACCCTGTCCCTGTTATCCAACACCTATTACACACTTTCGAACCTGGCACCATCTTTGCCAAATTAGATATGTCCCAGGCATACCAACAGTTCCCTGTTGATGATCAGACAGCTGAGCTGCAAACCATAGTCACTCATCGGGGAGCATTCAAATGCAAGCGCCTCCAATTTGGCGTAAGTGTAGCCCCAGGTATTTTCCAGTCTCTCATGGAAAGGATTCTCCAAGGACTTCCAGGTGTAGTCCCTTACTTCGATGACATTTTAGTTTCAGCAGTTAACAAACCTCAGTTCATACAAAGGGTTAGAGCAGTCCTAGACAGGTTCAGGCAGCATGGCCTCAAACTCAAAAGGGAGAAGTGCACCATCGCCACTAAGCAAGTGGACTTTCTGGGGTACAGGATTGATGCCTCTGGCATTCACCCAATTGAATCCAAACTCAGGGAACACAACAAAAGGTACATGAGGAATTATCATAGTTAGTTCTCTGGCTGTAAGAATATCCCTTTGGTTCAAGTCAAAGTCTTTTCGTACATCTAAATTGTCCAAAATTAAATGTCTGTATATTCTCCACGAGAATTATCATCTCACAGAATTGTTCAATTAAGCTTTCAACTAAAAGCTTCATGTTGCTCTATGTAACTTGATCAGGAAACAAAAGACACCGAAAAAGAAGGAAACAATAAGAAGGAACACATTTTTGGATATTTCAATCCAGGGTTAAAAGAAAATTTCAAAAGAAATAAACTCAGGATATTTTTCAAATTAAACAATAATAGAAATCCTTTGGCAGGAATCCAGTATCAATATGAGTCAAATGAAAGCACTTCACCACCACCCCAAAAACCACCATGTGTAGTTGTTGAAAAAAACATAAATCAAAGTGAAAGCAAAAGATGTAAAAAATAACTAAAGTCAAGCAAGGGTTTGAAATAAACCAGCATTCAACCACTGACTAACTTTTAAAAGAAAATGGTAAAAACATAAATTTAAAAAGTGAAAGTTAATACCCAGGCAAACTTAAGAAAACAAAACTGCTGACAGGAAGAGGTATACAGCCAAGGAATGTCTGACCATTTCCAAAGAGAATGAAATCTTCAAGACTCCCCTTCCCACAAGGGTCCATGGCCATTTGAAAATTGTCTTGGTCATTCCTAAGTGCTCCCATTCAAATTTAAAGAGCAGCACTGCCAAAGAACCAGCTCTGGCAGCAAAAACAGCAGATTGTGGGTATGAGAAAGAAAGTCCCTTATCTTTCAGCTGCCATCTTGCGGAGGAGACACAATTTACATTCTTGAGCTTCTGAAGTAAGAGCGCCATTCTATATTCCACAAAATCTTCAAAGAAATGGTTATTCTACTGTTTTAAAACTATTTTAAATATACCAGAATTGATAATACCAAAAGTACTTAAGAGAGGAAATGGGACAAGGAAAAATGTATTCCCACAATGTAAGCAACAACATATGCTTCCATCCCAGGCCTCAATATGGGCCCTGGCTGAAAAGGATCTTAATAATCCACTTCACTCTTTCTTTCAGCCAGCTTTTCTCCAGGTTTGATGGTCCTGTTTGTCTTCTAATCTCAATTATTTTTCAAACCCAAAATCATCTCCTGTTGGTCACCTGAAGACAAGAAAATTTTGTTTATATCCTTTGCAAAAGTTTTAATATTCAAAACTGGACAGTGTATGGAGAATTCTGAATATTATTATCAGAATAAATATGGATACTATTAATCACAAAATTGTAGCCAGATTTTTACTTTGTTGATTTCTTCCTCCAACTAAATCATGGATTGTGAGGTAAGAAATGAGAGTTACCTTGGTTGACTTTGAATTTGAATAGTAACAGACAAGATGGCTTGAAAGAGAAATGAGCTAACCACAATATAGTTGCAAGAAACTGTCAATTAACCACAAACTGACAAGAGACATTATTAGGGAAAAGAAAGCCATTTGGCATATCCATACCCCAAAATCAAGCTAAAGTAATAGACTATATCTCCCAGCTTACCAAGGAACACATAAACAGCTGGGAACCACCTTGTTAAGTTCGAGTAATGAGAGGCTGAACCAGGGCATGGATGCAACAAATACTTTATTAGAATAATAAAGGACTGAACGTGCTAGCCAAGCCTGGAACTGGCTCGCAGCGATCAGCAACTGGTTGGACCCCGCAGCCTGCTTTTATAGCTGGCTGCCGGGAAGAACCAACCAATGGGAGAGGGCAACCGCCCCCGCAGCGTGGACGGACCTGGGTGGGAACTTCTTTAAGTTCCAGGGACATAACACACCTGATTAATATCTCAATAACAGCAAATACTCGAAGCCATCTACATTTACCGGGATACAACAATTGTTGATTGTTAATATCCATATATTCTGAAATAGCTGGCTGCCGGGAAGAACCAACCAATGGGAGAGGGCAACCGCCCCCGCAGCATGGACGGACCTGGGTGGGAACTTCCTTAAGTTCCAGGGACATAACACCCCTTCCCCCCAGATGCGAACACGCATAGTCTTTAAGGTACGCGGGAGGCTTGTGCTGGTGCCCAGAACGGCGCAACTCTGGGGAGTTGTCTGGTAGAACAGTGTCTGCAAGTGAAGGCTGGACCGGTGGGATGTCACGAACGCGTTCCTCGGTCAGTGCCGGTTCGGGACTCGTAGGGCTGGTCACTGGGGATGTGCTTCCGTTGACTGGTTCGGACTGGTCAGTCATCTGGTGGTCACGGGTCGTGTTCGGGGTCCCCGACTCGGCTGCAGGCGTGAGCTGGTCCCTGGAATTGGTGCTGATATGGGGTTGATGCTGTAGCCCTGCCCCGGTCTGCAACCACGAGTCACTGCTAACGTGAGTGCCTTGGCGCTTCCGCAGCTGATCCAGGTGCCTTCTCCAGATTCGGCCATCCTCCAGTCTGACTCGATACGACCTGGGTCCTGTGATGGCCACGATCTCGCCCGGGATCCACAGAGGGTCTCCAGCGAAGTTCCTCGCGAACACGGGTTCCTGTAAGACAAAATGCCTAACCCTCGATGTGGAAGCGAGGGGAGAGTCAGGGCAGTAATGTGGGTGAAGCCTGTCCAATACAGTCTGCAGGCGTCTACCCATCAGGAGTTCAGCCGGGGACTTATTGGTGACTGTGCACGGGGTTGAGTGCTGGCTCAGCAAGAAACGGGAGAGTCTGTGGTGCCAGTCTTCCTTGCTGAACCTAGCTAGAGCTTCTTTAGTGGTCCTAACGGCTCTTTCTGCCAACCCGTTGCTGGCAGGATGAAAGGGGGCCGTGAAGATGTGGCGGATGCCCAGATTGGCAGCGAAGCGACTGAACTCGGCCGATGCAAACTGGGGGCCATTGTCGGATACAATTGAGTCTGGTATCCCGTGCGTTACGAATAGGCGAGTTAATACCTTGGTGACCGCTTGCGTGGTGGTTGTGGATAGTTGTGCCACATCAATCCATTTAGAGTAAGAGTCCACGATCACCAGGAACATTTTGCCGTGCATCGGGCCCGCTAGGTCGATGTGAATCCTGGACCAGGGTGCGCTGGCGCTTTCCCACTTGGTGGGGGTGGCAATTGGAGGGAATGGACGGGATTCCTGGCAGGGATGGCAGGAGCTTACCCATCTGATGATGTCATCGTCGAGGCCGGGCCACCATACGTAGCTGCGTGCTAATGCCTTCATCCTGACGATGCCAGGGTGGCCCTCATGCAACGCCTCCAAAACTCGGGTACGCAGTGAGGTCGGGATGACCACTCGTGTGCCCCACAGCAAACAGCCCTGCAAGCTGGATAACTCCTGTAGGCGGGTCTTAAAAGGCGTGAATTTGGTTTCAACATCACTGCCCGGCCACCCCCTCCTCACCCAGTCCAGTACCTGGGCGATCGTTTTGTCTGCCTTGGATTTGGCGGCAATGTCAAGGGCAGTGATGGGGAGGTCCAGTTGGGTGACCTCAAAGATAGCAAGAACCGGGGCAGGATCCTCAGCTGGAGCAGGTAGGGGGCAGCGGCTGAGGGCGTCTGCGTGAGACAGTGTTTTACCTGGACGGTGTATGAGTCTATACGAGTATGCCGCAAGGAAAAGAGTCCACCTCATCATTCTAGGCGACAGGACTTGAGGGGTCTGTTTGTCTCCTGCTAGTAGACCCAGGAGAGGCTTATGATCCATTACCAGCTCGAAAAAGTGGCCGAAAAGAAATTCATGGAATTTCTTCACAGCTGCGACAGCTGCTAAAGCTTCCTTATCGATTTGGCTATAATTGCGCTCTGTAGCAGAGAGCGTCCTGGAAAAAAAAGCGATGGGGGCCTCGGAGCCATTGGGGAGTCTGTGGCTTAACACTGCCCCAATTCCAAAAGGGGATGCGTCCGCTGCTAGCACTAATGGAAGGTTGGGGTCAAACTGAATAAGGACCGCCTCCGACGTGAGTAGTGATTTGACTGCGCGAAAGGCGGAGTCTTCCTTGTGTCCCCAATGCCAAGCCGATTTTTTATCCAAAAGTCTGTGCAGGGGTTCCGCCACAGATGCTTTATGGGGCAGGAACGACGCATAAAAATTCAATAGTCCCAAGAAGGCCTGCAGTTCCGCTTTGGAGGTTGGAGTGGGTGCCTCGTGAATTGCCTTGACCTTGGACTCCAGGGGGTGAATGCCTGAGGCGTCAATTTTATAACCCAGAAAGTCCACCTGTCTAGTGGCAATGGCACATTTTTCTTTTTTTAATTTGAGGCCATGCTGTCTGAACCTCTCTAACACTGCTCGAACTCTCTGGAAGAGCTGGGGTCTGTCCCTGGCCGAGACTAAGATGTCGTCGAAGTAGGGTACTACACCAGGGAGGCCCTGTAAAATCCGCTCCATGAGGGATTGAAAAATGCCTGGGGCAACACTTACGCCAAATTGGAGACGCTTGCACCTGAAAGCACCCCTGTGGGTGACAATGGTCTGGAGTTCCGCTGTTTGGTTATCAACAGGGAACTGTTGATACGCTTGAGACATGTCCAATTTGGCAAAAATGCTGCCAGGTTCAAAAGTGTGTAATAAATGCTGAATAACGGGCACAGGGTAAGCGCTAACTTGTAAAAACTTATTAATTGTGGTTTTGTAGTTCGAGCAAATTCTCAGGCTACCGTCTTTTTTGAGGGGTGTGACAATGGGTGTCTCCCATTTGGCGAAATCTGTTGGCTCAATGACCCCTTGTTTTAATAATTTATCCAGTTCCGCATCTAATTTAGGCCGAATCGCGAATGGGACTCTACGAGGTTTTAGCCTGATTGGGACTGCTTGGGGGTCGACTGAGAATGAAATAGGGGTACCGTTATAACACCCCAGTTCATTGCTGAATACGTCTGAGTAATCAGCGAATAAGGAGTCAGTGTCAGAGGTTGAGACAGCATGGACTCCTGTTAGCCCTAGGCCGAGATGGGGAAACCAATCAAGCCCCAAGAGTGTGGGGAGATTTCCATTAACTACCACTAGAGGTAGGTGGCCTTTGAAAGTTTTAAAATTAACAAGAAACTTGCCTCTGCCGATTACAGGAATGTCCTTCCCCTGGTAGTCCTTCAGGTTAAACTGGCACTTCTGGAGCTGGTTTCTGGATAGACTGGGCTGTAGTCTCTTGAGGGTGCTCCAAGAGATAATTGAGAGCGCTGACCCCGTGTCAACCTCCATGTGACAAGGTTTACTTTCTAACAAAACGGAGAGAGAGATTTTACTAATGGCATGGCAAGCGTGCTTAGCATGGTGGTGAGTGCGACAGTTCAATACTTGCCTTTGGGGTCCAGAATGTGAAAAGGAAGGGTGCCTTTGTGCCGAGTTGTGAGCGGCTTGACAGACTCTAGCGATGTGCCCCTTTTTGTGGCAGATGTTGCAGGTGGCTCCCTTGAATTTGCAGGTGGTCCTCATGTGAGATCCACCACAGGATAGGCACAGGGTGATGTGCTTGGGTGGACTGACGCTCTCTTGCTTGGCTCCTACCTGCGGGTGTCTGGCGTGGGCGAGGCGGTGGATGTCGGCCGCATCGCTGGGGTCCTCTTCGATGACCACCTCTTCAGAGTGGACTGAAACTGCACTTTGCTTGGAAACAGGGCCTTGGATCTCGGTGGCTGAGTGTGCTGCCAGCTCCGCTGCCAGGGCTTCCTCGACGGCTTGAGCGAGGTTGAGGTCCTTCTTGGCGAGTAGGCGCCTTTGGAGGTGAAGATCCTTGATTCCGCAGACTAGCTGATCGAGGAGCATGACCTCCAGGTAGGTCCCAAACCCACAATGGAGAGCTGCAGTCCTGAGGGCAGCCATGTACTGGTTGATGGTCTCTTTGTCTGATTGCTTCCTCATTCGGAAGGTGAACTGCCTGGCAATCTGTGAGGGTCTAGGAGAATAGTGGTTAGTAAGGATTTCTAACAGTTCTGTCCAGGGAACGTTTTTTAACTCACGTGGAGCCACGAGTGCTGTGGCAGTGTCAAAGACGATGGCTCCACAATAGATCAGAAAATATGATTTTTTCTGGTGTTCCCCTGCATCAGCCAGCCCAATTGCGTCGATGTAATGGTTAAAGCGATTCTTGTATGACTCCCACTTCTCCTCATCTGGCTTGAATGCTGGGAAAACTGGGTTGGAGTTCATGATGAAAAAAAAATCAGGTTGGATGATCTGTTGAGGAAATCTCTCTGAGGCAGCAGCAGGAAGGTTTTTTGTGCCTGTGGCAGGCAAGTGACTTCAGCTCTGGAGAGGCTTTTCACAACTCTCTCTCTCTCTCTGGGTTAACATGAGGTTAAGCTGCAACGGTCGTTGGCAGCGTTTTAAAATTCGCGCCTGCGTGGGCGTCAGTGATTTTGTAATACAGCACCGCTCTGTACTTCTTGGGCGGAAATTCAAATGACAGCCGTTTGAATTTCGCGCCTAAAGAAACGAGCGGCTGCGGCTCGCAGCGCTTCACTTTCCCTGTAGCTTGGCTAACAAGCGGCTACAGACGCTTCTCACTCTCGCTGATTGCCGACCGCTCTCTCTGGCTGCGGATCAGCGTTCGCTCTCGTTGCCTGCTGATCGTTCTCTCTAGCTGCGGATCAGCGTTTGCTCTTATTGCCTACTGATCGTTCTCTCTGGCTGCGGATCAGTGGCTAGTGATTCAGCGGTTGCATTGTGCCTCTGGTAGCCATCCCATCCTCGTCACCAGTGTTAAGTTCGAGTAATGAGAGGCTGAACCAGGGCATGGATGCAACAAATACTTTATTAGAATAATTGTTAGGTATAACATTGGTCACCTAACTAGTTTGGGTAAGATAATATATATATATAAGCTATCATTCTTAGTTTAAAGTGTGTGTTACTTTAAATGCAAAGCATGTAATTTTGGGTGTGGTGTGAAAACACCATAAGAGGGAGCAAGAGATGCTGACGAGAAGCTGACGATTCCCTGACGCTTTGCTGGCAATTACTGGAGTTGCAGAAAGGAAGAGAGGAGTTTCTGAGTTTGTGCATATCTCTCTCTACTGCGAAGAGATAAATTACCGGACTGTTATTTTGTAAGTGTACCGACCTCTCATTTTGGACATTGGAATTTGCAAATGAATACTCCCTGGACGGACTGAACTAAGTGTATGATATATGGACTGTTTTGACTATGCTTTAACTCTTGCTGGAATAAAACTACTTTAATTAGCACTTGTATCTGCTTTTACTGAGTGTAAGCTACACAACACTTATCTCACATATTTTGCCTGCCTGCCTGACTGCCCTGCAGATCTTGCTAGGGTATATCCCTAACACTGGTTATGGGCCCAGCTGCACAGTCAGACTAACCAGGATATAACAGGCTTATATAAAGTGAGAGTTAGTGTAGTTACACAATACTGTAAACAGACAGCTGTGTTTAATTATAGTTTAATATCCAGACAAAGATGGCACAAGTCAATTTACCAAGTTTGTCTCTAATATCCAAACTGGATGGAACAAACTATGTTTCATGGTCTATGAAATGCAGCCTACTTCTACGTAGAGAAGGTTTGTGGAATATAATACAAAACCCACCAGAGGTAGATGCTTGGGATCCAGAGGATGAAAATGATGCCCAGAAGTTACAAGAATGGAAACTGAAAAATGAACAAGCTCTCTGTATAATAGGACTGACACTCAGTGACCAGCAGCTTGTCCATATTCGTGGAGAAGAAACAGCTGCTAAGTGCTGGGAGAATTTAAAGAAGATTTATGTTCGAGACAGTGTAGGAGCTCATATAAATCTTACACGGAAGCTGTTTAGAACACATCTTCAAAAGAATGGAGACATGTTGACTCATATAAACACTATGAAGAGAATTTTTCAAGAGCTGCATGAAAAAGAGCTTATCTTCACTGAACTGCATCAGGTTTATATAATTTTGTCTTCATTGGATCAGAGTTATGACGATTATGTAACTTCATTGGAAGTGCTGCCGAAGGACAACCTCACATTAACTGACATTACTGGCAGATTAATTGAAGAAGCCAGGAGAAGGCTTGAAAGGGATCAACTCAGAAGGGAACAGCCACAAGAAGAGGAATTATCTTCGTCAGCCTACACAATTAGAAAATGTTTTAATTGTGGAAGAAAAGGACATTTGGCCAGATTCTGCAAGAAAGCAAAATGCCAAAATGCCAGCCAGAATGTAAAAAGGCATCAAAAGGATAAAAAATGCTTAGAGTTAGCCATGTATAGCAACCAAACTGTAAACAATAATAATTTTTGGGTTGTAGATAGTGGAGCATCGCACTGCATAACAAAAGATAAGAAAAGATTTATTAAGATGTCCACGAGTTCACAGCAGATATCATTAGCGAATGGTTGGAGACTTAAAGCAAAAGCTGCAGGTACTGCATATTGTTCTTGCATAAAAGAAAATGTAAAAATGTTATATGTACCACAACTTAAGTTTAATTTGCTTTCAGTTAGAGTTTTGATTAAACTAGGTTATGTAGTTACCTTTAGGGGAGAAAACTGCATAATAGAAAAGGAAGGTAAAAAAGTGACTGCAACTTTAAAAGGTGAATTGTATGTGTTAAATGATAATCAATTAGAGGTGGCTAACACAGTGTATAATAACGTTAAACCTCATGATGAGTGCATACATTTGTTACACAGACGTTTAGGGCATATAAATTTTAAAATGCTCAAGCAAACTGTTGAACTGTCTAAAGGTATAAAACTGAAGCCTTGCAGTAAGTATTTGCACTGCAATGCTTGCAGTCAAGAAAAAAGCAAGGTAATACCAGCAAATAGAGTTAATGGATTTACGATTAAGGAACCTCTAGAGGTCGTATTTGCTGATATTATAGGTCCTAAAAAACCAAGTGTGGGAGGTGCTCGTTATATATTAAGTATAATGGATCATTACTCTAGATATGGTTTCTGTTATTTAATGAAGAGTAAAACGGAAACATATCAAAATTTCTTTAATTGGTTGAAGTTTGCAGAGAGAAAAACTAAAAGGAAACTAGTAACTCTTGTAACTGATAGTGGTACGGAATTTATAAATAATAAATTCCAAAATAGACTGAAGATGGCAGGTGTAGAACATAAAAAGTCTGCACCATATAGGCCACAACATAATTCCTTTATAGAAAGGCGAGGCCAAACACTGCAGGCAATGACTCGTACTATGTTGTCAGATTCAGGATTACCTGAGAATTTGTGGGGAGAAGCAACAATGTGTGGTAATCATATATTGAATAATGTTGTTAACTCAACAACAGGTGAATTACCATTCACACGGTGGCATGGTAGAAAACCTGACCTAAGCTATATGCACACATTTGGAGCACCAGCATGGGTGCATATTCCCACACAACTGAGACATAAGGGACAGCGTAGGGCTAAAAGATTATATTTTGTAGGTTACGAATCAAACCATAGATCTTACAGATTCTGGGAAGAGGGCACAACTAAAATTTATTGTAGTGCTAGTGCTCAATTCCTGGAACATGTGGGATGGTCCAAATTGGAACAAGATTCGAATAAAAGTGTAATAATAGAAACCTACAAGGGCCCGAGCCACCATACTAGTAAAAATCCAATTAAAGAGAAAGTAAAGGAAGTGAAAATAGAACCAGTTAAAGAAGAAATAAGTGAAGAGGAAATAGATGACCAGGAACAGGTTATAGATAAGAGTCCACCTGTGAGTCCTGTTCTACCTAGACGGTCAACACGAGAGAGTAGACCACCTGATAGGTATCAGGCAAGTGTGGTGTGCCAGATTAGTAAAATTCCAACCACTGTGGAAGAATTGAAATTGTATCCTGCAAAGGATCAGGAGAACTGGCATACAGCAATGCAAAAGGAACTGAATTCATTAAAACAGATGGGAGTGTATGAGAATGCTAGATTACCTCCAGGTGAAAAGTCCATTGGCTGTAAATGGATATTTAAATTAAAAACGGGTACAAATGGCACTGTTACCCATAAGGCTAGGTTGGTAGCTCAAGGATTTAATCAAACTGCATGTGATTATGATGAAGTGTTTGCACCAAGTTTAAAAGCAACAACCTTGAGAGCAGCTTTAGTGTGGGCAGCTAAGAAAAACTATATCATAAATCATTTAGATGTAGAAACTGCCTATCTGCATGCTCCATTGCAGCACACTATATACCTAAAGAAACCTGTAGGGATTAAGGATGATAAAAATAATAATGACTGTTGGAAGCTTAAAAAGAGTCTCTATGAATTAAAACAATCTGGTTACGAATGGAACCAATATATTGTTAAGGAGTTAAACAATATAGGGTTTAAAGCAGGTTTAGCTGATCCATGTTTATTTAAAAGAGAGAAAAATGGAATAGTGTCATTATTATTGTTGTTTACAGATGATATTGCATTAATTACAAAAACTAATAATGAAGCTACTGAAATAATATCATTATTAGGAAAGAGGATAAAATTAAAGCAATTAGGAGAGATAAAACAGTATCTCGGATTGACAATAAATAAAACCAATAGTGGCTATAAGATATCTCAAGAGGATAAGATTTATCAATTACTAAAAACATATAAGATGGAACTTTGTAAACCAGCAAAAACTCCAATGAGACAGGAATTTTGCCAGACTGATGCTCAGAGTTCAAAATTCGATAAGACTATCTATCAGTCGTTAATTGGTAGTCTATCGTACATTAGTAATTGGTCAAGGCCAGATATTGCCTATAGTATTAATCAATTGGCTCGTTTCAACGCTGAACCCAATGAACGACATTGGCAAGCAGCAAAACGTATCTTAAGATATCTTAAAAGGACAATGCACTATGCATTGTATTTGGAGCCAAAAGATGATTTGATTTTAAGTGCATATGCTGATGCAAGTTTTGCAACAGATATAAACACTAGAAAATCAACTTCTGGAATGGCTATACTATTAGGAAAAGCATTAATTGGTTGGAGGTCAATTAGACAGCAACACATAAGTATGTCCACAATGGAAGCAGAATTTTCATGTCTATCTTTATTATGTACTGATTTAATTCTGTATAAACAGTTGTTGTTGGATATGGGATTAACTGTTAATGATTCCATTGTTGTGTATGAGGACAATCAAGCAGCCATACAGATGGCTACAAATATTGCTGTAAAAACGAGATCTAAGCATACAGATCTTAGATATCTGAATGTAAGACAATCTGTAAAAGATGGTTTAATAAGATTGGAGTATTGTATGACTGAGCAAAATATTGCTGATCAGTTTACAAAAGCCCAAGGTGCAGTGAAACACAAAGAGAGTTGTGATGACTATGGGTTAAGATTGTAAATAGCTATATATATTATTATATTACCCAAAAGGGGAGAATGTTAGGTATAACATTGGTCACCTAACTAGTTTGGGTAAGATAATATATATATAAGCTATCATTCTTAGTTTAAAGTGTGTGTTACTTTAAATGCAAAGCATGTAATTTTGGGTGTGGTGTGAAAACACCATAAGAGGGAGCAAGAGACGCTGATGAGAAGCTGACGATTCCCTGATGCTTTGCTGGCAATTACTGGAGTTGCAGAAAGGAAGAGAGGAGTTTCTGAGTTTGTGCATATCTCTCTCTACTGCGAAGAGATAAATTACCGGACTGTTATTTTGTAAGTGTACCGACCTCTCATTTTGGACATTGGAATTTGCAAATGAATACTCCCTGGACGGACTGAACTAAGTGTATGATATATGGACTGTTTTGACTATGCTTTAACTCTTGCTGGAATAAAACTACTTTAATTAGCACTTGTATCTGCTTTTACTGAGTGTAAGCTACACAACACTTATCTCACATATTTTGCCTGCCTGCCTGACTGCCCTGCAGATCTTGCTAGGGTATATCCCTAACAATAATAAAGGACTGAACGTGCTAGCCAAGCCTGGAACTGGCTCGCAGCGATCAGCAACTGGTTGGACCCCGCAGCCTGCTTTTATAGCTGGCTGCCGGGAAGAACCAACCAATGGGAGAGGGCAACCGCCCCCGCAGCGTGGACGGACCTGGGTGGGAACTTCTTTAAGTTCCAGGGACATAACACACCTGATTAATATCTCAATAACAGCAAATACTCGAAGCCATCTACATTTACCGGGATACAACAATTGTTGATTGTTAATATCCATATATTCTGAAATATTTTTCCACGTCTGGGCCTGATCTGCATATACAATAAACATTTTGCCTTTTTGCTAATTGACACCTTCAAAATTGATTTTAGCATTGTTCCCTGGGAATGAAAATATTTTCTGGAAAGTGTCACAATGCCAAAGGGTTGTTGTTTTTAACTGGAGGTATGTTGTTTTGCAATGGTGGCAATGGATACAGAAGAACATAATACTGAATACTTTCATGCTGTTTACTACAGTAGTCCCCAACCTTTGTGACTAGGCAGCCTGGCTGGGGGCAGAGAGCAAGGGGCTGTGCAGCGCATGCAACCCTTGTGTGAATGGCAGGCTGGCCAACCACTCAAGTGGCCAATTCCAAATAGGCCATGGGCCACTAGCGGGCCACAGCCCAGGGGTTTGGGACCTCGATCTAATATATTATCCATAGTTATTTGCAGCAGGTGTTTTCAACACAACACAATGCTGGGTTCAAAATTCCTTCTAGGTCTTTCTAGAAACTTTCTCCCTCTGTCTTCTATTCCCTTTTTTTCCAGGGAAACTCCCCTAGACTTTTCTTCTCTTCCCTCAAACAAGAACCACAACTTTTCTGCACACTTGAGCCATTCTTTGCAACTCCTGGGCTCCCCACTCTTCTCTTTTATTATTTGTTAGATTAACAGCATGTCCTATAGTAAATGAAACAATGGGCATCCCTCAGTGCTCTAGTCCCCATCACTTATATATCACACTTTACCAGTGGGAGTGCTGACTGCACTGAAATAGGAAGGGCAACGCATCAAACTTGTGACAGCAAAGTGGACCTTCATGGCCAAACTGAGCTGCTTTTTCTTTTTTGTCCAATCCAGTGGTTGGGTCATGTGAGGTAAATGGCACCTATTAAACCAGGGATGTCAAACTCAAGGCCCACTGGCTGGATCCGGTCCATGGGGTGCTTAAATCTGGTCCACAGAGCCAGCCTGGAAATAGCAAAGGACCTGCTCACTGTGCCTCTGGCACCCAAAATGGAGCATGGAGGGGGCCTGGACAGCCTCCTGCAGCACATTGCCAACCAGAACAGCGTGTGGGGGTCTACGTCCAGCCATCCATCACTCCATTTTCAGCCTGGACAGCCTCCTGAAGCACTCTGCTGGCCAAAGAGGGGCACAAGGGGCGGCAAAGTGCTACAGGAAGCTGTCCAGGCTGAAAGTGGAGCTCAGGGGCTGTGCCTCATTTTGGCCGGCAGAGTGCTGCAGGAGGCGTCTGTCCCAACTATCACCCCCCCAGCAGGCCCACGGAGGACCAGTACAATGCTGTTCTGGCCCTCAAAGAAATCCCTGCATTAAGCCATTAAGTTCTTATGCCAGAAAGATTTTGATAAAATTTTCAATTTGCTCTGTAATATATGAGCAGGCGTTTCATTGTGAGCATTCTTTCCTGTGAGAATCTTTATCTGGATTTCACCAGCTTTCCAGTATTGGAAGTAATAATTATTCAGAGATAGATTGCTAACTATAATATAGAACTGACCGTGATAAATATTTTCAAATTTCACACTAGAAAATCTATGATGAGTCAGCGATGATAGAATTGAAGCGGTTGAATTGATGAATCAAGAAATAAATTAAATATCTTATGTTTTGACAGTCCAGTCTATGGTCAGATGATGGAAAGAAAGAAGCAGAGAAATTACTAGGTCACAATGCACAAAATATTGAATGACCATCTTTGGGGGAAAAAAACACCTTCATTAAAAAATCCAAAAAGCTGAAAAATGTAGACAGAGCATGAGAAAAAATGAAGGATATCTCCTCCTTTTGTCAGAGCTCTAGATCTCGGGACATGGAAGGACGATTCTAGTCTACACCAGAATATTGCAATAACTAATCTATCAGTCAGTTCTAGCCCTAGCTTGTCTTTCAACGTAATATATATTCTGTGAAAATGAGAGGAAAGCAATTGCTTAAGTTTTAGGTCATGGTAGTGAGAAAGCATATAAAGGTATTTGCAGAACTATTGATTGCGGTTAGATGCACATTTCAGTTCATTTTTTGGCTTTGCTGAGTTACAGTATACTGTAGTTCTTGATCATTCTTAATCATTTTCTGAATCTAGAGGACAATATGAATCTGCTCACCACCTTTCTCCTGGTGGGTCTCCTAGCTCTTTGGATGGGCTTCCCCTTTGCAGCCGAGAGCAACCTTCCAACAGGTGAGACATAAAAGTAGCTGCTTGGTGAACAGAGATGATGGGATAAAGAGCAGAAAGCCTCATTGAGTGTTATGCCTGAATCTTTACTTATAAGTCATCTATTATCGGTGGACAATTGAATATTAATTTCTGTAGTGTTGTATTTTTTCCATTATCATTGTCATAAAAAAAATCTGATAACATATTTTAATCCATAATGCAGTTCCAGAAATATAATATGCAAATGTTTAAATTTTGTTGGATATGTTCTTCATAGAATTTACTGTAGTCCTTATGTTATTCAATCAATGGATCTTGAAATATTTCCCGTATCATTATTTATTTGTCAAATAAAGATTTGTGTTAAGCCAAGCCAGGCCAATTCAGGGTTATGTTGGGGATTTCAAACTCAACTTCTTCCATATTAGTCCTAGGCTTCATCTGTTAAAATGTATTGGTATTGCATCAGAAAGGTTATATGCAGGAGAGGAGAGAATGAAGAACAGACAAAATTCCCAAAGAGTGAAGACTAAGTGGCTGACCAAAGGTTTGCAGCCAAATTGCCAAGATCAGAGTTCAAACCAACAGCCTAACTACCCATCTGAGCTACTAATATTCAACACATTTTAAGACTAGGTGGCTGTGTTCATAACAGCTGTTGAACCAGCAAGCCACATTTAACCAAGGATAGCAATAGATCATGCTATCTAACTACTCTGAATTTCCTTGACATTTGCCATGTAAGTGGCAAATGCATTTGGAAACTAAAAAAGTCAACGGATTACATTGGCCATTCAAAGGAACTTAAAATTAGGAATTCTACAAAGTATGTGTAGAGCAAATGTGTCCAAAATTTGCCTTATCCTCAGTGCCAATTGTGAATCCTCCCTATTTCAAACAGAAATAGCACCACAACAGAACTCAGGAAGGAGAATTTTTTCAACGTTTCCTTTCTCAGAGCTGTAAGTCTAGCAATCAGGGGTGGGATTCTATGGTTCAGACTGGTTCAAGTGAACTGGATCTTAAATTTGCATATGGTTCTCTGAACTGGTATTTGAACCGACCATCTGGCCCAGCCCACCCTGCTCCCAGAAATCTCCACACAACCCATTTGATTCAGGTAAGTGAAGGGTCTGGGTGGAGGCTCTGGAAAGATGGGCCTTCTGGAAGTACCGGAAGTCTAGAAATGGGCCCGTTTCTGGATTCCAGAGGGCCTCCAGAGCCCGAAGGATGCCGTTTTCGCACTCCCAGAAGCCCAAGGGAAGCCTCTGGACCCTTAGGAAGGTGAAAAATAGCCCTACTGGAAACACCAGAAGTCGCGAAATGGATCCGTGTCCAGCTTCTGGAAAGTCTCCAGAACCCTGGGGAGGCTGTTTTCACTCTCCCAAAGGCAGCAATGGATAGAAATCCTTTCTAAGGTAGGTCTGAAATCATGGCACAAACACAGAAGCTAAGCAAGTCACTTCTTTAGAAATCTGCAGAATGAGTGCACCTCTTCTTTTCAACAAGTTTTAGGAATAATTTTGCTGTTGAAAACCATAGTTTTGGACAATTGGACAGTCAACTCAATAAGTGAAGCAATGCTTATGAACTTACCTCAGCTTTCCTTTGCAAACAGACACTAAACAAGGCAGTTGATCCATGATGCTATCTGTATATTACATTTTGTGTAAGGTACAGAACAAGTATAGGTACATTGATCCCAAAACTGTTTGTTTTTTCCATGCACTATCTTCTTCTATTGCCAGGACAAATAATTTTGGAAAAGCCAGGAATGTGCCCATATGCTGCCTGCCATTGCATTAATTATCCTAGGAGTTGCCACAATGATAATGATTGTCCACGAAAGTTGAAGTGCTGTCTTATTTGTTGCAAAAGGACTTGTGTGACTCCAAGGTATGAAGTTTTCAGATTCAGGTAGGACTTTATGTCCCCATTCTTCTCAAGAACACACTGGGTTTCACATTATCATGTTCTAAAGAGCAGGTGGCAGTTGTGACTAGGGAGTCCTTTGTGCAATTTTGGGTTGTGTGCCAGTAGTGTCCTTTCTTGGGTTGGGATTCCCTGCACTCAGTCACTCAGGACCTGCTCATCTCATGTTTGGACTACGGCAGTGCAATCTATATGGGGCTACACTTGAAGAGTATTTGACAGCTAATGCTAGTACAAAATGCAGTTGAGTGGCAGTTCCGGAGTCCCCAGAGTGACCCAGATCACACAGGTGTTTCATGAGCTGCATAGGTTGCAGGTTTGCTTCCTGGTCCAATTCAAGCTCTTAGTTAGCACTGTCAAACCCTTTATGGCATGGGGTTAGGCTACCTGAGGAACATTGGTCCACTCCACTGACTCTGGCAGGTCGGGCATGCTGTGGACCCCATTGCTCTAGGAATTCTGGCTGGCAAGGTCTAGGAGGAAAGCTTTCTCTGCTATGGTTCTTCCCTCTGGAACATTGTATCCCTCGAGGTAAGGGTTGTATGCATTCTGTTAGGTTTATGAAAAGGCTCTCAAAATCTGCCTCTTCCAATTGCCCTTGGGCCCTGATGGGCATGTTCCATACTGGAGGTGGTGAATGGATTTTAAAAAATGACCTCACCCCTGCCTATTGTACTGAAATTCCTATCTTAAGTAATGTTTGTTAATTTTAAATTTTAACACAGTACACATTGTTTTACTGTGTAGTTTTTATCATATTGGAAGCTGCCCAGTGTCACTTGATAATAAGATGGGTGGGTTATAAATTTAAGAAATAAAAAAAAATGTGATACATTATTCAATTCCCATACAGGCTGGTCCTTGACTCTTATTTTCAATTCTTCAGCCATTCATTTAAAACTCAAGTTCCTCCAACCAAGATTGACAGAAGTTTTTATTTATTATATCATTTGGCTTCTTCTTTGACAACATGTCCAGTGAATGGTTTCCTCTGAAAACTAGTTTGGTAGTTCTCCTAACTATTTCAATGCATTGAGAAGTCATTGGTGACATCATTTTGCTCTATGAGTTGGGTTTTCCCTTTAATGGGAACCCTCCCTGCATTTTACCTGGAAAGGTAGAAAAGCTGGACTCAAAAATTCAGCACTCTCCTAATTATACCAATGTGCTGCAAATGCACTGGTGACATCCATAGCTTGACCCCTTCCTTGTGTATAAACGTATCCAGAAAATACTATGAAGTTCAACAAAAGGGTTTAATCCCTTTGCCAAATATTTAATGTCTTCTTCATGAACCAGCTTAATCTCTTGCGGGAAATACAAGAATTTATTTATTTTTCTCTTTCTCTCTTTTCTCTTTCACACAGTTTTTTCACAAACTCTAACCTTTGTTGGCATTCAATCAACATTTAAGAAGTTCAGCTAAGAGTTGCAGGAGGTTCATCACCTCTATTATTATCACTCCTTTCCTTTCAACTGCCACAGACCAGCACAGACAAAATACTGAAATCATAGTTACTTAAAACAGAAAAATGAGAAAAATTGTAGCATATACATGCTAAAATGTCTAAATATCTAAAAGGGTTTAGAACCAATCCTACAAGAGCAAATTATTGAGCAGTTCTTGGATGTGAACAGAGAGGTGGAGTCAGATTGATCTGATAATAACATTTTAAGGTAAAATAAAACAGAATGACCAGGATATTTCATAAGAAGTGGAAATAATAGCTCCTGGAGGCAATGTTACCCTGGAAGACAGACTTCAATGAATTCAGAAACCAAATATAAACTTCTGCTAAGTTGCTCAGAAAATAAATGGCTGACTTACAGAAAAAAAATACTTATTCAGTGCTGGAAGCAACCTGACTAATCTCTCAATAGTAACAATACATTAAGTCAGGGGTGTCAAACTTGCCTCATCACAGCGGCGTCACGTGACATATCAAGACTTTTTTCCCCTTGCTAAACCGGGTGGGGACGGGGTCATCACGTGACACATTCAGCCCATGGGCTGTGAGTTTGACACCCCTGCACTAAGTCATATGATTCTATTGTGATACAATAATGCCTGATTGTGTAATATCCGTACATTCAGAATATTTTTTTAAAGTTTCTGCCTTGTCTGTATATATAGTAAATTAATTGAATATCTGCAATGCAACTGACTCAAAACTGACTTTCAACAAATCAGCACAATGCACAATGCAATTGTGGAAAGTATCATTTGCAATGTTGGCAGTGGGGGCGAAAACAGAGAACAGGCTTTTATATTATTTACTATATTATCTACAGTTATTTGCAGCAGGTATTTTCAACACAGTTATACAACACAATGCTGGGTTCAATATTCAATACATTTATTAGAAATATATGAGGTGATTGTTGTAATGACGAGGCAGTAGAGTTGTTTGATCATGAACAACTGAATTATGATGATCTTTATTGAAGTATAGTCTTGCATTTATATACATTTTTAGTTATCCTCCATCATTGGTTAACTTTCGTTACTGCTTAACTTTCGTTACTGTTTAGTACAGTAATCCATACAATTAATTACCTCTAGTTAAAGTCTAACATATGTCTACTTCCCCTCTCTAATCCTCCTTTATCCATAGCTTAGTGACTTTGTTTTCCTGAGTTGTATTTGCTTGGAAACATTCTTTATCTGAGGTTTGCCATCCGAGATTGAAATATTCCTGCAAATACAACTCTACAGTGATCTACAGAATAGAGATCATAGACTGAAAGATCCAGATTAAAGATAGTTGCTAGAATCAGGAAATAAATTATATAAATCTTGGGGGTTGAGCCTGTTGAGGGAAGGAAAGAAACAGACATTTTACAAGACCACAATGTATAAAAGTTTGAATGACTATCCTTATCAAAAATATTCAAAAATTTTAAAAATATATTGTTTGTTTTTAAGACTTTGGTTGCCAGACAGAGGACATGTAGACAAAATACATTCCCTTTTGTTGGACATCAGGGAACCTAAGATTTACAATCATGGAAGTGTTATGATGATCTATATTATCCCATAATATTGCAGTTATTAATGTTCCCTCCTGTTGTAGCCAAAGCTTCTGTTCAACAAAAATGAAAAGAATTGCTTCATATGTGGGGAGAAGACAAAAACGGAAGCATACAAACCTGTTTGGCAAAACCCTGAGAGCAGTTCTGTGCAATTGTAGCACTAACCACATTTCTGCTCATATACTGCTCTGCCCAGAAGTAGTTTTTGATCATTCTAAGTCATTTGCTGAATCTGAAAGACAGCATGAAGCTGCTCACCATCTTTCTCCTTGTGGTCTTTCTAGCTCTTTGGCTAGGATTCCCCTCCACAACCGGGAGCGACCTCCCAATAGGTGAGACATAAAAATAGCTGTTTGGTGAGCTGAGATGATGGAGGAAAGCGCAAGAAGCTTGACCAAGTTTTATTCCTGCATCTTTACTTTTAAACTGTCTATTTGATGTAGCTGATTGAATATTAATTTATATAGCTTTTACTACCATTATTGTTATCAGGGAAAATATGTTAACATATTTTAATCTGTAATGCAGTTTCAGGAATAGAATATGCAAATATTTAAATTTTGTTGGAGATGTTCTTCATACAATTTACTATAGTCTTTATATTATTCAACCAGTGAACCTTGAGAATTTTTCCATACATCAATTTATCCAGTAGAATTTGTTTTAGGAAATGTCAGGCCAATTCACGATTCTGTCAGAGACTTTAAACTCAGTGTGCTCCATGTTACAGATAATAGGTGCATCTGTAGATGGCAACCTTTTAAAATAATCTTCATTTTCTCTCAATAAATTGAAGATGCACATTTCCAGGTTAAAATCAATCTGTATTAATTTTATAACAGCTGAAAAGAGATAAGAATGATAAAGAAATATAAAGTTGTGATCGATCACTTGAACAACTTGACAAGTGGAGAAAAGTACAATTCATTTTGTTAAGGTTTGTAGGTCTTGCATCAGACAGTGTGGAAAGCAAGGAGGGAATGAGGAACAGCCTATATTGCTGAAGGCTAGGTGGCTTTGTTCATAGAAGCTGATGAACCATACAGGTTCTTCGTAAAGGTCTAAACACCTGGCTATGTTCCTGAGCATGGGGCAACACATACGCCAAGGGCCCTGCCTCCAGGCTCAGATTCAGATTAACAGAATTGGAAGGGACCTTGTAAGTCATTTAGTCCAATCCACCCCCACCTAAGCAGGAGACCCTACACCATTTCTTACAAGTCGCAGTCCAATCTCTTCTTGAAGGTCTCAAGTGATGATGCTCCCACAACTTCCGAGGACAAACTGTTCCATTGGTTGATTGTTCTCACTGTCAGAAAATTTCTCCTTATTTCTAGGTTGAATCTCTCCTTGGTCAGTTTCCATCCATGATTCCTTGTCTGGCCTTCAGGTGCTTTAGAAAATAGCTTGACCCTTTCCTCTCTGTGACAGCCCCTCAAATATTGGAACACTGCTGTCATGTCTCCCCTGGTCCTTCTCTTCACTAGACTAGCCATGCCCAGTTCCTGTATCTGTTCTTCATACGTTTTAGTCTCCAGTCCCCTAATCATCTTGGTTACTTGTCTCTGAACTGGATGCAGTATTCTAAGTTTGGTCTTACTAGGGCTTTATAGAGTGTTATTAATACCTCCCTTGATCATGATTGTATCCCTCTGTTAATGCAGTTTAGGATTGCATTGGCTTTTTTGGCTGCTGCTGCGCACTGCTGGCTCATATTTAGCTGGTTGTCCACTAAGACTTCAAGATCCCTCTCATAGTTACTGCTATTAAGACTGGTTTCACCCAATCTATATATGTACTTTTGGATTTTCTGGCCTAAGTGTAGAACTTTACTTTTCTCTACATTGAAAAATATTTGAAAAGAAAATAATGATGATGGCTGAAGAACAAAGAAATTTGCACTGGGAAGCCTGAAAAAGTCAGTGGATTGTATTGGCCTTTGAAACAAAGATGAAATTAGGAATTCTATCGAGAAGGTGTTGAACAATTTTTGCCAGGAAATTTCCTGCAGCTCTTGTCAACTTCACTGATCATTCCTCCAAAGTGGGTAGCATTGAATCTTTCTCTCTGCATATAACAAACTTGTAACAGTAATCATATATTGAAATAGCTTTCCCTGGCTTTTTTCCAATTGTTTATCCATTAATACTAAAAGGAGAAGTTCTGGATTCAATTAGGAAGAAGGAATTGTAAAGAATTTCCCTTCTGGGAGGTGTAAGTCTCCCAGTGGATAGAAACTCTTTCTGAGTAGCTCTGAATGTGTGGGACCATCACAGAGGCAAATTAATCTTCTCTTTGCTAGTCCCCAGAAAATATGTTCAGCTCTTTTTTTCAATGATCTCTTTTGCTGTTAAAACTATGGGTTTTTTGGCTGTTAATTTAATATATACTGAATACAAGTAGTCCTTGTTGAGTAACTAAAATTGGGACCATCAGTTCGGCTGATAAGCAAAGCAAGCACCAAGTAAAATATGCTTTTAAACTTTTGTCAGCTTTTCTTTGCTTTATAGGCCTGTGAGGTTTGTAAATGCATGGATTGCTCATAAAGTTAGTTTTTCCTTATGGTGCTAATTGTGCACGGTCACTAAACAAGGCAGTGGTTAAACTAGCACTACCAGTACATTATATTTTAATGTGCAAGGTGTATAATTATAGCTATATACACACTTACACACAAGTATACATGCATACATACAAAAAAATCCCTTCTCACTCCTCTGGTGGGTTGTGTCTTCCTCAATCTCTGGTCCTCTACTCGAGGGTCCTGGGAGTTTGAAAGTTTTCTGCTGGATCTTAGCTGTTCTTAGCTCTACACCCATTGGAGAGCAAACTCCGATGTTGGAGACTCTCTCGCCCAGCCCCAAGAATCACAGCCCCAAGAGCTCTTACCACCAAGTAATAGCAACATCAGGAAGGAGTATAAAAAACTGTAGAAGTATCAGGGCTTGAAGGAAAAACTGGAGAGGGTGTGGATAGTAGAAGCCAAAGGGATCAATGGAAGGGCAAAACCCTCAAACTCCCAGGCCTGTTACCCATAAGGGTAAAAGAGATAGATAGATAGATAGATAGATAGATAGATAGATAGATAGATAGATAGATAGAGAGACAAACAGACATACAGATGAGAGAGAGAGAGAGAGAGAGAGAAATACATATTGATTGATTCCACTTCTTTTCCTCTATATTGTACTCTTCCATTACCAGAATTTCCAATCCAACAGAAACCGGGCACGTGTCCAATCAATTATTGCAACTGCATTCAACCTGAAGATGATAAGTGCCGGACAGATTATGATTGTGAAGAAAAGAAAAAATGTTGTTACTATTGTTGTTCCATGAACTGTGTGAACCCAGCATAAGAAGCTCTGGGATTCAGGTATTACTTTGCATATACTTTCTTCTGAAGGATGCACTGGATCCAATATTATCATATTCTTAGTGAAAGGTAAAATATCATTGACACTTCATTCATTTTAGCCATGTAGCCCATTCTTTCCTTTCCTTCTCTGGGGAATACAGATACTGCTTTCACCTCACATGCTTTTTATTCCCTTTGCTTCAGATTAGCTGCCGTAAACTTCGAGCAACCACAAGCAAACTTAATTACTGGCCTTTTTAGAGCAGTGGTCACCAACCAGTGGGCTTCCCCCAAACTCTGTCAGAAATGAGTCTTTGGGACCCTGCAAGGCATCCTGCTTGAGGCTGCACCGGTGTGACAAGTCTCATAAAGACTTATTTCTGGTGGAGTTTGGGGGAGAGAAAGACTGCTGCTGCTTCTGCTGCTTTCCTTGCATGAAGCCAAAAGTCTCCCCCCTGCCCCCCCCGAGAATGGAGCTGGAAATGGTATCCTGTGATCCCAAATAAAGAATGATTAATCGGTAGGAAAACGGGGTGGGGAATTTTCCTGCAAACTTTTTGGGGGATTTTCCCAGGGACTCTGATCTGCAGGATTTAAAATAATGAGTTTGGTGGTCCCTGAGGTCCAAAAGGTTGGCAACCCCTGAATTAGAGTACATTAAACTTTCCATGGCAGCTGGTCCTTGATTTTTATTTTAAATTCTTCAGCCATCCATTTACAACTAGGATTCTTCCAACCCAGGTTGATAGATGTTTTTCTTTGTTATATCATTTGGCTGCATCCCTGACTCTATCCCCAGCAAAATGTTTCCTCTTGAACTGGTTTTAAAATTAGAAACATACAGTAGGTGCTTGTTTAGCTACTTCTCCATTGTTGTTCAAGTTTAACATCTGATTTGTAATCTATTAACAGGCTTCCTGGTTGACGAACGTGCTTTGGCAACTCCATGTATTCAACTATGTTACAGCATATTTCTGATCCCTTCATCAGCCTCAAAGTGATATCCTTGACCAGGATATCAAAACAGCAAGATATTTGCCAGCTGTTATACTCCTTATTATTTCAGAGAACTTTCCTTCCTTCCTTCCTTCCTTCCTTCCTTCCTTCCTTCCTTCCTTCCTTCCTTCCTTCCTGTGGGCACAGCTTATTATAATAATGAAATATTATGAAAAATGAAGAAAGATTCTTTATGGTAATGGAAGTTGTTGTTTATCACAAATAAAATTAGCTTCTCAGATTTCACTTTTCATTTCTTCTTTTATTTACCTACAGAATGCCATAGTGGTAATTTAATTACAAGATTTCCTTTAAGGCAGAGGTGTCCAATTCATCACCTGCTGGCTGGATGTGTCATGCGCTGGCCATGCCCACTCCTGTGCTGGCCACGCCCACTCCCAGTTTAGCAAAGGGGGAAAAAGTTGTGAAATTTCACATGACAAAAATGTGCCGCCGCAAGTTTGACACCCCTGCTTTAAGGAAAGCTGTACTCCAAGCATCTAAGTTACAACTTAGGTCATTCACAAGAGCAAACACATATGCTTGCATCCCATGTTTTCAGTTTGAACCCTGACTGAAAGGGCTCTAACTCATTCATTTCAATCCTCCTTTCAATCAGCTCTTATCCAGTTGATCCTGTTTCTCTTTTTAAGTACGTTTATTTTCCAAATCCATATCACCTCCTGTTTTCCTCTGCAGGTCCAGGAAAATTTGTTTATATCCTTTGGAAATGTTATGATATTCTAAATTTAGGGAATTCTAAGTATTATTACCAGAATAAATATGGGAACTATTAACTACAAGTAGCATGGGCAGATTCTTACTACATTGATTTGTCTCTCTAGTAACTTTCCCCTCTGTTTCTTCTGCTTCCTCCCCCTTTATCTTAACAAGAGAGAAATCACTTGTGCAAAGGAAAAAATGCCAGAGATTAGTATATTGTGCTCAGTGTGACTTCATCTTTTCGAGGTCAGTTCAACACCTCCTGTTTCTCTATTGTGGAATTAACTTATCTCGACGTTTCCCACATAGTTGTCCAGCCAACACCAGGTTTCTCCACCATAAATTGTCTGTTTCCATCCCCTCCAGGGTTTTGGCTGAGCTGCCTACTGCAGCCATTTGAGTCCCTCCTTCCCTTTCTTGCATCTTGCATGGAGCTGAAGCATTTTTTTACTTTGAGAATCTCCATCTGGATTCCATCAACTTTTCAGTCAAAGTACTGAAAATAATAAATATTAAGAGATAGAAAAACTGCTAGCTAAATATAAAATGGATCATGATGTATTTTTTAAATTTAACTCTAGAACTTTATAATTATTTGTGTGATTTACAGAGTCAAAAAACAAATTAGCTAAAATCTTGACTGTTGAGGGAAGGAAAGAAGATGAGGGAAAGAAAGAAGCAAACAATTAACAGGGTCACCATGCACAAAAGTTTGAATGACTGCCCTTGTAAAAAACTTCCATAGAAAAACCCAAAACTGGACAATGTAGAGCAGGGGTGTTAAACTCAAGGCCCGCAGGCCAAAGCCAGCCCACGATATGGTTGAATCCAGACCATGTGACCATCCCAGAAACAGTAAGGGGCAGGCCTACGTCGCTTTGGCCAGGACCACCGAATCCTGCCATGTGCACATGCACACAGGAGGCAGCAGGAACACACATGCACAGGCCTGGCCCACACCATTCCGGCAGGCACGTGTGCACAGGAGGATGTCGATATCACCACCTCACCTGTGCTGAAGTCCCATAACCTACATACCTTGCTATACCAGACTAAAAATCTCCCCATACCAGCCCTAGTCTATGCAATTCATCAGGCTCTGTAACAGCACAGCTGGACTTCAAGGTCAAAGGGCACCTGGTTTTTCTCCTTTTCTTCACTCTAAAGGTGGGCTCATTCCAGGTGAACAGAGCCAGGCCAGGACACTAATTTCATATGCCACTGACAGATTATAACCTCAAATGTTTTCCAAACGTTCTGTGACATAGTAGCAGCCATTTTCATTTGCAGCAATGGAACAATGAGTGGGAAAACCTTCCGTGCTCATTTACAATTGCAACCTTATTATGAAAAGAAAGAAAACTTGTTAGTGACCATACAGAATCAACCATGGTGTGCTTTTCAAATTTCACCCTAGGAACATATGATGTGATCTACAGACTTTAGTAATCATAGATTGACTGGGCCAGATTAAAGCCAATTGCTGGAATCGGGAAATAAATTAGATTGCATAAATCTTGGCTCTCAAATCTATTGACAGATGAGGAAATGAAAGAAGCAGACATTTTACAAGGCCACCATATATGAAAGTTGATTTATTATTTATTTATTTATTCAATTTATTTTTCGGCCTATTTGCCGATGGCGACTCAAGGTAACTTACAGAATATAAAATCACATTTAAACAATAAAATTAATAAAAGGAATCAAATAAATTAATATCGTATAATATAATAAAATCACCCTGCCCCGGCAACAGCAGTTCAAACAGGCCATTTAACTGGCTCCATCATGCTTTGGGTTCCCCAAGCCCACTGGCAGAACCAGGTCTTTGGTACCTTCCAGAAGAGTATTACAGTTGGGGCCATTCTAAGCTCTGGGGGAATGATGTTCCGCAGAGAGGAAGCCACCATGGAGAAGGTGCTTCTTCTGGGTCCTACCAGGTATATCTCCCTCGGGAATGGAACCCGTAGTTTGAATGATACCTTTATCAAAAATGTTCAAAAATTTATATATATATATGTTATGTCTCACCTTTCCAATGAGGATGGAAAGTCCACAGCTCTGACAAAATATAGGCAGGCAAGAAGATTCAATAGTTATAGAGTTAATTCTTTGAAGTAGGCAGTGTTCTTGGCAGTATCACACATGCTGCCTGCCAAGTCTGACAAGATAACAAGAACATAAATCACGAAGGCCTTCAATAAACAGAATACACCAAAGCTCCACAGAAAAACTCACACTTTGTCCCATACGGAGCTCTCAGAGAAAACACACCCACTTTTATCCCCTGTGGGGTGTGTCAGTCACTCAGCTCAGTCTCTGATTCGTCCCCGCTTCCTGCATTGCAGCTCACACTTTTTCCTGCGATGTTGTCTAGCATCAAGCCATTCGTCTACTTGATTCTCTGTCAGAGGCTGCTCCGATATGCCCTCCTCCTGATTAGCCTCAGGCTTTCCCTCTCAGTTATCTGCCAACACCTGAGGCACAATCAGGGAGGAAGGCATTGCCGAAGAGGAAGGTCCTGGGGAGGAAGGCATTCCCAATTCCTCCTCTTCCCCATCGTCTGAGTCTTCTAACTCTAACAATGCAGGCTCAAGCCTCAGAGCCAAAACATACACACATACATACATACATATACATATACATATACATATACATACACACACACACACACACACACACACACACACACACACACACACACACACACACATATATATATATATATATATATATATATATATATATATATATATATATATATATTTTGTTTTCTGAGGTTTTTATGTGGATCTTTGGTTGTTCGGGTTTTCTCCCGCGTAAGATTCGAAGTATCTAGGCAACGTTTCGATGAAGTCTCATTCATCATCTTCAGGCTTCTGTCTCCGGCTCTGTGCTTCTCAGAGTAATGTGAGATTGCAGCTGCTTCCTCCCAATGGCTCCCTAGGACACACCATCTACCAGAAGAAAACACATACTAACCGCTATCTACATGCATTCTCACACCACCACCCAGCACAGATCAATTCCGTAGCCAAGACACTCATCTCCAGAACAAAATGCTTAGCCGATGAACAACACCAAAAAACCGAACTACACACTCTCACCAACATACTTACAGCCAATGGATTCCAAAGAAAGAAGATTACCCACCTAATCCAAAAAGAAACCCCAACCAAAATCCAAGACAGAGAACAAGAAAACGGCAAAGCCCTCCTCCCATATATAAAAGGCACTACAGACAAAATTAGCAAGATCCTCCAAAAACACAACATCAAAACAGCATTCTGCACAAACAGAAAAATATCCACCATCCTAAGAAACCCCAAAGACAAAATCGAATTAGAAAACCAAGGAGTATACGAAATCCCCTGCACTGCCTGCCCTACCACATACATTGGACAAACTAACAGAAGAATAAGTGCACGCATTGAAGAACATAAGAACTCAATCAAAAAGAAGAAACGACCTCTTCCCTGGTCCAACACCTCAAAGCCACAGGACATGAAATTGATTTTAAAAATACCAGAACCATCGCCAAACCGAACACTTCAACAGCAGAACAATCAGAGAAGCCATAGAGATAGAAAACGCCCACACAGCATGAACAAACGAGATGACACCTCCCGCCTTCCAGCCATTTGGAAACCCGCCTCATGAACAGACGAGTACCTAACATGAAGAAGGACACCAGACCCACACCCATGAGAGCCACACAAGATGCCACCACCACACTTCCATGTAGAAAACAGACTCACACCCACTCAGAAGATGAGACACAACCATGGACCAGAAGCTGCACTGCAGCTGCATCACTACCCATTCCAACCCTCCGAGCCATACATGAAGCAAACCGACACCCACTATGAAGATGCAGCACGACCACGAACTCGAAGCCAAACAGCAAGATCACAGCTCACCAACTCAAATCCCCAGCAACTAAGACTAACCTGAGCACAACCAAGCCCCACCTGAACAGAACACGCCTCCAACCAATCAGAACACGGCTAACCCCCAACCAATCAGAACACAGCCAAACCTCCTACCAATGAGAACACACCCCCACCCAATCAGAACACAGCCAAGCCCCCACCCAATCAAGTCCCACCCCACTGGCAGTTAAAAGGAGGAAGCAGCTGCAATCTCACATTACTCTGAGAAGCACAGAGCTGGAGACAGAAGCCTGAAGATGATGAATGAGACTTCATCGAAACGTTGCCTAGATACTTCGAATCTTACGCGGGAGAAAACCCGAACAACCAAAGATCCATATATATATATATATATATATATATATATATATATTCTGAGGTTCTCGCGGGTATTTGTATGTGGATCTTTGGTTGTTCGGGTTTTCTCCGCGTAAGATTCGAAGTATCTAGGCAACGTTTCGATGAAGTCTCATTCATCATCTTCAGGCTTCTGTCTCCGGCTCTGTGCTTCTCAGAGTGATGTGAGATTGCATAATTATGATTATAATTATGATCATAAGATCATAATCTGGCCACACGGGAAAGAAAAACTGAACAACTTCCTCACACACCTCAACAGCCTACACCCCAAAATACAATTCACCATGGAAACAGAAGCCAACAATCAACTTCCCTTCCTAGATGTCTTGGTATACAAAAGATCCAATGGCTCCCTAGGACACACCATCTACCAGAAGAAAACACATACAAACCGCTATCTACATGCACTCTCACACCACCACCCAGCACAGATCAATTCCGTAGCCAAGACACTCATCTCCAGAACAAAATGCTTAGCGATGAACAACACCAAAAAACCGAACTACACACTCTCACCAATGTACTTACAGCCAATGGATTCCAAAGAAAGAAGATTACCCACCTAATCCAAAAAGAAACCCCAACCAAAATCCAAGACAGAGAACA
The DNA here is from genome assembly GCF_049901715.1 of Pseudonaja textilis. Lineage (NCBI taxonomy): Eukaryota > Metazoa > Chordata > Lepidosauria > Squamata > Elapidae > Pseudonaja > Pseudonaja textilis. The sequence continues at coordinate 25,002,187 of NC_141992.1, read as the reverse complement.
AGAAAATGGCAAAGCCCTCCTCCCATATATAAAAGGCACTACAGACAAAATCAGCAAGATCCTCCAAAAACAGAACATCAAAACAGCATTCTGCACAAACAGAAAAATATCCACCATCCTAAGAAACCCCAAAGACAAAATCGAATTAGAAAACCAAGGAGTATATGAAATCCCCTGCACTGCCTGCCCTACCACATACATTGGACAAACTAACAGAAGAATAAGTGCACGCATTGAAGAACATAAGAACTCAATCAAAAAAGAAGAAACGACCTCTTCCCTGGTCCAACACCTCAAAGCCACAGGACATGAAATTGATTTTAAAAATACCAGAACCATCGCCAAAACCGAACACTTCAACAGCAGAACAATCAGAGAAGCCATAGAGATAGAAAAACGCCCACACAGCATGAACAAACGAGATGACACCTCCCGCCTTCCAGCCATTTGGAAACCCGCCCTCATGAACAGACGAGTACCTAACATGAAGAAGGACACCAGACCAACACCCATGAGAGCCACACAAGATGCCACCACCACACTTCCATGTAGAAAACAGACTCACACCCACTCAGAAGATGAGACACGACCATGGACCAGAAGCCGCACTGCAGCTGCATCACTACCCACTTCAAACCCCTCCGAGCCATACATGAAGCAAACCGACACCCACTATGAAGATGCAGCACGACCACGAACTCAAGCCAAACAGCAAGATCACAGCTCACCAACTCAAATCCCCAGCAACTAAGACTAACCTGAGCACAACCAAGCCCCCACCTGAACAGAACACGCCTCCAACCAATCAGAACACGGCCAACCCCCCAACCAATCAGAACACAGCCAAGCCCCCACCCAATCAAGTCCCACCCCACTAGCAGTTAAAAGGAAGAAGCAGCTGCAATCTCACATCACTCTGAGAAGCACAGAGACCAAAGATCCACATATATATATATATATATATAGCATTCAGCTTTGTTCGGGTATTTTCCCACGTCATTGTAGTTGTGCTTTTAAAGTTGTAGCGACGTTTCAGCAGAATATCTCATCTGCCATCATCAGGCTTCTGTATTGTGTTCTGTATTGTACTCTATATATATCCCATTTTGAAGGTCAAAAACATCTCCTTTTGTTGGACATCAGAGTTTACAGTCATGGAAGGGTGATCATGATTTGGACTATGCCATAATATTGCAATTACTAATGCTGCTACCTATTGTAAACCTACCTTCTGTTCAACAAAAATGAGAAGAATTGCTTCCATTTGGGGGGAGGAGAAAGAATTGAAGTGTACAAACCAGTTTGGCAAAACTCTGACAGCAGTTATAAGCAACTGTAATCCTAAACCACATTTGTGTTCCTACACTGCTCTGCCCAGCAGTAGTTTTTGATCATTCTAAGTCATTTGCTGAATCTGAAGGAAAGCATGAGGCTGCTCGCCACCTTTCTCCTTGTGGGCCTTCTAGCACTTTGGATGGGATCCCCCTCCACAACTGGGAGCGACCTTCCAATAGGTGAGATATAAACGTAGCTGTTTGGTGAACTGAGTTGATGGAGGAAAGAGAAGGAAGCCTCAGAGTTTTATGCCTTCATCTTTACTTTTAAACTGTCTATTTGAGAGAGCTGATAATTGTCTATTTGATAGAACTTTTACTACTATTATTATTAGGGAAAATATGATAACATATGTTAAACTGTAATGCAGTTTCAGAAATACAAATATTTAAATTTTGTTGGAAATGCTCCTCATACAATTTACTGTAGTGTTGATATTATTAAACCAATCTATGGACCTTTAGAGTTATATTTGTGTGTGTATATGTGTGTGTGTGTGTGCGTGTGTGTGTATCTTATTGAGGGAAAATTGAGATCATATTTGAAAAGAAAGGTTGCCATCTAGAGATGTGTGTCTGTGTGTATGCGCATATATATACATAGCAATCTTTTCAACTATAATTTCCATTTTCCCTCAATAAGTTGAAGGTGCACATTTCCAATCAATCTATATTAATTTGATTTCCAATCAATATAAATTAATTTTATAATACCTGAAAAGAAATAAGAATGATAAAGAACTCTAAAGTTGAAATTGATTTCTTAATCAACTTAACAAAAGTGTTTTGCAACATTTTTAACCTATAACATATTGCAGGCCTTTGAGGTTGGAGAAAATTACAATTCATTTTGATAAGTGCTATTGCTATTAGTCTTCTGGAAAATGGGTTTCAACAATCTTTGGTAATAATTTGGCTATTGAAAACAATGAGGATTTTTTGTCTGCTAATTACATGTACACACATACACACACATATACATAGCAATAGTACCTAGACTTATATACTGCTTCAAAGTGCTTTAAAGCCTTCTCTAAGTTATTTACAGAGTCAGCATATTGCCCCCCAATTTTACTGACCTTGGAAGGATGGAAGGATGAGTCAACCTTGATCAAACTGCTGGCAGTGAGCAGAGTTAGCCTGCAATACTGTATTTTCATCACTGAAAGACCATGGCTCTTATATAAAACTGCCTTTTGAAATTGACTGATGGGGTGTGTGTGTGTGTATATATATATATATATATATATTGTGTGTGTGTGTGTATACACACACACACACACACACACACACACACACACATGCATATGTATATGTTTGATATATTAAAATTAATTAGAATAATAAACATAATAATTATGATATATGATATGATATATGACATGATATGATATAATAATTTGACAATATATTTCCCCTATGACATTAACAGATGGTCCAGTTAAACAGAAGCCAGGGGTTTGTCCAATCGATCGCTGTAGATGCATTGGTCCTCAGCCTAATGAGTGCTGGAGAGATTATGGTTGTGAAAAAAAGAAGAAATGTTGTTATTCTTGTTGTGCAATGCGCTGTGTGGACCCAAAATAAGAAGCTCCAGGATTCAGGTAGTACTTTCTTCTCAAGGATACACTGGATTCGATATTATCATGGTCTTGATGAAAAAGGAAATATCCTCCATGCTCCCTTCCCTTTAGCCCTGTAGCCTAATCTTCTCCCCATTCTTTCCCTTCTTTCTTTCTTGGGTGAATACAGTTATTGCTTTCACTTCAGTTGCCTTTGAGTTCTTTGCTTCAGATTAGCTACCAGAAACTTTGATCAGCCACATGCAAACCTAATTTGCTGGCATTGTTATACTTCATCAATCTTTCTGTAGTAACTGGTCCTTAACGCTTATTTTAAATTCTTCAGCCATCCATTGACAACTAGGGTTCCTCCCACCTAGGCTGACAGAAGTTTTTGTTTATTTTATAATTTGGTTGCTTCCTTGAGGTTGTCTCCAGCAAAATGTTGAACTAGTTTGCTAATGAGAAACATAGATGCTAGTTTATTACTATTATATTGTCAAGTTTAATATTTAATTTGTAATCCATTAACAGGCTTCTCCATTGATGAAAGTGGTTTGGCAACTCCATGTACAACTTTTTTGCAACATCCTTCTGATCCCTTCATCAGCCTCAGAAGTGTTTCTTGATCAAGAGATGAAAACAGCAAGATATTACTACACTGTTTTACTCCTGGTTATTTCGAGAAATTTTCTTTCTTCATTTCTTTTTTCTTTCCTTCCTTTTGGTGGGTACAGCTTATTATAATGATAATGAAATATTATGGAAAAATAAGGAAAGATGATTCATCTTAATGGAAATTGTTGTTTCTGTATTATAAATAAAATTAGCACCTCAAATTTCAGTTTTTAGTTCTTTATTTACCTACAGAATACATCTTGGTAATCTCTGGTAGACAAAATTTAATTACAATATTTCCCCTAAGAAAAAAAAAAACTATCCATGGCAGAGTAGATTCCACTAAACTGTGAGCTTGGTCTCATATTTTGATATCACCAAGATTATTACAGATTATTAGTGATTAGTGATTATTGATTAGATTGATTAGCTGATTTATTGTTTGATTGACTAGTGTGATTAGTGTGTTCAATACAAATAATGTGATTACCAATTAGTGTAAATGATCAGTGATTAGTGTAATTTAATTTGGTAAAATTAGTGATTAGTGCAATTTATTGACTAGTGTGATTGGTGATTAGTGTAATTAATTGATTAGGGTTATTGTTGATTAGTTAAATTAATTGACTAGTGTGATTAGTATAATTGATTGATTGGTGTGATATTGCCTATATCAATTACCCTAATATCTTGTTTGATTGAAGAATTTAATCAACGAACCATCTCAACAAACCCCCCTGGAAAACAATCCAATGCCAAACCACAACCCAAAAAGAAAGAAATCCCCACCAATGAACCACAAGACTCCTGCACATGCCTTATATGTAAAGAAACTTTAAAGGAGAATGAAGATTCCAACAAATGTTCTTTATGTGACAACTAAGCTCATCATAGATGCTTAGGATTATCCAAGCAAATGGCTCAATTCCTAAAATCATGCACTCCTGCGTTTCCATATTTCTGCCCACCATGCAGACCCAAACTGGACAAATATATTGCCCTGTTTGAAAGAGTTGATACCACAGAAACATGAATAACATCCCATGACACCATAGTAGCAAGACCTACAACTTACATCCCAATAACCATCACCACAACATCCAACATTAGGCATGCATGCCTCTTATTTCCTCCAGACCCACTACTACATATCTTAAATGCAAACTACTCAATGCAAGAAGCCTCACAAACAAAATGCATGAATTCCTCACCTTACTAAACATGGCCACATTCAACATTATATTTGTCTGTGAGACGTGGTTGAATGCATCTTTTCCAGACTCCATTACCACAGTAAGAGAATGTCACATTTATTGGTCAGATCGCAAAATCCGTAGAAAAGGTGAAGTTGCTATCTTCTATAAAAAGTCCCTAAATCTAAAAAATATTCAAATTACACAGGAGCTTGTTTTGAACTGTCCTTAAATACCAAAATCCACTTCTTACTATGTGCTACAGAGCCCCTGATTATGACATAGTTCATGCAAACAAGCTAACTTCACTGCTAATGTGGGCTGCCTCTTGCCCATACCCTCTTATTTTCCTTGGTGACCTCAATCTACCTCTTATAAATTAGACCCTAAATGAATGTACATCCGAACCCATACATGCAATCCTGTACAATGCCGTTACTACACTACTGGGACTGGATCAATTAGTAACAAAGAACACTAGACTCAGCAACTGCCTTGACCTCATATTCTGCAACAGCTCAAACTCAATTTTTTTTTGTAGAAGTTTTATTTGGGTTTTCACAAAACATAATGAAAATAAAACATCTTTTTTTGAGAACAGCATGATTCCAGGTTATCACATCTCCATACAGACATAATCTCAGTTACATATTCATCTTATATATTCAATTTCATATCGTGTCACTATTTTATCAATTTCTCAATAATTTTTCTTTTCCCTTACTTTCCTCAACCTTATTTTATGATTGTCTCATTCCTTTCTAATTCAATTACATATCTTTTTCTAAATTTCTATATCTTTCTAGTCATTATACTTGTACTTTTGTCTGTCCTGTTTACAATTTCATCTATTCTTTTTCCATCATCATCCCGAAAGGGAAAGGAAAAAGGATAATTCCCTCCCCTTCCAGGCATTAAAAAGCAAGATTTCCCCTATGATTACCAAGTAGTGTGTGACATTTAAATCTTATAGTTATTATCCTTTCAAATCTCATTAATTTATACATTATACAATTATAACATTCAGTTTCTAATATCTATTTTATATCATATAACTCTTATCAACAGAATTCCGCTTGGTACTTCCCCTTAAGAATACACATTAAATTCTAAAAAAAGAAAAAATATATATAAATAATGAATGAAATGGTTATTCTATTCAAACTCATCCTGGCAACTGATATTAGTAAGCATTCTATTACATAACAATACCAGTTTGTCTTTCACTTTAATCACCTGTTTCAAATTTTCTAGCTCATTACTGTTTCTAATATAACAACACTATCTCTTGTACCCTTGCAGAATCCTCTCTTTTAATTTATATTTTTAACCATTATCTCTATGTCTTTTAAGTAGGCTAATACCTTTAATTCTTCTACATTTCCCCTGTTTCTTTATTTCCTGTTTCTGTCCCTTATAACTTCTTTCCCTTTTTATCTTTCCCCTCTTTTTCTCACCACCCTTTTTGTCCCCCCCTCTCTCTGATTCTCCCTTCTGTAATCCTCTCTTCTGCTTCTTCCTAATGTTGTGTTTACTTTTCAAACTATTCTTTTTTTTGTTGTTTCCTCAAATCTTGAATTTTGACTCCTTTTCCCCCTTTTCCCATTTTACCCCACGTTGCATTGTTTGATCATTAAAGATGGCTTCTAGTTTGTCCAACCCTTCTTGTTCTTCAAGCGTTTCTTGTTGTTTTTCATAGTTCAAAATCTCCATTTCTAAGAATTGAAGTGTGAAGCCAAAGGATCCTCCTCCCTCTTGCGACTCTTCTTTCATTTTTTTAAGTTCCATTTTTAATTCCTCAAGGAGTACTGCCATTTTAAACACTTTTAAACAACCACCCAATTAATTTTAATTCAAACCACTAAAAATCCAACACCCAAAATTCCAAAAATCACCAAGAAATCCAAAACTGTTTCTTCTTGCTTCTTTCTGCCACTTTTCCTTCCCGGGGGCTCTGTTATCTTTTAACAAAGTTTCAGTTACAATATATCCTTTGGAAGTCTTTTTAAAGTTTCACTGTTAATTCCTTTTATTTCCAGGTGGCACTCTCTGTTATTCCCAAGTTCCACCCTTTCTTTTTTCCGTCCACTTTCCTCCTTTGAAGGCTTTAGAGCAGGGGTGTCCAACCTTTCACCTTCCCTGGGCCACATTAGAAGATGAAAATTTGGTTTGGGCCGCACATAAAATAAAATAACAGTAACGATATCTGATCATCCCAAAAAAACATAGAAAACGTAGTTAACATATTAAATTTATTTGGAAATGAAGTTAGTGAGATGTTTTTATTATTTATTATTAATTATTTATTAAAAATTATTTATTTTTTATCACAGTTTTTTATCACGGTTTTTTTATCAGGGTTTATTTTCCGGCCAAATTTTGCGGGGTGGGGAGAGAAAGCTCGCCCGCCTAGCGCCTAGCTCTCCTCCTGCAAATGGCCCAGCTGGATGAGGCAGGACTGGAAGGCAGAAGCAGCAGCGGTGGCGGGGGAAGAAGTGGCAGAGACAGCGGGGGCAGAAGTGGCAGCGGGGACAGAAGCAGCAGCGGTGGCGGGGGCAGAAGCGGTGGCGGGTGCAGCGGTGGCAACAGCAGGAGGTGGCGCTCTGACAGCGCCCGCCTTTTCTGTTGCTGCTTGGCCTGGCGCTCGCCTCGCCCCGCCTCACGCCTGCCTCTCCTCCTCCTCCTCGCTGGCTCTGGCACGAAGGTTGGGGTGGGCACTGGGCCACATTACGAGGCGACCTGGGCCGCATGCAGCCCGTGGGCTGCGGGTTGGACAAGCCTGCTTTAGAGTATCCAGAAAATCTTTATTTTACCTTTGACACTTTAATTTCAGCTTAAAATTGCCTGTTAGAATCAAAGTCAATTAATACAAATTTCTTACTTAAATTTCTTCTTTTTAACATTCAAAGCTGATTGTAACTGTCAATATGAGAAAGAAAAAAATTCTTTTTTCCTTTTCCCCTCTCTTCCGCCGCTTTAAAAATCTTTTAGGAATAACACTTTTAATATTTTTAGTTCCAGGGTACCTTGCATAGATGGTGTCTCTGCTTAGCCTGGTCTGTCAAGCTCTCCCCTTTGTCTTCCCTCCTGCTCAATCTTGTCCAATCAGGTTCCTCTTTGAGGTGGTCATTTCTGACCACTGCTGCAACCGCTTTTGGGAAAGGGAGTAATGGCCATCCGAGGAGGAGAGATGCCATTCCCCTCAACTCAGCTGGCAGTCTCCACCCTCTTTGCCACCTCTACGGGGTGGCTTCAGCCCCGAATCCAAAAGATTGGGGCACTCCATGGGCAAGCATGGATCGATCATGGATTTCAATCCATCGCCAAAGAAGCCCAAACCAGAAGTCCACTCAAACTCAATTTATGGCCTACAAATACAAGAACCCTTTTCAAACAGTGACTACAGCATGACTGACTTTTGTGTCAATTTACAGTCTCACAAAGAGGATCATAATGATGGTTCCCCAAAATACAGTTTCAAAAAAGCCAACTATGATCTCATAGCTGCCAACCTATCATCTCTTGATTGGCATATTCTGTTTTCTGACAGAAGACCATTATAACACATTCTTGCTTGAACTCGAAGGAGTCATTAAACTATATGTACTATAAGTAACCCCCCAAAAAAAGCAAATTACCCATAGCAATAAGAAAATTTCAATAAAAAATCGCTATGGCAAAAAGACAAAAAATCGCTATGGCAAAAAGACAAAAGCAGGTACAACTTTAAAAACAGACACAACACCTTATGCCAACAGATAAAGGCAGAATGCACCAATTACCACTGCAAGCAAGAGGAAAGCCTCCTACACATAAAATCTACCTGCACCTTCTACAATTTTGTAAACACAAAATGTTAAAGACTCAAGGACCTTCCCACCCCTAAAAGGACCAAGTGTAGTGATGAAGCTGTCAAGGCCAACCTCTTCAACATGTTCTTCAGTTCATTCTTTGTAAACAGCAATGGCTCATGCCCCACATTTCCTAGTCGTACCACAACAAACTGCAATGATCTACTACATATTGACTTTATAGGTCCATGAAAGTTTGCTTTTATCCTTGGGAAATGTTATGTATTCCAAACTGGACTGCATTTGGGAAATTCTGAATGTTATTACCAGAATAAATATGGGAACTATTAACCACAAGAGCTTTACTATGTTGTTTCGTTCTTCCAATTGGACCTCACATTTAAAAGTAGGAAACAAGAATTACTTTGCTTGAGTTGTTGAACAGGAAAGGAAAAGGACAAGATATTGCTAATGGTTTGAAAGTGAAATGAGCTAACCACATTATTGTTGCAAGAAACTATTGGTTAACCACAAACTGACAAGAGAGCTAATTAGGGAAAAAAAGCCATGGTATATTCATGCCCCAAAGCAAAGGCAAACATAAAGATTGCACATTTCAGCTCAGCTGTTAAAAAGCAAAAACATTACCAGTATCCTAATAACTTGGAATGTAAAGAAATGCAATTTTACAAGGAAGAAAGTGGAAGAAGGTGTTTTTGTTGCTTCCTGATTCCCTTTGTTTTGCATATTAGATTAAAACCTGCTAGAAGAATAGCCTTACAGTAGCGACGTGAAATCCAAGAAGACCAAGACAAGAAGACAATGCTAAGCTTACCCAAGAACTGCTCTGAAAAGGAATTCCAAGCGAGGCAGCAGTGAGGTACTTCTGCCCCAACATGAATTCATTGAACCAAGAATTTTGTACGATTTTGACCCATTTTCAACTTTCCATTCTTATGCTGCCCTCTGAAATAATATCCCCAGATATTTGTATAAACCTCATTCTGACATTATTTAAATCAATTTTTAAACATTGATTTTTTTTTTATCTCTGTTGGATATTTGATTTCTCAAATATTGTTGTCATTTTTCTGGTCTTTTTTTTTGTATTGCTCCCTTTTTATGCCTAAATTTTTACATTGTACTAATTTTTTTACATTGGTGGTGGGTAAAATTGTTATATCTGGCACACAGTAGTATTCTTACCTTCCCTTATTCCTAAGACGAGTTAAGGGAGTGTTTATACATTTTTAGTGATAGATAGCTTCTCTTACTATGATATTTCAATTAAATTCCAAAGATTGTGAATGAAAATAGCCAGAAAGGCTGCAGAAGAATTGAAAGATTGAATGTGGAGGAAGGAATAACAAAGTTCTTTGTTATTTATTTATCCTTTATTTATTAAACAAATTCATATAGCCATTCAATTCACTCATAGTGATTCTGGGTGGCTTACAATATTTAAAAGCCACAACATAAAATCCCTACATAGCAACAGATATACAGCCATAGGAGTCACTTGATCAGTTCTATATCAACCTAGAGTCTGGGCCAGTACTATGTATTGTGCCACCTAATTGCTGGTAGGCGGATATCAATACTTTTTTTTTGTATTGCTCCCTTTTTATGCCTAAATTTTTACATTGTACTAATTTTTTTACATTGGTGGTGGGTAAAATTGTTATATCTGGCACACAGTAGTATTCTTACCTTCCCTTATTCCTAAGACGAGTTAAGGGAGTGTTTATACATTTTTAGTGATAGATAGCTTCTCTTACTATGATATTTCAATTAAATTCCAAAGATTGTGAATGAAAATAGCCAGAAAGGCTGCAGAAGAATTGAAAGATTGAATGTGGAGGAAGGAATAACAAAGTTCTTTGTTATTTATTTATCCTTCTTTATTTATTAAACAAATTCATATAGCCATTCAATTCACTCATAGTGATTCTGGGTGGCTTACAATATTTAAAAGCCACAACATAAAATCCCTACATAGCAACAGATATACAGCCATAGGAGTCACTTGATCAGTTCTATATCAACCTAGAGTCTGGGCCAGTACTATGTATTGTGCCACCTAATTGCTGGTAGGCGGATATCAATATGAGATCAGCATAATAACAGTTCAGCTTGTTACCAGGAGGGGGAAAAAGACACAAAAGTGTTGCTCCTGTCCAAAAGAGATTGTCTTTCTAATCTGTTGCATTGCATAGTAGGAATATGGATCCTCTCGATGGATGAAGAGGAAGAAAAACAGGCAGGTTGTGTATCTGTGAAACTTTGAAAAAGGGGAAAATGTAATTTATCTAAATGAAGGTCATCTTGTAGATAGGAGTTAATGTCCCAGCACTGATAGCCTGGAACCTTCTCACTGACTCTTGGAAAAACATGGCAAAGGAATGATTGACTATACATGCACAGGACTAATCTTCCTAAGCACCTGCTTTCCACATTGGCGGGCTTTGAATTTTCACAGTTTTGACAAAATGAGGACATTCTAGAGAAATGCCACTATGGTCAACTCTATTAAGAATGTTTTCCTGATATTCAGCTGACTGTACCCTGTAACAACTGAAGTCCATTAGGTACATTTTCCCTTGTATGTGATATTTATTAGCAAACTGAATACTGTATCATATCCATCTGTTCCCCAAATCAGATATTTCCCCAGTTTATAAAGACCAAAACTTTCCTTCAGGTGCTGAAAACAAGATGTAATTGACAGGAAATTGTTAATATCCTAAAACTGAAACTAACCACAAACTGACAAAGGATCTAATTAAAAGAGAAAGTTGATTGGTGTATTGTTCATTCCAAAAAGCCAAGCCAAGATAATATAGACTAAGGGTTTTCTAGCTTGCCAGAGGCCATGCACTGATATTTCCTGGAGTTTCTGTCACACACAGAATTCTGTATTGTGCATCTGGAATCTGGCTCAATAAGCCACAAAGAGTAGAACAATTTCCACACACAGCTGTTTACAGGGTTGGGAAAGGTTATTGCAATTTATCCCTAGTGCAATAGCTATTGCTTCATCAAAGGAAAGGGGGAAAAAGAGGTAATGTTGAAAAATACTGAAAAATGCAATTTACCCTGAAGAGGTATCAGGTATGAACAGTATGTAAGATATCAACTAGGTATGTGAGATGTGAAATTATTATTAAAGTATATTGACACCACCCTCTTCGTATAATTGACTCTGACTTTGTCCTAAGCATCAAGAAATATTACCCAGTAGCATCCTGAAGACAATTTTTGTAGAACTTCTGGTCCTTTGGTCAGAGATGCCATATATGTAAATACTCAGAAGTAACCTTCTGCTATATTGCTCAATAAACATCAGAATAGTAATATTTTTATTTGGGGGCATTTAATTTTATTTATTTAGAAGGTTTATATGCAATATATCCCTGGATAGCTTCACAAATAACAATAAAATCAATAAAACAACAAAAAAATCATAAAAAACCAATACAGCAACTCCTGGCACTGCCAAATGTAACACATCCCTACATATCCACAAAGAGCTTTACTGGGCTCCAACCTCACACTATCTGAAGACTTGTGGGAAAAGACAAGGTTTTCAAGGCTTTCTGGAAGGCTAAAAAGGGCTTGCTGAAATCATAGAAAGCATGTTCCAAAGGGACATGTTCCAAAAGTTCCAAAGATCAGTATCAACAAGGATCTAGGCTGGGAGTCGGCAACCCATGGCTACTGAGCCACGTGTGGCTCTTTCATCCCTCTGCTGTGGCTTCCTGTCGCCATATCACAGCAGAGGGATGAAAGAGCTGTCACCCTCTCACAGCAGTGGCAATGGGCAGAGCCTTAATGAAGGAACAAAGTGCCCCTGCACTTGCCTTTGCACAAAACAGCACTATGCCTTCATCACGGTTCATTTGCTGTTGCCCGCTTGTAGTGCCTTGCACAACACAGTAAAATTTAGCACACTTCACAATGGGGGAAACAGAGTCCCCTCCTCCTGGAGCCCATTACAACACCTGCCCCAGTCACCTCTGGCAAGAGCAGCATCGTCCTGGGCCCGCTCTTGCCTCTCAGATATCAGTTGCTTTTCCTGCAGAACTGCTAGTGTTGTGATGCCCCGCCTCCCTGCCAGCCAGTTGGTCTTCAGCATGTTGCTCCTGGGCTCATCAGCCTCTGGATGTCAGATTCCCACCACCCGGGGTTCCTTCCCCCCAGGGGAGAGACAGAGAGGGAGGGAGAGTGAGTTGGGTGCAAGAAAGGGAGGGAGAGAAGGAGAGAAGGAGAGAAAGAGGGAGAGGGAGAGAAAGAGAGAGAGAGATGTTGTGTATTTTAAGGATGAACTGTGTCCTTGAAAGTCCTGAAAGTAGTTTAAGTAGTTTTGCCATTTTGCTCATCAACTCGGGGAGAGGGAGGGAGACAGAGAGACAGAGTGACAGAGTGACAGAGAGAGAGAGAGAGAGAAATAGAGTAAGAAACACAGAGAGAAACAGAGAGAGGGAAGGGGAGAGGGGGGAGAGAGGGAGAGGGAAAGAAGGAGGGAGATTTTGTCAAAAAGAAGGGCATTTTCTGCTTTTGCTGGAAGTTAGGGAACTCTAGATTTCACATCTTCCTACTAGCAACTTTCCCCCACTGTGTCTCCTGTTTCCTCCTTCTCTATGTCTCCCTCTCCCATTTCTGGGCTAGACAAGAGAGAATGTGTAAGAGTAGAAAGAAAGTAGCTGGGAGTACTATTATGTGACCTTATTCATCTCAGCCAAAAATTTCCTGTTTCCCCTTTCAAAGCTGGCTCTCTACCAGGATCTGCTGCAGTTTTCATACCCAAAGCAGACTTCTCATCCTGTAGCTGTCTCCGTCCGTCCCCTCCAAGCCAGCCATCTCCTTCAACCATCCAGGCTCCCCCTCCATTGTTGAGTCTTGCATGGAGCTCCTTGGGGGTCTTCAATTCCCTTCTTCCATGGAAAATCCCATGGACTCTTCTTTGCTTCTCCTAAGCAGGAACCCACAACATGCTTCACATCTTTCTCCAACTTCTTTCCAACCTTTCTCTCGAGGTTTTCATTTGGAGCAATGGAACAATGAGTAGGAAAATCTTCTGAGCTCATTTACAATTGCAAAAATATTATTAAAAGAAAGAAAAATGGTTAGCAATCATACAGAATCAACTGTGTTGTGCTTTTCAAATTTCACCCTAGGAACATATGGTGTGTTCTACTTTATCTTTACTGATCATAGATTAACTGGGCCAGATTAAAGCCAATTTCTGGAATCAGGAAATAAATTAGATTACATACATTTTGGCTCATAATTTATTGACAGACGAAGACATGAGAGAAGCAGACATTTTACAAGGCCACTATATATGAAAGTTTGAATGACTTCCTGGGACTTCCGGTTTGTTGGCTTCGGTGACAGCAGGGATTCGCTTTTCTCGTGATCCCTGCTGTGCTAGCCGCCTTGGTGCCTCCAATCCTGACGGATTTGGAGGCTAAGGCTGCCCTGTTGGGGCAGCTGAAGAAAGGGGGGGATCCGGACAGGGGTTGAGAGGTATCGCAAACCCCCTCCCCAGCCGGCAATAACCCCCTTCTCTCAAGTCGGTGGAGCGGCGGTCTTTATGGCCGCCATAAAGAAGCCGGCAACTGGATAAAGAATGTGCAGGAGGAAGAAGAAGGAGTTTTAAAACGAAAGTTTTTTCTTGGTCGAACTGGGACCTTAAGGACATATTTAACACCTGGGAAAGTATTGGCTTTTTTCTGGACGCTACAATGTTCCCGATTGATGTTTTCAGTGGCGAAGAAAAGTGATGAAAAGGGGAAGTTACTCTCCCTCCCTTATGGAATTAACAAATGGACAAGGGAAACCAGCCTTTTGATAGAAGGTAAAACCTAAACTCCTTTGTTATAAGTGGGAAGGGAGAGGCTTGGAAAAATTTTTTTTACTCTAAGACTTTGCTGGAGGAGATGCCTTGAAGATAAAGAGAATAGAAATTAATTCTAAAAAAGATTTAAAGCACAGACTGGACGTTTTTTCTTTCCCTAATTTGACTTCACCCCTAGAAGAGAAATTGTAAAAAGAAGAAGTTTGTACTCTGCCTGGACTGTTTGATGATTGCAGGATTTTGGGACTTTTGGGAACTGTTTTAAGTTTGGAAATAACTGATTGGCTTAATAATAATAAGAGGATACAGAAAAAGAAGAAGAAACAGTTCAAAATGGCTCTATCTCTTGATGAACTAAAAAAACAATATTTAAAAATAAGGAAAGAAGGCAAAGATGTTATGGGAGAAGCCCTTTGTTTCCTAGATATGGCGCTTGTCATGTGTCAGCAAATTAAACAACAGCTAGAAGAAGCCGAGGAAGAAGAAGCCATTTTTAATGAACCAAATGGTGTGACTAAGAAAGAAAGGAGAAAGAGAGGAGAGAAAAGGAAGGACTTAAGAAATAAAAAAATATTTATGAAAGAGAAAAAGAAGATGCAAAAACAACAGAATGCTAGAAAGCAAAAGGAAAGAGGAATGCAACAGAAAGGGGAAACCAAGAAGGCAGAGGTTTGGAGAGGAGGGGGTAAAAAGTTTAGGCGGGCTAAGAAGGAAAGGGAAAAGGGGGAAAAAAGTTACAAAGGTATAAAACAAGATGGAGAAAAGAAAAAATTTTTTAGGGATAATGGGTAATGTATGGGTTTTTTTTTTTTTAAAAGGGGGGATTCTGCAAAGTACACATGAGTATTGTAATAGTGGTATTTGTATTATAAGTAGATAATCAGAACTTTTTAAGATCTAATAAAAGACTAAAATATTAAGGTATAACTTTAAAATGTTTAATAATGAATGATATTAAGTTTTAATAAAATACTAAAGGGAGTGTTTAAAATATTAGTTTGAATATAGAGTTTAATGGATTAATGTGTTGACTGTTATGGATTTATTATTGTAGTATTGGTTTCTGAAATAGTAGAATGTACTAAGCAGAATCTGATTGGGATTTAGGTGTTATTTTAAATTTTAATTTAGGGGAATGATAGAAAGGCATCATACTCTGATTAGTGATTCCAGGGGAAACTATTCCTTTTTATATTGGAAATGAGACAGATGTAAATGGAGAAATGGACAAAAGATATAAAAATATTTTTCTTTAAAGCAAGATTAAATATATAAAACAGAATTAAGATGAGGCAAAAGTGGAGAGGAGTTATATAATAGATATAGAATGGTAAACAAGATAGGTAATGGTATATAAGAAGAGCATGAATTCAATTGAAGTCCATACAAAAAGAGGTAATCTGGGGCCAAGTTACTTTCTAAAAGAAAGTTTTATGTTTTTATGTTTATGTCTTATGAGTGTGTGTTCAATTAAGAATTAAATAATAAAATCTCGGAGGAAGACTAGATGAGAATAATTATAAACAAGCCAGAGGAAAATATAAATGTGATGATTGAATAGCAGATAAATTAGAAAGGAAATATGATTGAATAATGATTAAAGAGAAACAATGTGGAATTTGGTAAAGGGAATTTACGTGTTTATATGGAAATGGGATAAATTATAAGTATGTGATATAAAGCAATGTGTTACCTGTCTTGTAAAGATTTACAATGGAAAGAGGTTTTATGTTTTTAATGTTTAATGATGTTTTGTTTTGTTTGTTTGTTTGTAAAATCAATAAAACTTGTTTTTTTTAAAAAAAAGAAAGTTTGAATGACTTCCTTTATTAAAAAGGTTCAAAAATTTAAAAAATATATAATTGATTTTAACACGCCGCTTGCCAGACAGAGAATATCAGGACAAAAAAGAGGACATCTCCTTTTATTAGCTATCAGAGTTTACAGATGTGGAAGGGTGATCATGATCTGGACTATGTAGTTACTAATGTTTCTACCTATTGTAACCCTAGCTTCTGCTTCAACAAAAATGAGAAGAATTGCTTCTGTTTGGGGAGAGGAGAAAGAATTGAAGCATACAAACCAGTTTGGCAAAACTCCAATAGCAGTTCTGTACAACTGTAGCCCTAACCACATTTCTTTTCATACGCTGCTCTACTCAGAAGTAGTTTTTGATCATTCTAGGTCATTTGATGAATCTGGAGGAAAGCATGAGGCTGCTCACCACCTTTCTCCTTGTGGGCCTTCTAACTCTTTGGATGGGATCCCCCTCCACAACTGGGAGTGACCTCCCAGCAGGTAAGACATAAAAGTAGCTGTTTGGTGAATTGAGATGATGGAGGAAAGAGAAGGAAGCCTCACTGAGTTGTTATGCCCACATCTTTGCTTTTAAATTGTCTATTTGATAGAGCTGATAGAATAAATTTATATTGCCTTTATTGTCATGATTGTTATCAGGAAAAATAAGAGATGCTCTTAATACACTCCTTTATTGGGGATGTCTTGCTAACTACCTATGCTTTCCACCTGTTGTCTATTCCATTTGCACAACAGTATGTGAAATCGATTGTCAATCAGTGTTGCTAGCTAAGTGGACTGTTTGATTTCACAGAAGTGTGATTGACTTGGAGTTACATTGTGTTGTTTAAGTGTTCCCTTTGAGCAGTGTGTGTGTGTGTGTGTGTGTGTATTCTTAAGTTTTCACGGGTACTTATGTATGGCATTCAGCTTTGTTCGGGTATTTTCCCACGTCATTGTAGTTGTGCTTTTAAAGTTGTAGCAACATTTCGGCAGAATCTCATCTGCCATCATCAGGCTTCTGCATATATATACAGAAGCCTGATGATGGCAGATGAGATTCTGTGTGTTGCTAAACAACTTTGAAACATAACTACAATACACACACACACACACACACACACACACACACACACATATATATATATATATATATATATATATATATATATATATATATATATATATGCCCCTTTTTACCCCTTTGGGTATTTTCCAAAATTGGATCCTCTACCAGAGGCCTGGGAGTTTGAGGTTCTGATTAGTATTTTAGCCAGTGGTGGGCTGTTATATTTTTTACTAACGGTTCTGTGGACATGGCTTGGTGGGCATGGTGTGGCTTACCAAACCTCTCCCACCAAGCCACACCAAGAGGGGTAGGCTGGGTCTTCCTCTGAATTCCCTCTCCCCTGCTCTACTTCTCTCCTGCTCTGCCCAGCCAGACTCTGCCCTTCCTCAGTTTCTTCCACAGCCAATGGAGCCATACTCCCACTCCCTGTTAACTGTTCGGCATCCCACACTGAATCAGATTCTGACAGGGACATGACAGTTACTACAAAATTCCATTCCCTCCACACCCCACTAACCTGCTTTCCAGCTCCGGTCCCCTGTGCAGTGCAATAAAAGAAGACCCAGCCAATCAGCTAGGTCAGAAAATAGATGGGGGAAGGGCCAGTCAGAGGTAGTACTTGCCAGTTCTCCAGACTACTCAAAATTTCCATTACCAGAACTGGCCAGAACTTGCTGAATACCACCTCTGATTTTAGCTGTTCTTAGCACTACACTCATCTGGTCAGAGAGCTCTGATGTCATTCCTTGATCTTTGGAGATTCTCTCAACCTAGAAGTCACAGCCCCAAGTCCTCTTACCACCAAGTGACAGCAAGATCAGGAAAAAGCATAAAAAGCTGGAAAAATACCAGGGACCAAAAGAGGGGAGAGGATGTGGAAAGTAACAGCTAAAGTGGTCAATGGAAGTTGATGTAATGATGTTAGAAGTATTATTGCAGGATGTAAGCTGTTCCAACTAAAACTGCCTTTTGAAATTGACTGATGGTGAATTAATAATATATTCTGTAAATCAATAATGTAATGTAATAATTCCACAACATTTTCCCATTTCCCCTCTGCCATTACCAGAACGCCCAGTTAAACAGAAGCCAGGGGTGTGCCCAATCGATATCTGCGATTGCTCTGGTCCTCTGCCTAATGAGTGCCGGACAGATTATGGTTGTCAAAAAAAGAAGAAATGTTGTAACTATTGTTGTGCAATGCGCTGTGTGGATCCAAAATAAGAAGCTCTTTCAGGTAGTATTTTCTTCACAAGGATGCACTGGGTTTCATATTATCATAGTCTTGATGAAAAAGGAAATATCCTCCATGCTCCCTTCATTTTAGCCGTGTAGCCTAATATTCTCCTCCTTCCTTCCTTCCTTCCTTCCTTCCTTCCTTCCTTCCTTCCTTCCTTCCTTTTTTTTCTTTTTCTTTCTTTCTTTCTTTCTTTCTTTCTTTCTTTCTTTCTTTCTTTCTTTCTCTTTCTTTCTTTCTTTCTTTCTTTCTTTCTTTCTTTCTTTCTTTCTTTCTTTCTTTCTTTCTTTCTTTCTTTCTTTCTTTCTTTCTTTCTTTCTTTCTGGGTGACTACAGATATTGCTTTCACTTCAACTGCCTTTGAGTCCTTTGCTTCAGATTAGCTACCAGAAACTTTGATCAACCACATGCAAATCAAATTTGCTGGCATTGTTATACTTCATCAATCTTCCCATAGCAGCTGGTCCTTAACATTTATTTTAAATTCTTCAGCCATTTACTAACAACTAGGAGTCCTCCAACCTAGGCTGACATAAGTTTTTCTTTATTACATCATTTTACTGATTCCTTGATGCTGTCTCCAGCAAAATGTTTCTTCTTGAACTGGTTTGGTATTTAGAAACATAGGTGCTTGTTTAGCTACTATTGTATTGTTAAATTTTAACATCTAATTTGTAATCCATTAACAGGCTTCCCCATTGATGAAAGTGGTTTGGCAACTCCATGTAAAACTCCAACAATGTTACAGCATCTTTCTGATCCCTTCATCAGCTTCAGAAGTGTTTCTTGATCAAGAGATGAATACAGCAAGATATTTGCTACAACTGTTTTACTCCTGGTTATTGCAGAGTACTTTTCTTTCTTTTCTCCTTTCCTTCCTTCCTTCCTTTGGGTGGGCACAGTTTATTATAATCATAATGAAATATGAAAAATAAAGAAAGATGATTCATTGTAATGGAAATTGTTGTTTATCATAAATAAAATTAACATCTCAAATTTCACTTTTCTGTTGTTTATTTACCTACAGAATACATTATAGTAATCTCTAGTATACAAAATTTAATTACAATATTTCCCCTAAAAGATAACTTATCCATGGCAGAGTAGATTCCACTAAACTGTGAGTTGGTCTCATATTTCAGTATCACCAAGAAGGAAAGATTAAGAGCTTCAAAAAATACTTTTTTTTTGCACGTTTTATTGGTTTTTAAAGACAAAAACAAACAAAGCATAAAAACATCCAACTTTCTTTCATAAGTGTACAAGCAGTATGTCGGTTAGTTTACAAAAAAATTTGTGCATCCATTTCATAGTCTCAATTACAGTTACATTGCATAATAACTCATATTATCAATCAAAAATTGAATACCCTACTATCACTATTAAACAATCATTTGACTGTAATTTTGTTCATTCATACTTTGCGAGATAACTATAATTTACTTAGTTTGTTTTATAACAATTCATATAATCTTCCCAAATCTATCCTAAAGACATTTTATAGATATAATAACAAGAAAAGAAATACAGCTTTATATATTCATTATTTTCTAAAATTCTACATATTCTATTATTGTATTTTATTATGTAACCATTGATAGAAAAGGTCCCAGATTTTGTAAAATTGTTTATCCTCTTGTTCTCTAATTTCAAATGTCAATCTATTCATTTCAGCACATTCCAAAATTTTCTTAATAGTTTCCTCCTGCGATGGTATTTTCTGATTTTTCCAACTTTTAGCAAATACAATCCTAGCCACTGTTAATACATTTACAATCAGGTATTTCAAATCTTTACTGTATGTATCAAGTAAAATTCCCAATAAAAATATCTCTGGTTTCAAGATTATCATGTTTACCGATCAGATCGTGAAATTCATAGAGGAGGTGGTGTTGCTATCTTCTATAAAAAGTCCTTACATCTAAAAAACATCCAAGTTACCCAGGAGCTTGCTCTTCCTGAGACCATCATCTGTGAACTATCCTTAAATATCACATTTTAGTTCTTACTATGTTACAGAGCACCTGATTATGATATTGAACATGTAAACAAGCTAAATTCACTACTAACATGGGCAACATCCTGCCCACATACTTTTATCTTTCTTGGTGACTTCAATCTACCTCATATTGACTGCACCCTAAATGAATGTACAACTGAACCCATACACACAACCTTCTACAATGCTGTTACAAATCTGAGTCTGGAACAATTAGTAACCAACAATACTAGACTAAACAACTACCTCGATCTCATCTTCTGCAATAGTTTGAATTCAATTTACAGAATACAAACTAAAGAACCCTTTTCCAACAGTGACCACAATATGATTGACTTTTGTCTCAACATATGCCCACACAAAAATCATCACAATGATATAATCCCCAAGTATAACTTCAAAAAAGGCAACTATGATCTTATAGACCACGATCTCTCATCCCTTGATTAACAATCTCTATTCACTAGATGCAATACTGTTGAAGACCATTACAACTTATTTTTACTTGAAATCAAAAGAGTCATCAAGATATATGTACCAATAACAACTCCCCCCCCCCAAAAAAACAGATTACCCATAACAATAAGGAAACTTCAATCCCAAAAGAGATCACTCTGGCGGAAAAATAAATCTGGTCACATTGCCAACTTCAAAAGCCGATACAAAAATTTATGCCACCAGATAAAGACTGAATGCACCAATTATCACATCAAACAGGAGGAAAACCTTCTATGCACCAATTCCACCCACACTTTTTACAATTTTGTAAACAACAAACTAAAAGACTCAAGGTCCATCCCACCCCTGATAGGACCTAATGGTAAAGACTGCAATGACGACACCATTAAAGCCAACATCTTTAACACATTCTTTGGCTCAGTATTTGTAAACAGCAATGGATCATGCCCAATATTTCCTAGCTGAACCACAGAAAATTACAATGATCTAATACATATTGATTTTACAGAAGACAATGTTGAAAAAGCACTATACAATCTAAAACCATCTCTATCTATTGGACCGGATGGAATATGTGCCTACTTCTTAAAAAAGCTATCCACTGCCATAGCCGAACCTCTAAGTATAATCTTTGAAAAATCTTTCAGGACCAGCTCCTTGCCTAACCTATGGTCACAAGCCACGGTCATCCCCATCTTCAAAAAGGGAGACTCCAGCCTAGCTGAAAATTATAGACCAATCTCCTTATGCTGCATCACCTGTAAAGTCATGGAATCAATTATTAACCAACCCATTATCCTCCACTTGAAACAAACAACTTACTCTCCAATAAACAATTTGGTTTCAGAAAAAAACCAACCTGTAATCTACAACTCTGCAAAAACATATGGGCTACACAACTCGATCAGGGTAAAGCAATAGACATAATCTACATAGACTTATGTAAAGCCTTTGATTCAGTGGTACACGACAAACTACTCCTAAAACTAAAATCTTACGGTATCTCTGGACAACTGCATAACTGGATAGAAGCATTCCTGTCAAACAGACAACAAATGGTCAAAATTGGGAGTGTCCTATCAAAATCTGTACCTGTCAATAGTGGTGCCCCCCAAGGCAGTGTTCTAGGACCAACTCTCTTCATACTCTACATAAATGATCATATTAAGAGCAACTGCATTCTTTTTGCTGATGATGTAAAGCTGTTCAATACCACAGACAATACCTTCAAAAAGATCTTGACTATGTATCAGAATGGTCAAACAAATGGCAACTTCAAATCTCAACAAATAAATGCTCTGTCTTACATACTGGCAAAAAAAATCAGAAATAAAATACAAGCTGAATAGTCAAGATCCTGTTGATGATCCAAGCTCTGTAAAGGACCTTGGAATACTCATCTCTAATGATCTAAGTGCTAGAGCCCACTGTAACTACATAGCCAAAAAGGCATTAAGAGTTGTTAACCTAATCCTACATAGCTTTTTCTCTGGTAATATCACACTACTAACTAGAGCATACAAAACATTTGCTAGACCAATACTCGAATACAGCTCATCAGTCTGGAACCCACATTATGTATCTGATATTAGCATAGTTGAGAAAGTCCAGAAATATTTCACAAGAAGAGTTCTCCACTCCTCTACTCATTATAGAATACCTTATGCCACCAGACTTGAAATTCTAGACCTAGAAAACCTTGAATTACGCCATCTTCGGTCTGATCTAAGTATAGTATATAAAATCATACATTGCAATGACTTACCTGTCAATGAATACTTCAGCTTCAACTGTAACAATACAAGAGCACACAATAGATACAAACTCAAGGTTAACCGCACCAAACTTGATTCCAGGAAATACGACTTCAGCAACAGAATGGTCAATGTCTGGAATACTCTACCTAACTCTGTGGTTTCTTCCCCAAACCCCAAAAACTTTAACCTTAGACTTTCTACTATTGACCTCACCCCTTTCTTAAGAGGTCTATAGGGGGTGTGCATCAGTGCACCAACGTGCCTACCATCCCTGTCCTATTGTTTCTTTTATTTTTCTTCTATGTACCCATTTCATGTATTCATAACTATGTATATACTTATACTTATTATCTTGTAAGCGATTGACAAATCAAATAAATAAATAAATAAATAAAAATAAAAAAAGATTCAGACAGCCTGAACTCCAACAGCGATGGAGCTCCCCTTATCTCTGGGTAGCTTTCTCCAGAGAAGTGGGGACAGAACTGAGGAAACTCACTCTCAGGATTCTGAATGATGACGTGCCCTGGGCCTGGGACCAGGAATTCCAATATTAATATTAGAATAGCTGTCACACTATAAACCTGAGAAAATCTGGCTCTTTCAAAATAGGCATCTTTCCCAAATTCCAAATTTCAGCACTCAAAATTTATTTATTATTATTTATTTAAAACATTTATACAGCACATTCTGGAGGGCTTCAGCATGAAACTGAAAGCTTGAAATGCTAAACCTCTGGTCCCAGTGACCACCTTCGATTGGATCCTGCAACATTATCCTGGGACGTTTGTCATTTATATAGCTGCCCATCTTTCGGCCAACTCTGAGAGGCTCCCAATCAAGAATTAAATCAGCAACAATCCTCTCTAGTCCATATTTGGGCCTCACAACTTGTTATGAATATGTCTTTGCTGTTGTGTTCTGGGTTCAGAGAATCAATCAGGCACCAATCTTCTTATAATCTGCTGCATCCTAGAGAAGCCACGGAAAATTCAACCTGTTGATTCTATTGTATGATTATATGTTCATGTTACATTGCTGGGTATTAAGGCTCTGTTATTCTGACAAACTCCTGCCAGATTTTTTAGTACCTCCCCCAGGAATTTCCCTCCTTCTTTTCCTGCGGTATGAAGTTCAAGATTGGGATACCAATTGATAGTTGTCATTCTCTAGTGCCTATTTACTACATCCTGTTTGTCTTCTGCAAAATATTCTATGGATTCCTGTTTTTCCACATATGTTCTGTGTCATTTTCAGAAAGCTAGAAATTGTTTTCTCCTGTGTACCTGCTTTTTTCACCAAAATAAAATGATGATTATAGTTCAGTTTTTTTTCCAGATTGGCACTGAATTAAAGAAAAGTTTATGTTTTAATATTTCTTCCCTTTAAATGTTCATATGGTATACCTCTATTTTGACCACAATATCTAAATAACTGAAGACCTATATTTGGATCATTTTTTGCTGCTGGCCACACTGATCCAAAACTAGTTGGAAAGCCTCCATTTATTCCATTATCCATGGCTGTAGAAAGGTATACATGGAAAACTCTGAACAATGGAATTAGATGTGCAAGATGCACTGGCTAGTTATGAGGATATGAAAAGCTAATTATTATCTAAATGGGAGAACACAATCATGATCACCTGATCCAGTCCTACCAATATAAATAACAGCCTATCTCTGTTTTAGGCATCAACATTTGGTACAGTACCATGAAGACATTTGATAGCTTCCTTCTTATAGGGTTTCTTGTCCTTTGGTCAGAGACATCATCTGCATCTGGAACAAGGATTTTCAGAGGTAAGTATCAAAACCTACATTTCCAAACTTAGGTCAGAGTATTGTGTTTGTTTCAATTAAAGATGTAGATATTTTATTGTAATATGGTGAGTAGGCAATATATAGCTTATGTAAAACTGTAGATGGGCTCTGGAGGAAAATATCAATCCATTATGCTTAGATCTGAACTCATGGTGGTATGTTTTGGAAGATAGAAGCAAGAACATTACTACAAAATGTGACCTGCTAGCATCCCTTTTGTGGCTTCAGATCCATCTCAGTTGATGAGTTCATATGTCTGAGACCTGTTTTGTATTTCAAAGGGTAAGATAGTTGAACTAAGCTTTTTATATGCTAAAAAAATGCATTTAACCACCAGAAACTCCTGAATTCCACTGCCAAAATGTGCCACCTCATGCCTGCTATGACCCTTGACAGGAATTAAATTCCCTTTATTTAGTATAATTTGATGGATTAGGGAATAGCATTGGATGGGTGGAGTATGTTATTAGAAGTTTAATTATTCTGGGTTCAAGATAATTAAAAAAATAAAGTAGCATAGTTACTATTCTGTAACCACACTCTGGGAGGGCTTGAAAAGGATCAGCTTTTCTCCAGTTTTGGTTTTAGGGAGGAACAAAACAACAGAAGTGCTAGAATGTCCCAGTCTGATATTCTGGTAATTATAATGTAGCATACAAAATAATGTTATCTTCATTATGAAATTGGCATTCAACATGAATGTACGTTCCATTGATGAGGAGTTTTGGGGACTCCAATTACAGTCCAAAATAATCTGCTCTTAAGGTTGAAGGTTTTGTGGTTTATGTGAGGAAAGCTTCAAGATGGAATACTTCTGGCACAGGTTTTAGCACTCAAGTTGAATTCAAGAAGCATTAACATGCGACCTTGTGTTCAATGTTGCATCTTTTTTCCCCCTGTATTGTACTGTAGAGAAACCAGGATTGTGTCCATTCATTCGTGAAAAATGTCGGATGCTCAATCCACCCAATGACTGTGATTATGACTTCGAATGTGGTGGTAACCTGAAGTGTTGTGAAGGGATATGTGGAAGAGAGTGTCTTCCACCAGTATACGGTACGGTGTGCACTGAGATTATGGTATTATAAGATATGAGAAAGACAAGATTTTGCCAATGATACTAGGACTGATCTATACATGAAAGACATAGACTATTCCTACAAAGGAAAATGAGCCTGAAAATAGGAATTTCCAAAGTGCAATTCTAATTGGAGTAGAAGAGACATAATGGTATACAATGGTGTATAACTATTGGTTCAGAAGGGTACTTTTTATTAGCTTTACACTATGACAACAAGACATGATGTTTGAACATCATACTTCTAAAGCCTATCATGGGCATCATAGTTTATGACCTATCAGGCATTCTGATTTGTGTGAGTTTTTCCTTACCAGTAATGTTTCTTGTGAATTCTCATTAATTCCATGAGCATAAATAGCCACTATGCACATAATCACTCCAAGGAAGCTTGGGATTAGGTGTTAATCTTTGTCTTATGCCTGCATTGACAAATGAGTAATTCACATTCATATTATTCATATAATCTTGATCAGCAGAGTCACTGTTATTGATTATGGCACAATACTGCAAAAATGAAGCAATTGATATATTTCTAATTAAGAAATATATTTTAAAGTATTTACAACCTGTCTTTTCATTTTGACAAGGGTTCTTGAGATTGCTTACATTTAAAATTGAGTATTAAATAAGTACAATAAAATCTTAGAGCCCTAAACCATTAGTATAAGAGTCAGGACTATGAAATTCAACATGGACAATATACCTGATAGCAAAAAAATGTGGTCCATCCCAAAGGATTTTTTTTTGAAATAATGAGTCATTTGAATTGTTCCTTTGAAAGTATTTGAAAGTAGGGCCAATCATATTTTGGAGTGATATGATTTCAAATGCTATTACACCTAAAGATGTATAATTAGTTCTCACATTCAGGGAAGAACACATATTTAAGGCTAATGCCAGCTTAGCTACTACCAAACTAAATATAAAAAGAAGTATCCCAGTGTTAGCCTGACTTCATCTTGGATTTTCCTTATAGGGCAATTTATTATTGACCTTGTATATTAGAAATGGTGCAATGTGGTGGTGCAGTGCTTAGAAAATTGCAGACTAACTCTGCCCACAGTCTGGATTTTGATCCTGAGGGGGCTTGAGGTTGACTCAGCCTTCCATCCTTCTGAGGTTGGTAAAATGATGACCCAAATTGTTGGGGTCAATATGCTGACATTGTAAACTGCTCAGAGAGTGTTGTAAAACACTATGGAGTAGTACATAAATCTAAGTTTATTGCTACTATGTTGTAATATATTCCAGATTCTTTTGCAATAAACACAGTTATGAATCCAAATGTGTTATTATTTAAATTTTTCATTTATGCTTTTGTGGTTTTCTAGTTTCTCAGGTATTTTCCAGAACTGTAAGATGTTACAAAAATAATCCATATTTTATGTACTGGGACTGCTAAAAATCAATAATATAATCTTATCTGAGCACTGGATTCACTGGAAAACATATTAAACCATGGTAAGTGGCTATGTGGAGCAGGTATTTCCAGTAGCAGACTCACAACCTTGTACAGTTTTGTTCCCTTTGAGTTTGTGTAATACATTTGCTATGTTCAAGAGACACATGCATTAGGTGCACCTTGGATAAACTCAAAAAGGAAAAGTAGCAACAAAGTCCTTAGTATTTGGATGGGATACCACCAAGAAACCCTTGGGAATAGACTTGATCAGATGTTAGAAAACCATCCTAGAAGAACTCAATGGCAAATCACTTCCATATTGTTCCCAGGAAAACAACCTGGATGTGTCCATGTCACAACCAGGTCTGAAAAGATCCTTCATCTTTTCAAAACTCTTTCATTCTTCAAAGGTTTTTAAAAAGAAAAGAAAAAAGCTCATTTTTTTTGCTTGTACCAGTAACATTTTTAGTAGTTCTACTATATTTCTACTATATTTAGCCTCAACTGCTCTTAGGCAGGTGTTTTGCTTTTTATTGTTTTAGAATTAGTTTTTAGTTATGTCACTATTTATTTATTTGCTTTTTTGATTGTTTGTTTGTTTGTTTTCAAGATTTATAAAGCCACCCAGTTTAAACAATGGGATTCTGGGTTGTGTACAACATAAAAAACAAACAATAAATCACAAAAGAAAAAAATCACCATACAACAATAAATATAAAATGTAAAGCATAAAAAGGCAACCAGCAAATAAAGGGGATTCTCATTCAAATGTTCCCTAATGCTTGGGAGAAGAGCAAGGGCAACCACCAAAAAGTAATATCTCCTAAGTCCCATAAATTGACAAGTTTTAAAAGAGGCAATCTGAAGCGTATTCTCCCTGTGGACAGTTTTTGCTATTCAGTGTTACAGATTAGAAATAAAAACCATACCTTTCAAACAGATTTTGCAAACTGCATAACCCACCCAATCAATTTAGACTAGTTTCCAACCTATATTTCTAGAGTGTAATGATAGCCTTTAATTCAACAGATGCCTTGTTTTTTCCTTTTAGGATAATGACCTGCTACTCTGAAGGATATCTAACATCAACAGTGCTTCACCCACGCACATCCTTGCAGTCATCTCATCTGCAGAAGGAAAATCCTTTTGGATGATTTGTTGATTGGCATCTTCAAAAAATAATCAACATGTTGTAGTACTTAAAGTGGTGGACTAGATTCAAACAGAAGTGATGTTTACTTGATGCTAACAGGATAATCTACTTCAAAAGGCTGTTGTGCAGAAAGAAATGATAATGTACATGTATGTATGTATAAACACCCCTGCACACACCTATATATATTGGAACTATATTTGAATTACCAAAGGAAAAGTGAGATAGGAATGAAATAAATCAACACGTATGCATATGCATACATGCATAACACATCCACCATGAATATATTCATTGATCCAAAACCATTGCAAACCACAATAATTTAAAATACAAGGCAAAATAAAACAATGGTATGAAAAATTACCAATAAAAGCATCTTGTACATTTAAAAGAAAATGTTAAAACATTGTTAAGTATCACTGGAAAGTTAGAATGAG
This sequence comes from Pseudonaja textilis, assembly GCF_049901715.1. NCBI lineage: Eukaryota > Metazoa > Chordata > Lepidosauria > Squamata > Elapidae > Pseudonaja > Pseudonaja textilis. Next base: position 24,973,612 of record NC_141992.1, on the reverse strand, counting down.
GAGATAGTAGTCAAAAGTGTTACAAAAAAGGGTCTTTTATCTTAAGAGTGGAAAAACATTACAGAGGTCAATGATGATAACAGAAAAGATCTAATAACCTGGTCATGGCTCTCTTCCCTGGTGACCAAGGTAACAAGCCTGTCAATAGAGAGATAAATTTACATCAACTTGTCCTAAACTGATCTGGGCTGTATATGCTGAAGAAGCTAATGGGTCTTTGCAGGGATCACATGAAGCAGGCAATAAGTAGATTCAGCCTATATTACCTCCATAAATTTATAGATACACAAAGATCAATAACTGACCAAAATATTATTTTGCTTTTTATTCCAAATTAAAGATCTTCTGGGTCTATGGAATTATTGACCAATAAAGTTCTCTTTAACCAATTCTCTATTAGTAATAAACTGATTACCGACTAGTGCATGTGTATACAAAGCAGTGTTTTTCAAACTTGGCAACTTTAAAATGTGTGGATTTCAACTCCCAGAATTCTTCAGCTTACATGCTACCATAAATCATAAAATGTTGGAACTGAGAAACTGCACTTTTCCCAGGGAAAAATAAGCTAAACTAGTGTTGTCAATGCTGCCACCAAGATAGGATGACTCTAATACACCTGCATATATTCAGGAATTTGAAGTTTAATGCATCAACAAATGTGACATTTAAAAGAAGTTAAGAGTCACACAACTGTTAGAGCTCATGTCTATAAAAGAGAGACCAAGAAGCCATTATCTGGAACTGACAAAGACACTCATATCAGATAGGTGGCGTAACCAACCTCCTGAGATTAGAAAAACAGATCCCAGAACAGTGAGGGTGCTAGATTTAAAGAGACACCATGAAAATCAAGGTTGTGCCAAGCAATTAGCCCAGCAAATAGCTACACTATAAAAGACTTAAAACAAGGGATTTAAATGGAGCTGCTCTGTCTGTTTTTGAGATAGGTAGTTGGTCAACTCTAGAGAGTCACAAGAGCCTGTTGAATGAAAGGAGGAATGAGACGAGGGCAAAGAACATTCCTTTTTTAATAAAGCTTTGTAGCCTTTGGGTTATTGTGTGCTCATAACTTTTCTGAAAGATTCATGCTGCTCTCTATTTGGTGCCTAAGGCAAAACAGAGAAAGAAGTCTCATTGAACAGTGTGTGAGGTTAAGAGAAAGAAAGGCGAATGCTTGACAATATAAGTGGATTCATATTCATAGAACTAGTCATAAAATTTTGTAACCATGTGCCAATTTATTTGCTACCTACAATTAAATTAATTTTGACTTTAATAATATTTCACAAGACAGCTATGCTGGTGTAGGATTGTCTCTGCTCTCTAAATCATTATTTGACTCTAATTATTCTTCCTTGCTTGCTGAAACACTAAATTGTTCTTTATCCTCTCTAGAAAAAAAAATGCTAATTAAGTTTGAGTTACAGTGTTTTCAAGGACACCTAGCAAAATTATTAAGCATTCATTTAAATATCGTTATGCCTTTTAAAGGCAGGATGTGATCATTAGATAAACGTTGACACTATTATTCAAGACCTTTAATCTCATTATAAATGTTGTTACTAAGCTCATGGAACTTCAGGTTGAACTGCTTATGGTCTTATCTTCAAGGCCTGATAAAACAGGCAGTAAATATGGGAGGGAATAAGCTATTGTTCTCTGGTAAACACAGTTTTTAGGCAGAGATGTAGAACCAATAACATAACACCTAACTATGTGTAACTATGATCAGAACAAGTATAAAGAACAATACGTGGTTAGCAGTGGTGGGATTTTTTTACTACTGGTTTTGTGGGCGTGGCTTGGTGGGCGTGGCAGGGGAAGGATACTGTAAAATCTCCAGTCAGAGGTGGTATTTGTCAGTTCTCTGAACTAGTCAAATTTTCCGCTACCGGTTCTCCAGAATTGGTCAGAACCTGCTGAATACCACCCCTGGTGGTCAGACACAAAGACAAGGGCATTTGAAAATGCTTAAAGGAATGTCACATATGTAGAAGATCAAGACTGTTCTCTATTACTTTACAGAAGCAAAGTGATTACCATCAAGTGATTTTCAACTCCTAGTAACCATATATCTACATTTTTGATGGTTATCTATTCCTAACCTGTTCTTTCAGATGTTCCAATAGGGCCTCCATTGCCACTGTAATTGCTGTTGCTTGTTGCTGGTTATCCTCTTCTCTTTCCTTCCATCTTTCCCAGCACTGAAGCTTTTTCCAGAGCACTGGATCTTCTATAATTTTTCCAAATGAACCTGGTCATCTGGGCTTTGACTGAGAATTCTGGGTTGATTTATTCAATGATCATTTGTTTGTTTTCTTGGCTGTCCATGACATTCTCATGAATCTTCTCAAATCCAAAGACCTGTTTCTTTAAAGTTCAACTTTCACTTCCATAGAGTATCACAAGGAATGCATGATTTGCATGATTCTGGTCTTTGTAGGTATAGACCATAATAGAATTTAACTATTTTTTCCAAGCCTTCATGACTGCTTTACTGAATGCTAACCTATGGTGTGTTTCTTGATTGCTTATTTCTTGACTGCACATGGCTGATCTTAAAAGATCAAACGTAAAAGATCAAATGTAAAAATCATTTTAAGTCATAGAAAAGAAAATTCTGCTTGACCATCAAGAAAATTTCTAACAAATTACAAATGGAGAAGCTAGATAAGTTCAAGGAAAGTCTGGGTAGCCAATTTAAATTGAATTATTGTACTAAGGAGTTATTCTAGTTTGGGGAACAGGTTGATTTTAGCTATTGTTAGTATTTTAAGTATTTTTTTTTATAAAGAAAGAGGACAAAAATTAATTTGGATTACTGTATTGACTCATATATTGTACTCAGAAGTCTAGAAAGCTTTTTCCAATACTATGATTCTGACTCAGTTAAAATATAAATAATGCAAACAAATAAAATTCATTGTAGCCACAAAGCTAAAATAATTTTTCTACCAAGCAAATTAACATACGCTTAATTTTATTCATTTGAAGAAAATTTTTCTATCTAGTTTATTTATATACATGCTACACAATCTTAATAGGATAGTGTACTAGAAAAAATGTTAGGACAAATCTCAAAATTAATGAATAAAATAAATGAAACACAAAACTTTATGGAATCATTCTGTTTCATGCATATATTTGGTCTTCTGATTTTGCAAGGTTCTGAAGTATGTTGAAGGATAAGGCAAGGTCTTTCTACAGGAGATACTATCATCTGTGCTATCCATGGTCTAACTGGGAATAACCATTAATAGTTAAGGCACTTAGACAATGCAGTGATTGTCAAAGGCCAGGTATCTAAAAGGCACTTGATTCCTGTTCTCAAACCCATAATTAACACTATTTAATAATAGGGTACTGGCCATATTTTTGACTGATTTAGGTCATAGATCAGATATCAATTCTTCAAAAATAAATGGGATATAGGTGAAGTAAAAATAAGAGATTGAAGGACGTATTTCTGACAAAGATGAAGTATGATTCTTTCCTTTTATGAATCAATCCCTCCCCTTTAGAAACTTGAATATAAACCTGGTTCAATTTTAAACATTTGGACCTAGTCTCTGAATACATTATGAAGATCACATGTGCTTTCCTCCTTGTGGGATGCCTGACCCTGTGTACACAGTTGCCATCTGCTTCTAGCATTCCTCCAAAAGGTAAGTTCTAAAGAAACTAACTTTAGTTATTTGTTTTCTACTTAAATTACACTTCTTAACAAAGTTGTGGTAAGGAGTGTTCGGTTTCAGTTAGTCTATAATGCCCTTCTCTAAAATACCCTTTCTACTTCCATTTCATCCCATTTTATCCAGAATTTCATTGTCATTGATATGTTTGGATTCTTTTTGGAGTATCCTTTGCTCAGTTTCTAAATATATTTTCTGGTTAGGGAACATTTTTAAGGGTTAGGTTAAAAGGACATCGTCTTCCATAGTAATCATAAATAATCTAGAAATTATTTATTCTGCCTGAAATAGAGTTGCCAGGTAGCTGAACAGGCAAAGAAGGACGTGAGCAATTGAAAAGGAGGACATACTAATTATTTAACTTCCTTAGAATCTGCAACAAAAATTATAGTGAGAAACAAAAAAGAAGGCCTACTGGTAAATGAAATTATTTTTCCAGTATCAGAAAAACTGATTTTCTAGCCTTAGGAATGTGGTAGAACCAGTTAAAGGCAAAACCAGTTAAGGTATAACATTAAGGCCTTGTCATTTGAGGCAGCAAACCAATGGGAGGGTACTAATCAACTAGTTAGGATCACAAGCAAAGCTGGTTAACTTGCAATTAATACTTATTAGGGATAGGGATGTGGTGCTCAGTGGCTAAGATGATCAGAAAGGTCAGCAGTTCTGTGGTTCGAATCCCAAGCACTGCATAATGGAGCGAGCTCCCATTACTTGTCCCAGTTTCTGCCAACCTAGCAGTTCAAAAGCATGTAAAAATGCAAGTTGAAAAATAGGGACTACTTTGGTGGGAAGGTAACAGCATTCCACACACCTTCAGCATTTAGTCATTCCAGCACATGATCACGGAGATGTCTTTGGACAGTGCTGGCTCTTCAGTTTTGCAACAAATATGAGCACCGCCTCTAGAGCTGGAAACAACTAGCACGTAAGTGCGAGGGGAACCTTTAACTTTACCTTGCTTATTAGGAAAGCACTACATCATGGAGAAAAACTGCTCAAGAAGAAATGCCTTGTTAGATGCTTAAAAAGCAGGATGATATTTTATTTTTAAGCCTATACTGGCCAGACAAAGAACATAAGGACACAAAGGAGGACTTTTTGATGCTTTGACATTTGGCAGCCCTAACCTCGGCCCATTTCTAATTCTCCGATATTTCATTCTAGCACTCCCAACTCCATTGTACTCCATTCCACTTTTCTCCTCTCCCAACTGTAATTCAACTTTTTATGGCTCCTCTACAAACCAAGGTCTGATTGACCTGTGATTGTGTTTATTTATTTAAGTGCATTTGTATGATCGATTATCTTGCAAATAGTGATTCTAGGTGGCTGACAGAATTAAAAGAAGTTTTAAAAGACGTAATCATTGTAATATACATACAATGACAGCCAAAAAGATAATGGTTACATCCATAACAAGTTTCCCATGGGCATCCTTAACCTCCTGATTCCCATGCATGAGAAAACAGCTTTGTCTTAAGGCTTTCTGGAATACTAGCAGAGTTGGGGCCAACCAGATCTTAGGGACTCTGGTATTCCAGAGGGCAAGTGCTGCAACAGAAAAAGTCCATTTCCTGCTTCCATCAGGTGACATTCCCTTATAAATGGAACATGGAGCATGCTTCTGGTTGAGCCTAGTGAACCAGGTTAAAATAAAAATAAAAACAAGATCATTCCACAAATAATCTGATCTCATGCTCTTGGATTGCACTTGGAAGAACACTGGAAGCCTGTGCAGAAGAGCAGAGATATCAAGAGCATAGTGAGATATTCCCATAACTGATCAAACTACTTTACCTGGATCCAGATGCTCTTCAAGGGCAAGAATAAGTGACTGTGATCAGCATCTCCTGATCTAGAAAGGAAACAATTGACATACAGGTTGCAAGAGATATCAGGAGGCACTTATTCCTTGGTCAATTCCCAAGTAGTCTACTACAATCTACTCTGCAAGGGGCTGCCCTACTCCAAAAGAGATCTGGAGATTTGACATCTTTAGTACTGGCCAGCCCAAACAAATTATCAAAAACACAACCAATACGCAATTTGAAGGTTCTCTAGATTCATGACTTCCGTCTAAGGAGTTGGTGGCAGCTGTGACCACCTTAGGGCAAGGCGGATTAATGCCCACAGTAATCAGTCTTGCCTGAGCTGAGTGGAAACCTGTTCTTCCTCATCCAGGCCATTATATACCATTCATCAAAAAAATGAGTGTCACTTGATTGGTGTGGTATTAAGAAGCATGTCTGAGTACCTGTTCTGACCCAGGCTTCCTGAGACCATAATTAAGTATACACTTACTCCAAACAACTCTCTTTTTATTTCACCGCTGGGAATTATGTTTATTCCCAGACTGTAATAAGTCCCAAACAGTGTCTCAAGATAAGCACCCATCTTTATCTCCTTTGAATTGCTGCCAACAACTAAAATGTCAAATTAACAAATTTCCCCAGACTCCCTGACTGGCCCATGCTCTTCCCCACTGTCCGACTCTGCTGCCATCTCCGCAGGTTGCCAGCGGACCACAAAAGCTACCATCTTCCTTGCATGTCAGCAGAGGACCTTTCCTAGAGGTTTTATATGGATATTTAACAGGAACCTGGCTTATGAGTTGTGTAGATGTTTGACCAAACATAAAGTTTGGTTATGATTGCTTCTTCCATCATGCTGTTCTTAATACAATCTTGTGCTTGCTTCAACAGCACATATACTAATGAAATTTAATTCTATGGTTAGAAACATAGCAGACAGCAGGTGAAAGCCATGTACTGATTAATGCTGTGCTCCACTGGAGGAAATGAATACATTTATGAGGAAAATTAATACATAATGGAAGAGGTGGAGTCACAATATTTAGTTTTAGATGACAGACTTTTTTTGTTTCTGTTTTGCCTTTCTTTAATAGCAAAATTTCATCTTTCAATCAACAGCATAAAGTGCAAGCACTTAAAGTTGTCCCCCACAAATGAATCCAAGTTACACAAACTAATCTTATAATAAAATGTCTTCTGAATCCTCCATTTCATTTATTTCTTCTGTCTACCCATCCATCTAACAGGCAAATGTCTCATTTAAACATTGCTGTCAGGTACAGTCCCTGAGTATTAACATTTTTGGGTGTGTGTTTTTTTTCAGACAAAATTGGGACTTGTCCCCCACCTATAACTCGATGCATTAAACCAGGAAAACATGCATGTGAGATTGACTATGACTGCCCTGGAATCTTAAAGTGCTGTTATCGCAATTGTTTCAAGATCTGCCAATACCCAATAGGTATCACCTTTGAATATTGACTGTATTTATTAGATTTATTAATTATTAGAGTTATTAAGGTTCAAGATGAACTCAAAATACCTGAATGTAAATTCTGTGCCAGAAAGAACCCAGGTATGTGGCATCACAGAGACTGTTGGACTGCAACTCCATCTAACTCTACTGATTTGGAGGAAAAGTCAGACATTATTAAATTTTCAATCTGACAATGCACTCTATATTACCCAGTGCTGTTATAATATATAGTATGGCAAAAAAAAGGATTTTACTACACTTTCATTTTTTAAAATATTATTTCTATAGTCAAAGATCAGAGATGATATAATAGGATGTGGAAAAATTCAATATTTGACCACCTTATGTTTTGTTTGATATATTATACAGATTTGCAAACTATATTATTTGCAGGCTACTCCCCACCCATCTTTAAACTCTTTTAGCTACGATTTTAGCTCGATTTTAGCTACTTTTAAGATATATGCCCTTCAACTCCCACAGTTGAACTGGGAGTAACCCAGAGCTGACTGAGGAAATCTGGGAGTTGAAGGCCACACATGTTAAAGTGGCAGAGATTGAGAAATACTATGTTAAGGGGGGAAAGTTGTACATTGGCCCTTGGCTGCTAAGGTCATAAAAATGATACATTTGTTTTTCATTGTGTGTTTTCTCTGTTATAGAGAAACCTGGACGTTGCCCATATGTTAAAATAAGATGTATGATGGCTAATCCTCCTAATAAATGTGATCATGATATCCAATGTGAAGGACAGAAAAAATGTTGTGAAGGGGCATGTGGAAGAAGATGCATCCAACCAGGTACTATAGTCCATAAGCTTCTTCTATTGTGTTAAGGAGGGACATGCTAACCCTAGTCAGTGATCAGCTAGCTCATGAAGGTTCTAGACTCAGAATGCTCAAAGCATTCTGAAGATAGAAGGAAACTAATGGAAGAAACAGTAGGATTTTTCCCTTCTCAATGGCAAGGAAAGATCAAATTCTTACTAATGGCAAAAAGGTACTATCTTCCTTTATTGATTGCATTAAATGTTGCCATTATTTTCTGAAGTCAATAATATTTGTTGTCAAAAACCAACATTAGCCATGATAACAATCTAACTGTTCTTTACAATAGATCTATGGTTCGATTATATCTATGGTTTGTGGCTGAATAACATCTTCCTCAATTCATATATTGAACTATAATTCCCAAATTCCCAACTAAGACATCAGTTCATCCCCAATGTGTTTAATCAGGAAGGAAAGATATAATTTCCTTCAACTAGTGTTGACTTGGTTTTAACACTATAGTTTCAAATGGAATAGAGGAAGACAGCATCTTAATATCATTCTTCTTTCTTTTTGTTTTAGAACAATGTATTATATTTATTATTTGTAGATATTGCACTGCAAATCTACATTGGTACAAATATAGTAAAGGATAGCATTTTCTAATTATGAAATTAAATGTGAACTTTTTCAAGTGTAGAATTCCTGCTTAATTGTGCTTGGTAGGCTCTCAAACCTTGTTCAGGAGGCTTTTGAAGGCTAAATTAGTTAAGATTTAACATCCTCTTACTCTCAGTATTGAATATAAGTGCCTGTCATTTATAAACATAGCATTTATTGTACTAGATCTTTCTCTCTTTTTTTTTAGTCTAACTTCTTGCTTCATTGATGGACATCAACAACAGACCTCAACATTCAGCTGAGAAATATTCTTTTTGAATGAATATCAAGAATTTATTAATCAAGAATTTTAGAAATTACTTATTCTACAAGTCTATAGCCAGGAAAAAGTTTTAAGGATGAGTCTCCAGCTATGTGATATCATTGATCATTTCCATCTGTAGCTTCCACATATATAAACATACTGTGTCAAATAAATTTATAGAGTAACATTCTATTGCTGCATTATTGAAATAAATGAAATAGATAATTATGTTTCTAGAATTTTTATCAAAATTATTTTCATTCTAGTGCATCTAACTGTTGGATGAAACACCTTTTGTAGGAAGAGTTTGGGGTGGTGGTGTGAAATAGTTTGAATCTAATCTGGTTTAAACTGTATACTTGGATGAAGTTAGAATTGTATTATTATTTACAATAAACAATTGAATCCTGCAGCCATGACTCTCTTCCTTCTTGTGAGGATATATGGATGTTCCATTGCTTCAGAATTTGGTACTGTTGCAATAAATGTAAAAAGTATGAACATCATTCATTTATGGCATTTATGCTGTATGCCAAATAATCTTCCCTTCACTTTCTGTAACATTATAAGAATACTAAGAATGATATATGATTGGTTGATGTGTGCCATAAATAAGATAGGTTTCTCTTTAAATGGGAAACCTTTGATTACATCCAAAACAGTGTTGTTGAAACTGATTTTCTAACAATTACTTCCACCTTTACATCAGAAGAATGTATACAAAAATAAAAGGATGAAAAGGAGCATTTGTGCCTACAGATTTAAATGTACTTTTGCTGGTAGCAATCAACTTCTGTGCTTTATAATCTTGTTCAACACAAGAGCTGTTGGAAAAACATCATAGAAATAAATCTTACCATTTCAACAAAGTAAAAAGCTAGTTTAGGTCAGATAAAATTTGTTTTCCATTTATCTAGGCATTATTGATTATGACAGCCAATTAGCTGCTACAGTCTGAGAAGAACCATTACTTATCTGCTCTTCAGGTATGAACAGATTTGTAAGCTGATATCAAATATAGTGATGAATTAGTCTATAGCTTAGATATTTTAAAATGAAAATGTCTATGCTCTGACTTGATATCATCCCCAAAATCTGACATAAGGTGGGAAGATTATTTTTTAAAGTCAGTTGACTCAGGAACTGCCCACAAATCATACCGTCAGTGGTATCTCAATCACAGAACTTTAGATGAGAAAGAAACAATTTCATGTGTAATGTTTTTTATGGAGGTTGACAGTGGAAAAGCATTCTCTATGTTCTTTATTATGACATACGTAGCTGTGCTGTAACTGTGGTGGTACATGGCCCCCAGTACCAAATGGGCTTTCCATTTGAACTGCTGGGGTGCTGGTGAGTTTAAATGGGCTTTAAAGCCAAATGGGCTTTTCATTTGATCTACCTACTCAGTATATCAAATGTGGAAAGCCAAATGGGCTGCTGAACGCCCAGATACAGGCAGTTACATAGATGACCCCACATAAAAGGGGCCAGGTTTTGACCTTCCTTGCCAACATTGGTCAACTCTGAACAGGATCCGTACCCAACATGGTATCTGCCAGGACTCATCGTTTAAGTGGGGTCTTGTCTCTACCCCTCAGTGTGACTGTGGTGCACCTCGACAAAATATCCATCACATTGTGTCCAAATGCCCATCAAGAGTTTACACTGGCCCAATGACTGATTTTTTTTCAACATAGACATAGACCACCCTGTCCTTGAATGGCTGGGTGGACTGGACATTAACATTTGCCATATTCTAAATAAATAAATAATAAATAAGATGAGAAAGAGATGGGTGACCTTAGTTTAAGTATTTTTCCACCCTAAATCTTTAGGGCCCCTAAGAATGATCTTACCTACCTGATTGGTTTAAGGGCTACAATAAACTTCTCCCTAGATCACAGGTGTCAAACTCGCAGTGTCACATTGCTGTCACATCACATTTTGTGATGGTTTTTTTCCCTTCATGGAGCTGAGGTGGGTGTAGTCTGCACAGTTTTGACACCCCTGCCCTAGATACTGTTCATCATAGCTATTTCAAACCAGTTAATTGAAAAGCACCAGTGTTCCTTTGTATTATCTCTTCTCCTTCTCCAAAGACCACTCAAATTATTTGCCTATAATTCACCACAGGTATTAATTTCTGTGAGCCTGTTTGCTGTAGTAGTTAAAGGAACCAGACTAAGAGAGAGAAATCTAAATTCTCATCCTCCCTTAAGTATATAGCCATCTGGGTGAATTTGAACCTCTTATTTGTTTATGATTATGATACCTCAGTTCAGGTTGTCTTCATCCTCCACAACTGAATAATTTGAAACATTTATACAAATTTGATTTGAAAAAACCCAAAGGAAGAAAGAGAATATGCTTAAAGGCATATAACACAAAGATTCCTGTACTGGTTTCTATAAACTTAGGGAAAGGGAGTGTTACCATATACATAACAGTTGGACTTTTCTGCAAAGATCACCCCATTTCTTGGATAAAACAACTAGAAAGCACCTATTTATATTTTTTTCAATCTAACAGTAACAAATCAATGCTTAACACAAGTATCTACTTCGCAAGCTGAGGATCCAGTTGCACAAAATAATGTGGCTGTTTTTGTCAAAGCAACACAATGAAACTATTTCACCATATTTAAGTAAATACTTGATGTGCTTTAACTAATCTTCTGTGCATACATGTAGATACACAACAGACGTTTCAATTGAAGTGATGTAGCAAGGCAAAACAAACTCAGCTTAACACTCCCCTTAGAAGTAAACTCCTTCATTTGTCTGTGTTTTTGGTGCTATTTCACGATTTGGGTCAAAGCAGTGTTTTGTAAAATAAAACATTGCAGTGTTGTACAACTCTAATTTTATGCCCACACTTTGAGAGAACAGTATCTGAATCAAAACCTGATTCAGTCTACTGGTATGTGGTTCTGGAGGAGTCCAGGGGTGGGATTCTCCCAGTTTGGACTGGTTCAGGGGAACCCTTGTTCCACTGATCAGCTGGCTCCAAACCAGTTCACATATGAGGACCCACCTGCCCACCCCTGCTCTTTCCAGTGCTTTATTTCCTGGTTTTAGAGCACAGCTGATTCGCGCAGCAAAGTGTTTTCTTCACAGGGGTTGCAGTAGAAGGTAAGAGAGCTTTTTTAAATGAGGAGCACGTGCGCAGAGCGCACATTTGGTGCATGCACAAGCAAAGTACATGTGCATGTGAAAAGTGCACACTCACCAAACTGGTTGTTACACCAGTTGAATCACACCCCCGGAGGGGTCCTTGGTTTGTTCTCTAGAAGACAAATGAAAGACCTTCATGAATAAAAGGATTAATATTCTGTTGAGACTTTGTCAGCCTTTTCAGATAGGAAACATAACCAGATAAGCTCATTCTACTTGTAGCACTGAAAGGTTACGCTAACAAAATCTTGCAAGCCTAAAAGTACAGATCTCCTGCACTCTCCTTAAGAGCCAAAGAAGGTTGGAAAGGTTTTTCCTAATCTCTTTCTCTGCCAATTATGTAGCTGTGGACTATGCCTTCTCTTATCTAACCATTCCCTGGGAAGCATTTACTAGCCCCGTTTCTCATGGGTTTTTCTCACATACCTTACAGATTTTTACTAGCAAGGCATGCATCTTACGTTTAAATGTAACCAGCACAATCAAAAAGCAGGTTTGGGGAAAATCCTGCCATTTTAGACAATTTAGTTGAACTGAACTAAATTCCTCTTCCTTATTGTTTTATTTTTAATTTTCTGGGATATTTCACAAGAAGATATATTTGAACATATACACTGTTATGTCCTGAGGACTCAAGGAGTTCTCACTCAGGTCCACTCACTTACGTGGGCGTTATTTCCCCCATTCCCATTGGTTGGTCCTCCCCAGCAGCCAGCTATAAAAGCAGGCTGCGGGACCCAACCAGTTGCTGATTGCTGCGAGCCAGTTCCTGGTTTGGCAAGCACGGTCAGCCCTTTATTGTAAAATAAAGTATTGTTGCACTCATGCTCTGGTCAGCCTCTCATTGCTCAAACTTAACACTGGCGACGAGGATGGGATGGCTACCAGAAGCACCTTGCAACCGCTGAGTCACTAGCCACCGATCCGCAGCCCAGAGAGCGATCGGCTGGCGATAAGGGAAACGCTGATCCGCAGCCAGAGAGCGGTCAGCCAACAAAACGAAGCGATCAAAAAGAGCAAAACGCGCTGATCCGCAGCCAGAGAAAGCGGTCTGATTCAAAAGTTAGAAGCATCTGTGGCCGCTTGTTAGCCCCGCTACGGGAAAGTGAAGCGCTGCGAGCCGCAGCCGCTCTGCAATTGGCGCGAAATTCAAACGGGTGTCATTTGAAATTCGAGTCAGTAGGAAACACAGCACAGCGCTGTAGGAAGTCACTAACGCCCACTTTTTGCGCGAATCAAGACACCTCCAACGGCTAGCAGCCAACGTGGTAACCCAGAGAGAAAGAGAGGTAGCAAAAACCTCTCCAGAGCTGATATCACTAGCGTCGTAGTCCCAGAGAGATTTTTTCCGCAGGTAGCCCAGCCGTTCAAGCACCATGAGTTCCAACCCAGTATTCCCGGCGTTTAAACCAGACGAAGAGAAGTGGAATCGATAAGAACCGCTTCAATCATTACATCGATGCGGTCGGCCTGGCGGACGCGAGAGCACCGGAAAAAATCCTATTTCCTAATCTACTGCGGAGCCACCGTTCTGATACCGCCGCAGCACTTTTCGTGGCGCCAGAGAATTAAAAACGTTCCGTGGTCCGAGTTGCTCGAGATCCTCACTAACCACTACGCTCCCAGGCCTTCACAAATCGCCAGGAGGTTCACGTTCCCGTATGAGGAAGCAATCAAGTAAGGAGACCATCAATCAATATATGGCCGCCCTCAGAACAGCAGCCCTGCACTGCGGGTTTGGAACATACCTGGAGGACATGCTCCTCGATCAATTAGTTTGTGGGGTCAAGGATCTCAACCTACAGAGGCGCCTGCTAGCAAAAAAGACCTCAACCTCGCATGCAAGCGGTCGAGGAGGCCCTAGCAGCCGAGCTGCAACGAACTCAGCCACCGAAATTCAGGGCCCAAGTGCCAAGTTGGCATCGTTCCCAGTCCATTCCGAAGAGGTGGAAGCGAGGAAACCCACAACGATGAAAACGACGTCCACCGCCTCGCCAGCGACAGACGATCGCAGGTAGGGGCCAAACAAGAATACACCGGTCCACCCAAGCACATCACACTGTGCCTAGCCTGTGGGGGATCGCATCAAAGGAGCCACCTGCAAGTTTAAAGGAGCCACTTGCAACAACTGCCATAAGAGAGGGCACATCGCGAGAGTCTGCCAAGCCCCTCAAAATGCTGCACACAGACCCCGTCCTCGCACTCGGGACCACAGAGGCAAGTATTAAACTGTCGTACGCACCGCCTTGCCAGGCGTTTGCCACACTGTTAGTAAAATTTCTCTCTCCGTTTCCCTAGAAGGTAAACCGTGCCACATGGAGGTTGACACAGGGTCAGCGCTCTCAATAATCTCGTGGAGCACCCTCAAGAGACTCCATCCCAGCCTATCTACTACCCGACTTCAAAGATGCCAGTTCGGTCTGAAGGACTACCAGGGGAAGGCCATTCCCGTGATCGGCAGAGGCAAGTTCTTTGTCAGTTTTAGAGCTTTTAAAGGCCACCTACCTCTAGTGGTAGTTAACGGCAATCTACCCACCTTATTGGGGCTCGATTGGTTTCCCCACCTCGGCCTAGGGCTAACAGGAGTCCATGCTGTCTCAACCTCAGACACTGACTCCTTATTCGCTGACTACGCAGATGTGTTCAGCGAGGAGCTGGGGTGTTATAATGGAACCCCATCTCGTTCACCGTTGACCCCAGGCAGTCCCAATCAGATTAAAACCACGTAGAGTTCCATTTGCTATTCGACCAAAACTAGACGCTGAATTGGATAAACTACTAAAACAAGGGGTCATTGAGCCAACAGATTTCGCCAAGTGGAGACGCCCATTGTCACACCCTCAAAAAGATGGTAGCCTGAGAATTTGCTCGGACTACAAGACAACAATCAATAAATATTTACAAGTTAGCGCTACCCTGTGCCCGTCATTCAGCACTTATTGCACACATTCGAACCGGGCAGTATTTTTGCTAAATTGGACATGTCTCAAGCATATCAGCAGTTCCCTGTTGATAACCAAACAGCGGAACTTCAGACCATCGCCACTCACAGGGGTGCCTTCCCGATGCAAGCGTCTCCAATTTGGCGTAAGTGTTGCCCCAGGTATTTTTCAATCCCTCATGGAGCGGATTTTACAGGGCCTCCTGGTGTAGTACCCTACTTGACGACATCTTGGTCTCAGCCAGGGACAGACCCCAACTCTTCCAGAGAGTGCGAGCAGTGTTAGAGAGGTTCAGACAGCATGGCCTCAGGTTAAAAAAAAAGAAAATGCGCCATTGCCACTAGACAGGTGGACTTTCTGGGTTATAAAATTGACGCCTCTGGCATTCACCCCCTGGAGTCCAAGGTTAGGGCAATCCACGAAGCTCCCACACCAACCTCCAAAACGGAGCTACAAGCTTTCTTGGGGCTGCTGAACTTTTATGCATCCTTCTTGCCCCATAAAGCCTCAGTAGCCGAACCCCTACACAGATTACTAGACAAAAAGTCACCGTGGCACTGGGGGCACAAAGAAGACCAGGCGTTTAACGCGTCAAATCACTGCTTACATCAGAGGTAGTGCTCATCCAATTCGACCCCAACCTTCCTTTAGTACTGGCAGCAGACGCCTCCCTTTTGGAATTGGGGCGGTCCTTAGTCACAGACTCCCGAATGGCGCCGAAGCCCCATCGCCTTTTTCTCCAGGACGCTCTCGGCCACGGAGCGAAATTACAGCCAAATAGACAAGGAAGCCCTAGCAGCTGTTGCAGCCGTGAAAAAGTTTCACGAATTCCTTTGGCCACTTCTTGAACTGGTCACCGACCATAAGCCCCTCCTGGGCCTACTGGCCGGCGACAAACAGACGCCTCAAGTCCTTTCCCCTAGGATGACAAGTGGACACTTTTCCTAGCGGCCTACTCATACAAACTTATTCACCGCCCGGGCAAAACTCTATCCCACCGCCAACGCCCTCAGTCGCTGCCCCTTACCCGCTCCGGCTGAAGACCCAGCTCCTGTCAACGCCATTTTCGAAATCACCCAGTTGGACCTGCCCATCACCGCCCTTGACATCGCCGCTAAAACCAAGGCAGACCAAACGCTCGCCCAGGTGCTCGACTGGGTGAGGAGGGGGTGGCCGGGAGGCAACGTTGATAACAAATTTGCACCCTTTAAGACTCGCATGCAGGAGCTGTCCAGTTTGCAGGGTTGTCTACTGTGGGGCACTCGAGTGGTCATTCCGACCTCGCTGCGTACCCAAGTCCTGGAGGCGTTGCACGAGGGACACCCCGGCATCGTGAGAATGAAGGCATTAGCACGCAGCTACGTGTGGTGGCCGGGTCTAGACGAGGACATTGTCAATTGGGTAAGTTCCTGCAGCATTTGCCAGGAATCCCGTCCTGCTCCCCCATTGCCACCCCTACCAGATGGGAGCGCCAGCGCCCTTGGTCTAGAATCCATATCGATCTGGCCGGCCCCGTGCATGGAAAGATGTTCCTAGTGGTCGTGGACGCTTATTCCAAGTGGATAGACGTGGCACTGCTATCCACGACCACCACACTAGCAATCACCAACGCGTTAACGCGCCTGTTCGTTACACATGGACTGCCCGACTCCTTGGTCTCCGATAATGGCCCACAGTTCGCATCAGTAGAATTCAGCCGTTTTGCAGCCAACCTAGGCATTCGCCACATTTTCACAGCCCCATTTCACCCTGCCAGTAATGGGTTGGCTGAAAGGGCCGTCAGGACCACCAAAGAGGCCCTCGCTAGGTTTGGCAGAGATGACTGGCACCACAAACTCTCACGATTCCTGATGAGCCAGCACTCAACCCCTGTGCAGTCACCAATAAGTCCCCAGCGGAACTTCTGATGGGCCGGCGCCTGAGGACTGTATTGGATAGACTGCACCCACAATACTGCCCTGACTCTCCCTCGCTTCTACTTCGGGGTTAGACATTTTATGTTACAGGAGCCGATATTCGCAAGGAATTTCGCTGGGGACCCACTTTGGATTCCAGGCGAGGTCATCGCCGTCACCGGGCCGAGATCATATAGAGTCAGGCTGGAGGATGGTCGCGTCTGGAGGAGACACATAGACCAACTCAGAAGGTGCCTCAGCAACCTCGCCAACGAGAACCCAGAGTCTCCAGTCGAAAGGGAACCGTCTCATCCGCCACCCAGCCGCATCGCACCCAGCGACCAGTCTGCGCCAGCGGTCGTCCCGGTCAGCCCAAACTCAGACAACAGCGCCCAGAGAGCTGACCAGCCTGATCCGACCCACGAGACCTCGACCCCAGTAACCAACCCGGTGGTTTCCGAGGATGCCCAGTCCAGAGAGAGTGTTGGCGACACTATGCCGGCTCAACCGTCACAGACTGATACCGAACAGACAGACAATGTTCCCGAGTTGCGCCGCTCCGGGCGCCAACACAAAACCCCCGTCTACCTCAAGGACTATGCATGTTCGCATCTGGGGGGAAGGGGTGTTATGTCCTGAGGACTCAAGGAGTTCTCACTCAGGTCCACTCACTTACGTGGGCGTTATTTCCCCCATTCCCATTGGTTGGTCCTCCCCAGCAGCCAGCTATAAAAGCAGGCTGCGGGACCCAACCAGTTGCTGATTGCTGCGAGCCAGTTCCTGGTTTGGCAAGCACGGTCAGCCCTTTATTGTAAAATAAAGTATTGTTGCACTCATGCTCTGGTCAGCCTCTCATTGCTCAAACTTAACATACACAGTAACATTTTAAATTGGTACGGTAAAAGACTATGGAAAAAGAGAAGGGCATCATTCAAATGATGCTGTAAAGTGGTCCCCAATACAATTTATAGTCATATGGTAGTTAACAGTTGAGTAGTATGGTGGCCTAGTGGTGAAGATGCTCACCTCCCACTCAGAAGGTTGAGAGTTCAATCCTAAGTAGCAGCAGTTGTTTTTCTTCCAGGGCAGTGGTTCCCAAAGTGGGCAGTACCACACCCTGGGGATGGTGGGATGCCTTAGGGGGGCGCTAAGAGGCAAGGGGGGCAGCAGGGGATGCTAAGAGGTTCCAGGGGGCGCTGGAGGTTGCCCCCTTGCAGGGCGCAATCCAGGGGTGGGATTCTGGTAATTGGAGAACTGGTAAAACGAGCCCCTTTGGTTTGCCGATCACCTGGCCACAACTACTCAGTCACGTGACCACCAAACCACACCTACCTGGTCACGTGACCACCAAACCATGCCCAGCCAGCAAGCCATACCAGGCAGCCACGTGACCAGCAAGACCAGCAAGCCACTCCCACCCAGTCACATGACCAGCAAGCCACACCCTCAAATTAGGCCATGCCCACAGAAATTTGAATCCCACCCCTGGGTGGGGGGCACCAAGGATGAGTTTGTAGCACCAAGGGGGCGGTGGACTGAAAAAGTTTGGGAACCACCATTCTAGGGTGTGAAGAAAAGAATATCTGTTGCAAACTCCATAGGGCATCTGGCCTGTAAGCACACAGCTCAATTCAGTCACCCCGACTTTACCACAAATTAAGGGATTACAGGCCCACAAAAAGGGAGTTATAGTAGTCAACAGTTATGATCCAAAATATTTATCTTGAAACATTCAACACAACACAACACAGAAATTATATGATGAGCCGCTGTTTTGTGGAAATGTGGCAAGAGAAGAACTATTATTGGCTTGGTAATATAGCAAATCACTTAGTGCCATGACTCAGACTGTCATTCATCTAAAGTGTCATGACGCAGGTTCTCTTTCATAAACCGTTATATTCTGGAATTACTAATAGGAGTGAATAGAATTGGAGTGAGCTGTTTGGCATCTCCTGAGAATTACACAGTTGAGGAAGGCTGTGTATTTGATTAGGATGTTCTATTTGTCCTGGTACTTAGATTAGCAAGGCAAAGCCCTTTTGATGCCAGATGATCATTTATGTGCTATGTTTTACTGTTTATAGATTGAACAATATGTGTATAATGAGGAAAGAATAGGCCAGTAGCAATCTAATGCTTCAATGCATTTAATCTTTTTTTTCCTTTCCTTTCTATAATTGCTTTGCAATTAATGAAAGGTGCATAAACAGTGATTTGATTAAACATGTTTTTAAAATTTCTTCTATACAGGCCACACACAAACCAACCTCCGTTACTGTGTGGTATTATTTGTCATAATCTGCCAAAGACTATTGTGGCTATCAATCAGCATCATCATGGATTTATTTTATTATTAATCAAAATGTATATGTCACCCACCTCATAGAAAGTAACTCTAGGTGACATACAACAATCCAGCATTAATAAAAAGCAAACCTCTCAAAAAGAATAAATTCAAAATTGACAGCATCAAAATATATAAAGTTGGGTGCCCATCAGATGCCAACCTTAATACACAATTATGCCTTCCTCCTACACTAGATGGAACTAGAATTCTGGACTTTTCTCTTTAACTCATCACCAAAGCACAAACATGCCCTGGCAAACATTATACCTCCAGGCCATTGCCTTCATCTCATCCCCATTCTATTAGTGAAACTATAGCTATAGCAGTGTTAAAGCAATATTTCCCCTTTAGGAGTATAAAATCAATTTGCATTGTTATCCCCTCCTGAGATACTTGTGAGTTTTTAAAAACCAATGAAGACTGTGGATTGGAAATGGAGATGGCACTTCATACCAATATAGTTTTCTGCCAATTTCAGGATAAGGAAGTATCTAATCCACAAAACTCTGAACATGATTTTGAGGATGTTATATATTTGAATGTTTGAATTTTCCGTTCTGATTGGTTCGGCTGACGGCGGGAAAATCGAATAGCCGTCATTGGCCAAGAGCCCCGAGCAGCCGCTATAAAAGAGGCTGCCATGGCTCTGTTGTTGCTCAGTTCCAGAAAGTAAAATAAAGACAACTGAAGATTAACTGGTCTCGAGTCGTCTTTCCCACAACATAACAGAGGACACAGAAGTTTTAAGAGTTCAGGAAGTTCATAAGTGTAAGAATAAACAGTGAAGTACATGGCTGAGCAAAATACCTTCTTATAAGTATAGTGTTTCTCAGAGGTAAGGAGTTTTGGTTATATATGGAGAGAATGTTTTTTCCAGATAATCCTGATTCTTAGCTGGAAAGCAGTGGGCTAAACTTTATGTCTTTTAAATCCTCTATTTTGTGTGTCAGTGCTGGAATGGCATTTATGAACTGACATACCCATCTAGTGGACAGTTGGTGAGGTGTTGTGGTCAAGATGCTAGATTAGAACAGGAAGATCCAAGTTCTAGTTCTCCCTTAGGCATAGAAACCAACTGCGTTACTTTGGTCCAGTCAATCTTTCAGCCCTAAACTGTGATTTTTTTTAAATTTAATTTTTAAATCCGTCTACCAACTCTCAATTAATCAGTGTGGTAGTCTATCATCCATAATCTTCAACAAAGAAGCTTTCCTTCTATAGTGAATTCATTGGGACTGACTATACACATACTTGGTTGTTCTAAGCATTAATTTTGAGTCTCTTGATACTTGACTCCCTGAACTGTATCTAGACTCTGATTTTGCTTGTTGCTCTTTTTCTAATATGGAGTTTTGTATTTAACCCTGCCTGGCCTCTATATTTCATTGAACTGATATGCAGTTCTAATTTTATCCTCCCACACACACACGCACACTTTGCTTTTTTTTTCTTATTACTTCTGCAACTAAACAAGTTCATATTTTAATCTGATCCAATCAAATTTGCAATTCTTAAATAAATGTATATAATAAATGCAATTATCAGTGGGATCCCAGACATCTTCCAGTATGATGAAGAAATGAAAATGAGTTAAAGCAGTCATCTGCAATGTACAAGCAGACTGAAAATACAGGTCAGCTCAACTTCACAAAGAGAAAATGCTAGGTATGAGGATGAGAGAAGACACTATCTTTTCCTAGCATAGTTCTTCTAGGTAATATAGATGCCAGTTTAATGCTTGAAAATGATTAGATCTAAGATTTGCTATTACCATGAAGATACCAAGTGTCATTCTTGTAGGTCTCCTAGTTCTTCTCTCAGATATGACACAAACATTGGGTAAAGCACATGCAGGTATGTTTTCACTTAAATAGCATTCTACGGAAATGGACAGAAGAACACACTGCATCATGTATTAAAGATAAGTAGTGGTGGTTAATCCATTACATACGCTCCTCCAATGCTAAAATGAGTATAGACAAATAATGTATATTATGTAGACGATGGGAGTCTACATGACACTTATATAATGTAGACTATGGTAGTCTACATAATATACAGTACTACAGATTATAATCTAGAGTGCAGTTATTGGCAGCTTTAAAAGAACATAACCAAGGAAAGGACTTCATGAAATGCAATGATTTGCAGACTGGTAACATTATACCATGGCTGTTACTTGGGAATTTAGGAAATTCTTCTAGCATGTTTGAAGGGTAGTAGGTTCAGGAAGACTGCTCTATACACTTGTTTTAAACCTTTCCTCAATGTATTTTTGAAAGCCATCATCTAATCCTTAAGTATTTATAATCTTATTTGAAGGAACCTATCTTTTTTGCCCTATTTATGCAAATGTATACAATTTTCAAGTATCCATAAACGAGGGATGAGGTTGATGGGATTAATATACAAATATCCAACAAGTTTGCAATATTCTCTTGAACAAAGCGTTTGACAGGAATGGTGATTGCTGAGATATGATATGGGCTCTTCCTGCAAGAAAAATAAAGTTACTCCCTAGAACAAGTTTTTTTTTTTAAATTTCCTTTGCATTGCTGCATCTTATAATCAGCTTATTTTCCTACTAGTGGGACCTCTTGCTTTATATTATTTGCTATATATAAGTACAAAATAAGCAGCATGGAAAGCTTCAGGGCATTATTTATTATCCTCATTCACCCGTATTCCAATTCTCACAATAGTATGCAACCATAAAAGTGAAAAGTTGTCAATATGCTGCCATGAGGTTGTTTGTTTGTTTTTGCCATCTCAACCTACATGGCCTGCTAATTACAGTGAAGAAAAGGTGACCCAAAGGTGTTTTTTTCAAAAGGCAACTGGACTGTTTTTTTCCTTGGAGACATTTCGTTTCTCATCCAAGAAGCTTCTTCTGTTCAGAAAAAGGTGACCTTACCACTCTTTCTGTTTGCAACTACTATATTCAGAATTTCAGATGCCTGACAAATAATATTAACTAAATGCTTTTTTTCTTCTCTTCTATTGGGCAGTTGGAGAGAATACATGATCTCCACATGTTTTTGATATTTTGAGCTCAACAGATGTAAAAATTGTTATGGGCTGTTTTTTGAACTATTTGGAGAAATGGGACAGGGTAGAAACAGTAAGAATCCAGGAGTGGCTTAAGCCAGGAAAGAGGAATATTGTTAGCTTATCTTATACAATATGTTATACGGTGTTTGACAAAGACATTGCTTTCATTTTTACAGAATAATAGCATTGGAAGAGACCTTGGGGATCTTCTAGTCCAACCCCCTGGTCATTTCATACAAATAGTTGTCCAATCTCTTCTTACCTAATGAAGAAGAATATTTAGATGAAATTCTAAAGGGCAGATTGAACATTGCTTAGTTACAAAATGGCAGAGGTTGTAGGTATAATCATTTCACTCTATACACATTTCTCTACAGTTCTAAAACCTCCCCGTTTTCCATCCTTCCATGCGAAGATATTGTTATGAAAATCCTCCCGTGCAATAGGCCTTCGGTTTTCAAATTCCCAACTTTTTCAGCCCCATGAAGGAGGATAGATTCCAGAGGGTATATTCCCTTCTCTTAATAAATAAGATTTTTAGAATTTATTCCCAATTGTTTTGGTAGGTCTGTTTTATTTGTTTCTTTATTTTTCAATATGGTATTATTGTATATTTATTCAATAATAAATTATTCTCATTTTGAAAAAATACATATTTTTTCACTTTATTTAAGGCTATGCAGTTTATAGAATCATATAACTAAAGCGACATATTTTTTAAAGTAAATTTTCCTAAGTGCATTTTTAAATGTACATTTTATATTACTGGTAATTTTTAAAGCTTAGAATTATGTTGGACAATGAGGAAATGAAAAGAGTAGAAATTTAAGTGCCAATATGCATCCCTCCTGGAAACAATTTATTATGCTATCGCATCTTTCAATTACAGAACAGAAACAAGACACCTACCTATGCAAACATGCTGAACCTAATGAATGTGAAATTAACTCTGATTGCAAAGGAATCCAGATTTGCTGCCTATATCAGTGTGTGAAACATTGTGTAGATCTGGTAGAAGGTATCTAAAAATATTCATTTTATACTTTGAAAAACTACACAAAAAGAGGGGGAAATGTATTTACTCAGTGTGTTGAGAGCCATTTTGATTAATGCATCAGACCAAAACCAAGATACTGTGAGTCTAGTCTAGGCATGATGCCATCTAGATGACCTAAAGATAGTCACTCTCTGCCAATTCTAGTAAGCCAGCAGTAGCAAACCACTTCTGAAATCTTGCCAAGAAAATTGCAGGAACAACTGCGGCAATCACCAGGAGTCAACACTGACTTGAAAGCACAAAAACAAACACAGACAAAACTCAGCGTTCAGCTTATAACAAACAACATTAAACAGAAATATAAACTTTTTGTACATTAAACAAATGTACCAGGGAAATAGACAATTATGACTTGGACTACTAAAATAATAAAATATTGTATTGGAAATGATTAGTATAGAAGGTGTGATAACTATTAAAGCAACCCTTATTAAATAAATTTTTTTAAATAAAGACAGGAAAGGAGAAAGGGAATAAGGTGAGAACTGGAGAATATCAGCATCTCTGTTCTCCCCCAAAAGCACTAAGTTCTGAGTCCCAGCAAAAACCTCTTTTATTACATTAATGTGAATTTATTTCATTCACGGTCAGCCAATGGCTTCGCAAACAGTCTTGCAAAGGTATACTAATTAGCTCAGACCTTTATCAATCCTGAAACTGCCAGGTAAAATTCCACACTCAGTGCTAACAGGGAAGGGCTGGGTTTTACAAGCAAATCTTCACGAGGCTGGAAAGAACAGATGACTGAATGAGCAAGTTGTTTTCTGCAAAAGCCCTCCCCCCACTTTTGTTTCTCTTTTAATCCTAATGGGAGGGGCCGTTCATCATCCACCTGTGGCCTTACTCCCACATTGACTCTGAGTTCTTAATTGTGCCTTCCTTTTGGCAGCTCTGCGCATGCACAGGCTGGAACTGGTTCCAGAAACTACCCCACTTCACTGCTGTCCGAGCCCAAAGGCAGCTGATGACTGCCAGCCTGCCCTGGCCCCTTCTCTGCCTCTGACACAGAGCCCTCATCTGAGCCTTCCATAGCCTCCAGGACTGGCCCAGGTTCCTCCCCAACATCCCCACTACTGTCCGACTCTGCTGACAGTTCTGCCAGCTGACAGTGGGCCACAACACCATGTTAGCTAAAGGGGATGAAAGTTCTAATTTCATTTCATTCAAAAATGTAAGGGAGACAAGAGGTTGGGGAAAACCAAGTACTGTATCATTTACCACTAGTAAAAATTGCAATAAATGGGCAAATATAAATTCAGGTGAGAGAAAAAGAGGAATGAATCATCAGAAGTTGGGAAAGCAGCTATAGTATGCTGGCATTGCCTGTACATGTATGCAAACTAGCAAATGGGAATTTCTATGCATGCTTAGGTTCTGTTTCTAATATCTCTGTGGCCATAGGTTTTTATTCGTCTTTTGTGCATTGTATCAAGACATGTAGAGACACTTTAGGGGGAAAGTTGAACCTAAAATCTCATTTTCTCTATTAATCAGAAGTTTTTTCTCCCTTTTTTCCCAACAGAATAATCTCCAAGTGTATTAATGTATCAAAGAACATCCTGAAAGAGAAGGAAAAAAAATGACATGACCAGGCCTTTAGCTTAAATTCACTCAAGCATCTTTTGAAAAGAAATCATTCTATGATGCCTGAAAATATTTTTCAGACAATTCATCCAGCAACAGATAACCGTTTTGATTACTGTAAGAAGGTCTCAAATGTAATGAAAGTTTAAAGCTTTCTGACCACTAGGGCAAATTTGGTATATAAATATGAATCAGTTGAAAAACATTCCACATTAAAATTTGAAATTATGGAGTAAATATGCTCTTTATGTCTAAAGAATTAAAACATAGTCGCTGTAAGAGAAGCATACTGTCTCTCTTGTAGTCCAAAGTTTCCCTTTCAGAAACACTTCATTTATATTTATGTCTGGCTTAGTTATGAAGATTTGGAACCAAGGTCTGATGACATCATGAAAATCACACATACTTTCCTACTTGGAGGAAAGATCAGGACAAACTTCAGAATTAATGAATAAAACAAATGAAATGTCTAAAGCACTATGAAATCATACTATCTGTATTCATATATGTAATTTATGTATTCTTTCATTTGTTGGTTTGTTCATTCATTCATTCATTACTCTAATTTATAAAGCCATCTATTTTCCATGTCAAAACTGCAAGTCTCCCTATTATAAGTGTTGACAGGAAATATCTGCAGTTGATTTTATTATCGTGTCCAATTTGGAATGGCCTTTAATTGTCAAGTCATTTGGAACAATATAAAGATTTTGAGGCACAATGCCCACAAAACAGCCAATTCCTGTTCAGGGCGGTGTATGAGTTTTTCCCCATTCTCAAATCTACAATTAATTCAGCTGGGTAATATAGTAACAGTTCAGTTCAACAGTTCAGTCTGATAGATTGCATTTATAACTTTTTTTTTTCAATTGACAAATAAAATGGGAGAAGGAAGTTTCATGTTAATATAATGCTATTACAAAATAAACATTTTTTAAATTTTAACCATTGATCAGATTGTCCTCTGAAGATGGAATATAAGAACACCCCTCTTCGTATTTCCCTGATGCTCTGTTATCAGGAAAAGTAAGAGAAACAACATTAGTATTTCAAAATAACAAGACAATATGTACCATTTGGGAATGCTGGCAGTGAGATTTTAAAGATACTATTATGTCTCCAAAATAAATTTGGGCCAATGATGCCACCTTTGTTTAAATAAATCATGGCTTTGCCACAATTATAATTCATTTGACCTGATGTGCCATTAATTGGAGTCCTTGTTCTTTTGGTATTCAAAAGTTTTTTTTCCTGTGACTACATTCCATTGAAGAACAAAAGAAGATACTGTTATCCTGAGGTTTATATATGATATAAGAAACAAAAAATAAGAGGCTTTCAAACCACAGAGCTCACTGTATGTGTACTGTTAAGTTCGGAAAGAAGGGAGGCCACACCAGAGCTTCAGTCATAACACACGCTTTATTCATGGGAATAAAGGGGGCTGTCGCGTCTGCAGCTAACAGCAGACCTACCAGCGAACAGCAGCTGGCTCAACCTAGCAGCCGGCTTTTATAGCTGACTGTCGAAGGGAGCCAGCCAATGGGGACTAAGAACGCCCCCGTAGGAATTGCGGACCTGATGGAGAACTGGTGTCAGCCCCAAGGACATAACACCCCTTCCCCCAGATACGAACATGAATAGTCTTTAAGGTATGAAGGCGGTTTGTGTTGCCGCTCTGATCGTCTTAGTTCGGGTGCAGGAGCGGGTGGCACAGAGTTCGGGACAGCGGGATTTGGTCCCTTAGTAGCTGTCCAGCCACCCGACCTTGCTCGCCGGTCGCCGGCCGGGTTGTCGAGTCGCTGCGTGTCTCCCGGCGGTAGGGGAGCTGCTGGGGATGGATGTTGATTCTGTAGGATGGTCGCGGTCAGCCGTCTGCTCTCTCGGTTCGGTTGGCGGAGGCAGGTTATTCTGAATGTCCCAGCTAGGTACCAGATGCGGTGCCTGGAATGTTGCTGTGGTCTCTGGGTCGGTGGTGGCGTGCTCGATCTGCCGGCTCCGCAACTGATCCAGGTGCCTCCGCCAAATGCGCCCATCTTCTAACTGGACGTGGTACGACCTGGGCCCCGTGATGGCCACGATCTTGCCAGGTACCCACAACGGGTCTCCCGCGTAATTTCTGGCGAAGACTTGATCCTGTAAGACAAAACTCCTGACCCTACTGTTAGACCCAATGGGTGTATCTGGGCAGTAGTGAGGGTGCAGCCTGTCTAGTATTGTCCTTAAGCGCCTGCCCATCAGTAGCTCTGCCGGTGACTTGTTTGTGACCGTGCACGGGTCGAGTGTTGGCTTATAAGGAATCTAGATAGTCTGGAATGCCAGTCATCTTGGGAGAACCTGGCGAGGGCCTCTTTGGTTGTTCTGACTGCTCGTTCAGCCAACCCATTGCTCGAGGGGTGAAAGGGAGCCGTTAGGATGTGCCGGATGCCTAGGTTGGTGACATACCGGCTAAAGTCTGTGGACATAAATTGAGGACCGTTATCCGACACAATGGTGTCTGGGAGGCCGTGTGTGACGAACAAACGAGTCAGTGCTTGGGCGATTGCTCGTGTGGTGGTTGAGAGTAGGAGTGCCACATCGATCCACTTAGAAAATGAGTCTACTACTATTAGGAATGTTTTGCCATGGAATGGGCCGCCAGGTCAACATGTAGATGGGACCATGGTGCGTTGGCGCTTTCCCATTTGGTGGGAGGGGTTGCTGGGGGCGCTGGTCGGGATTCTTGACAGGGACGGCAGGAGCTTACCCATTTTGCAATTTCGTCGTCCATGCCCGGCCACCATACATAGCTCCGTGCCAACACCTTCATTCGTACAATGCCGGGTGCCCTTCGTGTAATGCCTTCAGGACGGTCGCCGTAGTGATTCTGGAATGACAACTCTGGTCCCCACAGCAGACAACCCTGTAAACTGGAAAGCTCCTGCTGGCGGACTTTAAAGGGTGAAAATTCGCTTAGAAGGGTTACTGCCCGGCCACCCCTCCCGTACCCAGTCCAGGACCTGGGCGATCAGTTTGTCCTTCCTTGATTGGAAGGCAATGTCTCTCGCAGTGATTGGAATTCTGAACTCACTGGTGTCAAAGATGGTGTGGACTGGGGCCGGATCCTCCACAGGCGTTGGTAGCGGGCACCGGCTGAGGGCATCTGCATGGCTGAGATTTTTTCCTGGACGGTGCACTAACTTGTATGAATATGCTGCCAGGAATAAAGTCCATCTTGTCATTCGGGCGACAAGACTTGTGGTGTTTGCTTTTCTCCGGAGAGAAGCCCCAACAACGGTTTGTGGTCTGTAACCAGTTCGACGTTGTGCCCAAATAGAAATTCATGAAATTTTTTAACAGCTGCTACGGCAGCTAGGGCCTCTTTGTCGATTTGGCTATAGTTGCGTTCTGTTGTTGAAAATGTTCTAGAGAAGAACGCAATGGGGGCTTCGGACCCGTTGGGTAGTCTATGACTTAATACGGCCCCAATTCCGAAAAGGCGAGGCATCTGCTGCCAAAACTAGCGGTAGGTTCTGGTTGAATTGGATCAGTACAGCGTCTGAAGTGAGGAGTGACTTGACTGCCCTGAAAGCGTATTCCTCTTTGGGTCCCCAGTGCCATGGAACATTTTTATCTAAGAGTCTATGCAGTGGTTCTGCCACTGATGCCTTGTCTTGGCAAAAATGATGCATAGAAGTTCAGCAGGCCTAGGAAGGCTTGTAGTTCTGGTTTGGACGCCGGTGTGGGCGCTTCGTGAATGGCTTTAACCTTTGATTCTACCGGGTGGATGCCAGAGGCGTCTATTCGGTACCGAGAAAGTCCACCTGCTTAGTGGCTATGGTGCATTTTTCTTTTTTTAGTTTGAGGCCATGCTGTCTGAATCTGTCCAACACCCTCTAACTCTGAGGAGGAGCTGTGTTCTGTCCCGGCGGAAACCAAGATGTCATCAAAGTACGGAACCACGCCAGGGAGGCCCTGTAGGATCCGTTCCATTAACGACTGGAATATGCCCGGGCGACACTCACACCAAATTGGAGGCGCTTGCATCAGAAGGCCCTCTGTGGGTAACAATGGTTTGCAATTCGGCCGTTTGGTTGTCTACAGGAAACTGTTGGTAAGCCTGAGACATGTCCAATTTGGCGAATATCTTTCCGGTTCGAATGTATGCAGTAAATGCTGGATTACTGGCACTGGGTATGCGCTAGTCTGTAAATAGCGGTTTATTGTGGTTTTGTAATCTGAACACATCCTTATACTACCATCTTTTTTGAGGGGTGTGACAATAGGTGTCTCCCACTTAGCAAAATCCGTGGGTTCGATGACCCCTTGTTTTAACAATTTGTCTAGTTCCGCATCCAGCTTAGAACGCAGAGCGAATGGCACTCTCCGCGGTTTCAAACGGATGGGAACTGCCTGGGGGTCCACTGAGAAAGAAATAGGCGTGCCCTTGTAGCACCCCAATTCATCGCTGAAAACGTCAGCATAATCAGAGAATAGTGAGTCGGTGTCAGAGGACGAGACAGCATGAACCCCTGTTAAGTTAAGGCCAAGAGAGGGGAACCAATCTAACCCCAAAAGACTAGGAAGGGCACCATCAACTACCACTAATGGCAGGTGTCCTTTAAAGGTTCTGAATTTGACTAGAAACTTGCCTGTTCCGATTACTGGAATGTTCTTTCCTTGGTAGTCTCGTAAGGATAGGCGACTCTTCTGCAGCTGTTTCCTGGACAGGCTGGGACGTATCTTCTTGAGCGTGCTCCATGAAATAATCGAGAGCGCTGACCCGGTATCGACCTCCATTAGGCAGGGTTTACCTTCTAAATGAATGGAGAGTTTAATTTTATTGGGTGTAAAGAAGGTATGGTTAGCTTGATAGCATGTAAAACAGTTTTCTACTTGCCTGGATGGCCCCGAGGGGGTGTAAGATGGTGGCTTTTGTGGAGCCACGTGCGCTGCCTGGCACACCCTAGCGATGTGTCCTCTTCTGCTGCAGTTGTTGCAGGTGGCACTTTTGAACCTGCACGTTGCTCTGGTATGGGGACCCCCACAGGAGAGGCACAGCAGGGTGTGCCTGGGTACGTTGCCTTCTCTTGGTCTAGTTCCTACCTGTGGCTGCTTGAATGGTTTGAGACGGTGCACTTCAGATTGCTCGATGGGCTCTTCTTCGTTCACTGCCTCCTCAGAATGTACAGTGACTGGATTACCTTTGGGGGTGCTTCCCTGTATTTCAGCCGCTGACTGTATTGCCAATTCTGCAGCCAGGGCTTCCTCAATGGCTTGTGCTAGGTTGAGGTCCTTCCTTGCCAACAACCGCCTCTGTAGTCTTGCATCCTTGACCCCGCAGACAAGTTGGTCCAGGAGCATGTCATCCAGGTAGCCTTTGAATTCACAGTGCAGGGCTGCGGTTCTGAGGGCTGCCATATATTGATTTATGGTTTCTCCCTCCGCTTGCTTCCTCATGCGGAAGGCGAAGCGTCTCGCAATCTGTGACGGTTTTGGCGAATAATGATTGGAGAGGGTCTCCAATAGCTCAGACCATGGAACATTCTTGAGTTCTCTTGGGGCGAACAGTGCTGTTGCCGTGTCGAATACGGTGGCCCCGCAGTAGCTCAGAAAGAAGGACTTCTTTTTGTTGTCTGTAGCGTCAGCCAGACCCACAGCATCAATATAATGGTTAAAACGGTTTTTATACGAGTCCCATTTATCTTTGTCTGGTTTGAAGGACTGGAATGCCGGATTCGCATTCATGACTGGTGCAGCTTTAGGCAGGTAAAAATAAGTCTCACTGGGAAAACCGGCCCTGGAAAGGGTAGCAGCTACAGCTCGTAGTGCTGTTAACGAGTGTTCAGCTTCTGAGATCTCTCTGGGTTGTACAGGTAGCAGCTGCGCTCGCAGTGCAATTCAGTCTAGTGATTCAGCTCGTGGAATCTCTCTGGGTTTTCTCGCTCTCTGCAGCCCTTGGCGGCTGGAACAGCGCTATAACTGACGTCTGTTTGAATTTCGCGCCCTTACAAGGGTGAGGCGGTGATGCTGCAGCTGCGCGCTGACAGCGATTTAAATCTCGCGCCTGATTTTAGCGGTCGTGAGCGTCGCGCTAGGGCTTCGCTACACACAAATTCTGGCAAGTTTGCTGTCGGGCGACTGAGGCTCTCAGTGCCCACTCTCTTACAGCTATTTGTGATCTTGAGCGGCTGCACGCTCCGCTTCGATTTCCTCTCAATGGCTGACCGAGCTCTCAACGTCGCGCTACGGTTCAGCGCTTCAGATTCGTGATTTTCAGCTCGTCGTATAGCTGCTGGCTGGCCAGATCCCATCCTGCGTCACCAATGTTAAGTTCGGAAAGAAGGAGGCCACACCAGAGCTTCAGTCATAACACACGCTTTATTCATGGGAATAAAGGGGCTGTCGCGTCTGCAGCTAACAGCAGACCTACCAGCGAACAGCAGCTGGCTCAGCCTAGCAGCCGGCTTTTATAGCCGACTGTCGAAGGGAGCCAGCCAATGGGGACTAAGAACGCCCCCGTAGGAATTGCGGACCTGATGGAGAACTGGTGTCAGCCCCAAGGACATAACATGTACTTTTAGGAGCACTGAGAATACAGTCCAACACTATAAATCAATGTTATAAATGTATAGAAATGTATAGAATGCTGGACCAGCTAAACTGCTATTATGGTTTTCTCCAAAGAATCTTAGGAATTGTTTGGTGAAGATGCAGAGATTTTATCTGTTAATATACTAGCCCCCAACAGAGCTTCTAGACTCACTGTAGGAAGGAATGGTAGTTAAATGTGAGTAATGGGTCCTCAGTTTAAATCTACCTCATCAGCAAACAAAAAATACCAGAAAAGCTAGAAACTCAATATTTTATCAAGATGCTCCCCCCACTTTGTAGATTGGAAATAAACTAGTATAAAAACTCTCCTGACTTCACATATTGAGCTTTTGAGACACATCTGCACCATGGGACACATCTTCCTCATTGGCCTCTTGGCTTTTTGTCTTGAACTGCCTTTATGTTGCCACCTCTTAGATCTTTTCCCAGAAGGTAAGTGTTAAAAACTACAGATTATTATCTAATCTGGTTGTGACAACATTTGGGTTAGTTAGGAATGAGATCTAAAGATTCTGACTCCATTTTAGGATGGGAACTGCCTCATCAAGTGTAGTTGTGTCTCCACAAAATGTTTGCCTACAGCATGTTGATTTGGGAAGTATCCAATGATTTCTAAAGCTTTACCAGCTATAAATGGGAATTTTGGAAATAAGAACTTTGGAAATGTTTGCTGACTGCAGGAAACAGTGCATAATAGCAGGATAAATTTAGATTCATCTCATCAAACTGTGCATTTGAGGACCTTCTTGGCTTGTTCTTTGCCCCATGTCCTTTGCGACATTTTTTCCAAGACAAAGAAAAGTAGAAAAAGAAATATGGGATCATTCTTAGATTACAACTCTGTACATATATAGCTACCCAAATGATGGGATTTCTCTGATATTAGAAACATTTTTAACAAACGGCATAAAACATCATCTGACTTAGAATAATAGAATGTAAGGTTGGAAAAGAACATCACCCAGCATCAATGAAGCCAAATTGTTCCTATTTGCACCAGGGGTATTAGCAGTTGTTACTTCCAGTATTCTTCTCTCTGGACTACATCCTTTAGCAGGGAGGAGTGAAAAAACCACCAACCTACATCCCCAGATCTTTCCAGCTCAGCACTGCATCATCCCTTAGTTTGTCTTCAAGATGATGTCTGGCTGTGGCACTGATTAATAAGATTAATAAAAAGGATAGTCATCACGGGTCTTAAAGAGTCTTGGGGACCCTTCTGTTGCCCAGATGTTCACCCCAGGAAGTGAGTGCTTCAGTCCTTCTCAAAAGAAGTAAAGGCTCTTCAATACATAAGTTGAGTCATTTTTTGAAAGGATGCTAGACCTGTTTTTTAAGCACAGACTTAGTGCTAAAAGTTCTAAATCTTGAACTCTTGAATGTGGATGATACAGTGTTGCACAAAAAGCAAGTTTAAACTGGAAAATAGAGCTGGGTTAACTAACCACATGTTGTTGACTCAGTCAACTATCATTGTATCACAACTATCTATTGTTTCTGCCAACATGACATTTCACGCAATCATTCTTTTTAGTGTTTGGAGTTGGTGACATTTTGACTACACCATTTGACCTACTTCCTAAGCTATTTCTGGGTATTTCTGATCATACCATTCACTTGCAACACCAGTGAAAATGAAGGGTACTCATTACTATCAACTGATCGCCCTCTCCCACTTAATCCAATGCTCCTTCTTCATCCCTATGACCTGTCAGCCTGGCCATTTTGAATGCTGGTTTAGTATTCTTTCAAAAGAGTGGTAGATCCAGGTTCATGAATTTCCTGAGGGGTTAATTCACAGGAAGCCTTTGAGCACCTGCCTGCATTTGGCCATCCCCATCCTTTTATACATAAAAGAGAGTTCCTAGTAGTTGTTTTTCCCTCTGGCAGATGACATTAGCTGGGAATGCTAATATGGAGCCACCAATCGATTTCCACCAATCAATTTCCTTTTCTTAAAACAATAAGGATAGTAACAGCCTTGTAACTCAGAGACAACAGGGACTTGCAATAACAGCCCTGCAATTTATGTAGGTTTCTTTTCTCTAGATCATGGACCAGAACGTAGTCCTTTAAACCAGCATCTCGCTTTGTAAACTAAAATTTGAGCTCACAGCATTTTAAACTGTTCTATGTCTATTTGTAATAGGCTGAGCCTATTACAAATGGGCATGTGATCAATATTTATATTTAAGATACCCTATGAAAACAATAGTAATACCTGAGGAATCTCACTTGTAGCTTTCAAACCAATACTAGAAGGAACTTGGGGTAATTGTTGCCCTAAACAGGATTTGGAGGGGCTGAGAACCCCTATAATTGTCATTGAAATTCTTTTCTTTATGTTCCTGAAGAGAAACCTGGGATTTGCCCAATTGTTCATTCTTCCTGTTTGCTGTCACGTGAAAGGAACCAGTGCAGAAATGATGCAAAGTGTCCTGGGGACAAAAAGTGTTGCCAAGGTGCCTGTGTGAAACAATGCTTGTCCCCTGAGAAAGGTATGATGTTCAGTTCCTGGAGCTGGTCTGGAACAGCTACTTCTCGATCTTGTTTAATCCCTTTTCAAAGGTCATCTTTCTGATAATGTAAGAAAATACCCTTTTCCTCCTTAATCAACCTCCTTTCTTGTATCCAGCCTTTTCATATGAACAATCAGACTACAGAATGCTGTCTTTGGGAACTGTGTTCACTTCCACACTACAGAATTGCTAAATAAATACATTTATCTCCATTGTCTAAGATCCACTAACCTGCAACAAAAAAAATAGAGAGTAGTATACAAGGCAGTAGTGGTATCCTACCTTAGATGCTACCGGTTTGGTGGGTGATCGCATGTGCATCCCTAACACATGCACTCCTAAAAAGCCAATCAGCTGAGAGGATGAAGAAACAAAAAGCTAAAACCGACCTTCCCACCCTCCCATGCGCTTTTCGGTCTTTTATCCTCTCAGCTGAGGAGGCTTGTTTTCCTCCTCTCAGCTGATGGAGGCCTTTTCTTAAAACTACTAGTTCAGCCGAACTGGGCCGAACCAGTAGCATATTACCACTGATATAAGGTACAAACAATCAATTATTTAACTTTTCTGTTTATTATAATGAAGAAAGAGGAAAAAAGAAAACATACAGTATAAAGCTAACAACCCAATAAACAATTGAGATTTTAATTAGTAGTAACTTTGTTGGATACTTATAATTATAATAAAATAAACACCCTAACTCATATATGATTCTTTACTTCAATTTTTACAGGAAACCCTGAGACCTGTCCAGCAGTTACTATGACCTGTACAGGTCCTGTTCAAGATCAGTGTGCAATAGACGAACAGTGTACAAATGGTAGGAAGTGCTGTCAAGGCCCATGTGGAAAGGCCTGCCTTCTGCCTAACAAAGGTATGGTAACCAACTTTAATATACTCAGATGTGTTTAGTCAACAGAAAATGAGTGAATCAAAGGTTGGATCTTCAGCCTCCTTGTGAATACAAGGACCTCCCACTGTACTTTTTAATATAGTAAATGTGAATTGGTTCTAGTATCACATAAATCTGTTATTTATTGTTATCTGTTATTATTTAAAATGGATTCAAACTACACTCAGAGTATATTTTATTTATTTATTTTATTTTTCCATTAAAATAGGCAACTAAAATCTTGCAAATGCAAGCTCCATTTCAACCCAGTCCCAATAGAATTGAACTGGGTGGGTTTTGTTTTGTTTTTTTTAATGTGGAGGAGAAATCAGGTGCAAAATGAGTATCTAGAATGCAAGACATAACATTTTGCCTGTTCAAATCCCTCCCCCACAACTCAAAACAATTAAGACAAAAGTCAAATTTTAGTCTCATTCTGTTGAAATCACAACATTACTGGCAGAACATTGGGTGGGGGGAGGGAAATGCAGCCCTCAGGCTGAAACAGATTCCAAACCCTTGATATACATTTGGCAAAACTATGTGACAGCAGACTGAATCTTGCTTCTTCCACATTTTTCCAGGTGAGGTTTAACTCTCGATGTATGTAAATTAGAGCTGGGAAGTTCCCAAATCTTGTCAGTTATCACTCTCTTCCTTGTCTGTCAAGTTCAGATCTGGCCCTTGGCTGATACTCTATTTTCTCTGGTTCCCTAGCCCTTATCAGCAGTGATTCCTAGAAAAACCCTATTTCTGGAAGCTATCTGAATTTTTTCAGACTCATTTGAAAAGAAATGAATTTTGCAGCTAATTTTCACAGACTGCAATGATTAAAAATACTTAATCTGGTGAACAGATTAATCATGGCAGGATCCAATCTGAGTCGGTCACCTGAGCCAGAGGTTTTGTCTTCCGAGCTTTCAGACTCATGCTGGGGCCCATCTTCAGGGAACTTCTCTGCTAGAGGATCCAGATTGGATCCTGCAACATTATCCTGCGACACATATATTTGCCTTCATTCATGAGATTAATCATTTTTCAGGCATGCGCATACATTGAAAGATAGAACAACTAAATGTAAATCATCGCCAGCATAGGATTTCTGATTTCTGCAGATCTTTTCTGATATCATTAAGATTGTCACATCATATTTTTAAAGTGAAACCTGGAGTTTGCCCAGGCGTCAGTCAACTTTGTTCGGATGTTAATTTTAAAAACAAGTGTGAGAATGACGAGGAGTGCCCACATCAAATGAAATGCTGCGTAGATGTCTGCGGAAAAGCTTGTGTGTTCCCTGTTCAAGGTATTGTACTTGATAACTTGTCTGAGTAAGTATTTTTTTAGACTCTCCTCCTTCTCTTTCCCCTCCTTCTCCTTTGTAAGAAATTGAGTACCTGTAGGATCCATATAGTGTGTTCATTCTAGGGTCAAGCTAAGAAGGAAAAAGTCAGCTTCAGTTGCATTACAAGAGAAGGATAAGGGTGGGGGATGCAAAAAAGCCATCTAGATCTTTTCCATGCTAATCCTATGTCATTTTCTGTTTTGAGTGTCTTCCTAGCCCCTCTTTTTCTTCTTAGCATCCTGCAGCATTTGCAAAAGTTGTCAGGGGTCTCTTGCAAGAAGAGGTTGAGAAGGGATTGTAAACCAGAGTGAAGGATAGCAATGGAGATGCTTCATTTACCTTTAGGAGCAAGGAAGACACTTAGCATTACTAAGTGGCTTTGCGAAGGTGCTTCACTTGAAGCACCATCTCAAAAGCTTGTGCAACCAATGGGAAGAGTTATTTCAAGACCATCAGTGAAGTGCAGACAGTGGATGGTATGGAGTGGTGAGACTGTCCAAAAAACCCTGCAAAAGAAGAGTTGATGTTAAGCATGTTGGGCATTTTAATTCAGTTGTAATCAGATGTGGGACGTGGTGGCTCAGTGGCTAAGATGCTGAGATCAGAATGGTTGGCAGTTCGGCAGTTCGAATCCCTAGGATCGTGTAATGGAGTGAGCTCCCATTACTTGTCCTAGCTTTTGCCAACCTAGCAATTCAAAAGCATGTAAAATGCAAGTAGAAAAATAGGGACCACCTTGGTGGGAAGGTAACAGCATTCCGTGCGCCTTCAGTGTTTAATCATGCTGGCCACATGACCATAGAGATGTCTTCAGACAGCACTGGTTCCTCAGCTTTGTAATGGAGATGAGCACTGGCCCCTAGAGCCAGAAACGACTAGCACGTATGTGCGAGGGGAACCTTTACCTTTACCTTGTAATCAGATACTGTCCACTTAGGCTTGATCAGGCATGTGAGATCCCTAACCACCAATTATATCACCTTAGCAGGGTCAGATTGCCTACCAATGACAGAAATACAGCAATATTACATATTTTTCTGATTTGTATAGAACTAGTCAAGCACAGGCCCAGCTGTATCATTTGATCTCTGTAATGTATCAGGTTTGTACTAGTTGTGAAAGATAGATTGAGAGACATGGTGGGTGACAAAAACTTTCCTGAAAAAAATATCACTTACTTTTGGTTTCTTTTTTAAAAAATTCTTACAGAAGTGCCTAAAAGTTGCCCCCTAGAAACTATAAAATGCCCCCGCATTTTTAAGAAAACCTGCCAGAATGATTATGATTGTGGAGGCCTCAAGAAGTGTTGCAGCTCTAATTGCTTTTTACGATGCATGGACCCACAATAAGGTATGTGGAATGTGAGTTATTCAGTGTCTGCAGGATAACTTGTAAGATATAGTTAAACTATATTTATCTAGTGGATTATGAAATCATTCCGAAATTATGCATTGGAACCTGAATCCCAATCTGCATATTTATTTAATGTGAAATCTCAAATAAATATTTAGCTTTCACAATTAAAGGATGTTAATTGTTCATTGTATCTTGCATTAACATCACTCTGATTTTATTTCTCATACAAGAAGATATTTTCTTATGAGCCGAAAGTAGATAAAAAGGGGGAGGAATTGGAA
The DNA here is from genome assembly GCF_049901715.1 of Pseudonaja textilis. Classification (NCBI taxonomy): domain Eukaryota; kingdom Metazoa; phylum Chordata; class Lepidosauria; order Squamata; family Elapidae; genus Pseudonaja; species Pseudonaja textilis. The sequence goes on along the minus strand of NC_141992.1, from coordinate 24,935,895 downwards.
ACTGGATTTTTTTCAGTTAAAACAACCTATTGTAATTTGCCCTTATTTTTGTTTTTGCTTCTAGGACTCGTTGGTCTCCTTCCAAACAAGAGGAGCAAAATAAATAAATCATCTGTCATTTCTATCATTCTTGGGACCGTTTGGAAGAACAAAAATCACGGATAAAGATGATAATTAACTTCTCTGTGGTACAATTTTGCCACTTTTTTGGTGTTCCTCTACTATCTTTAGCAACTTGTACCAAGTACTGAGGTAGTCAATCAATGTAGTCAATAAGGGTATCATAAATCACTTGGGGATGTTGACTCAGGGGCTTCTAATAAAGCAACATAAAATAATTCCTTTGGACTACATTCAGTTGCGCAAAATATTAAGTTAAATGTCATCATCACAAAGCAAAGGGTTCATAATACAAACATTTCTTAAATCACATATTAGTTCCATCTTGAATCCAATACTGAACACAGAAAAAAGTAAATAATGGGAGTACTTTTCAGATCATGAATCTCACAATTAAGAAATAGAAAGATTTAGCCAATAAAACACAATGAATATGAACATATAATATGCATTCCACCAGCAATAATCCCTCACTGTACAGAAAAAGCAGCATGTACTTATTTTTCAGACCTCTGGACTCAGACCATAGTCTGAGCCATGGTGGTGCAATGGTTAGAGTGCAGTACTGCAGGCTAGTTCTACTGACTGCCAGCTACCTGCAATTTCGTAGTTCAAATCTCACCAGGCTCAAGGTTGACTCAGCCTTCCATCCTTCCGAGGTGGGTAAAATGAAGACCCTAATTGTTGGGAGCAATATACTAACTCTATAAACCGCTTAGAGAGGGCTGAAAAGTGGTATATTGCTACGTGCTATTGCTATAGTGCCTACATGGATGTAGTATTTTAATTGCAAAAATTAGATGGCCCAAGTACATGCAGCCCAGTTTTTGGTCTCCCTTCTGTGTCTTACAGCTGCTTCTTTGTTTCTCACAGACCTACAACAACCCTAATCAAATAAAATCTTATTTGGGATCATGAAGAGAAAATAAATACTCTGAATATAAGTGTTTCTGCATTCTGAATCATAGCACCAGTATGGTGGACAGAATAAAATGTATTCCTGCTCAGAAACTATTATCTATCAATGTATATGATAACATAATCGCAGCTAAGATTCCAGTACCCATGAGGGCAAAATTCATTTTCACTACTTGCTTTGAGATACTATTACTTTCATTATATTTTAAGATTCTGTAAACATCACATAGGAAAAGTTCAAAATTTAATGCTTTATCTCAAATAGTGGTTTACTAGCAGGAAATATTGGGCATTCAGTAACTATCATTGATAAATATCCTTGGAAAATTAAGGATTAAAAATTTTCAATGTCAGAAAAAGCTTCAATTCAATAAATTTGCAGAATAAGGTCCACATATGAAGGACTGATGATATATATATTTTAGTACTGTACTGCCCTCTGGTGATAACTCAGAAACATAAGTACTGTATGCAGATCTATAAATTTTAGAACTTTTCCTTGTTTATTCAGGTGGCTGGCCATCTGAAAAATGCCACACATTTGATAACTAACTGTTGCTATGGAAATCAAAGGAAGACATCACTGAAAGGAAATTACTGCCTCTGCTCTTCTTTCTTTTCTCAGTTTAATCAGCATTGGCTAGGGTCATGGCCTTCATCCATGGTCCATTTCTTGCTCTTCTTTGCTTTTTTTCATCAGTTAGCATTTTACCCCTCAAAATCACAAAATATTACATTGTCTAATATTTTCATCTGGACTGGCCTGGACAAAATTCAGCAGCAGTTTTTGTGTGGCTTTTGATAAAAATAGGATTGCCAACATGATTGCCAATGTCCGGTGTCAGATAGGGAAGAAGAAGAAGGAGAAGGAGAGGGAGAGGGAGAGGGAGAGGGAGAGGGAGAGAGATGGAGAGGGAGACAGAGAGAGAGAGGGAGGGGGAGGGGGAAGGGGAGGGGGAGAGGGAGAGGGAGAGGAAGAGGAAGAGGAAGAAGTAGTAGTAGTATAATATTTGCTGTAAGACATGTTCTTTTTAGTACAGCAGGTACTAAAGTATAGCAGGTACTTTTCATTACAGGTAGTCCTCAACTTATAATAGTTCATTTAGTGACCATTCAAAGTTACTCAAAAAAAGCAACTTATGACCGTTTTTCACACTTGCAAGTGTTACTAACTTAACAATTGCAGTGATTCACTTAACAACTGTGGCAAGAAAGGTTGTAAAATAGGGCAAAACTCACTTAACAACTGTATCCCTTAGCAACAGAAATGTCAGGCTCAATTGTAAATGTAAGTCAAGAACTGTGTAAATTTAAGTGTTGTAACAAAGAATTATAGTGGAGAGTAGAGACTTTCAGGCTCTTATTTACACTCCTTTTACCACCTTCCCTTGGTTCCCACAACCCTTATCTGCTTAGATGCCAACTGAAAAGGGCATTTGGCAGGGTGGCAGGGGTCTTTTAAACTTTGATAAACTTCACTACCTGTCATGAGACAAGAGGATATATCTTCACTAATTTAGGAGACAGAGGGGAGTTGAGGAGAATCAAAGCAAAAAACAAAGCAAAACAAAAACAAATATACTTTCTTATTTAAATACCCTCCAATACATGTTTTCTGGAAAGCCTCTGCTCATAGTCCTCCCAACAGTCTAGGGTTGACTGCTAGTAGGATCTTCTCAGTGTGGTGCCCTGAGAGGGCAGTCACTCTTTCTGGAGGAGACATGATCACAGTGTTCCAATATTTAAGGGGCTCCTACAAAGATGAAGGGGTCAAACTACGTATTTTCCAAAGCAACAAAATGCAAGATGAGAAACAATGGATGGAAACTAACCAAGGAGTGAAGCAACCTAGAACTAAGGAGAAATTTCCTAACAGTGAGTGCAATCAACCAATGGAACAGTTTGCCCTCAGAAGTTGTGAGTGCTCCATCACTGGAGACTTTCAAAAAGCCACTGGACAATCATTTATCTGAAATAATATAGGCTCTCTTGCTCAAACAGGGGGTTGGACTAGAAGACCTCCAAGATCCCTTCCAACTCTATTATTCTATATGTTCTAAGAGTTGCATAAGCAGAAGGGGGAGAGCCAGATAGCCCTTTTGGTGCATAGTTTCCAGAAACATAAAGCAATACTTATTCACATGGGTATTTATTTATTTATTTATTAAATTTATATGCCACCCATCACCATCAAGCAACTCATTTGCTGGGAAGACATTGTTCCAGGATGAAACTGAATTTTAAATGATTTTTTAATACAGTACTCCACTTTTATTGCTCTTGACTGCTATATTGAATTGCTGTAATGAATATTGTTCTTTTTTAATGCACCATTTGAGATTCCCTCAGGAGGAAATCTATACAGAAATAATAAAATATAAAATCCCTCATTCAAAGAAATAGCTATGGAACTTTTACAGCACTCCAGTGAGGAAACTTGCACAAAGCAAGAAAACAAGCAACCTATTAGAATGAAAAGAAGACTACAGGATTTTTTTTAAAAAGTCCATATGGATTTTTGTTGTTGTCGTTGCTTCTTTGAGGCAGATGAAAAGATAATAAGGGATAGATAACTGTACTGATGGGATTGGCTAGCAGAGCTAACTAGGGCGTCTGGAAAGTATTATGTTTTTTTTTTAAGTAATTGCACATTTTTAAAAAAAAACAGAACTTGGATTGCACTGTTATGATTGCCTTCTTGATCTTCTTGACCAAACCCTGCAAACAGGGTGAAAAAAGAGATTATAGTAGCCAAATGTTTTCTCCATCTCTGTTACAATCTGCCACATGAATTAAAACATTCAGTTTGACTCCTGGCATGCCCCATCTAGAAAACAGTTAAAAGAGACATGGCAACTCATGCAAATAACAAATTGTTTGGCTTCTTTATTTTGATACCTAGCTGAATCAGTATTCCCGGGATATGTAAAATATGTCAATAACCCAATTTTTTCTCCTCTTACATATTTTATACGGAAAATGTGCTGTCTTTCCTATTGTATTCTTTAAACACAATGTTCTTGTATTTTGTAGATTTCTTGACTCTCCAAACTATTTGGGTTCAAACAATTTTTCTATTAGTTTAAAATGTTTCCTGACAAACCCACCTCTTAATAGTTATCTAGTTTTGACTCCAGCAGGATACATGAAGTTAGGTTTTCCTTTCCTAGGCACATGTGTTACAGCATTAAGTAGAGTTTGATATCAGTCATTCCTCTACTTAAATCATTTTAAACCCTTGGATACTCAGCCAGTTAAGAATTGTGCTAATGTGTAAATCTAGAATATACTGATGCTGCTTATTTCTAAGAAAGTCTTTACATATAACTAACAATCTAGATATTCCTCGAGTTTGTCCCATTGTTGCTCTTAATGCTGCAGATAAGCAAATGATCAAACCAAAGCATTATGATTCAGAAAGTTGTGCCATTGGCAAGTTTACTAGAAGCTTCATGCAAATAATATCTCCAAATTGCCAGGATCCAGTGGGAGCTTCTTGGGTATGTTAACAAATTCCTGAAACAATTCTTCTCATATAGAAGGCCCTGGAATTAGACATAGAGATAATTAGGGAAGAATAGAGGAATAAAAACACAGCAATTCCAAATGAAAGCGGATGTCACATAAACAATTTCTACACCAAACTGCTAGCTCTGGTTCACATCTTGCCATTGAAGCACATCTTCCTTACTTGAGTGCCACAAGATTAAAATTGTGAACTCAAGTATGAGAGTGACTCATTTTCCATTTGCGGGAATAACAACAGCTTTCTCCTGGAACTGCCAGAAATGAACAAGCAGACAACTTTGAGAATTGTAGAATTATTGTATACTTTGAGGATAACTCAATTACATGTTTCCATTTTAGTTCGTTTCAAATCCAAACACACTTTTGATAAATTTGTGTATATTACTTATCATTCAAGCAAAGGGAATAGATGAATGTAATCTGAGCTGTGCATTTTAGTATTCTACCAATTTTACACTTCAGCTCATTTAAGACTTTATCTATGACATAAAGTCTGACTAAAAAGGTAGCTTTTAAATATATGCTCAAAACCTATCAAACCTACTCAAGGTTCAGTAGCATTTCCAATTCTGCATGAGTTTCATGACTTTCACGTTACTAGTGAAAAAAGATTATAAACTTTTTTCTTTGCCCTTTCCCCTTCCCTCTCCCTGTCCTCTTATTTGCTTTTGTATTTTATAATACCAATTATAAACAAGCATGCCAGCAAAGGAGAAAATCAGTTATCTGACAAAGACTACAAAGAATGAATACTTTGGGGATAAGGTTTGTTAAAACTAAATAGCTAGACAATTATTTGATGGAGACCATATAACTAAATAACTTGGCTGTAAATTGAGCAGAAGAGCCTAAAAATTTTCTCCCAAAGGAAAATGACTACACAAAGGCAAGGGAACTTAAAAGAAAAGAGTAAAAGAGGAAACTAGATGGGCTTTTAGAAATAATTGTGATCTTGGCTGGAAAACCTGAGAGCATTCCGCATCTTCTCAGCCAGAAGACTGTAAAAGCAGGACTCTATGGAAATTCTCAATGTTGTCCCAAAGGTGCTTTTCCAAAAGGCAACTGTACTTCGTTTCTGCTTGAAGAGATTTCGCTCCTCATCCAAGAAGCGTCTTTAATTCTGATGTGAAATGAGCAGTGGTGGGATTCAAAATTTTTTACTACCAGTTCTGTGGGCGTGGCTTGGTAGGTGTGACAGGGGAAAGATACTTAAAATCTCCAGTCAGAGGTGATATTTTCCAGTTCTCTGAACTACTAAAAATTGCCGCTACCGGTTCTCCAGAAGTGGTCAGAACCTGCTAAATACCACCTCTGGAACTGAGGAAGCTTCTTGGATGAGAAGCAAAATGTCTTCAAGCAAAAACGAAGTCCAGTTGTCTTTTGAAAAAGCACCTTTGGGGTTAAAAGCAAGGGCCACCTTTTAAAAATGCAGTTAATAAAATAATAGATACTTTAAATTGCAAAAACATTTAGATTTATATACTGTCCCATAAGTGCTTTACAGCATTCTCTAAGGGGTTACAAAAATGGGTGACTGTCTCACTGAGTTTAAAGTGAGCTAAGAAAGCATCTTTCCGAGTGACAAGGAGTAGTACCTTGAATGCCATCCTAATTTCAAAAGGCTGATTTCTTCTCAAATAAGAACTCTTCAGAGTTCAACCATATTTTCCCCTGAAAGTTTCAAATTATATCTCAGACTAGAGTGGCAACTTGGTTTTAAGAAGGCACAGTAATGCTTCAAAATTTCCCTCATGTTTTACACTTCAGCAAAGAACTTTTTTTTCACCATGTTACAGGGGGAAAAAACACCAATCAACTATAAATTACAAAACGGTCCGATAGCTGTGATCATTTTGTACCAAACTGCTAGCTGTTTTTCTGCCTGTGCTGCCTTTCCTAGAACAGAAGAAGTATTAGACAGAGATGATGCCTCCAACATTAAAAACATCATGTACCCAAAAGGCCATTGTGACTTTTCAGTGACATGGTGATTACTGACTTTTAGGAGTGCAAGAAATGCAGCCACAAATAATGGTTCCCTTTCTGTGGTCCCAGTAATCTTCCTAGATCAGGGGTGTCAAACTCAATTTCATTGAGAGCCGCAGCAGGGCTGTCATTGACCTCGGGGGGCCATGTGGACATAGCCAACTGGGTGGCTGTGGCCAATTCAGTGGGCAAGGCCAACTTGACGACACTCCAGAGGTGGTATTCAGCAAGTTCTGACCAGTGCTAGAGAACTGGTAGTGGAAATTTTGAATAGTTCGGAGAACCGTCAAATACCACCTCTGACTGGAGATTTTGCAGTATCCTTCCCCTGCCATGTCCACCAAGCCACACCCACAGAACCGGTAGTAAAAAAAAATTGAATCCCACCACTGCGTCACTCCCCAAACTGCCGGCATGTTTCCCCATTGCATTGGATAAACCGGGCTGAAGCTGTGCTGGCCTGATCTTTCCTTTTACATTGGGTAGACTAGGATGGCCCTGCAGGCCAGATCCAACCACATCGCGGACTGGATGCAGACCATGGGCCTTGATTTTGACACCCCTGCCCTAGAGATAAATTTAGTGTATTTCATTCTTCTGCAGTAAAATATTGGCCCTAAGCTTTGTAGACTCTTAAGACATCATTTCACCACTTAAGAACCCTGAAAAATTGAGAGTCCACTTGGCACACAAAGCCTGGAATGGCTTTTAGGTTGCTGGAGGCTTAGAAGAATTCTAAACACGAGGTTTTTTTTTTAAAGCGGAGTATTTGTGAGTTGTTGGATGTGTGATAATCCAGTGCAGAACCCTAGACAAGTTCATTTCCATTCATTCTGATTTATGCCATGCAGAAATATGGGGTCAATATTCCCCACTGGAATTACCTTGATGTGGTTCCACACAGCGTAAGGCACAGTTTGAGAAGCAGCATTTTTTATTTTTTTTGCACTCAGAGTCATTATTACATTCATATTGTCCTTTAGTTGGACATTTTCTAACCTCTTCTGGGCAACTCTTTGGTTTTTCTGCAAAAAAAAGAGCAGTAGGAAAAAAGCTGTATCCATAGCATTCAATCCGAGCCTTAAAGACAGTTTATTTCCACATTAAGAGGACAGCATTAAAACTTAAATCTGATAAGGAAGCTATGCTTACATTTTAGAGAAAGGAAGAGGGGTATTTAAGAACACAAGCAACCTCAGTGGGAGGCCAGGAGGTGGGGACAAAACAATACAATAAATGTCATCATACAAATAATGTGATTTATGATCTTGCATCAGATGTCATGACACTTACGTTAGACATTTATGTTAGACAGCTCTATACCCGTGCTTCGCTTTGAAACTATGTGATCAGGCTTAGTTTTGGGGGAGGAAAATAAGGGAGAAAAATTGTGCCTCTGCCTACCAGCATCCATAGGTATTCATCTGGCTAGCGTCTTGTCAGTGTGTGAGAGAGTTGAGGGCTGTTTGGAAACTGAAGAGTATTTGCTGTATGAGCAAGAAGGAGACAGCAAGGAGCCTGGGCATGGCTTAGCTCAACTGTTCTGTACTAAAGCTGGTTGCTGCTGTGAAACTAAAACTGAAAATGAAACTCTTCTTCTCTACTTGTGTTTTACATTTGGAACAGATTTCTTTTCAGGTGGGGAGGGGGAATAGAACTCCTTAGCATCAGAGAATGTTAATAATAATACCGTGTTTCTCCAACAATACGGCCTCCACCAATAGGAAGGCCCAGCATGATTTTTAGGCATGAGGTGAAATTAAGCCCCACCCCCAAAATTTAGGCCTATTTAAACCATGCGTTTCCCCGCATTAGAATTACACGAGGTGGAGAGAAATGGGGGGGAAGGGCTGGGGGGGGGGAGAAAACTTGCCTTTAGGAATGCCCTGCAGGTAGCCTAGGCTAGAATACCCCGATAGCCAATAGAAGCTCCCCGAAAGCAGAGTCCCCAGCTGCTTCAGGGCGAGGCATGGCTGCCCATGTCCCCTTGCCTTTAGGCAGTCTCTTTCGGATGATGGAAGCTCCCCAAGTGCAGTCACCAGCCACTTCAGTAGAAGCAGCCTTGGGGTGAGCATACATACACATACCCCTCGCCACGTGGCCGCTTCTACTGGCCGATCGAAGTGGCTGGTGACTGCACTTGGGGAGCTTCCACCACCCAAAAGAGACTCCCTAAAGGCGAGGGGACATGGGCAGCCACGCCTCGCCCCGAAGCATCTGGGGACTCTGCCTTCGGGGACCTTTCGTTGGCTGATAGAAGCGGCTTCGCGGCGAGGTACATGCGAATGGGCCGGTCTAGGTGGGGGAGGAAATTAAGTCACCCTCAAAAGACGGCCTAGCCGCTTTTTCATTGGTCAAAGAAAAATAAGGCCCGGCCTTATTTTGTGAGAAACACAGTAATATACAAAATACTAATGCTCTGATGGTCATTTCAAAAAATCCTTTCATAGTGAGCACCTAGAAGAAAAGAGGAACATAAGTGCCAAATTTCAAGCTTGTAGGCTTTACGGTTCTGGAGATTTTGTGATGATGCATGAGTGATATTTCACAGATAGATAGATGATAGATAGATAGATAGATAGATAGATAGATAGATAGATAGATAGATAGATAGATAGATAGATAGATAGATAGATAGATTTAGAGGTTTTTAATAAGGATATCTGATGATGCATGCTAGGAACATGCTGCATCCACAATTATGAATTCTATCTCAAAGATTCTGCATCCTAAGAACTCAGGTACCATTTTCTGCATCTGGAAAGCTAGAACAGAAGCCATAGCCTAGTGCATAATAGCCTAACATATGACATCAAGTCCTTTGTGTCAGGAACAGTAAGAAAACAAAAAATACTTGGATTTCTGGAAATATTAATTGTTGGTACAATTCTGTAACAGAATCATGCCTACTAAAATAATTCTTCCCTACTACCTATACCTAGTGTATTAAAGTGGTCCTATTCTTCATCTCATTCTTAAGCCTCTCCTTTCCCTTGAACTCCAGAATTTCTGCTCTAAGAGAAGATGCTGACTCAAGATAAGGAAGGGGCTAAACATTAGGCCACAGAATAGTAGGCTATTATATTTCCAGTTGCAGAAATTGGTCTCTGAAATCATAGGATGCTGGACCTTTGAGATGGAATTCATAATTCTTGTTTGAGGGTCCAGCATGTTCCTAGATGCACCATTTGAGATCCCTGTTAAAAACATCAAAATCTAAGCAGAGTTGCAAGGGCTATGTAGAAATCAAGTGAGAAAATAGTTTAAATAACACTATTATTACTTTAACATTGCAAATCACTCAGAGGCACCTTGTGGTGAGATGGGCAGCAAACAAATTTAATTAATAAATAAAATATACACTTAGAGTGCCATTCAAGAGTGATAAAAATGTTTATATATCTCATTCATGAAGTGGTGATCTTCCTATGTCCAAAAGCCAAACATAATCAGCAAACCTATTAATGGGTTTGCTTCCTAATTAGATTTTTCAACTTTGATAAGTATATGCAGAATTGCAAGGGGTGTGTTTCTAGAAACTGAACTTCCAAAGAAGTTGGAGAGAGAGAGAGAGAGAGAGAGAGCAAGTGAGAGGGAGGGAGGGAGGGAGGGATTTAGGCCCATGAAGTACCTTTTTCTGGTGTGCGACACACTGTCCCACAATTACCCTCACAGCATCTTTTTATTCCTGGACATTCCTCATCCTTTTCGCATACATCAAAGGCTGCTCGGCAAACTGTGTATTGCACCGGACAGGTTCCAGGTTTCACTGTGTAAGAAAAAAAGTCAAAATTGTTATGTCCTGAGGACTCAAGGAGTTCTCACTCAGGTCCACTCACTTTGTGTGGGCGTTATTCCCCCATTCCCATTGGTCAGTTCCCCCAGCAGCCAGCTATAAAAGCAGGCTGCGGGTCCAACTGGCTGCTGATTGCTGCGAGCCAGTTCCAGGCTTGGCAAGCACGGTCAGCCCTTTATTTGTAAAATAAAGTACTGTTGCACTCATGCTCTGGTTCAGCCTCTCATTGCTCAAACTTAACACTGGCGACGAGGGTGGGATGGCTACCAGAAGCACCTTGCAACCGCTGAGTCACTAGCCACCGATCTACAGCCCAGAGAGAGCGATCGGCTGGCAACAAGGGAAACGCTGATCCGCAGCCAGAGAGAGCGGTCAGCTAACGAAACGAGCGATCAAAAAGAGCAAACGCAGATCCGCAGCCAGAGAAAGCGGTCTGAGTCAAATAGTTAGAAGCGCCTGTAGCCGCTTGTTAGCCTCGCCACGGGAAAGTGAAGCGCTGCAGCCGCAGCCGCTTGCAGATTTGGCGCAAATTCAAACGGGTGTCATTTGAATTTCGAGCCAGTAGGAATCACAGCACAGCGCTGTAGAGAGTCACTAACGCCCACTTTTTTGGCGCGAATCAAGACACCTCCAACGGCTAGCAGCCAACGTGGTAACCCAGAGAGAGAGAAAGAGAGGGTAGCAAAAACCTCTCCAGAGCTGATATCACTAGTAACTCACGAGCGTCGTAGTCCCAGAGAGATTTCTCCCGCAGGTAGCCCAGCCGCTCCAGCACCATGAGTTCCAATCCAGTATTCCCGGCGTTTAAACCAGACGAAGAGAAGTGGGAATCGTATAAGAACCGCTTCAATCATTACATCGATGCGGTCGGCCTGTCGGATGCGGGAGAGCATCGAAAAATCCTATTTCCTAATCTACGCGGAGCCACCGCTTACGATACCGCTGCAGCACTCGTGGCGCCGAGAGAATTAAAAACGCCCGTGGTCCGGAAGTTGCTTGAGATCCTCACAAACCACTACGCCCCAGGCCTTCACAAATCGCCAGGAGGTTCACGCTCCGAATGAGGAAGCAATCAAGTAAGGAGACCATCAACCAATATATGGCCGCCTCAGAACAGCAGCCCTGCACTGCGGGTTTGGAACATACCTGGAGGACATGCTCTCGATCAATTGGTTTGTGGGGTCAAGGATCTCAACCTACAGAGGCGACTGCTAGCTAAAAAGACCTCAACCTCGCGCAAGCGGTAGAGGAGGCCCTAGCAGCCGAGCTAGCAACAACTCAGCCACCGAAATTCAGGGCCCAAGCGCCAAGCTAGCAGCGTTCCCAGTCCATTCCGAAGAGGTGGAAGCGGAGGAAGGCCACAACGATGAGAACGATGTCCATCGCCTCACCAATGACAGACGGTCGCAGGTAGGGGCCAAACAAGAATACACCGGTCCACCCAAGCACATCACCCTGTGCCTAGCCTGTGGGGGATCACATCAAAGGGCCACCTGCAAGTTTAAAGGAGCCGCTTGCAACAACTGCCATAAGAGGGGGCACATTGCAGAGTCTGCCAAGCCCCCAAAGCGCTGCACAAAGACCCCGTCCTCGCACTCGGGACCACAGAGGCAAGTATTAAACTGTCGCACGCACCGCCTTGCCAGGCGTATTTGCCACTCTGTTAGTAAAATTTCTCTCTCCGTTTCCCTAGAAGGTAAACCGTGCCACATGGAGGTTGACACAGGGTCAGCGCTCTCAATAATCTCGTGGAACACCCTCAAGAGACTCCACCCCAGCCTATCTACTACCCGGCTTCAGAGATGCCAGTTCGGTCTGAAGGACTACCAGGGGAAGGCCATTCCCGTGATCGGCAGAGGCAAGTTCTTTGTCAGTTTTAGAGCTTTTAAAGGCCACCTACCTCTAGTGGTAGTTAACGGCAATCTACCCACCTTATTGGGGCTCGATTGGTTTCCCACCTCGCCTAGGGTTAACAGGAGTCCATGCTGTCTCAACCTCAGACACTGACTCCTTATTCGCTGACTACGCAGATGTGTTCAGCGAGGAGCTGGGGTGTTATAATGGAACCCCCATCTCGCTCACCGTTGACCCCAGGCAGTCCCAATCAGATTAAAACCACGTAGAGTTCCATTTGCTATTCGACCAAAACTAGACGCTGAATTGGATAAACTACTAAAACAAGGGGTCATTGAGCCAACAGATTTCGCCAAGTGGGAGACGCCATTGTCACACCCTCAAAAAGATGGTAGCCTGAGAATTTGCTCGGACTACAAGACAACAATCAATAAATATTTACAAGTTAGCGCCTACCCGTGCCCGCCATTCAGCACTTATTGCACACATTCGAACCGGGCAGTATTTTTGCTAAATTGGACATGTCTCAAGCATATCAACAGTTCCCTGTTGATAACCAAACAGCGGAACTTCAGACCATCGCCACTACAGGGGTGCCTTCCGATGCAAGCGCCTCCAATTTGGCGTAAGTGTTGCCCCGGTATTTTTCAATCCTCATGGAGCGGATTTTACAGGGCCTCCTGGTGTAGTACCCTACTGACGACATCTTGGTCTCGGCCAGGGACAGACCCCAACTCTTCCAGAGAGTGCGAGCAGTGTTAGAGAGGTTCAGACAGCATGGCCTCAAGTTAAAAAAAGAAAATGCGCCATTGCCACTAGACAGGTGGACTTTCTGGGTTATAAAATTGACGCCTGGCATTCACCCCTGGAGTCCAAGGTCAGGGCGATCCACGAAGCTCCCACACCGACCTCCAAAACGGAGCTACAAGCTTTCTTGGGACTCCTAAACTTTTATGCATCCTTTTGCCCCATAAAGCCTCAGTAGCCGAACCCCTACACAGATTACTAGACAAAAAGTCACCGTGGCACTGGGGGCACAAAGAAGACCAGGCGTTTAACGCCGCAAATCACTACTTACGCCAGAGGCAGTGCTCATCCACCCGACCCCAACCTTCCTTTAGTACTGGCAGCAGACGATCCCTTTTGGAATTGGGGCGGTCCTTAGTCACCGACTCGCCAATGGCGCCGAGGCCCCCATCGCTTTTTTCTCCAGGACGCCTCGGCCACGGAGCGAAATTACAGCCAAATAGACAAGGAAGCCCTAGCAGCTGTTGCAGCCGTGAAAAAGTTTCACGAATTCCTTTTGGCCACTTCTTCAACTGGTCACCGACCATAAGCCCTCCTGGGCCTACTGGCCGGCGACAAACAGACACCTCAAGTCCTCTCCTCGGATGACAAGGTGGACGCTTTTCCTAGCGGCCTACTCATACAAACTTATCCACCGCCCGGCAAAACTCTATCCCACGCTGACGCACTCAGTCGCTGCCCCTTACCCGCTCCGGCTGAAGACCCAGCTCCTGTCAATGCCATTTTTGAAATCACCCAGTTGGACCTGCCCATCACCGCCTTGACATCGCCGCCAAAACCAAGGCAGACCAAACGCCGCCCAGGTGCTCGACTGGGTGAGGAGGGGTGGCCGGGAGGCAATGTTGATAACAAATTCGCACCCTTTAAGACTCGCATGCAGGAGCTGTCCAGTTTGCAGGGTTGTCTACTGTGGGGCACTCGAGTGATCATTCCGACCTCGCTGCGCACTCCGAGTCCTGGAGGCGTTGCACCAGGGACACCCCGCATTGTGAGAATGAAGGCGCTGGCACGCAGCTACGTGTGGTGGCCGGGTCTAGACGAGGACATTGTCAATTGGGTAAGTTCCTGCAGCATTTGCCAGGAATCCCGCCCTGCTCCCCCATCGCCACCCCTACCAGATGGGAGAGCGCCAGCGCCCTTGGTCTAGAATCCATATCGATCTGGCCGGCCCGTGCATGGAAAGATGTTCCTAGTGGTCGTGGACGCTTATTCCAAGTGGATAGACGTGGCGCAGCTATCCACGACCACCACACTAGCAATCACCAACGTGTTAACGCGCCTGTTCGCTACCCATGGACTACCCGACTCCTTGGTCTCCGATAATGGCCCACAGTTCGCATCAGTAGAATTCAGCCGCTTTGCAGCCAACCTAGGCATTCGCCACATTTTCACAGCCCCATTTCACCCTGCGAGTAATGGGTTGGCTGAAAGGGCCGCCAGGACCACCAAAGAGGCCCTCGCTAGGTTTGGCAGAGATGACTGGCACCACAAACTCTCACGGTTCCTGATGAGCCAGCACTCAACCCCCTGTGCAGTCACCAATAAGTCCCCAGCGGAACTTCTGATGGGCCGGCGCCTGAGGACTGTATTAGATAGACTGCACCCACAATACTGCCTTGACTCTCCCCTCGCTTCCACTTCGGGGTTAGACATTTTATGTTACAGGAGCCGATATTCGCAAGGAATTTCGCTGGGGACCCACTTTGGATTCCGGGCGAGGTCATCGCCGCCACCGGGCCGAGATCATATAGAGTCAGGCTGGAGGATGGTCGCGCCTGGAGGAGACACATAGACCAACTCAGAAGGCGCCTCAGCAACCTCGCAAACAAGAATCCAGAGTCTCCAGTCGAAGGGGAACCGTCCCATCCGCCACCCAGCCACACCGCACCCAGTGACCAGTCTGCGCCAGCGGTCGCCCGGGTCAGCCCAAACTCGGACAACAGCGCCCAGAGAGTTGATCAACCGGATCCAACCCACGAGAGTTTGACTCCAGAAACCAACCCGGTGGTTTCCGAGGATGCCCAGTCCAGAGAGAGTGTTGGCGACACTATGCCAGCTCAACCGTCACAGACTGATACCGAACAGTCAGACAATGTTCCCGAGTTGCGCCGCCCGGGCGCCAACACAAACCCCCATCTACCTCAAGGACTATGCGTGTTCGCATCTGGGGGAAGGGGTGTTATGTCCTGAGGACTCAAGGAGTTCTCACTCAGGTCCACTCACTTTGTGTGGGCGTTATTCCCCATTCCCATTGGTCAGCCCTTTATTTGTAAAATAAAGTACTGTTGCACCAGCAGCCAGCTATAAAAGCAGGAAACAAGCGGGAAATATAAATTAGTTCTTTGGTGCTGCTTACAAAGAGAAACTCCTGCAGATTTTTTTGGTGGGCGGGGGGGAGAGGGAAAGACATCCAACTCCTCCTTCTCACCTGTACAAATGTTCTGGATTTTGGGAACTCAGCAACCTGGATTCTCTGGGAAGCAATGCTCTATTTCATTGAGATGAAATATGATTAATTCACTTTAATGGGTAACAAAAGTCTTACAAATCATAAACACTTTTTGAAAGAGAGAGATTAGTAGGAAAAACCTAAAAGGAGGTCAAACTATCCAAATATTGTATGTATAATCCATTGCATGCCACCACGATCTGTTATTTGATTACCCTAATGATTTTTCTGTCTACTCCAAATTTTCAAAGAATACTGATTTTTTTAAAAATTAAACTAGATTTTTAACACAACTTTTTCTGAGATACCACTTTGCTGTTTTCTGGGGGAGCCAAATGTATGTGTATGTCTTTATTTCTTATTCTGGTAAACTGAGCTCTGGTTCATATATTATATCATGGTTTGCTTAACCATGGGTTATTAAATAGGCTGCAGTTGGCTGGATTGCAATAAACCCAGCCAGGTTGTCTCAAAAAGAGAGTTACAACTGAGGGAGAGAGAGGAAATGACCAGTTTATTGGTGGGGGGGGGGAAACATGCTGAATAGAAAATGGTGCCTTGTTCTCACATCCCTGTCTGAAACTTGAGCCTTTGGTTCACCTTTTAGAGAAGCAATAATCATGTCAGGAGATACAAGCTGCTTTGCAAACCCTGACCCTGAACTCCATGCTGCAGAAGGCTGAGATGAGGGGATGTGAGAAGGGAATTTCCAAGTACTAAGCAGAGAGAAGGGAATTTCCAAGTACTAACCCTGAGGATGCAAAGGCAAGATCTGTCTGCACCAGCCACCTATCAATTTCCCCAGGGCCTTCTTTTCCCCTTAATTGCTGATGACCTTGCTTCAAATACAGCATGACCAATCAGCCCGCCCCCCTTCCAAGCTTCCTGGCATCTTCCTCTCACTACTCCAAGCAGATCAGGCAAAGGGAGACAGGGAAAGAAAGGCACTGAGAAGATTGGGGGCTGGATGGGTGGGTGGGATATGCCTTGCTTGAAAATATTTACAGACCTTCACATCCCAGACATAAACTGTTCCAACTCCTACCCTCAAAACAACATTATAGAGCACTGCACAACTAGACACAAGGACAGTTTTTTTCACACATGCCATCACTCTGCTAAACAAATAATTCCCTCAACACTGTCAAACTATTTATTAAGACTGTATTATTATTATTTTCATCCATGTTGCTTGTATCCTTTTGATTTATATTGTTTTAGTTTCCTAATATGACTGTGATTCTCCTGGTTCTGTGGTGTGGCTTGGTGGGGGTGGCAGGGGAAGGGAACTGTAAAAATCTCCAGTCAGAGGTGGTATTTGCCGGTTCTCTGAATTACTCAAAATTTCTGCTACCGGTTCTCCAGAACTGGTCAGAACCTGTTGAATACCACCTCTGCTGTGATTGCTTATTTAGTATCCTATGATTATCACTAAGTGTTGTATCTTATGATTCATGATGAATGTATTTATGATGACCAATATCATGATTTGTCACTTAACGGTTAACAGATAATCAGAGCTGGAAGGGATCTTGTAGATCATCTAGTCCAACCCCCTGCCCAAGCGGGAGACCCTACACCATTTCTTAAAAGTGGCAGTCCAATCTTTTCTTAAAAGTCTCAAGTGATGGCGCTCCCACAACTTCCGAGGGCAAGTTAGTTGATTGTTCTCACTGTCAGAAAGTTTCTCCTTATTTCCAGGTTAAACCTCTCCTTGTTCAGTTTCCATCCATTGTTCCTTGTCTGGCCTTCGGGTGCTTTAGAAAATAGCTTGACCCCCTCCTCTCTGTGGCAGCCCCTCAAATATTGGAAGACTGCTATCATGTCTCCCCTGGTCCTTCTCTTCACTAGACTAGCCATGCCCAGTTCCTGTAAACTTATATCTTTTATGTACACGGGGAGCAAATTTTTATGTACATGGAGAGCAAAGTATGTCCAATTACACTTGGCTAATAAAGAATCCTATTCTGTTCTGTTCTGTTCTTATTCTATTCTTATTCTATAGCTATTGCTACATCCAATATATCTCTAATTCACTCTCCCTGTATCTTCCAAGCACCTTCTTTTCCCTACTGTTGTCCCCAAATTCGCGTCTTAGCCTGGCGCCCAAGGCAATGAAGACTACCAGACATGAGGTGCAGGACCGATTTCCTTTTATTGAAGAGCTTCAGCAAAAGAGGTCCCAGCCATAAAATGCCAGGATCCAGAACAAGGGATTCAACAAGCTTTTATACAGTTTTTCAAGGCAGGGTAAAAAAAAAAAATAACATTGTCTAATAGGCTTTTTGAAAATTATCTAAAGGGTCCTCTATTTCAGAGGTCAACAACCTTTTGGACCTCAGGGACCACCAAACTCATAATTTTTGAACCCAGGGACCACTAACCAGTTTGGTGGGCGTGGCCTAATTTGTGGGTGTGGCTTGGTGGTCATGTGACTTCTAGTTCTCCTAGTCTGCACCAAAATAACTAATACTTATTGTAATTTGGCTGGGCATGTTTCACTTAATGACGTGTTTAACAAAAGATTGGTGGGAAGCATTACAACAGAATTCGAATTTTGCAAGCTTGCTGGTTCTTGGAAAGACTGATTAACATCCTTTGATTTTTTGTTATAAGACTGGGGTATCATTCTAAGAGGATTAATGAAAATGGTAGAGTTGCAGGATGAAGCTTTCATAGCTTTTCCCACCCTCCTAATTATGGAAATTGCATTCTCTAAGTGAGACTCTTCTGAAAATAGAGAGCCTTGTGGCAATACTGCTTACATTTCTTTTCCCTTAAAAAATTTCTTGCTTGATGTGACCAAAGAGGCAACTTTTAGGGCAAACACAAACACACAAATCTGAGCTTGAGTTCTAGAAATTAAAGCATGATGGAGGAGAGAAGGTATAATAACATCCTAAAAGAGCTCTGCATTCAGTGATACAGAATCTGCTTTGTACGCAGAAGGTCCCAATGTCAGAACTTCCGTCAAACACTTGAGCTTCACATTCGCTAACTGCCAGTCTGCCATGAACTACGAGGGGGAGGGAACCACACAGGAGGGGGGAACTTAATACTCATTGTACTTATAGAAACATGGTCAAGGTCAAAGCACTGGGAATGGAATGCAACGGCTCACCAACCATTCCGCCATTCCCAAAACAATTTGTTCAAATGTAATTGGATAGTAAGGGACTAGCAGGGAGCAGGAAATGGAAAGGAACTGGACAAGGAAAATTAACTGAGAAACCTTGGTGCATCAATTTCAGTTCAGGTTTTGTTACACTGTAAACCACTTGGCCTTTAGTAAAGTGTGCCTTACAAGGGGAGTTGAGGGTCTTTCTTGCCTAGAGGATCAAGTTGGGACAGGTCTGACAGCTGATTTCAATGCCAGAATTTTTAGAAAAAAGATG
Source organism: Pseudonaja textilis (assembly GCF_049901715.1). NCBI lineage: Eukaryota > Metazoa > Chordata > Lepidosauria > Squamata > Elapidae > Pseudonaja > Pseudonaja textilis. The sequence goes on along the minus strand of NC_141992.1, from coordinate 24,917,042 downwards.
GAAAAGGTCCTATCCATAATTATATAGAGCTGTTGCCTGTTAGTACAATATTAATAATGGTGAAGGTACTGGTAAGTTTTAGACATCAGAAGCAATTAACAATTAAGGAACTACAATGTCACAGAAATAGCATAAACAATGGAGAAGTGGTTGGATTAATCTTAGGAATGACTGAATGACTGAAGCTTAGGAATGACTGAAAAATAAGGATTAAGTTTAGGAATAACTGAAAGATAAGCAGGGATTGAAAAACATATTTCTTTTTCCAGGATGGCTTCCTACGTAAACTAGAAATCATTATCTCCCCATGAAGCAAAATCTAAATCTAGTACCGTTCTCTGGTAACAAGCAGGCTTGCCCGCAAGAGCCAGGACAGCATTTTCTTGCACCCGGACACTGGTCATCTTGCTTGCATTGATTTCCAATAAGTCCTCCATGACAGATGCCATCAGTATATGGACAGATACCAGATTTCACTTTGGAAAAAAATATAAGAAAGTTTTTAAGGATATTTGTAAATACAATTAGAAATGTTGTGATTAGAATCTATCAGGTGGAATGAATAGGCAGAGGGACTTGTAAACATAAAACCCTAATCTATCTAAGCTCTTCTGATTTTTTGAAGCTAAAATGTCATTCACAAATAAATATAACACACATGTATTATCATCAAATTATACATATACTGTATATATAGGCTCTTGGTCTAGGATAATTCTCCATAAGTGGACCTTCTGTTACTGCTTCCCAATCTGGTTATAGGATTAACTAATTCTTGGATATAATAATCTTGCATTTAAATATTCTACTAGTTTTTCTGTTTGCATTTGGTTTTGTTTCCATAATTTCTGTCCTACATTTTGAACATTGATATGATCTGTATAGTTAATATATAAAAATATGTTACTAATCTATTAGAAAGGCATAAACCAGGGGTGTCAAACTCAAGGCTCATGGCCCAGATGTGGCCCATGGGGTGCTTAGATCTGGATTGTGGGGCTGCCTTGGAAAGAGTGAAGGACTGGTCCGCGGTACCTCTGCCAGTGAAAATGGAACTTGGGAGGGCACACATGGCCCTCCCTGGCTCCATTTTTGGGCACGACCGCCTCCTACAGCCCTTTGCCAGCAAAAATGGAGCCTGCCCAGTTTTTGCTAACAGAGGACTACAGGAGGCTGTTACAACCAAAAACAGAGCCTTGATGAGTGACATCAAGCTAGCCTCACCCACCCCGGTCATGCCCACCCTGGCCCCCCGAGGTCAAACACAACCCTGATGCAGCCCTCAATGAAATCATGTTTGTCACTTCTGGCATAGACCTTAAGAATAAAAACAGAAGCATGTAACAGATTAGATGTAGTCTGGAGAGTTGAAGGGTAGAACATTGTTTATAGCCCAAAGAATCGACAACAAATGGAAAACTGTAGTCTGTGTGCCAATTAAAAAATTAAATTGGGAAAGGGGATAATTATCCACCTAGCCTTTTCTATCAGCCAGAGAAGGAATAGTTGAAGGAAGCTTACATTCTCTCTCCCTGATAGATAGAACTTCACTTCCCACTGACAGTTGCTTTGGCCTGGACAGCTAGAGGTCATCCATCACTTGTGGAAATTCTCCCTAACCCTCGTCCAAATAAGGAACAGCTTCCAGAAGACAATATGAAGCCAACCAAATCACACATAAGCACCACCTACACACTCAGCTTGGCTTTCTGGTTTTGAAACATTGATCCCCTTTTTTCTCTTTTTCTTCCACTCCCCTTTGAGTGGGCCATGTTTGTGTTTTGAGCCTGAAAACAGAGGGTTTCCCCTGTCAACTGATGTGACTCTTTTGATAGGCAAAAGGTTCTCTCAAAAGCAAGATAAAAATGCAACAAATAAATATATCTGTATAACCACAGCAGGAGAGATCAGCATTAGTTTATTCTCAGCTGTTAGAAAGAAAAGAAATAAATTGGTTCTTGAATCCTCATTTCTAGACAAAAACAGAATAAAAGTAACTGGCAGAGGCTTTCTGATCTGGATGAAACCCCCAAATACAGTTCTTCCACTTACCTCTGGTTGGTTGTGGGACACCTGCAGTGAAGCAAGTTAGGTCTACACAGAAGATGAAAAAGACAGTGAAAAAGGAAGTGTCAGTTGATCTCATGGTGCTGTTAGAATGAGGTCTTCTCTGATCTATCCTGCCATCCAAGGTGGTTTATGATCTTTTACATATAACAGTTGAAGAAAAGCACACCAACAGTGTCTTTCTGTAAAACTGCCAGGATTCCTAGTTTTCCAGTTTTCAAGGGGACTGGACACATGGGCCCTTGTTCAAAGCTACTGTTAAGTACTGATGTAACAGTCATTCCATCTCCCTGGGGGAACCTAGAAACTCTGTTGGGGCAATGAGGCTCTAACAGAGAATTCTCAGAATCCTCACTAGACATTCAAAAGCTTTTGGTGGAAGCCATGATGACAGTTGACCTGGTCGATTGATTATAACCACCCATCTTACAACTTTGACTCTGGCTAACATATAACTATCATGTTTTGGCCCCTTCAGAAGGGTTTTCATCCAAAGAGGATGAAGTTGTTGACTCCCATGATCCAGTAAAGCTAAATTAGGACCAGAAAACTCAAGTCTTAAGTCCATTCAATATATAGAAATCAATTTATCATTCTTGTGTGACATAACGTAGAGAATAAAAAGGCATCTTGGATGTCTTTCCCTGAATACCAGCTTCCAGGAAAGGCACCCCAAAAGTAAAGGTAAAATTTAAACAAGTTTAAACTTGATGTTGGTTGCATTTGCACAGAGGCCTGGAGCTTGCTTCATATAATCATTCAATCATACTTGGCAGCAGAGTGGTATTGAAACATTCTTATCTTGCCTCCTAGACCATCTATTGATCTCTCTGTCTTTAGACATTATTACAGCTTCTGCAATACCTTTTTTTGTTCCAACTGTATGATCAGATTGCTTTCCTCACTTATAACATGCTCACAGAATACTTGAAAATTCCCTGCATTTAAAAAAACAAAAAAAAATATTAGAAGAAATACAAACTTAACTCAGCAGTAATTTTAAAGAACATATTGCAAGTAATTAGCATTAATCCTAACCCCATCCTGTCACTCATATTTGACTCTTGGTCCAACTGTTTAGTACAAGTCTTCTGGTTACTTCTAGATCACAGTACTATATGCAATATTTAGTTCAATCCATATGTGAACACCAACAACATGATAGGTTAAGGGCAGATCTACAAGATAAAAGCCAATCAAGAAGAAAATGTGGCATCCTTGGTGCCCTCTGAGCTTTGTCATTTGCTTGCAGACATTTCATTGCTAATTAGGTAACATTACCAAGATTGTTGTTACTGAGTGAGTAATCAAATGTCTGGAAGCAAATTGCTAAGCTCCACCCATGGACTTCATAGTTCAACTCTGAGCTACATACAGTATATTCTCTTCTACAGGAAGAAAATACTGATACCGTGTCTGATATCATGATGCTGTTAGCAACATGCCCTCAGTGAGTTTGTTTTATCAAGAAAAGCAACTTCAGTATGTTTCTTGCAATAGGCTGGCCCAGTAGTACATTCTTGGAAAAGATGAAAAATTCAGAGTTTTTACTAGGCTGGGTAAGTAGGTCTTATCCAACAACACATTTAATAATGGATGTAATGTTTATTCCTTCTATCTTGGGAATCCTTGACTGCATGGGACTCCGGCATCCTCAGCAGCCCCATAAAAATAAGCCTATGACTCTTTATGAAGAGAGCCAGTTTGATGCAGTGATTAAGGCACCAGACGAGAGACCAAAAAACTGGGAGTTTTAGTCCCATCTTAGGTGACCTTGAACCAGTCACTTTGGGAAGGAGGAGGGAGGCAAAGGCAAACCACTTCTGACATCATGCCAGGAAAACTGAAGGAACGAGTCCAGGCAATTAGCAGGAGTCAACACTGACTGGAAAGTATGTGTGTGTGAGGACAGGGAGGGAGGGAGGGAGAGGGGAGGGGAGGGGAGGGGAGGGAGGGAGAAAGAGAGAGTCTATGCATTCTGTGCTTATATAATGCTTGATTAAATCTGTCAGCCTAAGCTTCCTAAGGGCTACCATATAATCTACATTAAAATAATCAAGTGTATTCATGTCAATGTTACTGTTCCACATATGATAGCATTCCTAAAATACTACTTCCAGAATTTCTTAATTTTAGTTTCATCTCTTTTATTCTTAAATGCATTTTTTTTTCTACAAAGGTCTCTTTCCAAAACAGTTTTAAATTTGAATCAGAATTTTCCCTGCATTTTGTCCAGGCCCAAATATCCAGCTCCTGGCTCTAAAACACTCCTAAAATTAAACAATAGATGATACATCCATAGGCAAGTCCAAAAAGTAAGATGACAGATACAAATGCAAAGTTTGGGGAGAAACCCTTTCTTTCTTTCTTTCTTTCTTTCTTTCTTTCTTTCTTTCTTTCTTTCTTTCTTTCTTTCTTTCTTTCTTTCTTTCTTTCTTTCGTTCTTTCATTCTTTTCTTTCTCTCTCTCTTTTTCTTCCTTTCTTCCTTCCTTTCCTGCCATCTTGATTTTTTTATCTATCCCAGTGGGATGCCCTATATCTAACTTATTTTGTGATGGTCTGTAACAATACTATTTGGGTGGTAATTCCCTCTACACATTGCAGGACTCTGTATTTTGCTCCTTAGATCTACCTGCACCATTAACGCTACATGCTGCAAGGCTCAACCAAGATTACCATTACAGAAGTATCTCTAGCAAAAGATCCGTGCAACCATTACCTCTATTTGTACTAAGCCCCTTTCTTCCAGGGCTGTAGGCTCAATTTAAGAGGGCTCTGAATTTTGATTCAGCATAAAATCAAGCCATTACATACACTTTTCATTGGGGCTATACTGCCACAAGAGGGCAATATGTTGTTCTTCTTTGCAAAAACCATCCCTTCTATAGAAACTCTTGAAAGATTTCTGGATATCTGATACTGAATTTCTAACCTTATTGGTTTGCTAATGCTTTAATATAGTACTATATGTAGTCCATGAAATAAAAATCAAAACCATTAAGACTTAATTTATTTCTTTGGATCTTTTTACACATACTGTATTTACATTGCATGACTTCCTGATCTCATTCTGCCTTTCAGAACATTTGTTATTATTTCCTCAAGATCAAATCATAGAGCGGGGGGGTGGGAGTTCGCAGGGGTTCGGGAGAAGCCCTAGCTGAGGTTCCCCACAGTTCAGAGAAACCCCCAAATCCCAATCCTGGCTGGCCCCGCCCCACCCTCCCAGGAATCTCCATGCGACCCGTGTTGGATGTAGGTAAGTGCAGGGCATGCACGGAGGGTCAGGAAGGGTGAAAAACAGGCCTCCCAGAAGTTTGGCTTCCAGAGAGCTTCCAAAGAGGCTCCAGAGCCCGGGGTGGCCATTTTCACTCTCCGGAGCCCAGGGAGGGCAAAAATACCCCAACGCTGTCGTGCAGGAGGCCAACTAAGCCATGGCCACGCCCACCCAGTAACCAGGCAGAGAATCCATTGCTAAAAATTTTGAAGCCCACCCCTGTCATAAAGTGCTGATAAATTCTACAGTAGAACACCTACATACTGAATACATGGAGATTTATCATGTTAGCTGCATTTAAACTGAATTACTGTAAACTGAAGTTGAAAGATAATTCCTCTCTTGGGCCTGCTCATTTTGTCCTGGCTTGTGTGTGCTTCCAGAACTTAAATCTTATTCTCTCAAGATTGTGCACATTCTTATGTTGAAGGCCATGTTCACACAATACACTACACTCTTATAATCAGAACAGTGAAAGGCCAAGGATGTCACATTAAGCTTGCAACCTAACATTTCCAAATCACATTCACCATCTAACACACAGGAACATAGCCAGGTGTTTAGGGCTTTACAAAAGACTAACAGGGTTGAGGCCGTTCTAGTATGTGAAAGGAAGGTGTTCCATAGAGCAGGGGCCACTGTGGAAAAAGCCCATCTTCTAGTTCCAGCCAGCCTCCTTGACTGATGGGATGCACAGCATGCCTATTCTGCTAGATCGGGTTGGATGGGTAGAGACTCTTGGGAAAAAGGCAATCCAATCAGTTCCAAGCCATATAAGCCTTTAAGGTAACCACCAGTACCTTGAATTGTACCAGTGGTGGGATTCAGATGATTTTCACCAGTTTGGGTAAACTGGTTGTTAAATTACCTCCCCACCCCACCCCACCCCACCCCACCCCAGGGGTGGGTTTCTCCCGGTTCTGTCCACCTCTGTAGAACCAGTAGCTCTGAAGAGCAGCAGACATAGAACCGGTTCTATGTCTGGTGATGTTTTTGCCCAGCCGCCCACCCGGTCTCTTACCTGATCTTTATTTCCTGATTTTTCAACTTCAGCTGCCGAACGAGGCACAGCTGCAGTTAAAAAAACAAGAAAAGAGGGCTGTTTCAAAGGCTGCTTCTCTGCACACAGCATGCTGATGACGATTTACAGGCGTGTGGCTCGCAGCATGCAGGGAAGCTCGTAAATCCCAAACCAGTAGTTAACCCTGTCATATCCCACCCCTGCCCCACCCCGCTATCAAAGTGGATCCTGGGCGCTGCGCTGCAATGGAGAAATGGGCACCAGAGCAGCCAGCACGAGGGAAGGAGGAGGAGCAGGGAGAAGAAAGAGGGAAAGCAGCTTTCTCCTTCCCTTGTGCCAGCCACTCAGTTGCCCATTTCTCCATTGCAGTGCAGCACCCAGGATCCACTTTAATAGCAGGGGGAGTAATTTAACAAGTTTGCCCAGGGTCAGGTTGGCTGTTGCAGGAGGCTCATCCCGCATAGGACAGGGATGGGCCATGCCTCCCACGACAGCCAACCTGAGTCTGGGCGAACCGGTTGTTAAATTATTTGAATCCCACCACCAAATTGCACCCAGAAACAGACTGATAACCAGTGCAGCTCACACAAAAGTGGTGTTACTTGTGCTGTGTATCTGGCACCATTTACTACCTGCACAGCTGCATTATGCATCAGTTGAAGTTTCCAAATGTTCTTCAGGGACAGCCCTATCTAGATCGTGTTGCTGTAGTCTAACCTAAAGGTTACAATAGCAATAGCAACAGCACTTAGACCTACATACGGCTTCACGGTGCTTTATAGCAATCTCTAACCTGTTTACTATGTCAGCAAATGGCCCCCAACAATTTGGGTTATCCTTTTACCAACTTGAGAAGAATGGAAAGCTGGATCAACCTTGAGCCAATTAGGATTAAATTCCTGGCAATGGAATATTGTATTCTAACCACTATACCACCGTGGCTCATGGGTGTGAGTTCGGGGTGGGGTTCAAATTTTTAACAACTGGTTCTGTGGGTGTGGCTTAGGTGGTGGACATGGCTTGGTGGTCATGTGACTGGGTGGACATGGCTTGGTGATCATGTTATTGGCTGGGTGTGGCCAACTCAATATCACTCACATCGAGGCACGCATCTCCTCACATGGCCTCTCATGACTGTGGGGATGCTGCAACAGTCGTAAGTGTGAAAAATGGTTATAAGTCACTTTTTTCAGTGCCATTGTAACTTTGAATGGTCACTCCACACAAGCAAAGTACCAACAAAGGAGGGGAAAAAAACTCCAGAAAAGTTCCAGAGACAGGAAGTCTAGTCCTGCCAAGAATGTTATAAGGATTAACGGAGAGGCAGTTTCTGTAAGTAACACCAGAATGTTTCCTTCCTGCCTTCCTTACAGGATTAGGCCAGTAATTTCTTCTAACAACCGGTTCTCCGAACTGCTTAGAATGTTAACAACCGGTTCTAGCAAATAGGTGCGAAGAATCCCACCTCTGTGTGAGTTACTGTGAGTAGAGCCTCCTGGCATGGGTCCAACTGGTGTACCACCCTTGATCTTTATGTAAACTAGGGAGTGGCTTGCCTGAGACATTGACTCACACTACTTTCTTAGACTGCCTTAGGTCCCTTTTATCAAGCTACTGTCGTAGAATAGAAATAGAAATAATAGGAATAGAAGAGAAGAATTGGAAGGGACCTTGGAGGTCTTCTAGTCCAACCCCTGCTCAGGCAGGAAACCCTATACCATTTCAGACAAATGGTTGTCCAATATCGTCTTAAAAACTTTCAATGTTGGACCACCCACAACCTCTGTAGGCAAGTTGTTCCACTGATTACAGCCTTGGTAGCGGTTCTTCCTGTCTTTCAAGACCATTCCTTCTGCACTCTAGATCAATGAATCATTCATTTCCTTGTCAAGGTCATCCTTTCTACATAGAGTTAGGGGATGCTCTGAGTCTTTTCAATTAAAGAGTGTCATCTGTTGGGTTCCAGGAAGAATACCTTCTCCAGTACAGAGATTCATCAGAGATGTGAAGCTCTTAAGACTTGACTATGCTCCTATACTCCCAGGCACAAAAGTCAGGAGGTAGTCGAACTTGTGAGTTGTGTGAAGTTGCCATGATGGGCTTGTCTTTGGTTGCCATTTTTTGTTTTTTTCTGGAAAGTTTCATAGGCATTTATTATTTGTGCTATTTGCTGCTACATTTATTGTATCAGCTGCCCAGAGCCACTTTGTAAGATAAGCTGCAATATAAATCTGATTGATGATAGGTAGATTAGCTGATCATCTACCTATCATTAGGTGATAGGTAAATAATAGGTGGACTAGAATCCTTCCATTTGCAAGACCTACATGAGAAGGAATATATTTTACCCTACTTTGTAATAATGATTCAGAATTCAGACTCTGCAATTAAGAGAGTATAACATGACATCCTTGTGCAATCTCGGACTTACTCCAAAATGATTATCTAAAGCAAAGGTAGGAATCCGCTGTCTCCCAGTGTTATTCAACTCCCATATGGCTATTTATGATTGGGGGTCAAATCCCTGAACCTCACTCAGAGGCTTCCACAAAGGTGGGAGGGCACACGCAGCCTTCCCTTTCCACAACATTTTTAGTAATTGTCTATTGTCAAATAATCATGCTTCTTATTAATGAAGATATGTTGCATGTAATCAAACTAATTAGCCATTTAATGTTGATTACATCAATTGTAAGTCAATGCCATCTCAGTGCTATACCTGGTATGAATCCTACGGAAAAGGCTCCAGATAAGGGTTCAAATGCAGGATTCATATTTCTGAGCTAACAGAAGGCTTCCAAGGATTCAGCCTATCCTATATTTTCTGGACCCCCACCTGACTAAAACAATACATGGCTTTACTGCTTCCCCATTCTTCTTTCAAAATCATTCCCTATCAAGTCTGAGCATCAAGCAAGCCCTGTACCAGTTTATATTTAATGCCCTCCAATTGAAAATTATTCAATTAAAACAATGCAGAAAAAGATAGTCCTAGAAAAAGCAGACAGGTGAATTCGGCATTTAAGGGGGTCAGATGATTCACCTCTTTATCAAGAGTAGTTATTATCACTTATTAAGCTAGCACCTCTATATTGCACTTGATTTGATAATGATGCAATTATCATGGCTTTTAACAAGATTAAATAGCTAATTAGTTTATGTGCAACGTAACTTCACTAATAAAGAGTATGTTTATTTGACAATTGGCAATTACTAAAAATGCTGTGGAAAGGGAAGGTTGCATGTGAGTGAAATTGCACCCAGTAGGATGGTGGGAGGAGTAGGGGGTTGCTTCAGGCCAGGAGCCAGCCATACTCGGGGGTGTAGTGCCTCAAGATTTCTGTGGTCCACACTTCAAAAGGAACTTGGACTCTCTCTAACACATTCTTCCAGGTTGCCAAAGCCCAACGACCGCAATTGCCTCCTTCTCCCATATAGCCCAATTTCATTCAGTAGAACTGAATTCTTTAGGTGTATAGGCATACGGCTGCAGTACCCCCTTTTCATTGTGTTGCAATGGCACTGCTCCTACTACTAAATCACTAGCGTCAGCTTGAACCACAAAAGTCAGATCAGGATTGGGGTGTTTCAATACCGGTTCCTGGGTGAATAATTGTTTTAAATCCTCAAAAGCTTGTTGGCATTTCTCTGGCCACTCAATGGGACTCCCTGGTTTACATTTGGTCTGTGGTAATTGTTTTGTTAACTCTAACCTTCTCTCAGCCAGTCCTTGAGTAGTGAAGATTTGTCTTTAAATGAATCCAAACTCCAGCTCTTCTTTAGGACAGTGATGGTTTATTCAATATAGCATCAAACAACAAATACATCTAACAACAAATAATCAGGCAAGAATTGCTAAAAGCCAGGCAAGGTTAGAGTTGGGTTTGAATTTGTTCCCTTTTATCACCATAATCAGGAGACACACCACACCACACCTAGGCCTATTCTGGCCACACCTAACCCATTATCCCTAAATGCTATTAACCCTATAACATGTCTACATCCTTACCCTATTCCGACCCTCACTAACTGATCCCCACCTAGTGCCACCTTCACCATGTTTTAACCTAAATCCTAATTACCACCTGTATGTGCCCCAACCCACTTTAACAATATGCACCACATCAATAAAGAGCCAATTCCAACAGCCCCACAGTTTTTGCAGAATCCATCCTGCAGCCCCGCAGTTGTTGCAGCATCCATCCTCATTCCAAAGCCATCAGCCAGCACACAAGCAGAAATACAGATCCAGCAGCAGCAGAGATAAGGTGACATGGCCAGCTGACTTGCTGCGAGGCATATTCGGAGCTGATGGGCTTTGGGTGAACTTGAAACTGACAATGTCACTGCACTCTAGACCAGGTGCAATTTCCAAAAGCTCTTCAAGAGTATGAACAGTGTGTTAGCATAACCCAACCAGGAGGTGACTAAGGCATGAGTTATAAATGAGGAGGGTCTTCTAGTCTAAAAAAGGCACAACTTGCACAAAGGCCACCACCTGTTCTTCAAGCAGGAACTGTGAATCCAGAAGGATCCATAGATTGTGCACCGACTTTGTCTGAGGAAATGGAGTCCCATTGAGAAATAAAGGTGAACATTTTCTGGGTTTGAGGGATGGTCCTGGACAAAGCTGTGTAATTGGATACAATCAGTAACTTCAGCCCATATTGTAGGTGACCTTCCCCAGGGGTTTCATGCAGATGCAGGTAAGCTGGAGTCTTAAGGAACTGTACAAGGCAGGGACTCAGTCTTAATCTATTCCACATTCTAAAACTGACTAGAACCACCCAAATGCTGTGGCTACCACTCCCAATCCCCTGAGCCAGTCCAAAAGGTCACTGTGACTGATATACTGAAATTCTCAGAGAGATCAAGGAAGACCAGAATGGATGCGATACCCCCATTCCAAGCCCAAGGACCATTAATAAGTGTAATCAATGCCATCTCAGTGCTATAACCTGATCTGAATCCCACTGAAAAGGGTCCAAACAATCTGCTTCTTCCAGATCTCTCTGGAGCTGCAAGCTAACCATTTCTCAACAACCTTCCCTAGAAAATGAAACTTGGAGACTGGATAAAAAAAATTATGTAGTTCCCCTGAGTCCAGCAATGGCTAGGCAAATAACTCTCTCCTTAAAAAAGTGTTAACCATGCAGATGTCCAACCATATATCACATCTTGGAGGTCTTAACCAATCAGGAGGGACATGATCTATGACACTGGCTTCCAAGCTCACAGCTCCAAGAATCCTATCTACTTCATAGGGACTTCTTCTCCTTCTTCTTCTTCTGCCATATCCGTCATCGGATGTTGGCAATCATGTTGGCGAGCCTATGTTTATCAATTTGTTGTTGCTGTTGTTAGTTGCAAAGTTGTATCCAACCCATTGCGACCCCAAGACAACATTTCTCCAGGCCTTCCTGTCCTCTACCTTCTTCTGGAGTCCGTTTAAACTCACATCAACTGCTTCAGTGACTCCATCCAGCCACCTCATTCTCTGTCATCCGCTTTTTCTATTGCCCTCAATCGTTCCCAGCATTAGGCTCTTCTCCATTGAGTTCTTCCTTTTCATTAGGTGGTCAAAGTATTTGAGTTTCATCTTCAGGATCTGGCCTTCTAAAGAGCAGATTAGGGTTGATCTCCTCTAGGACTGACCAGTTTGATCACTTTGCAATCCAAGGGTTTTGCAGGAGTCTTCTCCAGCACTATTGTTCAAAGGCCTTGATTCTTTGATGCTCATCCTTTCTTATGGTCCAACTTTCACAGCCACACTTTCACACATGCAACTGGGAAAACCATAGCCTTGACTATACACACTTTTGTTGGCAGGGTAATGTCTCTGCTTTTTAGTATGCTGTCTAGATTTGCCACAGCTTTCCTTCCCAGGAGCAAGCATCTTTTAATTTCTTGGCTGCAGTCCCCAACTATGGTGATCTTGGAGCCCAGGAAAATAAAATCTGTCACTACCTCCATTTCTTCCCTATCTATTTGCCAGGAATTGAGAGGGCTGGATGCCATGATCTTAGTTTTCTTAATGCTGAATTTCAAGCCAAATTTTGCACTCTCCTTTACCCACATCAAGAGGCTCTTTAATTCCTCTTCACTTTCTGCCTCTAGAGTGGTATCATCTGCACATCTGAAGTTGCTGATATTTCTCCTGGCAACCTTAATTCCAACTTTTGATTCATCTAGCCCTGCCCTTCTCATGTGCTCTGCATATAAGTTAAATAAACAGGGGGACAGTATACTTTTTATCAATAGCCATACGGAAAAAATGGTGTTTTGTCCAAACCAGTCCCTTAGATTTTGAAGCCATGATGTTCTTCTTCTAGCCAGACCTTGTTTACTTTCAATCTTTCCTTGGAGAATTAAGTGAAGTATGCCATATTTTTCTGGGTGTTGTATCACATGTGCAAAATATTCTAACTTTCACTTTTTATGGTTTTGATGATTCTCCTTGGCTTTCCCAGGTGGCTTATCACCTCCTCATTCATAAGGACTACTAGATTCAAATTCTTCCCAGATAACTGGGCAAGACTGCACCTCAGGCATTTCCAAAGAATCTGAACAGGTAGAGTCTAGTTCTGAGCAAATTCAAGCAACTCTGTCTGACATATACCTAGAACAATCCTCACAATGATCCTGAAAATGCATCCTTGATTTCTCTTTACTCAGATATAGTAAATATCTGTTGTTTATATATAGTGCAAAGTGTTGGTATGAACTGTTTTTCCCTTTTCTTGTTCTTATCTCATTTCCTAATTGCTTTGACTTACCATTTCTTACTCTTTTTAAGCATTTTGCATAACATTACTGTCCCTGAAGAGAAATAGTATGATAGGTATGAATGTGTGTGTGAATAAGCCCCTGAGCTATGTCCTTTAATTTATGTTTTTGAAAAGAACCTCTGTGGAATTTAATGGCCATGACGAACAAGCATTCATGCCTCATTAAATCTGTGTTTCAATGTAGCCCCAGTAACATTCTAGGTTATTTATGTATTTTATTTGGTGCCATTTATATGCCTCTTCAATCCCCCAAAGGATGGGAGCTCTGAGACGGAATGAAATTGTTCAAGATTGCAGTGTTGATACCATTTGCAAAGGCTGCCATCTCGTAATGTGTTTTCTAGTTCTCCTTTGTCTCTGTTCTTTTAATAATCTCCTTGCTGTCTGGGAGTTAACAGAAGAGCAATACTGGTCAGTTTATTGTGCAGTTATTTAGGCTTTCATAGACTGGGTTTCCAAAGCCTTCCAAAGCCTCAGCTGAACATGATAGGAGATGTTCTATCCAATCGGCACAAAAATACATAGGCATTTTCAGCTCAGATAATATTTTTTCTCCTACAATATTGACATTCTGAGAAATGCTGTGTGCCATGACTTAGTATTTCTGTTTTTGTTGCTTTTAAATCATAAGATTTCATTGGTGGGTTTGGGTTTATGATATCTCTTGGAGTTTATTTGATATGGAAGGTAGACTAACAAGTTCTTTGAATAAATGCAATAATAAATAAAAATATTGTTTTATAGTGCTGGGTTGAAAATTTCTTCTGAAGTTCTTTTCAATTGCTTGTATGCAGTGTGAGGGAAAAGCAATTGCTTTCAATCATTTTCCAAAGGAGATTTTTTTTGTGAAATTCTGCTACTCTAAGAATAAAGGACTTCTCCAAGAAGTCCCAAAACAAAAATTCTAAAACAATGTGAAAAGAAAATAAGAAAAACAAACAAAAGAAGCCTAGTTTTAAAGAGAGGAAAACAGCTGAGAAATTTGAAGATGGTTTTCAGCAGAACGCAAAAGCAAGAACTAGTCTGGGTCCTTCTCCACACTAGGAAATCATGCATCTCAATTTTGCTTCTTAAAGACCGCAGGCAAATTCTGCTCAGAGTAACACCAGATCCAATTCATTGTTCAGTACATTGGAGAAAGATCTGTTGGGGAAAGGAAGATTTTAATTTAAAAAAAAAATCAAGATGGCAAATACAACTGTGCAATAATATCCACCTCTTGTCCACCTCTTTTTTTAACATGTGTTGCACACAAATTGTTTGTAGAGGTTGCAGTTACTATCTTGATTTTTTTTTGCCCTTCTCCACATTGAAACCTCTGAGTAAAGTCCTTCACATCTTTTCAACATGCTTCTGTGTTATAACATTGTCCAGGCTCTATGTTTGATTTCTCTACCACAAAAAGGCCAGGCAAATTTATGCCTCCTGTGAAAATCATGACGTGATCTTTTAACCACTCACACTCCCACAAAACAATAAAAATCCAACATCTGCATGTCGCTTGTATCCTTATTATTTTTATTGACTGTTTCCTAGTATGATTCAATTGCTTATTGTACCCTATTACTATTATTAAGTGTTGTACCTTATGATTCTTGACTCTTGACAAATGTATCTTTTCTTTTATGTACACTGAGAGCATATGCACCAAGACAAATTCCTTGTGTGTCCAATCACACTTGGCCAGTAAAGAATTCTATTCTATTCTGTTCTAACCTGGAATTAATGCACCTGTAGATTCTTTTAAAGAGATGCATGTGCATTTATTTGAGACTAGTATCTTAAATATTTTCTTCCGTGTGCAACAATTCTGCAAGGAGAATTAAATGTCCTAAGTGCGAGACATGAATAGGTTCCTTTGTCTCTCAGTTGAAATATCACAAAATGTTTCCCTGTTAAATAAGATTTCGATTTATTTAGAAATGCAAATATGGACCTGACTGCAAATTGCCATTGTTTCAAAAGATGATAAATCCTTCATATCAATAAAATGTATTCCCTTCATTGTAAGCACCAGTCGTTAGCCACTGGCAGCATGCCCTTCCATCAACTTGAAAGACAAAGTATAGGTATTTTTAGAGGGATAAATAAACATAATATCTGGCACATGTACACATGGAGAATCATGGAGCCCATGTTAGGTCTTCAACCAGCTTCTCTTTGTAACAATGAAACTCAAGGGCTGCCATAGAAAATCTAGTATCTCTTAAATTAAACTATCTTGCTAGATTGTTAGCGTAGAAGGGAATATTATAATACAGGCAGTTCTGAGTTTTATACAGGTAGTCCTCAACATACCACCACAATTGAGCCCAAAATTTCTGTTGTTAAATGAGACATTGGTTAAGTGAGTTTTGCCCCATTTTACGACCTTTCCTGCCACAGTTATTCAGTGAATCACTGATAAGTTAGTAACATGATTGTTAAGTGAATCTGGCCGCAACACTGATTTTACTTGCAAAAGGTTGCAAAAGGTGATCACATGATCCCAGGATACTGCAACTGTCATAAGTATGAATCAGATGCCAAGCATCTGAATTTTGATCACATGACCATGGGGATAGGACGTAAGTGTGAAAATTAGTTATAAGTCACATTTTCAGTGCCGATATAACTTTGAACGGTCACTAAATGGACTGTTGTAAGTCAAGGACTACCTAGAAATTGGCTCTTTTTCATTTTGGGATTGGGATTCATCTGGTTTGATATTATGATTTCCAACTCCTGCCTTATTGTCTTGCCTACCCTCTCCTATTGCTACTCCTGCTGACGTGGCCATGGGCTTCTGTCTATATAGGTTCATCTTGGGTACCATCTAGGTATTATTGTAGGACAAAGTCCTCGGTTCTGTTCATTACATTTTGAGCAAAAGTGCCCAAAATATAAACAGGAGTCGGCCTTTATATCACCTGACCTTGCCGGCAGCTACTTTGAAAAATACTTGATGTAATTTCATCCTTTTTCACACCTATTCCAAACACAAAACAGTTGCTCAGAAAAGCTGAATTGCCGAACAGACGGTACAATGCACAAACTGGCAAAAAATAAAAACCCCAAACCCCCAAACCCCAAATTCCACAGCAAGATATGCTCCTTCTGAACACTGTGGCATTCTGTCTGCCTTTTTCTGTTTCATGCTTCATAAACATCTTGCCAAATGCTGTCCTCCAAACAGCATGTACATGCAGCCTATTCTGTCAAGGGCTTGCTCCAGACAGAACCACAGGGAAGTCTGCCATCCCGCTTGTCATCAAGCTCAGTGCTGTCTCCTTTTTTCTGCGCACAATTCACTTTCTTATTACTATGCATTCCTGGAGCATCATGAAGGTAACTGACTGTGCAATTGGGAGAGAGAGAGAGAGAGACACATACTCATCAAGAATTGGAAATTCAACAGGGATCCCAAGCTGTTCTCAAAACTATTAGCAAGGTAGCTCCCACTATCCAATCTTTGCATTTTTATTGTCTTAATGAGAATCACACATTTAGAATAATGGCTTCATTTCTTGAAATGTCTTTGTCATTTCTTGTGCAAAAAAACCCCTATCCTTCCCTTTCCCCCTATTAATTCCCATTCAGTTTGGAAAAAAGAATTTGCTTCCCCATTTGGGTGAAATGTTCTCAACTTGTATTATTACACTTATTTGCATCATCGGCTATATATTATGAAATGCCCAAAAGCTATGTGAACTGTTTCACTGCACATCATCTCTCCAACGCTTCTCTTGCTTCAGTCAAATTCCAAAGGGAGACATTATGAGGCCAGAAATTCTCCTTGGGCTTCTACTAGCTGACTCAAAAGTGAACAGCAAGAGCAGCAGCAGGAATGGGCTTAATAGCAATGAAAATATGTAGAACAGGAAAGAACTCTAAAAAAAGGACCCTCTGCCACTTCCAACAGTAAAATCTGGGAGAAATCAGGAATAAATTCTCAAGCAACTTGAAAGTATGAAAAAGAGAGTATGACTCTTTTTCAGGGAGAGAAAAGTTTGAGAAATTGCAATATTGAGAAACTGCAAAACATTTCTCTGCACAGCTTTAATTCTATTAGCTGCTGCTTAAAGAGCAACATTTCACTAAATGTTCCAGAGAAGGTAATATAGAGTGGCACAACTCACATATTCTTATGACTGAAGAGGGTAGAGAACTTAGATAAAAAGCATGAAACAGAAAAGTCATCCCCATTCCTGAGAACTGACTAACAAGTAATAACATCTACTGACAAACTGAAGGGAAAATTAAGAAATGTCTGAGATAAAAGAAAAAAGAAAGGAGAAACTACATAGTAATTTAGAATTTTTAGAGATAGCTGTGGTGAGCAAAAAAATAGGGTCTTCAATTAAACAATGCTAATTTCTATGGTAAAGCACAGAATAGCATCCATTAAGGAATGTACTCTTTCTCTTTAGGGGACTGCTGAAAAATAAGGTTGAGGGACATAAAGGTTGCATTTTCCCTTTTTCCTATTTTATGTTTTCAGATGCATGGGCAACACTAAGTTCAACTATCAGTCCTAAATAATGTACTTCTCAATCTGTCTTTCTTCTAATGTAGGAATTTGAAATCCTCGATCAGAAGGTTGTACATGGCAGAGTTCCAGTTTGAGCTTCTTTGGTGACAAACTGAAACCTCGTCTCCGCAAGGCTTCGATCCGTGCTCACCGCTGGAGCACCCCGAGCTGGCTGATTTCGGGGCTAAGCCACCCCGTAGAGGTGGTGAAGAAGGGGGAGACTGCCTGTAGGGTTGAGGAGAGCCGCATCTCTCCTCCCCAGGTGGCCATTACTCCCTTTCCCGAAGGCGATTGTAGCGGTGGTCAGAAATGGCCACCACAAAGAAGAACTTGACCGGAAAAGAATGTGCAGGAGGAAGATAAGAAGAGAAAGTTTTGGTTGACCAAGTCAAACAGCAAAAGCAACAAATAAGGTACCCTGGAATTTAAATTTAATAACATTGTTCCCAAAGAAGATTTTGAAGCTGTGAAGGAGAGAGAGAAGGGAAAAGATTAGTTTTTTTTTTCTTCTCTTCCTTATACTGACAGCTAAGAGGTTTAAGCAAGAAATTGAAAAAAATCAACTTTGACATTAATAGGCATCTAAGCTGAAAATAAAAGACAAAGGGACAATAAAGATTTCTGGATATTTAAAAGCTTTTAAAAGCAGGAAAGGAGAAAAGAAAAAGAATAAAAGGGCAGGATCTGGAAAAATGGAGGAGACTGCCTGGAACTAAGGAATGGAACTGTAACTAAAAGGATCTTACAGTGAAATTTTAACAAGATTCCTCAAAGATACATCTTAATTGAAACTTGGTAACAAAATAATAGAACCCCAGGAAGAGAAAGTGGAAAAAAAGGAGCAGAAAGAAACAGCCTTGGATTATTTGGATTACTTAGTGATTTTTGGTTTTTGCATCTGGATGACTAAAATTAACTGGGTAGTTGTT
This sequence comes from Pseudonaja textilis, assembly GCF_049901715.1. Taxonomy (NCBI): domain Eukaryota; kingdom Metazoa; phylum Chordata; class Lepidosauria; order Squamata; family Elapidae; genus Pseudonaja; species Pseudonaja textilis. The sequence goes on along the minus strand of NC_141992.1, from coordinate 24,898,449 downwards.
TAAAAGTTTTTAAAATGGTATCACTCTTAGAAGAACTGAAAATGGAACTTTAAAAGTGGAAAGAAGATGCACAAGAGGTTCTTTTGGCTTCGTATTTCAATTCTTAGAAATGGAGATCTGGAACTATGAGAAACAACAAGAAACGCTTGCAGAACAAGAAGATTGAGACAAATAAGAATCCATCTTTAATGATCAAATAATTTTAAGTGGGGGGAAAACAGAAAAGAGGGGAAAGAGAGTGAAAGGTTTAAGACTAGAAAAAACAGCCAAAAAGAAGAATAATAATTTGAAAGATAATATTAGAAAGCAACAGAAAAGGGGATTACAAATGAGAGAGTTAGAAGTAGAGAGACGAGGGGGTAAAAAGGGGAGGGAGAAGAAGGGGGGGAAGAAGGCAAGGAAAAGAAGTTGTAAAAGACAGAAACAAGAAATGGAGAAACAGGGAAAAGATATAAGGATTGTAACCATAAGCTTGTTTAGAGATAATGGGTGAAAATTTAATTGCAAAAAGGATTCTGCAAAGATACATAAAATAGCATTGTTATATTATAAACAGAAATAATTTTAGAAAATATGATTAAAATGATGGATAAAATATTTACTGTAATGTAGTTGAATGTTTGGTAATAAATAAATGAATTAAAATGATTGAGAGAATTAAATGGGAACATTTTTAATTATTAGTAATGATTTATAAAAATATAAGTGAGAAATATGGAAAAAAAAGAATTAACTATGGAAAGTTTATAAGTGTTCCCAAGGAAGTATGATATTTAATTGATAAGAAATGTTAAAGATGTTAAGATTTTAATGAATATTAATGATAGAATTGAATTGGAATGGAATGTGTGCTTTATTTACATATATATATGTTTTTCTTTTTAAGAATATAGTGTGTATTTTAAGAATGTACCAAGCAGAATTCAATTGGAAGTTATGTATTATATTGAATGCTATAATCTTAAAGGTATACATTGAAGCTTAAATAAGAGTTTTAATGGATAAAATTAAAAGATATAAAGGTATCATACTCCAATTGGTAACTACAGGGAAAAATTTGTTTAATAAGAAAAGATAATATGAAATTGAAACAGGACAGACAAAAGTATAAATATAATGATTTGATTGAGATGAGATAATTAAAATAAAGTTGAGAAAATTAAAAGAGGGGAAAAACTATGTAGAAAATATAAAATGGTAATAAGATATGGAATAGAATATAAAAATGAGCATGAAATTGAGTTTTGTGTCTGTATGAAGAAGTGATAACCTGGGACCATGCTATTTTCAAAAAAGATGTTTTATTTGTATTTTGTTTTGTGAAAACCCAAATAAAACTTTCAAAAAAAAAGAGAAGGTTGTACATGGCTCTTCCACATCTTTTTTGCAACCACCTTACCATCCCTAGAGTAAATTTAGACACTCTTCATTGTCTCTAGAGGGTGTAAAAAAAAAGATAATAAGGGTTTTTAAATAAACGACCTACTCAATGTAGGTAAAAGATTTCCATCAATTTAAATGTCCCTATTGTGATTCGGTAATGAAGGCATGTGTCATTACCACAACAATTTCGGATAATTACCAAGATTTGGGAAGTACTGTGTTCATGTAACCTTGCAATAAACTTAGAACTAATACTTCTGAGTCTTCTTCTTGTTGGGACTAATTGGCAAGCCTGACATAGTCATTTCCATTTATGCTTTTGGGGGAGGGTGTCATCAATTCCAGGTTGATACTACCATTTTCCTGTGTTGGCTTTAACATTTTAACATCTCTTAGCATTCTTTAGACCGGCAGTCATTTGGATCACTGCTTCCATTCTTAGATGTCTCCTGAATGACTTATCACATCCCTCCAATTACTAGCATAAGCTAATCTGATTTGTTTAGCCAATTTATGGAACAGATGCTCTTTTTATTGGCAGTAACTTAGATTAACATTCAGTCTAACTACATAAGAAATGAAAGCCTCTACCTATAATTATTGGTATTGTTGTGTTTAAACACACAAACATAAGACACATGACAGCTAATTAAAGTGCTATGAGCAAACCTCACTGGAGCAGCTCTTGAAAAATACTGTTTCTTTCTTAACGAGCCCACATCAAGCTTCTGTTCCAAGCCAGTGGTTTGTCAGAGACAATTATTTTAAAGTCTTATCCTCAGATGCCTATTTAATATAATTGTTGTGATGAAATTAAGACCTTTTACAGAGCTTTGGTCAGTCACAATGCAGTGGCAGATTAGCAGCCTCTTAAACAAAGAAAATAATTCTCAGTTAATCATTCCAATTTCTGGACCACCCAAATCTCTGTCAACCTCCATAGTATATACTATCAATTTTCAAATCATTCCCATTACTTCCAAATTTCAGGACTCCAGGATGTCTAATATATCTACAGACACCCCCCTTGGGTTTACCAGATTCTGTACTCTACTGATTTTTAAAGACCATTAATGTGTTATTTAATATCTGCTACAAAATCTATCTAAATTCTAGAAAGAGTTCAGAGAACAATAACAAAGATGATTAGGAGACTGGAGACTAAAATTTATGAAGAACAGTTGCAGAAATTGGTTTAATGAAAAGAAGAACTCGAGGTGACATGATAGCAGTGTTCCAATATCTCAGAGTCTGTGACAAAGAAGAGGAGGTCAGCCTATTTACCAAAGTACCAGAAGGCAGAAAAAGAAACAATGGATGGAAACTAATCAAGGACAGAACCAACCTAAAACTAAAGATAAATTTTTTGACAGTTAGAATAATTAATCAGTGGAACGGTTTGCATCTAGAAGTTGTGGGGTGCTCCAATACTGGAGGTTTTTAAGAAGAGATTGGACTGTCATTTGTCTGAAATGACATAAGGGTTTCCTGTCTGGGCAGAGGGTTCGATTAGAAATCCAAGGTCGCTTCCAACTCTGTTATTTTGTTATTCTGTTCAACTCTCTCTTTAATATTAGGGCCATTATAGCAAAAAGAAACAAAACAGCTTCAACTCAGGGCATTCTAAAGGCTATGGACTATAGTTCCCAATCAGGGGAAAATGCTTTAGACCATACACATTTATTAAACTGTTAAAACTAAACTCTTAAACTTTAAAAAATGCTGCATGTGAATGAGAGCTTATGACAGAGCCCTTTTGAAATGAGGGACTTAGGGCATGCCAATATCAAGAAGTGCACCGTGAGTGGGGTGGGATACCAGTTATTGTACTGTAAACAGTCTTTCCTTCTCCTTCGGGAATTCTGGATCTGAAGTTTCTTTCAAAGGGAAACCGGCATCTCTGCTGAGTCACTATACACTTTACATTATTGATTTTCCTATGCCAAGCAGACCTTTTCATCTTTGCAAGTCTACTGCTGACATATTTTTCATGCTTATATCCAAGAGCTATTTATTTTGACATAGTTTCTGAAGTTTTTTATATTTTAATCATTGCTGCTTTAAATTAGATTTGTGAACGTTCTCAATATTTTATTATAGTTAGCTGAATTATATTGCATTGCCTTTTGTATTTATGCATAAATTGTGCTGAATGCTCTGCTGTGGCTCTCGGGCAATTTATCAATACAAAAATAAAATATATTTCCTTTGGGGAATTTACAAATAATTAAGTATACCAGTTTATAGTGCAAATATTCCCATTTAATTGTATGTCATTTACTGTCAAGTTGATCTTGATTCCTGATGTCTGCATGAGCAAGCTCCTACCATACCCATGTCTCCACTGTAACAATGTACAACTCTTCCAAGAAAATTCCAGTAATTTCCTTGATTCAATCCAAGCACATTCTGCATTTATTCACTTCACCCCCATTTTGAATGAGAAGAAAGTGAATATGCACCAGGGGTGGGATTCTACCAGTTCGCACCTATTCACTAGAACCGGTTGTTAACATTCTAAGCAGTTCGGAGAACTGGTTGTTAGAAGAAATTACTGGCCTAATCCTGTAAGGAAGGCAGGAAGGAAATATTCTGGTGTTGCTTACAGAAACTACCTCTCTGTTAACCCTTATTACGTTCTTGGCAGGACTAGACTTCCTGTCTCTGGAACTTCTCTGGAGGTTTTTTCCCCTCCTTTGCTGGTACTTTGCTTGTGTGGAGTGACCATTCAAAGTTACAATGGCACTGAAAAAGTGACTTATGACCGTTTTTCACACTTAACGACTGTTGCAGCATCCCCACAGTCATGAGAGGCCAGGGGAGGAGATGTGTGCCTCGATGTGAGTGTTATTGAGTTGGCCACGCCCAGCCAATAACATGACCACCAAGCCACATCCACCCAGTCACATGACCACCAAGCCATGCCCATCACCTACAGAACTGGTTGTTAAAAAATTTGAATCCCACCCCGATATGCACACATAACAAACCAAATCCTTACTAACATCCCCACATATCCAACTCTTTAGAAAATACATCAAGTGCTCATCTAGTGTGCTGCCCCCACTCATTTACACATAGCGGTTGGTGAAGAGAGCTTATTCAGTCTGGTCCCTGAACAGTTCTGTTTTAGGTTTTCAGTTAACCCCCTTAGCACAGTAATTGGCTCAGGACCAATTAGATAACCAAAAGCAAAACAAACTTACAGCCAAACCAAAAACAGTCTTAGAAATAAAGGTTTTCCCTGGGTAGGTTTCCAAAATAAACAGCCCAAAATCCCCTCCAAGGTCTGGGACCTCAACTGAGGTCAACAAGTCCAATGGTCCAGTTTCAGGGTTTGCAAGAAGTCACAGGAATTGTCCAAGCCAGGAATGTAGGGGGTCGTTTTCAGCAAAACCAGCCATGAAGAAGCTCCAGACTAATCTTCCAGGCAATGGCCAATTAGTCCACCCAACAAATAACTGGCTGCTCCAAACATGAACATAAACACTCTCTGCAACTGAATTAAATCCACGAGCTGCAGAGTCCTGGAAACACAAACAGCCATTTGGCCATGACCCACACATGTTGCTTCCAGAAACAATTCCCTCTGACTGCAGTGCTAAATGAGCTCCCGGTGCTGCCCATTAAAAGGGGTGGGGCCTTTTCCCCATCAATCTGGCAGATCTCCGCCTTTCTGCCCTGTGCACTCTAGCATCCACCAAGGCCAGCAGCTCCTCCTCCTCTTCCTCATTGGCCTGCAAGCTCTCCCCAACCGAGGCATATTCTGCTGCCAGCTCAGGGCCAGCAATACCGGATGTGCCAGGAATGCTCTCATTCTTCTTCAAGGCCACTGAGGAAGACATGGTTGAGCCATCATCCACAGAAGACATCACATCTAGTAAGGCATTTTACACAGGGCTACATAAGGCAGATTTCCTGGCAGTATTGTAAATACACTTAGTTAAATACATTTAGAGGAGGCAGTTTGGTGTAGTGTTTAAGGCATCAGGCTAGAAACCAGGGGACCATGAGTTCCAAACTTGCCATATACATGAAGCAAGCTAGATGATCTTAGGCCAGTCACTCTCTCTCAACCCTAGAAAGAAGATAGTGGCAAACCGTTTCTGAAAAACCTTGCCAAGAAAACTGCAGAGACTAGTCCAGATAATCTCCATGAGTCAAAATCTGTTTTGAAGACATACATGCATACAGACCTAGCCACACACAAAGACACAAAAAATGCATTTATACCCTTCCTTCCAGATTGTCAGGAAACCATAGATATCTTGTTTTCAAGCAACTGTACTGATTACCTTTCCTTAACATGTGAGTTTTAAAGTAATGTCTATTATTGGACCAACTTGTTAGCAGAAATACCACATACAAAAAATTTTCAACACAACATCACAAAACTGTTCACAGATCCAAGATTTTGATCTAAACCACCTCCATGGTTTGCTCTATAAAAATGTAGTTTTCTTTGTACATATGTACTTTTTCTCACTGAGTGCTGCTGGAATTGCCCAGAGTTGTGAACCATCCAGAATTGTTCAAGATGATTGGCCATAGAAATATTTTAGGTAAAATAAGTGAAAACCTAAAATCAGCAGGCACAATTGGCCCTGTACTAAATGTGTTTTTGATAAAAGAATACCAGAAAATTAATTGGTTGTATTTAATTGCACAACAGAACAAATTTGTTACTCCTGTTGGATTTCAGCTCCTAGATCTGCCCAAGTTCCAAGTGTTAGTATGGGGGTCTTTCAAGGAAAAAACACAGCTTGGGAATCAAGATTCAATTCCGGCTACCAACAAATTCAGAAGAGCCCAGACTATGAAAAGAAAGGAAGAAGAGAAAACCAGAAAAATACTTAATTATTTAAAAGCTCAAATACATCTGATGTTATTGATTTGCAAAGATATATTAAAGATGTAACTGCATCTGGTATTTTTATTCAGCAGTTGGTTAAACTTGGAATTCTTCAGGGAAATTTAAAATCATCCTAAATTTATAAGCAGACAGGCAAATAAACTGCAATCAGAGCCAGAAGTATTCAACCCTAGACAATGCATACTCCATCATCTAAATGACTTTCCAACCCAATAGCAGGATCTAAAGCCCATTAATAAAAAAAAACAGGCAGCTTGTGTCATCCTAACAAATAAACTCAAAGATATATTGCTACTTGCTTTTTACACTCTATATGCCATCAGCAAACTTTCTGGACTGTTGCTATAGGACATAAATTGAGGAGTCATTAAGCATCCATTTTGTAAGACTTTCTCACCCAGAATTGATTGGTTGCCATATGAGACTATAGCACAATTCATCTCAACCTGAGCAACTTTAAGCAATGTGTGGACTGCAATGCCCAGAATTCCCCAGCCAGCCATACTACATGCTATAGAACAGGGGTGTCAAACTGGCGGCCCACAGGCTGGATGCATCATGTGTAGGTCACACCTACCCCAGCTCCACAAATGGGAAAAACATCACAAAACATCATGTGACAGCAATGTGACACTGCAAGTTTGACACTGATGCTGTAGAAGGTTAAGGTAGTCTATGCCAGGGTGTTCCAGAGTTATCTTATTTAAGAATAAATGGCACTTATAAGGAGAAATAATCATTTCAGAGATAATTAAGGTTGGAGCATTCTTATTGTTCTGTTCCAAGGCTATTTTATTTTAAGTGTTTAAAATTCTAATTTGCAGACTCTGTATTAAAACATAAATATATTTTTGCAGAGTCCATGTATATTTTTGACTTACTAGATGAGCAGTAATAAGAAGAGGGACCTCTAAAACCAGCGAGGGTTCTCTGTTAATAACAAGGTTTATCAATTATATACAAGTCATTCTCAGACCTGTTTATGACCCTCTATACAATATATATTCTAGCTGCCTGCATATTTCCCTGAAAAACTTATTTCCCACTGTTGCAAAAGTTCAGCTAATAAAACTAAGACACATATCCATTTCTGTCCAGAGGACAAATTGCTCAGCCGTATTTTGGCAGCTCCTCTAGGAGAGGAGCAGCTGTTTGCTGGTATCAATGACTTCCATTGCTTTCCCTTTTGGCAGTTGTACCAAGGGTACCATTCTCTTTGGCTGGAATGTCAACTGTCAGACTATCTGCAAAGAAGAGTTCTTGCTTTAGTTAGCTGTAGTGGATACACAGGCTTGATTTCAGTGGGATTACGTTTAAATCATTTGGAAAAATCAGCTTACCAAATGTACCTCCCTCATTGCAGATACCCACAATATCAATTACATTTTAATAGTTGTAATTAATACATATTTCCAATACTTTTCAAAGTTAGACCTTTAACAGGTCTAACTGTATAAGGAAAGAAATTTCACTGCACTTAAGTCATATTATCTGTGCTTTCAGATCTTCACTGGGAACTGCCAGTAATTTTAACTACAGTTCTACAGGTGAAACTCGAAAAATTAGAATATCGTGCAAAAGTTCATTTATTTCAGGAATGCAACTTAAAAGGTGAAACTAATATATGAGATAGACTCATTACATGTAAAGCAAGATAGTTCAAGCTGTGATTTGTCATAATTGAGATGATTATGGCTTACAGTTTCATGAAAACCCCAAATCCACAATCTCAAAAAATTAGAATATTACATGCAATCAATAAAACAAGGATTGTACATAGAACAATATCGGACCTCTGAAAAGTATAAGCATACATAGGTACACAGTACTTGGTTTGGGCCCTTTTTGCAGCAATTACTGCCTCAATGTGGTGTGGCATAGTAGCTATCAGCCTGTGGCACTGCTAAAGTGTTATGGAAGACCAGGATGCTTCAATAGTGGCCTTCAGCTCTTCTGCATTGTTCGGTCTCATGTCTCTCATCTTTCTCTTGGCAATGCCCCATAGACTCTCTACAGGGTTCAGGTCAGGCAAGTTTGCTGGCCAATCAAGCACAATAATCCCACGGTCATTGAACCAGGTTTTGGTGCTTTTGGCAGTGTGGGCATGTGCCAAGTCCTGCTGGAAAATGAAGTCAGCATCCCCATAAAGCTCGTCTGTGGAAGGAAGAATGAAGTGCTCCAAAATCTCCTGGTAGACGGCTGCGTTGACCCTGGACTTAATGAAGCACAGTGGACCAACACCAGCAGATGACATGGCTCCCCAAATCAACACAGACTGTGGAAAACTTCACACTGGACTTCAAGCATCTTGCAGTGTGTGCCTCTCCATTCTTCCTCCAGACTCTGGGTCCTTGGTTTCCAAATGAGATGCAAAAGTTGCTCTCATCAGAAAAGAGGACTTTGGACCATTGAACAACAGACCAGTTCTGTTTTTCTTTAGCCCAGGTAAGACATTTCTGATGTTTGTTGTTCAGGAGCAGCTTGACAAGAGGAATACGACATTTGAAACCCATGTCCAGGATCCGTCTGTGTGTGGTGGCTCTTGATGCACTGACTCTAGCCTCAGTACACTCCTTGTGAAAGTCCCCAACACTTTTGAATGGCCTTTTCTGACAATCCTCTCCAGGCTGCGGTCATCCCTGCTGCTTGTGCACCTTTTCCTTCCACACTTTTCCCTTCCACATAACTTTTTATTAATGTGTTTTGATACAGCACTTTTGGAGCATCCAACTTCTTTTGCAATTACCTTTTGAGGCTTTCCCTCCTTATGGAGGGTGTCAATGATGGTTTTCTGCACAACTGTCAGGTCAGCAGTCTTTCCCATGATTGTGATTCCTCTTGAACCTGACTGAGAGACCATTTAAAGGCTCAGGAACCCTTTGCACGTGTTATGGCTTAATTAGCTGATTAGACCCTAGAATATTGAATATTTTCACAATATTCTAATTTTCTGAGATTGTGGATTTGAGGTTTTCATGAGCTATAAGCCATAAACATCTCAATTATGACAAATCACAGCTTGAACTATCTTGCTTTGCATGAAATGAGTCTATCTCATATATTAGGTTTACCTTTTAAGTTGCATTACTGAAATAAATGAACTTTTGCACGAAATTCTAATTTTTCGGGTTTCACCTGTACTTGTTAGGAGACATTGGGTTTTAAGCTATGGTCTAATTGGAAAATACTGTTCCAGCTGATGTTTTTCAGACATCTTCGAACTCATGTACAGCAGTCCCTAAAGACTGATCCATTTTCAACTCCTAAATGTTTGGAATAGATCACAAATTTTATTTTAAATTAGTCTCATTAATATTAGCACCTTGGAGATTGTGTGTGTGTGTGTGTGTGTGTGTGTGAGTGTGTGTGTCTTTCCATATTCCATGCATGGCAATTTCTCTACTATTTGTACTAGTCTCTGCCTTTATCATATCATGGGTTTTGGACAAGTTTAGAAGAGATTGGGCTTAGAGGATTTTTTCATAACATGATGCAATTTCTTATCAGTTTTATATATAGGTGTGTACATCCTCCCTTTGTTCATTTCAAAACTGGTGGGTAAATTCCTTCCGCTAGATCAGGGGTCCCCAACCCCCAGCACCTTTCCGCGGCATGGCAGAAACCGGTCCGCGCAAACAAGCAAAGCCCCATCTGGGGGATGCAGGCAACACGTGAAACCATGCCCCCTCCGATCTGTGGAAAAACGTCTCCCCATGGAACCAGTCTCTGGTGTCCAAAAGGGGGGGGGGGGGCTGCACTAGATGCACTTTTTTTCTTCATCCAAGATTCATTACATGATGAGCTCCATACAATTGGGGATGCTTAATTCTACTTCTATATTATCTCTTCATGACATGTCTTCATGGTAGCACTAGCTTCATCTGAGAAGCACCAACAGTTTGTCTAGCAGAACTATCCCCAGGCAAATGATATTACTGAAGATTTAAAAAGTACTTTAAATGAAAGCAAGAAGGAGAGAATAGTCTCATCTGAAGCATGGCAAATTATTATATATGAAACTTATTGATGTACTATATTTAATGTATTTGTTTAGCTAGCTAGAATCTTTTGGGAATGATCTCTATGAAAATAAGCCCTAGAGAAGCATATTTTTATTTCAAAAAAAGAAAAGTAGCAATAAAGAAGGGGTAAAACAGATTGATTGCTTAATATAAAAACCAACAATGATTCCATACAATAAAAAGTCCAATAAGCAGGAAAGTAATGAATTTACATTTGGGTTACATGCAAAACTGCCATGCTAAGTGTATTCTATTATAATATTCTGTGTTTCTTTCACTGCACTCCACCTCTCAAACCAGTGAATTTAACGTTGTTGTTGTTGTTTTTCTACAACAAATTGAAACTAAGAGTTTATATAAATTTGCTATGCTGAAATGCAACTCTCTGCTTCAGCAAAGAAAATCCCTGACAGAAATCTAACTAGAATGTCAGTCAATGCTGCAATTTTCCTCTTCAGTTCTGAATAACTGAACTGCAGAACTACATTTGAAAAGGTATTCATTTTGAAGTGCAAATGATAATTCTTTACAGAGACTAAGTTTTTAGGGGAAAGGATCAGGAGATTAAATATAAGGAAGATAATGTGTCACTGACTTTTCTCAAGCACTATTTACTTCACTAGCAACCAAATCTTATGTCTTGCCTAGTTTTCTTTCAGCCATTAAGCACATTATATATTTATTTAAAATTTTCTTCTCAATTGCCAAGATAAAAAATATTCTTTTCTGGAAGATTGTCACAAGTGCTCAAGAAAGGCATAAGTGGCACAATGCTATAAATAAATAAATAAATAAATAAATAAATAAATAAATAAATAAATAGTGCAGTATGCACCAATTGAAAGCAGTGTACATTATAAACTAATAATGAGTTTGTCTGGGAGGGATGCACATTGTTTCAGAAAGCAACGACAACAAATCCTAACTTAATTATGTGCAAAAATTATGCAAAGCAAAATGTGGTTAATTTTCTTTTCAGTTTAGCATAAATACATGCTTCAATAAATACATGCTTCAATAAATACATGCTTCATAAATATATGCTTCTAGAGTCACAGGGCTGAATCAGTAATTAACACCAAGGTAAATATTTACAAGTGAAGCTCAGGAACACGTTCTCCATTTTATCTCATGCTATCTTAAATTAGCCCTACCTCTTTGGAAGTCATCAATCAAGAACTTTGGAAGTCATCAACCAAAAATTAATTCTATTTTTAATATTTATATTTAATTTGATCTCAGATTACTGTATTTTCATTGCCAAATCTGGACCACTATCAGATAATTTCTCTCCATACAGACAGCCTCAATTGTAACTTCTCCTTTTGTGCCATCTGTACTGGATAGACTCAACTTCTGTTACACCATTTTCCTTCCTCTGTACTAATCCATATTTTTTGTCTTAAACCTTTCAGTAACCTACATCTCTTTTCTCTTCAGCAGTCTGAAACTATCTAATCCTACTTTTGCTTGCTGGGAACAACTCTCTCCTAACTTCTTGCTCACATTCAGAAAACAGTTGTCCAAATATGCCTCAGCTCCTGTCCTGATATAGAGTTATCACTTGCTGACTGGCCTTGATTGTCTATTAATTAACATTTATTCCAGTGATCCAGCGATGCCAAAAGTATAGGCAGACTTTGAATAACCAAGCAGCAGTGTCATGCCAATACGTTGTTGATGATCCAAACTCTGTCAAGGATCTTGGAGTACTCATCTCTGATGATCTAAGTGCTAGAGCCCACTGTAACTACATAGCCAAAAAGACATTAGGAGTTGATAACCTAATCTTACATAGCTTTTTCTCTGGTAATATCACACTACTAACTAGAGCATACAAAACTTTTGCTAGACCAATACTCAAATACAGCTCATCAGTCTGGAACCCATATTACATATCTGATATTAACACAGTTGAGAAAGTCCAGAAATATTTCACAAGAAGAGTTCTCCACTCCTCTACTCATTGCAGAATACCTTATGCCACCAGACTTGAAATTCTAGAACTAGAAAACCTAGAACTATGCTGCCTTCGGTCCAATCTAAGTATAGTATATAAAATCTTACATTGCAATGTCCTACCTGTCAATGAATACTTCAGCTTCAACCATAACAATACAAGAGGAAACTCAAGGTTAATTGCACCAAACTTGATTGCAGGAAATACGACTTCAGCAACAGAGTGGTCAATGTCTGAATTACTCTACCTGACTCTGTGGTTTCTTCCCCAAACCCCAAAAACTTTAACCTTAGACTTTCTACTATTGACCTCACACCTTTCCTTAGAGGTCTGTAGGGGGCGTGCATAAGCGCACCAACCTGCCTACCGTCCCTGTCCTATTGTTTCTTTTATTTTCTTATATGTATCCATGTATTCATAACTATGTTTTTACTTATGCCTATTATCTTGTAAGCAATTGACAAACCAAATAAAATAAATAAATAAATATGCCTTTCCTCTTGGGTCTCCTTTTCTAGTGTACACAGCCTACTTTGCATAGCTACAAATGCTCAGACTCTAATTGATTCTTTATTCAAAGCATATTGTCAGGCAGAAAGTTAATTGAAGGCAAACTGCAAGTCAAAGCTGAGACTTACTGAAAAATGTTAAAATCACTGAGGCATTTTATGCTTTCCAAATATCAAAATCAAGAGTCATTTAATTAGCAGTTATGTCTAATGGGCTGATCTTTAAAGCTTTGTGTTCTTGAGCTTCTGAAAGATTTAACCCCGTATTCATTTTCTCTCTGGCAATTCCCAGTGGGGATAACAGAGATGAGAGAAACAGTCTTTTGAAAACACTATAATTTTTAAGTGCAGATATTCGGCAGTCTCCTGCCAGGAATATGGGGAAAGTCATTCAAAAACAAGGAGGTATAATGTGGTGTGAGAAAAACCCCATATCAAAATATAACAAGATAGATTAAGTGGTTCCAAATTCATCTCTGCTTACATGGAGCATTAGTGGCTTCCTGGGAGACCCTAAGTGACGATAGGGAAATCATAAAGCATATATGGTAAATTTAGAGGCCTTGGTTATTTATTGCTTCTATGTATATACTGGTATTCTTCCAAGGATGTGGGTAATCTATGTGCTTCTCCTTTTTTCCATTGGTACCCTTCCAATATCCCTGTGAAATAGCTTGAGAGTTGATGATTGGTCCAAAGGCATACAGCAACTTTTCTAAGCAGGAAAGTCGATTTCTCCCTAGTCTAGTAATAGAAATTCAGAGTTCCCTATTCTAGTCTTAAAATAAATAGCTGAATGTTGGAGTTTCCGGAGTAAGGCCTTTGCACACCACAGTTAAAAACCAGGATTTAGTTGTGCCTGTTAATGTTTTGCATAAGACAGCCAAAGCAAACATGGTAAAATTTTATCCTCCAATTGAACACATGGTAGAGTCCACCAAATAACAGTGCATATTACCAAATATTTCTTGTTTGGCTTCAGGTGACATCAGTGGTGGGATTCAAAAAATTTTATTACCGGTTCTGTGGGCATGGTTTGGTGGACGTGGGAAAGGATACTGCAAAATCCCATTCCCTCCCCACCCCACTAACCTGCTTTTCAGCTCCATTCTCCTGTGCAGGGCAACAAAAAGAAGACCCAGCCGATCAGCTGGGACTTGGGAGGCAGAGAATAGATGGGGGTGGGGCCAGTCAGAGGTGGTATTTGCCAGTTCTCCAAACTACTCAAAATTTCCACTATCTATTCTCCAGAACTGGTCAGAACCTGCTGAATATCACTCTGGGTGACATGGAATCCCTTTGCACCAGGCTGGTCCTTTGTCCACTGCAAATATTTTTTGAAAAAGGAATCCAACAATCACTATACATTTGAAGAGGTTATTTATTAATACAGCATGAAATTTCCGCCAATACTAGCAATGCTTGCAAGAAGGGGCACCATTTCAAAATTGTGTAAAAGGTTACCACTTTATCCTATTCTGTTCAGTGCCTAAAATAAGTCTGAAATCGTATTTGTGTTACAGTTGCCAACAGTGATGTAACTAAGAAACTTTAGGTCTGGACATAATGATCTTAATGGAGCCCCAGTGTAGATGCCAAAGTGTTTATTTACAATAGCTTTCATTTATTTATTTATTTAGCACATAGCATACAATGTCAGGGAAATCTACAAATGATAGACACAATACAGTCCTGACAGCCTAAATTGCTAGTTCATTCTCTTCTTCCAGCCAACTTAAAATAATTATGTTGATAAAAATAATAAAGTTAATATGCTGTGAAACACCAGGTTTTTTTAACTATATGTTCACAATAATACCTCTGGGTCTCATTAAGTTTCTATCAGGATTGTGAGATATAGTTTGCTTTTTGGTGAGTTTTGTTACTGGCCATATTACAACAGTAGCTGTTTCGTGATGCTATTCATCAAGTGTTCCCCAAACTCCATATATCTCCCTGCTCCAAAAATTCTGGACTAGAAGCAGAAAATTCTCATTATTAAAAAAAACAACTCTCATAAAATATCAGGATGGGAAAGATGTAGATGCCTGAATTGACCTGTTCTTGTGGGCCTGAAAATCTGAAAGAAGATATAGAAAATTATTAGGGGTTACTCAGTAGGAAATGAAAAAGGAGAGAAAAATCAATGTTTATTATGAAATAAATAATTAAGAGTCAGAGAAAGGATACTGCTTTATTGATGAATATTGGGAAATGAAACCTAGTATAAATCACATAAAATACTAGATATGATGGAAAGGACAGGAAAGGATAACTAAGAAAAATAGCTGATGCAAAACACTGGTTGCACTGAAGTGGTGACTGATGTGAAAATTCCTTCCAAATAATTAAAAACTCCTTAATTATTAAGAACTATTATGACAAATGTTTGCAGGATTTCTATAACAGTTGAAGTTGTTTTATTTTTAAAGGAAGGATCTTTATAGAGGATTCTGCAATATAATGATATGGATTTCATTTGACTACTAGTTTTTCAATAGAGACCTGATTTTTAATACTGTACACATTGTGTACACATTTTTAGTATTGTACACATTTGTGGGGTCCATGAAAGGGTTGGGATGGCATATCAGGGGATTTTATAAAACTATAAAAAGTTCCCATTTCCAAAGCAGAATACCAGAACAAAAGTTGGAAGGGACCTTGGAGGTCTTCTAGTCCACCCCGCTGCTCAGGCAGGAAACCCTTATACCATTTCAGACAAATTGTTGTCCAATCTCTTCTTAAAAACCTCCAGTGTTGGAGCACCCACGGTTTCTGGAGGAAAGCCATTCAACTGATTAATTGTTTTAACTGTCAGGAAATTTATCCTTAGTTCTAGTTGGTCCTCTCTTTGATTAGTTTCCATCCATTGGTTCTTGTCCTGCCTTCAGGTGTTTTGGAGAATAGGTTAAGCCAGGGGTGGGATATGACAGGGTTAACTACCGGTTCGGGATTTACAAGCTTCCCTGCATGCTGCGAGCCGCGCACTTGTAAATTGTCATCAGCACGCTGTGTGCAGAGAAACAGCCTTTGAAACAGCCCTCTTTTCCTGCTTTTCTAATTGCAGCTGTGCCTCGTTTGGCAGCTGAAGTAGAAAAATCAGGAAATAAAGATCAGGTAAGAGCCCAGGCGGGTAGGTGGGCAAAAACATCAGCAGACATAGAACCGGTTCTATGTCTGCTGCTCTTCAGAGCTACCGGTTCTACAGAGGTGGACAGAACCAGTAGAAACCCACCCCTGGGTTAAGCCCCTCTTCTTTATGGGAGCCCTGAGATATTGGAACACTGCTATTATGTCACAAATAGCCCTTCCTTTTCATTAAACTAGACATACCCAATTCCTGCAATCATTCTTTATAAGTTTTAGCCTCCGGTCCCTTAATCATCTTTGTTGATCTTCTCTGCATTCTTTGTAGAGTCCAAACATCTTTTTTTATAGTGTGATGACCACAATTGGATGCAACATTCCAAATGAGGGCTTACCAAGGCATTATAAAGTAGTATTAACACATGATCTTGATTCTATTCCTTGATTAATGTGGCCTAGGAAGCCCTTAGTTACTCTAGTCCAGAAGTCCCAAAGGTGCTTTTTCAGGAGGCAACTGGACTTCCTTGTTTTTTCTTTTGAAAGCATTTCACTTCTCATCCAAGAAGCTTCTTCAGCTCTGACAGGACAGTGAAGAATAGAAGGATTTATATTCCTTGCATAATCAGCGATTAATTTGCAATCTTTTAGAGTTTCTACAGAATTTCTACAGACTTTTAGCTATATAATTTGGGATGAACACCCTTTAATTGGGGCTTATTTTGGGGTAGGGCTTATATTATGAGCATCCTGAAAAAATAATGCTACGGCTTATTTTTTGGTTGGGTCTAATTTTCAGAAAAACACAGTAGTAAGTCCAAGTGATATCCATAGAATCAGGGGGTTTGGGTTTTTTTTTTTTGTCAAAACGTCCAAAGGAGATTTCCAGAATCACTGTGCAAGTTCTGCCCTTTTTGTACAATATCACAATACACATATGAAAAGAATGAACTTGCTATAACAGTACAATGCTACTTTCATCATTTTCCCCTTTCCTGACGCTTCTAGTTCTAAAAATTTCTTTCTCTTCTATTCACACAATTAATTCACACAGCATGCTTCAATAGGCCTGGTAAAGATCTGGGATCTGCAATTTGCACAATGTGTGGTTTGATTTCATCACCGTTTTTTGGTGGTTTTTTTTTGGTTTTTTGTGGGCTGATTCATTTAATCTGATGTGTTCTGTACATCCAGAAAAAGGGTTAATATGATACCTTCAGAGTTATATGATTGCAGCTGTTATAATACTACAAACTTGTGATGTGGCATGTGAAAAAAATTGTTTAAACAAATCATGGCTAATTACAGTTTGTAAATCAGTTGTTCAGTTCCAAGTGGCTTTATCTCAGGTAAGTATCTATTCAACTGCATGTATTGCTTATATTTCCAGAAACACGTGTTTGTATGTTTATGTATTATTTATGTATATGTTCAAAAGGAAGATCACCTTGAACTAAAGATGATGCCTTTCAAAAAGCAAGGGAGGCTGGAAACAATAGATACATTCATGTGTCACTTTTATGTAAATATGTATGTAATAATAAGACATTGATAATTATGGTATTAGTAAAATAATATGGTTAAACATGGAGAATTAAAAAGCACAGTGAATAATCTAATGGATACAGCCAAAGGAGAGATATGACATAACTTCCAATACAGTGCCTGTGGCATTTATTTTTATGGAACTGCTGTCATTTTTCTTGGTGCTTATTGAATTTACCTGCAGTATAGTATTATTTTTATGGTACTAGCTTTATCTGAACACTATGAAAAGCTGACTGTTGCACTTAATTTTTAATTAAAAGATTTATAGACCATATTTCAAGATAAAAAGCCCTCCCGAGAAAACATCAAAAGTGAAAATGAGGATACCAATAATTCAAATACAATTAAAGTAATGTCCATATCATATAAAAATAAGTCTCCACTAGTATTCAGGCAGTCCTTCAGCTAAATTAATTATTATTCTTTCAAGTTCAAGACTTTAAAGTTCATGATCAGCATTTAAGGCTATGCAGCAATCTGAATTTGAAGGAGAATCAATTCTTTACAGAAGCAATGTCTTTTCCCAAAGTTGTGTGGTGGGAATTAAGGAGGTGCTGAGAGGTGCAATGTGTGTGCCCAACATGATATGCCACATCTAATGGGACAGGCAGATGTATTTGGGGAGAGATATTCCCACAGCTAGTACAACCCCATGCTTTAAAGGTTAAAACCAGCACCTTGAATTGGACCTGGAATGCAGCTTGCAAAGAGGTGGGATGTGGTATTCTGGGACCACACATAGCTGCCAATATAGCTGGATTCTGCACTAGCTGTAGCTTCTGGATACTCTTCCTGGACAACCCCTTGTAGACCACAATACAATAATCCAATGTGTAGGTGAGTAGTGCATGAATGACATGGACAGAACTTCCTGATCCAGAGGAACATGTGCAACTGGTACACAACAAAAAGCATCCAGAGACCCTCCTAACCACTCCTGCTCTTTGATCAGGAGTCGTGATCCAGGAGAACCCTCAGATTATGCACTGGGTATGTCTGGGGCAGTGCAACCCCATCCCACATCAAAGATGGCACAGTCCCCAGAACTAGAAGATCCCAAAACCCAGAACCACTCAGACTCACCAGGGTTCATCTGAACCCTGTTGTTCCATATCCAGGCTCTCAATGCCTGCAGGCATCATGGCATCACTTAATTTTCCTGGGGGAGAGATGTATAATTGGGTATTATCAGCACACGGATGATACCTCAAACCACGGCAATGGATGAAATCACCCAACAGGTTAACAGGTGTTAAACAGGAGAGGAGACAGCACCAAATCTGCAGTACCCCACATAGTAGGGGCCAAGCGTAGCACTTCTCCTCCTCGATCAACACCAAATGGAACTGGCCTTGGAGGAAGGACAAGAACCAGTAAAACATCATGCCACCTATCCCCAATCCTCAGAGCCAATCCACCATGGCTGATGGTTTCAAAGATTGCAGAGAGGTCAAGTAGGGCATGGATAACTCTCATTCTGTTCTTGCTTGAGGTCATAGAAAAATGCCAGCAATGCTGGGCAATGCTGGCCCTGAATTTCAGCTGAAAGGGATCCAAATAATCTGCTTTTCCCAAGATTCTTTATCCTCCCTTTTGGGGTGGGGTGGGGGGGACATGCTTGAGAAGATGGCTGCTTCCAGCTTGAATATGAATATGGAATGATCTTTCAAGGTAAGATTAAGAGGAAGAAAATAAACAAATAGGTTCCCTAATCTACAAAGGAATGCTGGTGCTAGCAGCTAGGATTCCAGTTTAGACTTTATAAATGGCAGCCAAACGACAAGTATGGAAGACATGAGTGAGAACTGATATAGCTGACCCATATTCAGAGCTGTGTCTAGCACATGTGTAATTACAATAGTGATCTCCACAGCAACCAATGTTGCCAAAGGCTAACATTGGGAAATCTTGGCATCAAGTAACCAAGAACTACAGATCTGACCCTCTGGTTGGAGTACTCAGAAGTAGCTTGGCGGGGGGTATAACTGCTACTGGCCCACGCATAATAAAAACAGATGGCCCCATGGCATCAGATGCCAAAGATAGAATGGGGTCCATAAAATTGGACCCCTCACAAAGTGTGACCTATGTAAAGAGCTATCAGGATTGCTGCTGTGTAATTCTAGTCCCTACAACATGAACTGTTCTAAGTGGCAGTTGTAGTCTTTGCACATAAAAAAATAAAATGGCATAAGCAACAGAAAATACAGCCAAAACCCCTTTTCAGCAGAAGCAGCAAAATCTGCAATGTACCTAATGATGACTGAACTAGGAATAAGCAGCTATGAAGTCAGCCCTCTTTCCCTGTTTAACATTATCTTCTGGGTAGCATAATCATAACACTCTATAAGCATCGATTTAGCACTCTTTTAAGCCTGCAAAACAGCAGTGGGGTGTAGTGCCCTGCAACTGGAGAGAATGGAGGTTCCCCCAGCAGCCATGAGCAATGTTAGAGCTGAGCAATCCCTAATCCCTAGCCATCTTATCAATCATGTAGTCAAGGAAGCCTCCAAGATGGTATCAACAGCCAAAATTGTGTAGGGGGAATGGGATAACATAAAGTCTTTCAGGAGTGAGGTGTGTGTTTGTGTGTGCAAGAAAGATGGGAAGGGGAAGGGGAAGGGGAAGGGGAAGGGGAAGGGGAAGAGGAGAAGAGAAGAGAAGAGAAGAGAAGAGAAGAGAAGAGAAGAGAAGAGAAGAGAAGAGAAGAGAACTTTCTTGGTATGGTTAGGGGATTTGATGCTGAACCCAAAAAGCTACAGGGATGCATATATCATTTTTTTTCCATAATACTGAAGCTTTCAAGCTTTAGGATGAGAGCACATTTCTTTCTAGCCTTATGAGAGAACAATGTATATTATTAAGGAGAATATATTCTCAAAAAGAGTGGGCACTGTCCAACTGTAACACTCCTACATGCTTCCAATTTACTACAGTAATGTTACACTGAGGAACTACACAGTTGATTATTTCTGCAAATAGTATTTACCTACACAGAAAGCAGAAATGAAGGTTTTCTGTATTCCACAAAAAGAAAAAAGAATGATCAGAAATATTTATTTCAGCAACATCAACAAGCTTACAATTATATCATCTTCATTTCTCATCACCAAGATATTTAAATAATCTCTCATGAAACTGTAATCTCTGTCCTGTCTCTATTGAGTCATATAAATGCCATTGTTGTTCACTACAAATGGGTTTTCAATTTTTTTAAAAAATGCCTTAATCTGAGATTGTTTCTCTAAATACTATCAAGCTGTTTTACTTCAGACTCCTTTTCCTCAGAAGAATGCTTTCCCAGAAAAATATGCAGATAATGACGTCAATCCTTGGTGAGCTTTTTCAGAAAACTTCATTTAAAAACATCCTTTTCCTGGAGCAAAGTAACCCTGAAATCTGTACCCATCATTTGTTTCACATAACATATGCTTTTACATCTTGGCTTCCTTGTTGCTGATCCGATCTATTCCTAATTATCATAAACAAGAAATAACTTTTGCTGGCTTCCGGTTTGAGTTCCTTCGGCGACAGACAGAAATCCGCGATCGTGCGTGGTTTCGGTCTGGGCTCGCTGCTGGAGCACCCCTAGCCGGCTGGTTTCGGGGCTAAGCCACCCCGTAGAGGTAGTGAAGAGGGGGAAGACTGCCAGCAGGGTTGAGGAGAGCCGCATCTCTCCTCCCCAGGTGGCCATTACTCCCTTTCCTGAAGGCAGTTGCAGCGGTGGTCAGAAATGGCCACCTCAAAGAAGAACTCGACCGGAAAAGAATGTGCAGGAGGAAGATAAGAAGTGAAAGTTTTGGCTGACCGGGTTAAATTGCAAAAGCAACAACTAAGGTACCTGGAATTCAAACTTACAAAAAAATAACATCATTCCCAAAGAAGAGTCTGAAGCAGCGAAGGAAAGTGAAAAGGGAAAGGTTTGGGTTTTTTTTTTTCTTCTCTCCCTTTCCCTATACTGACAACTAAGAGACTTAAATAAGAAATCAGAAAAATCCACTTTGACATCAACAGGCAATTAAGCTGAAAATAAAACAAAATGTCAAAGGCATAATAAAGATTTCTGGACACTAAAAAATTTTTCATAAGCAGGAAAACAGAGAAAAAGAATAAAAGGGCAGGATCTGGAAAGAGGGAGGAGACTGCCTGGAATTAAAAGGAATCTGCAGTAAAACTTCAACAAGACTTCTAAAAGATACATTTTAACTGAAACTTTGTAACTAAACAGTAGAACCCCAGGAAGAGAAAGTGAAAAAAAAGAGCAAAAAGAAACAGCTTGCATGTATTTGGATTACTTGGTGATCTTTGAATTCTTGGTTATTGCATTTGAATTAAAATTAATCGGGTGGTTGTTTAAAAATTTATACAATGGCACTACTTCTGGATGAATTGAAAATGGAACTTAAAAAGTACAAAGAAGATGCACAAGAAGGGAGGGGTTCTTTTGGCTTCGTTTTTCAATTCTTAGAAATGGAGATTTGGAACTATGAGAAACAACAAGAAACGTCTGCAAAACAAGAAGACTGGGACAAAGAAGAAGCCATCTTTAATGAACAAGTAATTCTATGTGGGGAAGAAAAAGGAAAGGTGGGAAAGAGAATGGAGAATTTAAGACTTAAAAAAACAACCAAAAAAAAAGAAAAATAATTTGAAAAATAAATATAATACTGTAAAGCAACAGAAGAGGGGAATACAGAAGAGAGAAATGGAGGTAGAGAGACAAGGGGTTAAAAAGGGGAGAGAGAAGAAGAGAGGGAAGAAGGAAAGGAAAAGAAGTTACAAAGGACCGGAACAAAATATAGAGACACAGGACCTATTTAAAGATAATGGGTGAAAATTTAACTGAAAAAGGGATTCTGTAAAGGTACATAAGATTGTATTGTTATATTAGTAATAGAAGTAACTTTAGAAAATTGGAAACAATGTATGATTAAAATGAGGGATAAAATAGTTAATGTAATTTAGTGAAATGTTTGTTAATAAAATAAGTGAAATAAAATAAATGAGAAAATTGAATTAGGAAGGGACTGGAACATTTTAATTAGTTAATGTTTTATAAAATATAAGTAAAGGGGGGGAATTAATTATGGAAAGCTTATAACTGTTCCCATAGAAGTATGATATTCAATTGAAAAGTAATGTTAAAGAAGTTAAGATTTTAATGAATATTAACATTAATGATAGAATTGAATTGAATTGGAATGTGTTGTTTTAATTACATATATTTATAATTTTTTCTTTTTTTAAGAATTTAGTGTTTATTTTAAGAATGTACCAAGCAGAAGCCGAATGGAAGTTATGTATTATATTGAATGTTATAACTTTAAGGTATATATTGAAGCCTAAATAAGAGTTAAATGGATAAACTTAAAAGATATAAAGGTGTCATACTCCAGTCAGCAACTATAGGAGAAACTTTGTTTAATGAGAAAAGATAATAAATAATTGAAACAGGACAGACAAAAAGTATAAATATAATGATTTGAATTGAGATGAGATAATTAAAATAAAATGAGAAAATTAAAAGAGGGGAGAAGCTATGTAGAAAATGTAAAACAGTAGTAAGATATGGAATAGAACATAAAAATGAGCATGAAATTGAATTTGTGTCTGTACGAAGAAATGTAACCCGGGATTATGCTACTTTCAAAAAAGATGTTTTATTTGTATTTTTTTTATGAAAACTCAAAATAAAATTTACAAAAAAAAAAAAAAACTTTTGCTTCATCTCACACTCGAAGCCAACTGGGATCTCCCCTCTCTTCTGAAAGCTCCCCCTCCCCTTGATCTTCCTCCAAAAGAACTATATCCAAGAAAACGAAAACATTTATTATTATGCTCGACTGCCCAAGTATTCCAAATCCTTCCCAGCTGGTTACTAATCAGATCTAAGGGCAAGAGTATTGTAACAGTAGGTGTGATATTAAACTGCTTGATTGTGTTACCCAACCCATAATATGCCAGTCCCTTGAGAGCACTTTCCATGTGTCATGTTGACCACACTGTAAAATAACAGAGCCATAAATCAAAGACTGTGAGAACAAGGGCTCCCTGTGCATCTGGCTTGCTTTTGTGCAAAGGGATACATGTCGTGAGTGGAGGCAGTGTTAAGCTATTTTAAAATCTAAAATTTTAGACACACAACTTACTCTTTTTGGTAGTATGCAGACATATTTTTGGCAGATAACTATTTTAATGGTCAATCTGCATAGAGATTTGGTAAGGACAGCAGGTTGGGTACTGTCATTGCTTCATCTACCCTTGGGCCCTGCATATGCTTCCTGTGAAATTTTAAAAATGTCCACATGACAGGTTCTACAAAAGCAGTATATTATGCTAGTGAAAGTGCCCCTGTTGACATGGCAATAACTCTTTAGCCAGCAAGCCATTTTCCGCTTGGATTCTTATGTCTGATGATTCCCAAAGGGCAAGGCCTTGGAGAAGCCGGGTTCAAGCCCATTCTCAGCCACGAAACTTACTAGTGGCTTTGGCCCAGCTCTTCTTTCTCAGCTTAACTTGCATTGCAACATTGTGGTTATGAGGCAAAAATCAAAAAAGATGCTGGAACTGCTGGAGAAAAGGCAAGCTGGGCGTTTTAACAAATAAAAGAGCTAATTCTAAAATCTACTATCAAACCCCACTTCTCCCTGGTGGTTTGGTTTTTCACAACTGTATTAAACAATCTTCTTTTAGAAAAGGATACTTCAACTTATTTCCTGCTTTTGACTTTGGGCTGTTCTATTTCCAAACACTTTCTTTCAGATGAGGAGAAAGTGTCCCTTTGCTTTCTCTCCGCGTCCCTGTTGGATAGCTTGCAAACTAGAGGTAGTCCTCAACTAACGAACACAAATGAGCCCAAAATTTATGTTGCTAAGTGAGACTTTGTTAAGTGAGCTTTGCTCCATTTTACGTCTTTCTCTGCCACATTTGTTAAGTGCATCACTGCAGTTGTTAAATTAGTAACACAATCGTTAAGCTGGCTTCCCCACTGACTTTGCTTGTCAGAAGGTCACAAAAGGTGATCGCACAACCGCAGGACACTGCGACCCTCATAAATATAAACCAGTTGCCAAGCTTCTGAATTTTGATCACGTGATCATGGGGATGCTAGGAAGGTCATAAGTGTGAAAAATGATCATAAATCACTTTTTTCAGTGCCCTTGTAACTTTGAGCAGTCACTAAATGAATCGAGGACTACCTGAATTCCCGTCCAGGCTGACCTTTCTCTACCTTGCAACTATTCAGCGCCCAGAAAAACTGGTTTTCTCTCTGCTTTTTGATTTCTTGACCAGACACAAATCCAACCCAGGTTTCCTCAGAGGCTTTTCCGTCTCCTCTTCAGCGTCTTTGTCTCAGCTCGGAGGCCAAGCGTCGCGCGTAATTAATTGCCTCCCGAGTGGCCTTTACGCGCGGGAGGAACCGGAGACCCCGGAGGCACAGACGACGCCTCCCTCTGGGTTCCAGAGAGAAAATCCCCATCCGGCAACCTCCCCGATTTGGAAAGAAAGAAAAGAGGCCTCTTCTCCCTCCTTTTCTCCCTCCCTCCCTCCCTCCCTCTTTCTGATGAGCAACAAAGCGAACATTTGCAATCTTGGACGGGATTGCGAGGGGAAGCTGTCTCTCCGGCGGCTTGGCCCTTCACATATCTTCAGGAGCGGCGGCGGCGGCGGCGGCACTCGGTGCGGATCCCCCGGGATAGCTGGAGGTGATTCGGGAGCCGCGCAAGACTGAGGGGCAGGCGCCTTCGGCATCAAGAAGAGGGCGCTGGGCTGCTGCGGCGCTAAGTCCGCTTCCAGTCTGGATCCGGGAGAAGAGCGAAAGGACCGGGCGCCTCCCAGCCAAGGCGCACATGGCTCAGGCGGAGCGCGGTGAGTTCGTCGCTGTTGCTGCCGCCCGGCATGTGCGCGCTACGCTGCGTCCGGAGTCCTTGGCCGGGGCGCAGTGGCTGAAGGCACCTGCCGTGCCTTAGAGGTAAGTGACATTCGCTGTGAAAGAGACGGGAGCCCGCGAAACTCAGTCCTAGCCAGACGCTCAACTGAAGTTCCTTCTCCAGAAATCTGGGGCATCTTTTGCCCTTTAATTCACTAGCGTCCAAGCTATTCACTAGCATATCTCCTGTTCTCGCCTTCCGCTAACCTGCTAGATTCTTTGCTAAAGAAGAGTGCCCTTGAGCATGTGCAGAGTGTTTGTCGGTAGTCGTGAAAGTGGCAGGAGAGGCCCTTTCTGTAATGGCAGGAGAGCAGGGAATTGGAGCAGTATTAGTAGGAAAGGCTGTGTCCCAACTGAGTTGCGATGTTTTACTCTATTATTCTGAATAATAGAGAAGGTTACAATATTATCCCAATTAGAATTCAAATTTTAATAAGACAAGATAAAGCACTCCAGGAAATAAGCAATTCCTATGTGTCCCTGTATACATGCAGGATGTTTATGAATCCAAATATTCCAAGTCTTTTTCATCTCACATGATTTTCCAGGACGGACCCAAACATAGATATGTTCAGGCTTGATTTTAGAAAGTAAATATTTCATATTCAAACATAGGACCTCCTAAACACCTGCAGGTTGTTGCTGTGGCCAGCAAGCAGTTTGAGTGAGAGCTCCGGTAAACTTTTCCAGAACAGCGGAGATGGACATGGGCAGGAAGTGTATGTAGGCCTAGCTTTCAAGCCAGGTATCTCTCGGAGATTGAGACTGAAAGAATATGAATGTGGAGGTGAACTTCAGATAGCACAGACCATCATGCCTACTCAGCAAAAGGTTTGTTGAGCAAAAGAAAAGGCAGGCTGTCATGTTATAGATCCAGAAACTGGAAAATGATGTTCTGGAATGCTTTGGCTCTCCACTTCTATAAGTATAGCAGCCAGTTCTGGTCTTTAACTGGTCATGAAGAGGCAGAAACTGGTTGCCAATTGGGAAAAACAGGATTCTAAATGTTTTTATTTGCGCAACACGTTTTTCCTTGCTGTTAAATTAACCCATTTTCTCTGTTCAAATAATGTGGGTCAGGTACACCTACATACCTATGCAAACACAAATTCAGAGTTTAAAAGAATGTGTTTCACATATTGTGCAAATTCTAAATTCTGGACCAGAATAAATGGATCCAGGTTCCTATCTCTCTCAGCCATACTGCTGGAAATGATTGTGGAGGATTTTTCAGCCTAAAAAACCCCACAAGACTGTTGTGAAAGATGAGCCATTTCTTGAGCTTTTAGGGAAAGGTAGGATATAAATATAAAATGACAGTTGCTAAGTTTCAGGCAGCCTTATTCAAATGTCACTGAAAGCATCTGTAGGACTCAATTTTTCCCACAGGGTAGATTATTTGGGAAGAAGGCATTCTTCATCAATGACCCCTACATGTCAGAATCAGAATTGATGTAGAGGAAATGTGATGCTAATTAGCTACGAAGCATAGCACATAAATGCCTTTTTCAAGGTGGAGTTTGGAGAAGCAATGCAACAAATGGAATTTTAATGTGGCCATAGAAAGTGGAAGTTCAGGTCTTAGCTCAACCATGACCTTCACTGTAGAGCATTCCCAAGTCTGGTGCCTTCCAGGAGGACATGGAAATGCAGCTCCACAAATTACCCTACAGAGAATTGATGGTCATGCTGCCTAGGATCTTGGAAGTCACAGGTGCCAAACTAAGCCCTGCAGTTAAGGCAAGTGAAAACAATCTGTTGACTCAGCTATTGAATTAATCTAAATGAAGAAGAGACAGCATGATTTTTGGCTGGAGCAAAGTACCCCAGGACATTGCCTTTGTTGTTTCCAGGTTCTTTGCTTCTTCAATGTTTTTTGATCACTTTAAAGAGAGGACCAGTTGGTGTAGTGGTTAAGGCATCAACTAAAAACCAGGAGGCTGGGAGACCATGAGTTCTAGTCCCACCTTAAATACAAAGCCAACTGGGTAATCTTGGGCCAGTCATAATTTCTTATCCCTGGGAAGGAAGCAATGCCAAATCATTTCTAAAATTTTGCCAAAAAAATTATAGGAACATGTCCAGGCAGTTTCCAGGAGGCAACACTGACTTGAAGACACCACATGTATAAATACTGGTACGTAGATTTAAAAAAACCACATAGTATCTTCCTTATTGATCGGAAATATTTGTCTCTCTCACTTCCCTTTTGCAAGAAAGTTAGATTCCTAAGAATAAGGTGTCCACTTAAGTTTTAAAGGCTAATTTGCTGAATTTTACCTTCACATAAAGCCTCTACTACTTTGTCACACATTCAAGATTTTGCTCCAAAGATCTACACAAGTGTAAGTAAGTGCCTTATAGTTAAAAAAAACTTCACCAGGGTTAGCAAGGCAAAATTCTACATTTCATCGTACTCTAATATTGCATGCCATAAAGTTACTTACTTCCTTCACACCATTCTTACTTTTTACATAAATCTAATTAATGACTGAAAGCAGTAAATAATATACGGTACATTAATATTTAATGGATTTTAGAGGCCTTATGTCTATTTTTATGCTATTTTTAGTTTACTCATTTACTTAGCTATATGGATACAAATATTTTGCTGTCTTTTTTTTCCTTTTTGTACTGGCAACTGACCATGATAACATTCCGTTCTATTTCATTCTGTTGTCTGTCAAATGAATTCCATAAACATTCTTTGAATAAAAAACCCAATGAATTGCTGCAGCCCAGGATTATTTTTGGAAGTATCCAAGGGGGAAACCCCAAAGATAAGCTGTTAAAACAGAATCCAAAGAAGCTAGAAGAAGTAGTGGGAAGCAATTTTACCATCTCATCTTCCGACGAAAATCTTCTGACTATATGATTACCATAGTAGTCATTTTGTGAAAGAGCCCACAGCTGAGTCTCAAAATTCCATGTTGAACCTTTATCTTCCTTTGACCTAAATCAATCTTTGCCAGCTTGGTTCTTTCGGGATCTGTGATATTGCATAGCCCCTTAGCCACAGCTATTACACAAACATGTATCTAGAATGATGGAATTTGCCATAAAAAAGAAGAAGCCTAAGGCTAGAGAAAACCAACCTCATGCATTCTATTCTCACGTGGGTGCTCTTCTACATCCACCCACACTATTTTTCTAAACGGTCTATGTAGCAGACAGTCTTTTTGTACATTCAACAGAGGCCACTCCAGAGAAAAATACACAAACAGATTTCATATAGATTCAGGTATGAGCTCCCGTGATCCGTTTTTGTGCTTAAACAGGAGCAGGAGAACATCTTGTACAGTTTGACTTCTTGGAAGAATGAAGGTTGCTATGCTAATGGTGGTAGGGCATCCATGGAGGTTATAAGATACAGTCCAGAGAATATTAATACCATATAGATGTCAGAATGGTGAGAAGTGTTGCAAGTTGAGAGTCAGTTTTTGTGTGGGGCTGAGAGGCAAGAAGTTGGATGGATGGTGGGTGCTTTTTAATCGATACCTTTCATACAAATACTTTATCTGAGGTGTGAATGTGAGGATGGTGAAAGATGGAAGCAAAGAGAGGGTTTTTTTTGTATTTCCTTATTTTCATTTATTTATCCATTGATTTTATTGCCATTTATTTGTTTCATTGTTAGAGTTGTTTAGAATCAGACAGCATACAAGCTTCATAGATGATGATGATGATGATGATGATGATGATGATGATGATGATGATGATGATGATGATACAGACCATTGGTGATATGCACAAGCTTTTCTAACTTAGTTGCTTTATTTTCTGTTCTAAAGCAGAAACTAGAATACATTATATTTTCAGTCGTAGGGTAAAAGAAATGGAAGGGGATCCAAATCCTTCCAACCCCAAACATTTTTATCAAGTAAAGGATTCAGTGGTTCCTTGTTTGAAAATCCTAAACGACTTGTGGCAGTAGCTCCAACACTTTGTAGCTGAGCAATAGCCACATTTACCTTTAAGGTGATTTATTTGCAATAGATTGGTATGTTTAATGCAATCTAAAAAAATTTTGTGAGCAATAGTTTACTTTATTGGATGTGAAGATTATTACCCCAAAAAGAAGTGTCTCTGTCTATTTATGGTGATGGAGAAAAGTTACAGCTTTTTAAACCTCTGGTATAGTTGTCTTTGAAGCAAAAAAAAAAAAATCTCTGGAGCACCAGATGGTATCCTAGTGAAGCCTAATCTGTCCTTGAGAATGAAATCGAAATGCAAGGAAGACATTTTCCAACTGTTTGTCCTCCTGGTCTTCCTTAACCAGATGTAAAAAAGGTAGCCCTTGAATCACTTCTTAGCACCATCTTGTAGCTGCAGAGTGAGTTTTAGCAAAAAAACTTGCATTTTCTAATATTAGAAGATCTTTAAGGGGCAAAAATAATTCTTTTAAGCCTGGATATAATTAAGCCTGGATATAATTACTTCCTAAAGTCCCTGAACCTCTCTTGAAAATAGTGCCACCCTCAGTGCGAGGTACAAAGCCTGCTGTGACTTTGATATCATAGTGACAGAATAGACAGACAGAATAACAGAGTTGAAAGGCACCTTGTAGGTCATCTAGTCCAACCCCTTGCCCAAGCAGGAGACCCTACACCATTTCTGGCAGATGGCAGTCCAGTCTCTTCTTGAAAGCTTCCAGTGATTAAGCTCTCACAACTTCTGAAAGCAAGTTGTTCCATTGGTTGATTGTTCTCACTTTTTCTCCTTATTTCTAGGTTGAACCTCTCCTTGATCAGTTTCCATCCATTATTCCTTGTCTGGCCTTCAGGTGCTATTGAAAATAGGTTGACCCCCTCCTTTCTGTGACAGCCCCTCAAATACTGGAACACTGCTATCATGGTTCCCCTAGTCCTTCTCGTCGCTAGACTAGCCATGCCCAGTTCCTGTAACCATTCTTCATATGTTTTAGTCTCCAGTCCCCTAATTATCTTCGTTGCTGTTCTCTGCATTCTTTCTAGAGTTTCAACGTCTTTTTTTATAGCGTGGTGACCAAAATTGGATGCAATATTCTAGGTGTGATCTTACTAAGGCTTTATAGAATGGCATTAGTACCTCACGTGATCTTGATTGAATCTCTCTGTTAATGCAATTTAGGATTGCTTTGGCTTTTTTGGCTGCCACTGCACACTCATATTTAATTGGTTGTCCACAAAGACTCCAAGATCCCTCTCACAGTTACTGCTATTAAGCCTAGTTTCTCCCAATCCCTATGTGTATTTTTTGTTTTTCTTGCCTAAGTATAAGACTTCACTTTTCTCTACATTGATTTTCATTTTGTTAGGACCTAGTGTTCAAATCTGTCAAGATCCATCTGGATCTTGAACCTATCATCTAGGGTGTTGGCTATTCCTGCCAGTTTAGTATCATCTGCAAATTTGATAACTTTCCTTTCTATTCCCATCTAAATTGTTTGTGAAGATATTGAAGATAGTGGTTGCACACTTTTATAAAATGGAGTCATTACTGAAATAAGGGTATAGGTATACAGTGATCTTAGCTGGGGTTAAAGGCCAAATTTATATATAGCACTAATCTGCATTCTAAAGTTTATTCACTTTGTTTACAAAATAAATACTGAAGAAATTATGGTTTAGAAGGATGTTTGCATCTGGCTATTATTTCTAATAATGAGAGAGCAACAGTTTTTGCTATACAAAGACACATCATGCACCAACATCCGTTGGGATGGGAAGTGACAGAAATTTGTACTAGAAGTTGCTAGTCTATTGCTTGGTTTCTTAACCTATGGAATGTTATCTTCTATATCTCTTAGCTCTCATATAGAGGCCTTCTTGTCACCTTCTGTGCCCAGGGAACAAGTGGGTGTCCCAAACCAATTAGTATTAACCTATTGGCATCTTTAGCTGGATGAGGGCACATAGAAGGTAAGGCAGATATATGGCTGTCTGAGGATTCTGTTCATCTAAGATTACCTATTTATCCCATTTTGAATAACTATAATCCATCCTGCAAAGCAGCAAATTCTCATGTTGGAATTAATATACTTACAGAGTTAATTGGAACTTCTGGACTAACTATCATCGTTTTAAAAAAAAGATCATCTTCATCCTCATGGTTTCACAAACAAAACAGAGCCAGTTCTTGTTTGACCTGTAATCATCTCCTCAATAGGCTGCCAAACTCGTGGGTCGTGGGCTGGATGCATGAGGCACTGATCATGGCCATGCAGATTTAGCGAAGGGGGAAAAAGTTCTGATACATCACATGACGCCACCATGAAAACACGAGCTTGACACCCCTGCTGTAATGTATTCTATGTGGAACTGTTCTTAAACACTGTTCTGAGACCTCAGTTTGTCCAGAATGCAGCTTTGAACAGAATCACTTGGTTAAATCAAATTATTGTGATTGGTAACCAGAGTCAGGGATGTAATTCCAGGCTCAATTTATAGAGATGGGTTTGACCTTTAAAAATCTAAGCAGCCTGTGGATCAGAATTTCAATCATCTCCCATACCGAGAGTCTTTTGCTGGAAGAAAAACATTTCTTTTGTACTCTCCAGTTGTTAAAAGTACAGCAAATAAAGGGACACAAAAGACATTTTTAAAAGTCAGGTACAGGTCTAGTAAGTGAAAACAGTCCCTGCAGAGTTTTTAGATAGCTAGCTTACAGATGTCACTAAGATCTGTCTCATCATTCAGCATTAATATTGCCATTGCTTTATTTTGTGTTTACTTACTTTTAAAATATACTCTCCTACTACTAATCTAAAATCCCACAGGTGGTTTTTCCTATCCTCTATTCTGTCTCTCTTTTCTCAGAAGAAAGAAAGATTAGTCAGTCCTTTGAGCCTTTCCACTGAACAAATCTTTTCCTGAAAAGATTGGGTTTTTTTTCAGAATTGAAGCATCTATTTCAATTAGCCTTCATTTCCAAACTCAAAGCTTACAGGACAGGTAGACTTCAATTTATGAGTGGTTACTTAGAGATTATTCGAAATTAGAACATACCCATCTCCCCAAAGCTACTTAAGTTCCAATGTCACCTCCCCGCCCAGTCATGTGACCACATTTTGGGTCATATTTGCATATTTTGCAAAATTGAGTTTACAGTGCTCCTCAGTCATGTGATTGTGATTTATGAAGGTTTTGCCAGAAACTGGTATTTATTTCTGGTATCTGGCAAAAGCCAGCCCATTGCAAACAATGGGTTTGCTTAACAACCATAGCATTCACTTAATGACTACTGTCATTACTGTGTTCATTTAACAACCACTGCCACAAAAAAGGTTGTAAAATTGAATTGGTTATGACCACTTAATGACCATCAAGACTTACGACTGTAATTGCTAGGCTCACATACACACGCACAATTACACATACACACATTGTAAATGAAATGGAAATAAATTAATTTTGGCCCATTTTCCAACTGTTCTACATTTATTTGTTATTTGGAGTATGGCGAAGAAGTGTAAGATGGGGCAAATAGGTTAGGATCCAGGCAGTTTACACTTTGGGGGAACTTTATACAAGATAGATACCCACCCTTACAAATAATAAGAGTTGTGGAAGTCAGCGTGAAAGAGAATTCAGAACTTGATTTCCCTCTACAAGTTTGCAGTGTGATATGCATCTTGTCCTTGGCCTAAGGATGTTTTTCTGAGAAATGTTAAAATGGTTCCATGAGCAAATATAATCGCATATCATTTTCATTCCATGCTTTCTCAGCCATCACCATCTTTTTCCTTTTCATGTCTGAAGCAACTCAGCCAATTCAGGTCCTGGAGATCTGGCTTTTGGTTCAACTTGGATTGCAGAGATTCTACATTGATGGACAGCAATGAATAAATACTTTTTGATCCTAAAAAAGCAAACAAATCATTATTTTTAACTATTATAGCTTATATAACTAACTTAATGTGCTGGAATGTCAGGGAGACTTAGGGACGGGGGAGGTAAAATACGTAATTTTGGATTTTATCGCTGTGTGTTAGTCTTATAGACAACTTGCAATGCTTGTAAGCTTGACATTACAATTGTTCTCTCTAAGTGCCTGGATTAAAATTTGCTTAAATAAGAATTGCTTTTGCATATACTGCAGTTGAATTGTCCTCTTCTTGTAGAAATATCATTTTTAAAAAACAACTATTTTTAAGTCCTTAGAACTGAATCTCATTTAATGGGATCTTTTTTCTCCCACTGCATGTATTTCAGGGTTTTTTTTTCCTTTTCTTTTCTTTTCTTTCAGTTTAAAACCACAGCCATGACAACTCCTGTAAAGTTACGGGTAAAATCAATAACAAACATTACAGTCTTTCAGAGAAATTGCTGCAATAACTTGGTAGGGAGGGAAAAGCATTAATAAAGATTTAATGACAAATCCTAAATGTACCAGGTCTGGCTGTTGTGTTAATTTCTAATTTCAAAATATTCCCAAGGCATTGAATCAGATCCACACATCTCACAGCAGGTGAGTTTCCTACAATCCTTAGTGAGGGAATGTTTTAACAAGTTTAAGATTTTTTTTTTTTAAGTTTGTAATAGATAGCAAGAGAGTGAGGCTCAATGTTATGAAAACTTGCAAAAAAGGGGAAAAAATGAAAAATCAAGTTAAGACATTATTTGAATGGACTAAAGGTTAAGATAAAGTTGATTGATCTGATTAAGGTTAAAACAAATATGTTATTATTTCTGGCAACAGTTAATAAACTTTCTGACAATGGAACTGAAATGACAATGCTTCATGGATATGTTTATAGGTAAGAGATGGGATATGGGAAGAAGAGATTGTTGTATTTTAAGAGGAAGTGATAAGTTACAATAATTGTTTATACTTATGATGAAAGTGGGAAATCACTTCCTTATATTTTTTTTCTTTTTCTTTACTATATTCCTAATTTGCTTTCTGTTTCTTTTTTCCCCTCTGTATCTTCTGCTCTTTATTCTTCTGTCTTTCTTAGTCTAATTTTTACTCTTCTAATTATAATCTTTAATAAAATTACTACGTAGCAAGCTAATGAGATACTTCCATCAATAAAACATTTAGACATAGATCTTGGCTTGGTTCACACATTGTATTAAGCATGATTTGTTTGACTTTCATTTTACATGTTGCATGAATCGCAAATAGTTATTTATTTGTGAATAGTTATTTATATAGTTTACATCATTGCATATTATATATTTAATTAAAAAAAACATGGCATGGGGTAATGTGACTGAAGATGAGTTTTCACAATTGGAGTAGTCCATTGGATTCAACTGAATTCTTGCTGGTTTCAGTAGATCTGCTCTCATTATATGCTTGCTTAGATCCAAATCTTTAAACTTACACATGGAAAAATTAATGATCTATTGAAGTTACTTATCTGTTTGCAAAATAATCATGGAAGATTATCTTCTTCAATAAGATTTCACCTGCAAAGAACAGTGGGATGCTATTTTGTCTAGACTAAATTCAGAATAATTTTGAAACTCACAAAAAGCAGTCAATGAACCCCAAATACATATAATCTTCTTCAGTTCTGTTGGGATGTTTTCATTTTACTTGAAGTGACATGCACTGATTACAGTGAGAAAGTCTGTGTTAAACTTCTATAAGAAAATAATCTGAATCCTTTCTTCTGAATGGATTCTCTCTGTTGGTTAATAATTAACATTTCATTTTATCTCAGTTGACACACTTCACAGAAAATTGGAGCAAGCCCACAGTATCTGTAGCTGTGTTTCAAAAGCCCTGAACTGCATTATGCCACTGTATTTATACAAGTACAGATGCACACAAAGATGCTCAGTGATAAATGAGTATTGTGTATGTTTGCAAAACTAAATCAGGGTTGGAGAATAGTTGAATGGCTGTTCAAACACTTTTCATTCAGATTTGTCTGGATGGAACTCTGAACAATTGTCTTTTTAGTCAACTGCAAGCATCATTCCTAGGTAACCAGCACAGGTAGCTAGTTTAGAGAACTACGTGCAGCTACAGACTTTTTTTTCAATATCTCTTTGGGTTTCCAATTGGAAAAGAGAAAGCATGTTAAAGCAAAGTTTCTTACTGCCTATAATTTTTCCCTACATTCAAGCAGATACATGTACAGTCCCTGTGTAGAATTTCCCCCTCCATGAAGGGAAGTTGGAGACTATAGACAAGTATGAATAAGGTAAATTGTCTCTTAGGGGTATTGCATTTGGGCAGATACAGGTACCAGTTTTTTGTGATTTTGCCTTTAGACTTTTCCAAACATTCTCATTATTATTTTTTAGCATTTGGTTAAAATTGATTTATTTACATTGTCAAGTTTTAAATATTATTTAGGAATAGCTTTTTATTGGTTCAGCTTGATTTTATCTTTATGCCATATAGTTTCCCAATAAACCTATGCCTTTATTTGTAGCATTTACAACCTTATTATGTTTTGTTCTTTAATTCTATTCCCTGATTATTCATTTATTTTTGTCTGCTTTGAAAACATCATACCCTTGAAAAATCTATCTGGTACCTAACCATAAACTGGATTTTAAATGAAATCCTTCAGTATGGTGCCCTTTAGAAAAATATAGTTTATTTTCCTATTCATCTCCCAACTGGCATGGTTCACATGGTTAACAAAGTTTAGCAAATCTGGGAATCATTAAATTAGTTAAGGATGCTTTCTATGAAAGCATCTAGATATTTATTCATCCTTTTTTTCTTATATTACCTGGATCTGATTAATCAGATTGCCATTACAATATTGCTAATAGGTGTCATTGAAAATATGTAAGACAAGTAGAATCATAGAAGATCTTTTCTACCACTTACAACTTGGCTGAGAATCATTGGAAAGGATAATTGAGTGTAGAAATAGTGTGGTAATACAAGTTTAGTTTTATTCAAAGGTGAATCATTCTTCGCCTGTTGTGGAAGTTCTGCCACTTACTCTGCTGAAAAAATTGATATTTTAGGATCTTCTGATTTGAATACAGAGCTAGAGTTTGTGGGATGTAAAACTCCATTTGGATCAGAGATGGTATTTAGCAGGTGCTGACCAGTTCTGGAGAACTGGTAGCGGGAATTTTGAGTAGTTTGGAGAACCAGCAAATACCTCCTCTGACTGACCCCATCTATTCTCTGCCTCCTGAGTCACAGCTGATTGGCTGGGTCTTCTTTTCTTGCCCTGCACTGGAGAACTGAGGTGGAAAGCAGGTTAGTGAGGTGGGGAGGGAATGGGATTTTGCAGTAACCTTCCCCCAGGAGTGGGGTGGGAATGGAGATTTTACAATATCCTTCCCCTGCCATGTCCAACAAGCCACACCCAAGAAGCCATATTATGCTGACCAAGCCACGCCCACAGAACTGGTAGTAAAAAAAATTGAATCCCACCACTGATTTGGATCTGTTTGTTTGCATTACTTTCATAGAGTTTCACGCACTGATGAAGGCAGCATGCTTGATATGAACTAAAACCTACATTCATCCAGATCTTGCAATAATCAGCAATTTAGTTTAAAGCTGTATATGCTGTCAGTTTCCATGACTTTCCGTCTTGTGCATTGAAAATTGTTGGGTCTTAGCTAGATGAATCAGTTGCATCAGTGGTGGTATTCAAATTATTTTACTACCGGTTCTGTGGGCGTGGCTTGGTGAGCGTGGCAGGGGAAGGATACTGTAAAATCTCCAGTCAGAGGTGGTATTTGCTGGTTCTCCAAATTACTCAGAATTTCTGCTACCGGTTCTCCAGAACTGGTCAGAACCTGCTGAATACTACCTCTGGTATTTTTGTGGAACTATGTCTTGGACCTTGCTGTCTGACGTGTGTGAGGAGGTTCTAAAGACACCTGAAGCTTCTTTCTATGATCCCCATAGGGTTTGGGTTTTTAATTTTCTTAGACAGCATCTTATCCTTTTACAATATTGAACAATTAGTTGAAGTTTTAAAGGAATAAAATGTCAGTTGTAGAAATAAAACCAAAACCTATTAGTAGGCTATTGACCCAATAGTGAAAGAAGTTGCAGCAACTAGTGGAATTAAGACATGCCTTCTGTTTTTCCATTCAAAATCATCTTCCCCTTCTGTTTTTGTGTAGAAAAAAAAACTTGTTGGCAATTCCATGAAAAACACAGATTTCAAATATCAGTTTTGCTCTGGATTAAAAAAAAATATTTAATTGAAAAGTGTATCAGGGGTTCTTTCCAAACTAGTGTATATGATCAAAGCACATGTATACTCCTAGCTGTAGAACTAATTAATTTGTTATAACAAATAGTCTAACCAGCTAGGGGATTCTCAGGCACAAAACTCTCTTTAGAAGTTTTGGATAATTTACACACACCCCGCCCCCCAAGTTACAGGAGCTAAAGCAAAGAATCTTCTCTTTTCTTTCTGTTTCAGTGTTGTCTGCAGGCCAAATTAACCCCATCTCTACTGATCATGGTCAACAGGAGGTTAAACTATTGGGATTCTGATTTTGAGGATGAGGTCATCAACATCAATGTTGGGGGCCTGAGAAGGAGACTCAGTTCGAGTGCCCTCTCCAAATTTCCTGACACTCGGCTTGGGCGCTTGCTTTCCTGTGACTCTGAAGAGTCCATCCTGCAGCTGTGTGATGATTATGATGTGAGTGCCAGGGAATTCTACTTTGATCGGAATCCTGGCTTCTTCCTATACGTGCTCCATTTTTACCAGACTGGCAAACTGCATGTTATGGAGGAATTGTGTGTCTTCTCCTTTTGCCAAGAGATAGAATACTGGGGCATTAATGAATTCTTTCTGGATTCCTGCTGCAGCTATCGCTATCATGAAAGGAAACTGGAGAGACATCATCACAACTGGGATGAGGAAAGTGAAGTTAGCAGTGTGGATACATCCCCAGATGAGATCTTAGATTTCAATCATGACCTGCTTCGCTACAGTACGCTCCCCTGTGGCAATCTGCGCAAGCGCCTTTGGCTCACCATGGAAAATCCAGGATACTCCATCCCAAGCAAACTCTTCAGCTTTCTATCTATCAGTGTTGTGCTGGTTTCCATATCTACCATGTGTATTCACAGCATGCCAGAATACCAGCAGCTTGATGAGGAGGGCAACTTGAAGGATGACTCTGTGTTGCAAAACTTGGAGTATTTCTGCATCTCCTGGTTCACATTTGAAGTTACTGCCCGCTTGCTTTTGGCTCCAAACTTGTGGAAGTTTTTCAAGCATCCCCTCAATTTGATTGACATTATCTCAGTGTTGCCTTTCTATTTCACCCTCTGGGTAGACGTGACCACGAAGACAGATTCAGAACTGGGAAATTTGGGTAAGGTGGTGCAAGTGTTTCGTCTTATGAGGATATTCCGAGTGCTGAAGCTGGCAAGACATTCAACAGGTCTGAGGTCTTTAGGAGCAACCTTGAAGGTAAATGGGCTTCAGCGCATTTATGTTTATTTCATATTTCTAAGGAAAAAATAATCAAGAGTAGCCCAAAGCACTTTTGTCCTGTTTCAATCTTAAGTTTTTGTCTGATTTCAACCTGGTGAAATTACTCATGCTTTTGAACTTTTTAAAGTTCAGTTACAATAATGGATTATTGTGTGATTATGTCCCATAAAATCATGTTGACTTTTAGTGATCACATAGACATTCTCTAAGATGATCTGGCCCTCACCTACTTTTTGAAGTCTTCCAATGCTACAGTCATGACCACTCTTGAGTCCATCCTCTTCGCTGCTGATCACCCTCTTCTTTTTCTTTTCACTTTTCCCAGCATTAACTTGACTTTTGCTAATTTTCCAAAGTTTAATAATTTGAAACTGGTCTTTTGTGTCTTCAGTGAGAACTCTGGGTTGACTTGTTTGATGTTCCATTTGTTTGTTTTCTTAGCTGTCCACAATATTCCAAGGAGTCTTTTTCAATACCAAAGTTCAATAGCATCAATAATCTTCCTACCCTGTTTCTTCAAAATCCAATACTTTCACTTCCATAGAGTGTTACAGGGACTATCATTGCCTGCCTTATTCTGATCTTTGTAGATATAGATTCATCACAGCACCTGGGTATCTTTTTCAAAGACTTCATAGTTGCTCTGCTACTCTGTAGTATATTTTCTGATGGCTGATCCTTTTACTGCTGATTGTTGATCCCTAAAAAAGTAGTCTAACTCTTCAGTATCCTAGTTATCAGTTTGAAAACTGGTTGTAGTGCCAGATAATTTACTTTAGATATATTGTTAGTCATATTTTTTACTTTGCACATTGATTTTTTATTGCTAGACTTTGTAATTCCTTTGGACTTTTGGCTTTTAACAGTGGTATCATTAGCATAGCACAAGTTGTTGAAGTTACTCATCTTCTTTCAATCCATCTTTCCTTAATATATACCTTACAGATTGAATAAAATGAAGAAGGTATACAGTCCTGTCCCACTCTTTTGTCACCTTGAAGCCACTCTGTTTTGCCATGTGTTGTCTATACTGTGGCTTCCTGACTTCCGTGTGGATTTCTCATGAGCACAATAAGATGTCCTGGGATTCCCACATTGTGATCTCTCTTTGGTATTCTTTGGCATTCTCAATTATACATCATGAATCAGCAATAATGTCTCAACTTCCTTGGCTTTCTAAACTTTTCTAACTTTCTAAATCCAGCTCAAATGCCTGGTTTCTCTTTTTCCATGTAGGGCTCTAATCCTTATTTGGATGATCCTGACGATTATTTTGCTAGTATGTGAAATGATAGGAATTGTATGATAATTTACATACTCTATTAAGTCTCTTTTTTGGATATTGGTTTTTAGATTGACCTCTTCCAATCAGTTTGCTGCTATGTCATTCTCTAAATTTTCTGGCAGTTACTGGCAAATTAGCATGCAGAGTTGTAAAGTCCAAATGAGTTGGAAATCCAGTATTCCTTGCCAAACAGACAAAACTATCTTCTGTTTCCATAGTAAACCTTGTTCCTATCAATAATTCCCACCTATTTTCAACATCTACATTTCCTTCAGATTTGTTTATATCTGTCTAGCATCATCTCCACTGCAACCCTTCTTAAAACAGAATGGAATGTGATAGGATAGGAATCTGTACAATTATATCTGTCCTTGCCTCTATATATGGAATTAATGTGAAATACTCCTGTATTCTGTCTGGCCTCCAAAAGGATTCTTTGTTTGATTTATGTAATGGCAAAATTAAGCTCTTAGCATGAAATATGAGCTAACATGGCCTGTTTTAAATGTAGTATTTATACATATTAAGCTCCTATACCTTGCAGAATTCAGTGAGAGGTTTTTATTGTGGTTCTCTGCAGTTGGCTGTATTTATGTTCAGGCTTTTGCTTCCTTACCATTAAAAAAAAGATTTGAAGGAGGAAAGCGGACAGTATTGAAAGGGGGGTGGGAAATCTTGCAGACCTTGAACTTTCCATCTTGATTCCTAAAACTTACATTCTTTGTTCAGCTTGGTTGATTGTAGCTCATTTATTTATGGGCTTGCTGCCAGGCAGACTAAGGCTAACCTGCAAGCGCATCAGCTGGCACCAGGAGTTTCAGGGCCAGCTGATGTGACTGGTTGTCAGAATAGGTGACTGAGAAAGGTGATGTCTTCTCAGAGCAGAGAGCAGATTTAAGGGACTGACATTTGTTTTGCTGTCTTTTATCTTTACTGTTTGCATCTAATGTTCCGTAAGTCTAGAAAAGTCATATCTGCTTCAAAGAACGCTAATGAATTCTGAGAGAGACTCTAGTTGGTATTTAATCAAGATATTATGTGTAGAAGGCTAAGACACTGTATCTGGCATTCCAGAAAGTCCCAAGGGATTGCTGTAGTCTGGGACTATAAGCATCAAACAAGTGGAAAGAATAGCTAAAGATAGTAACTATGAATGTCTTCCTTCTGACTTCAACTTCACAAGCTCTCTCGTAGCCTCTGAGATGCCTCCAATCTTGATGAAGGAGGGGGGGAAATCAGTTTGATGCTACTTCACATTTACGTTCACTTTGTGCAATTTGTTGAGCAATGCCCACTAAATATTCTCCTTTGCGTAATCTCTGATAACCTAAACTGCCACTTCTTTCACCCAATCATATACCTGAAATTAATTCTTTCTTTCTTTCTTTCTTTCTTTCTTTCTTTCTTTCTTTCTTTCTTTCTTTCTTTCTTTCTTTCTTTCTTTCTCTTTCTTTCTTTCTTTCTTTCTTTCTTTTTAAAAATTTACATACAGTAAATATAGTAAAAGTCAAATCTTAAGAAAAAAATTAAAAAGGGAAAAGAAGGAAGGAAAAGGGTGCCAGAAAAATCTGTGTACAAAATGTAATGGCTTCCGATCTTCTCTTCAACAGAGAATTACAGTCTTATAATTCTCCCTTCCCTCTTGAATGTTATACAAATGCCTTGGACTTCCAACTTGTTCATATCTTTTTAATCCTCAAACCCATAAATCATCATAACATTTTTTTCTTCTTTCAACAAAAAGCCCTTGTAAAGTTTCAGGTCCTTCAGAAAAGTTTGTGTTTGCTTATTTATTTACTAAATGCATATGTTTGTTGCTGTTTGCCTCTCTTGTTATATCTGGGAGGACGGTTCAAGAACGGAGGCAAGACTCAGATAGTAACTAAAGCTCTTTATTTGTGACTTCAGATCTGAGCAACTAACCCCAGCCACAGCAGCCCCTTATATAGGGCTGGCTGCAGCTAGGCAGCCAATGAAGGCGATTTGAGTTTGCCGCTCTTGGCAGGGCCAATCGCGGCAGCCCGTTTACTGGCCAATCGCATCAGTCTATGATGACCAATCACGATCGGCTTTCAGCGGGCCAATCAGATTTGCAGGCTATGAGCCTGCTAGTCCGGAACATCTCTCACTATATATACCTGCAGTTCTGATTGCCTTCCCACCCAAGAAGCTTAGTGGAACACCATTTCCAAAATGCATCCACAGAACATAGAAGCAGGACATGAAACAGCAGGCAGCATACACTAGTTCCTCTGTCAATGCCAGTTGGAGCCACACACCCATGTGGGAAGGGAAGCCAACCTCTCCTTCTCTAGGGCAGAGTTCTCCAAACTTTTCGGCTTTGCGGACTGGCAGGTGGGGGGAGAAGGGAGGGCACCATACAAGTGGTGTGCACACCCATCCTCGTAGCTCCATTTGCACGAGCGGCAGGCACGCACATCTGCCACTTGTGTAAATGGAGTGTGTGCACACACATGCTCATCTGCTGTTCATGCCAGTGGGGATGTCCACAGGCATAATTGCCCACACACTTCTGTGGCCTGGTTTCAAAGAGCTCACAGTCCAAAGATGGGCCGTAGCCTGGGGGTTGGGAACCCTTGCTCTGGGGAAGGGGTTTCCAACCTTGGCAAAGCTGGCTGGGGAATTCTAGGAGTTGAAGTCTGCCAGGTTTAAAGTTGCCAAGGTTGGAGACCCTTGCTCTAGGGCAGGGGTCTCCAACCTTGGCAACTTTAAGACTTAACTGGCTGAGGAACTCTGGGAGTTGAAGTCCACAAGTCTTAAAGTTGTCAAGGTTGGAGACCCCTGCTCTAGGGGACCTCAGAATTACAGTAAACATTCACCAAAATGTCACAGACCATTGTGAATTAGAAATGTTCATTGCCCTTCTGGAAGGTGAGGACAGTCAGGCCTGACTTTCCCACCTCATTTCCCCCAGTGAGACTGTTACATTTTATTAATCTATTTTTTTTTTCAATAGTTGGTTTTCACAAACCAGATGGAACCAATATCCCCAAGCCTAATGTCTGCTTGATAGGCTATCTAGAGCGTGATATGAATGGGAAAAGGAACAGATGGGAAGCCATGCCACCTCTGTTTAAATCATGCATGATCCATATGTGTTCATGGAAAGTGATTAGTGCTTCTGCTTTGTTTCATTTGGAGGTGGGGCCTTTAATGGGGATAGTTATAGTATGGAAATTTGAGTGTCTTTCCCTATCAGTCTAACTCTCAGTCATTATCCTCATTCATCAGTCATTAACGAAACTGCCTGAATGAGAGAAAAAACATCATTTAACTTTTTTTAAAAAAAATTGCAGTAAACCTCAACACTGAAAATGTATGTTCTCTCTTTCTTTAATCCTTGTTTGGAATAGAAGATGAAAAAATTTCTCCCACTCAATTCAGTAAGAAAGCAGAACAAAATATTTTAAATGTCTGAGCATCTCACACTAAACACATTTATGTACACATTAATCTGGGTGAATTTGTGATTGGGATAAGAAAGCCCTTAAGTCAAACTCAGTTCCTAGTCTACATGCCTATTCATTTTTCATGCACGATTATGGAAGTGATTTGCCTTTGCTTATTTTTTTAATTGGGTTTCTTGGTCTGACAGCTCTGGTATTCCCAATTGTTCCCCTATCTAGTCCTTCAGGAACTAGACAAGATCGTTTAGGAGTTGACAAGGGTTGTGAAAAGTGTATGGGATAACTTTCTATGTATAACTAAAACAAAATGAAATACATGCTATGATAGTTTCAATGCAGACTGGCCCCCACACAAACTGGTGGTATATCCATTTTTAAAACAATAACAATTCCTTACCCCATTCAGGTTTAAAAATAATTTAACCAAATATATAGTGGCATATGATCATATGAATGCACATAATATGAAATGGGTGTGGAAAAGCAACGCAAATTATTTATTGTATTTATTTTTCATGAGTTAGAAGTCAGAGGATTTTGTTACTCTGAGACCTGCAGCAGCTCAGGACAGAGTAGAGATTTCTGCTCCTTGGACTCAGCTTTGCAAATCAGTAGGCTCACCCATTATATTCAAGCTACTATTAGGAGATTAAGAAA
This sequence comes from Pseudonaja textilis, assembly GCF_049901715.1. Classification (NCBI taxonomy): domain Eukaryota; kingdom Metazoa; phylum Chordata; class Lepidosauria; order Squamata; family Elapidae; genus Pseudonaja; species Pseudonaja textilis. The sequence goes on along the minus strand of NC_141992.1, from coordinate 24,854,389 downwards.
GGGTAAGTAGAAATATCCCATGTATAAATATGAGGTTATTAATAATACTAAGTCTAGGCTTCCTCATATTTTAACAAAGACCTTTTTCTTTGTGTTTTTTTAGTTTTCCTAAAGGGGATAAAACAGTAAACAGTCATATAAGAAAGGATGCCATTACAAGAGGGGTGCAGTACGTTGATTCCCAACCCTAATCAGGATGCAGTATTTACATAATCAATGGTTTCAATATAAATTCAAATATTGGGGGAAGAAAGTTGATAGAAGAGAAAAGGATGCTAAGGATAATAGGATAAATGTCATTCTCTTCATTGTAACATCCCAGTTATTGAATTTCCTTCCCAGGAAAACGTAATATGCAAAAAAATGTTTGCTTATTACATTTCTATGCTACCCATCTCACTAGCATCTCTGGGAGGCTTACAATGTAATAAAAGTTAAAGATGCAAAAACAATTAAAATTAGAATAAAAAGACTCAAAGTTAAGAATCAAGATGATGGGCAGCCTGGGGATGAGCATCTTCTCTAAGCTGTCAGCTCGCCCTAATGTAGCAGGCCAAACAGCTGAGCCAAGTTTTTAGGCTCTTCCAGGAAACCAGGAATGTGAGGCCAGATCTTACCTCTGCTGGGAAAGTATTCCAGAGGGGGCCCCAGAGGGGGTTCCACCGCAGAAAAGGCTTTTCTCCTGGACCTGGTTGGAGTTACCTTGTTGTCTTTTTAAGTACCAGGCAATGTTTGCATTTTGGAAAATGCATTATGACTAGTTTAAGTCTATAGATTTGACATAAACATACATAAATGTAGCTAGATAAAGCTAAATGTCATCTCATGTGTTATTTACAACTAAAGATCAAGTAAGCAGCCAAAGGCTTGCCAGATGCTTTGAAGGGCAGCTGTCAGAAATCATTGAAGCTGATGGGAGTTGTAAATTCTAAAGATATTGTATTGCCTATCCCTGAATTACTGGTTTTAAGTCAAAGGTTTTGTGGAATGTGAACCATTGGATAAAAGAACTGATTACAAGAGAGAGTATGAGGTATATGAGAAAGAGAAAACAGTAAGAGAAAACAGGGTGTTTGGGTAATAATTTGTTGCCCAAACCACTGTCACATAGTGTTAAAGTACTAAAACAACAAAAATGCTCTTTTTGCTTTCTTCTTTTCTCTCTCCAGTAACTATATTCACACCCAGCACTAAGCAAAATTATGGTGTATTTGACTATAATTTAATTTTATGTATAGAACCTCATCATTTTGATGACAAACACATGCTGGTAATATTGCTTATAATATGAACTTAAGCAGTCCAGTTTTAGTAAACCTTTGTTAAATGAATTATAGACTACTAGGGCATTGTACAAATCAGATCAATGTCTCATTTGAAGGAAGCTCTCCTTCCTGTAGTAAGACAGACAGAATCTTGATTAGACCTAGGCAATCATCTCAGCACTGATACTTGCGTATGGTCCAGCTGTAATAGGTGATCAAGAGGAGAGCTTTGGTTTGCTGTTAGGTTAGTTTTGATTATATAGGGCAGGGGTGTCAAACTCATGTCGTCATAGTGGTGCCATGTGACATATCGTGACTTTTTTTCCCCTTTGCTAAACCGGGCATGGGTGTGGCCAGTGTGTGACCCATCCAGCCCATGGCCGTGAGTTTTACAGCCCTGATATAGGGCTAGGAGAGAGCAGCTCACTTCCTTCCCTTACTAAGAAATGGCTTCGTAAAGAAACAGTTAAATTGCTATCACTAATCAATATATTATGCTTGGCTTCATCGAATAATCCAAACTGTTTCAGTAGAGACACCAGGAGAGCTGGAGATGCCATTGGCATATTGAGATCAAACCACAGGCTTCTTGGTAGAGAAAGTAAAGAGTATGCATCATGCATAGAGCATCTGCTTCCTGGGCATTTCTTATTGCTGCCTTAATGTTGTAAGAATGCTTTGGTTTATTGCTTTTGCTTCGATTCAAGCAGCCAGTGAAGTGAAAGGATGAAAATAAATGTTATGGCTTGTCTAAAAAGTGGGAAATGTATTATTGATCCAGAGGCCTGCAACCCATTCTATCCAAGTGTAAACTGCAGGTTTCAGTATATGCCTAATTCTTTTGTGCACATCATTTTCTCTTCATTCAGAGTACTGGACTTAGCTAGTTATATTATTTTCCTTTCTTGCAGCTTAGCCATGTTCTCTGCTTCTTTCTTATGTATACTTTAATGAATACATTTTGACTGCCTAGGCTGTCTGTAGACTGTCATTTTCTTTGACAGCTTCATTTTGTGCCTGACTATACTGTGTTGTCTCTTTCTATTTGTCACTTGTGCCATGCCTATAAATAGCCAGCTCTGACAGTCCTTGTTCTGCTCTGGATTGAGTCTATCTACTGGGCTTCTTGCATATTTTTGAAAAGGAATTTCCATTTCTTACCTACCATGCCTGCCTAACATTGATCGATCATCTTGGCATCTTTTGTCAATGGCCTTGGTTCTATCAGCCTCACTTCCAGCAACAGCTTGTCTTGATCTTCCTGCTGGGCCTCAGAACAATTATAGTTCGATATCTTTTGGGGGACAAATAGCAGATTTTTGTCCAAAAAGGTCTTGGGAGTTACAAATACAATCAACTCTGAGCCTGGATTTCTTATACATATGCTAAAGGAAATGTCTGTGTGTAAATAAAAAAAAAGCAAATTAAGATTGGGATTCCTAAAATCCTGTTAAGATTGAAGTCTTGAGCTGAAGGGCTCATGAAAGTGGTTTGCCAGGGTAATTGCAGCTTTCTTCTAAAAAGCTTCTTCTATCTTCCCTAATCACATGCTTTGATGGTGGTTGTGATTTTTATGCTACAGGGAAAGCAAGGAAGGCAGAAGACGGACTACTTATCAACAACAAAGAAAGGAATCTCCAATGACATTTATCACAGTTGTGATAAATAATTTTTTGTTTGGGACCATAGCAACTAAAGAAGCTTGATATCTCTGTCTGGCTCAGGACCTGCTTCTTCTGATCCCGTGTCCCGAGAACTGGCTGTGGATATTCAATCACATTGCATAAAAGGGATAGACCATGAGAAAGATTGCCAGATTTGATCCAGGAAAAGGGGAAGCTTGTGGAAGGGGACAACAGAAACACATTTGTTCCTCTGTGATTTATCTCTTGTAAAACTATAGATGCTAAATCTGAAATCAGTACATGTCTTGATTTGACTTGCAGCTATGTAGGGATCATATTGCATTCTGAAGGCACTGAATAGACATCCCCGTTTTATGTGTCTGCTTTTAATCTATAAAATAGGCTAATGAAAGATATTTATTTGCCACTAAGACATCTGTCTTCTCCCTGCCAGATGCAGATCTTGACTCAATACAAACTTGAGATATGACTGATGGCGCCAGTCTAGAGTTCAGCAACAGCATTTGTCCTTAAAAGCAGATATTAGAGTGATTATTGCCATCACCACATTCTGTCCTTGGGAACCAAAGAAGCACCAAAGCATTAATAAGTTATCTTATCTGGAGAGTTTGCATTAGTCTCACAAATGTTACAGAGAAAAATGCTTTCTTTTATATCCTGAGAGATGCTAAAAAGGTCATTGATCTGGAAAGTTGCCTTGCTTGACAAGAATATATCAAGTGGTGCCGTAGGGAACATATGGGCCTCAATCCTCCATTCAGTTAGAATGTGTAAATCCCACTTAAATAAGTGAGAATCATAGCATACTCCTATACATATCTGCTCAGAAGTAAGACCAAATGAATTTGTTAAAGGTTACTCCCAAGTAAAGTGGCACAGAGCAGCAGTGATGAACAAGCTAACTGAATGTGGGACATTAACATGGCACTGACAATCCAGTTTTAATAAAAAGAAATGTTATCTGTCCCTAATTAAGTTAGCTTCCTTGCAATGGAAAAACATATCCCCATTTTAATCTCAAAAACAACAGGAAAGAAAGGTGGGTGTATGTTGCATTTGTTTAAACTATAAAAATGTCAGCTACCCTCACACACTACAAGTAATTTCAAATATTACCATTATACAACTTGTAACGATGTGAAAAAACAGTGTTACTGTCATAACTCAGGCTCTTCAGGGCTGAAAGTAATAGGAATAGATGGAGCCTAGAAAGTAACTTCTGCCTGGAGATCAGTTGATCTCCTTTGATCTCCATCTTACTAATACAGTGACCCTGGGCAGTTTACAATATAATAAAATTTACAAAGTACAAAAAAACAAAATACAACAAAAATTGAAAACCTAGATGATGGGAGCCTGGGGGTGAGAATATTCTCTGCCCCATCAGGCACCCCCAATTTAATGGGCTCCTGAAAACTGGTAAGCAGTGCAGTTTGTGTAACAGTGATTTTAAGTATGTTTTTGGAGTCACAGTATAAAGGTGCAACTACACATACTAAGAAAAATGCTTATATGAGATGAAGTGTTAAGTACAGGTCAAACATTGTGAGAAGATGCTTAAACCTTATTTTGTATGACATTCTTCTTTGCAAAGACAATGTGAGTCAATTGTAATTTATCTGTTTCCCTTATCTCTCAATTTTGGCTCTGGAATGGTGATATTAGCAGTAGAATTGATGATATAGGCAAGATCTTCTGGCTTCGTTTTGTTAATGCAACTCACTAAAGGGGTATCTCTATTTTGAATGCTGATGTTTTAGAGTCTACCTGCAAGTAATCTGTTCCTCAAACTCTGGAATATTATTACCTGCTACAATAAATGAACACTAGCTATATGCAATAGTTGGAGTTCAATCTCCATTGTTTTCAGCATGGGTCAGCATGGGTTCAATCTCCATTGTTTTCAGCGAGGGTAATAGGAATCGCAGTCCAAGCATCTGGAAGGCATTAATTCAGATGTGCTTATGCATATACCATTGAAAGAAAATTGATAAATAATGATGGTGTTAAGGTACTCTTGTTTCATGCTATGTTTTAATGAAAGATATTATTGGAGACGTGCTAAGGCAAAATATTGTTCTGTTCTAAGTTTCAGTCATGATCTTAGTCAACTGTGGTCTGATATTGTAGAAACAGTAAGGGATACAACTCAAAGGGTAGAAAACCCAGCATTGAAACTATGAGGTCTCTTTTCATACTATTTTTAGTTATTGATCTTGACTACCTACCTCCATATTTTTTTTCTTTTTTATCTTTTCTTTTTCAGCATAGCTACAGAGAAGTGGGAATTCTTCTCCTATACTTGGCTGTTGGGGTGTCTGTTTTCTCTGGAGTAGCCTACACTGCAGAAAAGGAGGAAGACGTTGGTTTTGACACTATTCCCGCTTGCTGGTGGTGGGGAACAGTTAGCATGACAACTGTAGGCTATGGGGATGTGGTACCAGTGACTGTCGCCGGCAAGCTAGCAGCTTCTGGTTGCATCCTGGGTGGGATTTTGGTTGTGGCACTGCCTATCACTATCATCTTCAATAAGTTCTCCCATTTCTACCGCCGGCAAAAGGCCCTGGAAGCTGCTGTGCGAAACAGTGACAAGAAGGAACTGGAGGAATCTGAGAATTACCCAAGCCAAGAATCTGATGCTTTCAGTGAAGTTTACCAGAGAGATGAAGATCTCACCAGGAACATCCTTCCAGTCTACTGAATGATTGGGGATTGAAGACTTATCTGGTGTCAAAAAAAGGCAAATTGGTAGCATGATGATCAACAAAACCTTTATGCACCATTATGGATTTATTCATTAAAAGTGATATGTTCCAAAAGCATGTATGAAGTAACTTCTTCCTGAGCCATTGCAGAATACACATTGACCTTATGCATCTGGATATTCAGCATTCGTCCAAGCCAGTATACATTATAACTATGGTAATTCAAATCTCAATCTGCCAAGAGACATCTGGAGCAAAATGGACAAAATAGTTTAAGGTTCCATCTGTATTCCATTCCCTCAATGCAACAAAAGGAAGTAGATTCATCAACACACGCTTTCGATCTGAGTATTGTACTGGCAATAATAGTCCTAGCATCCCACATCCCACAGTGTAATTTACGGGCAGATATCCAAGTACCTGGATTGGGCTGGAAACTCAAGTTTAGAATCTAATAAATATGCAAATTATACTTTTAAAAACAGCTTTATTTCAGCTGACATTCAGTAGCTGCAGCTAATCTTCACCACCTATCCTGAGTCTACGTGCAACCAAATATTTCCACAATGTATGTTAACTTTTTCATATTCAGTATTGTTATCTCCCCCAGACATTTCAATGTTCTGATTCATAATTTATCTTCAAAGATTGCCAAAGAAATGAAATACTGATTATAAAGTTATAACAAATAATGTTTGCAATGGCTTCCACAGAACTGAGATTGTGAAAGAACTTCTAACTTGCCTTATAAATGTCTGTCTGATGGAAGCTACCAGCGTACGCTAGAAAGATTTTAAATTGATCCAAAATTGATATAAGATAAATAGGAGAGATTGTAATGGCTGATGTGCTGAAGAAGGAATGGAGCACAAGTCATGATCATGTTAAATAATTCTCTATGGCTGATTTTGCACTCCCAACTCTTAACAAATCTATGCATGATGTATAGGATGGTAAAAATATTTTCCTTCCCTTTCCTGCTCTCCCATTTCCCTCTCCACACCTGGTTCTCATTGCCATCCAATAAAATTCTTTGATGGTAAACTCAGGGTACAGATTAAAAGGATGTATTTCTTCTATTACAATGCACTAATTTGGGGATAGGGTGCTACTAAAAGTGGGATCATAGTCATCGGAAAAGAAGTAAAGTGCTGACAAACCCATGTAGCCAAATAGATTTATTGGTATTATGATTAGCTTTGTTGATAAGTTTTCTGGAAATATTTGATTGTCTACTGTGAGAAAAGTATGCTAAATAACCTGAGCCATTAGTTTGATTGAACTGGTTTTGTATCCCTCATGATTATAATTATGTAGAGTAAGATTGGATAATAATGAGCATCCCAATACCTCTGATGTTAGGAATGGAGAACTGGACTTCCCAGATGTGGCTGGATTCCAATTCATCTACTTAATCAGGATAATTTGTAGCATTTGTAGCCTAATATTTAGAAGGACATAGTTTGTGCACTTTTGTAATGTATCATCTCCACCAAGCATGCTCCTGTTTCTAACTTGATCGTTATTCTACACAGAACAAGACAGCAAGTGTACTTGATAAATCTCAGCAGGTGTCACCCCTGTCCAGTATGTCTGGGTTCAGAAGCTAAGCAGAATCAGGTCTGGCTACTACTTGGATGGGAGACACGACCAAGCATCCCAGGCCTCTAGACCAAACTAGACAGATTACACAAGATAGACAAGGAAGGAAATACACAGATATCCTGGAAGAACGTAATGACACATCCTTTCATTACTATTACCAAAATGATTAGATGGACACATCCATGTATTCACCCGGAACTGAGCTCAATTCAGCACTGTCTTTATGAAATACATTTAGGTCATTACTGAAGATGTTTAATCTCCCAATACTCATTATTTATACTGAAACTTTCCTGCCCTGGATAGGGATGGAGGGAGGAAAGAAAAGTAGGAGGAAGGTTGTTACTGTGAGTTATAAATCCCTACGGTCTACCATTTGCAATAATCTTAAAATAGATTAGAGGGTATATGCTGATTTAATGAATTTAAAGTATGTCAATGTGATGGATGGGGGAAATGTTTCAATTTCACTAAAAGTAATTAGATGAAAGATGTTTGGTTTCTCTTCACAAATATGAGTCCCAGAATTATGTTATTGTTTACTGATCAAAATAGAAAGAATTTTCTCCCTTCATTTGTAATTGCTACATGCCCAAAGAAATGAACATTGCCCACTGAAAATAAGTGGTTTCATTTCTGTTCATATATTTCAAATTTTGTCCCTCCGACAAGAGGTTCATATATCTATCCTGCATATTTCTTGCCTCCTTTTTATGGCCCTATGGTTTTTTTGTTTTTTGTTTTAAATTAAATTTATATAGCCTTCCCCCACCTCACATAAAGTGACCCTGAGCAGCCTAACAGAATGAAATAAAACCAATACATAAAACAATCATTCAAAATAGCAAGCAATAGCACTTATATACAGTTTCACAGTGGTTTACCCTTTCTAAGCAGTTTACAGAGTCAGCATATGACCCCCCAACAATCTAGGTCCTCATTTTACCCACCTCGGAAGGATAAAAGGCTGAATCAACCTTGAGCTGGTGAGATTCGAACTGCCAAATCACTGGCAGTCAGCAGAAGTAAGTTGTAGTATTGCATTCTAGCCACTGAGCCAACACAACTCCTATAAAATATAAAACCATCATTAGTGTAAACATACATAAACCACCAGGCACAGAAGAGAGTAGATATTAATAATGATGGAGCCATCTTAAAATTTCAGACTCCCCTGGGACCCCCAGGCCTGCTGACATACCATGGTCATTGTCATGCCCCCACTGGAGTCTGAATCTGTGGGGGAAGATGAGCTAGAACAAGAGCCAACAGATGGAGAGGGCGGCTCTGTTGGCCTTGGAGGAAATTGGGGAAGGGCAGCGTCAGTCCAGGCAAGGCATTTCTGAATTAGTAAGGTCTGCAGAGCTCAGGAGAAGAGCAAGGACTATCCTCTCCCGATCTGATAGCAACGAGGACAGATGGCAAGATCAACGCAGACTGAGTGTTGATAAGGGAGGAGAGTGCCCCGCCCCTTTTCACAAGGCACACCTGGGGACTGAGATGTAAGGAGATGCCGGTGGGAAGGGCATTTGCCGGAAACAAGCGTTGAATCTGTGGAGCCTCAAGCACTTGCCAACACCTGGAGATTGTTGTGTTCTGTCTTGGGCTTGCCAGTTTGCCTGCTTCACCGAACTTCTTGCTCTGGTTACTGTTTGGCTAACCTTATTGGACTGCTGGCCCTGGTTAATGTTTGGGCTAACCTGGCTTACTGGACTGCTGGCCCAGGTTGCTATGTGGCTAACCTGGCTTAGTGGACTATTCACAGCCAGAGGCTTCTGAAGGTGCCTGTGAGAGCTTTGCTCCAGGACTTATAGTGAATGTGGGAATGTTTGGGGGCACAGTTGGAGTAATAAAGGGGAGTTAAACCTGTTCTCTGGTTGTGTTGCTTTCGTGCCACGCTCTGGGTCATCACAGTCATGATTCATGAAAAACACAAGAGTTTCCTGCTAGCCTGTGGTGGCAATTTGAAGCCTAAGCCTTAAAATTGACATACAGATAGTCCTTACCTTATGACCGTTCCTTTAACGATTGTTCAAACTTACGAGGGCAGTGGAAAAAAAGTGACTTAAACCCAGCCATAGTTATCACCAGTGGAGCATCCCCACAGTCACATGATCAAAATCTGAATGCTTGGCAACTGGCATATATTTACAACAGTTGCAGTGTTCTGGGGTCACATAGTTGCCATTTGCAACTTTCCCAGAGAGCTTCCAACAAACAAAGTCAATGGATAAAGACAGACTTGCTTAACAACCACACGATTTGCTTAACAACCACAATGATTCATTTGATGGCCACAGTAAAAAGATTGTAAAATTGGGCGGAACTCAGTGACCACATCACTTAGTGATAGAAGTTCTGGACCCAATTTTGGTTGTAAATTGAGGACTACCTGTATCACAGATAGGAGTAAAAACACATGCAGATCAGAGGTAGTATTCAGTGGTAGTGGAAATGTTGAGTAATTTGGAAAACCAGCGAATACCACCTCCGACTGGCCCCACCCCCATCTATTCTCTGCTTCCCGAGTCCCAGCTGATCGGCTGGGTCTTCTTTTGTTGTCCTGCATAGGAAAACAGGGCTGGAAAGCAGGTTAGTGGGGTCAGGAGGGAATGGGGATTTTGCAGTATTCTTCCCCTGCCACGCCCACCGGGCCACGACATGCCCACCAAGCCATGCCCACAGAATCTATAGTAAAAAGTTTTGAATCCCACCACTGATGCACATCAATTTTTTTCCGAACTACCACCATCTGCATATATTACATGCCTTCTCCCTGTGGTTTTTTATCTCATTGCCTGCCAAAAACTGGCCACCCCCAATGTAAATAACTAGAAATGGAAGAGACAAATGGTAGCCCCCTACTTAATAGTAGCTTACATTTTGATATTTTGCTCTGATATTTCATTCTGGATATGGTTCATAGTTTGCCTTCAATAGCTACAGTATTTGTCAGAGAGAATTTAAAGTAGAGTAACTGAGTATAATGGTTTGGGAGGAAAAAACTTGTCAGGAAATATATTCTCAAAGAATTAAAGAAACTTTTGGAGTCCTACAGAAAACACAAACCACATATTTCTTGAACCACTGTACAATTCTGGTGCAGTATATTTTGAGTTACAGACAGTCCTCAAATTATAACTGGTTGCTAAGATGTTATGAATGATCCCTTCAAAGGTACTTACGACATGGTTCAGGAGATCCAATAACTCCCCCCCCTGCCCCCCCATGATCACGCACCTTCATTTGGCAAACAGTCACACTTCCAGTTGTTTGCATCATCCCAAAGTCACATGACCACAATTTATGATGTTTTATCAAAAAAAATGGCATATACTTCCAGTTTTGGGCAAAAATGCCCTATGGTGAACAGTAGGTCTGTTTAACAGCTGTAGCATTCATTTAGTAACTAGCACAAAAAAAGCCTGCAAAATTGAATTGGTCACATAAGCACCTGTTTTACAACCATCATGATTCATGATCATAATTGGCAGACTCCATTATGGTAGTAAGTCAGGGTCTAGGATGTTACTGAGCACTGACAATAATTGTAGTTTAAAGATAGTTTTCTGTACCCAGTGCAGTTTTTCACTGGGTGCCATGTTGGTTTAAAATAATTGTATAATGTGTGGAATACCTTAGGAAAAGGAATTCAGCAAGAAAATTAAGTCAGTCTGTTGGCAGGTAAGTTTCTGTTTCAGTCTCACTGCTTTGTAATATATCAGTTTTTGTTTTTGTTTTCCTATTTGATCCATCTGTGTCTCAGTCACAATATTTGCAGCAAAATCAACTTTCAACACATTTTTAATTTAGAATTAGTCATTATTTAATTCACTATATTTCACTAAAGGAAAGCCACTTTTTAGCAATGTTCACATGCACAGATTAAATGGTATGAGAAATGCCAGCAACAAAATCAATGTTAAACTGTTATATCCCAGGTTGCCTACACAAATGCAGGCTTCAATAAAAGCCTTTATTACGCTGCTATCCCACAACAAATGGCCCTACAAGGGCCGATAAAGCTACATGCCAAACTTTCTCATAGACAATGCAACACAGTCCCACAAATTAAAGCCAATGGTTACCAGAGCTGCTTCAGAAGGTGAGGAGGAAGTCCATAATCGAAGAAGAAAGAGGCAATGTCCACAAGGCAAGGTCGATAAGTCATAAGGTTCAAGATCCACAAGGCAAGATCCATAGTCCACAAACAAGATCAGAGACCACCGTACAGAACCACGATCTCAAGCAGAGTTTACAAAGGTTGGGAAAGTGCATGCCAAGCAAAACAATTGTTCACAGCGAAGGCCCTTCCCCAGCCTGATTAAATCAGCTCAAGTCAGATGTTCCTTGTGAGAAGGGGCAGGGCAGCCTCCTCACCAGGAGCCTCACAGGCCGCCTCTGACCTTCCCTCTGCTCCACTCTCCATCCCTTGAATCAATTGGGGGAGGCAGCTGATCCTCATCAGAGGGAATCTGCTGCCTGTCATCACCACTCCCTGTTTTCAGCCAATCTTCACCTGTATTTGATGCCACAAAGTTGTTTTGAGAACTCCAAGGTGCTAGGCAGATAATGGTTCACTCTCAGGGCATGACAGCCTTGAAACCAGGTTATAACTGAAGTCTGCTTCATTTCTGTAGCTCCATGGTATAACCCTCTTCATGTCTCTCAATTCTTTAAGTTGAACTTAGGTTCAATGCTCTTCTGGAATACTGCCAAACCTGCTTGTCATATTTGAAACATGGGTTTAGTAGTCTTCTGCATAGCACTATATCTATGTTTAGTTCAATCTGAATGTGGAAATCCAACTGTTAGTTGATTGGTTTACTTTGCACCCATCCAAAATACTTGCACAAAGCAGAATAAATTTTAAAAGCTAAGCTATCATAGTCGCCAGGCTGCCTGTCAAAACATGCTTTCCCCCTCCAGTCCCACATCCATCCCATATTCTGCTGGTTCATGATATTTGGTGGATGGGAAAGAAAATAAAACTGGGGGAATCCACCAATCTCTTTCTTTAACATGTTCTATATAGCACCATTTGCTATCTTGTATTTGCTGGCACTGCTTACTGCAGCAGAGGAATTGCCAGTAGGAACAGAAAATGTTATGGGAATATGATTTTCTGCTGGCTCAAGAATTGGTGACCAGCATTTTAAATCAACAACAAGGAAGAGCACTTAGTGGTGGGCTAATAAGTGAAGCAAGACAAATAGTACCATCCAGACAGTTGCCCTCAAAGACCTGGTTCATGCTATAGTTTCATCTCTTAAAAAATAAAATTGTGTATTTAACGTGAGAGACTACACATACAAGCACATAAATCCTCTTGTATGCTTAAGTATTCTTGTTGGACCTTCTAATGCATTGTTGTGTTTAAAAATAGGCATAAGCTTACCCACTATAAAAATAATGATTCCAATATGTGTGTGATTTGAGGCAAAATACTGGGATTGTGAGGTACATTGAGTTCCAGGCTCAATATGTGAACCTATAAAGCAGGGGTCTTCAAACTTGACAGCTTTAAGATTTGTGGACTTCAACTCCCAGAATTCTTCTTCCAGTCATGTTAGCTCAGGAATTCTGAGAGTTGAAGTCCACAAGTCTTAAACCTGCCAAATTTGAAGACCCTTGCCATAAAGGGTTGGATCCATCATCAATTTCCATTTCAGTGGGTGTACTCTCTTTATAACTACATTTGTACCCAGCTCAATAATATGATTGCTTTATTTTATGCGAAATTTGCAGCAAAACCACATGATGCTGCCATTTAAACTGTTTTTAGCAGCTTTATTACAATAACTTTAAAAATTGCATAGTTCACACATTACTTTCCTCATTTAAGTTGCCTCTTCAGTCTCCCAAGTCCAGGTCTGCCATAGTTCAGGACCTTTTGTTACCAGAAAAACATGATTATGGTTCCCCAGCCTGAATAAGGGGGATGAGCAAGATAGTAATATAAGTAGTGCATCTCATAATCATTGTGTCCCAAATAGCAGAGTCCTCATTACTCAAATCTCATGGGATAAGTCACAGACAACTGCATTGTACCTGCAGTGTGTGAATAAACCTGACCCTCTTGGATGTCAAAGGCAAATTACAGAAATATAATCCAACAGAACTATAAGTCATAATATGGTCATTATAATTTTCTCCTCAGTCATTAGAAGCCATCACCACAGCAAACACAATTAACCAATTAAAATTTTGCTTGTGAAGGCTCCCCTCTATAATTTACACATTTTTCTCGGCTATTCTTTCTGAGTAGTTCAATTATTATTATTATTTTTCATTTATTTGTTAATGCTACTATAGCAATAAAAAGATGGAAGGCTTGCTTTGTATTAAACTATTGTTCCCAACTCTCTACATAAAGTGATTCTTCACCCCTACATTCTTTGGTATTCCAATGGTGGAAGTTAAGTTTGATGATCAATTTCTAAGGCCACTTTCTGTGACCTCCCAAATGCAGGCAAAGCAATTATACTCATTTATTTAATATGTTATCTCTTGTCTGCCTATAAAAACACAATTGAGATATCCATCAAAACCTAAATGAATAATAAAACCATGATTAGAACAAAACTATTAAAATCAAGAGAAAGAGCCATTAATTTACAAAGCCAGATGGACCTGCAATAAAGTTAAAAGCAATTTTAACTTTTAATTATTTTATCTTGGTTTTTACTTGGCTCCCATTTTCCTGAACTTGATATTTACTACATTTCAATATATTTTTATGCCTTTATCTATAAATAACCCAGTCATACCAAACCCACTTGAGAAGCAGTTTCAGATTGTGGATGCTACTACAAGTGTCCTATTATTTAACCCAATCCGCCACCAGGATCTGATAGATAGCAAATTCTTTGGGAAAGGGCCATTTAGAGCTGTAAAGGACACAACCAGAGCTTTCAATTGAACCATGAAATAATAAAACGATTCAGCAAGGATTAAAAATAGCAGCTGCAGAACTCTATAAGGGAATAATTTCAAGTGTGATTTATGCTACCCAATATTGTAGCGTATGCCAGTAAGTTTCAGCAACTTTGCTATTACATTACAAGCAGACTTATTGGTTGTGTTAATGTTGGCATTCTACACTGTAAATCACAGGCATAATTGTTACAATCCCATGTTCTGAGGAGCAATAACTGAAAACCATCACTTTCCTGTCCTGCTTGTGAGCCTCCAGGGTGTGGGATGCTGTGTGAGACAGAATGCTGGAATTGGTGGGTCTTTTGCCTAAATTGAAAGTTCACCTAAATTGGCTTTTGTTAATTTGTTATGAGCTTTGTCTTTTCATGGTTATGCCACAAACATGTCTCCCTGTTATTAAACAAAGCATAGGATAGTTTTATTATGTGATGCTATTCTCTTTTCTGCTTTTCACCTAGCAGTGCAGCTGCAGCCCCATCTTTTTCTGCTGACCAAAACTTCGGAATTTTTGTGGAGGTGTAGATCAACACAATTCATTGACTGGGAAAGACACGTCCCTCCTGATATGTCCCTGGGGAAGCCATACAGTTACTTTGCCCCAGGCTTCTGCCTTGGGTTGTTCAACCTCTGAAAGAAAGCAGACAAAACCTTTGCTTAGCAGAGGAAAAAATATTTTTGTTTTCCTCCTATCTGGTTGAAATGCTTGAGTATGCCTGGATGAACAATAATCATAATATCATGATTCACCAAAGCCTTGGACTGTTGTTTATAAACAAACAGATTGCATAATGGCTTCTGTAATCCACATCTAATGCAAACTTCTAATGCATAACAAAATAAAAGCTTTTCTACTGGGGAAAATTTAGATGATCACTTAGGATATTCTCTTTTTGCTTGGTGCTGCCCTGATTTAAAGAAGCAATGTCCACTATTCTTCTAATCCCCAGGCACTGCTGATAGTGCTTAGTTTAGTGAAAAACACATTTTGCAAGTAGACATCCCAGGCACAAACTTTGCTAACTTCTTGCAGGGATAGGGAAGGTCTCAACGGTATCAATAATATAATCTGGATCAACAGTCTACTTCAGTGTAAGGTAGCTTCTTCCACTTCTAAATAAACAAGATGAGGGAGAGCCCTAGTCTTCATGGAGTCTCTTTTGATATTGAAGGAGGCTATGCAATCTTTCCTAATGACTTAAGTGATGATCCCAAATACAAACCATCACCACTATCAATTCGCAGTAATAATTTGATAATTCATGATACCTAGTTACTCCCTCATTATATTAATACCGGATTCTTCTAGAAGTATCTGTACTATCTCCAATTAAACAATTCTCCCGGTTTTGGAGAATATTAAACGCCATAGAAAGTCTTCTCTCTAAAAGTTTAAGAACAGAAACCTTGATTCACTAAATGGAGTCCTCTGGTACTGTGACATCCATTAGTATGACACTAACGTGTCAGTGGCTGTTAGCATGCTAATGGGAGCTGATGTGTTACATTATGCTCTTCATAATAATGTGCAGTAAACATTGCCCTGTTGGATTGGACACCTATTGCATCTATTGATTACCTTTCAACTTCCCAAAGGTAAATGGCAATGGATGTGACTATTAACTAGATTCTTGTGTCATTCTAATACAACTCAGCATGATCTGAGGCAAGACGCTATCTTCCTACTCATCACTTCTTCCCTCTACCTGCTCAGAAACAGTTGTATTAAACAAACTTTTGCCTTGTTGCCTATAGCAATTAAAATTGTCTCCAGGCAACTGGGCAGAGATACTGTTATAAACTGGGAATGATTTGTTCCTTCATACAAATGACCAAAAAAAAAAAGCTTCTTTTAATGGTAGTTACTGGAGAAGAGCTAGTTAGGCTATTGGAAAGATGATGAGTGGGTGAGAAGTGGAGATGGTCACTCTTTTCCAGGCAAAGAAGTAAATGTTTCCCTAAATTGAACTCTTTGGATAGAAATGATTTTGGGGAGAAGTCTATTGCCTTGATCGTTTTGAATGGCATAGATCAGGGGTCTCTTTAAGCCTGGAGGCCTGGCATTGCTTTCTATTTTTACTTACTTGTAAGAAAAGCAGGAGTTTCATCCCTTATATGAATGACTTACAGACATCTCTCTTAAAGCCTTTATAAGGCCCTGAGAAGCAGCATACATATCTGAGCATCTCTCAGCTCTTTTTTTTCACCACTCACTATGATTTATTTCTTTGTTATTTTCTTTTCCTAATGAAATCAATGGCCCAGTAAATGGGACAGAATGAAAAATACTGAAATAACTCCTGGGAATAAATTAGAAATGTTTGGGTTTTTTTCTGCCTTTCATTTAAAAACAGGTGGATTCTTCCAACTGTTTATTGCTTTGGGTCAGTCTCCCTCTGGTGAGGAGCCAAAGGCCCTTGCCTTATTATCAACTTAAAAGAACCAGCTTTCTTTTGATATGGATGTCTAGGCTTCTGGATCATGATAATGAGTAAAGGAATAGTTATTGTCTCCATGTCCTCCTTTAGGAACTTTCTGAGTTACTAAGGACAACCTGTGTGGCTGGGTTGTTCAAGAGAGCTGATTTTTGATTCAGGAAATCTCTTCCCACAGCTCCCTTTGCATTCACTAGCAATGCTCTGCCAATGCCAACTCAACTTAAAAATGAAAAAAAAGGACATCTCTGGAAGTATTGCAAATTTTTTGGTCAGGGAACACATGTAGTAATATCTAAAGAATTGGCAGCAAATTTCAAGAGCAGGAATTGGAATCACAATGGATCCAGTTCATGAGAACATGGGAGGGAGGTATTCTGGAGAAATCTGGGAGTTGAAGTCCAGATATCTTAGAAGTTGCTAAGGTTGAGAAACACTGCTGTTTACCAGGGAACTGGCTATTTATTGTCTAGTAACCAGAAAATGCTGGAAATTTTTAACTGTAATATGTACAGCTACAAGATCTACCCTCTTTAAATTGAAGCACTAAAGACTAAGTGTAGGTGAGAACAAGTCTATTTTGTGACAGAGGTCACAACCTGTACTAGAGAGAAGCTTGGAATAAAAAATGAAAGGGAGAAGTGGGAAGAACAAATTAAAAAAAATGTCTATGTTGCTACTTGGGTGGTTCTCCATGTACATTTTGAATCTGGATGATTCTTAGCCACTGTTAATTTGAAGATCTGCTTTTAGCAGAAACTAGTGCCAAAAGGTCATTTAATGTCCTTCCTGTCCATAGATTTGCACTGTTGGAAATTTCTGCAGCTACCGGTATACACTTTCTGGACTTGGAGTTACAAGTTATCATTAAGCAGGAGAAAAGCAAATGGAAGGAAGGAGAGAGAAAGGCAATAGTGGATCTTGACCAATATTCTACTCTCCCATTATTTTCCCCTGCAGTGCAATCAAAATATATTCAGAATCCGAGCTGGGAGCCAAAAGTGCAACACAGCTTGGGTGCAATAGGTTGCAGAAAATCTACTCCTTCATTTAATGATAGGGCAGCCTTTTATCACCAGATGATAGCAAGCAAATATGGAAAACTAATGTATCTGTCTCCAAGAGCTGTGAATGCTAAATGGATAGAGAAAGTGAGAAAAGTCGAAATGAATGTAAGCGTTCTTGTTCCAAGTTGCCAAAAATTGCATTAAGCTACAATATTGATGACCACGAGTAGCTAATGATCCTGAAACCCTCCCCAAATGAGAAAAGCAAGTTAGAAGTGATCAGGGTGAGCACTGCAGTTCAGAATGGATAGCCATTCTTCCTTGTAAGAGTGATGAAAACTGCTTTGGCTTTTCTCCTTTGGAGTAAAAGCTTTGAGCTCAAAGGCTGCATGTACATAAACAAACACAAATAGTTACATCCTACTGAAGCCCAAAGCACTGGAAATAATGAATATGTACATATATGCAATTACCCAGACAATCATGTATCCATTATCTGTTTATTTTGCATGAATAGAAGGAAATTCCACCTGAAGGTCAACTCTTTCATGCATAGCTAGTTTTGGGAAAATGGGAGCTTCTTAGTCATAATTATAATACCTAATTCTGGATTATCTAGTTTTCTTTTTTGCAAGTATCCAGGGGTGGGCTTCAAAAATTTTAGCAACAGGTTCTCTGCCCAGTTGCTGGGTGGGCGAGGCCATGGTGGGCGTGACCCAGTCAGCCTCCTGCACCATGGTGGGGGTGGAGCATTTTTGCCCTCCTCAGGCTCTGGAGGCTTTCCTCAAGCCTCCAGGAGGGCACAAACAGCCTCCCTTGGCTCTGGAGGCTCTCTGGAAGCCGGAAACGGGCCTGTTTCTGGACTTCTGGGAAGCCCGTTTTTTGCCATCCCCAAGCCTCCACATGTCCACATTTGCTTCCAAAATGGGCCGCGTGGGGACTCTTAGGAGGGATGGGCCGGGCCAGCCAAGAGTGGGATTTGGGGTTCTCCAACTGTGCAGAATCTTAGCTAGGGAACCCCTGCGAACCCCCAGCAGCCTTCCCCTGCAAGTATCCCTTGGCTACATGGCTTATCAGCATTTTGTTATAACTTGCAATTCTAGACCTAGAAAACCTAGAACTATGTTGCCTTCGGTCTGATCTAAGTATAGTATATAAAATCATACATTGCAATGTCCTACCTGTCAATGAATACTTCAGCTTCAACCATAACAATACAAGAGGAAACAATAGATACAAACTTGATTGCAGGAAATATGTCTTCAGCAACAGAGTGGTCAATGTCTGGAATACTCTACCTGACTCTGTGGTTTCTTCCCCAAACCCCAAAAACTTTAACCTCACCCCTTTCCTAAGAGGTCTGCAGGGAGCATGCGTAAGCGCACCAACGTGCCTACCGTCCCTGTCCTATTGTTTCTTTTCTTTTTTTATTTTTCTTATATGTATCCATTTATTCATAACTATGTTTTTACTTATACCTATTATCTTGTAATCAGTTGACAAAGCAAATAAAATAAAAATAAAATAAATGCTATTATCAGGCAAGGTTTCATGCTCCAAACTTGTTTTTTCAAGCAGGTCAAGGTTTTTAAACTGAGACCTGGATCTAATTGCAGACGGAACAAAGGACTCATTGGTATGATTATCTGTGTACTGTGAGGTATCTCTTCTGCTTTTTATATGGGTCTTATCAACATGGGTTCAGAAAACAGTCTTGGTAGCCCTGGGTCCTTTCATAAGATCCAGGTTTTCTGTCTGAAGAGCTCAGTTTTAACCCTAGCAGTACCATTAATGATAGCAAGAATGGAAAGATAAAGAATCCAGTATTTTGATTAGCATAGATAATCTGTTTCTATAGGGCACCTCTTCAGGTAGGAATAGCTCTTCTGGTACAGTCCAGTCTCTATTCTACCTAATTTTATTTGTAATTTGGGGGGGGGGGACTTCTAATGAAATCATAATTAAATGGAAACATGACATCCATAAAAGCAAAATCTTAACATTAGATATCATCTTAATTTACAGCCATTTTGTGAAAATGCTTGTGTCACGCTCTCAAAATTCAGGTGTGTTTATTGACTCAAAAAAGAAAAATGTTTGATAGACTAAAACTTGACTTGATATAGCAGATGCCGAACTGCTATAGAGGTTTGGGCAAATAAACAGCTATGTTATATTAGACATTCAAGACATTTTGAATTGTCTGGATCAATTTTCTTCACTTTAGCAACTTTAAGAGGTGTGAATTTTAACTGCCAGATTTCCCCAGCTATGTGGCTGGAGAATTCTGGGAGTTGAAGCCCATACATTTTAAAGTTCCCAAGGTTGAGAAGCCCTGGTCTGGATGAATCCTTCGACATATATCCAACCACCCCCAGAACTAGCTATTATATATAATTCTGAGAGATCCAATTGTATTCTTAGGTCAAAGGCCTTTGGTGTTGCTGAACTATCCCTCCTGCTATCCATCACCACTGGCCGTGCTTCTTGGCTATTAAGAATTAGGATTCTCCATCCATATTTATGTCAGCTCTGTCTCTTATGCAGTATAATCCATTTTTCTTTCCTTGCTTTTCCTCTACCAGTATCATTTTTCCTTGTTCATCTCATTGCTGGTTGCATCAGATGAGTGCAATAAATTATTTGTGGCACATAGGAGTGAGTCAAACAGCTTTATGGTTCTTAAAATGACACATTTCCTATGTAGTATTGTTTATGAGAATACTGGGGGGAAATAGGCTCTTGAGGACTATATCACTTACAGAGCCAAGAAGGAAAGTAACTTTGCATGCTATATTGGAGGAAATTCCTATCAGAGTGATAAAAAGCAATGCATTAAATAACAGAACACATGGATTTGTTAAAGAGGAGATTTCTTTACACTTCTGCAAAAAGTTTAAAAGGCTGATTAATTCCTTCAGCTGTCTTAAGTTGTCATGATAACACAGATGATTAAACTCTGGCTATGCCAAAGCAATTTATATACTTGTTTATTTATTTATATCCCATCTTTCTTCCAGGAGATGAAGACAGCAGAAAACATTCCCTTCTGTATAATAATTATCTGCACTATATTCTTATTTCAGGTGATTCTATGGAATGTTAATGAACAATTGTATTGCTTCAATATCTATTCACATAAAGGTGGCACTCATTATCAACCCCTAACTATAACAAAATATCAGAGTTGGAAGGGACCTTGTAAGTATTCTAGTCTGACCCCCCCCCCAATCCAATAAGGAGTCCCTACACCAGTTCTCACTGATGGCAGTCCAGTCTCTTCTTGAAAGATTCCAGTGATGAAGCTCCCACAACTTCTGAAGGCAAGCTGTTCCATTGGTAGATTGTTCTCACTGTCAGAAAATTTATCCTTATTTCTAGGTTGAATCTCTCCTTGATCAGTTTCCATCCATTGTTCCTTGTCTGGCCTTTTGGTGCTTTGGAAAATAGGTTGTTCCCCTCTTCTCTGTGGCAGCCACTCAAATATTGGAACACTGCTATCATGTCTCCCCTGGTCCCTCTCTTCACTCTTCACTCACTAGCCATGCCCAGGTCCTGTAACCGTTCTTCATATGTTTTAGCTTCCAGTCCCCTAATCATTCTAGTTGCTCTTCTTTGCACTTTTTCTAGAGTCTCAACATCTTTTTTATAGTGTGGTAACCAAAACTGGATGCAATATTCTAAGTGGTCTTACTAAAGCTTTATAGAGTGGTATTAGTACCTCAAGTTCTCTTGATTGAATCCCTCTGTTAATGCAATTTAGGATTGCAAGTACTGTAGTTCTAGCCTTACATTATAATCTATCTGAAATATTGTGAAAATAAAAATACTAAAATTATTATTATTGAGCTTGGAAGGAAGACATCAGCCATGTGACTAAGTCTTTAAAAAAATGTTTAAAAGATAACGTATCCAAAGATCCTTAGCTATTATTGATGTGAAAACTGCTGGTCAATGTTTGCTGTTACCATCTCTAAATGTTTCAAATACATCTTTCTAATAGTGATCAGGGAATAAAAATTTGGTAGTTAAGCTACCCCTGCAGATAACAGCCACATCTTCCTAAAAAGGAAGTCGTGTTGCATTCATCAGAAGTCATTGACAGCATCTGGTTAGAAAGATTATTTGAAGAAGTTCAGACATGTAAAGAAACAATGCATTATGCCTTTCTGATAAAGATGTTTTAAAAAGTGACTGTGGAAGATTTTCCAGATCTTCACATTAGATTCCAATCATTCTAGTTTTTATTTTCTTGGAATAAACAGGATTTTCAGCATCCATTTGAGGACTGCTTACATTCTGTTTCTCCTCATCTCTTGGCATTCTTTGTAAAAGGATCAGTCTCTTCTTTTTTCTTGTTGCTCTCAAGTTGTAAATGAGCCATTACATATCTTGTGCAATCTGACTGATATTTTAGAAAACAGCCAGACCACATAGTCATAAACTGATGGCTTGACTCCACATTTTCTTAGATATACCTCATGTGGCACATAATCACTTTTGAGGGTGTCCATTTCGAACCATATCAATTGCTTAGGAATCTGGTCTTTCATCTACCATTATTTTTCTTGCAGCTTGGTTTTTAAGAAACAGGTCTGGAATATAACAGCCTGTTTAGTTCCAGTCCTTAGTACATGCATATCATGCTAATTTCAAGAGATAATGTTGAGCATAAAAAGATTAACTAGTGGCACGAGTCAACTGTTATGGGTTTTGTGGTCTGTTGCATCTTGTTCATCTTGATAGAGTTTAGCTTCAGATTTGAATATAGGAGTTTCCTCTTTCTCCTAATATGTTCTGGAATCAAAATATAATATGCAAGTCAAACATGTGAATGAAAGTTGTTATGCAAATAGATAAGTATGTATAGTAATCATTTTTAGGCATGGGAGATACTAAAAATTAAATTGATCCTTCGTGGAATTTGCTTCTCTTATTAATTTGCATGCAGCCTATATAAAACATTTCAACCTTGAAGGTCAGCCAACATTCCATAAAACAATTAGAAAACCCATATAATTTTTCAGAACTCTTATTACTCTTACTATAGTCAGAGTTATGAGATTTAGGGAGAAATCTGGTTTAACACTGAAGCCACAAGGTACTTAATTGGATTTTACTCTGCTAATTAATATTCCTAAAGGTCCATAGCGCACCTAGTAAGTCTGATTCTATTTTCTACTCTATGTAAGTAAAATCTAAGTCAACCCTGCTCCCAGTAGATTACAAATGATAGAAGTTGAATTATACACTATTATTGCAATTCGTTTAATTTTGGTTAAGCATGTTGTGTGAATTCAACCATTCTAGTTGCAACAATCATTTGGCATTAATGTGAAAATAGAGTGCATGTCAACTTCATGGTTTTACTAGCATGTCAAATACTTTCACCATTCATTCTCATTTTCTTTACCAACCAACCTAGGGTATAGCACTGAACCATTCATTCTTTTGTGACATTTGGCCGGCTGGAATATTTGCAGTTACAGTTACAAGCTTTCCTATTGACAAATGTTCTCTGTTGATATCAATTAAAAACCATTAATGCTCTAATGTTAGGAAAGGCAGCCTTCTGCAATTCTCAAATGCATCTGTTTATGGTCATTCTTCATTTGTAGGCTGCATTTTTGGGGGTGGGTGGGGTCAGCAAATGAGTGGAAAGAGGAATATTTAATGTCATGGTACTGTCTAATAGAAAATAATATACATAGCTTGGGATTGAGTTGGTGGGATACTGGTTCATTCCTTACGTCCATAAATCCAGAACTAGCAAAAGAATTCATTGCAGCACTACTGCACAACATAACCTGAAACATCCAGACTCATGGAACTCACCGAGTTTTAGCTTACTACCTTTAAGCTCAAGGGACAATTATACTAGCAAAGCAGGAAACCATTCATGGACCCACTATACAATGACACCTTCATCATCATCATAAAAGAGACACATGAGACAATAACACCTTTAAAGAAAGAATCGGATTGAGGATAATATCTGGTCCAAACAGCTTAGTACAGAAAGCTTCCATTAGTGTGCTAGAACTCCATACAGTGTTTTAGAAAGACAATAATGATTGAATCATTCTGGGAGATGCTTTATTTTAAATTAAGTTTTGAATTTACAGAAGCATAGGAGGGGGGTCATTAATATCAAAATGGTGGACAAGCCTGGGCTATCAAAGCATCGCCTCTTTTTACATGCATTTAATATGTAGCACACCTGCTAAAAAAGAGAGGTAGGACTTTCATGTACTCATTTGCACCCAAAATAATTTTTGCATCATTGTCTTCCTCTTATGAATTGGCCTCCACTTTGTTTTGTTTTTATCATTAGCTTTAGTTGTGTATCTCTTGTGGGAGCCATATGAACTGAAAGGGGATTTAGATACACTTCGTATTAAGTAACATCTGTTTAGATAATTGGGTTTCAGTATCCTCAGTATAATATTTAATATAATATGGCAACATTAACTGGGAGTATTGCTGTGATGTTGCCTGTGATATCCCCCCGCTGCCATTATTAAGACAACACAATTATCTAAATGTCATTGATTTCAGTGAAAGAGAATAAAAAAGAATGAGTACAGTGCTTGAATCCTAAATGATCCAAACAGTGGTGGGATTCAAATTTTTTTGCTACTGTTTCAGTGGCTGTGGCTTGGTGGGCGTGGCAGGGGAATGATACTGTAAAATCTCCAGTCAGAGGTGATATTTGCTGGTTCTCTGAACTACTCAAAATTTCCGCTACCGGTTCTCCAGAACTGGTCAGAACCTGCTGAATACCACCTCTGGATCCAAAATACAAATGAAAATGATTTTTTACTGAAAGATGAAGTGTAACAATTCTCTGCCTAAATGTTCTTGGTTGCTGCCTATGATTCTGTACAGCATAAGATAAAATACGTAGCCATCCACAGAATCAAATAATCAACTTAGAAATGTAACTGCTCTCGTGGCATTGTTGAATTGATGATATACCCAGCCATCCAAGATAGTTTGATGCAGCTGCTTGATAGATTAGGAACTGACAGTACAAACCTGTACAAATCTACTTCAGGACCCATGTATCTGTGTATATATAGCACTACAGCCAAAGGAACTAAAGAAATGTTGCTAATTAATTATGAAATGTGTTTTATAAATGCCATTGATGTTCTTCCAGGTATGCTGATGTATATGTGGGTATGAAGAATTTTGCAACAGAGCTGGGGAAGTTTAGAGCAGAGATTAAATCATGCTTTTCCTAGAATAAAATATAGTCAAACCTACTTCATTCTGATTGTTTTGGTTAAGTGGTTTCCATAAATTCTAAGTGCATCATCACAAACTACTGAAGAGAACACTTTATTTTTTTCTTCCCTTGTATCATTTAAAAGAGAATCTACCATTTGTGATGCCAAAAAAAAAAAAAAAAAGACTAAACTGCTGGCATCCTAAAAGAAAATATCCAGTAGTTTATGATCTGCCATTCTGTTCAAGAAGTAACGTAATCAATTACATTTAGCTACAGCCTGTGGGAACCAGTCTGCCCTAATAATAGAAAAATTAAAAATAACAGCAAGCATCCGGAACAGCTGATTGTGGTGCAGTTTTGACCCAATTAAAGAAATACTTTATATTTGATTAACATTTCTTGATATTTTCAAACTTTACCTATCATTTTGAAACCAATGATTTAGAAACATTTTTAAATGATATAATAATTAATGTTAACTAAAAAAAATAGATTAAAAAAAATCTGCACCAGATATTTTGGGCATTAGTCTCTTTGACAATTGCTATCTTTCCTTACTTCTGGTATATAATTGTTTCCAGTATGAGATGAGAAAAATTAAAGATATAACTTTCGGTAGTTAAACAATCTACTTTATCCCTGACTTATAATCCTTTGCTTACTTATGTATATCAAGAGATCGATTGTCCAATGTAGGGTTCACAAAGACCCACGCAGGGGTGGGATTCAAATTTTTTAACAACCGGTTCTGTGGGCGTGGCTAGGTGGGCATGGCTTCTTCATCTTTTTTTGCAGCACACCCCCCGCACTCCAATTTTTTTTGCCTCCTCGGCCTCAGGGAAACCTCCTGGGGTGTGTTTTTGCTCCCAGGAAACCTCCCTGAGGCCCAGGAAGGTTAAAAAATGGAGCACGGAGGGACCGTGCAGCACGCCCCCTGCGCTCTGTTTTTTTGGTCTCAGGGAAGCCTCCTGGGGGCATTTTTTCTCCCAGAAGGCTTTTCTGAGGCCCAGGAAGGAAAAAAAACACTGGGGGTGCAGAGGGGTGCAGCGCACGCATGCACACACACACACACGCCCCTTTTTGCTCCTGCATCTCAGGGAAGCCTCCTGGGCGAAGCAGTAAGACAGCGAGGGGGATCCCGGCACAGCTGATCATCGGCACAGCTGATCGTTGGGAGGAAAAACAAGAAAGAAATATCTTAAGGAGTAACTGGGCGGGGGAGAATGTAGTCAGCGATGTTGGGCATATGTGCAATGTCGCGCATGCGTGATAAGGACTGACTGGGTGGGGACAGGTGGGCAGAGAGGGGGAGGGGCCAGCCATGGGCACGTTTTGCTGGCTCTCCGAACTGCGCATAATCATAACAATCAGTTCTATAGAACCAGCCCAAACTGGTAGAATCCCACTCCTGGACCCAGGAAGTAAATCATGCAACCTGTTTCTGGAATCTTTCAGTAGGATTTTTACCTTCAGAAATTAAAGGTGCCTTTGAGGGCATGAGCATCAGCATTCCATATTTCAGATCAAGCTTCTTCTGGAGAGATACAAGAAATATATAATATATTTTTGTCTAATCCTGCAGGTTGATTCCTCAGGCATCATAGCTTATGCACATTCTCTAACAAAGTGCAAGCAAGGCTTGAGAAATCATGGTAAGTTCAGTGACAGTATAGACAATAGCTCCATAAAGAAATTTGCCAATTTTAAAAATCTAAAAGATGTTCTTACCTCTTGCCTATGTTTGTGTCAGATGCTTAGTCATGTTTTATCAAATTAACTGATAAATAGCCCTTGCCTTTGCATGAAATACAGGACTACAATATGGTTACTCATTTGATTAATTTTATCTTTCTATTGGATAAAACACTGATGGTTTTATCCACAAAATGCAAGAAATTAACCATAAAAATATTTTTAAAAATACTGTAAAACAAAACCATTTTCTTCACTATATTATGGTTAGGCATGTTATATATGAACACAGCTATAGATTCAAATAATTCATCTGTTAGCATGCAATTCACCACACCCTTCATCCACAATCTGTTTTTCAGCCAGTCTTTGACAATATTTTTTTTAAAAAAGTTTGATTATTTGGCTCCCTGCCATACAAAGCATCAGTGGTAGATTTCAGCATCATTCTCCAAATTGGAATTAAAAATACCGGTATAGTAGTTGGGTAAAAAGTTCATGACTATTTTCTTCTATATTTGCCCTCCTGCCAAGTTTTCTATCAGACACTCTAATCCATGTTGTCATAAATTTCCCTGGAGAATACTTTATATAAGAAGTTTAATTCTCTTGTGACTGCTTTTACAAAAGCTGGAGGAAAAAATGTATTTTATTCTGAGAGCTAAAAGTGTTATGCTCAAGAAAAATAGAAAAACAGTATTGCCAAAGTTGGGCAGTGTATCTTTGGAGGCTCAGCTGCTTCCTAAAGTTTATTCAGTCATGTACTTTATAATAGAATCACCAGTCCTGGGCTACTGGATGACCATTAGATGGCAATGGGCTGGCAACATAAGGTGATATATCTATGCTGCCACTTAGTGGTAGTCTAGATATTGCACCCAAGTCATACTTCATAAAGTGCTTCACAGAAGGCAAGGCGATATCATGGATCCGCCCCATCCTCACCCCTCTCCAAATGCGAGTTCAAAGTAAGAGGGTAAGTTTGAGTCTGCAAAGGAAACTGTGGGGCCAAGCATTGGATGGGTGCAATATCAAGGCTTAGAGAATGCTAGTTTCCTCCCTCCCTCCCTCCCTCCCTTCCTTCCCAGTGTTCAATTCTAAAGGAGTCATGCTCATAAGAAACTGGTAATTTATTCTGAGAAATGTGGAGAAATACATCGCCCAATTTCTCTAGCCTCATACTTGGAGAATTTCAAGGAACCATTCCTGTTTGTCTCTAGGTCTCTTTGCTCATCATTTGGACACTCTAAGCCAGGCCTGTCAAACTGGCAACCCGCAGGTCAGATATGTCACATACAGGCCACACCTACCCCAGCTCCACAAAGGCAAAAAACGTCACAATACATCACGATCCAGCCCGTGATGCAATTGAATTTGACACCCATGCTCTAAGCTCAGAGATAGGAAATGTGGGGTTCTTCAAATATTGCCAAATTACATCTTCAATTATCCCTGTTCACTGGTCATAGCTGAGCTTTTTATACCATAGGCTAAAATGTCATCTCATTTGTGACTCATCAAATTATGTAAATCCTGCCAGAATGAATTAATTATTCATACACTTATTATATGAATTATATTAATGTGATAAATTGGAATCCCATTAACCATGGGTAATACAGATATTCTACATCTTTTTGGGCCAATAAGTTGGATGAGGCACTTGCCCAAATACAAAATGGTGACCATAAGATCTCTGAGAACAGCAGCTATCAGATGTAAAATTTCCCACATAACATTTCCAGTTTCTTTGCTTAGTTTTATCCTTTTCCTGAAAAAGTGAGCACATTTACAAATAAAGCAAATACCCATTATTTTAATTTGGTAAGAAAGTCATTAAGATCTATACTTCCCATCCTAATTTAACTGTTATTCTAGGAGGAGAAAGAAAAATGTCTGCATAGGAAGGAAAATGGAAAATACTTGGCTTAACGGGCAACCACAAGGTGGTTAAAAAAGTCAGGATGTGGGTACAAATACAAAATTGAAGCTCCCCCTCCCCTTTTCTAAATACATTATGGCTGCTATCTTGATTTTTTTTTTAACCATTACAAACATCTTTTAAGTTTTAACTTCAGAAAAATTACAACCTAACCTTGACCCATATAGTCATTGATTATGCTGGCTAGGAATAATTCTCAGCTAAGTTAATCACTGTCTCTGTATCTTGTGGCCAGAGGATATGTATTATCCACTTCAAAGGTAACAGTGAGGAACCCTTGTAGAATTTTCAAGGCATCATGTAGAACCATGATCTATTCTTTCAAATCTTAATCAGGACAGAGGGCTAATTTTTTAAAGCGTTAGAATTATCTTTTTTAATATTGGTTGGAAACATGGAGAAGAGGCCTTCATCCTACAGTGGATAGACAATGGCTAAAATGGTATGGTGAATTGCAGCCCAATATCTTTATAAAGTTCCGGGAAAGATTGTTCAATAATAATTCAACTATAAAATCTCTAGCCACTCTACCAAAGTTTGCTAAGGAAATCCCACAGTATCCTATATATACTGTAAATTTATGAATAAGTGAATTCCCTCTTCTTTGTGACAGCCCCTTAAGTACTGGAAGGCAACTATCATGACCACCCCAATCCTTCTCTTTGATAGACTAGCCATACCTAGCTCCCTCAACACTGTTTTCTAAATATTATTTGGTTCTAGTAATCAGGAAAGCTATAAACGGGGAGGGGAAATTTGATGTTGATGTAATTTACACTTCCTGCCATCTGCTGCAATTGTGCCTCTTAGATATGGCATTTTGAGAATTAGCAAAATTCTGCACATAATTAAGATACAGCTTTTTCTCTACTTCTAATGGCTACAGTTTAAGACACTTTTGAAAGCACAGCTGTGATCAAAAACTAGGCAAGCTTATTCTGCTACACTTTTATCAGGATAGGAACTAAAATGGAGAGTTCACTCCAATGAAATAGCATGTAAGGTGGAAGAATGAGCCAATCACTTCTTAAATAAGTTGATCTTTCTGCGTTACAGAACATTTTGTCTTTTATTACATTAAGGAGAAGGTAATTTCAGCACCTATCATGAACATCTCAACACTAAAAAAAGAGAACTCAGAAATATGTCCCCTCCAGCATGATTTCTTTGCCCTTCTTAAAAATGGATGCCCTGCAGATATTGTGGGAATTAAAATCTAGGCCCAGGAAATACTCACTTGACATGGAGGATTCAATAATCTGTGCCAGCTTCTTCTTTGTCCATGAGAGTCTACAAAGAAAGAAATGAACTCCTCTCTTCTGGAGAAGCAGAAATACTGTATAACCTTTTTTCTTTTTCTGATGCTCATTGAAGCTGGTTTATTTCATGCAGTGTTAAAGGAACTCAGATTTCTAGTTGATCAAATGTGTTTAGATAAAAGAAACTAAGAAGAAATGACTGCTGTAATTTTAGCTAATGACCAATTAGGGCTTTTTGCTAGGACTTTCATTCTTGAAAGATATTAGGTCTCAAAAACCTTTTTCACTTTTGTTGCAAGAGGCGGACATATTAAAAACACTTCATATTTAAGCCCTATTCATGATTGTTCCTTCTAGAGATCACCTTCATGATAGCTGTTTAGGAATTGCCCAAAGGGGAATGAATCATCCTTTGCACCAATCAAAATGAGTTGTCCCGCATTTTTACTTGGTCTCCATTTGGTCATAAATAGCTCATCCTGCTCCTTTTTCATTTCTTTATTTCTCATCAGTTTATACAATTGGGAAATGGAATCAAACGTTCAAAGAAAATATTTTTTTTTGTAAAAAGTTTTTTATTTTTTCACATTTCAAAAACATCTTTTTTTAGTGAACAGCATGATTCCAGGTTTTCACATTTTCATACAAACAGGACCTTAGTTACATATTCATCTTTCACATTTAATTTCATATCCTATCATTACGTTACATGTTTTCTATAAAATTTCTCAAATACTTTTTTCAAACTTATTTTATATATTTTCTATTCATTTCTTGACCTGTTTCTTTTAACTTTAAATAATTCTTATATCTTTATATTCATTAAACTTTATACTTTTATCTGTCATGTTTATAATTTCATCACATATTCTTATATCATCATTTCAAAAATTCCATCCCAATTCAAACAATTCAAAAGATTTTCCCCACAATTACCCATTTGAGTGTACCACCCTTTTACCTTATACATCATTTAGTTAACTCCTCTTTAATTCCCAATAATAATTTGCCTTTTTAATTATCACCTTAAAGATTAATAACAATAATCTCCTTACAACTACGTAACACATATGCATTTTAGGCCTGGTTCTGTATTGCACTTTCCCCTTCAGTTACATTAAATCATTTTCAAAGAAAAAAAATTAATCTATTCAATTGATCATAAAAACTGATGTTAATTTCTTTACAGCAATCCTCATAATTCATTTCAACTATATTCTTAAATTCATTAAACATGGTTAATATACTTATCATAGTTTCTCTTTTTCACATTTATTCCATTTATCTCTGTATATAATTTAACAAAAAGTAAATATTCTAATAACAAAAAAAATCAGTTCTATTCTTTTCATTTTAAAAATTTGTATTTTCCTACCTTCTAAATAATTTATTACTGCAATTACAATTACTACATTTATAATACACCACATTACTGTGCAGAATCCCCTTCCTTAATCCTTATCTAACCATTATCTCTGTCTTTTAAATAAACAATTTCTTTTCATTTTTGTTCGATTTCCAAATCTCTTTATTTCCTGGTTCTTTTTCCTATTACTTCTTTTTTTCCTTCATTTTTTCTCTCCTTTTCTTATTCCAGTTTTTATCCTCCTTCCTCTTTAAAGCTTTCTTCTATGATTCCCTTTTCTGCTGCTTGCTTTTTGGTTTTCAAGACATTCTCCTTTTTGATTGCCTCCTCGAATCTCCAAATTTTAATTCCCATTCTTTTTTCGCTTTGCTTTAATGTTCATTGCTCTAATTGTTCATTGAAGATGGCCTCTTCTTTAATCAGCTCCTTCCCTTCTGGCACTCCTTGTTGTTCTTCATACTCCAGAATCGCCATTTCTAGTGATTGTAAGGGAAGACAGTACGACTCACCTCTTTCATGTAACATTTCTTTTATGTTTCTTAGTTCCATTTTTAGTTCCAAAAAAGGTTCTGCCATTTTAAACACTTCTGTTGTTATTTTTTCTTTCTTCTTTACTCTTTAAGTCCAAACCAATTGTCCAATAATTTAATTTGACCAACATCTTTAATATTAATTTCCAATGATCAGCTTTTATTAATTTTATTAATTCCTCATCTAATTCAAGGGTGTCAAACTCGATTTCATTGAGGGCCGTATCAGAGTTGTATTTGATCTCAGAGAGCTGGGTGGGCATGGCCTGCTCGATGTCATTTGTGTCATGGGCACTTTTGGTGGCCCGGGAATGGCTGGGGGGGATCTTCCTACAGCCCTCTACCAGTGAAAATGGAGCTCATGGCCCTCCGGGGCTCCGTTTTTGCTGGCAGAGGCACTGCGAGCCAGTCCTTCACTGTTTCCAGGTTGGCCCCACGGGCCAGATCTAAGCATCCTGCGGCCCAGTTCCAGCCTGTGGGCCTTGAGTTTGACACCCCTGATCTAATGTATCAGAGCACTATTACAAAGCCTGTGCTCATTACTATTATATTTGATAATTGAAAAGAGATTATACGTAATCACTAAGGCTCAAATAGGAAAACTTCTCAAAAGTTTCTTTCCCTTACTTCATCTTTGGAGATTTTCTTGGAGAACTTTAAAATTATATACTTTGATGCCAAAGTTTAGTGGAATTGGCAGGGCAGGTGCTTCATGCATTTTGCATCCTTGCCCTTCTACAGAACCATTAGCATGCCATATTGCAATCACAGGAGCCGTAATCCTAGCGATTACATTTAACACACAACCATTTACCATTTTAAAGTTTGCATTATGACAGTGATTAGAGTTTAAGAAAGATTAAAATTCCAAAGACATGAAGAAAAAAATTCTGTATGTGCCAGCTGAAACCCATAGACAAATATGCATATGTCCTCAAAGCAATTTCTTCTGCTCCTCCTGTTTTTCTCTTTGGAGACAAGCAATGCATAGAAAGGTTCACTGTGATAACATAACAGCTGGTTGTCTCTCCTTTCAGACCTTGTATCTGAAGAGACACAAGCAACAGAAGCCAAGAACCCTTGCATAGATTATAAACTAGATGCCTCAATACATTTCAGGAACAATATGTGAGAATTTGGCTGATCCAAATCTTATAGTTTGGACTCCAACCCATTGATCATCACCAAACTAAATAAGGCAACACTTTGTAATAAAACCCCCATAGCCAGATTAATCACTTCACAAGGAACAGGTCAACCAGTCAGCATATCAGTAAAATATTCAACAGAGGAAGTTTATAAAAGCCAGTTAGATGACCTTGGGCCGGTCACTCTTTCTCAACCCAACTCACCTCACAGGGTTGTTGTGCAGAAAACAGAAAGGTGTCAGATATATTCACCACCTTCAGTTATTTATAAAAATAATAAAGACAGGATACAAATACATAAAACTAAAAATTATGGTAATTTCAGTATTAGTATAGATCTAGGATAATCCTGTGGGAACATATGGGGAGCATACATACACGTGATTTGCAGGGAATAGCCATCCTGATTTTTTGTGTGATCTAGAAGAATTGCAGTTAAGAGATAATTTCAAGATAAGTTTAGCTTAGAATATCTTCTTTCTCATTCTGGCATACTGGCAGGGCAACATTCCCTCTCTCTGCACCAGTTTTTCTTCAGGGTATTTGGTTCACTGCTTGGATGATGATTGACAGTGTTCTTGAAATTCCCTGGCTTCTTCTTTCTAGATGTCTTTGAACCGACCATGTAGGAAAAAAAGGCAGCCTTTCATCAAAAATTAGATAGAATGGTCAAAATATAAGTTTCTGAGAGGGCTACTGAAATTAATGCAGAAGGCCATATTCTTTGACCAAGGAGTGGGTTAATTATCTTATTTTTTATTGATTCATGTATTTGTATCCCACCTTCATTATTTTTACTCCATACATACCTTCTTCCTTATTTTCCTCACAACCCTGTGAAGTGGGTTGGGCTGAAAGAGTGTGAATGGCTCAAAGTCACCCAGGTGGCTTTCATGGTTAAAGCAGGACTTGAACTCATGGACTCCTGCTTTGTAGTCTGTTGTCTTAACCACTAGAGTAAACCAGCTCTTACAAATTATTGATATCTTACAAAAGGAAGTTTGTCTTATCATTCATAAAGACTTCTTAATTATTCCTATAGCTATTCTGTTTTCTACCAATGATTATTCTCCTTTCCTGCATTTAGTTCCCCTCTGATCACATAGCTGAGTATTTTCCTTTACTTCAATCCTCTCCCTGTGTGCCTATTTTGGACTGGTTATCATGCCCCTGAAAAAATACATTATGGCCCATAAAGATTGTATTATATTGGTTAATCTTTAAGCTATCACAAAACTTTCCCTTGTTGAAACTTTAATGGAGAGGACTACAAGAAGCACTGGACATAATTTCCTTTTTCTATCTCCCTATTTATTTGTGTTTTAACCATTGTTAAGGTACTGTTGTTTACATTGTTTATTGTTATTCTATTTTGATGCACGATATTCCATGCTTATTTGTTGCTTATAATCACCAAACAACAGAAAACCTTATAAATAATCTGTACTAAAGATGAGTTTTTCTTGTACAAATAGTACAGCACAATTTCATCCCATGTTATCCATTACTTATTATTCCAATTATTAATATAGCAGCTTTACTTTCTGAAGTTTTTCTTCTTAACTTTCATTACATTTGTGAATTTGGTTCTGTGATTCTGATAAATTACTGATCATTAGAGAGTTGAATAACTAGTAAATGAATACTGTTTATTACTTATGTGGGGAAGAATAGAGAAGGCAGATTAATACAAGGGCTCTGCAACTCTGTGCATCACTTCAGCTAAAATCTGAAACAGAACAGCAGTGTGGCTGTGGAAAGATGAAAAGTACAAAATTCTGTGTGAAATGGAAACTGCCAACCATAACACATTTATTTATTTATTTATTTAATTTATAAATACAAGACAAGTCACTTTTCAATTAAACAGTACCAAAATCCATGAACCATGATAAAATTTACATGAAAAAGTCAAGTTACTTATAGAAAATCTCAGAACTGGTTCAGTGCTGAAAACAGTCCGAAGATTGCCTGTGAATGATGATAGCACCATGGCGTAACTCTTGGGAAATCAGTTCCAGAGAATGTCATATACTTTAGCAACTAGAAATTTTATATGCTTTCAGTTGTGCCTGGAGTGCCCTTATATTTGTTGTTTAAGCTTTCTTATGTGGAGTTTAAATAAGATTAAATACTTCAGGGGTTCAGGGATTTAAGCCTCACTTTATAATATAAGAATTGTTATTGTAATAATAAAAGGAAAGGAAGTTTCCCTCAATGTAGTTCATCTGAAAAACTCAAGACTATTAAGAATGTTATCTGATTAAAAAAAAGAGATCTACTGATTTCAAATGTTAGTCTTACACCTTCATCCTGATCTTTACCATGTCATAGTGGAATACTCACTTTCTTTTGGAGAAAGCTGAAGCAAAATACAAGTAGTCCTCAAGTCACAACTGTAACGGAGGCGTCCCATTACAATCGTAAGACATAATGGTCATAAAATGGGTCAGTCACATGACCAACCTGATTTCACGTTTTCTGTGATAGTTAAGCATAAATGCAGTCATTAAAACCCCATTATCACTATGACATGGTTTTGCTGAAAACTGGTTACGATGGTTTTCAACAAAACCATTGCAAAATGCAGTCATGTGACCATGAGTTGCTACAAGCAGCCATCAATGCAGCCATGTTGCCAAGTGCCCAAAATTCTGTTGCATGAGAGAGTGGAAAATGGCCATTGGAACTTTGGATCTGGGTCGTAAGTCCCCTTTTTTTAAGACAGATTGTAACTTCAACTTATTTTGTACTTTATAATTTTGTAACATTCTATTTATATAGTTTTATTTGTAATATTTTAAGCTGCCCAGAGTTACCCTGTGATATGGGCAGCCAGTATATTTGATAAATAAATAAATCCTATCATTAAGCAATTGGTCATAAATGGAGGACTACCTGTAGGTGTTAAATAAATCTTTGTGTTGCCTTTAAGATGTCACTATTTTTACTGAGCAACTATTACACTATTTCTTCTTTTGTTATTTTTAACATATTCTAAGGAGATCTGTTACTTTTTGCATCTTATGCTAACCTCACCTTACTCTGAGCTTTCACTTTCCTAACACCTATAGACTATTTGCCTCTATTCTTTGTGACCATGTCATCTTCCCATTTCCTATACCTGTCCTTTTTTTGTTTGCAGATTATCCCTGGTTTTCTTTAGCCATATTGGTGCCTTCTACTGTCCTTTTCCTCCTATTAGGTAAAATTATTTGCAATTATGGTTTCATATTTTCTTCTTTAGGAACTCCCACCCATTTGGATTCATGAATCAAGACTGTTTGTCTGGATTGTTAGTTGTAATTGTAACCCCAATAACCACCAAAACTTTTCAATATTAGCTCTTTGCATACTAATGACTATATTTTGAATCGCTTTCAAACATCCTTCTATTTGTTCTTGCCCTACCTTGAGCATTAAGAAAAATAAATCTGTATCCTCAAGTATTGGAAAATTGCCATTATGGCTCCACTTTGGCCTTTTCTTTAGGCTAAACATAATCTGTTCATTTAAACATTCTCATCAGGATTTATAGTCCAAGTATTGCACCATCTTTGTCACTTTTCTCAAGAATCTTTCCACGTCTTCATCATCCAAAACTAGACAGTTTCAGGTGCAGCCTGACCAGTCCGAAGCAAAGCAAAACCATCACTTCCCATGGTCTTACCATTGTACCTCTGTTGACATAACAGAGTTCCAGACTGCATTGCTCATATTTAATTTGTGGTCTATCAGGATACTCAAATCTTCTCACAAGTACGTACTATTGCCAAGCTAGGTACTACCAAAGTGTACCTGTGCATCTGTGGATTTTTTTTTCCTATCTAAATGAAAAAAAACTTTAATTTCTTGCCATTGAACAGCACACTTGAAGCTATTGTCCAAAGTTCAAGATGATCAAGAATGTCCACTGAATACAGTATTAGCCACCCCAATTCCCAGTCCTGTATTATCTGTAAAACTCTCACTTATTTACCAAAATGTTGAAGATACTCGGTCTGGGACAGAATCCTGGTACCTCTCTGCATAACTCTCTCCATATATAGGCCCATTAAGGAGCACATGTTGTGTACAGTTGTTTAACTGTGAATCTATCTGACACTGGAACCATCCAACCTATTAATCAGTTTTATCAAGAAGACACTATGACCAATTTTATCAAATGCTTTACACCTCTTAACTAAAAAAGACAGTCTCATGCCACCAAAGTATGGCAGCAAAAGAAGTACAACCTGCAGCTGTAAAAAGCTTTTCAACCCTGCCAGTATATTTCTTGAATATTCCCTTCCCTTTATTCCATATTTATAGTTTGCATTTTTTTTTAAAGAGCAATGTTGGCAAAATGATTGAAAGCCTCTGATGTAATTACTGTATTTCCTATTGCTGTCTTTTACGTATTCTACAGGATTTTGTTCATGCATACACATTAATCATGAGATTCAAAAATATACAATCCCTGACTAAAATAAGAGCACTCCAAGGTTACATTTTGACTTATGATTCACCTTATGTGAATCATAAGACAAGTGGCGTGCAAAGACTGCTTATGCATTTTGCCCATCAGCGAAGGAAACTGGGACAGTGGCATAGGCTAACACCTAACACAATTAAAATTATTCCATTTTATTTTCTACTAGGTTGAATGAACTTAAGATTTCATGGTTAGTTTGTGGTTCAGTGCATCATGTAATTCAGTGAAGTTGGACTGAGCAAATCAAGATTTTTCTAGGTATGAGTGCTATAAAAACAGCCATAGCTTGCAGCTTTCATTGGTTTATGTGCACAAAATTTCAAATAAAAATGTGCAATTGTAAATTGGGAGAAGCAAAATCCTGGGTCTGGTTAGGAGCAGTGGTACCTGCTGATAGAAAAGGAGAATAATTGTTTTACATGCAGGAATCAGCACATTATTTACAGTTGTTCCTGATGCTTTCATGTATTTGGCAACGAGATGGAATAGCTTAAAGAGGAATAGCTTGAACAGGTAACTAGCAGCTGTGAGTCTAGGAGGACCCCTAATGAACATATTTTCAGTTCATCTCTAGACTTAAGCCAGGGAACTTGTGGTTTCAAATGATATCCAACCTGTAGCCATTCCACATTATAGGTTTGGGCCTGAATGCTGCTGCCTATAACTTCCAGACACTGGGAGCTCAAGGAATCCCAAAATAATGGAGCATGAGCAGCAAACCACAGGACCTGGGAGCAGAGTTTCCAAAATGCATTATCCAGTGGTGTTATAGAGCATTTAAATCAGATGTGCTGCAAGAAAACAGTTCTTTTGACAGATAAAGACAATATTTTACAATAAGCAGAATAGTTTATTTTTTCCTATAAAACAAATATTTAAATCCAAAACAAGTTTCTTGTATTTAGCTAAATAAGATAAAAAAATTATCTTCATTCATATACAAACTAAGGATTTAAACAATTATATACAAAACAGCCAGATCTCTTAAAAAAGAGAAGTTCAAATTACAGTGGTGTAACTTTTATTACAAAACATTAAAGCTACTGGCTTCACATTTAATTTCTCACAGAACTAAAACTAGACATGGATATAAGACTGAAAAAAAGAAAAAAGTGAGAGTTTACTCAAAAGACTTCAATTGGTACAGTACATATGATCCATGAGAATGGAATGGATATATATATGTACTTTGAAAATACAGCTTGGATGACAAATGAAGTGGTATATTCTTGTAAAAGACTCCAAAATAGGAATCAGAACCTCCTGTTTCAGCTGAAGTTACTGCAGAGAATAGGCATTCTGAGCATAATCCTCAATTCTTGTAGTTTTCAAAGCTGAGGAAGCAACTTGACTGCTATAATTGCTATACTTTCATTCCCTTGCTTTTTCTACATTTTACCCACAAAACAGACTAGTGTGTAGTTCTGTTAGGCACAGATCTTTTCTTATCATGACTGAAGTGAATAATAAAAGCTGGTTACTGTAAAGGCAACCAAAGGACTATTTTTTTCAATTTACATAGGATTTTAAATGCATGAGTCACATTCTGCAGAAACGTCATTATAATTCAGAAGCTTTTTATTTTAATAGTTTACTAAAAAAAAATCTTCCCATTTTATTTGGGTAGTAAATTATATAGGAATGAGAACTCTATAGGGGGAATTATAAGAATAGAGGTTACAAAATTCAATGGTACAGAGTATCCAGTTTTATTAATTTGAATAGCAAACTGCAATGTTTCTAGTTTTCATGGCACATTTCTGTAAGCCACATTGTTTAACTAAGAGAAACTGACAAGTTTAGCTCATATGTGGTACCTGTCCAACGTTGCTTTATATAGAACATAAATACTTCAATTTATTATTTAACACAAGGGTCTTCAAACTTGACAGCTTTAAGACTTGTGGACTTCAACTCCAAGAATTCCTCTTCCATTCATGTTAGCTCAGAAATTATGGGAGTTGAAGTCCACAAGTCTTAAAATTGCCAAGTTTGAAGAGCCTTGATTTAATACTTCCTTCTTCAGCCCTGAACTTATACAAAAAGTTTGCTAATGGAAATAGATCAATTATCTTGGCTTTTCCAAAGTTCCAGGATGAGTCAATGGTATTAATGGAAGATAGGAAGAGAATTCAAACTGTTTTTGACTGAGCCAATAGTTCCATGTTCCAGGAAGGAACATGGCTTACTTAGAATTATCATTTTCTATGAGAAATAAGAAGGGCACGTCCCAACTCAATAACTCAACAATTTCCCACCTGATAGACGATAGACAAAGTTGTAGAAATGAAAATTTAAAACATCTACTGAATTGTGAACCAAACTGGATTATTCTTCCCTGCTCTGTGGAAACACAAAATACAGTACATATATGCAATCTGCAATTTGGTGTGTTCAGTATCAAACAAATGTTTCCAGATCTTGAGCAGCAAGGACATACTCATATATTTCCATTTTGTTCCTGTGGGAAGTTATCAGACTAGTGTCATAAATTATAGACATTCATCAGAATTGTTAGCTGTAGGCATAGTCTTCCATACACAAATACAATATTTCAATCATTCTCTACATATCCTCTGCAGGTCAAAAGAATCTCCGAGGATAAACATACTAGGCACACGAGGCTGTTGCAAGAATAGAAGCATTTCAAGTCCTTTTTCACATTCTGAACTCCTCTTAACTATATAGACCTCTCCTTGTAGTTTGGTTGTTACATTCCAATAATTTCATATATATTGTGGATGGAAAGGAAGATTTCTGTGGACATGATTTCTTATGAAACCTGAAGCTGTCACAGACACATTCCAT
This sequence comes from Pseudonaja textilis, assembly GCF_049901715.1. Taxonomy (NCBI): domain Eukaryota; kingdom Metazoa; phylum Chordata; class Lepidosauria; order Squamata; family Elapidae; genus Pseudonaja; species Pseudonaja textilis. The sequence goes on along the minus strand of NC_141992.1, from coordinate 24,814,337 downwards.
CATAAGTTTCCCTTTATACAAATCCAATCTTGAGATTTTCACAAAGTGCCGTGTTTCCCCAAAAATACAACCTACCCCCAAAGTAAGGCCTAACTTGATTTTTTACACTGCGCCCAATATAAGCCCTACCCCAAAATTAACCCTAGTTAAGTCCCCGCCCACTCTGGGATGCACAGGATGAGGTGAGGCGCATGGGTAAAAATTAAGCTAAGGATATGAGGAGGTGGAGCTGTCCTACTTACCAGGCCTCGCACACCCCAATATCTGCCTTGGCTTGGTGGCCCAGTTTTGTGGCCACTTGCCGCTGCTTATGTGTATCAACCCCGGCCTCAGTTTTTCTGTCAGAGGCCTTCAGGAAAGGCTGAGAAAAGGGCTCTGGATTGACGTGTGCAGTGGCCCCTGGCCTTGTTTTGTCATCAGAGGCAAAGGCCTCTGCAGTCAAGAAACGGAAAGGCCATTCCAGAAAGGTCTCTGCATTCAAGAAATGAGGTCTGGATCGATCGAGAGATCTTTTATCAGCTGCAGAGGCCTTTCCCAAAGCCTCTGACAGTGAAACAGAGGCCAGAGGCAATTCACGCAAGCGGTGACAAGGGGCCACAGAAGTAAGCAGGCAGCAGGCTCCTGATGGGTGGGGCTGTCTGTGCCACTGTCAAAAGGTGAGTCAGTGGAAGACATCCCCTGAAAATAAGATCTGGTGGCTTTTTTTGTGGCCAAAAAATATAAACTGGGTCTTATTTTGGGGGAAACACAGTATCTATTCATGAAGGCAATTGTTTTATCACAGATGTGTTTTTTTTAACTAAATGGTATTTGAAATTAATGTGGGTCTCAAGATCTACTGATATGTTTATTTTTCCAAATAAAACACTTACGCCAGTTTAAATTCACAACTAGTACCACAGACCTTAGACAAATTCAGTTTGAAGTAGCAAACAATAAAAAAGTCCACAATTCCTTAACTATTTTAAATAACATTATTATCCAAAGAGATACTAATTTTTCCTGAACTGGCGGGGGTGAGGGGCTGACATTCCTTTGTTACCACAAAGTCTGAAAAAAAGACTGAAAATAAAAGATTTATGTTTTTTAACCTGATAGACATAACTGAAAATATATTAGCATTCATTCAGAGTTTACGATTCTAATAAAAATAAAAAACAAACGAAAAAATATAACACTGAGGAGTAATACTTTAAAAAAAGAAATAAAAATCATGGAGCTCTTAGAAGTTTCTAGATTAGATAAAGTTCATATTCCCTTTCAAATGCTGGAGCATAAATTTATTTGGAAATCACCTTTCTTTTTTAACTCATTTTCAAAGTTCATTATACCAATACGGCAAAATGAAAGTAAGGATTGTTTAACATCAAGTGGTTGTTATATATCAAATATGATGAATGTTTTTTGGATCAATAGATAATAGATTAGTGTAAGGACTGATTTTATAATGTTTTTAACAGTTCAATGAAAAAGCAAAAATTTGAATTTCTATACCTCATCTAAGAACATGACGTCAGAATTATTGTCCTGTTTACTTGGGTTTTTCATACAAAATCTACTATACATTCTGATAGGTTAAACTAATACATATATTGTTTGGAACTGAACTGTAAACACTGTAAAATCTGAGTACCAATTTTATTCAAATCCGTTTCCCACTTTTCTATTGATTTGTAATACAAAGTTTAGCTCCCAGCTAAGTCAGGAATTCTCAAAAGCAACATGCAATGTATCTAAAATCTACCATTCACACAAAGCATGATCTCTTCATGAGGACTTCATTCAATGGCATACCTGAGTTAGAAAAGGTGCTTAGCCAATAGAAATAGAAATCCACCTACACAGTAGTCATAGAACAGTTTATTGTAGAACAGTTTATTGTAAGGAATGATGGAAATCTATTCTATTGCCAGGTTTTCCTCAGAAGTTCTGCTGGCGTCTTTTCTTTGCTTCAATGGCATCTAGAATTGGTTGCCGCTTTGATTGATACCTTTGTCGAACCTCTTCTATCTCCTGTTCCATCATGGGATCAAGTGTCCCAAGTCGTCTTTGAAGTTCATCAACTGTCCAGTTCCTCAACTAAAGAAAAACATAAGGCAAAATAAATTAATAAAATAGAGTGAACTTGCAACAGACAAAAAGGACAGATAGAAATGGAAAGATGGAACCAAATTAATGTTGCTAAAGAGTAACATGGAGGAATTTACTTTTGGCAAATAAGTGTAATGAAATTTACTGTTAACGCTACGTCTAATTACTGTTCCTACCTTCATCTGCCTTGCCAAAAATGCACTTTTAACCATAACCATTGTAATACCTAATTCCCAGATAGTGGGAATATTTTCCCTTTATTATATAAGAAATGATGCACTACTTTGTCTTAATTCAGCAGAAAACAACTGCATATCATGTGCTATATTACATACTTCTCCAAGAGAAGACTTTATAGTACCATGAATATCCTAAATTGTTAACTAATATTATTTACAGGTAAGTTCTTGACTTACGTCTGTTCATTTAACAACCTTTTGAAGTCATGAGGGCCTTGGAAAAAGTGACTTATGAGCTGTATTTGCATTTATAGGTGCCCAGAGTCATGTGATCACAATCGGAGTGCTTGGCAACTAGCTTGCATTTACTACTGATTGCAACATCCTATAGTCTTGTCATTACTGTTTGTAACTTTTTGCCAATCCCTGGGAAAACATACCCATTGGGGAACCTGAATTCGCTTAGCAACTGAGTGATTTGTGAAATAACCATTGTAATTCACTTAATCACCATTGGAAAAATTGTATAATTGGGTCTGACTTGACTTGCAATTGCAACAACCAATGGCAGAAAGATAATATTATTATCCATATACGATAACATTACTTTAGCCAACAGTCCTTTAAATGTATTAGACCAGCTAAAATTTTATACTAATCTTGTAACGTTTGCTTCAGATCTGACTCTTCAACATGCAACCCACAGGAACTGAAATAATAGGATGAAGTATAATGCAAAAAAGAAAATATTAAGTTGAGTGTTTTGATTAAAAGTTCCATTATCCCAAATCACTAAAGAGATGTGAGATGTCTGGTTAAAATATCATCATCTTCCACCTTTACAGTTTTTCAAATAAAAATACTGAGTGTTTTCAAGATTAAGCCAAAGGATCCCCATTTAATACATGCACACTTAAATAGGATTGTTAGATAGAAACGGCATGCACACACAAAATGCAGCATCCAAAAACAATCGCTGACTGACTCTTCATGATTGAACTAATTAAAGTTTCTGACTTTTTATTTTATCTCAATTTGCAGTGAGCCAGAAATTGATTTCCTGCCACAATAAGCCAGATTTATAGAATAACAAAATAACCATGGTAAGCTTTTTGTCTGTTTTCATATATTCATACAAAATCCAGATGGGCACAATACAAAAAACAAACCAGGAGTAAGGAAGGATCCTGGTTTCAGACACAAAACTGAAAAAAAATTTTTTGAAAAATTCTTTCAATTCATGATTTAAATTAAGATTAAGTGGTGAAAATTTTTCCTTGGAGCAGTAGTGTATCTTTTGTAGCCTATTATCATTGCTAAAAGGGAGTACAGCTTGTTAGTCCAAATCAATATACTTAAAAGTTTGGTGCCCAGAGAAACCAACTCTTCCCTCCTCACAAACACTGTTTCTTAAACATTCAATCTAAGGTAATAGGGGAGCTTGCTAACTGCATTTTTGCTATGAAATTGAGCAGTCTAGTTACAAATGATATACTATTATCAAAAGAAAATTTGGTCCAGGATGCGTAATTAACCAGGGACTCTACAATATTGACAGATTTTAGGGGGGTCATTATTCTACTAAGTAAACATTTTTAAAGCCTGTAGTATACAATCATGAACATGGGAGGATGTCTGAATCTCCTAGAAACAGCATCAGTACAGACCAAGCATGAAGTAGCTGCCACATTTGAACACAGATATAACTTAATTTTAGTCTTCGGCAGAAATATGCCTATTGCTTCATGTCTACATATTGCCTCAGGGTGAAAAGTATTTCAATTGCAAGATCACAGCGGTTCCTGATTCAGTAATTTTAACTACAAGACTTTTGGAATCAATAGACTGTATATAAGCTCCTTTTCAAATAAACCTATCCTTTCATTTTCTGCAACCTCTTCTAGCAGCGTATCTGCTATGATGCTAGGGAATTTTGGAAGCCACAGTGCCTACACAGTTTGATGCCTCCAAGTCTGAGAAAGCTGATCAAGGCTCCATGCTCAGTTCAAGTATTGGTAAACAGATTCAAAAACTTGGTCAGCAATTATTATGCACTCAATTCACATTCCAGGAAAAAAGACCTCAGCAACACTGAGCCAATTTTTACAGACATAGATGAGCAGATGCAGAAGTTTCTCTGTTTCTTCAATCATTGCCTTAGATCTAACTGCTGGACAAAGTGCAAGCCATCATAAAGATACATTATCTCAGACTGTTTACATTAAAAACTGCTGTCACTAGAGGCAAAGGGACTAAATAATATTGGATGAGATTAATTATCAGAATCCACTTCCATCGGATTTCATCCTTTACAGAAAAACTGCTTCAATTACTCTGATGAACTATGTCAGGAGACAGAGATGGAAGAACTAATTCTGGAATATATTCTTGTAGACCTCTCAGCAGTTAATAGTTGCTTTCTTATTCTACACTGTCCTGATTTTTTTAAACATTGAAGAGAAATTTTCTGAAATGGCAAGATGTCACATTTTCATGAAAGGCCAAATCTGATATTTTAGGACCAACAGGACCAAGTCTTAAATATTTATGTGTATATATTCTAGCCATAACACAAACTGTGGAATAAGATGATGTGACCAAAAAGTATTACAGATGGGAAACAACTGAAAAGGAACATCAAGTGCTATGTGGGAATTCCTGTAAATTTACAACATGGAAAGCTATTAATATTTTAGAGAATCTAAAAAGTGAAAATCTTAGCACGAGCATCTACTCTTAATGCAGCTTAATAATTTAGGCATATTGGATCAGGAGTTATTGCAAACAGCCACACGAAGTGCATTCATAGCAATATGTACATTGCATTTTGGTTCAGCATATTAGAAAGTGGTGGGGAAAACTAATTTAAGCTGCAGTTCCCTTATCAAGGATTGGAAGACCTGAGAAACTTTAATATGTGTTCACATTTGGCATGAAAAATATGGGAATCCATTTAATGTGTGAAGACAAATAGCCACCTCATCAGTAATGTGGAGGCACATAATTCTTTAGGCTCAACTAAGCATTTTGATTTTTCAACAAGGGGAGGGACTCCAGATATCCTGGGAAAAAAGGAAGATAGTGTCTGGAGAATTCCTTATGATGAGTTATTTTGTTTTGCTACCAGGCAACTGAATTAGTGTTTCTTCATTCACAGGGGCCCAAGGGGGAAAAAGTACGTATTAAATATTAACATATTTTCTCAGTCATATTTACCCAACCCACCACAGTGAGGAGACAGGGAATATTATAGGTCCCCTGTCCTAAGAAGGTCCATCTAGCAGGACTAAGAAGAAAGATCTTCTCCATGGTGGCTCCCTTCCTGTGGAACATCATCCCTGCAGAGATAAGATTGGTCCCCACTTTGACATTCTTTCAAATGGTCCTGAGGGAATGATTCTGCGACTGGGCATCCCAGAGTGATACGGGGCCATCAAGTGGCTCAGCCAATTGTTGTTGCCAGGGCAATGGGGGTTATTTTTTCTACTGGGAGTTTATTGATATAAGTCACCATAAGTCACCAAGAGTGAGTTAGGCAGCCTTTTAATTCTTCTTAAATAAATAAACATCGCCTACTTCACCAATTTGTTGTGACTAGTACTCATTTCATAATGATTTAAGTTCAATCACTGTTATTTTGATATCATTTTGCCCTGATTTTTTTAAAAATAGTTCAGGAAAAGAAGTTGGGAGTTTAAGGAATAGTAATCAGGCTCCATATACTACTCACAATAGTTCACTTTCAGTTTTCAGCACTGTTGTGATGATCTAATACAGGGGTGTCAAACCTAAGGCCCATTGGGCTGGATCCAGCCCACAGGGTGCTTAAATCTGGCTTTTGGGACTGGCCTGGAAATAGCAAAGAACCAGCCCGCAGTGCCTCTGCCACCAGAAACAGGGCTGATCCAGCCCTTGAAGAAATCCAGTTTAACACCTGATCTAAAAGAAGGTTAAATTGAATCCAGGTACATGAATAAACTTGCTTTTAGGTTAAATTTAACATAGACTTTGAGAGCAGCTTTAAGAGATCCCATTCATCAATAACAAACTTCTCAAGATATATTCAATTTATAGGATATCAAATGTAATGTATGAAATGTAACTAGTCCACTGCTTATTCCCAAATTCAAGGAATAAATTTGTCTTGGTAACCCAGTTTTATAAGACACTCAAATACAGTGGCTTACTCCATAAAAAATAGGGCCAACAATACAGTTCATTTGAATTTTATGTAGCATGCTATGTAACCACTGTTCCAAAACAGTGAATGCATGAATTTGTTTGCTATTATGTTGAGCTTCTTTTATCAGGTATTGCCTGATAAACGCAGGAAAAGCAGCAGTGACTTTTGAGCTCCTGTCTTTGTACCTTTTCATTCTCTAATGAAAAATAGCTATCCTAATTTCATTCTTACAGGACTAGAAAGATTTTAAAGTGCATGATCTCATGATTCATTTCCTTTTCATGTGTAACATAGGACTCAGACTTTTGATACTTAGGTCTCATTGCAATTCTATGCAAAGAAATCCTAAGGGAATAGAATTTTCTATACTATATTATATGAATTAAGTTAAGGCTAGTGCTAATTGTTAGCATTCAAAGTATGAATTTTGCCTGATCTGAACTACCTCTTCATAACTACTTTACCTTTACAAATTATTTAACAGATATAAAATTAAATGTCCCTGTTTAGATGTAAAAGTCTATAGAGATTCTCAGCCATCCAGGTCATGGTTGTCCCAAAGGTGCTTTTTTCAGGCAACTGCACTTTCTGGTTTTTCTCTGAAGATATTTCGTTTCTCAACCAAGAACATCTTCAGTTCAGAGCAAAACGTCTTCAAAGAAAAACCAGAAAATCCAGTTGCCTCTTGAAAAAAACCACTTTTGGTTTAGATGTAAAATAAAGTAATAATTTTAAAAGTATTCGAGGGGAAAAATGATGAAATGCATGCAAATCCCACATTTTGGACAATATGTCTAAGTTGGACCAATGTTTCAGTTTGCTCATACTAGTATCTGCAAGTACAAATTTAATTTCTGCTAGCATTTTGATTTTGATACAAGCTTGCTCAGAAGGGAAGAAATGTCAGGGTGCCTCAACTGTCTTGTTTCACAAAAGCCAATTACAAGCATTTCATCTAATAAATCTTTAAAGGACATCAAAAGGCTTTGATAATTTAAATCTAACAACACACAAAAGATGCTGTCTTTCTTCCATTACTCCTACCCTATAATTGAATTAAAAAAGCAAAGGTCAGCATCTCAGGATCAACAAAAATGAAACACAGACCTTTTTCACACAGCCATTTATTATAGCTGAAGCATTAAAATACTTACAAATCGAGAAATTGTTGGCTGTTTCATGTGGACTTATTTTCTCCTCAAAATAAATACTTCATTTTCTGATTTTAGACAGCAAAGTAATTAATACTTAATGAAGCAATACATCTAATTATTAGGATAACCCTGAAAGAGTTTAAAATTTTTGCCCCTATTTGAAGAAAATCATGTTCCTCAGAGAGTCCTTGAAGAAATTTTTTTGTTTACTTGAATGTTATAGTTATTATTGCTATTCTACTATGCTGTTTACTATGAATTGTATTATTTGTTTATTTATTGAAGGTTTATATTGTATTTTTGTATACCGTTGTAAGCCATCAGGGGTCCAAAAGATTCAGTACCATACAAATTGGACAAATACATATCTATAAAATAAACAGTATAGGCTTTGTGCATTTAAATTCCCTTTCTACAGACAATATTAATCTTTATTCTGTTATTGGGCAGTGCTGATATATATATATATATAGATTATACAGATATTGAAATGCAAACTTTTAATAGGGCAGGGACATCCATAGGACACAGGATATTTAAGCCGTAGAAGACTTTGTAAGCTGCAAGAACTGATTCCATGGCATTCACAATTGATGAGAGATCAAATCTTGCAGTTTCAATTTACCAACACATTAACCATATCGGGCTTCTAAGAGCCTGAATCAATCCTCTGCAGGAAAAAAAAAAATATCCGGCCCATGGGATAGTTTCACTGAATTGCATTACATTAATACATTCTGAATTATGCCTGAGTAATTATGCTTATAGTTGACAGTAAAAAGAAGTCACAGCTAGCCTAGCTTTCAAACTTCTATTTAAGAAAATTTATTTTCTTAAAATAAAAATGTATTTAAAATGTATTTATCTTAAAATATGTTATACTCCTTGTTGCAATACTTTTCTTGCAGTAATTCTTGAACTATATTAGAAGACAATATTTGTAGCTCAGGGTTGACCTGGGAGGAATCTTTGGTGCTCTCCGAACTTCATTGTTTTTGTGCAGACATTTCATTACTAAACAAGATTTAACATCCTAACTGTAGCTAGCACTGATGATGTTACCTAGTTTCGTAATGAAATATCTGCAAGAAAACAACCAAGCTCAGAGAGCACCAAGGACCCCATGGAACTATATTAATTTTCCAAAACCAGAAACATGAAAGGAGGAAGAAGTGAGTAAAAATACTTAGGAAAATCTACATACATACAACATTGGAATAAAGAAAAAAATCACACTCTTTCAAAATGAAAAAAAAATGAGCAAAAGAGGCTTTATTGTAAACAGCTGCAGTATAATTGCATCCTTAACTATCCCACTTCTAATTTTATATAGTATTGCTCATTTCTAATCTGACATATTTTTGCTATTCAATTTAAATTAGAGTATTAAAACCAGTTACTCATCATGATCTCTATCATTCACAGAACCTGGTTACTACCAAACAATCTTACCAGGATGTGGGATGAATTTTATTTAGAAATAAAGTTGCCCAACTCCATAACAACTCTGGAGGGTGTATTGCAGAGGAGGTATTCAGCAGGTTCTGACCAGTTCTGGAGAACTGGTAGCGGAAATTTTGAGTAGTTCAGAGAACCGCCAAATACCACCTCTGACTGGAGATTTTTTACACTATCCTTCCCCTGCCATGCCCATCAAGCCACGCCCATAGAACTGGTAGTAAAAAAAAAAAATTGAATTCCCCCCACACACACACACACTGGTGTATAGTAAAAACAAAAAATACAATTTTAAAAAACCCAAATTCTTTAAGAAAAACAGCAATTAAAAAGATAATCAAACACACCAGATTGACTACTCACTCTAACCCTGGATTACATATCACAGGTCTTTCGAATATGGCCAGGGTGGGGACCAGGTTTATCTTACAGAAGAATGGTGTTCCCCAAAAAACATGCCTCCTAGGTCTCATGAGATGACTATGCTTAATGGATGGGACATGGAGTTTGCCAACAGCATACAAATTGGGCAAAAACCATGGAAAGCCGTGGTCTTTAGATAGCCAGGCTTTATGCCATGGATAGGTTTCTAATAAACAACCAACACTTTGCATTGCACTCAGAAGCTGACCAATTCACAGAAGCCAAGCAACTCATGGAGCAACGGTTCAACTGTACCTAACAACACTTGTCTATAATTACATATACCATAATATTTGGGACCAGCTATGGCGTCTGACTGCTTTTCAAGGGAAATCTCATATAGAGCACTGTAATAAATCCATGCATTAAGAAAATATTAAGAACAATACTGCTCTGCTGTACCACCCATGTTGTGAGGATCAAATATTAAGTCAAAACTGATTTATAAAAGCAGGATTCTAGAATCAAGTTGAACTCAGGACAATGGTCAAATTTGCAGGAAAGCAATTTTTTTAACTAAATAAGTTCAAATATACCATTCTCTCTACCAATACTGCTCATTTACAAAATAACCATTTCAAAAATCACTATAGTCCACTTATCAAATCTATGTGTTTGAAAAGCTAGTCTTGAGTCACTCAATATCTATAAGATTGGCTTATTTGTAGAAAAGGGAAAAGGATTAAAATAACTTAAAGTTTAGTTTAGTTTAGCTTATTGTCATTGCACCTCATACAACAAAATTAAATACCACCTTCATCTGAATGAAGCAAATATTCCTGCAACATTCTGATGTTATGGCAACAAGAAATGCTGTCTTACACATTAAGAAGTGACTCAAAAGTTTTGGACATTAATTCGGTTAATACTAGAATTAACCTTTTTACTAGGAATATTGGGTACATGGGGGAAATTTTGCTGTAGTGGTTAAGGTGCTGCTCTAGAAACCTGGAATGTGTGAGTTCTAGCCCTCTAGGTACAGTATGAAAAATTGGCTGGGTGACTTTAGGCCAATCATTGTCCAAGATAGTTGTTGTGGAAAAAATAAGAGGAGGAAGAAGCATTGAGATGTTTATTATTTTAAAAAATGGTGGAATAAAAATCTAAATCCTGCTTAATAGTGGGGTAGGGGAAAAAATAGCAATTCCTTCAATATAACTTCAAAAGGCTAATATTGCTACTGGGTAAAACTTGCATTCTTGCCAAAATTTCTAAAACACAAGAAATAGAAGACTAAATGTTTCCAATGTGGTAGCCAAATGTGCAATGGCACTATCCCTTGGCAATACCATGAAAAAAAAAATCAGTTAAAAACTCAAAGATTGGGATGCCTTTTCCAGATTAACTGAAGAACATGAAAAGGAATACATGAAAGGCTTTAGTTTGTAAAGAGATTGTTTGTTCATAAAGTATTGCAGAAAGTTTTTCAGTAGTCATAGAAAATGATGCATAGACTATGGTTTATATATTCAGAAAGAACTATTTCAGAAGCAAATATTATGGGGAACTACAGACCACTATGTTTTCTTCTTCAATATAAGAATTGTTTAGAGTATGTAGCCTTCAATTGAAATACTTAAAAACAATGCTAAAACTTCAAGCATGAAAGGGCAAATGAATTTTCTAGGCAATTTTAAGCATTTGGAAAAAAATTATAATATATTTATAAAAATGTATAATATAATTTATAAAACAAATTATAATTTATAGAATGCCAAAAAATGCTTGAACAAAGTTTGCAGTCATGGTAAGTGGTTAACCTAGTGATAAATTGATAAAAAAATCATCAAAAAAACACAACGAAGAATGTTCTTTCTGTGCTAACTCAGAAAGCTCAAAGTGGCCAAGGAGCTGCTTATACAGTGCTACAGAGGAATTATTGAGTCTATCATCTGCACCTCTATAACTGTCTGGTTTGGTTCTGGAACCCAACAGGACAGACACAGACTTCATAGGATAATTAGGACTGCAGAAAAAACAATTACTATCCACCTGCCTTCAGTCGAGGACCTGTATACTGCATGAGTCAAAAAGAGGGCTGTGAAAATATTTACAGACCCCTCACATCCTGGACATAAACTGTTTCAACTCCTTTCCTCAAAACAATGCTATAGAGCACTGCACACCAGAACAACTAGACACAAGAACAGTTTTTTCCCGAACGCCATCACCCTGCTAAACAAATAATTCCCTCAAAACTGTCCATCTATTTACAAAGTCTGCACTACTATTACTATTAATCTTCTCATCACTCCTTATCACCCATCCCCTCCCACTTGTGACTGTATGGCTGTAATTTTTGTCACTTGTATCCTTATGATGTATATTGACTGTTTCCTAGTATGATTTGATTGCTTATTGTACCCTATGACTATTATTAAGTGTTGTACCTTAGGATTCTTGACGAATGTATCTTTTCTTTTATGTATACTGAGAACATATGCACCAAGACAAATTCCTTATGTGTCCAATCACACTTGACCAATAAAAGAATTCTAATTCTAAAATATTTAGTTAGGAGCAGAAAGCAGTGGATAACTACAGGAGTCTTAAGAGGAACAAAAAAATTGTAAAAGTTTGGATTAGAAGTGCATTCACAAATGTTCTAGAATTAGGCTGATGAGTAAAAGTTTATATCCTCAAATTATTTAGAGCAGAAGACCCCAACATTTCAAGCTCCAAAGACCGGCAGAAGCAGGGGGGATGGGGGAGGAGGGGATGGTTTCACACAAGTAAGCTAATCTTGCGCATGTGCAAATGAAGCTTTGTATGCTCACCCAATACTTGTGTGGCCAATGGGTCATGTACTGGTAGCAGTCCACAGAGCAGGAGTTAGGGACTCCTGTTTTAGAGTGATTCTTTTAATAAATGGAAGAGTACCAAGGTTTATGTTGGATTGGTTCAGAAATGGGGAAATGCAGTTTGGTGTAAGCCGTGTAATTAAATGTAAACCACTTCATAATGAGGAAAAAGAAAAAAAGAAACTCCTGACATCTCCCATATATTGCTGATGGTGAACTTGTGATGGAATGTGCACCTGAAGGTGTGTGTGTGGGTGGAGGGTGGGATTGTGGCAGGAGCACTGCAATTTCCCAGGGAGGAAGCAGTGCACTGCAGAGAGAAGCCCAAATAAAGATACTGCAAAGTCCCGAACGTGAACGGGTTAGGAAGGAAGAGGTCCAGGGTAGCCACATCGTAGAATCTCTCAAGATATATTCATTAGGTTAAAAGGTTAAAGCTTTAGTCTGGCAAGATTCTGCCTATTATGCAAATATAGAATTGAGTCGATTGGATTTCACTGTGTTGTCTTTGGATTTGAGCCTGACAGTGATTGACCAAGAAAACTGATCTGGATTTTTGGTGGATAACCTGATAACCCATGTTGCTATCATGTTGGGAATACTGTGCACATGACTATTATAACATGCAATGAAGAGCAGAAAAAATACTCTGGGGGAAAACTCTAATGATGAGTTTTCCAGACGCCAAAATTGCAATATTTGAGAATAAAGAGAAGGCAAAATAAAGATATACAGGTGAAACTCAAAAAAATGAAAGTATCATGCAAAAGTCCATTTATTTAAGTAATGCAACTTAAAAGGTGAAACTAATATATGAGATAGACTCATTACATGTAAAGCAAGATAGTTCAAGCTGTGATTTGTCATAATTGAGATGATTATGGCTTACAGTTTCAGGAAAACCCCAAATCCACAATCTCAGAAAATTAGAATATTACATGCAATCAATAAAACAAGGATTGTACATAGAACAATATCGGACCTCTGAAAAGTATAAGCATGTATATGTACTCAGTACTTGGTTTGGGTCCCTTTTGCAGCAATTACTGCCTCAATGTGGTGTGGCATAGAAGCTTTCAGCCTGTGGCACTGCTAAGGTGTTATGGAAGACCCGGATGCTTCAATAGCGGCCTTCAGCTCTTCTGCATTGTTCGGTCTCATGTCTCTCATCTTTCTCTTGGCAATGCCCCATAGACTCTCTACAGGGTTCAGGTCAGGCGAGTTTTCTAGACAATCAAGCACAGTAATCCCACGGTCATTGAACCAGGTTTTGGTGCTTTTGGCAGTGTGGGCATGTGCCAAGTCCTGCTGGAAAATGAAGTCAGCATCCCCATAAAGCTCATCTGTGGAAGGAAGCATGAAGTGCTCCAAAATCTCCTGGTAGATGGCTGCGTTGACCCTGGACTTAATGAAGCACAGTGGACCAACACCAGCAGATGACATGGCTCCCCAAATCAACACAGACTGTGGAAACTTCACACTGGACTTCAAATATCTTGCAGTGTGTGCCTCTTCATTCTCCCTCCAGACTCTGAGTCTTTGGTTTCCAAGTGAGATGCAAAAGTTGCTCTCATCAGAAAAGAGGACTTTGGACCATTGAACAACAGACCACTTCTGTTTTTCTTTAGCCCAGGTAAGACACTTCTGATGTTTGTTGTTCAGGAGTGGCTTGACAAGAGGAATATGACATTTGAAGCCCATGTCCAGGATCTGCCTGTGTGTGGTGGCTCTTAATGTACTAACTCCAGCTCAGTCCACTCCTTGTGAAAGTCCCCAACACTTTTGAATGGCCTTTTCCTGACAATCCTCTCCAGGTTGCGGTCATCCCTGTTGCTTGTGCACCTTTTTCTTCCACACTTTTCCCTTCCACATAACTTTCTATTAATGTGCTTTGATACAGCACTTTGGGAACATCCAACTTCTTTTGCAATTACCTTTTGAGGCTTTCCCTCCTTATGGAGGGTGTCAATGATGGTTTTCTGCACAACTGTCAGGTCAGCAGTCTTTCCCATGATTGTGATTCCTACTGAATCTGACTGAGAGACCATTTAAAGGCTTAGGAACCCTTTGCAGGTGTTATGGCTTAATTAGCTGATTAGAATGGGACACTTTGACCCTAGAATATTGAACCTTTTCACAATATTCTAATTTTCCGAGATTGTGGATTTGGGGTTTTCATGAGCTGTAAGCCATAATCATCTCAATTATGACATATCACGGCTTGAACTATCTTGCTTTGCATGTAATGAGTCTATCTCATACATTAGGTTCACCTTTTAAGTTGCATTACTGAAATAAATGAACTTTTGCATGAAATTCTAATTTTTCAAGTTTCCCCTGTATAAAAGTAAGCAATATGTGAAAGTATATAGAAATAAGCGTCATCTTTTCTTGATACCAATCCTAAAATATTTTAATACAACTGAATAATCCAAGACTTTTTGCACCAGTAAACTTTCTAAAGGACTTAACAAATATATATAGGTTGAGGCTATCAGTGACTGCCAATTATTCTAGTGATACATTGCCTCTAGAATCAGAAATAATGCATCTCTGACCATCATTTATTAGGAAGCACAAAAAATGGTATCCTGTTTTGTTGTTTGCAGCCTAACATAAACATCTAATTGGGCAATATGAAGAGAGAAAAATGGTCTTATTGTATCTTTAGTCTCATCCAGTTGTCTTTTGTTTATATTTCATGCTGCATTCAACCTTACTTCAACCTTAAAAATATTTTGTAATTGAGGAAAAATTTATACTCCAATAACATTAAAAAATTAGATCCTCAATCATAAAATGCACTGAGTTGGTTTTGTCAATATTCTCATTCCAAACTACCTTGGAGAGCTATTGTGAGAAATATAACTACCAAAGCTTGCTCTGACATGGCCAATAAACCAAGGAAGTGGGTGGCTATATTCTTTTCATCCTTTTATATTCATAATAGTCTTAAATGATTTACAATGGTAGTAAGGAGCCATCTTTTCAAGCAAATGTCCCTGCTTAGTGATTAGAAGTTCATTGTAAGACATGCAGCCAGAAAGAGATCATATTTCTCAAGCTTGCAGAACACCTCAATGACACTGCTGCAACAAACCCAGTAGCTAATTGGGAGCTAGGTTCACCGAGGTCAAGAGAAGTATCTATTTCAAAAACAGATCGACAAACACTGAAATCAAATCTTGTACATATTACTCAAGCCTGTTTTGGTAGCTTTTCTAAATGATATATATTGTATCATTTCTTCTTATTAGTTTTACACTTTTATTCTTTACTTTTTTTAGTTTTTGTAACTTTATTTTATTTGTATGCATAGCTCAAGGTGGAAAACATAAAATGAATATAATCTCACTAAGCTGAGAGTTTAAACTGAATCAGTTCAGCTATTCAGACTAGATGTATAGGAAAACAAAACATTCTTAATATGACCTTCTGTTATAAACAATGTTTAAACACTAGGAGTTTTTGTAGTAAGTTGGGTTGCAAACGAAAAAAAAAAAAAAAACCTTAATGAAAAAAGGTTATATTTTTGCAAATCGTTATAAGTGTCTGTTTTCAAAACTTCAAAAAAATATGAGGAAGCGCCCCATGGGTCACATGATCACAATTTGCCACCTTCCTTGCCAAGCTTTCCACACGCAAAGTTACAGAGAAGCTGGTAGGGAAACTCGGAAATCACTCTGTTAAGCGTCCCTGGCTTCTCTATGCTTGTACTAACCCACAATCTCCATCTGGCCCCCTCCCCTGTGCTTATGCAGTTTCACAGCCTCCTTCTCTTGCCCTCCCCACGGCCAACCACCCCCATTCTCCTTACCTGGTGCCCCCGCTGCTTCCCGTTTTAACAAGCCACACCCACTGAAGTTATAACAGCAATTTGGACTGCTGAGACTGTTGCCGCTCAAGCAATGGATCATTTAACTTGTGCTTTACAACCACACTGCTTAGTAACAGCAATGCCTGTCCCAACTGCCATTGTAATCCAAGGACTACCTGTAAACCACACTAGTTACAAAAAAATGTTTTTAAAAATTAGACATCAAGTTACCTTAGTGTGGAACATGGTTTGCTTATAATCTTTTAATCCCAATATTCAATCTTTTCACAATCTGCCAATGTTATGAAATGCTATGGATTCTGACTTTGAAGGATCTCTTCAAATGTTACAAGTTCAAAACATATTCACATGTGTGGTCAGTTTTATTTTGAGGTTAGAACAACATGCACCTTTTGCTTGATCTTAGAACAAAACATTACCAATCTGGAGGCTTCTAAATACAGCAAAGGAAACAAAACTTGTTCATTAAGAGCACAGTGTTCATCCCACATAAACAATTAAAGCAGGATCATTTACATTTGGGCAAAATCAATGTTATTAAACCATTTTCCTTGCTTAAAATATTAACTTATGGTAAATAGAGAATTGTGACTGATTATATTGTATGGATTTCCCCCCATTTATTTGAAAAACTCATTCTCCAGTGTCTAGGTTGTATTTTTTTATCCTTGCAATAAGCCACAGGAAAAGACGAAGAAAAAAAAGAAAAAAATATATACCAGAGTCAGTGAAAGTCCTGCTCCCGCCACCACTGACTCTCATGCAACCATTTCATGTACGCAGAGATTCTCCCAAGATGCTATAATTTGTCTTAGAGGCAGGAGAAGACTTCCAAGACCCATTGCAGCACTGGGGAATGTATGAGGTGTGGAGGAAAAGGAAAATCTTTATAGCCTCATCTACTTCTTCAACACTTATTTCAATGAAAGTCCTTCTCCCAAACTAAAGCTAGAACTAAGAAGAAATCTCCTGAAAGTTAGAACAATTAATCAGTGGAACAATTTGCCTCCACAGGTTGTGAATGCTCCAACACCGGAGGTTTTAAGAAGAGATTGAACAACCATTTGTCTGAAATGGTATAGGGCAGGGGTGTCCAACCTTTCACCTTCCCTGGGCCACATTAGAAGATGAAAATTTGGTTTGGGCCGCACATAAAATAAAATAACAGTAACGATACCTGATCATCCAAAAAAACCATAGAAAACATAGTTAACATATTAAATTTATTTGGAAATGAAGTTAGTGAGATGTTTTTATTATTAATTATTTATTAAAAATTATTTATTTTTTATCACAGTTTTTTATCACGGTTTTTTTATCATGGTTTATTTTCCGCCAAATTTTGCGGGGGGAGAAGCTCGCCCGCCTCGCGCCTACCTCTCCTCCTGCAAATGGCCCGGCTGGATGAGGCAGGACTGGAAGGCAGAAGCAGCAGCAGCGGCGGGGCAGTGGCAGCGGGGGCAGAAGCGGCAGCGACGGCAGGGGCAGAAGTGGCAGCGGGGGCAGAAGTGGCGGGGGCAGAAGCGGCAGCGATGGCGGTGGCAACAGCAGAAGGTGGCGCTCTGACGGTGCCTGCTTTTTCTGTTGCTGCTTGGCCTGGCGCTCTCCTCGCCCTGCCTCGCGCCTGCTTCTCCTCCTCCTCCTCGCTGGCTCTGGCACAAAGGTTGGGGTGGGCACTGGGCCGCATTACAAGGTGACCTGGGCCGCATGCGGCCCTTGGGCCGCAGGTTGGACAAGCCTGGTATAGGGTTTCCTGCCTGAGAAGGGGGTTGGACTAGAAGACCCTAACTCTCCAAGGTCCCTTCCAACTCTGTTATTCAATTCTATTCTAAATGAAGTAAGGGAGAAAGAATTTTCTAAGAATTGGATATTGTCATTTTAGCTATGCTATGCTCCTCTGAGAGTGCTGAGTTTTCCTATGGATTGTCATTTGATGTTTACTGTTAATTAGCCAGAGTTGACTGACTGAGGCTATAAAATAAACATTATATAAATTGTGCTTCCCTTGTAAAGATGACCTCTTTGCAGTAATCAGATTTTTAAAAGAAACTTGTTCGGCATCAAACTGTCCTCCAAATTTGATTGCTGTCAAGGAGGATTAGAAGGAGAAACATCAAGTTTAATTTTAAAAAACCTATTTGAGTGGTGTGTATAAAAAGAAAAGAAGCAAGATACCAAGGCATTGTAAGACAAAAAAAAAACATCAGCACAAAAAAGTAATACATCATCAGGCAAATTGGTCATTGTAAACCAGAACATATTTTCATTAATCAATAAACAGTAAATCACTTGGCATCTTAAAAGGCCTCACTATCAATCATTTCCCTAAATAATAATAGATGTTTCCTCTGTGCAACTGGTAAGACCATTAACATTCTTCGGAGCTCTTCTGAAGTATTTAATATATCAAATCTTAAAAAGTGAAATATGCTTGTAGAAAATGAAAATTTCAGCTAATTGACCTTCGTTACAGCCCTATTCTATTGTAAAAGTTTTCTACAGAAAACACACTGCATACTAAAGATTCAAAACTTGGCCTTCAGCATCTGACGTAGTAGGGCTAGGAAAAGCTTTAGAGTTACTATTGGAGAAGAAACTAGTAGGGACACAAGAATTATTTAATGATCTAATATAAAAAATCTGCATAATTTAGCCTGGAAGTTTACAATATATTAAAAACCTATAAAGACTCAAACACTATTCAATATTTTTTACAGGCAATCTAGGGACCTGGGTTGGTTAGATGTAATATTTGTTCTCTCAAATGTTAAAGCACTAAATTCTCTGCAATGAATCCTATGACTGGTCACCAGCCCTGATGCTACTCGCCTTTTGCAAAGGACTGAAGACCTGGCATCAAAATTGGAGGTTAGCTACCATGGGATGTTATTGTTCTACTAAATGATCACGGCAGGTTTTTTTTTTTAATGCTTTGTTAAGATTGATTTCTTGCATTGTTTATAATGTGTTCTTAGCTGCCCAAAGCCACACCTGCAAGATGCAGGGACACTTAAATTGATTTAGTAAATAAAAATGGAATATGTAAATGTTCAGCACATATACACTGCTTTCAATATTTTGTAAAATAAGAGCATGAATGACCGTTTTTTTAAAATAACTGCTGTGCATTTAAAAACATCAACTGTACCTTAGCTTTACAATGTTCAATGTGGGTAGCACTACGACTACAAACAAGCATTGGATTTGAAGTAGTAGCTCTATGAGCTAGACTAGATCGAAAATTGGCCCCATGGGATGGCGAGAACTGCTGTTCTCATAGGCTGTTGCTAGTCTGCTTAGTCAGGAATGAGTCACTCAAGTCTCTTCCCAACAATATCTCCTTTCCCTCGGGCTTCAAGAATGTCCCTGCCCTTGTTGCTTCTGTATATTCCCTTCAAGGCCGTTTCTATGGCTCTCTACACAGAAAGAAACATGTATTTCAGAGCATGGCACTTGGCATGTCTCAGCAATTCCTTAAAGCCGTGTAGCAGCCGTGGATGGCAGCCATTCAACCCAGAAGAAAGAATGCCTCTCCTAAAGCAGTAGCTGACAGATGCAATAGGGGTGCCGCCCTGTAATCCAAAGCCACATATCTCCTTCAAATCTGAAGTGCTGCATTGACACAGGAAACACCAGACCAGTGCTGAATTTGTGCACTTGAACCAGTATTTTAATACTTGTTGTTAAAGGCAAATTAAAAAGTAATCTGTAGCATTGAAGGTGTCTAATATTTACAGCATTTATGTAAACAGAAAATTCAGTTATAAGATGACATGCTAAAATGATGTTTAGTATATCATGGGGGGAAGTCTCTTTTGCTAAAATAAGGTTTAGTATATCACAGAAAAAAAGTCTCTTTGGACTCAGGACAGACCTGTAATAAAAAATACTTGAATTTGCTAGTTGATGGCATCTAACTGACTTTGCTGATTTTTTTTGTGGAAATCTCCAGGAAACCTCAGAGTTGAAAGCTAAATGAAAAGTCAAAAAATGATTGTGAAAAAAGGCTTAGATTAATAGCAAACAAATCCTGTACTGTTGTCAATAGAACTACATAAAAATGTCTAGGAGCTTAAATTGAATCAAAGGAAACTACTTTTTTTAATTAATGAAATGTAATAAAAGAACACCCAGTAGTCTTTAATGTGCTTCAAGGGCTACAAATGAAGGTAGTTATTCTCAATGGTGTTTACCAAAAATATTTTTGTCAGGTAACACTGAGGGAAATGAAATGAAAAAAGTAATGTGTTAAAGCTAACTTTATTAAACAGAACCTAAGGTAATAAGATAATAACTATAGTTTCCAAGTTCATGTACACATCTAAGAATGAATATTCATAATGAGTATCTTTTTCCATTACTATTTTGGGTAAACCTGCACTGAGTTTCACAATTCTCTTACATCTCTTTGACATCTCCCAACTTAAAAATGAAACTTGAGTAGGGCAAATAATCTTACAGAGATTTAAAGCAAATCAGAAATGCAATGTAAAACTTTTTTGTGTTATAAAAATCTGAGCAGTTTAGGAAAGATGGGAAGGAAACACTTATCAACAAAGCGTAGTAAAGTAAAATAATTTGTTCAAAACAGCAAGGTTGTAGTAATTTAATCACAAGGCTTGACTAGCATTATATCAGATTGTGCAATTAGTGTCACTAATTGCATAACCTGATATAATGCTGGTCAAGCCTTGCGATTAAATTACTACAGCCTTGTTATTAAATTACAAGTGTTCTTCATTATTGTAACTAATAATTCTATACACAGAACTCTTCCATCCAACATTTATCACCTACAAATTCTCCTGCTAAAGTTTTGTGGATATTTCTTTAGCTATTAGCTATAAAAAGTAAAGGTAAAGGTTTTCCTGTCAATCATGTCTGACTCAGGCCACAATGTTCAACTCTGTTTCTTGGCCGAGGGAACCAGTGTTGTCCAAAGACAATTTTCTGGGATCATGTGGCCAGCAGGGCATTACGCCAAAGGTGCACAGAATGCTGTTACCTTCCCACCGAAGTGGTATACATAATATAAGAAGAACATGGTTACATCTCAAACAACAGATTTCTTTCAGTAACAGTTTAGGTCAACCAGAATTCTGTTTTTAAAAGTTGAGCACTAAGTGATGAATGACACCTCTAAGAAAGGCACATGACTCTGAAAGAGATGCTTGGATTTTTCATGCAAAAGTTCTAAGTAAAATCCCTGGTCTGGAGGAGCAGATGAAAAGGTATCTGCCCAAGTGTAAATGAAAATTATAGTCTGAGCAACCAGAAATCTGATTTAATATACAGAATAAATTCTGCAGTTCACAAAATAAATTTATCCACATAAAATCTAAAGGGTCAAAAGCATCACAATAATCTTATTCTGATTCTTAAGCATTTAGCTAGTCAACACAGATCTAATTTCTTACACCAACTTCTTACATTCTATCAAGAGTACACACAAAATTAGGATGATTTTCCAAGCTCTGTCAATGTCAAAGTAATTATTTATTTATGGCATTCATGCCTTTATTTCAGCCACAAAGACTCCCAGAAAGCTTACAAATCAATAAAAACAAGAGACAGCCTCTGACCTCAAGTTTACTATCTAAAAAGAATGGGCTGAAAGAAAGAAAAGAAAGAACGGGGAAGGAAATGGAAAGCAACTAACTCCAGGTCCGGGATCATTTGTGCTTAGCTCTTGTTACAACTATCTAAATTAGCTTTAAAAAGCCAAAGTTGTCAATCTTACAATCAGCTGAAAAAGAAGAAGAGTCAAATATTTCTGGGCTGTCAATTATGCTCCAGAAAAGCTTGCTTCTGAATTCTCCCTGTGCTGCAGTCTGATAGGAAGGGCTGCTAAACAATATTTAGAAGACAAATAGAGAGAACTAATGATTGTTTTGGTCCATTTCTCTGTCTTTACTATGGCTTGAAGGAATGATTCAGAGAAAGATTGCATTAAAATGCTGCAAGAAACACTCGCTAAAAATCTACCTCTCAATAACAAGATGCTTACTATAGCTTCAGGTTCATTTGCCTGAAGAAAATGGTTTTAATCAAAACTAGTTCATATAAGACAAATAACACTGTAACAGCCCAAACAAACCAAGTCAGTTAAATTTAGGTCCTCTTATTTTTGCATCTTTTCAAAATGTATTATAGCAGTGGTGGCTAACTTTTTGGGGCTCCTGTGCCAAAAACTGTGAGCGCTTGCACGGTCGCGCTCATGTGCCAGCACCCAGAAGGCAATGCGCACACACACCCACGAGTGCAATCCCCACCTGCCCATCCACCCCCTCTCACCGCCCCCTTACCTGCACTGCGCCTCACAGCTGATTTTCGGCCATTTGAGGCCTTTTTCAGCCTCCCAGAGGCTTCAGGAAGGCTTCTGCAGGCTTTTCAGGGTGAAAACTAGGCCCATTTCATCACTTCCGCTATTTCTAGAAAAACAGGAAGTGACAAAATGGGCCTAGTTTTTGTCCTGAAAAGCCTGCAGAAGCCTTCCCGAAGCCTCTGGGAGGTTGAAAAAGGCCTCAAACCAGCCAAAAATCAGCTGTGAGGCATGTGCATGCACAGTGAGGTAAGTTGCCTGCAGCTCGCGTGCCAGGACAAATGGCTCTGCATGCCACTTGTGGCACGCTTGCCATAGGTTCGCCATCACGGTATTATAGGATAGAGTCTAGAACGGGGTGTCAAACTGGTGGTCCGTGGACTGGATGCATCACGCGCAGGCCACGCCCACTCCAGCTCCAGAAATGGGAAAACATCACAAAATGTCACACGACAGCAACATGATGCCACAAGTTTGATACCTGTGGTCTAGAAAGTATCCCCTAAATAGATCCCATAACAACAGTGGCCATAATAATGGTAGCCATTTAGCAACCAATTGTTATGCAGGTACTCCTTGACTTACAATCATTCAATTAGTGACCATTCAAAGTTACAACAGCACTGACAAAAGTCATTTATGATTGTTTTTCACATGACTGCTGCAGCATCCCCTTGGTCACATGATCAAAATTCAGATACTTGGCAACTGGCATGTATTTATGACGGTTTCTGCGTCTTCGGGTCATGCGATCTCCTTTTGGAAACTTCTGACAAGGAAAGTCAATGAAAATTCAGAAAATCAGATTCACTTAACAACCGTTTTACTACCTTAACTGGGGCAAAACTCACAACAACTGCCTTGCTTAGCAATGGAAATATTAGGCTCAATTGTGGACGTAAGTTAAGGACAATCTGTGTGTTATTTTCACAGTAACTGAATTATTTAGCCATAATATAACCAGAAAATAATCATGTTGAACAATATGTTCATTTTATTTGCATTCTAAATGTTTTTAAATTATATGCTTTAAATAAACACTCTTTACATTTTTAAATATTAAAGTGTTGTCTTTTTTTTTCTTTCAAGCTTGCATTTCTTTCCATATCAGTAAAAACAGAAGAAATTATAATTGTGCAACAGATCAAAAGTATTTTACTTACGAATTCATAATCACCGTCCAGAGGAACTCTCCAATCTGAGGAACATCTTTCAGATACCTGCCTTCCATAGTTGTTTTGCCAATTCTCTTTTTCCTTTTGCTCAAAATAGTCAAGGAAAGATGGTCTGACAGCCTGCATGGTTTCATCTCTCCCTACAAGTAAAGACATATTTATTGATTCAGAAGAGAAGGTGTTTCATGTATTAATAACCCCTTTTAAGCAAATTTAATATTCAAATATGTCCCTCTTGTGACTAATTGAAAGTAAATATTAAAAATCTGATTCACAAAGAATTTTGCCACTATGTCCTATCGGCCTATCAGTGAACGTGGTAGGCTTCATTTTACTGCTATAATCCTATACTGTGTCCAAACATTTTTGTCTTTTGCACTTCCCCCATAGATGTTGTTTTACTCGTTTCATTTCTCAGAGCTTCTCGGAGAACTATGACACACCATATGATAAATTACTGAGTAAAGTCCAGTCAGGAGCAAATTCATCCAATACTCTATCTTATCCACACTGCAAAAGAATTTCCATCAGAGATGGATTTTTCAAATAGGAAATAAACAGTTGGTGATTCTAGTAATGGAACATATATATTTCCTTGCTTAGAAGAGGGGCAGGAAAGAGTTTCGCAAGCCTAATTTAAAAACAGGAGGAAAACTAGCGATACATTAATTGCATTCATCTCCTAAAATCACTCAGTTTAGAATCTTTAGGTATTAATTTCTACACCTTAAAACCCACATTACATCTATACATTCCACATTACAACTAGGTTATTAACAGATAGGTAGGATCAAGTTCATGTGAAGTATCAGTACCAATTTATAAACCCTTAGTAAGACCACACTTAGAATACTGGATTACTACTGGTCACTATATTATAAAAAAGATGCAGAGACACTTGAAAGAGTGCAGAAAAGAGCAACCAAGATGATTAGGAGTCTAGAAGCTAAAACATGTGAAGAACGGTTGCAGGAATTGGGTTTGTCTAGTCTGGTGAAAAGAAGGACTACATGTGACATGATAGCAATGTTCCAATATTTGAGGGGAGTCAATGTATTTTCCAAAGCATTAGAAGGCAAGACAAGAAGCAATGGATGGAAACTGAACAAAGAGAAGCAACCTAGAACTAAGAGAAAATTCCTAATAGTGAGAACAATTAACCAGTGGAACAGCTTGCCTTCAGAAGTTTTGGATGCTCCATCACTGGAGGCTTTTAAGAAGAGACTGGACAACCAATTTTCTGGAATGATATAGGGTCTCCTGCTTGAGCAGGCGGTGGGACTTCTAAGGTCCCCCCCAACTGTTATTCTGTTATCACAGTAGTACCCTGGGCAGTGATTAACGTGTAGAATTAGGGTGATGAAGATCCTGGATCAAGTCCATTGTTAGCCAGAGAATGGCTGCCTTGGAGCCAATTTCCATCTCCTACAAGACTAATCCATAGTACTGTAACTGTGGGAGGAAACAATGAGAGGAGATCATGCTATATGAAGTGTACAGGTTTTAGAAGAAAGACAGGTTATAAATTTAACAAATAGAAAATGTTGGGTTTGACTTATAAATCATTACACTATTTCAGCAACTGTTTTGCTTGTATTTTAAAGATTTTTAAGACCACATTAATGATGTTATCAGGGAGTTCTGTCTCAATGTCATTTTAAATATTCAGGCATCATTTAGATAATGCAATGTCATTTAGATAACACACTGAGAATTTGTTTTCAATTATCTCCATTTTACACAGAGAAGAATCAAGTGAAACATTCAAGAGTAGGGAAAAATAACACTGTATGTAGTTAGTGTACTTATTTTACAGCGATCATTAGCAATAGCCCACTCTGTCATGGAGGTGGAAGCTTATGGAAATAAATCCCCATTCTGTAACTAGTTCTTCTTTTAAACATATCCTTTTGAGTTACCAACCCAGAGCTAATAAAGGAAAGTATTATTCAGAAGTCTGGGTTTCTCAGCAAAGGCAATGGAATAGCCTTGCTTCTCTTTTTTTACTCTACAACTTGATGGAATGGCTGTAAATTAACTGTGAAAGAGCAAAAGGCAACAGATAGTGGAGAGAATGGAATGTCAAGTTTCTTTTTGCTCCCATGAATATTCAGTTATGAGGTGCACATATATGTGACAACAATCCATGCACTGACCAAAACATAAAGCACTCTTAGAAACATTCAACAGATTTATCCAACTATTATTTAACTAATAAAAAGGATAAAATGTTTTAATAAAAGCTTTTATTTCGCAGTTAAATTACCCTTCGATGAACTTGGAGAAAGGTCCACATGATGCAGCCCACCCTTATAATCCACTCCTCTTTCCAAAAATGCAAAATTGTTGCACATTTATGATCGGTAAACCTTGATGTCCACCATGTCAATGCAATT
The DNA here is from genome assembly GCF_049901715.1 of Pseudonaja textilis. Classification (NCBI taxonomy): domain Eukaryota; kingdom Metazoa; phylum Chordata; class Lepidosauria; order Squamata; family Elapidae; genus Pseudonaja; species Pseudonaja textilis. The sequence goes on along the minus strand of NC_141992.1, from coordinate 24,788,317 downwards.
TCTGTTTTATAGTTATCTAGAAGCTGCATAATAAATTCCAACTGAAGCATTTAGTCTGCAATTTTATATGCGCTTATATGTTATGACTGTGGTTGGGCTTCCCAATTAACATACATAAGATTGTTCTAAAATTACTGTACCAGTTTCAATGCACAATATTCCAGATATACTAAAACCCTTATGTAATAAGGCAGACTAAAAACATAATTTCTGCAGCATAAATGGCAAAAAATGCATGGCAGTTTAGAATGTGTGCCAACTGTGAAGTTGGAACAACAACAAAAAAGAATTACAATCTTCCCAATATATTTTCTATATAAGTTTCTATAAAACTCAGAAAAAGCTTTTCTACAGCACAACTCTCAAAACCATTATTTAATAGCAAATTGTAACACAGTGTAAAAAGTTCATCTTGGTCCAAGACAGATACAAAGGATTGCTGACATTTGCAGTGCCAAATTTGCGCTGCCTGCTCAGAAATACAAATTTTGGTTGATTGATTTTCCCTTAATGGAAATTCCACATCAGCATAACCACTAAAGAAGTATTACTCCAAGTTCTTATTAATTTCTGGAAGATTATCTTATGTAAGACCTTACCAAACAACATTAATGATCATAGAGGAATCTATGACAGATAGTATCTGTCTTCAGTGATATTTTAGGCACAGTATTTTCACATGAAAATCATGTCCTATTGCAAGGCCAACTATAATTCCCAATTGTTAATATTCAATGTTCTTGCACATTTTTTTAAAAAATGTGCTCTGCTAAGAAGCTGGCCTATGTAACTCTAGAAGTATATTGCCTAGTATGCTGGTCTGAATAAAGCAAACTGATACGCCCTACAAAACAATGGAATCCATGTAAAATGTCAAATACAAGTATCTGCAAAATGAATCATAAAAAGACATAAAACCATCAATACTCCCAGCTTGTTTACCAAGATGATTCATATATAAATGTGATATTGTTTTGAAGAGTGATGGATTCCTGCATGAAAATTGCCACCTACACACATTTCTGAGTTTGCTCTGAAAGATCAAATCAATGTGTCCAAATTGTTAAAGAAAAATAACTTACTTTTGAAATCTTGCAGTGTTTCACATACTATAATGTATATCTTTTGAACATTTTTATTAGAATCCTTAACCTAGTAATACAACGTGTGGTTAGTCATAGGGATTATCACAGGCAGTCCAGAACTTGCATACCAAAAAGATCTGAGTCCTGGAATACAAAACACGCTTTAAGCTAGGGGGTGTGGAACTATGGCCCATTTTAGGACTTGGAAACTTCAACTTCCAGAATTCCTGAGCTAGCCATGCTGGCTCAGGAATTCTGGGAGTTGAAGTCCACAAGTCATAAAACATGGCCATAGTTCCACACCTTTAAGCCAATACAAGGTTCACTTACAAACCCATTTTTCCCATACACACTGTTGGGAATGATAGTAACCTAACAGTTGGGTTGGCAATATATAAACCAGGATAATAATTTAATACTGTATCTTTAAGAGAATGCTGTAAGTGTGATTGGCTGAGGTTCCTCCAATGGCCATAAGATGGAGCCAGAAACCTGTTTTTTTCTCCTTGCATTTCCTGTATTGCCATTTTGCCTGATTGTCATTCTGCTCAGATTGCTGTGAGTCTTGCAACTGTTAGCAAACTCTGTTTACTGAACTCTGTTTATGATACTTGACTTCGTTTTTGGATTATCCCTGGACTGATACTAACTGCTTTAACAGTGTATGATTTGGACTGTTTATTAGACTTTGTTTACCCGTTTACTGGAAGTAAAACCTACATTTTACTATTCAGTGTTTCTGTATGCTGGTTGTGTGTTATTCAACATCACTCTCACTACATTTCCCTGAGTGCACTCATTCTCCTAACAGGAAATACCTCAACACTGGTTATGGGCCCAGACTCAGATAACAGAGTTAGTGTGAATACACAGTACCGTATACAGACAGCTGTTTAATTGTGGGTTACTGTCCTGATGGCAGTAACAGATGGCACAAGACCCGTCAACAAGTCTATCACTGATAACCCGGTTGGATGGAACAATCTATGTTTTCGTCTATGAAGTGCAGTCTACTTCTGCGAAGGGAAGGGTTATGGGCTGCAGTTCAGGATCCACTGGATGTAAATGCTTGGGATCCAAATAAGGAGGACAATGCCAAAAAGTTAGCTGACTTTAACAACGAACAAGCTCTTTGTATAACTGGACTAACACTGAGTGACCAGCAGCTAGTCTATATTTGTGGAGAGGAGTCTGCTGCTAGGTGTTGGGAGAATTTGAAGAGACACTGTAGGTGCACACATACAACTTACACGTAAACTGTTTAGAGCACATCTTCTGAAAGGTGGAGATATGTGGTTCCTCCAACAGCCATAAGATGGAGCCAGAAATCTGTTTTTTTCTCCTTGCATTTCCTATATTGCCATTTTGCCTGATCCGTCGTTCTGCTCAGATTGCTGTGAGTCTTGCAACTGTTAGCAAACTCCGTTTACTGAACTCTGTTTATGATACTTGACTTCGTTTTTGGATTATCCCTGGACTGATACTAACTGCTTTAACCGTGTATGATTTGGACTGTTTGTTGGACTTTGTTTACCCGTTTACTGGAAGTAAAACCTACCTTTTACTATTCAGTGTATCTGTATGCTGGTTGTGTGTTATTCAACATCACTCTCACTACATTTCCCTGAGTGCACTCATTCTCCTAACGGGGAATACCTCAACACATACTTTCAAAACACAAGTGCAAATATGGTTTGAGAAGTTTATTTAAGAACCTTAGTTCAAGATGGACTTGGCTATCCAAAATATTGACACCATGGAGAAAATCTTCTGGCAAGTGAGAGCTCAATGACTGGTTATACCCATCACTTGCAGCCACTCTTGGTCATCTCCCATATGTTATAAAGCCATAATTTCAAATATTTTAATAAATCAATTTTTATTATTTGTAATCCTATATGTGTGTTGACAAAAACAGAATGAAAAAAAAACCTTTATAAGGATAATATTCTACTCATAGCATAGACAAATGACAAAGTGAACTGCCCTAAAGAAATGGTCAATAATTAATATTTCAAGGTATGCAAGGGATTCCGTGCATACAGTCTAAAATATTAATATAAATCTTTAAAATGCCAATAGCAATTTAACTGGCATTCCTAGAAATATTCAAGTATATAAGTAAACTATAGATTTCTGAATTATTAAAAACAAGAACTTTTTCCTTACTGCAATTTTCTCTTTGAAACTCATTTTACACAATGATATGATAAAGTATCATAAAAGTACAGATGCAAAAAAATTTTTTGAATGTCTAACTCAGAAATATAGATCACCATAAGTCTTACGTTTAGTAGTGAGAGACATGTGCTATTTTATTAGATCATAGTAACAGAGGGATAGCAAAAGTAATAGTCAATGGCTAAGATTCTATAGAATGAAGAAAACAAAGAGATACTATAGAAAAAAACAGAAGTTGCAGTGGGAAAAAGGGGGGATTAGGGGATGAAGTATCTGCAGGTCCCAGAGTGTGTTTCAATGGTTAGATAGTCTAGACATTAGTATCTGAATACAGATGTTTTTAAACATTCATATATTTTTTAATCTAGGGGTTTGTTTTTAATCTAGAGAAACCTTATGGTCACTCCTGAAGATGACCTCCAATGGGACTTGGAGTACCACTGTGCTAATCCTGTTAGACTGAATCTCAATAGTACACAGCTCCAATAAATACTCTTCTGAACCACCTGTGACTGTTGGGATTGAAGGAAACAGTTTGATAGCAATTCTGCTCTTCCCTAAGCAGTGTTGAAAGTGAAGGAGGAAGAAAGTTCATGGCTCTAATTAGCCCAAGGCATGGCTTATCCTTATCTTATTAACATGACATTTATGAAAGCTCTGGCAAAAATCATCTGTTGGTCAATGTTAAGATTATCATCACTATGCTGATGATAACTAAATCTCTACCCTGGACTAAAAGAGAAATTAAATCGATGTCCTGACCCAGAATCTGGAGACCGTCAGGGACTTGATGGATTGAAAGAGGCTCAAATTGGATTCCTTGCAAGACAAAGTGGCTGTTTGTCCAGAAATCTTCTGATGTCTGAGAAACTCCAAATTTGGCTCTGCATGTGGTTGTTTTTTTCCCTAAAGGAGCAGTTCCCTGATCTAAGACTTCAGCAGAACATCTGTTTTGTTTAAATGTTGCTTGTTTGCTTTTGATGTAAAAAGTATGAAGCCAGCCATTGTGTTCATAATTACTGGTTATTCAGTAAACCTTAGTTAAACAAATTTTGTGTAGTGTATAAGCCAGGTCTATAATTAAAATAGAAAGACGTGCTCAGTACAAAGTAACCAGCTATTTATCCCTACTTTTTATGTACTCAATAAAAACAAGTTTGTGATAAAGTGCTAAATGGTAGATATTAGATCTCAACCTGTGTAATATCAATAATGTTGTAAGATTTCAGTATATTTAAGCTTTACAACTAAGAGATTTTTAAAAATGCATAAAAAGCCATTCTGGAGCAGCAAAAACTTATCTGCAACCATAATAAAGCCATCTCTTATGAAAGTTATTTTCCAAACAGGAAACCAGGCATAAGATATAACAGAAAAAAACTGCCTGTTATTAAAGCTCCTTCAGCTCCCTTAAAAATATGTGATCAATCATGCTTTGTCTACACATTTAAAGGATGCTGTTCTGAGGCTCCTATAATTATACTATTTCAGATCTCCAATTTTACTGAGAAAATAGAGCCATTGCTCTGCATGGAAAATTACCAAGTGAAAAGTTTATTGAATGAAGCAGATGAGCTTTACTTTTCTAATATGTGAGAATGACCTTGGGAGACAAAAAGAAGAGCTGCATTTTGCTGCTCTCCCCTGGGTTGGGGCAAATTCTGTCCCAGTTGCTGTATTAGTTTTATGATCACATTCTGTAAAAAATTACTTACTTATACATCCATGTGTTGCTGGTGGTGTAATAACGTTGCAGCTAGATGCTTGGAAGGTAGAAGTGTCCCCTGAGGACTGCAGACCATTACAAAAACTCCAATCAAAATTTTGTGCCTCTTCTTAAGAAAAAAATAAGAGTCTGAAAAGACTGAGGTGAGCCCTTTGAGATAATCCAGACAGGAAGCAGAATTATGAGTCCCAACTCTATCTTTGTAGTAAGATTATGTTAACAGAATTTTGAAGGATGGGAAACATTTCTCCCTACCTCTTTCTACTCTCTGGAAAATAGGCATTAGCTTACCTGAACACAGTTTCTCAGCATGCCTTGGGATAATCCACACGTATGAGTTGAATCTGCCTTTCTGCCCAGAGACTGAGTCATCAATCTTTGCCATACCTCTTCCTGTCGGGGCAGGAAGCCCCCTAGCCCCAGTCAAGACGAAGGTGAAGCCATTTGATGATATACCTGTGGCATTGGTTCTGCCTTCCATCTGGACACTGGACCAGATGGTTGCCAGGGTGGGAGTGGATTATCCCAAGGCATGCTGAGAAACTGCATTCAGGAAAGCCAACGCCTATTCTCCAGCATGCCTTTGGGATAATCCACACATATGGGACATCTGTGGCAGATGTCCCTATGGGCGGGAAGCAGTCTGGTCCTGTGCACTCCCATCTGTATGCACTCATTGTAGCACACTTCTTCTGAAGGCCGCCTTAGCTGAGGCATATGTGTCCAGTCAGTAGTGCTTTATGAATGGAGACGGAGAGGACCATGTAGCCGCCCTGCAGATGTCCTCAAGTGAGGCCTGCGTCGCCCAGGCAGCTGTGGTAGCTGTGCTTCTGGTCGAGTGAGCTGTTACCTGTCTGGGTGTTGGAAGAGCCTGGGTCTCATATGCCTTGGCTATGCAAGCCCTAATCCAGTGGCCTATAGTTGAAGAGAAGACTTTAGTGCCCACTGAAGATGGCTGAAATGAGACGAACAGGGCCTTGGTTTTACGATATGTTGATGTATGTTTGATGTACCTGCAAAGAGCCCTCTGAACATCCAATTTGTGCCATCTGTGCTCTTTGTTGTGTGAAGGAGCAGGGCAAAAGTTGGGAAGAACGACTTCCTGAGCCCTGTGGTAACGAGAATTTACCTTCGGGAGGAAGGAGGGATCGAGGCACAGGACAGCCCTGTCCTGAAATGTACAGAGGTCTTCCCTGATGGAAAGAGCTGCCAATTCTGATATGCACCAGGCCGATGTGATGGCCACTAAGAAGGCGAATTTAAACATTAAGAACCGCAGGCTTACAGATTGAAGAGGTTCAAACAGGTCCTGAGTAAGGGCTTGTAATACTGTAGACAGGTTCCAAGAAGGATATCTGTGGACAGTTGGAGACTTAAGATTGATAGCTCTTTTGGGGAAAGAGTGGGCGACTGGATGATGAGCTAAGGAATTGCTCCCGTAGTACAACACAGTGGATAGGACTGCTACCTGCCTGCGTAGCATACTAGGAGAGAACCCTTTGTTGAGTCCTGTTTGTAAAAACTCCAGGATCTGTGACACTGAGGCCCCAGTTGGGTCTGTGCCCTTCTTGGTGCACCATTGATGGAATGCTTTCCAGGTAGTGTTGTATATTCTGTTTGTAGAAGGCCTCCTGGAGGCTTGTATTGTTTTGATGACATTTCTGGAAAACTTATTCCTCCTCAGGATACTCCTTTCAAGTGCCAGGCGGTCAATTGGAGCCACTGTGGCTCCGGGTGTTCCAAGACTCCCTGGCTGACAGATATCCTGCTCTGAGGGATTCTCCAAGGGCGGGACACTGACGGGCTCACTAGATCTGCATAACACGACTGTCTGGGCCAGTGGGGAGTGATGAGGATGATTTCTGCCTATTCTAGAAGTACTTTCCTTATCACCCCCGGTATGAGGGGAAGAGGAAGGAAGGCGTAAAGGAGACCCTTGGGCCAGTGACTGCAAAGGGCATTTACCCCTTCTGAGCCCGGCGATGGGAATCTGGAGTAGAATCAGGGAAGTTGGGTATTCATTGGAGTGGCAAAGAGGTTGAGTACTGGCTTCCCAAATCTCTGAGCTATGCCCTGTAACAGATCTGGATGGAGTTACCACCCAGAGTTGTCCACCCAGGTCCTGCTTAGGTAATCTGTCTGGACATTTGCTATCCCCAAGATATGGTCTGCCTTGATTGACAATCTCCACCCAGGTTCCCAGTCACTTCATTTTAGACATGAGGGATCTGGAGTGGGTCCCTCCCTGGCGATTGATGTGTGCTTTGGCTGCCACCTTGTCCATTAGGATCAGTACGTGTTGGCTGGTTACTGTGCTTTGGAAGTGTTTGAAAGCTAAGTGAATGGCTCTCAGTTCTAACCAGTTTATGTTGTGTTGAAGGTCCACTGTGGACCACTGACCCTGCGCGAGCTGGGACTGTAGATGGGCCCCCCATCCCAACAGACTTGCATCTGAAGTGACTGTGATGCAATTGGGTTCTTTGAATAGGGACCCCCTGGTGATTGCTGGGGAAACCCACCACCTGAGGGATCTAAGGACATCTGACTGGAGTCAGACCCTGACGTTGGAGGTGCTGTTGCCTGTCCTCTGAAATGGTAGGAGGAACCATTGGAGAGGTCTGGGGTGCAATCGGGACTATGGTACTATGGCTATACATGAGATTAATTTTCCCAGAAGCTGGGAAAGCACTGCCAAGGGAGCTGCTTGCTCCACTGTGACCTGTGCAATCAAGGATTTGAAACTGTCCTGATGCTCCTGCAATAAATATACTTTGCATAGATTTGTGTCTATCACCGTGCCCAGATGAAGGAGGCGGGTGGAAGGTATCAGCTGGCTTTTCTGGAAATTGATTGAAAATCCGTGGTCTTGTAGAACCTGGGTTGTGTAAGTCAGGTCTGATTTGGCTTGTTGGCTGGAGCTGGACTGGATTAGGATGTCATCCAGATAGCACTGGACGCACACCGGAATTGTTCTGAGGTGCGCGGCCAGTGCTGCCAGAACTTTTGTGAAGGTTCTGGGGGCCGATGACAGTCCGAAAGGCAGGGCCTTGTATTGATAATGGTACCCTGCATAATAGAACCTGAGAAACCTCCGATGGGAGGGATAGATGGGGATGTGGAGGTAGCCTCTGTCAGATTGATGGACATTAGTAGATCGCTTCCCCCCACACTCTCCAAGATGGACTGCAGAGATTGCACCTTGAATCTCTTGTATTCTAAATGAGCAATGAGATCTTTGAGATCCAGGATCGCTCTCCATCACCACCACCCCTGAGGACTTGGGAAGTACAAATAGAATGGAGTAAAACCTGTACCCCCTCTGGTACCGGCTCGATGGCCTGGATGTCCAGCAAATGCTGGACTGCCGTGTCCATGAGCTTTCTCCTTACGTGATTCTTGGAGGTTGGATCGCTTTGCACTCATGGGTTCCATGCTGCCTTGGTCAGGCATGCTGCTAATGCCCAGATTGCAGGGAGGAGAGCTCTCTCAATCCTCCAATCGTGCTGCTCCAAGGGAAATTCCAGGCCTGGAAGCCTTCCCTGGGTTGTGGCAGTGCAATGGCAGCCCTACCAGTCTCCTGGATAGCCTGAAAAACTCGCCATGTGGCCAAAATGGTCACCGCCTGCCCCAAAAATCAGCTGAAGACCTTGAAAACTAAAGCTGCTGCTCTGGAGCTATCCAATTAAGCCTGGGAGCTCCAGGATGCACTGGGGGCAATTGCAGCTTCAGCGGCCCTGGGGAGGGCTGTGAAAAATGGAGCAGGCAGAAGTTCCAATTGCTGACTATTTACGATGATTTGGATACTTTGAGGGAGTTTTTGCAAACCTTTGGGAGAATCCACATTTTAAACTGCTGCATTCTGCTGAAATTGTTGGAGCCAACCTTTGCCACATCTCTATAGGGCCAAGACTGAGTCGTGACTGGAACTAGGGGGCTTCCTGCCCCAACAGGAAGAAGTGTGGCAAAGATTGATGACTCAGACTCTGGGCAGAAAGGCAGATTCAACCCATATGTGTGGATTATCCCAAAGGCATGCTGGAGAACTAGAGAGAGTCTCTTCTGAGAGACTTCCCACACCTCCTTCGCATCTTCTGTGGACTGCAACTCTTCCTCCTGTCTCCTAACGTCATTCCCACATATCCAAAATAGCAGCTATAAGTTTATGTACAGTGAAAACTGAAGGTCATCATTTTATGTATGGGAGCGATGCATCGTCTGATACTATAGAACCATTAGCTTATGAAAGGGTTCTTGAAAAAGAATCTTTGTGCAATTCAGGAATTGCACACAAAAATAAAAAATAAACCATTTCTGTCTCTAAGCTCAACAATAAAAACAGTACTTTGAAATTTGCACATTTGCTGCTTTTGTGATGTTACAATCTCTCCAGTCTGAATGTCCACTGTAAGCACAGGATGTTGATATAAAAACATGAAAATTAAAAAGATCACTGTGAACTACATACTTAGTACAGAGAAAATCAGAGTAAGATGGCAAAATTCCACACATAGAAAGGAATCTAAATTGGAGTTCAGGGAAAAGCTGGATCAAAATGCCACATTTTTTTTGAGATGTTCAATCCTATAGATTTAAAACACCCCAAGAGTAGTTTTAACACCCAGATTGTAGTTACCCGCATTGAAAGAATGGGATGCTCCCCTAATTTTTTCCTGGTGCATATTAGTAATATGAGGCAATGGTAAACATTAAAAATGAAACTAAAGAACATCCTAATTCATGGCAATAAAAATTATATTATTTTTTCAAAACATAATACTTATTGGGAGGAAGCAAATATTTTAATTCACTCAGAGAAGTAAAAAGCATTGAAATGCCTTGTTGCCAAAACCAATAAATATGAAATAATGTTATTCAAATCCCGACCTTGAAAAGAAAAGTACTAGCAAATATTCCATCTCTTGGTCCAAGTAATAGCTAAAAAATAATGCCAATGAACATTTTTTTGGTTTAGATCTGTTTTACTTCTCAACATTCTCTATTTTAAATGTTTTTATATCTATTCATCAAAATAGATTTAAGGATGGCATAATCATGGAGGACATAGGCTTACAGGAACCAATTAGAACCAAACACAAAATGCCAGACAAGGATAGAAAATATTTCTGATGAATAAAATTTTCACTGAAAATATATCTAAGAAGAAAAAAACCATTGTAAGGCCCAACCGATAAAAAATGGCATGTATCACTTTTATCTCATACCTATTTTATGAAGAAATGGGTTATAATTTGTTGCTACTATTTAATAGCAGGCATGAAATATGAGCCACTCTAGGATATTAATGATCCCAATTCAACTGCATTTAAAACACCATTTAGTTATAGTGATCATTAAACCCTTTCCCATGAAGAATCCTATACAAGGCTGATAAATTTTTACAGCTAAATGAATTAATGAAATGTGAAAGAAAAATTATTACTGCAGAAGTGATAAGCAGAAAAAGAGAGCTCTAGAAATAAATGTATGTGGAGCACTCCATGTATTGAATTTGGCACAAGTCAACTTGCAAAAAAAATGGCATTCTTCCCTAAATTTCAGGGCCACAGAGACAACTGCAAGGTCAGCTTGATATTGGTTTTCAAGAGATAGGAAACAGTAATAGTAAACATTCTTTACATACTGTGTTCAACAGTGTTTCTCAACTGTAGCAACTTTAAGATAAGTAGACTTCAACTTCCAGAATTCCCCAGCCAGCCAATTTTGGGAATTGAAATCCACTCATCTTAAAGTTGCTAAGGCTGAGAAATACTAGTAAACCAGGTTCCAGTTTTAATTCATATCATTGGTGGATGTGTCCTTTTTAACTCATTCTCCTGAAAACTGCTCCTTGTGCGTATTTGTCTCCACACATTCACACATCTCTTTGCACATCTATGCCACAAGCTTCTTTCTTTTTGTTATTTTATTTCTCAGTTTATGAATCTTTTCACATTCTATTAGTTGCGGGGTTTCGCTTGCTTCACTTGCCAGTATCTCTTAAAGAAGCAGTAACAGCTATGAAATATGTATTTGAGAGATGTCAACAAAGTGCAACCTTGTCCACCCACCCATCCCCATTCATCAACTCATTAAAAGCATATTTTCCTGGACCTGCATCTAAAGGGTGAGCCCAGGAAAAGGTGCAGGTAAAGAAGCCCAGACACATGTACCCAGACCCTCACTGAAGCATCTTTGCTGCTTTGCAGCTAAATAACTATATATCCCTAGATTTACCATGACAGAAAACTCAGAATTTTTTTTCCTGATGATTGTAATACTAACACAGACATTTCTGTTAGTCTCTCATTTATACATTGTCTATGTCAGGAGTCCCCAACCCCCAGTATGTGGACTGGCACTGGTCCATGGCATGCCAGAAACTGGGCTGCCCAAACAAGTGAAGCCTCGTCCATGGGATGCAGGCAGCACATGAAACCACACCTCCTCCAATCCACGGAAAAAAAATCTCTCCCTGGTACCCAAAAGGTTGGGGGTCATTGGTATATGTGGTGGAATTTAGTCTGGATTCCAGGAGGGAGTGTCTGCATTCCAGAAGAGGAAGAGTCAGCTAGATATTTAGTTGAAGATAGAGCTTCAAGACAGCTCCTCTCTAAAAGTTCTTAATATATTTTTAATGATGCAAATAGTTTGCTTTAGTTTGGCAAGATTTCTGTCTATAAGGCGAAAAACAATCAAGGAAACTGCTTAGAAGTAATTTTGTGCGTCTTTCTTGGGTTTTGAAGCCTGACAATATAAATAAATATTAGGGACATACTGTATATGTGTACCAAATAATCTTAGGCAATCGTTAGAATAATTCAGTATAATTGTTTTTAACACTGTTCATAACACCAAGGAAAAAAGAAGTTCTGAATCAACTTTCTACTAATCTATCATTTGAAGCTATGTTGGAGCTCCCCCTTCTGATTAACTGCTCTCAGTGCTGTATCTTTTAGTTGATGCTTCACTGCATCACTTTTTCTGCAAAAGTCAGATAATATTATGACAAAATTACACTAAAGTTCACATCTCAGTACAATCCCTATTAATTTAAAGTAGGAAGTTTTCATACAGACTGCACATATCGTATTTAGAAGTAAAAGTCCTACAGGCCAAGAAAAACAATTAAATCAAGAGCCTCCTCTTTTGTCTAAATCAGTTGTACTTTTTGTCACTGAAATAACACACATCCAAAAAGAAACCCTGGACTTAAGGGAAAAAAATCTTCCTATAGCAGAAAAGACAAAATATTCCATCTTAAATTCCTTTCTTATAAGTACTTGAAAATAAATGTTTAATAAGGCCTTTATTGAGAACATATGCTTTGTTCTCAACCTGGACGAAGTAATCAGCATAGTCTAAGCAAGCATTTTATATCCATGTCCACCTGTGGTATAAGCATTTGTAAATGTTCTATCTATATGGTAACCATCGCTAATATCTGTGCTACTCACACCAGCTTTTCCTTATTTAAAGCTTAAATTTTGTATTAAGATCAATGGCAGATTCAGATAGCTGAATATTATTTTTTGTTTTTGCTTTCTATTAAGCTTTACAACTTATTATGCATTCTGACCATCTATCTTAATGACAATCTTAGTAATATAATATCAGTAACATTCATACCCAACTGGATGCCTTAGTTACAAACAGATAAACATTTAACAAGGAAACACAGTACCATTATAACTCTAAAGCCAAAAATTCTGCAAATAGAAGGGCATGGAGTAAAAATACAACTAAGACAACTACAGAACTGAGAAAATGCAAGAGGAAACAAAAAGGAAGATAAAGAACAGTCATCAAAAGAGACAAATCAGCTAGAACTAATGAAAGTAAAAGCTCCAGAACTATGAAAATAGAACCCAGATGACGTTGTAAATGCAGTTGTTTTACCAGTTTCTGGTGAACATGATGGGCACCCAGACTTTGAGTGGCTCGAGAAATGATCCCTGAACAACTCAAGAGCTTGGGCTTTTCCTTATTTAAATCAGATTAAATACAGAGATATGGTGATTACAAATGCTGGTTGTGCAACATAGGTGGATTAATACTTCAAAGAATTAATGCCAAGTAGAATAACCTGAGTAGAAGATTAATAATCCAGCTGCCAGTCTCTGGTATCACCTTGGCTCTACATGGGCCAAAAATCAGGTCATGAATTCATGAAACATGCAACAAAATCAACAGATGGTAGACAATCCAAAATACATGTACGATATTCAATGAGATATAACAGCACCTAGTATAGAGTTCAAAGCAGAACTCATGATCACTATTAGTTTTGCAAGTTGGGATATGAGTAAGTCAAGAAACACACTATGTCCATTTGACCCTATTATGCATGGTTAATTTAATCAATATTTTCTCAACCTGATTTCCTAAGTTTATTGATCTATAATTTAACCATGCAGAATTGGCTGAGAGAACAAACAGCAAACTAAAATACGATGTGCTAAATTGTGGTTGCTTTGTCTCTTAATAATCACAACTATTATTTTCCCTTATTCTTGTTTAGAATTGTGCCTTATTGAGAACTGCTAGGACCATTTTTATGCTGTCAATCATTGCATTCTCCAGAGGAAACTCTCCCAGTAAGGATTGATTCCCAATAGGCCCCTTTTCAAGGGATGACTTGTTCTTCAAATGCCTATGTCTCCTCAAGCTTGAACTCACAAGATGCTTGGGTTTCTTCAGCTTTGGACATATTTTTCGGACTTAGCTCTGATTATTTAGCCTCTTGTACTTCTAAACAACGAATGGCCCTCAGAATTTCATGATTTTATCTCCAGCATTCCAAACTTCTATGGCAAACTGGCCAAATTTCAGAAATATTTTTTCTTTTCTTCAAAAGAAATGGAAATGCAAGTGGAGAGAAAGCCTCTACTATTTTGATCCTAACATACACACTAAATGTTTTTTTTTAAAGGCTGAAATCTTATCACCACTTGGTAGCAGAGAATGGGGGCAATCAGAAACTTATGATAAAAATTGATACTACAGGCCTCCTGCTTTCTTTCTCACAACTAAAAAACATTTAAAAGCATAGCAAACTGAAAAAATGTTTAGCCCTGACCCCTCTGGGGATGTTATCATGTTATCCAGATGTTATTTTTCTAGTGCTAGAAATATTTTTTGGAATATGAACAATATAATGAAAGTAAAATATTACTTTGAATTTTCATTTATACAATGGTATTAACAAAATTTCAAGTATGTTAAACAAAAACCAGCAGATACAACTACACACTTTACAAATTACTAAATGATTTTTTAAACTTTATTTTCATAGTAATAAAACCCTCTACAGAGATTCCAATCATTGAGTAAGATAAACATGGGCCTGTCTGTCATTATAAAAACCATTTAGGTCAAAATAACAAAATTCTAAAATTTTCCCATGGAAAGACAATTAGAAGAATCCAAACTATGTGGGGGAGGGGGAAGCCCACAGGAAGTTAGAACAGCAACTAACTGCATTATCCAATTAGTTTTTCTTATTTGAAATCGCAAATATACAAAGCAGGCCATCACCTCAAAAGCCACACAAAGTCTTGCCCCTCCCCAGGCCAGTTAGGATAGGATATAGGATAGTGGCAGAACCCTTTCAGTTCCATCATACCTCAAATTCATATAATGGCAGCAATGACAACTACAAGCTGATGCTTTTCCAACCAGGTTGCCAGAAGACACTTAATATCCCAGAAACATCTCTGTTTCAAATATAGTCCTCTCGCTAGCACTTTTGAGATGGGTGATATTTGAAAAATATAACCTGATCACCCAAAAGGGTCCTTTGAGGCCATTTGCTATGCTAGTATTAAACTGAGAAAAAGAATGTTTTACTGTAATGATAACATTGTTTATACAATGCCTGCTTATGTATAAACCCATCTGTAGATAAGCCGACCCTCAGTTTTTTAATCAAAATGTATCACAAATGTGCCACTAAGCTGACCTGCATTTTTCATAGCACTTTAGTTAAAAATTCAGGGATCAGTTATCCACATACATCTATGGAAAATACAGGTACTTATAAACAGTGTCACTATATGTATCGTATATAAACCTAACCAGACATTTTGGGTGAATTTTGGCATTAAAAATTCTAAATTTATTCACAAATATATACAGCAAATGATTTGGTTCAACAGCTAGCACCATATTTACTGTACACTGTTGCTACATAACAAGTTAATTCATAAAGTCTTCTTCAGACCAATTACATTTGTGCATCCAAGTGGGACAACCAATGGCTATAGTACCTCCTTCTAAAACAAGAAAGTTCTTACCTCGTAGAAACAACCAAATTTACATGAATTATCACCTTTATTGGAAATACATTTTTAATATTTTTTTTTACTATATTGAATTCCTGAGCATCATTTTTCCCGATTTCGCTGAATAATGATTTTAAAAAGCACTTACTTTTCATGGTCCCCTCATCTTCCTCATCTTCTGCATTTATGACCATTGTTCCTAACTGTGATGCTAAAGTGTCATTGTATTCTATCATGGTATTGGCACCTTCACTCATTCCACAAGCAGCTCTGATTGTACCCATCTCTTGTCCCCTTGCTCGAACCATGGTCCTAGAATCAATTTCATCTTCTTCCTTCATTGAGAGAGAAAAAATACTTCTAACGTAAGTAAGGTAACTCCAATCGTCTAGAATCATTCAAAACATCATGGTTCTTCAATTGCCACTGAAACATTCATTACGACTATTTTTGCCACAGTTGTTAAGTGAATCACTGCCGCTGATAAGTTACTAACCCAGCTGTTAGGTGAATCTGGCTCCCCCACTGATTTTGCTTGTCAGAAGGTTGGAAAAACTGATCCCATGATCCAAAAGCACAGCAACGGTCCAAGATATGAACTAGTTGCCAATCTTCTGAATTTTGATCACATGATCATGGGAGCAATACAAGGATTGTAACTGTGAAAAATGGTCATAAGTCACTTTTTTCACTGCTGTTGTAACTGGAAGGAAAGACAAGAGAATGACCACCAGAAACGTGGTTGAAATTACAGTGGCAATGGGTACACTATTGGAAGACCTGAAGGACCATGGCTGGGAACACATCATCTTGGAGGAAATTGATCTATGTCAGTGGTCACCAACCAGTGAGCCGGGGACCACTAGTGGTCCACAATAAAATTTTGGTGGTCCTCAGAGAAAAGTCACTCCCAAAGGAATTAATGTAGAGTGTGAAGGGTGTGTGTGTTTATTTTCCTGGTCATGATGTGCACTGAAGATGGTGTGTGACTTCATTGTATGAAGTACAATGACAATAAAGTAAACTAACTAACTAATACAGGCTGCATGGGAACACAAGGCTGTACCGCCCACAAAGCCCGTGGGAACACAAGGCTTGCATTGCGCATAACTCGAGATAGTGAGGGGAAGAGGAAAGGGAAGAGAGGGGGAACTTGCCCGCTCGCCCCACGCACTTGGCCTGGTCACCAGGCTGCTTCTTTCCACTTCTTTCTTCTTCTGCTTTTGGCTGCACGCAAGGAAAGCAGCAAAAGTCTTTCTTTCTCTCTCCCAAACTCTGTCAGAAATGAGTCTTTGGGACCCTGCAAGGCATCCTGCTCCAAAAGGCTGCACCATTCTGGCAGAGGTTGGGGGAGCAAAAGAAGGATTTCTGCTGCTTCTGCTGCTTTCCTTGCATGAAGCCAAAACTCCCTCTCTCTCTCTTTTCCTTTGAGAACAGAGCTGGAGACGGTATCCTGTGATCCCAAATAAAGAATGATTGATTGGTAGGAAAACGGGGTGGGGAATTTTCCTGCAGACTTTTTTGGGGATTTTCCCAGGGTCTCTGGTCTGTAGGATTTAAAATTATGAGTGTGGTGGTGCCTGAGGTCCAAAAGGTTGGCGACCCCTGATCTATGTGATCACTGATGCTAATTTGATGGCACACAATTCTATCATTAAACATCAAAAATGCAAGGCAAGGGAGCTAGAGATATTAAGAAACTTAAATCATGTCTAATGAACAGCAGAGAAACATTTTAACAGAGCAACCATGTTCTTTCTCAACTGGCTTCAATATATCAAAATGACCCACAGGCAATAAATTAGGATGGCTAAAACAAAAAGGAGCAGCAAACTTATGAGAGGCAGTAAATGCTACCTTTTGAAGTAGTTTCCACCTTCTTTATTAGAGAAATTAACAAAGATCAATAAAATGACTTCCATATTTAGAAAAATAAAATACGAGAAAAAAGCAAACTTAGTTGAGAAGATGAAATACTTCTGAAGTAGATAATATCATTGATAGATCGCTCACAGTCCAAAACAGGTGTCAAAAACCTTGCCTTCCTAAGTGCGATAATTGTCCATCCACTATAGTTTATTCGTTTGTTTAATAGATTATACCCATCTTTCCTTTGGGAGCTCACAGCATCATTCACGCGCTCCTTCTTCAGGTGCCTTATGCGAATGAGCCTTGGCTTTCTGAAGTTTCACGGAACCTGCCAATATCTCATCTTTCCCAATACACAAAAGGCCTTAGAGGGGTCAAGCGATCACCTACTATTCACAAAGAAATGATCCTATTATTTCTCTTCATAGGATAGGAAGGAAAGAGGGTGAGGGCCAGAACATTGGGAAAGACTGCAGTAAGTTCATCTTACAGTCGGTTGATGCTTCACCTTCAAAGAGGTGATTTTTTTTTTTAAAGGAAAAGTTTCTACATTTAAGAAATTAATTTAAAACATTTAAGAAATGCCTGAGCAGGAGGTGGGTTAGAAGACCTCCAAGGTCCCTTCCAACTCTGTTATTCTATTCTAAATTAATTACTGTGTTGTTTTTAATTTTCAGGGTATGCTAGATACTACTCAGAACTGGTTGGAACAGATCAGCACACAAATACTAGCAATAAATAAATATTAATAGAGTGAACAGTATGGGAAAAAAGAGTTTACAATGCTACTACAGAAAACGTTATGGCTGTAGCACTCACTGAATTTTCTTCATCATCATGAAACATGTCACGCTGTTGAGCTTGCTGAATTTTTAGTTTAATATCCATTGACTCATTAATCATATCTCGCAAGATGAAAACTCCTTTGGCATTTTTTACAAATGGGTGCTGAAAAACAGATATTAATTTTTTAACATAAAAGTTAAACTCAGAACCCAATATTATGTTCATACACCTCTAAAGAGAATGCTACTAGTAACTTTAATGCAAAACCACCCAGGTCAATTTTGTTCAACTTATACAGAAAATGAAAAACTGATACGCTATTCTGTAATACTTTAGAAGTACTCTAGAACAGAGAGGTCCAATCTGCAAGATTTAGTCAGACCCTTTTAGAATCTTTGGAAACTCCCAAACTCCCCAAGCAAAATTCAGACGCACAATTTTTCAAATTTTGGTAAAATGAAATTGAAAAGACACCCACCCACCCACCCCAAAAAAGGAAAGCTTCTCATTCTCTTCTCATCCTCCATTAAAAGCTTAGAAGAAAATTCTACTTTGTTAACGTCTCCAAACATGTATGTGGAGGCAACAGCTCCATATTTCCTTCCATTCCAGAATAGCAGATACTAACCTGAAGCAACTGCGTAGCAGTGGCTCTTTGTTCTGGACATTTCACAAGACACTGTTTTACAAAATCTGTAAATTCGTCTGACCATAGTTCTGGCTTTCGAAATGTTGGTGGTGGATTTGTTGGAATCATGAAAATTGCCTGCAAATAACAATATTGGTTTTTGCCCTTTGCTCATGTTATATAACAAAAAATAGATGCACAACAAAAATACTTATCAGAGCCCAAAGGGCCAAAACGTCCCTATCGTTTTGTAGGACAAAAATGGGACTACAACTTCATGTGGCTATTTTTTTTTATCACAACTATTAACACCGCTAGCACAATTTTCTGCCATAATGAAGTTGGAAAAGGATGAAAATTATAGTATTAATCCTGAAATAGGTATTCAAAAACAATACAAAACTTTATCAAGAACTCAAACCCTGCCGACATGTGAAATGGGTGTGGGTTAATGTCACCCATGTCATCCTTGGCCTCACAGAAAATATTAAAGGATAGCAACATCTTGTTTCAAAGCATAAGGCTGAAACTGGACATTCCTGTAGTCTTCTGCAACATATTAAATGCAATGGCACCCCAACTATCTGAATGGTCCAGATTGGAAAAGCTGTTCTAGTGGTCTTCATCCTCAGTTTCAGTATACAGATAGTCCTAGACTTACAACACTTCATTTAGTGACCATTTGAAGTTACAATTGCACTGAAAAAAGTGACATGGCAATTTTTCACTTACAACTATTGTGGCATCTCCATGGTCATGTGGTCAAACTTCAGACACATGGCGATTGGTTCATATTTATGCATGTGCTGGTGTCATGTAATCCCCCTTTGCTACCTTCTGACAAGCAAAGTCAATGGGGAAGCCACAGTCACTTAACAACAGTGTTACTAACTTAAAAACTGCAGTGATTCACTTAAGAAATGTATCAAGAAGTCATAAAATGGGGCAAAATTCATTTAACAAATGCCTCACTTAGCAACATAAATTTTGGGCTCAACTGTAGTTGAAAGTCAAGGACTACCTGTAATTAGCAACAGCAGTACAATATATTTCAAGTGAGTGGTACGGTGGCCGAGAGATGGAGCTCTCGCCTCACAATCTGTGAGTTCAATCTTCATAGAGGCAGGTATTTCTCTCTCTGGGCACGTTGAGAATATATTTGTTGAATATAACTTCGCAATGGCGACAGGAAGGGCATCCAGCTGGCAAACACTTAGCTCCATTCAGTTGCCCAGACTTCCACCACGCAAGGGATTATGCGGTTGTTAAAAGATGATGACTACAATATATTTCAACATGGGCTACTTTATGGATTTGCATTCAAATAATTTTGAACTTTACTGAATCCAACTTCCTGCTTAAAGTGAGTTGAAAATGATAAACATTTTATTCTCTAAGAAGACTTAACAGAAACACATAGATGTTTCACTTATGTAGGTAGTCCTCACTTCATTATGGCAACTGGGATCTGCACTCCATCCCTAAGTGATATGATCTTAACATGCAATGTCACGTGACCACACTGATTTAACAACAGCTGCTGCAGCAGTCCTAGTTGCCAGCATTAGGTAAATCCCATGTGGTTGCAGCATCCTGCAGTCACATGATCATCATCTGCAATCTTCTTCCAGCTTTTCCATAGATTTTACTTGTCCAAAGTTGGCAGTGAAGATTGCAATTGGCAATCACGTGACTATGGACATTGAGACACTATAATTGCAAGCTGAATGCCAAGCACCCAAATCACAACCACATGACCACAGGGACACTGCAACTACCACAACTACAAGGATTTGTCATAAGTGAATGTGTGATCATTCAATGAGACTGCCTGTACTGCTGATCACAAAGGAAGGGAACCAGAGGCTTCAGGCAGGCCCTAATTTTTTTGGAATATAGCTATAGCTATTGAATAACTATAGCTATTCTAAGAATAGACAGTAAACTTCATTTTTTAACATGATGAGAGAAGTTATTAAGCATATGGTGCATAGACATATTTAGTAATCAAATTTAGTTTGTGTTTTATGCCTGCAAAAAGTTAGGCAAATCTAATTTACTACACACAAAATCCTCATCATGCATGTGGAATTTTATTAAGTTGATGTTTAGAGACTTTATCTAGCAAAGTAGGATCAAACCAAAGATAATGAGAACTAGGTCTCTACTAGTGTGTTAAAGCTACAATCATCTCTTATCTTGGTCCAATTACCCTCATTGGATGAATATCAGCATATGGAGGTTTTCCTTCAGCCATTTCAATGGCAGTGATACCCAGAGACCAGATGTCTGCCAGACAATTGTATCCAATTTCTTGGATCACTTCAGGTGCCATCCAGAATGGAGTTCCTATCACAGTATTTCTTTTTGCCATAGTATCCTATGAAGGGAGACAAATTTTAAAGAAATTAGCTATTTAAAAGGAATCTGGTAAAAACATATTATGATCAATTGTTCAAATACTTTCAAATATTCTGTATACAGCTATACTGCAACTTTATAATTACAGATATTGTAAGCTACATTAAATATTCCTGCATCAATTTGGTGAATGTGCTCTTCTAGAAATCAGGGGATTATGAGTTCTAGGCCTCTCTTAGACAAGAAAATTGGCTAGATGACTTTGGGCCAGTCATTCTCTCAGTCCAACTCACCTCACAGGGTTAATGTTGTGGGGAAAACAGAAGGAATATTAGGTAAGTTAGTTGCCCTGAGCTACATGTACAGAAGAAAAAGTGGAATAGAAATATGATAACCCAGGGGTCCCCAACCACCGGGCTGTGGACCGGTACCGGTCCGTGGATCATTTGGTACCGGGCCGCAAAGAAAATAAAAATAAAATAAAAATGGCGGCTTTCTTCGCCTTCAGTGAATGCTGCTGGGATCAGGGATCAAGGACACAAATGAAAGAAGGGGAGGGAGGAAGCAACCAAAGCCTGTCCTGCTCTCCGGCTCAGCGGCTTCGGTTTCCTCCCGCCTCGTTCCTCTCTCAGTCGCTCTCTCGCTCCTCCACCAGCCCAGGAAGAAACTGCTTCAAAGAAGCCGGCAGGGTGGCTTTTCCTGTCGGCGCAGCTCCTCCGAAGCGCCCGTTCACCCCCACCCCGCCGCCCGCGGTTCAATCCAGTGCTCCGTTCTGCCTGCCTGCCTGCCTTCGTTTCTGGTTGTTTCGGAGTAGCTTTGGCTGAGAATAATAACTATTTGCCTCTTTTACTCAGCCGAAGCTGCTCCGAAACAACCAGAAACGAAGGCAGGCAGGCAGGCAGAACGGAGCACTGGATTGAACTGCGGGCGGCGGGGTGGGGGTGAACGGGCGCTTTGGAGGAGCTGCGCCGACAGGAAAAGCCACCCTACTGGCTTCTTTGAAGCAGTTTCTTCCTGGGCTGGTGAAGGAGCGAGAGAGCGACTGAGAGAGGAACGAGGCAGACACCTGAGGGATAAGGCTGAGGGAGGCAGGGCTGAGAGGCGGGGCTTCTCAGCCATCCTGCAGGGACTTGTCCTGAGCCTCCCTGAACTTGGTGGTTTGCTGGCAGACATTTTATTACCCGACTAGGTAACAACATCAGATGTTATCTAGTCAGGTAATGAAACCTCTGCAAGCAAGCCACCAAACTCGGACTCTTCCCCCCCCCCCCCTCCTTGAAAAAGTGTCTTTCCCCCGGGTGAAACTGGTCCCTGGTACAAAAAAGGTTGGGGACCACTGTGATAACCCATCTCCTATGATTTTCAAAATATTTGATAGTAAAGATGGGCAAAACACTCTGAACAGAATAGCTTGGCTCAAGTTGCTCATGCCTGCACTGGAACATATAACTTTGTTCCAGGAAGGAGGAGGAGAGGCAAAGAAAAACCCAAGGATATTAGTGGATAAGAGAAGAGAGAGGCAGAAAGACCAGGGAAAAGAAGATAATGCTTCTGACCCTGCTGGCAAGGTGATAGAATGTTTGTGCTGGACATTCCCAATCCAGCAAGAGTGGAGAGAAAGAAAAAAAGTGGTGAGAAGATTAGGGATGGTCAAGCTGGTAGGATACGCTGGATTGGGAACAACGCACATCAACCTTGTCCTATTAAACCTGTCTGGATTTTGTTTTATTCAAAATCTAAATTGAATTTCAATTTTTCTAAATTATGCCTGATCTGAACAAGTTAGCAAAACCTCCAGAATATGATGGTTCTGGGTTGGAAATAATTTTTCCGGCTTTGTGCACATCCAAGTCAACAGAGATACATTCAAATGAAAATAATTTCTAAAAATCTAAAGCTTCCAATCTTAGAAAATCAGGTTATTTATATATGCTTTTAGTTCTCCAGAGACCATCTCATATTATATAGCAACATTTGAGCCAGAAAATATACTGTTTGGTTTACATATATCAAACTAGAATGTTTATTTAAATACTGGCATTTTGTGATGTTTGCATCCAGTCAATACAGTTTGTAAACCATTGTTAATATATTACTATGCTGCCAACTGTGGCTTGTTAAACAACCAATTCTTTGCACAATATTGGAAGAGGTATATCAGTAGTTTTTACACTTACAGTAAGCTGGCCAGCCACCCCAAAATCTGCAAGTTTAGCATGTCCTTCTGTATTAAGTAATATGTTGCCAGCTTTGATGTCACGGTGTATTTTCCTCATGAAATGTAGGTATTCCAGTCCTTTCAATGTTGATTGTATTATTGTAGAAATTTCATCTTCCATCAACTGTAGAAGGAAACTTACTAAATGAGCAAAGTTATTGCTAAGTCCCTATTATTGTCACTTAAAATACATGTTTTCTATTAGGATAAGGGATGGAGAAGGCTACAAGAGGATAATGCGACTTATTTATTTCCAGTAATAACTATTTCCAGTGGAACATAGAAGGAATGTTCGATTTCTGCACTTTCACATTTTCTTGTTACTCAATAAACCAGACTAACGTTTATAAAGTTCATCAACTTTTATCCAAACTTTTTATCCAAAAAAATCCCCTCAAGCATTTATTCAGATCCTGAAGCAGCACATACCGTTTTATTTCGTAGTCGAATTATATCAGACACAGATCCGGCACCGCAATATTCCATTACTATCCAGAGGTCCGTGTTCTTAAAATAGCTGCCATAATATTTGACTACATGAGGACTAAGGAAGACAGAATGTATTACTGAATTGACTCGTGTACATTTTCCAAAAAAAAAAAAAAAAAAGCCAGCTACGAATTAACCCCAAATCCTAGGATTGGGGGAGTATTAGGATCTTAAGAAAAAGCATAAACTCATAAAAATGAAATTCCATTCTCTGGTTTTCAGTTATGTATTTCTACTCCTATTTCAAAGGAGTGCATTTTTTTTGCACAAGGCAACTCATGCAAGTGGAAGAGTTTGATTTAACTGGCTTGCTCGAAGGATTGAGCTGGCAAAGCAAAAATTCAAAAGCTGCAGACCTTAGCAAGACCATTCTGTGAACATGGGACAGTACTTTCCACATTCTGTTCTGGGAAAACAGTGTCAAAAATTACTGGTATCCTGAAAGGGCAGGAGAACAAGATCTTGGATTTCAGTCTTGAGTGCCCATCTGACTATCTCTTTCTCTCATACATATATACCCAGGCAAAGCTGGATTCCTGTATTCTGCAGCAATTATGCAGCTATAATTACTAAATTAGCAATAAACATTTTATTTAATGGTGTGAGTCTTTGAAACTTCTGCTCTTATTTAGCTATGACTATGAAAATGACAGCTGAGTATCTGAAGAGTCGTTTTTTCTGAAGTCCAGCACTTCCAACAGCTACCCAATATTTAACAGGGAATATACTAATAAAATATTTCAATTCAGGCATAAAATGTTATTCAAGTTGAGAATTTTTATAACCATTATATTGATATTAGCCACAACTTTTCAAATTACATTCTTCTACAGTATGAATGTTTTAGCTTCTTATAACAGTGTGTGTGTGTGTGTGTGTGTATCACACACACACACACTTACATACACACACAAACATATATGTATGTATATTTAACAGAGAAAATTGTGCAAGATATATTTTTCATTATTTTCTATCTATTATCTTACTAACATTTAAGACATTTCCAATACATGGTGAAAGCTCACATAGAGGTTTCTCTGATGTATTATTCTGTAGAAATTCTTCAGTTGTTTCAAAATAACAGCAATGAATGAATGGTTCATGAATGGTTTACATATTCTTGTTGTAGGAAAGGTGTGTCCTCTCTCTAGTCCCCCACCCACCCACCCACATTCTTGCTTCCTCTATAAACTAGTGAAAATCTGCATTTGGGGATGTCGGGGGGGGGGATTATTGTAAGAAGGTTAGGCAAAGGCAAGGAAAAATATTTTTCTTCAATTATTTCATCGGATCTTAATTTCTTCAGCAAATGGAATAATTCATTATCAATCAAGTGGGACAGTGTTACAGTTTTAACATATTTCAGATTGCTATGCTTATTCGTTATTAATCTATTTTAAATCATGTAAACTCCTTTCAGCACCAATAGATTTTTTCTAAGCTTACATATATATCTTTTAAAAAAGATATGGATTTCTAAGTATCTAATATTCCAATAATTTTCCAATAAATCATTTCCCATAAAAAGACTTTTAACAGAACATTAAAGCTTTTGTATTTTAACCTTCTTTGAATAAACTAAACATTTCTGAAAAAAAAAACCATTTAATCACTTTATTAATCACATTTAATCACTCCTTAATCACGTGTATTTTTTTAAAATACTGTAGTTCAAGAGGATTGTGGGAAATTAACGGAGCTCTCTTATTTACAAAGTTCAAAACAAACTAATGAGACAAGACTAAATAGATCAATATGGCCAAGTTAATAAAACATTGGTGTTTAGAATAGACTTTCTAGAGTTTAGCAGGATATTAATAAAATAACTAAAAGTTTCAATGGCTCAGAAAGAATAGAAGCAACAGAAAAGGACGATAGATTTAATTCTTTATTAAAAATATCACATCTGCCCAGATATCCAGAGTAGTGTCCTGGATAGTGAATATTTCTTATTAAAATAAACAGGCCCTGCTGGTGTTCACTATTATGCTCAGAAATTCCAGGAAATTCCTGACGACTTTCTCCTTCAGAGGGAAGACATAGAAGAAGAGAATATGCTAAACATATCTTGAACTTAACTAATACAAAATATTTGGTAGAAAATAATGGAAACTTTGAGGAAAGTTACATGATAGTATAGTTTCTGCTATTAAGCAAAAGTAAAGATGAATATAACTGAGTATTATCTTGAACTTCAGATTTAAAAAATTCAGAACAATGAAAAATGGATCCCTGAAAGGTGCTCTTAAGAAATAAAACACTAAAAGCACAACAGACTCATTCCAGCAGACAAAGGAAAATAGCAGAAGCACTTAATGTGGCAGCCCAAAAAGTTAGAAAAATTAAGCAAGGAGCATACTGAATTAGTACTGAGGGACAGAATGCAGAGTAATAGCATATACAGGTAGCCAAAATTGTAGGTGGTATCAGGAAAGGTCAAGCTCAAAATGAGCCAGTCAATAAAGGGTGCCAAGAATGACACAAAGGATGTCTATTGAGATTCTCAGTTATCCAGGTGATGGTTGTCCCAAAGGTGCTTTTTCAAGAGGCAACTTGGCTTTCTTTACTTTTCCTTGAAAACATTTCACTTCTCACTCAAGCTTCTTCATTTCTGACTGAATGGTGGAGAAGCAAAACATCTTCAAGAGCTGAAGAAGCTTCAAGGAAAAACAAAGAAAGTCCAGTTGCCTCTTGAAAAAACACCTTTGGAATGACAAAAAAGGGCTTCTTCAGGTACGGGTAAAAAGGAAAAAAAAAACATTTAATGGCTATTTGGTGAAAATGATAAAATCCTAACTGTTAATGAAGAAAAAGCAAAACTATATAATTCCTACTTTGATTTAATCTCTCAGAAATCTTAAGAGAAAGGGAGGGGGGGGGACAGCTGAATTCTGTCTAACTGTAGAAAGGCAAAATGGAATTCTGAATACTTCAGACCAGGTGTCTCCAACCCCCAATCCTGGGACTAGCACCAGTCTGCAGCATGCCAGTAACAAGGCCGTGCAAACAAGTGAAGCCCCATCTGTGGTATGTAGGCAGCACACTAAGCCACCCGCTCCAGTCTGCAGAAAAACCTTTCTTCACGGAACCAATCCTTGGTGCTCAAAAGATTGCGGGGCTTCAGACTTATTTCATCTGAATTTTTCAATCTGAGACATTCTACAGATTATTAAGAGTTTGATCTGTAAGCATTTTAAAACAAGCTCTATGGTTTGTCCAAAACAAATCTTGCCAGAGTAAATTTATCTAGTAATTTTATTAGTAGATTGTGAAATGCTATAGATCAGGGCTGTCAATCTCCTGGCCTGTGGGCTGGATGCGTCATGTGCTGGCCATGCCCCCGCCCGGTTTAGTGAAGGGGGAAAAAGTCCCAGTACGCCACACAACATCACCATGATGACATGAGTTTGACACTCCTGCTATAGACATAGCTTAACTTCGTATTTAATGAGAACAAAACCACTACCTAGAGAATAGGATGAAAATAACAGAATAAATTTTAAGAAAGAGAAATGCAAAGTTCTTAAATTTTAAGAAGGAGAAATGCAAAGTTCTTAAATTATGAAATAAATCAAAGGTACAGATATTGGTCCCTTTGGTAACAGCACAATGAGGTATAGTGGAATAGTAAGTACATCACCAGATAACTAACACCCAACAGAGTGACATAGCTGCCCAAAATCAAATGCAATTTTAGGCTAAATCAACAGCAATCTAGTTTATAAATCACAGGAAGCAATAGCTCCATTATAGGTTGCATTTGTTTTAAGTACTGTGTGTAATCCCTAGCCCGGTGGTGGGATTCACATTTTTTTATTACCAATTCTGTGGGCGTGGCTTGGTGGGTGTGGTTTGGCTTGGTGGGCTGACTGTGTTTAGCTCTGAGAAAAGTTATGCGTTATATTCCTATATGATAATACTTCTAACCTATCTGAAGTTTGCTGGTTACTGTATTAACAATATAGTAAAAATAAAATACAGTAAAAGCTTTCTTTAGGTAAAAGAATAGACTATATTGTTTTCTGCCATTTTGAAGCACAAAGCACTGCAGGAATTCCATTTCTTCACACTATCTCCATAGAAACGTGGGTGGGAAAAGATAAATCTGTCCATTATTTCACCCAACACATAATCAAGAAACCATCTCTTTCCACCCATCAAACTAGATAAAAAGATGATATAACCTCCCACATAATTTTTTAAGAGTCAGTAGGAGAATGAGAAATAAGAGATTTCCCATTGGTAAATGAAAATACTGAGTGCTGGTACTTACCTATCACATTGTTGCATTATTGATATCTCCTTAATAATCTCCTGCAAATCAGATTCAACAGGAACTTGCTTAATTGCAACAACTTGGCCTGTTTCTTTGTGGATAGCTTTGAATACGCTGCCATAGGATCTATAACAAGAAACCCAAACTTGAAACTCAGAAAGGACAATAAAAGAAGCTTGTTCATTGTGCTGTACCACTAGTTGTACCACAACCCTGTGGCCACACTCATACCTTATTATCATCTCGTTGATTGAAACACTTCGCTCTATTTTTCCACTTCGAATAAACGGATACATTTAAAGGTTCAAATGTTTTTTCTACACACAAATGTAAGTTGCGATTATTCTCAATAAATCAAGGGATTCTTTCCTCAATAAATCAATGAAAATCAATGTTCTGGCTCATTTAATTGGGTTTTTATTTAATTTTAAGACTTATGTACAGAACAGATCCTATCATAGATCATATATGCAGAAATATTGACAATTGAAAAGGGTTCACCAACCTTTAAGTACCACTGTATATAAGAAACATTACTGGAATAAGCTGTTTTAATACTCCTAATGTGGAAAATATATATATTTGGAGGAGAAATAGTAACTTTTGTTCTCAGAAGCTGACTTTTTAGTTTTCAGAAGCTAAAAACTATGTTACCATAAATATTCATCACTAATCAATATTTTTATTTAGTGGGATACAGATTATCTACCAGTAACATTATTTAACTTTAAATGTCCCAAACATTAATTGACTTGCTTTATTACTAGAAATGAACTGTGGAGTATATTTTGCATGATTAATCTTGCTTTTGGAAAGAGTGTGATCTAAGTCATGCATGGCATTGCTGAATATAAGAGAAAAATTTCTAAATATTTACAGCGTTCTCTCATTCTTTTAACTCAGACCGAGAAAGTGAGGCTTTGCACACTGCATGACTTCCTCAATTGCTAGAAATGGACAACCTGCAGACATAGCAGCCCCCTTCGGAACCCCTCTAACCACCACAGTTTCCTACGCCTTGAGGCAGGAAACTTGCAGAAACTAAAAATAGGCTAAACAAACAAAACACCAGAAAATGGGGGGAAAGGAGAAGCAAACAAAAAACAATAAAATTTTAAGAATTCATTTAAAATGCTACTAACAACTTGATTCATGTAAAAAGGTTTACTTTCTTTTAGAACACAGGAAATACAGTAAAACATTTTATCTTCTGATATATGTCTGTGAACTTTCAACCATTATGGCAATATGGAATATCTGACATTACAGGAGTAGCAGAGGAATAATTTTTAGGTCACACATTGCCTAAATGAAGACAGTAATAAACGCTCTGCATAGAAATGACAAAACTATTTCATAGACCTCAATAACAGTACTCTTTTAGGTCCGTCCATCCCCCCGGCCATGTGAAAAAAGCTTAATGATTTCCTATCCTGTTTAGAAAAATAGTCTTCAGAATAATAGTGATGGAATCTTTAACAGAATTCTGCATGTATACAAGTAGTCTTGAGTTACGATGGCCACCGGTAGCAGAATTTCTGTCACTAAGCAATGCAGTTGTAAAGCATGATGTCATATGACCAGATTTCTTAGCAAAGGCAATCACTGTAGTTCCCATTGTCATTTTTAAGCAATGACTGGGGGTAGTTAAGCAAACCCCTCCTTGAAACTACCTGCTGGCTTCCAACAACTAAAGTCAGCATGGAAGCCAGCAGGAAATTGCAAGTCCAGGCAGATTACAAGCAGGCCAGCAGACAGCTGCTGCCAAATGGGAGATGGAGTGAGGGGAAGGCAGATGCCTGGGAAATGTAGTACAGATAAGGCAGGGCTTGGGGTGGCTGCTACTGGGTGTGGGAAGGTGTGCAAGGGTATGCAAGTGGTTGGACAGGGTGCACTAGAATACATGAGCACAGCAAGGCTTGGAGCGCGCGTAGATTGTCAGGGAGGTGCAATGTGAGCACAGGGAGGTTCAGGGAGGGAACACAAGAGGCTGGGGAAAGGTGTACAGGTAACCAGCACAAGCAAACAGGTTGGAGGAGAGTGCGCAGATGCGGGAGACTTATCTAACCAACTTGCAACCTTTCCTGCCGGCTTCCCCATTGACTCTGCTTGTGAGAAGCCAGTAGGGAAGGTCACAAATCACATGAATGGGAGGGCTGCAGCCATAATAAAAGCCAGTTGTCCAGTGCCCAGGTCACAAACACCAGTGTGGGGTTGCTGTGACAGTTGGATGTTTGAGGAGGAGAGTAATCACTACTCATTGAGCACTCTCGTAACTCTGAATGGTTGCTGAACAAGTGGTCTTTAAGTGAAGACTACGTTTATGCAGTTTGGGTAAGTACAGGTATTCCTCAACTTACAACTATAATTGAGCCCAAAATTTCCACTGCTAAGCAAGGAAGCTGTTAAGTGAGTTGCGCCCCATTTGATGACTTTTTGGGTATGGTTGTTAAGGAAATCACTAAAGTTGTGAAATGAATCTTGCAATGGTTAAGCGAATCTGGCTTCCCCCATTGAATATGCTTGTCAGAAGCTCCCTAGGAACGTTGCAAATGACAATCCCAGGATCCTGGGATGTTGCAACCATTGTAAATACATCGTGGTTGCCAAGCACCCAAAGTATGATCCTGTGACTATGGGGATGCTACAATGGTCATCGGTGTGAGAATCAGTCATAAGTCTTTTTTTTTTCAGGGCCATAGTAACTTTGAATAGTCATTAGATGAACTGTTATAAGTCAAGGATTACCAATACCTAAATGCACACAATCATAAACATCATCAGCAAATATAATTAACAAACAAAATCACAGTAACTAAGGTAACAAAAGTGTAAAGTAAAATAATGTTTTTCCTACATATCAAACCCGTGAACCTATTTTAATTGTCCCAATCCATCAAGGCACGTTCCAGAATTAAGTATCGTTTGGCTAGGTAAAACATGGAAAAAAATTCTGTAACTCCATGACACAGAGATCATTCTGGTCAATTTTAGACTGGCAGTTGCTCTAATCCTTTACAAGCTTAGAGGGCTGTTAAAATGATCCAGCCCAGTCTTCTTGTGCAATGGTTTGGGTCCTGCCTAAAGGTAGTACTGGATGAATTACTCTTCAATATCTGAATCACTTATCTATGGTGTTCCATAAACTTCAGTCTTATCTCCCATACTGCACAATATCTATAGGAAATTATTGCGAGAGTTTTGGGTTCTAGGGCTAGGGTGCCATGTATTTACTGATGACATCAAGTTCAACTGCTCCTTACCAATTTCAAGGAAGCAATCAGTATCCTTGAACCCTTTCTAATTTTGATGGTGGACTAAATGAAAGAGAACAACCTGAAATTAAATCCAGATTAAAAGAAATGTATCATTCATAGGAAAAAGATGGAAATGTTTCTTTCTACGATTGAAAGAAACATTTCCAGAAAAAGCAGGTTCACAGTTTCGAGATGTTTCCTGAATCTCACCTATCACTGAGTTTGCCGGTGTAGGCAAAAGTTACGTATGCATAATTACAGTTCATGAAGCTATGTGATATTTCGTCAGTGGGCAATTTAACCTCTCCTCATTACAACCTCTCTTAACTGTTACATTCCACTTTAGATGGGGCTACTACTCCTGAACAGTGTCTAGAAACTGTAATTCAAACAAATTGTGACATTCCCACCAGATATACGATACAAGATATATGAAATATTTGATGCTATAATAAAACATCTTCACATTTCCTGTCTCTTAGAGTACAAGTCACTCTATAGCTAACTTTCTCTACTGTAGTCTATAAAACAATGTTTTGCCCTGAAATAAGTAGCCTGGTTTAATTACAGTCTTCAAAATGACTTGCTGTTTCAAATAGAGTTTTGATCGTACATATCAGGAAATGACATCAATCCCTTACATACAGCTATTATCTATGGTAGCATTATATACATTGTGATAAGGATATTTATGTGGTTTACTTACCCCTCTCCAAGTTTTTCCAACACATCAAACACTTCTTCAGGCTGTTTTGTCAAACTATCTTCATCTAATTTTCTTAGCTGCCTGGAATCGAATAATTAGATATGTTATCATATTTTAATGGACAGACCTTCAATATCAACTTAATTCCAGCAGCAAAGATAGTTTATTAACAAATTCTTTTACTAATACTGAGTATAAGCCATACATATGCAACACTACATGTTTAAAGGACAGACAGATGAGAACTTTTCTAAGGCAGCCTGAAATTTGCACCAACTATATCTCTTGTACTACAGTGTATTCCAATTTATAAAGTATTTTTCACCCAAAATGCACTTACTAGTAATGAAATGTGTTCTAGTTTCATGAAAACTAGGCATTCATTTTCTGAATCAAAAATATAAAAAGAATCAGCACCATATGCAAAACAGGTAATGATTTTAAAAGAGGAAATATTACTAAGATTCTACCCAGGAAATGATGAAACATGAAAACAAGTCTTAATGATAAAGCTTTAAAATTACAGAATATAATCTGGTTTAGAATAGAAAATAACAAATATGTTATCCTTCCCAAGTTACAAGTTGGGTAACAGTTAGCCCACAAACTGTTCTAGCTATGCACTTTTAAACAAGCCACAATTGGCTAGTTTCATATATCATAGTGTGAATTCAAACGTATTAACCCTGCTCATACATGATAAACAACCAGTTAATTCATTTCTAAATGTTATCATAACATATTTAACAACTACATTTATTAGTTTTTAAACTTTGTAATTTTATTTATTTGATAAGTTTATACAGGTAGTATAAACCTCAATTTGGACCAGTGCCAAGTACGAAATGACAATAACCGCTTTCTCGCTCAAAATTGACAATATTAATCAGTTCCACAGCTCACTTTTATTTGCCTTCCTACCCTTTGGAATGTATATCCTAGTGCCAGTATAATTAACAAGGGAATTAATGTTTTTATTTAGACTCATTATAGAGAAAGATTATAACAGAGTAAGCAGGCAAGCAAAGGGGGAATACCCATCAAAAGCAATATACTAGCATCAGCAGCTGGGTGCACACTATACTAATATCCCACCGTATTCTTTGTTGTGTATCTGTTTACTCTCTTGGAAATCAGTTGCAGTCTCTGATAATAGTTTAAAGTTACAAATTCTTCTGACTTCAATTGTCTTTAACTTGTGTTTGTTTTCCTATTGCAATGGGTAACGTAGTCCTCAAATTACAACCATATGTTTAGTTACCATTCGAAGTTACAACAGCACTGAAAAAAGTGACTTTTGATTGTTCTTCACACTTTCAACCATGGCAGCCTCTCCATGGCCACATGACCAAAATTTGGGAGCTTCACAATTGGTTCATATTTTTAACGGCTGCAGTGTCTTGAGGTCATGTGTTCACCTTTTGCGACCTTCTGACAAGCAAAGTCAATGGGAAAGCCAGATTCACTTAACTGTGTTGCTAACTTGACTGCAGTGATTCACTTAACAAATGTGGCAAGAAAGGTCATAAAATGGAGTAAAACCCATCTGTCTCATTTAGCAACAGAAATTTTGCACTCAATTGTGGTCATAAGTTGTGGGCTACCTATACTATATTTTGGTTCTCCAAATACTGAGTTGCAACTCCAATTCATCTGTCTATCTCCCATCCAATTTAGAGGCCACCTGATTTCACAGAATTTATATTACAAAATAGCAATAATTAAAAATACATTGCTAAGTGCAACATTCCAATTTTATGATCTTATTTCAGCTTCCCTCTGCTTTACAGGCCTGCAAAGGTTGTAAATGTTAGGATTGGTTGCAAAGTTACTTTTTCACACCATTGTAATTGCAAACAATGACTAAACAAGGTAAATATAATTTCAATATAATCTTTACTGTGTTACTTTTATAAAGGTATTCATACAAATATTGCCTGCTTTCAAAGGGATTTTTTTTATAATTTCATACCTAATATATACAGCTGAAAGGCAATCATATAGGTTATACATGACTATGTGAGTTAATATCAAGAACAAGTATGTGCAGGATATTTTTTTAAAGGTGGGACAAAAATCTGTAATTCAGTAAATTATGTAATTTGCAATCTACATATACAGAAATTTTGAATACTTGCAATGTTTAACGCACTGTTTAAGCAATTAAAACTGCACAAGAAATGTATTGCCAGTATTTCAGGGTTTTGACATTTTAGAACTTCCCTTTATGCATTTTAAGACACTGGGTGCTCCTTTACGTATCCACTTCCCCTTACTATGTTTTCAAGCAATGAGCTTTTGGTAACTACAGATACTAACTTCCTCTGCAGAAAATGTTCGAAGTACCTCAAAATGTATACATGAGAGCCCATAATATTTTTGCTTTCAGCTTATGCTTCTAGAGAAAAGCTATTTCTAAAAAGACAACATTATTTGGAAAGCCTTGCAAATTCATAAAACAAAACTTTTATTATTCACTTCTCTATTCTTCTGCTGATGAGTTAACCAAAAACTTAGAAACCACCCTGAACTGTAAGGAAGCCCTGATTTAAATGCCCAGGCAGAAATACTTAGGCCCAGGCAGAGACAATTATCTCCATCTTTGGAAAACTAACTAGACTAATCGATATGGGATTTCACCCTAGGCCCGCCTCTCTTGAGATGGCAAGTTCGTATCTTTTGATAGGGCGATATAAGTTTGACCACACTAAACGGTATCGCTGCATTTCTTCTCTGGTTTTGACCGTGGGAAAGAACACGACTGAGGAAAGCAGATGGCTCAACGTTCACAGATAAGGTGACCCAAAATGGTAGCTTAAGGGATTTCAGGTGGAACTTAAATCCAGAGAAAATAGTTGGGACTAACGCAGCCCGAAGAGGCAAACAGCTGCAAAACGCAGAGCCGACTCCACCAATAGGAAACGAGCCGGGCGCCCAGTTTTGAGACAAAGCATTACAGAAAGACGCCTGTCCTTGAGGCACAAGGTGCAGGCGAAGCCGGACCGGCGAAAGGCAGCGGAGGAGGAGGAGGGTCAGAGTTTCCTCTGCAGAGAAGACCCAAGAGCCGGTCTCAAAGGCAAGGAAAAGCGCAGTCGGCACGCAGCCCCCCACCCCCACCCCCACCCCACCCCCATGGCTCGTTCTGTCCTTGAGGTTTCTTCCACCATCCTCATCGCGCGGTCACGCCCTTTTCTCTAGGGGCCCCCCAATGTCCGGCTTCTCACCGGCGCGGGTGGCGCAACTGCACGGTCTCCATGGCTGCAAGAGGAGGAGCAGCAGCAGCAGCGGCCGATAGACAGAGCCGGGATGGTGCGGAAGATCAAAGAGAGGCGGCAGTCACCGGCGCTTCATCCCGCCCGCTTTCTCGCAGCTCTTCTTTACTTGCTCCGACTCAAGGAGCGGGCCCCGCCTCCCAAACAAGCGGCGGCTTGCACTTCCGCCTCGGTGCAGCCTATCGAGGCGATGCCCGCCGGCTTCCGCAAAAAGCGAAGCCAAATATGGACCCCGCCCACCCGGCACGCGGGGGGGTGGGGTTGGGGAGGGAGATGAAATTCACTGCCCGACCCACGTGTTCGCGCCAATTCTCTCCTGGCTTTGGAGGGCGTGGCTACGGAGGTGGGTGGTTGGCTGTAACCTCGCCCATCTTTATTCCTGGGGGGGCGTGGTGGGTACGCGCTTTCCCGAAGTTTGAGTAAGATGTGGCTGACCCCATTAATTTTGGGTTCACACATTGCATTAAACCATTTTTTTTCAATCACCCTGGCGGAATTCACACCTTTCGCTAATTTATATCCTTATTACCCATTAGTTCGTTTTCTTGATGCCCATAGCATCATAAAACTAAAAGGGGTTGTTTTTTTAAAGGACTGAAATATCCTGAAACTCTCATCTTATAAAGATTTCAGGCAGGAAGTTAAACAAAAAAAGGGAGGGAGAACAGGTACAGCCCTATGATTTTAAGAATTTTTGGAAAAAAATACGGAAACAAGCATCCCAGTGTAGAGCAGCCATTGGCTATCAGCAAGCCTCTGAGCACAGGTTGACATCCATTAGACTTCTTTGTCACAGAAAGCTAAGTTTTATGGCTTATATTTCAATACAGTGTACAAACCCAGAAAATTCTGTTAAGTCAGCACATTCATAGTTAACTGGCCCAAAATATCCTTCTAAGCTAGGAAAAACATTTTAGCCTACTCTTATCCAAATACATGTTAGCTAGTGTACAGTGGAAATTTAACTTACACATGGTTGCAATCTTATACTTAGGGTTACTTGCGAATATTCATGATTAGAATACTGGTAAGCATATGATCATAAGTATGCCTAGTTCAGAAGAACAATTCTGATTATTTGGGATTGTTACTATCTGGATTCAGTTTTCAATCCATTTACTTGGAAGAAAGCTCCTTTGCATCAAGTGAATTGTGTTATAATTGTTAAAATAATACAGAGAATTGGGGATTACTTATATATCATAGCATGCACTGGCTTAAGCAGAATGTTCTTACTGGGGGGCAATTCTAGCAACTCCCAAGAAAAGTATTTGACATTTTAAATTCCATCAGACAAATTGTCTGTGGCATAAAGCTTATTAACAAGAATCTGCTAGCCAATTACACAAGAGTGGAGAGAGATAATTGGTTAAGAATTGGTCCATTTGTTTTATAGGTTTGAGGAAAAATAAAGGCCAAAATGAGTATGTATTACCTGGAAAAATTCAACTTTGCTGAGACTTCAAAAAAAAAATGAGTATCTTAACTAACTGCAAATATTTAGGCGCTCATTTGCTTTTAAGAATGGTATATCCTGAAGAGCCCTTGGTCTAAAAGACCTCCAAGGCCCCATTCAATGCTATGATTCTAATTTTTTTAAAAGATTAAAATTGGGATTTTGAGGTTAGAAAAGGCTAGGGGGGCCGCTAATAGACTGTGTATAATCTGCAAACATCTTTCAGTGATGAATTGGGGCTGTGTGTCACAAACAAATGGCTATTCTTATATATAAATCTAATTGCAATTAAATAGAGATCATTCTATCATGGATGTAATAATCCTTTCTGTTGCACTATAAATTTCTATAGTGTAACAAATCTGAGTGGGACCACTGCAATTTGTGGATCCCTATTGTAAAGTTCCCTCATGGCTTAATATTTGGTGCAGAATCCACTTCTTTTTCTAATAGAAAAGCATTCTATCTTAATCCAGAATTTGCACTATTCCAGATTCGCATCCCATGGATACTTTATTATATACCTGTGTTAAACCTTGCTAGGAAAAAAAAACACCATATGACTCTCCCCACCTTTTAATATAATACAAACGCCACTATATGTTGGAAAGTCATTGCCACACAGAGAGAGAGATTGAAGTTTAACATCTACCATCTCTCTTTCTTATTGAAAGTTCAGTTTTCTGTTCAATTGATTTCTATGCAGTTTTACGCGAGATTACTGTTTATAAATTTATTGATAGAATGAATGCAGTGGGGTTTCCTCCCACAGGAGCTCGAAATACTCCATTGGGTTCACCCCCCCAATGTGAATACAGTGCTGTAGTCTACGCAGGCAGCTTCATTTCACTCTCCCTCCCCCCTCCCTTCAAACCGCCCCCCCTCAACTGACTTCCTAAGCAACCATGTATAGATTGCAGCGCTGGACCTCCGGTGTACGGGCGTCTCTAAAGGAAGGAGGCGGGGCGTAGGCCGCTTGCACCGCCCCTAATTAAATCGAGCACGGAGGAAGTAAAGCGTCTCCTGGTTTCTACGCCGCCAGCCGGTGCCGGCTTTTTTCAGACCTCCCTCGCCTCGAGTTCATGGCTCCTGCGTCGCGGATCGCCGACCTGAAGCAAGCGGGCAACGAACAGTTCCGCAATGGGCAATACGGCCAAGCGGCTGCGCTCTACGGCCGAGCTCTGGAATTGCTCGAAGCGGCAGGTACTGGCGTGGAGCGCGAAGCCCCCGCAAAGGCCTCGCTCGGTTGTCTGGGGCGGGAAGTCCTGGACGAGAGACCTCGGGTTAGGACTCTGAGGCAGTCGCCTCATTGCCTCTCTTAGAAACCCTTCGATAGGCTTTGAAAGAGGGGTTTTGGTTTTTTTACTTTCAGCCACCGGGTCGCTCTTTGCTCGGTACCGGCTGATTCCCCAAGTCTGACTCTTATTTACTTCTTTCGTGTTGTAAATGAGTTGTAAGATGGGGTGGGAGCGTCCGGCTGGGCTTCAAAGCCATAACCGGCGTGTGTGTGTCTGTGTGTAGATG
Source organism: Pseudonaja textilis (assembly GCF_049901715.1). Taxonomy (NCBI): domain Eukaryota; kingdom Metazoa; phylum Chordata; class Lepidosauria; order Squamata; family Elapidae; genus Pseudonaja; species Pseudonaja textilis. The sequence continues at coordinate 24,750,200 of NC_141992.1, read as the reverse complement.
AGATGGCATTATTTACGTTTATATTCCACATTTAATTTGCAAAATCACGAAGGGCCTTTAGGGATTCTCTCAGAACACCTCTTGGATAATGACTTCACCCATTTCATAGGTGGGTGAAACTGAGGAGGACAGATTTCCTGGCAGAGGTGAGATTTGAATCTGTTTGAAACAGCGATTGGGTAGTAAAGTGTGTGGGCCACTATCTTTAATTTTGTCAAAGAGACAAGCAGAAGCTTAGAATGACAATTCAGAATTGAGTCTGGCCTGGGCTTAGAGTAAAAGTATATTTCAAAACAGATTCCTATATGAATTCCAATTGATATCAATGTGCATTGTCTTTGGGCTTAAATCCTGCTCAGAAATTTTTTAAAGAAATGGTTAGTGACTAATATTTTAGATTGTAGAACTAGAACCAAGCTTGAAGTGTAAATGCACAAAACAAACCCACAAAGATGTTTGTGTAAATGCACAAACAAACCCACAAAACCCTGCTACATAAATGTGGACAGCCAGAATATTTTAAACAGTACCTGATGGCAGAATATAAAAACTCCATCCCATTAGCTGGCTTTGAGCGTTCTGGACTTTTTTTTTTTTACCAGCTTCTTAGGTAGATAAGATGTGTTTTATGGTCCCCTGGATTAAAATGGAACAACATTCTTTCTCTTGCTACATATTCTTGGAATTGCAGCCCGTGGAGTACATAGACCAAATGTGGCAAATTGTGGTGGACATACAAGAAGAACTTTAGGTCTTCATAATTTCCTGGTCTTAAGTTACTGGGAGTCTCTGAGACCTCTTTCATAATAAGCTTTAGACTTATTATGTCAGCAAAGCTATCTGCTGCAGTCACAATGAGAGATTTTTGGCCACTAGCAGAAATGAAAGTTGTGTGGAGTCAGAAACTGGATAGCTCTAGTGAAGCACTTTCTTTTCCTTTCTATTGCCCTGACCCTCCAGGCTTTAATTCATTTTTAAGTATTTTCTGATTATTTCTGTCCTCTGTGTTCCTTATGGACTCTAAGGTGAGGAACAGAAACTTATCTAATTATCTTGTAACTTCAGCCTTGTCTCCCTTTCACTTACGTAGTTGTAGGCCATTGCCTTTCCTAAACACAAGAGATAGTGAGTGAGTGACCTTCTAAATAGAAAGCAACATTCTGGAATGATAGAACATAGTGAAAGCCCTAATATCCAGCAGATAAAAGAAAGAAATTAAAGAAGATTTAAAAGGCCTTTTCTAACATAAAGACCATTTTTAAAGAGCATTTATGTCTTTATAAAATGTTTGAAAAGATCGTATACAATTAAAATATTTCCATAATTTGTTTAGGTATCATATGGTCTTTTTTTGTTAATAATCATGTATGAATAATGGATACAAAGGTTTTCATGCTACCTATTAAAAATAAGGTAAACAGTTACTAGCTCTCTTTCCTTGAATAAATTCTATTTTAAATTGTATATAAGCATCATTTAAGGACCAAGTATATATAAAACAGCAAAGGTAACATGTAAGAAAACTTCATTTTTGAATGCATATATTTATATTTTTTGATATTTGTATTCAATTATAAGGAAATTGGCAGGCCATATTGATTATTTAGCCACGTGGATAGGAATATTCAACAGTACTTTGAAAGCTAGTATATAAGACTGAGTAGTGTTAAATTTCATAGCGGGTGAAACCATTGATCCATAGAGTTTAGTAATGTCTATTCCTGCTAATATGATCTTTTCTAGTCTTAACTGAGATGCTAACACGATTGGAGATCCCGGTATATCTAAATGCATATAATCTACATTTAAATGATCCTTACCAAAATTATATATATATATAAAATGAATTTAGCTCAGCCGTAGATCAGCTAGGGAGGACCAATTCAGCTTCCATATAAAAAGACATTATTATTGGAGTTCTTTCACAATTGACACAAGATAAAAATCTAATATATTCATGATAATATATAATGTGATAGAGAAAATTTTATTACTTACAAGCCACACATTTCCCTTGACTTTTCCCCAGTTATGACTTAAGGCTAGGCAGAAATTAGTGGACTTGAAGTTTTATGTAGACAGCTAAAGGTATCTCAAAAAGAAGAGATTGTGCCAAACCCAACTTGTAAATAAAAGTAAAGGTTCTCGCACATACGTGCTAGTCGTTTCCAGCTCTAGGGAATGGCTCATCTCTGTTACAAAGCAGAAGAGCCAGTGCTGTCCGAAGATGTCTCCATGGCCATGTGGCCGGCATGACTAAACACCGAAGGCACACACAACGCTGTTACCTTCCCACCAAAATGGTCCCCATTTTTCTACTTGCATTTTTACGTGCTTTCGAACTACTAGGTTGGCAGAAGCTGGGTCAAGTAGCGGGAGGTCACTCCGTTACACATTGCGAGGGATTCGAACTGCCCAACTGCCGCCCAACTGTACCTTAGGATAAATGCTGTTCTTGTACTTAGACATGTTTGCTATATTTTAACACTTGTCTTTATCCATAGGGGATGTGAATACAGAAGAAAAAAGTGTTCTCTATTCCAATCGTGCTGCTTGTTATTTGAAAGATGGGAACTGTAGTCTTTGCATTAAGGATTGTTCTGCGTAAGTAGCTGCTCTCTCAAGAAAAGGAGAATGAGTGCATACCTCCCTGTTTTTTGTTTTTGTTTTACTTCTTGGCTATTTAACGGTTGAGGTTTTTCATAGTTGGGATTGCGAAATAATTAATTCTGCTTGTTTAAAACTGTGAAAAAATCTCTCCCATGTTTTACTTTTCTTCTTTGTAGAGGCTACATATACTTTCTGTATATCCAGTTGTCAATAGTTTTTTTATTAGAGAGAAGATGAAAGATAACATCCCTGAGGATTAAATGTATATTCTCTAACTGACAAACAGTAGGAAATGTGGGAGAGATTTAAAAAGTGGCTTGCTATGCATTCTTAAGATAGCAGCAGCCATTTTAACTGCTGACTTGGAGTTAGCATTGCACTTCTTAGGTTTGGGAAATGTAAGTATTAAAAAAATGGGAATATCATATTTATTATTTAGGTGCCATCAAGTTGGAAATCATCTCTCGTGATTATCTGGACAAATGCTTGACCTGTCTGTGCAGCTGCTTGAGTTGAACAGATTTGGCATTCCAATTATTTGATGTGATTCAGAAGAAGAAAAATATTGTCACAAGAGTGGAAAATTAATATTGTTTAATAAATATTCAGCATTAGTAAAGATAAACAGCTATTTCTGAGATTTGTAATGGAGTAGGTCTTCTTATATTGCAAGCACAATATTTATATATCATACTCTGCTTTTATTTTGTCTTCAAACTTGAAAACATTTGTCAGAGACAAACTCTATATAAATATTTTATCCTCCTCGATTGAATGCTTGGATAATTCAGCCAAATTTCAAATATTAAATTAGGTGAATTTAAATATTATTTCTATTGATGGTACTATGTATATAATCTTTCCAGGAATTAAATATGAATATTAACTTTTCTGCTCTCATGAATTGTTTTCTCCTCTGCTAGCGCTCTGGATCTGGTTCCTTTTGGAATCAAACCTCTGTTGAGGCGGGCAGCAGCCTATGAAGCCCTTGAACGATACAATTTAGCTTATGTGGACTACAAAACTGTATTACAGATTGATTGCACTGTACAGGCTGCACATGACGGAGTCAATAGGTAATCCCTTTCTTTGTATTTAATGAGTATACAAAAGTGATTGAATTATTTGCAAATCTGATGCCATTGCGATGAATTGGACTATACTCCTACAGCCTATGACTCTAGCCCATAGTGGCTGGGAGTCATGGGACTTGACATTCAAAATACTTAGCATGAAATTATGTAGTCCATCAGATCATATTATTACTCTAGCCTCACTTAGGTAAGAAGTGCATGCTGCGTATAGAGATGTATAAAATGTTCTGCACTGAAAGGTAATGCTTTGGAACAAAGCCTATTTATTTATATAATTATTTGGTTTATATTCTATTCTCAAGGAAGTCAAGATGACACACATTACTCTCCCTCCACCAATTTTCCCCCTAGCACACATGAGTTAGAATCCTGGCAGTATTAAGGTTCTTGGGAGGCCAGATGTGGAGGACAGGCATAGCACAAAGTTACCCAGCTCTTTCTTGGGAATACTGTATTGAAATAAACCTAGAAATGGCCATAATAACAAAGAAATTATTAATCAGCTACCTTTTTGTTTTAAGTTACTGCCATGAAATTACTACTGCAGTATATGATCAATAACTTTTTCAAAACTTATCAACCAAAATCTATATTTTCTGACAATATAGATTTGTTAACCAAATAACATTTAAAAAAAGATATTGCAGCAGATAATATGTATTGTAATCTTATATACAGTTATCTTCATTTAGAATGACAAAGGCTTTATTGGAAAAAGATGGTCTTCAATGGCGCCAGAAGTTACCCCCCATCCCAGCTGTTCCTGTTTCTGCTCAGAGAAGGTGGGAGCCTCCTACTGGAAGCCAGGAAGATACTCCAAGAGCCAAAGCAAGTAATTCTGTTCCTGAAACAAACCAAGGTCAGTAGCCTTCTCATCTACTAAGTGGTAAGTGACTAAAGCATCTTTAGCTTATACATACTTTTCTAAAAGATGTTGTCCAAACAGTCATTTTCATTTTTCTTGTTTTGTGTTTCCAAGGAACCACAAATGCATTTTGGAATGGTTGTTGGAGTGGACGAAGAGAGAATCTTTTGGGGTAGAAAATAACTGATAAAAACATATACAAAAACTTGCTATCCACACTTGCTATACATCAATAAATAAGCATATGATTATTTGGGTTCCTTAAGCTCTGCTAAACAGTAGGAAACATGATTTTTAAAAGAGAATAAATAGAGTAGCACTCTATATGAATTGAGTTTAGGATGAAGAATACAAAACGTACTATTCCATTCTAATTCAGATAATTAGTTCCAAGTAACTGGGAAAACAGTGGGCTTGTTAATAGTTGAAGTATCATATTCTATAGCAGAAATGGTTAATTCCTGAATCTTAGTGGACGGTCATTCGCAGTCCCAAGCATTCAGAACTGGATTTTCATTCCTGATATTTTTCTCTTATAATAATAAATATGCAATGAAATGTTTTCATTTTACTATTAGTTTACTCTTTTTTCTTGAATATGAATTCCAGTGCCTAATGCTGCCTCAAATGAACGAGCAAATATGCTGAAACTAGAAGGAAATGAATTTGTGAAAAAGAACAACTATAAGAAAGCTATTGAAAAATATACAGAGAGCATAAAACTCCACAAGATGGAATGCACAACTTACACTAACAGGTAATGCTTATGTAACCAAATGAAAAATAACTTCACTAACTTGACAAGTAATCAGACAATGCCATTGGCATGTTAGACCACAGTTTGATTAATTGTATGAAATACAATAATTCATACATATTATTTTACAAATTTAAATTTTATTCAATTTTAAATGGGTCATAGAAAGGAAATATTGAGATATATGTATTAGCCAGCACCATTGTGAACAGCACTCTATGCAACTCTTATATACTTTGCTGCATTTTTTTGAATTATTCAAGGATGATTGCTGTTTAAATGGTGATACTGGTATTGGTGCTCATACTGGTCTTTCAGATTTACACATCCAGTGATGTAATAAATTCCAGTCTGAATGAAAACAAAAATTACTGCCTCATTAAATTCCATTGAACTTCAACATTACTTTAGATCACTTATTAGAAATAACAAAACATAATTCAGATATGTCAATATGATGAGGACCATGAGAACTTGGAATAGCATCTCCAAACCTTTCACCCCAAGGGCAGAGAAAATGATTTCTTTATATAACAAATATACAGGTAGTCCTGAGGTGACCACTACATTCGAGACCAGTATCTCGATCGTTGAGTGAAAAGGTCATTAAGCGAGACACCCATATGACTGCCTTCCTCACTAACCATAATCCTAGCCCTCCCAATTGTGGTCATTAAGGAGTCTCCCAAGTCGTTATACAGAGAAACGGGAAGAGCTGCCTGCTGAGTTCAGTTCCCCTCTATGTGTGGAAGCAGACTGCTCTGGCAGGCTGCTGGAATGGAGCTCAGATCTTCGGCCTCCGAGCTCTGTTTCTGCCCTGCCCTGAAGGAGTTCGGCTCCCCTGTGTGTATGGAAAGATACTGCTCTGGTGAGTTGTAGGGACAGAGTTTGGATCTACCAATGTTTTCTGTACAATAGTCCTCAGCTTACATCCATTTTTTTTTATCATGACAGCACTGAACAAGGGGGCCCTCAGCCATTTATTTGCAGTGCTTGATTTTGCAGCCAGTAACACTTCCTACTGACTTCCCACAAGCAAAATCAACAAGAAAGGGAGTCAGACGTTGTAGTCACGTAACATTGCTTAACAACAGCAACCAAAACTGCTGTTGCTAAGCGGCGCAATCACCTGTCATTGTGCTTTATCATTGTGTCACTTAGCTATGGCAATTATGGCAATTGTTATAAACTGATGACAGCCTCTTCCATGTGGAGGTCTGCAATATCGTGATAGTCCCCTTAATGCAAACATTCGCAGGTGTTCTGGATGGTTTTAATATAAGTGTTTATCTTTAAATAAGGACTGGAATCAAATGTCAAATAGCAAAATTGTTTTTCAGCTCCATCACATGCAACAAAAAATCCCATAGGAAGATGGAAATCCATCTCATCAGTGTATCTTATTGTATTTTATAATATAATGCTTATATAATCTCCATCTCTGATTGTGTTATTATAATTTGAAGCAGTATAATGGATATTTTTGCTATTTGAAGTCATTGTAAAGTTGACTGATTGATAGATGTTACAGCTTTGCCTGATATATGAACCAAAGCATTGTACATAGCAGTGATGGCTAACCTTTTCATCGTCATGTGCCAAAAGTGTACAAATGTGCATGCACGCCTGCACCCATAATGCAATGCATGTGCAACTCCCGTCCCCTGCACATGCACACATGACCCCCTGCCACACATCTTTGCACATGTGTGCATGACCCTCTGCGTGTCGCGCAGCTCTGCGCATGTGTGCATGACCCCCCCACATGCGCCACAGCCCCACACACGTGCAGCAGATACCCGACAATCAGCTGGCTGGCAGGAGGCACGCGCGCATGTGCAATGGATCTGTTCCAGGTGATGACTCACATGCCGGCAGAAATGGCTCTGTGTGTCACTTCCGGCACGTGTGCCATAGGTTCGCCATCACGAATATATAGTGTCAGGGAGTGGAAATGATTTGATTGTCAGTTTAAAATTATCCTGAAGCAAGAACACTTTAGTAAATACTTTATTCATGGAAAACACCTACACATATCCTTTCTTCTTTCCGCAGTTCTTTATTTCAGAACAGCATTTTCCTGTTTTACTTACATGGGATTTGTCTGTCTTTATATATAAGAAAATCATTTTTCCCATTCCCTTCTGAACACAGTTTAGTTAAACTGGGACTGTGAACCAGGGGTGGGATTCAAAATTTTTAACAACCAGTTCTGTGGGCGTGGCTTAGGTGGTAGGCATGGCTTAGTGGTCTTGTGACTGGGTGGACATGGCTTGGTGGTCATGTTATTGGCTGGGCATGGCCAACTCAATATCACTCACATTGAGGAACACATCTTGCCTGGCCTCTCATGACTGGGGATGCTGCAACAGTCGTAAGTGTGAAAAATGGTCATAAGTCACTTTTTTCAGTGCCATTGTAACTTTAAATGGTCATTCCACACAAGCAAAGTACTAGCAAAGGAGGGGAAAAAACCTCCAGAGATGTTCCTGAGATAGGAAGACAAGTCCTGCCAAGAATGTAATAAGAGTTAATGGAGAGGCAGTTTCTATAAGCGACACCAGAATGTTTCCTTCCTGCCTTCCTTACAGGATTAGGCCAGTAATTTCTTCTAACAACCAGTTCTCCGAACTGCTTAGAAAGTTAACCGGTTCTAGCGAATAGGTGCGAACTGGTAGAATCCCACCCTGCCATGAACTGAAAAAGACCACGCTCCCATTTGCATTATGTAACAATACTGAATTAGAAAAGTTGTGAACGGTAGTAATAGTCAAGTAGATAGCAGTTCACAAAGGGTGTAATGTAGGGGTAAAAATCCTTTTGGTAGAATGCAGTTCCATTTTTATCCTGTGTGGGGCTGTGGGAAAATTGCTGGTGATGTTTATTTAATTTATATGCCATCTATCCAAGTAAAACACACACTGGTAAAATAGCTTCATTTCTAAGCTAACACAAGAAAAGGATTACATTCAATTATGCAGCATAACAAACAAAATAAAAAGTATATTATAACAAGGGATTATATAGTGCTGTAAATAGTGCTGTTCTGAGAGCCAGAATGGTAAGAAGGTAAGGTGTGAGAATAGAAGTAGGAAGATCCAGTTTCTTGCCCTCCTTAGGGCATGGAAGTTGGCAGAATGAGTCAATCCTAGAAATTGAAGAACTTCTGCCTATCAACCTGCACTGGAACAACATGGTAGATTACATAACCACCAATTAAAAAAAAGGCCTTCATCTTGCCATGGACTGATGTTGAATATTGGCTTTCACGCTTGGCAACTTTAAGATGTGTGGGTATGGGCTTCCAAAACTCCACACATCTTAAAATTTCCAATTATGAAAAATGCTGATTTATGATGTAATAACAATGAAAACAGGAACAAAGATTTCAGTTTTCCATTTCTATTATATTTCCAAAGGGCTCAGTAATATTTTCAAGATGGCACTGAAAACTAGATTGAAAGTTCAGAGTTGCTGTGAACAAATGCTACATGGAGGCGCTGCAGTATATATGTAAAAAAAATTCTGGAGAACTATTAGCTATAAAAATTGGATTGGCCAGATACAGCATTCTGTATCACTTTAAGTTCATGTCATTTATATACATGAACTGAAAGAGATATATTGTAGCGATTTTAATGACAAGAGCAACATATTGTTCAGGATATATATAACTGCAGTATCCTCAGCTACAGTAGTAAGTGCATAGTAACAGTAAATATGTAATGGTAGTGAATATACAAATAACTACTGTACTGGTGGCAAATAATACCAAATAATTTCATCCATTATAATTTCAGGGATGTGGAAATAGATTTGGAGGACAACTTTTTCAGAAACTGTAGATACGTTGCAAGATGTGTAAAGCCTTTTAACATTTTTAACACATGCATTGTATAATTAAAGCCAAATATTTGAAAATATAAATGGAACACTTGCACCTCTAGTCTTCAAGAGATGAATCAATACCTTGAATCCTAGAGTGTAACCAATTGTTTTTGAAGATATGTATAGGTTATTTTCTATATTTCAGAGCTCTTTGTTACCTGAATCTGAAGCAGTACAAAGAAGCAATTGTGGATTGCTCAGAAGCCCTTAAAATAGATCCTAAAAATGTCAAGGCATTTTACAGACGAGCACAAGCATATAAAGAGCTTAAGGTAAATAACTTTTGTTTTTTTGTTTTAAGTTTTAAATAAGTGCACAGTCAAAATAGGACACTCAGATTTATATTACTCAGTAAGGAAATAACCTCATTGGGTTCTCTTAAGATTTTCAGTGGATAATACTTCTTACAGTGTAGATCATTTTAACTGCATTGCATTTAAAGAACCATCTTACAAAATTTGTAGGCAACTACTGAAGCTCCTTATCATATCTTTCTGTGTTTTTTATGTGTGTGTGTGTGATTCTGCTGTGTAAGTTAAAAAGACAACTCCAAACAATTCTTTCTTTGCTTATAAAAGTGGACAGTACATACAAGGCAGGTATTGTCTTCAGTTAGAACAGTATGGGTGCAACAAAATAAAATATTTTAATCCCTTAAAAATACATTAAAGGTATATTTCTCAGAATTGTAATTGTTTCTGTTTCTCTAGGACTATAAATCCAGCAAAGCAGATATCAACAGCCTCTTGAAAATTGAACCAGAGAACGGTGCTGCTAAGAAACTACAACAAGAACTAAACAAGCTTTTAAAATAAGATAGCTAGAACTTTGTACTTTTCTGATATGTTTTTGTTTTTTAAAAAAAGATTACTGGGATGCGTTTGCAAAATCCTAGGCTTGCTGATGTTTCTCTGGTTTCATCCCTTATAAAAAGTATCCATTCTTCCTCCTGCAGTTCTAAAAATTCTGTGTTATCTCTTGAGATCTGCAAATTATTTAGAAGAGGAATTCTAGAGAATTGTTTTTAATTAGCACACTATTTGTCCAATGTACTCCTAGTGTGTTTGCAGAGACAGAACTATTATAGTGGCTGATTGATGAAAGTCTTAACTTAACAAACAGGCAGTAAGACTTTCAAGATCCTGCTTTGCCTTAATTTTTGTGGACTAGCTTTGGTGGAGCATTTTGGTCTTCAATGTGTTATTTGGAAATCTAAAAATGCTTTTGTCCTTTACTATAGAATGGCATCTTGTCCTTTCTTCGTTCTATCTATACCTTTTACCAGTTTGCCTCTTCACTTCTTAGTAATTAAGTTTAATTTCATGTTCTCTAAAGTTAAATACATGTTGAAATATGTTACTCTTTTTCCAGAGATACTTTTTTCATTTTAACCTTTATAAGCTAAAGCTCATGTTAGGGAAAATATGATCCATTTAGAATAGCCCAATCTCAGGGCTGCTTTTGCATCTTCTTACAGTTGCTTATCTACAGCCTAGATTCTTGCAAGCAAAAAAAAAAAAGTGCCCTCAGAATGATAATTCAAAAAACATCACTGTAGAAAGGAATGAGTCATATATGTTGAGCAGTTCACATTATCTTTCCCATTGGCTGTGTTTTGATGGATCTGTTGGGCAGTTGTAATTTAGCAACACCTACACATTTTCCTTTCTTGCTATAGAGAAATATATTGTAGATGAAAAAACACTTTTAGTATTCAGCCTATTATCCTGATACTCTGCTTGAGTAGGAGAATTGAACATCCACGTGCTATTTGGTAAAAATGCTATCCAAAATTTACCACTATGTCACCTTAAAAAATCCTTACATCTTCTACAATACCTATACGGATGTTGCTACTCTGAGTAGCATGCTCTCTCTGCACCTTTTCCAAAGTGGGTCTGTAGGCACCCACTTGGAGCATTACTATTTCTTGTCTTAGTGAGAAAAGTTTTGCCTCTTACTAAGAGTAGAGACCATGCACGAAGCATTTTGAGAAGTTCTGTTTTCAATGTACTGTAGAATATCATTTGTTGCTAGAAATTTTAGAGAGAGTCTTTCCTTAGGCCTTGTTGCAAGGATCAACATACCCTGTTATTTTTAACTTTCAAAATAAACAAGCTCTTATGGATATAAATTCAGAATATTCCAAATCTCATCTTTTTTTAGTGTTCTAATACTGGGCATCTCTTCTTTTTGAAGGAAACTTATCCTAATTTCATCTCTACATTATCACTGCATTATTTCCTTCCCAAGGGGGAAAGGATTTACACCAGGAATGTATATAGCACCTATACCTGCCAAGCAATATTATGCGCTAAAAATAAAAGTAAACCCACTAAAATCTCATAATCTGTGGAAGTTTCCGGTTTTGTGGGAGGTGGGGATGGGATAGTTGAAGGGTCTCCAAACTTGGAAAGTTTAAGACTTGTGGACTTCAACTCCCAGAATTCCTGAGCTAACATGACTGGAGGAGAAATTCTGGGAGTTGAGGTCCACGAGTCTTAAAGCTTGAAAAGCCCTGGGATAGTTGATCCATCTTTCCTTTGAGATATTGACCTAGAACTTTTTCAGCCAATCTTCCTCCTCTTTTTTTGGAAAGGTGGAGAAATTGATTAGGCTGCAGCTTCAATGGGCCTTGAAGAAAGTAAATTATTGGTTTTAGTATAGCACTGACATGGAATTAATTATTCTGATGATGACAGTGCATCTATCCTAGTCCTTATCGACTGCCTTTGAATAGCAGGGCATTGTTTAAATAAAAATCAGTATATTAAGGCACATAGAACATCAGAGAAAAGAGCCATTAGTTGTATGGAATAAATGTAGCCTAAATGAATACCCAATTTCCAGACAGGGTCTTTAGTCTTCCCTCTCTCTTTTGGAGCCAATTGGAACTGGATTACATACATCCCCAAACTAAGTGCAAACATAGGCCCAAATGCTAATATTAAATGTAATTCTGGTAATATGAATGATGGTGCCATATTTATCAGGAAAATAAAAGTTTATAATGTCTGGTTTGTGGCATATAATATGCCATAGACTGAAAGACCCAGGATGCCTCACACTAAAGAGAGCATTATCTTGCATATTTATAAAACCCCAATTTTCTTTTTTGGTCACCCTCAATTTGCAAGTCACTCAAGATATCCTTCTAAACCATCTCCTGGATTATATGGCTCTGCTCACAGTCACTCATCTGGATTAACAGACCATGCTCTAGATACATGATGGCGAACCTATGGCACGCATGCCAGAGGCAGCACACAGAGCCCTCTCAGCGGGCATGTGCACTATTGCCAGCTGGTCTTCTGGTTTCTGGTGCCAGCTGGTCTTCATGGGTGCTGGAGTGCCGGAAAATGGGCTGTTTTCAGGCTGTTTTTCAGGCCATTTTTGGCACTGAAAATGCCCCCAAATGGCCTGAAAACACCCCCCCAAATGCCTAATAAATAGGCATGCGTGCACCGGCCACATGGTCTTTGGTTTTTTGGTGCTCTGGCATGCCCACATGCACAAGCATGCATATGTGTTCCAATTTGGGCACAGTGCCGAAAAGGTTCGCCATCACTGCTCTAGATGGATTTCCTTGAAGGTGACTCAGAAGCTACATGTGATCCAAAATTCAGCAGTTATGGGTATACCTAACTACACATACATAATACCACCCCTGCATAAGTTGCAGTGATTACTGGTATACTTCTGTTTGGTAGATTACTGTGTACAAAACCCCTTTATGACACAGGGCTAGGATATTTGAAGAATTGTCTATCTCCATCTCTCTGCTCATCCAAGAATATAAGAATATTAGAAAGGTTTGGCATATCCCAGGTCACATCTATTTAACAGTGCCAGCATGAACTACTGCAGTTCCTATTCAACAGCTATCTAACAACTTTGACATTAACACACAGTCAAAAGCCAAATGGACTGCTGAATGGCCAGATACAGGCAGTTACATATATGAACCTACACAAAAGGTGCCAGGTTTTGACCTTCCTCACCAACATTGGTCAACTCTTAATACCCAACATGGTGTCTGCCAGGACTCATTGTTTAAGTGAGGTCTTGTCTCTACCCCTCAGTGTGTCTGTGGTGCTCTTCGACAAAGTATGCATCACATTATGTCCAAATGTCCATCAAGAGCTCACACTGGCCCAATGTTTTGATTTTTTTCAACACAGACCACCCTGTCCTTGAATGGCTGGGTGGACTGGGCATTAACATTTGAACCACTATAAGTCCATGTATTTGCTGTACACTAAATAAAATAAATAAATGGCTTCAAAATCTAAGGGACTGGTTTGGACAAAACTCAGCAGCACTTTTTTGTGTGGCTGTTGATAAAAATAGGATTGCCAACATGATCGCCAACATCCGATGACGGATATGGTACAAGAAGAAGAATTAAATAGAATAGTCTTCTATTTAAGACTGTTCTAAGTCTTAAGAATGGTTCTTAAGAACACCCAGAGATCCAGATGGTGCCAACACTGCCAGATTTCAGAAAGCCCCCAACAAATCTAGCCTTCCCCCAGTTGGCAGGTCAGGATGTTCCATGAACCATCAGTGTGTTAATATAGGTAGTCCCCAGATTCAACTGTTCAAAGTTAAAACAGCATGGACAGCATGAATGGTATTTATAAGATGTCCTTGTAGTTCTGGCTACCAAGAGTGAGTTGCAGTTCTAATGTCAAAATTTCTGATGTTTCCTGACAGCTTCCACAAGCAAGAGTCAGTAGGGAAACCAGCAGGAAGTCACAGTCATGAGAGGTCTTCACTTAAGGAGCCATATGGTTGTCACTAAAGAATGACAACCAGGGCTGCCAAAACTGCCATTGCTAAGTGATGGTAGTTATTGATATCACACTTAGCAACAGCAATCCAGTCCTGATAAATTTTGATTTGGGTGCGACAGATTTGGGTGCTTTTCAATGGTATTTTTCCCTTGGGATTTTTATTATTTATATTTCTTTGCTGGTTTCAATGTTGCTAGTGGCCAGAATTACTTGCAAGCGGACAGTCATAAACTGAATAAAATAAATACAAAAAGAAACATTAAGAGTTTTGAATCCACCCACAAACAAAAAAATTGTTGTTTCTGCCATTTCTACAGCAAATGTGAAGAGTAGCATCTAGAAAAGAAGACAAAGGTTGGTGAAGGGAAGTTTCACTATTTTATCAAGTCAACAGCAGGAATAAATAAAATATTGTTACAGGCTCTCAAGCTTAAGGTTATCAAAAAAGAACCAGGATTGAAAAATAAATTTGCAAAAAAACAACAAAAGAGAATCATTTGGTTCCATTTTCATCTTCCTACTGCATCATTATCATATATACCAGGATTACATACGGGAAAAGTTACTATAATAGCTATTCAGTGCAAAAAAGAAAACAATTCAAATCAGGCAAGATTTTTGCAAGAACAACTAGTTTAAAGAGATATTCACGAAATCTCTGGTAACATGAAGGTTTTGTCCTCTCTTCAGTGTGGATTGTCCATTTTCTTTTTTTCCTGCAATGACACATTTTAGTTTTAATTGGAGAAGCCAAGGCTAATTTTCTTTTTACAAAATGCTGCTAGTTAACAGGTTTTCAAGAGCTTTTTTTTTTAGCTTCACAGCCTCAGCAACAACTTGTTTTTAATTTATTTATTTATTTTTTTCATTTCAATGTGAAAGTGAGCATTTGCACCCAAAATCTTAATTGTAAATTAGACCAGCCCTCCCAGACATGCCTTTCTGCAGTCTTCGTGCACTTTAATTTATTATACCATCCACATTCCTTTCCTGCTAAAGTTGTATTTCTCAGTCTTTTCAATTTTAAAAAGTGTGGACATCAGCTGCTAGAAATTATGGGAGTTAAAGTCCATGCATTTTAAAATTATAGAGATTGACAAAACTTTGTGCTAAGGCATTCTATGCAATGGAAAGTAATGCTTAGAAGTGGGGAAGGGGAAGGCAGCTGAAACAGAATATTGACTTTGTAAAATCACAGACACTGGAAATGGAAAGTTAGGCTCAGCAGGTAATGCTCACTCATCGCACCTTCGTCAGGGGAGAAATGCCATTGAACTTCTCTTGTGGGTTGCTTCAGAGATCTGATGGGCTTGGAGCACAGCTACTGCTTCCTCGATCTAACAAAGGCAAAGGCAAAGACAAGATTGGAGTTCAGAACAGCCGGTTGCAGAGTTTAAAATATTGTTTCTGCATCCAAAGAATCCAACACACAGTCAGGACAAAGCCTTTAAAAGGAAACTCCACTTGAATTTTGCTGGTACAGTAGCATATGTGTCTCCAGAGCCCTACTGATGCTTTGAGATTAGCAGTCCCGGAATTCATTGGCTCTAATTCCAATTCTCCTGAAAGACCCCAAGTTGGAGAAGACTATAACATGCTGAGACAACCACTTCGCTACATTTGTGAAATGGCCCCCTGTTTAACAGATCTGGGAAGTTGTCTTTATAGGTTCAGTTCATCTGTTTATTTGCTACCTTCTCTCTACTTGGCACTGAACCCTCCTCCACAAGCCTTCTGATGAACAATCTTGCTATAAAATATTTGAAAAGGAGATCATAATTAAGAACACCACCACCCAAAGCCACTTAATTATTTCCCATTCAAATTCAATGTTTTTTTTTTTTAAAAAAAATTGCACTTGAGCTTTTGAGATACATGAAACTCTTTCATGCTAATGAAGTTGCAGGAGAGGAAGAAAGCAGATGTGACTTGGCACATAGATAAAGCGGCCCAAGTACCTTTATTATCTAAAAAGTGTTCTTGGAAACAGTGATAGTTAACCTCATGGCCAGACCATGAATTAAATGACTGTACAGGTAGTCCTTAATTTACAACCATTCATTTAGTAACCATTCAAAATTGTAAGGGCATTGAAAAAAGTGACTTATGACTTGCATTGCATTGATTGCAGTATCTCCATGACTGTGTGATCAAAGTTAGGGTACTTAGAAACTGAAATGTATTTATGACAATTGCACTCTCCTGGACACCATTAGTAAGTTTCCCAACTGGCGTCTGACAAGCAAAGTCAATGGGGAAGCCAGACTCACTTAAAAACTGTAGTGATTCACAACTGTGGCAAAAAAACGGTTGTAACATGGGACACAACTCACTTCCTTGCTTAGCAATGGAAATTTGGGGCTCAATTGTGGTTGTAAATCAAGGATTACCTGTAGTCAATCTGTCCTTCTAGGATCAAACCTGCTTCAATACAGGTACTTGAATATACAGTAAATATATAACAGAGAGGCTATAAAAACAAACACCTTGAAGAATACATCCTTATCAGTTTAAATGTTATTTTAAGTGCAATCCTTCCCAACCTTTTGTATCACTCCCATTATATCTGCTCTTAACTTCCAAGATTTTCTTCTTTATCGTAGTTCCTTTCACACTGCCTTTTTAAACAAACCTAGCATTTTCACACTCTATCAGGCTTTCTTCTGACCACAGTTCTGATCATTCTTAGAACTTATCATATTCATAGTAGCACTCCCATATCATGCTAAAATAGATCAGACCAGTAATGAATACATTATTGGTATATTCAATGGCTAGATTTCTACGTCAGAAATATGATAGTCAGCTGGGGATAAACCACCAGTGAGTGCTATTCTAGAGGCATCTAGTTGGCCATTACAGGAGACAGAACAAGGGATTAGGTGAACGTTTGCTATCACTCTTCCAGTATCCCTATGCTCCTAAGGTTGAAAGAGGAGTGAAGGTGTGTAGGAGTGAATACTCTACAGTTAATATCTCTAGGCTGTTTGTCTCCGTTCTTTCCTCATGCTATCATTATAATGGATCACCACTGAAAAGATAAAGCAGATGTGCATTTGTGGATTCATACACTTAAAGGACAATAACATAACCCCAATTTTGTACAGTAGCACAGAGAATAATCAGGAGATATAAAAGCACAAAGCAGGTGGAAAATCAGTCTGAAAAAACCAATTGAAAAACAGCTATGGAGATGCTATTGAGACAAATTAACTGTGCAGACCAACCTAACACAGAGTAGGACAGTTCATTTCACCTGAAAAATTTGGAATGGTAGATTTAGGGCATTTTTAAGCATGGAATCCCAGTACCTTAGACTGAAGGGATTCTGGTGACTCCAGCATGAGTAGCAGATCAGAATTATCTATCTCCAACAGCATGCCTGTAATCTTCCCAGCCAGGGTGGGGTGCCTTGCATGAATTAGAGGATAGAGACGTTCACCTATGCACAGCAAAAAAAAGGGAGGGGGGGATAAAAAAGGAAGTACTGGGAAATCTGAATTTATCTTCTGTTCTATGAAATCCTCCATCTAATTCTACTTCAGCACCTAACCTTCAGCAACTATCCAGGCCCACCAACACAAGACTATGATCTTTCAAATAGATAATCTAGAGGAATCATTGTCAGCTACTGTGGAAAATTTTAAATGGCAACTGCTTAGCTAGCTATCACCATTGCTAGGGAATCCATATCTGAAAAGTAGGTTCATTAGCATGGGAAGTAGAACCTCAGATGGACCACCATTGCCTCAAACCTAGACCTATCAATGTTCTGTCTTTAAGCTGTTGGGTAAGATTGAGCTGGCAGGGCAGATTTCATCTTCCATTGCAACCCATGTGCTCTCCATAGCCACCACAGTTAGAAGATGATATACAGATAATGCAGACAATCCCAAGTGATAGTCTGGTGTAATGGCTAAAGGACTAGACTACAAAATGGGAGAGCTGGCTGGTTATCTTTGTGTCTCCCATTCTCTCTCAGTCCAACACACTTCACAGGGGTGTTGTTGTGGGGGAAAATAGAATGTAAGAGTGTTATGTATACTGTCTTAAGCTGAACAAAGAAGAAGACAGGATATAAATCTAATGCTATTTTAAAAAATCCTTGAAGACTACACTGAGTAGATGTTTTTCTCTTATCATACTTCTTTAAGCGGTACTTTTTTGTTACTTTTGTGGATCTCAATCTCATCATGAAGGCCTATTGTTACTCATTAGATATTTTAGATCATCGGTATCCATCATTTTGGCTTGCCTAGGCCATATTGAGTGAAGTGGAATTGTCTTATAATTATATAATAATATAATTATATAATGTAATATAATTATAGCACGTAATAATATACTCACATAATAATGTAAAAGTTTACAATTTTGTCGGGCTGCAGTACTAGCTATGCATGCTGCATGTAGCCCCTGCTGAGTTGGACATGCCTGTTTAGGCTGAATAGTTAGGAAGTACATGGACAAGTTAATTCAGGTACTTGCTATAGAATCTAGATTATTTAAATTGGGTAAAATTAAATAAAATAAAAAATAATAAAATAACTTGGTGCATTACTTATCAGCATTGGATGTTAGTGTTATGGTTATCACAGAGACAGTAGCACAAAATGTGACAGTATTTATTGTCCTACTGTCACCCACAAAAATGTGCACATAAACTTCCCAGTCCCCACCCCCACCCCGTCAGAAGATGATTGAAGTTAATTGCGAAATTCACAAATATCAATTTGATAGGCAATTTATTAAGGGAGTACAAGATGAAGGAGAAAAACTTTAGATATACTCAAGAGTTAAATCTGCCTGATTTTTAATCCCCAAGTCCCTTGAAAAATTTTGGAAATATTTGGAAAACCCTTCTTCAGACATGTGTGAATATCACTGGACTCATTTGGAAGTCAAATCTTTCCTCATTTCACTTTAACACAAGATAGTTGGGAGTTTCTATGGTGCATGTTTACTAGTGGTGAGATTCAAAAAAATTTTTTACTGCCGGTTCTGTGGGCGTGGCTTGGTGGGCATGGCAGGGGAAGGATACTATAAAAACTCCAGTCAGAGGTGGCATTTGCCGGTTTTCCGAACTAATCAAAATTTCCGCTACTGGTTCTCCAGAACTGGTCAGAACCTGCTGAATATCACCTCTGATGTTTACCATCATTAAATGTTTTGGTGGATAAGATCCTGCAAAGATTCCTTCTCAATCAGAGATAAGAAAATGAGAAATACTGTAGTAACTACTGTAAATTGCCTCCCAACCTTAGCTATTCAGAAATGTGTCACTTCTAATCAAGAAGTTACACTGATCATTCTTTTGCATACCAAATGACTAGACCAGCTTTTCCCAGCCTGCTGCCTTCCATCTATATAAGCACTTCTGGGGACTGAAGTCCCAAAATATCTGGAAGTTGCCAAGTTGAGAAAGACCAATTCTTCAAAAATGTAAAACAGAAAGATAGAAAAAGTGATAATCTCTTAGGTGCACACATAGTTTGCACTAATAGATATAACATTCTTTTGTTTTTATAAATATCCATAATAAATAATATTTGGATAGAGATTTCATTTCTCACAATGCTTTGGGTGCATTAGCTATAGATACTCTGATCTGCAAACTGCCAGGCTATTGTTCCCTTAGCCCACATATTCTAGATTATTTTGGGAGAGGGGTGTTATAAGGCATGGTAAGGTCACGTACATCACATTTTTGGAAGACACAAGATTCTAACCAAGGATTTCTTGATTTATCATATGTTTTCTTACATTCTATGACGCACCAGCCAACCCGTTGTTTTTGCAGTCCTATTACCACATCTTAGTTAGGAATAATTAGATGATCTAGGCTGATCTCAAAAAAATAAGTAGATTTCATCCTGATTAAATTCAGACAGGTAGGCTCCAAGAAGTGTCTAGGCCCGTGATGGCGAATCTATGGCCCATGTGCCAGAGATGGCACGCAGAGCCATCTCAGTAGGAGTGTGCACCATTGTCAGCTGCTCTTCTGGTTTCTCGCAAGCCAGCCAGCTGCTCTTCGTGGGTGCTGGAGCACCGGAAAATGGCCTGAACATGTCCCCAAAACAGGCCGTTTCCCGACTTGTTTTTGGCACGAAAAATGGCCTGAAAATTGTCTGAAAAAAGGCCTGAAAATGCCCCCAAAGCAGGCAATTTCCAGGCCAAAAATGACCCCAAAAGCAGGACACCAGCCAGCTGGTCTTCAGTTTCCTGCCACATGTGCATTCGTGTGTGTTCCAATCTGGGCACTCGGTGCCAAAAAGGTTTGCCATCACTGGTCTAGATTGTAGGCTACATTGAGCAAATGACATAAACACCCCAGAAGACAACTTCTGCACTGTTATCAAAAAAACCCTCTACATACACTGCCCATAAAGGCATTACAAAATGAAGTTAATTATAGTAAGCTTTATCATTTGTTTATCAGGTGATTTAAACTCAAGATTTCACCAAGGTAATACTTCTCCCTCTTTTCTCTCCAGTACCCACTGTAACAATTTCATCCCTTTTGCTTGCTTTATTCTAAATTGGGGTCTCCAACCTTGGCAACTTTAAGACTTGTGGACTTCAACCCCCAGAATTCCTCAGCCAGCAAAGCTGGCTGAGGAATTCTGGGGGTTGAAGTCCACAAGTCTTAAAGTTGCCAAGATTGGAGTCCCCTGTTCTAAATGCTATAAAGTACACATGGGCGACGCTGAACTAAGTCATGAAGCTAGAATTTTCCCTGAGTGTGTTTCTTGCATCTGTATTGTCCAGAAGCCCTGGGGCAAAGGAACAAAGCAACAAAGACTGAGTCCAGGACACAGTATGGTGGCCAAAAGCATATAATTAAGGGTGAGACTAGAGAGCTAAGCCTGTGAAGTTAACTGGATAATAATCCTCATCTCTTGCAATAGAAAAGAAGTTGCATCTTATCAGCTAAAAGATATCTCTCTCTCCCAATCTTTTTACTACAATTTGATTTATTCTGGTTTATTCCAATACAAGTACGTGTCCTACATACAGAATTGTCGAGCATTCATCTAAGAAACTAGCCTTCTAAAATACTGCATATGCCATTAGTCTATGTATATGTCTTTTCAATAGCTTTCCTGAGATTTGGAAGCTATCCTCTGTATTGGGCTTTAGCAGAACTGTAAAGGTTTCACCCAGGCTTTTGGCTCAGCAACTGCAAGAGCATGGAAAGTTATGTGCACTGTGTATAAGAAGTTAAATGTTTCCTTTATTCTGTATTTATTTAATAATGTTGTGAGTTGCCTAGAGTTATCTTGTTTCAGATAGGGAGCCATGTGAATTTCTAAATAAATAAAAGCTTTAGATAATTTGTAGAAAACATTATGACAGTCAGATTTTAGAACTAGCATAATACAGGGAGTCATTGTTTAACAATAATTCATTAAGTGACCAAGATGGCACTGAATAAGTTTTATGACTGCTCCTCATAGTTGCAGCCATTGCAGCATCTCTGTGGTCAGATTCACACTCAGAATAGAGCTGGAAGGGACCTTGGAGGTCTTCTAGTCCAGCCCCCCCACTCAAGCAGGAGATCTTATACCATTTCAACAAATGACTGTCCAGTCTCCTCTTAAAAACCTCCAGTGATGAAGCACCCACAACTTCTGAATGCAAGCTGTTCCACTGGTTAATTGTCTTCACTCTTTGGAATTTTCTCCTTAATTCCAGGTTGCTTCTCTCCTTGATTAGTTTCTAAAAGTTGTTTCTTGTTCTCTGGTGCTTTGGAAAATAAATTGACCCCCTCCCCTTTGTGGCAGCCTCCCAAATATTGGAATACTGCTATCACGTTTCCCCTAGTCCTTCTTTGCTCTAGATTAGCCAAACCCAAATTGTTCTTCATATGTTTTAGTATCCGGGCCTTTAATCATCTTGGTTGTTCTTCTTTGCACGTGTTCCAAGTCTCAACATCCTTTTTGTAATGGAGTGACCAAAACTGGATGCAGTATTCCAGGTGTGGCCTTACTAAGGCTTTATAAAGCAGTACTAATATGCCTCTGTTTATACAACCAAGGACTGTATTAGTTTTTTTGGCTGCCGCTGCTGCAACCTGAGTGTTACAGTCAGGTGATTGCAATTCAAGCACTTGCAACTGGCGTGCGAGTACAACGGTTGTGGTGTTTTGTGATCTCAAGGTCTCCATTTGCAATCTTCACAACTGGCTTCTGACAAGGATAGTCAATGGAGAAGATAGCAGGAAGTCACAAATTGTGATCACGTGACAGTGCACTTAAAGACCAGGAAGGCTTTTGATGATTTCAGCAACCAGAAGTGCCAGAACTGCAGTCATAAGTTGGTGCAGTCACATGACATCAAATTTAGCAACCATGTTGCTTAACAATAGTGTTTTCAGTCCGAAGTACTATTGTTAAGCAGTACATGTACGTCCATGGACAAGAAACAACGGATGGAAACTAATCAAGGAGAGAAGCAACCTGGAATTAGGGAGAAACTTCGTAACAGTGAGACCAATTAACTAGTGGAACAGCCTGTCTTCAGAAGTTATGGGTGCTTCATCACTGGAGGTTTTTAAGAAGAAATTGGACAGCCCTTTGCCTGAAATGGTATAGATGCTCCAGCTTGAGCAAGGACTATAGTCCCCTGTAGTCAAGGGGTTTGGACTATAAAATCTCCTGCTCTATTCTGATAGATTGAAGTACATTTTTTTAGGAAACATTGTTTTTTAAGCTAAACTATGGTTAGCATGAAATATTTGATTACAACTTTTTCTCTGAGAAAGTCCTGGCTGAGGGGGAAGTTCACAGTGCTGCCTTCTAGAAGATGCACACCACTCACCAAGTATTTGTTTCTGTTCTTGAGGAGGGGCTGCAGCCAACATGGATGTGGTCAAAGGCTCCTGTCCATGGACATGAATGATTGGTTCTACAGCCTAAAGCCCAAGAAACAAAATACACTGAGAAGAGCCCTTCCATTCCTACTGAACAACTAATATGAACTGATGACTCTCTGTGAAGTATGCATTGGTTAGAGCATTTCTTCTCTTTGCAAACTCATATAGCAGCTTTAATATAAGCACCTGTCCAACTCAAATCTTATCCAGTGAAAGAATTTATTCTTCCTTCTGGCCATATTGAAGAAACAATAGAGTATATTTGATTTCTGTAAACTATGCAATAATCAATATATAGCTTAAGTCAACCTAAAAGATAGTGTTGTTGTAAAATATCTCCTTTTCATACAGAAAGCCATAGACCTGATCCTCAATTTCTGAAAGCGAGTTGTCTTGACAACTTTAAGACTTGTGGACTTCAACTCCCAGAATTCCTCCTCCAGTCATGTTAGCTCAGGAATTCTGGGAGTTGAAGTCAACAAGTCTTAAACTTGCCAAGTTTGAAGACCCTTGTCTTAAAGGATGGAAAGCTGCTGTAAATCATTGTTGTCCAAAGATCACCACTATGTTCTGACCACCATAAATACAGAAAGTATCTTGCAGCATCCTCTCTATCTATATTTGTATTTTTAAAATCAAGGTATGTTTTCATGTAATCAAATGCACAAGGGAACCATCTTGTATTTTAAGTGTAATAATAGCACTAGGAATTTCAGGAATGTAGTGTTCCCAATTTCCATCTAAAGGGAAACACAGGAAAGGAATATTATTGGTAATCTGGACACTTTATCTGTTCAACCAAGTATGTAAACATGAATTGGCTAATGATCTGACTCACTGGTTTCTCTGTGAGTTCTCACTGATATCCAACTTAAAGGCCATTCCCAAAGCAGAATCCCAGCTCTATATATCTCTGCTACAATTTGCCCAATTTAGTATCTCAAAAATAACCCATCTAAGAGCAGTTAGGTTCTGCTTCTAAGTGTGTATATTAACTGCAGAATGGAAGAGTAGAGACCTGTTGCATTGGCAGAGATGTTACTGCGCCCAAAGGGTTGACATTCCTCACAGTTGAAGAATACTTGTACTGCGAGATACCACGTGAGAAAGTTGGAGAAGAGGATAGTCTTGCACTAGTGGTCTGGGTTCCAATGTTGACTGGAATGAAACCAGAAATATTTTGAAAGAAGGCTTTAATTGTTCCACAATATTACATGTTTATTTTTTAAAAAAAAAACTTTTAAAATAGCACAGTTCTTACATTGCACCCAAACCTGGGAAGGTACAGATCTGTAATAGCTTTGCCAGATTTCACATGCATGATACATTGTACAAAAGTAGAAAGATATACCCAATGACATTCTGGGAAGATTGATTACATTAGGCATAAATTCTTGGTGAGCCTTTTGTCCAGTGCAGGCTCCCAAGAAGTTACATTTTCACCAGTCTGCTGTCAATACATTTAGCCCAATTAAGCCATAAGTTTAGTTTCTTGGGTTACACTTAGTATTAAAAGCAGTAATGTGTCTTAATTGTTTTAGCTTTGTGTAAGCCCATCCCTTTTGGCTAACCCTCATGGGCTTGCTCAGTAAGCCAAAACAAAACCCATATTTAGCAATACATGGTACTGTATTCTCAGACTATATTTTCCAATCATACAGCAACAGACTTCCAAAACTTAGGTTTTATGTTAAGAAACAAGTAGCACATTGTAGAATTGATTGTGCAAACTCTAAGTGCAAACTCACTTTCCTCCGCTTCCAGTCAATGAGTCAAAAACCAAGGCTAAACCCGTTCCCTTGAGAGATATAAGTTGCATTCATCTGGACGATGTACTAGCAAAAGCTCCAAACCTACCCACTCGCTGACCAGTGGATGGTCCTCTGGGAACTTGAGTTGAGGCTTGTCTCATAGTGCTGATGTTGGAGACGAGGCGGCGAGGGGGTCCATTAGTTCTTATCATTGGAGTAGCTGCATGATAGGCTGCTAACAACAATTAAATACCTTCAGTCAGAAACCTTATTTATGGATAAAATCATAGCAGTAGTTAATACCAGAATCCTGGTTCATTCTCATTACTGAATTTACAATTAAGACTATGAGCCATGCACACTACCCCACAATATTTGAATCATAGTTTGGTTGCTATTTTAAGAACATTTCTTAGTCCTAGACCATGACATTAAAGCAGGGGTGACAAACTCCAAGGTCAGACACAACCCTGGTGTGGCCTCAATGAAATCGAGTTTGACACCCCTGCATTAAAGGAAGAACGTCACACATGGGCAACCTCATTTCCTTACATTCTTAGACATGTTTTCTGGATAACCATATTTCAACTCACAAGGAGGCCTGGAAGGCTGAGTATTCCAGCGAGGGGCTGGGCGGACTGGGGCAACGGGGCTAGGACTGTAGAAAGTAGCTCTAGTTTGTTGCTGAGAAGAAAGAAGAGAAGGTGGTATGACAATGTATATAAACTAACAAGATAGTTATTTTTATATCATTAATATTTTGAAACATATGTTGTGTTGTCATGTGTTGACAGCAGCGAGAATTGTATTTGAACAATATTGGAAAAATGTTTTACCAGTAGTTAGATATAAGAGATAGAAATCAGAAGAGGGAAGATTATTACTATGCATAAGTAAAAGATCAGTTATTGAATATAAATAAGTTAACAATTATTTTTGTTATTATAATTATGATTTTTCCTATGACTATCAGAACATTTGTTATTTCTCTGTTAAACAAAATGGACAAAATAAACAAAATACATACATACACATACACACACACCATACACACACATATACAGAAATACACACACACATATACATATATACATTCATACACACACATATATACATACAATTTCAAACATATAAAGGAACCAAAATGGGGATTTTATAAGTTCTGTGATGTTTTTATTTTTGTACTTCCAATTGTTATAGATTGTTGCTATCTGCACTAGGATTATAAATCTAAGAATTTTTTCCCAATCTGGTGCCTCCATTTCAGACCTAACTCAGTGATTGAGGATGAATTCATTAACATATCCAGGTAGGTTTCATGGAAATAAATATGAAAACATTTTGCTATTGTCTTCTTTTTATTTCCCAGTCTAGGCTTCAGTTACATGCATAACATGAATAATGTTACTGTCTGGAGATGACTATACAAAGCTGTTGTCAACCTAATGAATTTCAAATGTATTGGACTACAGAGCATGGTGAATGAACAATGACGAAGCCCCTCTTCACATGCAACAATTCACTTTGTTTATTTGAAACAATTCATAGCTTGTTTTTCAGACTTCTCTTATAACACTAGAATTTGAGAGCATTGAAATAAACCTGATTAGGTTTTGAAGGGCCAAAATAATACCTCTTCACAGGGTGCATAATTATCTTGTGGAAATAATGCCCCATAAGAATGATAGGCATTAACAAAATTCTAACTTGGTACCAAAAATCTTTTTCCCCCTAGTTTTTTATTGTACTATTGTAAGAATCAAATAAATCATTTATCTCTCTGTGAAGATTAAAGAGAATGCATTTCACTCCCATCTCTGGCCCCCAAACAAACAAAAAGTTCCCAAATGTTTGCCCAGCCTACCTGGTGATGCCATGACACACATTGTTGTGTCCCCAGGCAGGCATAAAGGCAAAATAGAGTCTCCAGATTGGAAAAAAATGATAGTCCACCCTAAACATTCACATGTCTCAGGTATATATTTGATTCTGATGCCTGATGGCCCATTTTAAAATATGCATCTCGAGGGAGAAATGTTTTCCTATTCCTTGAGTTCTATGCTATCAAATGCTGTTAACTTTATTTATGTATCTTTAATGGAAATGGTATTCGTATAGGTCTTACCTGTGGAATTGAGGGCAGGAAGTAGCCAGCAGAAGGATGAAAGGAACACAGCAGAGGCCCGGGAAAGGCCCTCATGGAGGCCAGCCTCTGCATGTATTGGTTAGTGAGAATGGCTTTTCTCTCCTCTTTCCGTTGGGCAAGGGCAACATACAAAGGCTTAGTGCTGATGATGCGTCCATTCATTTCTGTCACAGCCTTGGTTGCTTCTTCTGGGGAAGAGAAACATACAAACCCAAAACCTTTGCTGTGTCCGCCATCCGTCATTACCTGAATGGATAATTAAAACAAAGTCCATTGAGCATCAGTAGCACTTCTGTGGCCATCATCTTGATTTGTTTTACCACAACCTGCAAACACTCCATGCATAGAAAGAGAAATGGACCAAAGAGAATGAACCAATTGTCAACTTTTCCAAACTCTGGAAAAACAAGCGTTTAAACACAGTTTGTATGGATTAAGATTACACAACTTCACATTTGGCATACTGAAGATGGGCTACAGGGGTGAGATTCTACCAGTTTGGGGAACTGGCAAATCATGTCTTTGGCTGACCCCGCCCCTCTCCGGTTGCCCCCCCTCCCCACCCAGTCAGTCCTTATGGGCAACATCGCATGCATACCCAACATCGCTGACTGCATTCTCCCCCGCCCAGTCACTCCTTAAGGTATTTCTTTTTCCCTCTCCCAACAATCAGCTGTTCCAATGATCAGCTGTGCTGGGATCCTCCTTGCTGCCTTACTGCTTTGCCCAGGAGGCTTCCCTGAGGCCTAGGAGGCAAAAAGGGGCACGAGGGGTGGGCTGGGGAGGGTGCTATGCGCCCCCTTGCCCCTTTTTGCCACCTGGACCCCAGGGAAGCTTTCTGGAAACAACCCCCCCAGGAGGCTTCCCTGAGGCCCAGGAGGCCCAAAAATGGAGCACTTCAGTCTTCTCCAAGCAGAAGTCTCAGATTTTTTCCAAAACTGCAGAACAGATTTGAAGATGCACCAGCTTTAGAATCTGCCTTGCTGGTGGAACATTATATACCAGGGAAATGACGCTAGTTGATTCAATTCTAAATGTCCTTCTCCAGCCCTTATTACAAGCTTCATATTATACTGTGCCCAACCTGTTACATAGCTTCTAACCCACAATAATCAATGTATTAAATTGGTTTATTATTTCAAGATTGCATAATATTCCTACTCGTCTACATACAGAGAGAGAAAGAGAATTTACAGGAATTGGTTCTACTGGATAATAGAATAGATAATCTTATATGTATCAATAAGCCATTTTGCCATCCCTCTGCATTCAACAACTGTACAAAACAACTCTTGTGTTTTATGCTTTCAGACAGAAAGATTAGATTAAAATATTTTAAATAAAAGACATAGCAATCAGAATTACTGCAGAAAATACAAGGCATAGAGAGGGGTAATCAATTATAATTACATGGAAACTGACAGTGTCATAAAATGAGCTTTGGTTATTGAGTGGTTTAAGCATATTAATAAATAAATCATTTAAAAAATTAAGAAGGGAGAATGGTAATGGACCGCACTGCAAGTGAGAGCCCCTGTGATTATTATGCCTTCCATACTATGCAGCCCTAGATATAAAACATTCACAGGGTTTTGGTAAATCAAATTGTGAAACAAGTTCAAACTGCATTCTGAAAGGATAAAGCCCAGTACTATTTTCAGTTGGTGAGAACAACTAGCAAGCATCCACATCAAAAATGCAAAGATACTCCGGTATTAGAATCTAACCTTAGCACTTGTGATGGTTCCATAGGGTGAAAATTCTTTTCTCAAATGCTCATCATCAATGCCATCATCCAAGTTCTTTACATACAAGTTTACTCCCTGAAAGCAAACAAGCACAGCATTTTTTCCTCTTCACTATAAACAATATTGAGATAAGAGTTTTGTAATGAATATATACATATAAGTGACATCATCCAGCATCATAAGTCTGAAAGAATCTTACGTGCTATCAAGAGCAGTATCTAGGGTTTAGGATTAGGATTTTATCTGATGAGTGGCCATGTTGTCAAAGGTAAATTTAGTTATAGTTGAAAATATCTAGAAGACATCCCTTGTGGGAGTGGCTGCCCTAGATATTATCTTTCAAATTCATGAAGTGAACTTAATATTGTCTTATGGTAATTTCTATTATTTGCCATTTACCCAGTACCTAAATCTAGATTACATGTTACTTTTATTGAATTTGTTCCCTAGTTGCTTATATCTATTACAGTTTACATGTTGCTAGGGTCAAAGCTACTTAGAACCAGAAGAAACAATGCAATATTAATATAGCAATGACAATATGCAACAGAACAGAATAACAGCAATCGGGGATCAATTATAACATCCAATTGTTATATTGATGTATTTAATTATCAATCAATCACACCCCTTTAAGGAAAAATCAAATATTAACTGTTTTGGAAAAAACAATGAGATGGGAGCAAACCTAATCTTGAGAAGAATGCTGTTCCCAAGGATGAGGATAGCCACTGAGAAGGCTGAATCTTAAGGTCTCTAAAAATGTCATTCCTTAAGAGAAAGGAACTGGAAAGAGTCCACCCTTCCCAATTTTAATGAATGGATGGAAGCCACAAGTTGAAGGCAGTCGATAGATATCCAAGTCCTCAGCTGTGTAGCCATGTTCATATTTTACAAAAGTAGAATAACTGGCTAGAAAGGCCCACCTAGATACTGTAAGTAGTCCTTATGCAAATGACCCCCCAAGTTCCTCCTGACTCCTGGATTACAATAATCTACACATACTTTTCATGTAACAAAGATAAGAAAGAACTAATTACCAGAAAAAACAATTAACTGAAAATTCCCCATTTGAGAAATATGAGGAACTTCATTTGAATCTTGACTGAGCATTTCCTGGGGTAATCAAAGCATACATTTTCAAAACAGGAGTATCCATTAATCCCTATATGTCTATATGGATGAGCATGACAGAATTGGCCTCTAGAAAAAGTTTTTTAAACTTTGTTAGCTTTTAATCGAGTTACATCTTGCCAACATTTGTGGTTTTTATTTGAGCAAAATATATACCTTAGAGTTTATAGCATGAAGCAAGGAACATGCAGAATAGGAAACTCGGTCCAACTTAGTAGAGAAAATACAAAAAAATGAGGTTTGTCCAGTTTGGGAACTTTTCTTGGGAAAAGACATTCTGCTCAAAAGGCATAAAAAGACGAGAGAAATCACTACACTTATTTAGTAACAACCTGACACTTGCTGTTCAGAAACTTCCAAATCTATAGTCCATTCTTTCTTCAAGCAATCCCCATTCCCCAACTGCCTCTTTCTGAGTGAAAGCAACACGGCAGAGTGAACCTTACTGCTAGGTTCATCAGAAAACATCCCAAGTATTGGATTCGCCAACAATAGTCACTTAGACTCAAATCTATTCCATCTTTCTGTTCAATAGGTCCTAGTATAGAATAGAAAAGGGGCAGAGTATGAGAATGGAGAATGTTACTGTAATAAAACTCACAATAAAATATGTAACTGTGGGACTGAATCAAATCAGAGTCAACAAGATGAAGAATCATAGCGAGCCATAGCCAGGCCATTTGAGATCGTTTAGCAGAAAAGGGGAATTTAGTTCAATTTTCCTTCTCTCACTCCCCCTCCTGGTCCTGTTTCTTTCATCAAGAGCCTCGGTGGCACAGTGGTTAGAATGCAGTACTGCAGGCTACTTCTGTTCACTGCTAGCTGCCTGTAATTTGGCAGTTTGAATCTCACCAGGCTCAAGGTTAACCCATCCTTCTGAGGTCGGTAAAATGAAGACCCAGATTGTTGGGAGCAATATGCTGACTCTGCAAACTGTTTAGAGAGGGCTGTAAAACACTGTGAAGCAGTGTATAACTCTAAGTGCTATTGTTATCTCTGTCCCTTCATCCAGGCCATTCATTCTAGTAGAGGTGTATTTTGGAGTCAACAACAGAATGTGGGATTTTTAAAAGACATCCAATGGTTCTGTGCCAGCCATACTTTGCCTTCAACTCATATTACCTGATATCGGTTCATTCTTTCCTGCTTGATTTGTTCAAATTTACGCTTCAGCTCATTTTGTCGCTCCATCCTTTTTTGGGCTCTGCCAACGAATACTGTTCGGTCATTGATCTCAGTTCCATCCATCTGTTCAACAGCCTGCGGTGAGAAGAGGTGACAGGCAAGGCTGTAAATTTATTTCACAGGAAATCACCTCATACTTTATCATTTCAGTACAGGTGGCCCTTGACTTACAGCCACAACTGGTATCAGAATTTCCATTATTAAGCAAGGCAGGTTGTTAAGTGAGTTGTATACCATTTTACAACTCTTACCATGTTTGTTAAGCAAATTGCAGTTGTTAAATGAAAAATGCAGTGTTAAGTGAATTTTGCTTTTCTCATTGATCTCATTTGTCAGAAGTCCTTGAGATCTCAGGTGACAATCATATGATCCTCAGACTCTAAAACTGTCCTAAAACTTGCTGGTTGCCAAGCACCCAAATTTTGATCATGTCACCATGAGGATGCTGCAACAATTGTAAGTGTGAGGACCTGTTGTAACTTTTTTCAGTGCTCTTATAACTTCAAAGAGTCACTAAATGAAATGTTGTAAGTCACACACTAATTGCATTTATTATTTTAATCAAGGCCTATTCTGAACTAGCCGAAGGATAAAATGCTATCCTGCCACAGCCTGAGGAAATAATTGGAAAACTAGTTCAATCTATGACAAGACACTGGTTTAAAAAAAGACTCTTAAACTCTTATTATATCCCCCAAATCTTTTCTCTTAGCTTTACTCTTTAATAGAGAAAGGAAGATTGAGAATAAAGATCAACTTGCCTTCTGAGCATCTTGATGATTCTCAAAATTGACAAAACCAAATCCTTTTGAGCGACCAGTATTATCTATCATGACTTTGACACTCAAAGTTTTTCCTGGAAGTAGAACAAAAACTTTTAGGCTAATACTACAAGAAAGGAGGCTTACATGGAGCACTGAGGCACAAGGTATTTAGCTCCATTCATAGATAGTAATGGATACATGCGAATAAGTACCACATTCTTCTATTTTATTTAAACCTTTGGCTCACAGAGAAATTTTACTCTGGGAGGGATTTTTCATTTCTTCAAATTCTGCAATAGAAAATTCAAATTTGTTTCATGGCAGTTTGAGTGACCCAGAGTTGCTTAAATCAGATGGTTAGCCATACAAATCAAGCTATTCTCTTCTAAATATTGGGCATCCTTGTCATTTTATGTATCTTACAATGAAATCTTTCTCTTACCAAGTGCATCCCCTTTTGCTAGATAGCGCAGGACTAATAGGTCAGGTGTTCTGATATAATTATAGGGAAGGAATTTCTAACTCAAAAAGGGAAGCCATTTTAAAACTAGTTTATATGTCAAAATGTAGCTTTCCATAATTCTGTACCCTCCAGATATAATGGTTATCAGTTTTAATTCCTTAGGGATAATTGACGAATTCAAAAGGATTAGGGGGAGGTGATGAGTATTGTATCTGAACAGCAACAGATGGGGGAAACTTCCCAAAATATGTTGCTGTTCAGATACCTTAATCAGATGCAAAATTGTTGTACCCTTATGGCTTAGATTATAATTTCAATTTTTTTACTTAGCAATTGAATATTTTTACCTATGTGGAAGTAGGTACACTACTGGCTGTATCTTCTGCACACAAAAAACTGAAGCAGCATCTAAGCCATGGTGGTGCAGTAGAATGCCTTATTGCAGGCTAACTCTGCCATCTGCCAGCAGTTCAATCATGACCAACTCAAGGTTGACTTAGATTTCTATCTTTCTGAGGTTGGTAAAATGTGGACCTAGATTGTTGAAGGCCATATGCTGACATAGTAAACTGCTCAGAGAGTGCTGTAAAGCACTGTGAAATGGTGAAAAGTCTAAGTGCTATTGCTATTTTGCTAAGCTGTTAAACTTATGCTCACATCCCTTATTTTATAAGCAGTAATTTTTAGTGCTACCCTTACCAAATTTTGAGAATATTTCTTGCAGCCTGTCGTCAGTCATGTCCTCTCCAAAGTTTTTAATATAGACATTAGTGAATTCCATTGCTTTGGCTCCATATTCTGCTTCACGCTCTCGGCGGGACTTAAAGTGGCCAACAAATCTGCAGGGTCAAGACAGGAGATGTGAAGCCATCTCTTAAAAGGGTATTGCAAGGGCAGAACAAGAGACCTCCTACTGTCTTTTATTCAGCTGACAAGTTATGCATCTGGGGCAGCTTCTTCTTTACTGTTTGGCAAAGCCAAAGCTTTGTCTTCTCAAGTGAATCTTTTGAGAAGCCAATTTTGGATAAACCTCACAAAGAGGCAGGGTGTATGCTTTGGTATGTTTGGTATGTTTGGGCAGCGGTCCCCAATCTCTGGGCTGTGGCCTACTACCAGGCCGGGGCCTATTCGGAATTGGGCCGCATGAGTGGCTGGCTGGAGCACACATACATAGCTCAACCTGTTCCATACTAGCAGGCTTGTAGGCCTGCATTCCTATTGGTCCGGAAAAGCCAGGCCGTGACTGGACAAAACTAAGCATTCTGATTGGTTCTTATTCGGCTGCTGCGATTGGGTAAAACCAAGCACGGCAAGCTCAAATGCATGTCATAGGCTGCCTAGCTGCAGCCAGCTCTATAAAAGGAGCTGCCTCGGCTGGGAGTCTTGTCTCAGTATCTGCTTTCCTAATAAAGAGCTGTTGTCACTATTTCGAGTCTCGTCTCTCCTTGGGACCCACCGCCCAGACTTAACACAACCTGTACAAGCAGCAGGCCAGAGGGCAATCACACACATGCATGCCAACTTGTTGCTAGTGCAAGTCAAGCTGTGTGCATGCACACCAACCCATCATTAGTGTGGCCCAGTTCCCCTCTCCTCCTCTCCAGCCGAGCCTCCAAGCGGAAAAAGGTTGGGGAATCACTTCTTTAGGGGAATCCAGAGGTTAAATAAAGAAATTGATTTTTTTAAAAAAAATTCATATATTTTTAAAATCCATATCCCACCCTTAAAAATAATGTATCTAACTGTGCAATACCTTAAAGTCAATTTTTTAAAAAGCAAAAAAAAGCTTGTAATTTAAAGTAAGTTTAAGAATGTTGCTTCATAGATTTAAATTATTAGAAAAGGGAAGAATAAAAAAATGCTTTGGCTACATTCATATTTTGTATCAAATATTTAGAATGATTTCAAGATGTACAACATCAGTTAAAAAATTATAATCTGATATTTTAAAAAAATCTAAAACAATATCTGCAGCATTCAAGCAAGGATCCTAGTCGGCTTTTCGTAGTAAACCCTTATTCCCGGTGATTTATTATTAAAATGTCTGTGAAACCAATATGAAAGCTAATTTTAATATTAAAGTTTCAGTATCAGAAAATGACTTTCCCTTTTTATTTCATGATTCCCTTCTTTCAATGCACTTTGAATTGAAATCTGATGGCAGCTTGTACAGAGAATCTGGGGGCCACATCCAGGGGTTGTGGGCCACCTATTGCCTTGGGCTATTTCTGATTTAAAAGATTAAAAATCTAAAAGTTCTGATCTAAAAGTGCTGATCTAAAACCTGATCCCAATTGTGAGTTGAAAGTAAACTCCCAGGCAAAATACTACAGTAGCCACTCCAAGATATAGAAAACACCTTCTGCTGATTGATGTATTTAGCCTAGTAAACCTATTTGACTTCACTCTGTTGGCCCTGACTAATAATGGATCTCCTAAGTTTCAAAGATTCAGACAGTTGCTTCCCAGGAGATCCTAGAACTGAACCTGGATCTTATACATTCAAAGCACACATTTGCCACCAAGACACGACTGTTTCTTTAAACTATATAGAATTGCAGGTTATTCCCATTCTAAAGGATACACAGAAAATAATAGCTTGCACCATCTGCTCAGGCTTCCTGACACCATTTGACACCATTTTGGTGTGGTACCACTTACAGAGAAGATGAGAGAAGTCCAGCTCCGATGGTATGGATATGTCCAGAGTATAGGACCTTCCACCATTACCAAGACAGCCTACCAACTAGTCGTCAGTGACCTCGTGGGCATCCAAGGTGTCAAGGTGTTAAGACATCATCAACAAAGACATGCAAGCCACAGGCCTGTGCCCCAGAGATGCAGCTGACCACTCAAAATGGCCTTCAATAATCCAAAAAGTGGACCCTGCATCTGCGGGAAAATGCTAGGAAGAAGAAAAAGATCTACTCAGGCTTCCACTTACACCTGGCGATCGTTTAGCAGCATTCCATTCATTGTATCAATTGCTCTATTTGCTGCTTCCTGGGTCTCAAAATGGACAAAGCCATAACCCCTAGATCCATTCTCGTCACAAACAACCTGTTAAGAAATGTAAGAGAAAGATGAAAGAAAATGAGGCCAATCAAAACTTGGAACTGATCATCAGTCCACCACTTGCTTTTATATTCCCAGTTCTTCCCAGTTGACTTTTTATTCCCAGTTCCCAGGACTTAAGAATAATAGCTATCACCTGCTTAACCTGTAGCTATCTAAGAATGTTGGCTTTAGGTCCTATAATCTCCAACTAATATGTACTGTTGATGCTGGATGGAGATTACATGGGTACGAATGGAAGCATATTTGGAGAGATATCAGCTTATATAGTTCTGGAGCTCCCAATTCCAGGGAGAAGAGGAAACAATATGTTGAATCTAATCTAATTCTGTCCTCAAACAGCTGCACTTCTGGAGCCATTATAGTAATTTTGACAGCTGAGAAATCATCATCTCTTGTCCCATCCTGAAAAAAATGCTGGCAGAAAGCGGGGAAATAAACTAGATCAGGGGTCTCCAACCTTTTGGACCTCAGGGACCACCAAATTCATAATTTTAAATCCCGTAGACCACTAACATGAATCCAGCATGCCATTCGCTGAAGTGCCTGGACTCCCACTGATGAGATGGGGTCCTTCAGGCACAGCTTGGCTGCCTGTTTCTGCAACCTTAAATACTCAAAGAGTCATTGGATCTGTTTCCCACAGAAAACAAAACACTGGGATCTCTCATCTCTCTTTCTTTTCCCTCCTTCCCTCTCTCTCTTCCCCCCCATCCTCAATGGGGGAGGAACCTCTGAACTAGTGCTGAGTGGTGGGAATCTGATGTCTGGAGGCTGATGAGCCACATGCTGAAGACCAGATGGCTGGTGGAGAGGTGGGGCAACAGGGATGGTACTGGCAGCAGATGGACTAATGCACATGGGGAGAGAGGGTAGCACACGGGAGATCGCAGCATTGGAGCCCTTCCTGGGTGTTCCCTGGCCTGCGAAGGGGTGGGGGTGTGGGGAAAGGAACCTCTTAACTGGTGTTGCCTTCTGCCTCCTGCCTCCGCGCATCAAGGAGGCCAAGCGACTGCCAGCGATGCCCTCAGGTGAAGATGTTGCGAGGGGGAGGCTCAACCATTCCCCTCAGGAGCCACAAACGGCTCGCTGCCCCTCTGGCAGCCACCAAGCCTCCTCCTTCCCACTGGGCATGTGAACGCTTCTGGTGAGGAGGAAGAGAAGCACAGCAGGAGGATGCTTGGCGGTTGCCAGAGGGGTGGTAAGCACTTTGTGGCTCCTGAGGGGAGGGGTCAAGCATCCCCCTTGCAACATCTTCACCTGAGGGCATCACTGGCAGCCACTACCTGAGGCTCAGGAGGTCCATGCTCTTCCTGCTGCTGCTCGGCCTCCTCGATGCACAGAGGCAGGAGGCAGCAGCCATGACATCGGTTTGCTAGGGAGACTGCAGGATTGCCCCCCCTCCCCACCAGCAATCTGGTCTTCAGCATGTGGCTTGTCGGGCTCTGGACATTAGATTCCCACCACCCAGCACCAGTTCAGAGGTTCCTTTCTCCCCACCCCCACCCCCTCGCAGGCCAGGGAATACCCAGGAAGGGCTCCAATGCTGTGATCTCCCACGTGCTCCCCTCCCTCCATACGCGCATCAGTCCATCCACTGCCAATATCATGCCTGTTGCAGACACGGGTGTGCAGCGGACCACCAAAATTTTCTCGCAGACCACTGGTTGGCGACCTCTGATCTAGATCAGGGATGTCAAATTGGCAGCCTGTGGGACAGATGTGTCACATGCAGGCCACGCCTACTCCAGCTACATGAATGGGGAAAATGTTGCAAACATCATGAGACAGCAATGTGACATAGCAAGTTTGATCTAGATGCTTTACCCAAGGGCAAAATAATTGAAAGTCTTGTTAAATTGAAAGCCATTAAACAATAACAGATTGATACTGCAGCCTGAACATTGATAAGAAAAAGTAACAAAAACATGAATATATTTCTGACTTCCAAATGAAAATGCAACATCATCATTAAAAAAATAGAACTATATTTCATGGTTTCTGAAAAGGTTGTACCTACTTTGCAAGAAAGAATATTTCCAAAAGCTGAGAATGTATCATATAAGGCTTTGTTATCAATGGAATCATCCAAATTCTTGATGAAAATATTGCCGACACCTGATTTCCTGAGTCCAGGATCTCGCTGGGACCACATGATACGAATGGGCCGACCTTTTATGACTTCAAAATTCATGGTGTCCAAAGCCCGTTCAGCTTGAAGAAGAAAAAATAAAAGCACATTCTTTTATCAATAAATCAAAAAACAAACTTGGGAAACACAAATTTCAATGCACCAATATTTAACTTTTCAAATAGTTCAGAATTACCAATATACATTAGCTCCAAGAAAACGAGATGGCATAAGGGTTTAAGAAATCACTGGTTTTCACAGAGTTGTCTGCATGTAAAATCCTAAATTGAAAATAATCAAAATGAAAACTGTAATATAGAACTGATTAACATGTAATATATCCTTCTGTAGCATATTTGTTGCATTTTTTATTTACCATGTTTCCTCGAAAACAGGGCCCCGTCTTATATTTTTTGCCACCAAAAAAGTCACAAGTCTTATTTTCAGGGGACGTCATCCACTGACTAACCTCACTTACATGCATCAGCTCCTGGCCTCCTTTTCACTGTCAGAGGCCTTCAGGAACTATTTCTTCTGTGGTCATCAAGGCATTCCTGAAGGCCTCTGCAGCCGATAACAGAGCTCCAGACTGATACAAAGCTTTGTTATCAGCTACAGAGGCCTTCAAGAAAGCCTTGCCAGCTACAGAAGAAATGGGCCAGCAAGGCAGGAGTCGGGGTGTGCAAGGCCTGGCTACAACTGTCCAAAGGTAAGTAGTAGGGCAGCTCCACTCTCCATCCTTACCCTATCTTAATTTTTACCTGTGCACTCAAGTGAGTGGGATCTTGATTAGGGCTTATTTTGGAGGTAGAGCT
Source organism: Pseudonaja textilis (assembly GCF_049901715.1). Classification (NCBI taxonomy): domain Eukaryota; kingdom Metazoa; phylum Chordata; class Lepidosauria; order Squamata; family Elapidae; genus Pseudonaja; species Pseudonaja textilis. The sequence goes on along the minus strand of NC_141992.1, from coordinate 24,712,103 downwards.
TATATTGGACGCACATGTAAAAATCAAGCTAGGATTTACTTTCAGGGTAGGTGGTATTTTCGGTGGGAAAGGGTAACAAAACTTTGTTTTCTGAAGAAAAGCTTAAATTGCACATGTTCAATTTGAAGTTTCAGACATTAATTTGGGAAACAAAGGCCTTGTCAGAAATTATGAATTTAAAATGAGGTTGACAGGTTGAATTTATGATCATTAACATTGATATTTGATTCATTGTTGGTGTCTAAGACCATTAATAAAATCCATAAGGATCTAAGGCAGTCCTTATTTCAGCACTTGCTTCCTGAAGACAATATTATTTTTTATCATTTTTTAAAAAATTAAAAGCACCAGTTCTCCCATTTCTTCAGATTGAAATAGATCAGATTACTAACGAAAGAGCAGAGACTGTCCTTAGAACTGAGGAAATAAAAATGTTACCCTTAAAAATAGATAAGCAAGTCTGAGTGTTAATAAAGCATAAGAAATCTTTATTTAAAGCATATATGAAACATTAGTTTAAAGTTATTAGCCCTGAAAAGGATATTACATCCCTCCTCCATCTGAAAAAGGAAAATAAGACTAAAGAGGAAACCACATCCTCTCAGAAAATCTTAAGCATTTAAAGACAAACAAATAGGGGGGAAATAGTAAAAGAAAGTGTATTTTAGTATGTATTCCAATAATGTACAGTATTAACATTAAACCAAGCAAAGAAAATTCTTACCATCAGCAGGCTGTTGAAAATTTATGTAAGCATAACCTAGAGATCGTCGTGTGGAAACATCTCGACAAACTCTGATGGACATGATGGATCCAGCAGGTGAAAACTTCTCGTACAATATAGCTTCAGTCACATCTGGATGAAGATCACCCACATAGAGAGAGGCTAGAGGATATCCTGGGCCACTAGCATTCATGGCCAATCATCTAGTGTAACTTTGGAAGTGAAGCAGAATCTAGTTACTATTAAGTTGCATAATGTAGAGACTTTGAGACACAAAAACAACATGGGATTAGAATAGCTACGATAGCACTCCATGTAACTTCTCCATGTGTGTCTGACAGCAGTGCAGTGAAAAAACTCACATGGTATCAGGGAAAAAAGTATTTAGAGTAAACTGCATTCCAACATATAACTTGGAATGAAAGCAAAGTATGTATAAGCTCTCCATATGCAGCTCGACCTAAACTAGAATCCAATCCCTTTTCTATAATCCCCATTACATTGCAATAAGACTAGGAGGGGGAGTAGTGGAATTCAACTCTCTATATGCAGAAAACAAGAAATGCTAGTTAGAAGAATTCTAGGAGTTGAAGTCCAACATCATAATGTTGCTGATGTTGAGAAACATTGTAGTAAATTGACTTTGTACTTCTTTGGAAACTATTTTATCTTCATATCTTCTTAATAAAGTACAATGGGCTGAGATTATACTAAGCTTCATGATAAACTATTATCCCAAGATTGCTAAACTGGAGTATGTATCCCAAGGTTGCTAATTTTTATGGCCAAGCAATTTTCAAAGCCAGATCACACTATTCAAAATCCAACACTATTCTCAGAAGAGATCATTGGTAAAATGATTTTATTTATTTATTTATATTTATTTATTTGGTTTGTCAATTGCTTACAAGATAATAGGCATAAGTAAAAACATAGTTATGAATACATGGATACATATAAGAAAAATAAAACAATAAAACAATAAGACAGGGAGAGTAGGCACGTTGGTGCGCTTATGCACGCCCCCTACAGACCTCTTAGGAAAGATCAATAGTAGACAGTCTAAGGTTAAAGTTTTTGGGGTTTGGGGAAGAAACCACAGAATCAGGTAGAGTATTCCCGACACTGACCACTCTGTTGCTGAAGACATATTTCCTGCAATCAAGTTTGGTGGGATTAACCTTGAATTTGTATCTATTGTTTGCTCTTGTAATGGTTGAAGCTGAAGTATTCATTGACAGGTAGGACATTGCAATGTATGATTTTATATACTATACTTTGATCGGACCGAAGGCGGCGTAGTTCTAGGTTTTCTAGGTCTAGAATTTCAAGTCTGATGGCATAAGGTATTCTGCAACGAGTAGAGGAGTGGAGAACATATTCCATCCGGTCCAATAGATAGAGATGGTTTTAGATTGCATAGTGCTTTTTCAACATTGTCTTCTGTAAAATCGATATGTATTAGGTTGTAGTTGTCTGTGGTTCGACTAGGAAATACTGGGCATGATCCATTGCTGTTTACAAATACTGAGCCAAAGAATGTGTTAAAGAGGTTGGCTTTAATAGAGTCATCATTGCAGTCTTTACCATTAGGTACTTTCAGGGGTGGGATGGACCTTGAGTCTTTTAGTTTGTTGTTTACAAAACTGTAGAAAGCGTGGGTAGAATTGGTGCGTAGAAGGTTTTCCTCTTGTTTAATGTGATAATTGGTGCATTCGGTCTTTATCTGGTGGCATAATTTTTTGTATCAGCTTTTGAAGTTGGCAACGTGACCAGATTTGTTTTTCTGCCAAATTTATACTGGAAGAAGAAAGTAGGTCTTTTCCAAACTGAGTTTCAAACCCTTTTGAGTCTTACAATGGCTTCCCAGACTAGTGCATATGCATATATGGGAGAAATAACATATGAAGCATGTTATATAAACTTTGACAGTAGACAAGAATCATGAGATAAGGACTCTGGTGAAGTTTCACTTTCTCTACAGGATATTCACTCCTAATCTCAAGTTTAATGTTCTGAAAGGGGAGGTTTAACTTCTTTCTCATATTTTCTTCTCTGTAGGATCCATTTTAGCTTCCTCTACATAATGTAAATAATTATTTTATTGAGTGTTCATTTGCAGAAAAAAACATTATGTAGCTAAAAAACCTACACTTATATATCATTTCTTGTTCCTCTAAAAAATAAAGATGAGAAAGTACAAACTTATATTTAATTCTTCCTACAGCTTTTTTCTGTGCTTTTATATAGTACAACTAGTCAAGAGTTTTAAGAGAAAGATTGGCCAATGTACTAATGCCATGCTTCTTTAATATTAGAGGATTCAATGCTGTACCAGTTATTTTCCTAATTGTTGAAAGCTACATCAAAAGAGAACTACAACAGTATTTAATCTTCCTAGGAAAATTGTGAGAGCACCCTGGATTATGCATTCTGTAAAAATGTCAAATGTCTCAGTAGATAAACTAATATTTTACATTAGCAATAATTCTTAATTATCTTTCATAATTTCCAGTAACAACCTTCAAGTGGTCAGGTTAGGTTGAAACTGATAACAAAATATCTGGAGGAAACCCGGTTGTGGAAAGTTGCCAAGATGTTTTGATTTGATGCAAAACTATTTTTAAAATGGCCACCATTTCTGGGTAATTAATTCAGAAGGAATTCAACAAACTTTTTTTTTAAATGAAGGTTTGTTTCAGTTCATTACCTATGCAATTATACCAGTTACATCAATATCATAGGTTAGTCTTTCTCAATTTGGTTATTTTCAATCTTACAAATTCTCAGCCCAATATAGCCAAAAGTTGACAGACAATGCTGGGAATTGTAATCTCAGCACAGTTGGAACCTATGAGTTTGAAGAAAGCCTCTCCCAATCACATCTATTTCATTACAGCTCAGAAAGATTGAGAAAAGAGGTGGCATAGCTCTTCTAATTATTTCCACATTTAGAATTATTTCAATTTCAAAGACATGGAGGTCAGGCACTTTGCTGCTGGCATCTCTACTTAAGAAAAGCACATACACATTTTCAGTAGATGAAAACAGCTACCACAACCATTTTTCAACAATGAACATAAATAAAAAAAAGCAAGCGTGTGCCTTAGGACCAATGTTTACTCCTTACCTTATTTCTTCTAATCAAATTCTGTGTCCTCCCTGCCCCTAAAACGTATCTTCACAGCACCTCACTTAGCCTGAATAATGGGATGACTGAGCCAAAGTCACACAGCTGGCTTGTGCAGTTGAGGAGAGATATTAAGCAGCTGTGTAGGCACCACACGCTGGAAAACATATCAGCCTATCACATTTTAGAACAACATGTTGCTTAAACTCAACCTATGCAGTTAGCATATGGTTCTTAGGTTATGTGTACCCAAAAAGTAGCTTAGTTGAATAAACCATGGTTAACTTAATTACAGATAAGCATTTTATACAAGCTCAACTACTGGCTACAAGGCAGTCATAAGAAACCAGTCCATTGCAGGAGAGAAGGGCTCAAGTGGATTTGGTCAATTCAATACAATACCCCTTTGAGTTAAAGGGGTACTGTTCACTTGCCCATAGTACCTCTGTCCAATTTACCTGTGAAAATTAGTTTCCCCTTCCAACAAAATGGGTTGCTGCTTGAGTAAATATGTGGGGGCTCAAATTCCTGAACCCACCCCCTCTCCATCAAGCACTCACTTACAGCTATGGAAAACAACCAGCAAAAAGCTCTCTCCTCTTGCACAGGTGCTCTCTTATGTGGATAAGATATTCAGAATCCCATAGCCCCGCCCCTTCCACTCACAGAGCAGCAGGTGTGACCCCCAGACAGTTCCTGTTCCCAACTTCCTAACCAAGCTACTTCTCCTCTCCAATGAATCTTACTGGAGCAGACCAAAAGCTTGTTCTTCTCAGCAGCATGGAGATGGGGGGTGAGGGGGATGGGGGGAAGTGCCTTATGGCAAGACTCTAACTCAGAGGTCTCCAAATTTGGCAACTTTTAAGATTTGTGGACTTCAACTCCCAGAATTCTCCAGCAAGAATAGCTGGTTGGAGAATTCTGGGAGTTGAAGTCCACAAGTCTTAAAGTTGCCAAGGTTGGACACCCTTGCTTTAAAGCCATGCTCCTTTCATTTTATGTACATGGCCTTGTACAGTGCACATAAGAAAGAAAAAAAAGCAGGCTTTTTGCAGTGATTGCCATCTGGAACGTCTTGATACTCCTCCAAGGATGTTTGTAGCGTTGCGGTTAAGGGATTGTAGTTGGACCTCAGAAATTCAAGGTCAAGTTCCTTTTCAACCATAGAAATTCACTGGGTGATTTGGGGTACTTGATCTCACGGAGACCTCCCAGAGTGGGGCTTTGTTAAGAGGAGGAAATGCTAACACATGCTATCCTGAACCCCAAGAGGGAATGGTAGGGTGTAAGCCTAACAAGCCAGATTTTATCTGACGTGTTAAATTCCATCCTTTGGGTTAGCTTTAGTTCAGTCTATCATGAAAACTATTCTCAAGCATATTGTTTTGACTACAGCCAATGCTACTTATGATAACACTGAAATTTTTTAAATTCTGGTATTTGAGGGCTAGGCTAGACTGATATTCCTATATTCTGGGAATAACAAGAGGACAGAAAAATACCAGAGCCTTCTTGTAAGGAATTCATGTGATGAAATATTCTAGATCCAAGGCAATTCAGTTTTGAACCTATTTTCCCATGAAACGTAAGTATTTCGGAGCCCATTTTTGAAAACTACTTACACCCATATACTGTGTATGCTAAACTTTACAAGAAAATTACGTTGAATAGAATCTCTATGGAAGCGCCAGCAATAGTTATAAGATACCAGAGCAGCATTTCATTGTGTATACATTATAGGTAAATCTTACTGATTTCCCTGTTCAGATAAAGGGATTACAAGAGGGTTAGTCGGCATACAATGGGGAATACACATAAAAAGCAATAATTAGCTGGCATTGCCAGCTATAAGAGCACTATGCAATGGATGGGGAAGTGGGGAAAAGGAAAGCAGTCAGTCATGTGATTTCCCATTTAGTGACTTTACACAGAACTGCAGGTCCCAACTGCGGTTGCTAAAGGAAGACTATATCTTTCTTGCCTCTCCAGTTGATTACAATAGATGTAATATCTTTGCTATAGTGTTTTCAGCAAAAAATAAACATTCTCCATGTACTGTATATATGAGATATGCAGGTTGTTATAGGACGATCAAGTCATTTTCCAACTTATTGTTCTAAAATGTAAAACTCCAACATCCTAGGAGGCTAGAACTTCACTCTCACTAAACAAACTCATAAAGAAAATCTCGCAGGCATTAATGCGTGGAAAATGGGGTGGGATGATACATGCATCATGACATAAATGAAGTGACTTTGATATTTGCATTGTATATCATTATACATACGGTATATATGCCATCATGACTTTATTGTGGCTTGCTAGGACCCCAATGCTTGGGATGTGTGACATACCTCTCAAAATACGATTGCTGAATCTGAATGAAATGTAAAATGGCATAGTTCATCTATTGCTAATGTTTATCTTAACAGACACATCTAAAGACACTTAATCACTGTGTAGTCCAGAAACTAGGCTTTCTCAATACTCTGTAATAGTATGTACCACTACACACTACATCACAAGAATATCTCCTACGAAGAAAACTGATTTCACCATGGTCCACATTGGGCCAGTTTTTATTGCAGTTTTCAAAATTATTAATATTGCAGTCAGCTCAGGCAGTCTGGAAGAGCTGTCAAAATTTGCTTCTGCTTTGCCTCAACAATTTAAACCAAAAGGAACATATCACCATGGCCCACTTTGAAATTGCCTTTGGGAGCCTCAGACCAGTTTGAAAATCTGTTCTACAATCTCTGTACCTCTGAGTCAGTTATAAAATAAAAAACCTTATTTTTGTAATAAATGTAGCTTTTGAGCAAATGAGTTCATAGTTCATTTCAGAAAGAATCTGAAGACCAATCTAAATTGAAGGTTAAAAAGAATTTAAAAGCATTCCAAAAGGTTTCTTTCTGCATTTACAGGAAATGCAAAACTACAGGTGCAAAATAGATTTCTCAATGAAAGTGCCACAGAATGTACAGAAACACTGAGCTAATTCCTGTAGATTTAATTATCATCTTATCTCGATTGCTGCAGTATACCGGGTCACTTCTGACCCACTCCCCATCAAATTAGTATACCATAACCCATTCCTCTATTTTTGAATGTCAATGTCAGTTCATCAATGTTATCCATTATTTGTGAGAAACCAATCTGTGCTGGAAAGTAAACACTTTGGTGTCAGGTATTGTCAGAACAGCTGTAACTCTAGAGATACACATTTTTTCCTCATGGCCACACAACGATCTGTCTTTGGGCTGTTGCCATATAGATTTTACAAAATGTGAAGACTGGATTTAAGATACTTAAGATACTTTATTGCAAGACATTCAAGAAATATTTTTAGTTGTGTCCAGATTAAAACAAGTACTCAAAGTAAATATTCCATTTTATTAGATCCAATATTTATACCAAAGGGTAATTTGTTCTGAAACGAAGTTTTACAAGATTAGCTTTTCTTCTTACTATGCAATTTTCTTTTTAACTCCTTTTAAAAAATGTAGACTATAATGTACCTTAGTTTTATACCATTTATGAAGTACTGGTGATATTTTCAGGAAAATTGGACAGTATAGTATATGCTATCGTGTTATAAAGTACAATTTTATTCCACGTAGAAAACCAAATTTCAGCATTTTGCTCACAAAGAAATAGTAATAAGTTTAAATCATTTTAGACCAATAGAAAAATCAGTTCATAGACATCACCGATACATTAATTACATCAATTGCATATGATCTAATACAATCAATATTGTTAGGGTCCCAAAATAACATAGCCATTTCGTCATTTTGAATGTAGCCATAATTTTATCAAGTGATTCAGATAACATAAAAAAAGAGAAACTACAAACTGATATTTTTTTTTATTTTTAAATCGTTTTACACTTTTCCTGATTGTGTAGGGTGAAACTAGAACTGTTTGAAAGACATACACAAATCTAGTACATCGATAACCAGGTATTTCTTTTTGCTATACTATTCTCACAACCACATGTGTGCTAGTTAATACAACCATCACAGAAGCAAACTTTAGGCAAAATACTGGTCAGTAGAAACAATGCAAAAAGAGCTACCAGATATACAGACAGGCTCGGTTCCACATTCACTACTGCGTTTATCAAGCGCCAAGTAAAACTGCACAATTTGTTCAGCTAGTAGAGAGGAATTTTGAAGTCAGTGCATGAATTTTCTTTTCAGCAAACAGTTGAACAGACAGATGGACTCTATAAGCCAAATGGAATGTCACAAGCAGAGAAACTATATTGAAGAGACCAATAAGAGAAAGAGCCTAATCTTTCACTGCATTATTCATGCAACCTGCTACTGAATTCCAATCTTTGCTTGGACAAATTTGTATATAATTCAACAATATGATTTATATTACTAAGAAAGTTAAGGAAAATGTTATACATGAGCCTGATATTTGTTTTGAACCAGGAGTGGCAAAAACTATAGCAGCAATAGGCCATCTACATCTAAGTGAGACCTGTCCTCCAGTATATTTTACTTTCTACCATTACCAGAAATCAAACCCAATTACAGTGAGTTTCTAATTTAAATTACATCAGGAGAGACACAATTTGTACCAAGGACTCAGATATTTAAAGATATAGGTTTCTTTCCTGGAAGAAATTAATATTTAACTTTTTAAAACTGGAAAAAGATTATTATTTCATGCAACTATTCTACAGCTAATAAAGCCATAAAAGTCAAATCCAAATTTCGTTAATCCACTAGCCTACAAGGTAAATGTATAATACATTACTGACCAAGATGATGTTGCCAGTGGCAAGAGCAGTGGACTACCTGCCCAGAGGCAAGGCCACAATTTTCTGCCACCATTAAGCATTTGCTAGTTAAGATTTTCATTTCCCCTTGGCTTTAAATGAAATTTAAGGGAAAAAAATTAAAACCACATGAGCATTTGGCTAAAAAGCAGTGTATCCAGCATCATTATTTAAAAACAAAAGAAAAGAAAAAAATAAGAAATGTCAGAAAGAACATGCCTATTCAATTCACAGAAGTGAGCTTCTGAACTGGAATACCACACAGTAGATTGTTCCCCTTCCATGTTGCAGTATCACAATATAATCTCTATAATTTTCTATACAACTTTACAGCAGAATTGTACTTCAGCAACTTTTGATACCAGATTATTATCCTTCCAAGGAATTACATGATTTGTATCTATTCTTTCATCGTCTGAGTTTTGTAAAGTCAACTGCAATCGCAAAACCCATAATCACAGTGTTCAGTTAAAAAAATATAAACACGGTAATCATAACTGCAAGTGTTCATAATAGGAAAGGTTCAGAATGCCGTTGTTCAACTGATTTCCATTTGACATACACAGAACACCAACCAATTTTTTTTTTACCCCACAGTTTGCTACGTTGAGGTTGTGAAGTCGATGTACTATTCTTTTTGCTTGCCGCACAAAGGAATATAATGTGTAGGATACAGTGACATTGAACACATAGTGAAGCACGATAGACTTAGTTTTCACCTTCTCCAGCTTCGCCTTCATCTCCCTGGTTTTCCGATGTCCATAGCTGCAAGAATACACAAGAATGTTTATAAAACATGCAATTAATTCCACTGGTCTAGAAAGTACCTACCGGGCAGTCTATTTTATATTAGTTTTTATACTGGCTTCAGCATAGCACTTAAGAGAAACAGTTAACAAAGAATTACAGACTAGAGAATATAGGCAGTTAAAGAAATGAGTATATAATGTCTATCAATAGAAAACAAAGATATGTTAGCAGATTGGAAAAGGCATTTATTAAGTTTTCTAATACAGATCTGCTTGCTGTATAAAGCTTTTTGTTATCTCTTATAGTTGGGGTTCCCGAGTCCCACTCTGTGGCCCCATTGGGAACCGGGCCACACAAGTGGCGAGCGAGTGTGCAAAGCTGCATTTGCACAAGCGGTATGCGTGAAACCATCCCCTCTAACTCCCCACCCACTACAGCCACTGCTGGTCTGCAGAGCCAGAAAGGTTGGGACTGCTGCCTTGTAGTATTTCCAAAGATAACGTTTTCCACAGGACTCCAATTACACATAAATAATAACTAACTGCATATTTAGAAACAGTGTTAAAGATATGAAGTTCCATAGAAATTCTGGCATGGTCACTTTTTCAAAAGATACTTACAGTAAGATTGTCTCTAAGTAGCTGCATAATCAGGGTGCTATCTTTGTAAGATTCTTCATTCAGTGTGTCCAATTCAGCTATTGCTTCATCAAATGCCTAAAACAAATTCAGGTATTATTTGACTTGTTTTTTTCCTGCCATTTCCAACTAAGAAACACGATTCACTTTAAAGTCTAAGTAGAGCTAGCTAAATAGGGACTACTACTTACAAGGTTGAAATTGGGCTCTGGGAAGCAGCTGGATTTATTGATGATACAATGGTTTTTCTGCACCATCTCCCTGACTAAGCTGTTGAACTCCATTGAGTGGTTGGTAATGGTGGATCCAAGATGCTGCTTTGGTGTGACAGAGTTAGGTGCAGCTTCAGAGTTAGTTCAAGTATTGAGATGGTTCTCCTTTCTCCAGAGCCAATTCCAGTCAATGCTGACAGCTGAGGAGAGCCAGCTCAAAGACCTTGATTTCAGGGTGCTTCAGAGCTGAACACTCTTATCTATCCTGTTTAACATCTACATGAAACTGCTCAGTGAGGTTATCCATTGATATGGGCTCAGGTATAGCTTGAGCCAGGATTATCGGTAATGCTGCCTAGGTCTTATCCCAGCAACTAGAGGCTGCATGAGTTGAATGAAGAGGAACAAGTTTAAACTCAGCCCTGACAAGCTGAATGGCTATGTGTATATGATTTCCTCACACCAGAATTCTGCATTATTTGTTATGAATAGGATAGCATTTCCCCAACAGAACCAGTTTGTGATATGTAAGTCCCTTCTGGACTCACAGCTCCTGCTTGAAGAGCAAGTGGCAGCTGTGGTGAGAAAGGCTTTCACAGATTCCTCTGGTATACCAAATGTACCCTTTCCTGGAGGAATCTCCCCTTCATAGCCATGCATGCATGGGTCACTTTGTGTATGAATTTCAATGCATTCTACTAGGGTCGGTCCTAAAAAACCACTTGAAAGATTCAGCTAGTCCATGAAAAGTGGTACAAACTGTTATGGACATATTTTAATATGCCCATAACAGTTATATGAGCCATAACAATATATGAGCCATGGTGGTGCAGTGGTTTAGAGTGCAGTACTGCAGGCTACTTCTGCTGCCTGCCTGCAATCTGGCAGTTAAAATCTCATCAGGCTCAAGGTTGACTCAGCCTTCCATCATTCTGAGGTGGGTAAAATGAGGACCCAGATTGTTGGGGGCAATAGGCTGACTCTGTAAACTGCTTAGAAAGGGCTGTAAAGCACTGTGAAGCAGTGTGTAAGTCTAAGTGCTATTGCTATGCCTTACAAAGCCCTTTATAGCAATGGGCTTGGCTATCAGAAAGAACACTTCTTTCTCATTTATGCCTTTCTGTAAGATCTGGCACAATAGGCACACTGTGCATCCTTGGAATGTAAAAAAAAAAAACACCTTCTCTGCTGCAGCACTTTCTCTCTAACATAGAACTGCCCATTCCCAGTTCAGACAGTCTCAACCTTGTAAGTTTAAACAATCAGAAAACTCCCCCCTCCCAAAGGCTCTAGAATAGGTCAGGGCATGCACTTCTGATATGCACTGCCTGTTTTGGTTAAATATGTCTGTTCCTCTATTACAATAGCTAAAAACAAAACAAAAAGCAAAGGTATCTGTTTTCAATCCATGTTTCGAATTAGTGTTGAGTTGGATATAAACCTAAATTGTAGATTATGTAACTGGATCTAAATTAAAGTCATACCTTGGTTTTTCCCACTGACATTGGAAAGCTGTAGAATTTAAAAGTATGCAGATTTTAAGTTATTGTTGTCTAGAGATTATTTCCAGTATCCAGCTAGCAATTTGGGTTTAATAATGTTTCATCAAATACATTAGAGGATAATAATTCTCAAGTATTAATTTAACCTAAACTTATGTTTCCCTTAATGTGCATTTCCTACCCTTCCCCATTCACTAGTTTTCAATAAAATTAAGTCCTTACTGTCTTTGCCAGACTACAGGCTTTCTCAGGTGAGTTTAATATTTCATAGTAGAACACAGAGAAATTAAGTGCCAGACCAAGCCGAATAGGATGTGTTGGCTGCATCTCCTTCTTGCTGATTTCAAATGCTTCCTGATACGCCTGTTGAGAATTTCCTACTGTTGCTATGAAGAAAGATAAGTATATTTTTAATTTCTCTTCATTGAGCAATCAAGTAAGAAACAAATAATGAAAATCTTGAGCAATTAAATTGAATGTTCTTTCACAATTATTTTAGTACAGAAAAGCAAACAAATTTGTTTGTTATATTTTTAGTACATCCAAAAATAAATGTTCCTGGGAAAGAGTCCTTTAAGATTCCCATCCAAGTATTAGCGGGCCCAACTTGCTTAACTGCTAAGCTTATCTATGTTCAGCCAGGTGTTGTCACCTGCTCTGTTAACAGATGCAAAATACACAGCCAAAGTGAGATTTTATTATAAAATTAGGCCACAAATTAAAGGGAACAGTAGCATTACATTCAAATACAATCCCCACAGGCGCACAGACTGAAATTGTAGGCCCGGAGGCCACTACCACAGAAGGATGGTAGGGATTTCCTTGGGATTGGAGCTTCATCTTTTGGCCCTACCTCTGCAGGTATGCCCTGGGTCTCAGCTGGAATTATTTTGATGAGTTGCTGCTGACAATAAGTACTCTGCTCCTTTCTTCTTATTTCACCACTACAAGTGACTTATAACCATTTGTTTAGAAACCATTTGAAGTTACAGCACTGAAAAAGTGACTTACAACTGGCCCTCACACATATATGGCTGTTCAAGTAATCAAGTAATTATTGCATTCAAGTAATCAAAATTCAGGTATTTTCAAAGGTTGCAGCATTCCTGGGCGATGTGATAACCATTTGCAACCTTCCCAGACAGCCTCTAACAAAGCAAAATCCAGAAGCTTGATTTGCTTAGCAAACGCCATTATTTGCTTAACCATTGTGGCAATAAATAAATAAATAAAATCAGACATGACTAACTTAACAAATGCTTTACTTAGCAATGGAATTTCTGGTCCCGATTGTGATTATAAGTCGAGAACTACTTGCACTTTCACTGCAGCAGAATTGCTACTTGTGTCACCAATCTTTCTGTAGGCTTTAACAGTGAGAATCATAGCATCTGTGCCTATTCTTTGGGCCTGGAGCTGTTCAGAACTGGGCCGCGTTAAGTAGCAAGCAAGCACGTGTGCTCCATTTGGAGCTGTGTGTGCACGCTTGCCCACTGCTCATGTGGAACCATCTCCTCTCCACCTCCACCCCCACCCCCAGTCTGTAAAGCCAGAAAGGTTGGGAAACTCTGAAGAAGTTGTTATTCTTCAAAGCTGGTAAGGGAATTAAAAATAGATGGGGCTTGTATCAATACGTTAAAGCACATTACAAAGCACATCACAGGGCTGTAGCCTTCATCAAATAAAGTCTTGCAGCAGTTTCTATTTTATGGAAAAATTGTTTGTTCTAGTAGGCAGCAAAGGAATGGTGATTGTGGGATTAGAGAAACTAGTTTAGGAGACCTGTTAAATTCCATTGGCATTAAATGTTCTAAGGAAGAGATAATGAAGATTTTGGTTTGGAGAGAGCAAGTAAGGCATAACTCGTGACAAGTGACTAAAATGTTTGCTCGATTTTAAAATCTGAGGACTTGGAAGTCTGAATTAACATGACCTAAACAAATTATTCTTTCTACAATATGATCTGAGAATTTAAAAAATTCCAATTTTGTCATCAAAAGCTTAACATCTATTTTAAAAAATACTGTAGTAAGATAAAAGTATTGATCAATATGAGAATACCCAAAGATTATATTCGATTTTACACATGCAGAATTGCAAAGAGTTTTTAAAATGGGAAAATAGAAAAATATCTAGGGACTGTATGCTATTTGTATAGACAAGCAATCCTAAACTTACAATGGCAACTGGGACCAGAATTTCTGTCACTAATGTGTTCATAAATTGCAGCCCATTTGCTTAGTGATAGAAATCACTGCAGTTGCTGTCATTAACAGAATCTCACAGTTCTCAGGTGATCGTGCCTTCCCACAATCAAAGTCAATGGTCACAAAGCCATCAAGAAGTCACAACCCCCGGGTCCACAAGCAGGTAGGTGGCTGGTGCCAGGTAGGGGAAGGACCAAGCGGGTGGAGATATGGGGGAGGATCGAGGATGTGCAAGAGGCACTGTGCGGGTCAGGGAGGATGAGCAAGATGCCATGTGTGTCAAGTGCAGATGAGCTGGGGGGAAGGTACATGGTGGGGGAGATTTACTCCAGTGACTTGCAATCTTCCCTGCTGGCTTCTCCTTTGACTTTTTGGGGAAGCTGGCAGGGAAGATTGCAAATAGTGATTGTGGGGTGCTTGGCAACTGATTCTAAAGACAAACAGGTTGTCATGTATCCAGATTGTGATCACATGACCGCAAGAGGTGTTGGATGGCTGGAGCTTCAAGAACCAGTTATAACTCCCATTCATTCAATGCTGTCATAACTTCAGACAATTACTGAACTATCAAGGACTATAGCTGCCCAACAGATCCTTTCACAATGGTATAAAAAAATGGTGTGGAGAAAGATGAGGGGAATTAACCTAAATTTCTGCCTATCTTCAGCTGGAATATCTGGAACAGCACTGCTGGAATCCAGTCTCAGTTCCAGAATGAAAGGGTTATGCAGTAAAATATCAATAACTAAGTGAAAAGAACATCCTCACACGTTAAACTAACATATGCACAACCCACTTCATTCCGAGATTTTAAGGTATATAAAAAATTAGATTTCTATAAATGCATACAGCAAACACATTCCATTCCATACATCTGTGCCTTTACAGGGTTAAGATGTGGAGAACAAGAACAACAAGTGACTCATGCTTTCTGCTTCCCACGCATTTTTTAACATTTGAACATTTGAATTAGAATGAAGTAGAACGTTCACATTTTCTCTTGTGGTCAAATCTCAATTCTCCTTGCACTGGGATCACTAGTTAACTTGGGAGGACATAAACGCAATG
This sequence comes from Pseudonaja textilis, assembly GCF_049901715.1. Classification (NCBI taxonomy): domain Eukaryota; kingdom Metazoa; phylum Chordata; class Lepidosauria; order Squamata; family Elapidae; genus Pseudonaja; species Pseudonaja textilis. The sequence continues at coordinate 24,697,080 of NC_141992.1, read as the reverse complement.
AAAGTCACTTCTTCCCTATATTTTGACAATCCTGAGTCAATTTATAATTAGAAATGTTGGAACAAACCTTTAAAATGTTATCTATACTTCCTGTAAAGCATTATAAAAGATACCCTACCATATAAGATATGTCACTTACTTTGCTTGTTGTCGCCAGATGCCACCTCTGAAAGGTATCTGTAGTAATCGCCTTTCATTTTCAAATAGAAGACTTTACTTTCTGGTTGTGTGGCATTAACAATAAGGTACTTATCTAAGAGTTCCTGAAAAACAAATTAGCCATACAAGTAAGAATGCTATTTCTTCAATTTATAATTATTTACTGAGATGAATTTAGCAAATAATTTTGATGTTTTGTTTAAGAATGACTAACAATGTCCTCAACACAAGCTAGACCTATGCAAAGTAAATATACACACTAAATAAAAAATATGGACATTCAAGTCCTGCTTATTAATGAATGGACCCATACATATAAAACCTCTCCCAGAAAATAATGAGCAAACACATCTAACAAAGGGGAAAAAATAGTGAGCATAATTAATAAACAGGAAATTCAAAGCAACTGTCACTACACTGAGACTTATGATTCAAATTCAAAGTTAACAAAAGAGAGCCATATAAATTGTTTCACTATCTGCTAGTAAAATTTAGAGTAACCTACCATAGTAAGCACAACTAGCAGTTTTTACGGACTTATCAGAAATGGAATATAAGTAAAATGACATTCATGTAAATGTACAGTGAAGAGAAGTTATCCCACATTAGATTAATCTAATCATTTTGCTAACCAGCCCAACTCACTTTCAGGGCCATTAGCTAAGGTTCATAAAAGTTCACTCTTTAGAGGGAAAATAAAATATAAACAAGGGCAAAGCTGCAGATTAGACTGCTGGCAATCTGGTAAAATATCTGGTCTCCTATCCCTACTACAAAAAGGACATTAGCCAACAGTGGAATATACGAAAGTAATCCTAAATAGTAGAAGACTTTTAAGACCTAGCTAGTGGGAGGAACTATTCTTTGCAGGATTGTTTAACCAAAGGAGAATTCAAAAGAAGTATAAATACTTATAGTAACTTCTGTGTGCAGTGCGTACACCAAAAATCAGCAAATAATAATGTACCACAACAATATAAAATCACAATATAAAGAAAGAAGTCTCTAGGATAAAAGCTTATTACATACAATAAAATCAAAATGTGTATATTCAATATTTTAACTGCTTAGTAAGGTCCAAGTAAAAGCAGCACATTAGCTCTTTAAAAATAATTTGACAAACAATGTACAAATAGTGTATAATAGTACATAGCCACCTTGCACGTATCTGCTAGAGGAATATTAAAAGTAATAAAGTTGATAGCACTTCATCTAGAATTAGACATGACCCTTTCTGGAACATGACTGAATTCCATAGATAAATAGCATAACACAGCAGGCTTAATGGCACGAAAACTCTGTAACCAAGGACGGTTTGTTTCAAGGACATACAGAGGTTGTCAATGAGTCTGAATTCAAAGGTTCTGGTCTGGTAGCCTTTTACAGCAACAGGATCATACTTGTGGGTCATACTTTTTCTAACAGTGACTCAATCTATAGCAAATGATGACAGCTAATTTCAATTAAAACAAGGAATAACCTTTGATACTATGCTGTAATCCAGCAATAAGACTGGAGGACACTCTTGAGGATGCGCCCGTGAGTTTTGAAAATCAGCATGTGAAGGTAATGCTATCATTCAACAAGAAATGGCTCTCAAACTTTAGAATTGGAATATACACTCCCTGGTTTTTAAGCTAGAGCATTCTTTTGGGGGCATAACCCTGTCAGAATTTTACAAGGCTAGACCATTAATATCTTAGCTAATATCCATTTTTAGTAATATGACAGATATGAGAGAATGAACTAGAGCCGTGTTTCTTAATGTGTGGTCTGACTCTCCCAAGGCCTTCTCAGAGGTCCACAAATTCAAAATTTGCCAGACTAGGGAGTGACATGATAGCAGTGCCCAATATCTAGGGGGATGCTGCAAAGAAGTGGGGGGGGGTCAATCTATTCTCCAAAGCACCTGAAGATAGGACAAGACACTATAGATCAAGGAGAAGCAACCTAGAACTAAGGAGAAATTTCTTGAGTTAGAACAATTAATCAGTGGAACAACTTGCCTCCAAAAGTTGTGGGTGTTCTAACACTGGTGGTGTTTAAGAAGAGATTGTACAAGCATTTGAAATGGTATAGTTTTTTCTGTTTGAGTAGGGGGTTGGACTACTAGAAGACCTCCAATTTCCCTTCCAACTCTGTTATTCTGTTATGTTTGCAACAAAAAAAACCACTCATTTTTTGTTTATTGTTTTCATGAAAAATATTTTTATGGCATGAATTAGAGGCACTTGAGGGATTCAAAGACTGGCTGTCCACAGAGAAGACAGACAACCAAGTTGAAAAGTTCAGGGAAAAGGAGACTTCTAATAGGATGGAAGTATCATTTGATCAAGTTAGAGGTCTGTGAGAATCCTCAGCTCTATTCCCTTGATCCCTAGGTTCTTGTGAAATTTCTTAATTGGGTAAAGTCAAATTTCTAGTTGTATCTAAAATAAGATGCTCTTTTTCATTTGCCACATTGTCTTACCTACTAACTAATGAGAGAGGATATAGAGCCCACAAAAATTCTTATATAAGGACAGAAAGTAATATCATAGCAGCAGTTTTCTCCAGCAATTTGCTTTTTCTCCGTTGCAAGATGTTATGAGTGGGTAATTGACCATGAAGAGGGCATTAAGTAGATGAAACAAATGAAACTACCTGAGGGAAAAACAGGTCATTTAAACCCATTCTGAATGGTTATCTGCCAAATATCAAGTGGAAATCTCCGAAGATTTTATTAACTGCATATAACTATCTGTTTTTAATGTACATATGTGCATAAGTTACACATTACACTAAGCCTTAAACGATTTCTTTCAGTAAACCAATTACAAACTTTTCTTTATATGTTGGACTGTACTAAATCGAGTAAGTAATAAAAGTTATACTGCTGACCCAGCACTACAAGTATTTTTTTAGAAATAATATCCTTTAAAAAGTGCTGGAATACAGACTGCTACTAGACTCTTACCAGAACATCATTGCATATGTCCTGCAACTCAGCCTCAATCTTCTCACGATATTCTCTTCCCATCTGCTGTTTTTTCTCGTTCCGTTCTGTCTTCTGTTCAATGCTGGAAATGACACGCCAAGAAGAACGACGAGCACCAACCACATTTTTGTAGGCAACAGATAGTAGGTTCCTTTCTTCGTTAGACAGCTCATGACCCTGCTCAGTGACAGCCTTCATGGCAGCAGCCATATCATCATAGCGTTCTGCCTGCTCAGCCAACTTGGCCTTCTGTACAAGCTCACTTTTATCCATCGTTGTTCCTAAAGAGTAGGAAAAATCTAAGTACTGTAGTATATAATGTGTATTTCATATTCACATCCCTAAATCTATAGAAAAATATTTTAATAGTAAACCCAATATATTTTTATGTCTGAGCCAAAAAATGAGCTAGTGTGAAAATTACACTGAGAGGCGAGTTTCCCAGACAAGAAATAAAATTACAACGAACACCTACAACCAAGCCTGAAAAATGAAAAAAGTGTCCATTAAATCATAGGAAATGAAAAGGGAAAAGGATGAAAAAGGACTGGATTTGAAACTGTCATCTCACATTGACAGACAACTGCTTAAAATAATTTAATCCTAATGTGCAATAAAAATCCATAGACAAAAGGGAACTAGACAAGTAAGGATTTTTTTTTAAAAAAAGTGTAGTAGACCATCAATTTATCTAATCATTACTTTTACACCCCATATGTTTTATTATAACCACATTTCCAAGAATTTGATTTCACCACTTTCAATTATTTGCTAGGATAATCAGATACAGCACTATAGTTAAAAGAAGAGATTAGTGCCAGCTTGCTGTGAATTGGAATCTAACCAGGTTAAAAAAAACCAGAGAGAAGTTAAGGGAAAAACATACCTAATTAATAGCAGATACCCTACAATGACAGAGTGACGTGCCTTCTTTCTGTGATTGAGTAATCTTATGGATTCAACTTTATATTCAAGCAATGGAAATACAGAACAGGGAGAAAAGCTGGCTGGATTTGTGTCCAATGTATTAAAAGAAAATCAGAACCAGACTGAAATGCAGACAGCCTTATATTATTCACATCCACTATGACCCATTCTTCTTTGTCCCAATTTCGTATTTGATGCTATAGGAACAGGAATTGGAATTCCTTACTAAAAGGTATATACACAAACTATCAAAGCATTGCGTTCTAAATTTGAAGAAGGTATTAAGGGTTTTGTTTTTCTGTTCTACAATTAGTGCAACACTATGGGAGTCACTATGCCATACAAACAAGATGAATAAAATAAACAAAACTCCAACTTGTAACTATCTCGTTCTTAAGCATTTCCTAAATCTCTGCAAATATTTAAAAGATTCTATGAATCTCTTATAACCGCAAGTAAAAGAGACACAAAGATGGATATTGTTCTTAATACAATACCTTTTAGCAGCAGGAAGATAACTTTTCAAAATTTTGTTTTGACAAGTAGCAGGAGCTCAGCAATCTTTGACACAGAGTTCAATCTGAACCATGGACCATATTATTTTAGAGTCAAATCAATCACAACTCTATTAACCCCAGTTATTGAATTGTCTCGTTCTGTTAGCCAAATTGTACCTGAAGAATAATTCATTGTCTCTTCTCAGCTTCCTGAAGTCACTCTGCAGTTAGAGGATTCTCCAGAGCAGACTTAAGATTTCATATAGCAAATCTACTCAGCTAAATAATGCATGTAGTCTTTCATCATTAAATATTGCTCACTTGAACAAACCTCCTCTGAAATAATCCATAAATGCACATAACTTCTAATCCAACTTTTTGTTGCTCAATTTGTCATATAACCTGAATGTCAAAGAATGGAAGAAACTACACTTCAGAAATTAGGCAAATTAAAAGAACATCTTAATATCAACTTCATCTGCATCTATATATGCAGCTGATAAATAAAGTGGCACACAGAAATTTAATTAGGGAAGGCGAACAGGAAATGCTGTAACAGTCACAGATATGTCTTCAAAATTTAGGGATATCTCATGATAGAAGGAATGTATTTGCTATCACTTTTAGAGAGAAAAATTGCAGCTAATAGATATTCCAACTGTCCTTTCTGCTCAATTGGGAGTGCAAAATCAAAATACTATGTTTCTGGAAATAGGAATTATGAAGGTTAAAGTTTGCTAGACACTAGAAATAGTTAAGGCAATCAAGGCTTATCATCTCCCTTACATTAAAGAAAATAAAGATGAATTGATTGTTCACAAGCATGGCTCTTTATGTCTAATGGACATTCTCAGTCATCCATGTCATGATTGTTCTAAAGGTGCTTTTTCAAAAAGCAATTGGACTTTGTTTTTCTTTGAAGACATTTTGTTTCTCATCCAAGAAACTGAGCAAGCTTTTTGGATGAGAAGCGAAACATCTAGAACGGTGGTTCCCAAAGTGGGCGGTACTGCCCCCTGGGGGACGGTGGGATGCCTTAGGGGGGCCCTAAGAGGCAAGGGGGCCAGCAGGGGGGCGCTAAGAGGTGGCAGGAGGAGCTGGAGGTGGGTGCAGAGAGCAATTCAAGGGTGGGATTCTACCAGTTCTCTCTCTCTCTTTCCCTCTCTGGCTTACCCCATTGACTGTTGCACCAGAGTGGTACAAGGGGTTCAATGGGGGGAGCAGCCCTTCCAAGCCAGCCAGCTTGCGCAGGCAGCCGGCCACCTCGTCGCGCAGGTCTTGCGCCGCATGATGCCCAAAGAGCTGCCAATAGTAGGCCAGGCGCTTGGCTTTCAGGCGGTCCTCGTCCAGGAAGCAGCAGAAGTCGCACAGCTCACAGTTCTCCGCCTGCAGCTGCCCATTGATGGCTTTTAGCATGCGGATCTTGCGCAGGTGCTCCTACAGCTGCCAGTTCACAGCCTGGATCAGCCGGCTGTGTTGCACCAGCACTGCCAGCTTATTGGCCTCCTCCCAGCACAAGCGGCGCACTAGCTCCTCCTTGCTGCAGCCGGCCAGGCCCACCTCGCTGGCCAGGGCATCAGATGGTGGAGGAGGCAGCAGCAGAGGAGGCAGCAGAGGAGCCAATGGGCTGGAAGAATAGCCGACCGGGGCCGGTGGCAGTGGCGGCACCCGTAACATTGCTCGCTCAGCTCCGGCCAGTGCAAAAAGGCGGCAGGGGAAGCAACCGGTTAGTCCGCCCATGCAGCGGCATCTTTGCTGGATGCCAGGAGGAGCGAGCCACAGTTTTGCAGCGGGACTTCCTTCTTCCTCCACCGCCACGATTAATGGGACAGGTGCATGGTGAGGCCGGGTGCACTGCGCCTCTGCCAGCTGGGAGCAGGTGCAGCAAAAGGAGAAGGGCGTCTGCACACGGAGGGCAGGAGTGAAGGGGGGAGGCGGGGGAAGGATGCCCTGTCGATGCAAAATGAGTGGGTGGGTGGGTGACCGGGAACGCGCGTGCACAAGAACAGATAGATGGCGGGGAAGCAGAGTTGAGTTTTTTTTCCCCAAGGTGGGAAAGTTGGGGAGAGGGTGGATGGGTGGGTGGGAAACGGAACAGGCTTGCACCCTTTCCCCAATGGAGTCTCCTGCACCCACCCCCCCACCCACTCCGGGGTCTGGGACACCCCCCCACCCCTGGCAGCCTTCTGTAGCTTGGCAAGGGGCACGTGTGCATGGAGGCGGAATTGGGGTTAGGGGGCATGGATGGGGGAGAAACAGCTTGCACCCTTTCCCTGCCACTCCATTTGGACTTGCTTGGGCAGGTCCCTCCGGCGCAGCGGATCAATGGGGTGGACCTGTGGGGCCAGCACCTAGAACACGGCAGTGGTGGCACGTTTGAAAAGTAGAGCAAAGCCAGAGGTCGGTAATTTTTGCTGCAAAGAATCACAAAAGTTTGAAAAAGCACCTTTGGGACATGGCTCTTTAGATCTTCTTATTCTGGGATAATTATTTTGTTTCTGATTTATATAATGCATGAAATCAACTATGGGAAAAAAAAAACCATTCCATTATCAAAGGACAATTGCATATTTTCAAAATGGCAAATGTGACATATTACTTATTTTTTTTTATTTTTATTGTTTAATGATTAAATTTGTGCCACTCTTCCTCGGTCAAAAAGTATGAATGGGTGGCACCTACAATCCCTGGCAAAAGGATATGAATGACCAGGTACAGTGTTGTTTGATCAAAAGGAATGACCTTAGTTGAGATTTTTTTTAAATGCTTAATTTCATGTCTTACAGAACTTCCAGCACTTATTAAACTTTATGCCCAATATATTTATAACAGAATTTATTATAAATTCATTTTAAGAGTCTGGAGACAATAACATTACTTCAAAAGAGGTGGGGTTTTTTTCATTAAGAAGCTAAATGGGGCTAAAGGAAGAGTCTATAAATGGGAAAGTGTTTGGAAAGAACTCTGAACAATGACTCAAAACTTTGGTACTGCAACTGATTATAGGAGCTTTTGAATACAAGTTACAGTTTCAACTGTAAAAATATCATTATTTTATTGGCTGGGTTCACACAATTTATTAAACCATTATATAATCTGCTCGGTTTTGGATTATGATATTACTGTATTATATATTAAACAAATCATTAAAAACTAAATTGGAAAGGACATTAAGAGCATTATACCCAAGACCAGATCAATACAAAAATCCAAATTAAGCATTCCAGACAATGCTCTCTAAACTTTATCTGAAAACATCCAATGGATCCCACTACCTATCCGCCTAAATGGTTCCACAATTCGTTATGCTGCCAAATCTTTTAGATTTATGGCAGATTACAATTGCATAGAAATACAGTATAGTGGAGCCTTGGGTTATGACTGTAATCCGTTCCCGACTCCAGTCGCGGCCCGATTTGGTCATGTCCAAAAGCACGACTGACTGCGCATCTGCAAAGTAAAAGAATGGCGCAGAAGGGGAAATCAATGTGAAAGGGAATCTTTCTGTGCCGATTTTGCTCACCACCCAATTTTTGAATTATGACCAGATTAAAAAATTGGGTGGATTTTTCGTTCGCCACCCGATTTGGTTGCAAGCAGGAGCCTTCACGAGGAGGTTCCACTGTATAGTAAAATTGGGGGGGGGGGAGTTTACAAATTTTAAGTTGTTTTAATTATGGGTAATTAGATCTGTTTATTTTTAGATATTAAAGAAACAGACACTAGTTTTCTTAAGAACCAAATTCAACCCAAATTAAATAGCGACAAGTATCTCTCCAACTGTCAGATATTACCATTAGATCACAGGTGCTAGAAATCAGTTATGAATTTTTAGGAAATTCGTCTGCAACAAACAAGAAGCAAGTGAAAAGGGTGAAGAGAAAGAAAAGCTTTAAAAATGAATGACAAATGTAATTCCATTTATAATTCAGCTACACAGACATGCTGATGCAAGACCAACAGCAGCATTGACAGATACTGCAGATTATGTGATGCTCTCCCAGCAGGCTGTATCAGCTGGTAGTATATAGTTGACATATATACTATATATTCCAGGATGCTTTCTGATCTTTAAGTCTACTCTACAGCTCTAAGATTCTTTGGTAGTCTTCCATCCAGTACTAACCAGGCCTGATTGGTTTATGAACACAGAGAAAGCCAGTTAAGTGTTAGCATCTCCCAAGAAGCTCTAGGATGATATGGGCTTTCATTTCCGACTACACAGAGTAAAGTGGAAGCTTCCCATGGGAAAAACTCAATTGTGATGGTTTCCAAAGAAGAACACAATTCTGGAGGCAAGTGCAACCTTTCAAACAGAGGTTTTAGGCATAGCTGACTGGAGAATTCTGGGAGTTGAAGTCCACAAGTCTTAAGGTTGCCAAGTTTGGGGACCCCTGCTTTAAAACAATGACTCCTCAGGTCTCCTCGCTAAGATCTCTCATTCTCACAGATCCAATTGCCTTATCATTCCAACCCAGCTGAGAACAGGCCTCCGACCAAGGATCCACATGCTCCCTTCCTCTTCTCCTAATGGGAATCCTGGATCCATAACCCAAGCTTTCAGAATTCCCAACGCAGGCAACAAATCCCCTCTCCTGCGGTGCCCTACTCCAAGACGCAAACTGATTTCTTGAAAGACAGCGGATTTGAAATACAGATCGGTTCAGGAATACAGGGGCGATACGAACAATTCGTGGCCCCGGGTCTACCTCGGAGTCTAACGGAGCCATTTAAGCCACCGGGTTTTAAGGAACCGGGATCCTATCGCTCCGGAGGGGACCGGACACAGAGCGAATCGGGCAGACAGAAAGGTTGCATTGAAAGGAGAGGCCCGCCCTCCGCCCCCTCTCTGTGCAACCGCAGCGTGGCCTCCCCCAGAAGCTCCGCCAAGAACGAAGAGCCCCGTCTCCGCTTCGTTACGCACAGGTGAGCACGCCTATGCCCGGATAGCCACAGCAGCAGCAGCAGCAGCAGCAGGTGACTCAGCCAGGGCGTGGCGCTTCCTAGCTAGGTGACCCCACCCCGAGAAGCAGTGGAACAGGAGCAAAAGCAGCGCGCCAAGAGCAGGCGATTCCTCCTCCTCCACCCCCTTTCCGCTCCATAAAGCGGTAGCCGGGCAGTCCCTGGGGTGGGGAGCGCGGAGGAAGACCGACCCCGCGGACCTCAGTGGGCCCGTCGTTTCTGCGTCTCGGGAACAGCGCATTTCAGAGCCCCCCTCCCCGGCGGGGTGAAGTAGCCGGAACCGAGCAGGCCTCGGTTCCGCTCACCGCCCCCTCCCTTCGGCTGTAGGGGAGGGGGCCGAAGGGCAGAGAGCTCGGCGGCGGCGGCGGCGCTCAGCGGTGAGAGCGCGAGCGGGGGTAAGGAGACTTTTTTGGGGGGGGCGATAGCGCTCACCTGACGGGGTGCGACCGCGTCAAAACGAGAGGGACGTTCGGGCCTCGGAGAGCGGGCGAAGCGAGCGTGTCGGCGCGCGAGCCACCCGCTTCCCTCTTTACCACACTTAACACACCCTGCGGCTCCTGCGGCTCCTTCCGCCGCGGGGGTCACGCCTTTTCCGGCGCGGACACTCCCTCTCTTTCCTCCCCGCCCCTTTGGCTTGTCCGCTAAGCCCATTGGGCGAACCGGACCGCGGAAAGGAGTGGGCCGGCGGCAGGAGAGGCGAGGTGGCTCCGTAGTTAGGGCAACCAACGGGCATGTGCACGTGCAGGTCTGCGCTGGGGTGGGGTGGGGGAAGAGTTCGGGGAGTGGGGGAGGCAGAGGAGATGGGCTTTTCCAACGAAGGGCCTCCTCCCGCTGGACAGCCAGGACCCGGGCCGCCGCAGAACTCTCATTCGTTTGGCACCGCCCTTACTTTGGTTCGGGCCAAACCCCTCCTTGCCGACCAGGTCTAGGATTTTCTGAAAGGCACTAAAGGAGAACCAAAGGGGCGGCGGGAGGGGGGGAGATGTGCGCTCCCCCTCTTCTCCTTTCCTGATGGTAGCTTCTTCCCGAGCGGGTTTGCGGCTGCACCTCGCAGTCGATTCCAAATGGAACTGAAAGGTGGGGCTTGCGGAGATCCGGGGAGCGAGAATGGAAGACCGCCGGAACGGCCGCTAGAGGGCAGCAAAGGGATCCAGAAAACGCCAACCTCTTGCACTCGTCTGTATTTTTGCAACCCAGAATTTCGTGGCTTTACCACCTATTCTTTCCCGCTTCTATTCCTCCCCGCAGCTGCTTGGATGGGTAAAACCACCAAAGCAGCTTTCCTCTCCCAAATGCAACTATTTTTAAGAAGAGACTGGACAGTCACTTGTCTGAAATAGTATAAGGTATCCTGCTTGGGGCTGGACTAGAAGACCTCCAAGGTCCCTTCCAGTTCTGATTCTGATTCTGGTTCAAATATTCTGATTCTGATTTACTCTTCCACCTGTGGCTTATTTGGCAAGGTTTGCCTTTGGGGCCCGAGAGCTCCTGGAGCAGATGAAGGATGGCAAAGATTTTTCTTCTGTAGTGTCTCTAATCTGAAAGGATAATGGACACCTATCATACTTCTCTCATGCAGGCATAGCAGTTTTGGGCATCTAATTGAGGGAAGCAACCTGCCAATCATGGGCCATGGTTCCTTGTGGTTTCCAGTTGTGCTCCAGATGGCTTCCAGCATTTAGAATAAACAGTTATGTTTTTTGTTTCATTTGATCTATCCAGGCAGACTGTAGTATGTAACTCGCATGGAATTATGCCAATTTTTAAAGACTTATGGCTTAGCAAATAAGCCATAATAAGTAATGCTATATGAACTCAAACTTTGGTGACAAATAGACACAGCTGAGCATTTTTAAGGTAATGTGACAAAGCGGCTTTTGCAACTATTGCCTTCTAGAATGTTTTTCTACTTGAACCTTCGGGCTTGGGATTTCCTTGTAATCTCCCATCCGAGTACTAAATAATGTAGGTCTGACCCTGCTAGGCTTTCCAAGGTGAGGGCAAATCCACAGAACCACCTTGCTCCACAACTGACACTGCAGACACCACACCCACTGTGGACAGCTTTTGGCTCTTAGTTCGGGGAATGGAAATGGAAAATTGAGATGGGGAAGAGGCAAGATGCCAATCCTGCCTTAAATTTACCAATTGCCTCAATGGCTATTAAGCATTGCACCATAATAACCATTGCATCATATCTTCCAAATGTTCTATGGTTTATCTTGAGCTAATACACAAGTGGTATAAATGCTTAACCTGATGTCCACTTGATGCTCCCTGGTTGGCCTTTCATCTGATTCACAGGGCTGTTGTGAAAATGAAGTTGGACTTGTGCCCTTATTCCTTAAACTCCTTAAACTCCTTTATTAAAAAAAGACAAAAGGTGAATTTGCTTCTTTCCCCCTCTACAGCCTGGACTGTACGTCAGCACTGAGATGGAGAGTCAACAGCCCCCAGGTTGGGAGGTGGCTGATGAAGAAGAGGAGGAACAGGGAACTACCAGAGGACTGGAAAAGAGCAGATATGGTTCCCATCTTGAAAAACAAGAAAAAAAAAGATTCAGGAAATTACAGACCAATCAGCCTGTCCTCCATACCTGGGAGGATCCTGGAAAAGATAAGCAACAGATCTGTAAACACCTGGAAGCAAGTAAAGTTATAATCAGAAGCCAACATAGGTTTGTCAAAAACAGATCATGCCAAACAAATCTTACTCCATTCTATGACAAAGTAGCTAAAATTAGTGGACCAGCGAAATGTGGGCATAATACACTTGGATTTCAGTAAGGGATTTGACAATGTAGACCACAATCTACTTCTTGGTAAACTAGAAAAATGTAGGATAGACAGCATCACCACCAGATGGATTTGTAACTGGCTGATAAATGAACAGCCCTTAATGGAACTACATCTACATGGAGGGAAGTAAGCAGTGGAATACCCCAAGGTTCCATTTTAGGCCCAGTACTATTCAATATCTTCATAAACAATTTAGATGAGGGAATAGGAGGTGAACTCTTGAAATTTGCAGATGACACTAAGCTGGCAGGAATAGCTAACGCCCTAGAAGGTAGGTTCAAGATCCAGATGGATCTCGACATACTTGAACACTGGGCACCATTAAACAAAATGAAATTCGATGTAGAAAAAACTAAGGTTTTACACTTTGGCAAGAAAAACTAAATGTATAAATACAGAACATTTGAAACCTGACTCAATATCAGTAACTCTGGGATCTTAGAGGCTCAGTAGACAATCACTTCAATATGAGCCAGTAATGTGCAGCAGCAGCCAAAAAAAGCCAATGCAGTCTTAAGTTGCATTAACAGGGATAGGATCAAAATCATGTGAAGTATTAATACAGCTTTATAAAGCCTTAGTAAGACCACATTTGGAATACTGCATCCTGTTTTGATCACCACAATATAGAAGACATGGTGAGACTCTAGAAGAGTCCATACAAGAGCAACGAAGATGATTAGGGGTTGGAGGCGGAGAAGGCGGAGCCACGTCACTGCGATACAGCTGCAATCTCGGGGCTCCGAGATCGCAGCTGATATCTTCGCCCCTGGCCAGTTCTAACGGACCTAAACCGTCCTGTAGAGACGGTGATAGCAAGGGGTGCGTTCTGTTGATCCCAGGGATATCGCAAAGTCCCTGGCTGATCCAAGAGAAGCCCTTTTATCATCGGTGGAGAGGCAGCCATTAAGCTGCTGAAGCTGTGACAGCTCTGGTAGAAAGAGATAGAAAGAAAGTGTATCGGCTGGTGAGAATTTTCTTTTTTTTATTTGGGACTTAAGGACACTCTAAAATGAGAAGAAATCTGTAAAACTTGACAAAAACTGATAAAATTGACTTAGCGGCGATTTTTTAAAGAGAAATGTCAAAGCGAGGCTTGGCTTTTTACTTTTGTTTTCACTGAACTTCTATTGTGATCTAGTAATTGTAACTAGACTGGTTTTTTCTCTTATATTTATCTTTTTTTTTTCTTTTTCTCTCCCTTTTGACTATAGTTTTTAAAATAGAGGCTATATATATATATATATATATATATATGTGTGTGTGTGTGTGTGTGTGTGTGTGTTTTCTGAGGTTCTCGCGGGTATTTGTATGTGGATCTTTGGTTGTTCGGGTTTTCTCCCACGTAAGATTCGAATCTTACGCGGAAGAAAAACCGAACAACCAAAGATCCACACACACACACACACACACACACACACACACACACACACACACACACACACATATACAAACACAGCACACACACACACACATACTTTTTTTATTAGGCTTTTTCTGGGAAAGAAGGAGTGGATTAAAGAAACTTTGTAACACTGCCAACTAGAGGCTTGAAAATACTTTATTGGAAGTTGAGAGGACTGTGAGAAAAACCCTTCTCAAGGACACTGGAACTTGATAAGATGGAAGAACGCTGGAGAATGTTTTTACAGGTGTTCTTTGGGACTTCTATTATCAATTGAGTATTTGAAGTTTGGCTTTGGAATTTGTGGAGAAGCCATAATAAGAGCCTTGGATAACTAAATGAGATGCAGTGTGCTTCTTTTTTTACTTTCTTTTAGCTGTTCTATCACTCCTCTTCAATCCAGCAGTTCTGCTTTCTCTCTGTTGCCTGTTACTTCCTTGCCATCTTCTCTCTTTAGTGGACCGACTGTTTCCTTGATTTTTTTTCTTGTTATTTATATGTTGGAAGAAATTTTTTTTTTATCTTTGACTTTTGTTGCAAGTCTTCGTTCATTCTGAGCCTTTGCTATCCTAACTTCATTTTTGCAGATTCTGGCTATCTGCTGATATTCTGCCTTTGTTGTATGTCCTTCTTTCCATTTTTTGTACTTGTCCTTTTTTTCTTTCAATTTGCCAGAGAGATCTTTGTGCAGCCATGCTGATTTCTTCTTGGATTTCTTGTTTTTCTTTCTCAGTGGTATTGTGAGTATGAGGACCTTGCCAGCAAAAACAGAACTTGGGAGCCAGGTGTCCTGTTTTCAGCCACAACAGCCTCCTGCAGCCCTCTGCCAGCAAAAATGGAGCTTGGGGAGGGGGGGCACACAGGCTGCAGGAGACCATCGCGGCCAAAAACAGTCTGGGCTGAGCTCCATTTTTTCCGGCAGAGGCCCCACGGGCCAGTCCTTCGTTGTTTCCAGCGTGGCCCTGTGGGCCAGATCTAAGCATTCATGGGCCTTGAGTTTTACACCCCTGACTGCTTCCAAGTCTGTGTAGGTTCGAAATGCCTTTAATGCAATTACAGAAGCTCTATAGAGTGCTTTGAAATTAGCCGTAGCCCAAAGAAAATGCCTTGTACATGATGGATTATACTCCAATCGTGTAGATAATTCAAATTCACAATTTTTAATGAATAATACCAGTCCTGCACACCATACTAGCCAAACTGACTTTAAATTGGCATGTTGAATGAGCTCCCTTGGGGCTTATTTGCCCTTGCATGGTTCAGTGAAGATGGCGTAATGTGTCTGTCCTCCAACTAAGGAAAATGCCTGAAGGCTTCCATCCTGGCTCTCCAACTTCTATTATCTGAGGCCATTCATGAAATTGTTGTGGTATCCACATCCTCTGAAGCTACCTTAAATATGCATAGATGTAGAACAATATTCTTTTTAAAATATTTTTTTTCAGATCTATAGATTTATGTTTGAAATTCTGTAATTCCACACACTCCTTTACAAAGACACTCCTTGCTCTTAGAGAATCTGAATTGTCTGGTTCAGCATATTCTTAGTGTGCTGAAAGATACTGTCCAATCCTCAGTGTACAATTAAGTTCAGTTCACCTGACAATACTGGTAAGGTTTTTTTCAGGCAGCAAAATGTTATGGGCTGGTCTCCCACCTTGAGAACATAACAATCTGTGCAGTGAATAACAGAACGATATGGTAATTTTCAGGACAAATTTTCCTTGTTTGTGATAGAATCTGTGCAAAGCTATTTCAGTCCAGCAGATGACAGCAAAGCTTAGATAGTTGGAGAATATTGCCTAAAATCTGAAGAAAGCTATTAATAGTCTGAGGCTGTCTTGTCCTTTCAACATTTCTTTTTGTATTTTAATGTACTGCTGCTAGTATCTCAAATGATTTTTAAAAAATACAAAAATGTTCCTTTATAGAAATCGGGATAGAAACTGAAACAGCAATACTCATTGGCTGTTACATAGTGATTGATTATGTGTCCCCAAATTGTCGATTCTTAACATCCACATAGATAGATTTTCTGTCCCTAACTTAGTTTTTCAGGTCCCCCAATAGGCCATACATCACCACTGTAAGTAAGTCCATCCACCTTGGCCATCCTCTTCTCTTTCCTTCCACCTTTCCCATCATTAGACTCTTCTCCAGAGTAACGGGTCTTTACCTAATGCAGGGGTGTCAAACTCAAGGCCCGGGGGACACCCTGCAGGGTGCTTAGATATGGCCCTTGGGGCCACCCTGAAAACAGCCCGTGGTGCCTCTGCCACCAAAAACGGAACTTGGGAGGGCCATGTATGGCCCTCCCGGGCTCCGTTTTCACTGGCAGAGTATTGCAGGACACTGTCACAGCCAGAAATGGAGCCCATTTTCGCTGCCAGAATGCTCGGGCCACCAAAGGTGCCCTCGACACAAGTGAAGTTGAGCTGGCCATACACACTCTGGCCACACACACACCCGAGGTCAAACATACCCCTGATGCAGCCCTCAATGAAATCCAGTTTGACACCTCTGACCTAATGTATCCAAAGGTGGATACTGTAATTGAACTTGGTTGTTTGAGTTTCAAGTGAGAACTCTAGATTAATGCAATGATCTATTTGTATCCTCAGCAGTCTTCTTCAAAACCAATGTTGAAACGCATCAGTATAGAACTTTTTCTGTATTGTTTTTTCAAAATCCAACTTTTGCTTCCATAAAGTGTCATGGGAAATGCCATGGCTTGCATGAATCTGATGTTTATAGGATGCTAACTCAATGCCCATGCTTTGCTATGAAATTATGTGATCGGGCTTAGTTTTGGGGAAGGAAAATAAGGGGGAAGAAATCTGCCTCTGCCTACCAGCATCCATCGGTATTCATCTGGCTAGCATCCTATCAGTGTGTGAGAGAGTTGAGGGCTGTTTGGAAAGTGAAACAGTATTTGCTGTGTGAGCAAGAAGGAGATAGCAAGGAGCCTGGGCATGGCTTAGCTCAACTGTTCTGTACTAAAGCTGCTTGGTGCTGTGAAACTGAAACTGAAACTCCTCTGCTTGTGTTTTGCATTTGGAACAGATTTCAGGTGGGGAGAAGTAGAACTCCTTAGCATCAGAGCATGATAATAATATGAAATACTAACGCTCTGATGGGTCTTTTTGAAAAATCCTTTTGTAGTGAACACCTAGAAGCCAAGAAGAACATACGTGCCAAATTTCAAGTTTGTAGGTTTTATCGTTCTGGAGATTTTGTGTTAATGTGTGAGTGGTATTTCACTTATATATATATAGATAGACACATCACAGCATTTGAATATCTTTTCTAAGGCCTTAAGTGCTAGCCAGTTGCTTATTTCTTGACTGCTTGTTCCTTTATTGTTGATGGTTGATCTTAAAAGGCAGAAGCTTATGAGATTTTTATACAGGGACTTGATATAACATTATAGGCGTTCCAGGTACAATTAGATAATTAAAGATGTGAGTTTTCAAAAGTGAGATACCTGATCATCCACTTATTAACAGTGGTGCAAATTTCTTTAGCACAATATTGGAAAAGGCCTAGTGTACCACTGATACACATTATTATTCAAAAAAGCTATGAATGTGCCGAAATGGAGAGGCTCACACTTAAATTAAATGGGAAGGAAGACTCAAAGTACTACCTGGTTTGGGATAAATGGTACAGCTGGGTAGAACGTAAGAAAAAGAGCGTATAGAATAAATGAACCCAAGGAACATATTGTATATAGCTGTATATATTGAATGTACAATAATAGTGGTCTCAAGCTTCTCTTCTATTATATAAACATTATGAAGGTTTCATCGATTAAACAATACAGTAATAATCCAATAGGAATAGTAGAGTAACATGTGTTATTTATTAATATGTAATTTACAAGAGACAAGGAATGCTTGCCAATTATTTATTACTGTCTATTATGAAATATCCAATCTATAATCAAATGCAGTAGAAAGAAATATGTTTATTGTTCTATTTATACATTTTTTTATTTCTATATAATTGTATGTTTATGTTTTTTTTTCTTTGTAAATAAAGTATATTTTAAAACTTTTTTTAAAAAAAAGATGTGTGCTTCCTGCATTTCTTCGGTCAAATTGAAGCCTTGATTTCTGCAGGTAACATGCAGTTGGCATCTAAATATTATCTGGAAGGCAGTAGGTTCAGCCTGGCCAACATATGGCTTTTAAGAAGAGATTGGAGAATAATTTGTCTGAAATGGTACAGAGTCTCCTATTTGAGAAGGTGGCTGGACTAGAAGACCTTCAAGATCCTTCCAGCTCTGCCGTTCTGTTAATCTTAGTGAGGCTACTGACTTGTCATAGGCTTGGATCCACAAGATCTAGATCTCTCCAGAACGTGCCTAGGATGTCTGAAGGCCCATCCTCTAATGTTCTTCCAAGTGAGAAGGTGACCATGAATCAGCCTGTGGCTTTATCCTTAGATAAATTTATCTATAAAATATGTATAAAAACTGCATTTTCCATTCACAATATGGGACACACTGTACAAATTGACTAAAGAAACCTAATCTTTGCAAAGAATCCAACTACTCTCAGGTGTCATCACCACCACCCCCATTCACTTATTTTAATTACCAGAAGATTCCCATTAGAATGAATGAAATGAGAATAGTAAATAATTGAAGAGTAATAACTCTACTAGAAATTACTTTTCAGGTGTCAGGAGCCATGGAAATCTGAGTTCATAACAGGAAAACCTATCTATTAGAAAAAAAGGGGACAGATGTTATTGAACTTTGGATTATATGGGAACATTTGTACTTTTCCTGTTGATAATTACTGTATAGGAACCTGCTAATTTACTAAGAGTACGTTAGATGTCACACTGTACGGGATTATTTTGCAAAGCCTATTCAAAATTAGATTAGAAGCATCTATGTAATGCTTTCCTAAACAAACAAAAAATGCTAGTCTCCAGTCCGTCTAGATAATATAACAGACAGATAATCAGAGTTGGAAGGGACATTATAGGTCATCTAGTCCAACCCCCTGCCCAAGCGGGAGACCCTGCCTACACAATTTCTGACAAATGGCAGTCCAATCATTTCTTGAAGGTCTCAAGTGATGGCGCTCCCACAACTTCTGAGGGCAAGCTGTTCCATTGGTTGATTGTTCTCACTGTCAGAAAGTCATTTCCAGTTTGAAAGTTATTTCCAGGTTGAATCTCTCCTAGTAGATCTCCTTAGAAACCTAGTAGATAAGTTTCTGAGACAGTGGTCCTTAAAGGGAAGGTAATAACCTCAAGGGTTGTGTTTTGGGGGTAATTTGATTATATCCTTCAGTTAATGGAGCAATTTATAATTGCTTGTTTGTGACTTGAGGATCCAGTTTGAACCCAGCTCTGACAAGATGCTTGTAATAATGCCCCCCCCCCCCCCGTCACACACACGGTGTGTATATGTACATGTGTGCCCCCAGAACTACAGCTCTGAGAAGCAGAGAAACAATAGAAATAAAATAACACCTTGTACATATTCTTCTCCATACCTCTGGACCTAATGATACAGAGCCATCTGGATTATCAGTCAATGGTGCATGTATTTTGCATGACTAATTCTTTTGAAACCATTTGGGACATATCTCTGCAATGTATTCCATAGTTTAGTTACACAATTAAGCACAAGTGACCCTGTGGCTCCTCAATCTGCTGTCCTCCAGAATGCAATGCATATTAAATATTTCATATTTAATAATACAAATATTAAACCTGACCTTTTGAAATCCAACAAATCTTTTGTCACAAGTTTGAGTCACAACTTTTGAAGAAAAACGTCACAAGTTTGAAGAAAAATACACTGGCCCATTTCAGTGTTTTTCAAACATTAAGATGTGTAGACTTCTACTCCCAGAATGTCCCGGCCAATTGAAGCTGGAATTGAAGTTTTCACATCATAAAAAGCACTGGCTTATCTAGTCTAGTTTTAAAAGAAATGATAGGCATGTGTGTTTGTGTTTACTTCCTGTTGTTATTTTTTAGTGAACAATTAGGTATTACTGTATTTATTTTCATTTGTTTTACTATTAAATAAATCATAGCACAATACTATTATCTTTCCCTAATAGTTTTAAATCTCCATCCATCCGCTAATTTAGGCACAGTTCACTCTGTTCTCACTCATTTTTCCACCTTTCGAACACAGGTGAAAGAGTACATACTTGCTCAATTTGCATCTACCAAACATACACGCAGACAAAATAAACATTTTCCACACTTTTCCCAGTTTTAAATTCAGTTTGCAAGTGAAGGAAAACTATATAAATGCCCATATAAATGCCCTTTAAAATAATAGTAGGAAATAAAAGAAAAATGGATTTCATTTGGGGTAACACATTAAAGATAACAGATAATCAGAGTTGGAAGGGATCTTATAGATCATCTAGTCCAACCCACCACTCAGGCAGGAGACATTGTTTTGCTTCTGCATTTATTTAGCTTATGGCATACAGTGACAGGGAAATCTACACATGCTAGACATAATGCCATTCTGACTGCCAGATTGCCAGTTCATTATGTTCGGCATTTGTGTGCCTATCATTGGTGCACCATGGGTGTATGTGTGTGGGTGAACTAGCTTTACATCAATGGGCAGCACTCAGGTTGTTGGCTCTTCCAGCTCCTCCACTAGACTCGTCTTGCCTCTCCGTATCATGATGCCTCCTGTCCAATCAGGATCCAGTGCCAGCTTCTGCTCTCCACACATACAAATGCAGCTACGATTTTTTCCCCCACTGAAGTGGTACCCATTTATCTACTTGCAATATTGCCTATTTCTGAACTGCTGGGTGGGAAGGAGCTAGGGATCAAGCGAAGGGAGCTCACTCCATCTCACAGAGCCAGACTTGAACTACTATTTCTGCAGACCATTTCTGGCTTCCTCATAATCCAATATCATTCTGTTCCTTACTTCAGTGATGTAATTCATTTCTGCATAATGCTTAAGAATGTTTCAAGTGTTTTGTTTCCATTACTGCAGAATTCTTGATGAATTCTGAGAATAGAGCAGGATAATATTCTGAACAATAAGTGAGAGAAATGTCTCAATTTTGGCCACAGAAGCTAGATTTAAGATTAGAAAATACTGTATATTGGTTTCTAGTTAAACCTCTTAGCCTTTGTGGTGTATTACTTTGATTTTTGCAACCTCATTACATGCCATTTTCTCATATTGTTGCTGTTCACACCCAGAGGAGATACAATTCTGTAACAACACCAACCTCAAACTTGGAATCTGGAAAATACCTTAAGGAAATCTATAAAAATAAGAATTTCAGGAACACTGCCAAAATAGTGTAGTATCATTCATAAGCTGACTTTGAGTTTGGCACCATCATCCTCAGTAAAGGAAAATTATAGAGGGGGAAAAAAGCAGATTTGCATCCTTTGCCATATTTCAGAAATTTTAAAGGTAAATAATCTAGAAAAATATTATTTTAAAGGTAAATAAACTGGGAGAACAATTGGTTTCTATTTCTTGCTTGAAAGAATATTTTCTTTAAGCAGAATATTAATACTATATATGTGATCAGAACAGCTGGATGTACGAGAATAAAAAGACTTTTATCAATGTTTTAAATGATAGGAACATTGGTTAGCGCCAATGTTAACATAGTGAAGCTGGCTGAGGAACTCTGGGAGTTGAAGTCCACAAGTCTTAAAGTTGCCAAGGTTGGAGGCCCCTGATCTAGGAGACTCTGCAACATCTACCTTTCCTAGCACGTAATCACACTTAGCAATGGTTTTCTACCTCATTTTTTTCTTTTTTCTTTTCAGAAGCAAGCAATAAGCCATTGCCTCAGGAGACAAATGAATGAGGCAACATTTATAATAGCTTCGGGGCTAGTAAAATATTAATTGCATAGTTCTGAAATAGGAACTGACAGATGCTTACTCCTACTGGTGAGATATAATATATCCGGTCCAAGCAGACAGTATTTGGGGAAATTTCTGCCTCTCGTTTCTCTGCTTCCTGAAGAAAGGCATCAAATAAATTTGGACAAGGAACTTGGCTTAAGCTTAATTATCTTCCTTCAATGACACTAAATCTGTTCAGAACTGCAGATCTTTCATGACAGCCAAGCAAATGTCCACTACGGTGTTCACAGGTGCACATGAAGTCTTAATGTGATTTTCATCTATTAACCTTACAAATGCCAGGAGTGCATATGATAATACTGTACATGAAATTAGGAAACTTAGTCCATTTTCACTCCATTGGAATAAATGTGACCCTTTTTTCCATTTTCACCATACAGATGACACTAGGCAACAGTGTGACTGTTGGAATAAGTAGGCTGAATATTGCTCACTGATGCTATGGTTTCTGTCTTTGGATATCTTACACATGAGCTGAGCTGACTTTAGTCACAATAATGCTTTGGTACCAGAGGTGGTATTCAATAGGTTCTGAACAGTTCTGGAGAACCAGTAGCGGAAATTTTGAGTAGTTTGGAGAACTGACAAATATCACCTCTGACTGGAGATTTTACAATATCCTTCCCCTTCCACGCCTACCAAGCCATGCCCACAGAACCGGTAGTAAAAAAAATTTGAATCCCAGCACTGTTTGGTACTATTGAACTTAAAATAAAATTTCATATACTTTGAGATCTGAGTAAGACAAGATATAGTGTCATGATGCCATCACAGAGGTAGTATGATATTTATAATTTGCACCATTTGGGGACAAATTATAAATTATTATCTTGATGGATATGATATTACTTACCTATCTGCAGATGTCCATAGCTGAGAGCCTTTTGTATCTCCATTCATCATCTTGAGATTGACAAACTTTTTGTGTGTTTTGCTCTAACCTGTCAAAATTGTGGGAATATTTGTAAAGCATAGAAAATAAACATTATGATGAGAAGGGATAAATTGTGTATGCTATGTATATACTGTAATTCATATAGCCATCAAAAACAGTAGACTGCTTTAAGATATAAAATCCTGAGTCTACACTTATCTGCCTCAATGGCCATAACTTTCTGCTGTAAATATACATCAAATATTCATCATGTTATGTTCATTAAATATTTCTTCCTAATTCACTCTCCTTGGTGACTGCTGAATTTCTACCCCTTCATTTCTTACCATTCTTCATGAATGTAGAAAACTGAAAGTCTATATGATCAGATGAAAAGTATCCACTGTTTTTGCCCATTTCAGTTTCTAAACCAGGGCTGTCAAATTCCTGGCCCGCCCACCAGATGCATCATGTGCTGGCCACACCCACGCTTGGTTTAGCAAAGGGGAGGAGTCCCAAAACGTCACGTGATGCTGCCGTGACAACATGAGTTTGACACACCCCTGTTCTAAATTAATGTCAACCTTTGAGGAATACTGGGTTAGAAAACCAACTCTGGTTGTTGCAAGGTTGAGAAAGTGATACCAAAGAGTATCAAGGCAGGACAGTCTTGAGTTTCTTTCTCATTTTTTCCTCCCTTCCTGGATCTAAGCTGGTATTTATCTAACGGCTATTGCCTATCATCTTCAAGACCATCTTTGTACTCTTCTGATACTAATAACTGGATGAGACTTATATATTAGTATTCATAAAGTGTGTTAGTTTTACCCAAACTTGTATGATTGATGTTGTTTTAAAATTGATTGCTTTCATTTGACTGGTTTCCTTCAAGTGTCATGGAGAAAATTAGAGCTTTTTGGTAAGAAGAACACTTTGTGTCTGCTGAGTGCAGTTCTGCTGGGTGTGAAATGTTCCCCATCAACATGAACAATTTCCATCTCATTACTTAATTGTACATTTCCATCCTATTATTTATGTTTGAAGGAAACATCAGGACTTTAAAAGGATGATGTCAAATGTAAACTGATTATCTACTTGCCCCACCCTATGGCCAAGTGGCTTTTGCGTATATAACAAGGAGAAGGGAGGAGAGAGAGGCATAAGAAGAAGAATGCATTTACTTTGTATACTGATGTCAATTTACCTACTTTTGCAATACATTTCACCAACACTTAAAAAGTATATTAAAGAAGTGGCTGAGCCATATTAAACAGAGTGGGCAATATTTTCTCTGATTTCCTCCATTTATCCAGGGTTTGGGGGGAGAGTTTAAAGGTAAAAGCTCATGAATAACTGCTAATTCTAGCAAGATCAGAAACAGCCTAAAACTTGATCCTCCAATACCATAACAAGGAACAGCTGGAAATCATTCCTGCCACTTTCAAAAAAGTGAAACCTGTGGTCAATCACACCATCTGGGCAGGAGAAAATGGTGCTAGAATATTGAGTCTCCATTTCATTCTGAACTGGGCTTTTATTTCCTACTTGGCAATCACTAATGTTCTTATCAGTTTCAATGTTCCTTGCAAGAAATTTAATTATCCTTTGTCTCGAGGACATATCTGCATTGCTTCTAGTTTTAATCTCTATTAAGAGAAACATGACATCAGGCAGCTGCTTTAAGATTTTGCAAATGTGGTAAACAAATGTTCTTAAGGAACATGACTTGCACTTTAGAAAGCCCTACCAAGGCAGTATGCAGGTATTTGCCTGTGAAACTGGGTACCATACAGAGGTAGGATTTTACCGGTTCTATCCGGCTCTGTAGAACCAGTATCTCTGAAGAGCAGCAGACATAGAACCGGTTCTATGTCTGCTGCTGTTTTGGCCCACCCGCTCGCCCAGGCTCTTACCTGATCTTTATTTCCTGCCTTTTCAACTTCAGCTGCCGTGCGAGGCACAACTGCAGTTTAAAAAGCAGGAAAAAAGTGCTTTTTCAAACGCTGCTTCCCTGCACGCAGCACTGCTCAGCTGTCCAGGCAGCAAGCTGACGAAGATTTACACACGTGCACAGCGTGCAGGGAAGCACATCGTAAATCACCAAACAGGTAGTTAACCCTGTCAGATCCCATCCCTGGTACCAAAGCATGTCAGTCCTAGAGCAGAAATAAAAATGGCCATAGAAAGAAGTTATTAAAACTACTAAAGGGGAGGGAGCAAGTATGCAAAAAAAGAGGAGAGAATAAGAACTGGGAAAATCCTAAGAGGGTAAGGCTTGTAGCAGGAGAAGGTAGAATAGCACTTACAGCAATAAAACTTAGACTTATATATTGCTTTATAGTGCTTTACAGCCCTTTGTAAGCAATTTATATAGTCAGCATATTGCCCCCAACAATCTGGGCCCTCATTTTACCGACCTTGGAAGGATGGAAGGTTGAGTCAACCTTGAGCCTGGTAATTGCAGGCAGCTGGCAGTCAGCAGAAGTAGCCTGCAGTACTGCACTCTAACCACTGTGCCACCATAGCTCACATTGCGGATAATGTCTGTTTAAGGGAGAGGGGGTTAACTATTCATTCAGGCTGCTTCTCAGCCATAGATTGGGGATGAGACAAAGACAGAGTCATGAGGACATGCACTAAACTGTTAGTAAGGCATCATCAAGCTGCTACTGAAGAAGCTGCATGGCTTGGCCCCAAGTTGGTATAGAATAAGAGCATGGATGTTCCTTGACAAGAGAATCCTGATCCTGGAAAGGATACTGGATTTTGCATGAAAAGCAGGCCAGTATAAAAATATTTAAATAAGTATTAATAAATATACATTTTCAAAAAAAAAAAACAGCCACCATGTTGTGATCATTTGGATTATGGTCACCATAACCTACACCAAATAAATAGTCATCACACACAAAAAAGCTTTTGGCATTGATGGGATTGGGACTGAATATTGCTCTCCACCACATTATGAGACAGAAGGTATAATACAAGTATATCCAAGGGAGAAGGAGAAAGCAGAGGAGAGACAAAGAAAGCAGTTGTGTAGGCCTCCAATCCAGGATGAGTTTGGAATTGCATTATAAAAATGCTTTCTTCTATCCTATGTCACTAACTCCACTTAGTTGCAGAGTTACTGAGTGGATTGCAGATGGCTTCGTATTCCAATAACTGACAAAACCTGTTTCCTGAACAATCTGTCTCTTCAATTCTGCAGGCTCCACCATTAGCACTGATTACATTGCTGTTTATTTGTCTTCAGATAAGCTCACCAGTCTCTCAGTAAAGGAGCTGACTTGAAAAAGAGCCTATACACTTCTTCTGTTTCTAATTCTTATAAATGGGCATATTGCTTCAAAAACCAGAGCTGGATGAGAGGTCAATAATATTGTTTTGCTACCTCTTCAGTGTGCAGCAGCAGCCAAAACAAGCTAATGCAATCCTAAGTTGCATTAACAGAGGGATACAATCGAGATCAAGGGAGGTACTAATACCACTCTATAAAGCCTTAGTAAGACCACACCTAGAGTACTGCATCCAGTTTTGTTCACCACATTATAAAAAAGATGTTGAGGCTCTAGAAAAAGT
The DNA here is from genome assembly GCF_049901715.1 of Pseudonaja textilis. Taxonomy (NCBI): domain Eukaryota; kingdom Metazoa; phylum Chordata; class Lepidosauria; order Squamata; family Elapidae; genus Pseudonaja; species Pseudonaja textilis. The sequence goes on along the minus strand of NC_141992.1, from coordinate 24,671,000 downwards.
GTAGAGAAGAGCAACCAGGGTGATTAGGGGACTGGAGACTAAGGCATATGAAGAACGGTTACAGGAACTGGGCTTGTCTAGTCTAGTAAAGAGAAGGACCAGGGGAGACATGATTTTCAATATTTGAGGGGCTGCCACAGGGAGGAATGGGTCAAGCTATTTTCTAAAGTGCCTGTAGGCCAGACAAGGAATAATGGATGGAAACTGAACAAGGAGAGATTTAACCTGGAAATAAGGAGAAACTTTCTGACAGAACAATCAACCAATGAAACAGCTTGCCCTCGGAAGTTGTGGGAGCGCCATCACTTGAGACTTTCAGGAAGAGATTGGACTGCCATTTGTCAGAAATGGTATAGGGTCTCCCGCTTGAGTGGGGAGTTGGACTAGATGGCCTACAAGGTCCCTTCCAACTCTGATTATCTGTTATCTGTTCTTTTTGTCTGCATGTAGATATGAATGCCCTTCTGGAATTCTTCACCAAATTTGGAATTCTTCACCAAAGAAACTAAGGACTCATTCTCAGATTCTGCTCACTATGGAACAGAGTTGCTCTACAACTCTGTGAGGGATATATCTTCATAAGAAGAGTGCCAATGTGGTCTAGTGGTTAAGGCACTAGGCAAGAAACCAGGAAAGTTGAGTTCAATTCTTGCCTTAGGCATGAAAGCCAGATGAATCTTTGGGCCAGTCACTCTCAGCACAGTTCATCATACAGAATTGTTGTGAGGAGGAGGAAGAAGTATTAAGTAAGCTTGTCACCTTGAGTTATTTATAAAAATAATAAAGGCAGGATTTTTTTAAAAATGACATCTTTTCTACTCCATTCACAAACAGCTGCTGAGGCAAATTTGAGCTGTCTTTAGTTGTCTAATTTGGAAAGGTGGGAATCTATTATAGAAACCTCTACTCACCTGGCCACTGTGCCTTCACAGCCATTTTATCTTTAGTTGTAAGAGAGGCTAAATGTTTGTTGTATGTCGTGATATGTTTATATAAGCAAGATACATACCCAGATAAGTAATCCATCCAAAAAATGTAGAGAGAAGGTCTCTTTGGCTGGCCAACAATGATTCATAGGAGATATTGTCCTTAGAGCCGTGGTGGCCCAGTGGTTAGAATGCTGTACTGCAGGCTACTTCTGCTGACTTCTGGCTGCCAGCAGTTCAGCAATTCGATTCTCACCAGCTCAAGGTTGATTCAGCCTTCCGTCTCTCCAAGGTCAGGTAAAATGAGAACCCAGATTGGTGGGAGCAATATGCTGAGTAAGAGAGGGCTGTAAAGCACTATGAAGCCGTATATAAGTCTAAGTGCTATTGCTATTAGAAGGAAAGAAAGAGAGATCTAGTAGCATAATAGCAGGGGGTGCTGTCAGGTTGAAATTTTCCACTTTGCATTTGAAATCATCTCTTTCAATCAATCAGGCAGACTTTGGGGTGGCTGTGTATTTGACATAGGTATATCAATCTTTTATTTCTCTGACAAATGTATCACTCTCCCAGATTAATAGTTGTACAAAACAATTGCATAGATGCTGCTACTTAAAGGCGATGACTTGGGAGAATAATAGTCCTGTCAGAAGCGCACACAGGAAATCATTTTCCTACTTGTAGGTGATACCGGATGAGTTAGTAAAGTTTGGAGAGAATCCATCAGTTGCTGCCATGAAACACCCTGTTCCAGTGTGTCGAATTCTTGGAGTTTGCCTGCATTTTTTTTAGCAAAGTTTTTCAGAAGTGGTTTGCCATTGCCTCTTTCCTAAGACAGAGAGAGGGATTGACCCAAGGTCACCCAGCTGGCTTTGTGCCCAAGGCGGAACTAGAATTCACAGTCTTCTGATTTCTGATGCCTTTAACCACTAGACTAGACCAACTGAAACTGCCTTTAGATTGTATAAGAACAGCAACCCCGTCAGCCTCATGGCTAAGGTGGGGGAAGGGCAGCCTGTAGAGGCCGTGCCATCTAAGTCAATAGAGTCTCTCTCCAAGAATAGAAGGAAAGTGCATTGATGTGTATTTCCCAAAGGTCAATGGAACTATCCAAGGGGTTGATAAATAATGGGGATTGTGGGGGATCATTAAATGGCCGGAGGAGAGTCAATACATGGTCAATAAGGGTTGATTAATCTTTTGGGATCTCTGTAGAGCTTCACACCAGTGTCTAATCATGAAGGTGAGATGGCTATGAGCAAGATTGTATCGTCAAAGGATGGATGGTCAGTGGCCAACAAGAGAAGCCTTGAATTGTCCCATTGTTGTAACTATTATTATTATTAGGACTATTAAAGTATTTACTTGTTTTTATTGTTTTAAAATGTTTTAGTATTTTGCATGTAATAGATTTTTTTGAATTGTAAGCCATGTAGAGTCACTGATTACAATGGGTAGCTGTAGAAATTGATGAATGAATGAATGAATGAAATAGAATATTTCATATAATAAATGTTTGGAGGCTGACGAACAGCCTGAAACTTCATGAAAAAACTGATAAGCTGAAGAGTTTTTAGCCCCCTGATTTGGGCAATCTTTCTACAATATACTGCAAGTAAAAGACTATCATACTCCTTAAATAGAATTTCACCCAATTATCTTCTGATCTAATTTCTAGATCAAATTCTCTTTCACCAAGGTGAACAAAAATTAACTGATAGGAAAAATGGTTTGCTCCTAGTTCAAATAGGGAGGCAGGCAGGACCAGGAGTAGAGGCTGTATGTACTGATTGGGTTTTCACAGCCCATTAAACTGAAAATGGTTTGGGTAGCCTAGTATATTCAGTGGATTCAGCTATTGTCCTAGTATGGCCATCACTTTAAGGTGTAATATGTTTTTGTGGCACAATGTGTTATCTGAATGCAGAAATTTTGTTAATCTGCATTTGGTATATTGTGCAAATTCACAACAGTTCAACTATTTGAATCTAGAAATAAACTCAAAAGTTTCAGTATGCCAAGGAATAGAAAAGGAAAGCTTCCTGCTGAGTCACATGTGCTCTGTTTTCTGGAGAGAGAGACACAGTTGCAGCCTTTCTCCTGCTGTGCATTTTTCGATGAAAACAGTGTTTGGCTTTTTACAAACGGAAGGAAAAAAAAAATCATTAAAACTTCCCAAAGGGCATATTTTATTGCTGTTTAAGCAGTCATCTAGGACTTTGCACTTCAGCTTGTCCTTTGTTAAAGAGCACGTGCCAGGTTGAAAAATAATTATCAGCTATGCCCTGTTCAGTGCCATTCAGTTAAGACTAGAAATGCCAACCACTGACCCTAACTTTATCACTCAAAGGCAGCTGCAGGCCTTGGGGCTGTTAAGCTGTGAAAAGCAATGGAGACTGAAGCACAGCAATCCGGCTACCTCTGGCATTTGCATTTCAGAGACATGCAAGATTTATTTCACTCCTCTTTTAGTTTTTAATTTATTAGATTGCATTTAAAGAAATAGCTGTTTCTGTTTAAAATGGGGAGGGGGGAGGGGTTAATCTTGACAGAATGAAGCATGGTTAACCTAATCTTACGTAGCTTTTTCTCTGGTAATATCACACTACTAACTAGAGCATACAAAACATTTGCTAGACCAATACTCAAATACAGCTCATCAGTCTGGAACCCACATTACGTATCTGATATTAGCACAATTGAGAAAGTCCAGAAATATTTCACAAGAAGAGTTCTCCACTCCTCTACTCGTTGTAGAATACCTTATGCCACCAGACTTGAAATTCTAGACCTAGAAAACCTAGAACTATGCTGCCTTCGGTCTGATCTAAGTATAGTATATAAAATCTTACATTGCAATGTCCTACCTGTCAATGAATACTTCAGCTTCAACCATAACAATACAAGAGGAAACTCAAGGTTAATTGCACCAAACTTGATTGCAGGAAATACGACTTCAGCAACAGAGTGGTCAATGTCTGGAATACTCTACCCGACTCTATAGTTTCTTCGCCAAACCCCAAAAACTTTAACCTTAGACTGTCTACTATTGACCTCACCCCTTTCCTAAGAGGTCTGTAGGGGGCGTGCATAAGCGCACCAACGTGCCTACTGTCCCTGTCCTATTGTTTCTTTTATTTTTCTTATATGTACCCATTTCATGTATTCATAACTATGTATACACTTATACTTATTATCTTGTAAACAATTGACAAATAAATAAAATAAATAAATAAAAAATAAATGGTAAAAAGGAGGATTTCCTTTAAAAATAACATATTTATGTGAGGCCATCCAATAACATTAGATCTCTGTGTCATACATGTATTCTTTGTCAGAATAAGAAAAGAAGACATAGGACAAATCCCAAACAGTTCACCAACTTTACTGTAAAATGTTACCTAAACATTAAAATATATTACCTCCTATGATCTTTCTGCTATTGATGCAAAAGAAGTAAGCCTTGATGCAAGCAAATAAGAGTATATAAACCTGGCCTAAAATTTGGGGCTCTTTTTGTGTTGAAGTTATAAAATAGTTGTCGCTGGTTTTGATTAGATTTCAACTTCCATAATTCTCAGTCCACATTGTTGCTGATCCTGAAATATTATTGCATTTAAGGTTAAACTGCTTTGGAAGACTGCAGGTTGGTGAAACCTTGACTGAAATAATTAAAAAAGATAAACAGGATCAATTTTAAACTTTGAAGGGAAGTGCTTAGAAAATATGCCCATGTGAGGTTAGACTGGGAGGTGTGTGTGTGTGTGTGTGTGTGTGTGTGTGTGTGTGTGTGTGTACCTTGAAAAGGACAATGACAAACAACAGTATTTCCATACTGTTTTCAAGAAATATCTGTATTTAAATAAGTCAGCAGGAGACAAGCTCAGCTTAAAAAGTACTTTGCCTTTGTAGTTTCACAGCTTGATTACAAGCTATTAGCACAATTGAGTCAGACCATTATGTGTGGGTTTTGCAAGCGCAAAATATGAATCCTGGTTAGTCAGAATTTCTACCTCTGTAAATTGGGGGTTCTTTTACACTCAAATCCATCTCACTCAGCTGAAGAGCATTACTAGCTTATGAAGTATCAGAGGATCCCAACATGAATTGGAGCCAAATATCTATGGAGATTATCAGTCATCCAGGTCACCATTGTTCCAAAGGTGATTTTTCAAAAGGCAACTGGACTTTCTTTGTTCCAGTTGGAGCCCGTCATAGGGAGGGACTGAAAGTAGGTAATTATTTTCCACATCATGAAAATATTTCCCTTCATTAGAAAAAACTGTGTATAAAATGTCCATCAGAATCTATATGATTTATTCACAATTTTGAACACATTTATAATTTGATGAACTGATGCTTTGGGACACATGCAAAATTCATAGAATATGTTACATCAAATTGAACAGCACAGAAGATGTGAAACTGCCTCATAATAAATGAATTTATGATGTTATTTAGTCCATTATTGCCAACTTCTGACTGGCTATAGCTCTCCAGGGTTGCAGATAGAGGAGATGTATATTTTCCTGTCACACATTTCCTGTCATTACATTTTCTGATTCTTTTAACTAGAGCTTTCAAACATTGAATTTGATACTTGGGCCAGTTACTCAATTTGCAAGTTCCATAACTGAGTGTATGTCTCCCCAAGGAACCACACAAACCATAAACACTAAGCTTCATTTAGCCAAGTTTTGAAACTCCAGAACTAGTTTTTTGATCTATTACTATTGAGTTGCCACTGTTATGAGTTCTATAGTTTGGAATTTCCACCTTATTGTAAAGGAAAGGAACTCTAATTGCTAGACTTTACATGAGACACAACAATAAATCTCTTTATAGAAACTGAAATTTATACTCTGTAGTTAACTGCAGAAAGATGCTAAAACTAGTGTTCGTTATGAATATGTTTTCCAAAGGTCTGTTGAATTTTTTTACATAAAAGTGGAGATTTATGCAGGACCATCCAATGAGAAAAATAAACTGAATTTTTACATTTAATTAGCCAATGAACTGTAAAAATCAAGAGAGTTCAAGAATAAGATGTGACAAAGCCAATTATGTTTTTATAAAGTAAATGCATCTAATTAAGAGTTTATTGTCTTGATATTATCTTGAAATAACAACTGTCTTCTTAAAATCTAGCATGAAGAAGCTCTTGTCTATGAATAGGCTGGCACCACTTCTTAGCAGCTGACAGAAACGTTGGCTTCTCTGTATCTGTGCTACCTATTCACCCGTGCCTTCAGCTACTCTTGTGTAAGGCTATATTCTCATTAGTGACTTATAGCAGGGGTGTCAAACTTGATTTCATTGAGGGACTCATCAGGTTTGTGTTTAACCTCAGGAGGCCAGGGTGGGTGTGGCCAGGGTGGGCATGGCCAGCATGATATCATTTGTGTTGGGGGCACCTATGGTGGCCCAAATACTCTGCCAGCAAAAATGGGCTCCCAAGCTCATTTACTGGCAGAGGCATCGTGGGCTGGTCTTTTGCTATTTCCAAGGCAGCCCTGCAGGCCAGATCTAAGCACCCTGCAGGCTGGATTTGGCCCTCGGGCCTTGAGTTTGACATCCCTGACTTATGGCATCTTCCCTAGCATCACTCAGTATTGCAAATCTTGTCCCCCTCACTATAATTTAGGACAACAAGATTGAAGGATGCTAGAAGCTGCTATAAATGGCCAGTAGGAAAATGATCTAAGACATATCTTAGATGCTGCTGGACAATTGTGAAATAATAATTATTAATTCAACTCTCTACTGATGGAGTAAGGCCACTGGCTCTTGCAAGATTATACACACCAAACATGCTTATCAGCATAGTGAAGCAGCCTTTTTCAGTGGTGCTCTTCCAGAAGTGATGGACTCTAATTGTTAGTATCCCCTGGTAACATGGCCAAGCTGAAAATTCTGGGAATTACATTCTCAATTTAATGGGAAGATGATAGATAGGAGAAGGTTCCTGTAGAACCTGTGAACATCGTCACCTGGCTATAATAATGTAATATTGAATTTGAGAAGAAAAATAATCTACCTAGACATTTTGTACCTATGCCACCAGGAAAATGCATAAATGTAGGAATTCAATTCATTCCTGGTAACCCATTACTATACAACATATTTATTATTACATCCCTGTTTTTTCTCAATTACATCTATGTTCTTTTTCAATTACTCAGTAGTTTTAAATTCCTAAAGGGTGAACATTTATTTAAAACCCAATAAAAGAGCATAATACTTTGTGGTTCAACAATCCAACATGTACCTTTAAAAAACCCCATCATTTTACTATAAATTGAGAAATAATTTTATAAGTTGTCTTCTTTTTGCCTGGCTAGATTCTTAAACAATTCAAAATACTATTAAAAATCATCCCTATGGCCAAACCCAGTTCTTTGTATATCAAGCCAGACTTCAAAAAGTACACGAGGAAGAACAAGATAGCGTGAAAATCACTCTTAAAATATAGCAAGAGATTTTCAAAATATTTTTCTGATTATATCCAATCCATCAAAGAAACACTTTTTAAAAAAATTTGGTTGACCATTTCAGTAAAACTAAACTGATTTCAATCAAAGGAATTATATGGATTTTGACTGATTGAAATCTCTTATTTAAAGTAGCCTCATACTAATTATACTTAGGAAAGAAGTGGAATTTGGGGAAAAATATATTAGCTTTCTAAAAATGCTTCTTGGAACATGTCTGATTTCTGAAAAAGTAATTTATCTTCCAAAAGAATAGGCTGTTTTCACATTTGGGACACTTACTCATTCTGATAACCAGCAAGTAGCAGTCGCTAATTTTTCCATGATATATATTAGCTAAACTTCCAGGTAACTCATCCAATTCACTCTAGGATATTTTGATGTCTATTCAAATACCTAATATAATATGCTATCTGAACTTATTTAGGAATAGTATTAATGAAGTGCAGGTGCCCCAGTTTTAAGCCATATATGATCAATAGCCAAATGTTATATAATATGAAAAAAAGCTGGTGACTGTAAGAATTCATCTTCATCCCTACAGCCCATAAGCCATTAAATGTCTGAAGTAATAACTTTTATGTAGATTTCTTTCGGAATATAGATGTCAACCATCACATGCATATGGGCTAGGGGTAATATACATAATTGAGTAAGTATCCTAAACTTGTAATTTCCATTTTGATCAAGCTGAGGGATCTTCAACATTCTAGTAAAAATATATAAAGTAAAAAACTTTAGCCCTAGTTTTGTATGGTCCCAGCCAAGATTCATTATCATACCCCTCCTTTTTTGGAAAGTTTATGTGCTGTCAAGTTGATGTTGACTATTAGCAACAACATATAGTAGATTTTCTCCATGATTTTTCAAAATACTGTTCACTATTGAATTTTGATAATAACATTATTGAAAATTGATGGTGAGGCTTCCAATTATTTTGAGCAAGAAACTGCAAAAAAACTGTAGCATTATGCCTTAAAATAGCTTTTAAAAAACCCCTAATCAACCAAAGGAAAAAACCTACTACAAAATGAACAACCACAAAAGTTCAATCCAGTTCACTGTGTGACAAAACTTAGCTTACTTTTACACCATCAATCCAACCGGTACCATCCTTCCCCCAAATGTTATCTCGGATTCTGAATCACCAGAAGCTAGTCCATCCTTACTATAAGTCATCAATACTAGCAGAAGCAACATACATTTCAATAACGCAAAAGACTAAATATGCCAATGACTTAATGCTTAAGATAAAATTTTCTTTTATCTTCAGGCACCTATTTGTTTACTTCCTCTTATTTGGAAAAGCTGGATGAACTATGGTTTTTTTCCATTTCAGATGCAAACATTTAAGAGAGAGAGAAAAAAAAAACCCCGAATTACCACCATCCCGTATTTTTTAAAATTAAATTGGGCAGCTGTGATATAAATAGATTTTGGCCCAGATGAAACTTTGCTGTGATTTATAATTAGCCTGAACCATCACATGCTCTATTTGTACTTTGAGCAAGGGCACCATTAATTATTACACGGTCGAAGCAGACAGCACTGGAAGTTATAACTAAGCTGTAGGTAAAGAACAAGCTGAAGAAAGCTTAAATATAGCTTGTTTGCAGACATTTTGCTGAATACGCTAGATGCTGTTAAGTCTTGCCTGATACTTAAAGCTAATCTGTATTTAATTTGACTTTGTTTGACTCTGTGAGAATACATACATGGTATCAGGATAAACGTTAAACTGAGACACCTCCTCCAAATCAAGGTCACTCTATGCAATGACTTGTTAACTTTCATTTGATAGTAGTCAAATATAGTCATTAAAATATTTTATTATTATCATTTTGTTATTCTGTAAATATTTTATGTTTTACTACTTCCTGTTCTGCATAATTCAGAAACATTTAAGAGGATAGAATCAAAATAACAGAATAACAGAATTGGAAGGGACCTTGGAAGTTCTTCTAATCCGCCCCCCTCCCCTGATCAGGCAGGAAATCTATACCAGGGGTGTCATACTCACAGCCAGTGGTGGGATTCAATTTTTTTTACTACCGGTTCTGTGGGCGTGGCTTAGAGGGCATGGTGTGGCTTAGTGGTGGGTGTGGCTTGATGGGCATGGCAGGGGAAGGAAACTGCAAAATCCCCATTCTCTTCCCACCCCACTAACCTGCTTTCCAGCTCTGTTCTCCTGTGCAGGGCAAGAAAAGAAGACCCAGCTAATCAGCTGGGACTCGGGAAACAGAGAATAGATGGGGTCAGTCAGAGGTGGTATTTGCCGGTTCCCCGAACTACTCAAAATTTCCGCTACCAGTTCTCCAGAACTGGTCAGAACCTGCTGAATACCACCTCTGATCACAGCATCATCACGTGACATATCATGACTTCCCCCCCTATGCTAAACTGGGTATGGGTGTGCCCAGCACATGATGCATCTGGTCCGTGGGCCATGAGTTTGATACTCCTGCCCTATACCATTTTAGGCAAATGGTAGTTCAATCTCTTCTTTAAAATCTCCAGTGTTGGAGCACCCATATTTCTGGAGGCAAGTCATTCCACTGATTAACTGTCAGAAAATTTCTCTTAGTTCTAGGTTGGTTTCTCCTTGATTAGTTTCCATCCATTGCTTCTTTTTCTGACTTCAGGTGCTTTGGAGAATAAATAGAATAAGTTGATCCCCCCTTTCTTTGTGACAGCCCTTAAAGATTGGAACACTGCTATCATGTCACACACACCCTTTTTTTCATTGAATTACACATATTCAGTTCTTTGTATGTTTTAACCTCCAGTCCCCTAATCATCTTTGTTGCTCTTCTCTGCACTCTTTCTATAGTATCATCAATTTTCTTTATAACGTGGCAACCAAAACTGAATACAATATTCCAAGTGTATACCAAAGCGGCATTATACCATTGCTATCATTATAAAGTGGTAGTAACACTTTATGTGATCTTGATTCTATCCCTCTGTTAATGCAGCCTAGGACTGTGTTGGCTTTTTTGGCAGCTGCAGCACACTCCTGGCTCATATTTAATTTAATAATTTAATTGGATATCATGATTTGCGATTAGAGATATATAACCTTTTGAGGTTATCTTCTGTTATCTTAATTTAGGATTAGGATTTAGAGTTTTAGAGCTCAACCCCAAATATTTACAGATCTCTGTAGTTTACATTCCTAGTTCCTGAAAAATCTAATCTTCTGTAGGACAATAAATTCCATTTTCAGGACTCTGTTAACTATAGATCGTAGACTTTCTATCTATAACCAAGACAGAATCATCAAGCAGAATCTTATTCTTGCAAATGTCGGAGCTTTAAAAAAAAAAATCAAGAGAAGACTCTTTAACAGTCCAGAAGTTTCCTTTAGAATCAGTTGCATCTTTAGCAACAGCAGTTCCTGGATTCTGTTAATAGAGACTTTCCATCAGCATCAGAACCACCCAGTTGAAGCAATTCATGGTGTTTTGTCCCATTTTGACCAGAATCAGGGCAAAGAAGTTGAAAGAACTATGACATAATCCACAATTTTACTTTAATTTGCATCCAAATGTAATTAAACTAATATGTAATTCATTAAAACAGATTTCAGATCATTTCGGTGTTAATTTAAGCTGAAATAATTCTAAACTGGTGTGTCTTGCTCCCCTTTGACTTTTTAAGCAGACTCTCTAAATCATGTCATGAGCCCCATATTTTATTTAGGGTGGAAAGAAACAGTCTTACTAACAAATTAATGTGTTTGTTTTCACTGCCCTGAATCTGAATGCTTTCATTCATATAGAGATGAAAATTATCACATGTATACCTGTTTTGGACAAACCTGAATTTTAAAAAAATTCTTGCAGAAGCTTACCCTGTGTTTCAACACAATTTGTGGACAGTTTTATTTTAACAACAAGTTTATAAGAAGAACAGTAAGCAATAGAGATGTAGGCTGGTCCTAACAATATTGAGAAAGAAAAAATATTGATTCCACATTCCTAATCCAGACAGAAACAGTAAATATTTCCATTGATCACTGACTTGATTACTGACTTGAAAACAAACAGGCAAATCTTATTTTGTTTACAGAATGGAATTTCTTGATTCAAAGCTGAAAGCAATTTCAAATAACTCTAATCATTTAACCCACCTTTGCTTAAATATCTTTCAGCAGCAAGTAATTGAGGAACCAAATTAATACAACTTCAAAGAGGAAAATTCAGATGGTAACAATTACCAGCATTCATATGCTTCTTTTTTATCTATAGTCAAGAATCTTAAGTGATGCAGTTCTTTTGATGGCTGTGAAAATAATCCTTTTATTAAGCTGGCTAAGCTCAAGGTTTCTCTACCATAGAAATAAACATGATCATTTGATGTTATTAAAGTGAAATATCAAATTGCTTAATATTATCAGATATATAAACCAATTCAGTGATCACTATCCTGGTTTAGATATAAACAGAGAGACTAGTCACATTGTTCCTCTATAGTCCCATGGAATGAGGCAATGTGAAGTCTGTATCTCAAGAAGTCAAAGAATATTCAGTACCGTGGACAGCACACAACACGGCCTACTTGTGACAGCATTCACTAAGTCTGGGTCCTTAGAGTCCAACTCAATCCAGACCCCAAAATGAACCTTTGTGTGCAGTATGCACTGTGCCTGCACACATCACCTTTTCCACTGAATGAAATGTTAAATTGATTCAACACTGTTCATTTTTCATTTCAAGATCAATTGAAGTTCAGAAGAAATTATTGAAGGCATAGTCCTTTGAATTCCAAACTGAGGCACTGGCTTGCATCAGATTGCTATAATGGTCTGAATCAAGATGGTGCCTTGAAGAAGAATGGCTTTCTATAGTCTAAATCTAGACCATGCATAAATTTTGAGACATCCATAGAAAATAAATTACAAAAGGCTACAGCCTAATGTTTTGTTTACAAGTATATTAACCTATCCAGAAGGGTTTTTTAAGATTAAGCTGAATAATAGCTAAATAATACACTTTGGGAAGGTAGAGGTCAGGGAATCAATGAAGCAACCTCATTTCTTTATGTTCAAATAAGCAGATGTTGTTTGTCTGGCCCCTCCATTCTGATAGCCAGCTTGTGAGACTGTGATAATATGCTCGCAAAATTCAAAAAATGCTAATAGCCCTAGTATATACAAAGTAAGTAGAGGTAAATGGAGTTTGAATGAATCTTCTGTAGTCCAAAATACATATAACACTTGGTTCTAGAGTTAGAATGAAGGGAAATCCCTATATAAATTGACTTGTGCTCCACAGAAAAGATGGGATATAAATCAAGCCAATAAATTTGAAATTAGAAATAAGGTTACTGCTTCTCCTTATGTTTGAAGAGATGAGCAGACATTAACAACAAAAAGGGAGCTTTAAGGCCAAATGCACAAGGCTTAACAGCAGATGCAATAAGTGTCTGGTGGCATTCCATCTTGATATTCAGTCTCACCAGAACTTACATTAAGCTTCTAGGATTTAAGTTTATTTCATCTACATATTTTAAAAGTTTCTCTTATGATCGAGAAGGCAGTCTGTGCATGCTGAACATTCCAGATAATTGGAAAGATCTAACATATCTCTATTTCAAATAAATTAATGGGCTGTTTTGCAAATTCTGACATATCTGTTTCTTATTTTCCAATCTCAAATAGGATTTGTCTTCTTTGTGCTGATAAGTAAGTTTCTAATAGCTTGTATAAATATTTAGATAATTATGTGCATTTTGAATACATACATGTTAATGCCATTCAAAATGACCAATCATCTCTTGCCAAGAAAATTTCAAAGACTTACCCAGGTGGTCTCCAAGAATGGGACATAATGAATGGAAGGGGGGAAAGTTTACATTAGTTTCTCCAAGGTTTAAACTTTTGTGACTTTTTTTAATTGAAGAGACACATTGCAAATAGTATGAATTCTGAAGGGTAAATGAATGTCAGATTATGTATTCTTTCGCAACACTAATATTAGATAGTATCGAAAGGCAAACCATCCCCTTTCCCTGGTTTTTAGGAAGTGGCTCAAAGGTGACATGACTACTTAAAAACTGTTGATGTTGGCACGCTAACACTGGTAAACTGATGCCAGCCATTCCAAAATGCACTGCAGAAAATCTGGAGCAAATATGAAATTGGATGAGATTAGCAAAGCAGTTAAATTATTCTAAGCTAATAACAGACCTAGTCCAGATGGCTCATATACTAAACACCATTATAAAAGTGATGTTGCTTAAGTGAGGAGATACAAGGCCAACACTTTTCATACAGATCAAGAAATATCTCAGGCCCACACATCTATGGAAGCCATGCCCCTATTTTAGGAAGTTGTCCTCTAGCTAACAGTTGCTATTTTGCCTTTGGGAAAGACTTCGATTTTTATCACCCAAGCCTATCTTTCCAAAGAATAAATTACAAACATTCCAATACTAGTAAACAGTTGATAGGGGTTTTAAGTTTTTGATTGCTTTTTTAACATGTGAGTCACATTAATTATTCTGATTTCACTCTTCTGTGAAATGTTTGAGAATTCTGAATGGGCAAGAAAAACAGAGCCATGTCGTAGTATCTTGTGGCTTCCCACCAATGATGTCATACCAAGCTGAAGTCCTCTACTTATATTGAACTATAGCTGTCATCATCCCGTCTACCTGACCGTTTGGTGTATGTGGAGAATGCTGCTATCAGCCCTGAAGCCATATTTTGGGAGCATCTTCAGGGCTGCCACAGCGAGGCTAGATGGAGTTGTGGGAATGTAAGTGGGGAGGTAGAGATAGCTGGGGGGATGTTAGCCAAAATAACATTTTTTCCCTTTGGTAGCCAAAGACACTCTACCAGGTGTTGGAAGGGTGTGGACCAAAGCTAGCTGGAGTTGGGACTGCGACCTGATTGGACCATGAGATGGACATGTGACCTGGGGGGCAAGAACTTTGGGTTTTGATTTGAGTGGGGAAAGCCCTGGGTCCTTCAGAGTCAGGTTTTCACCAGCTGTGCCAATATGACATCCCAAATACAATTGTGCTTTGAGGAAACTCTAGGTTTCTGAGTTTTGATTGCTTTGGGGTTATTACATGGAACCCTGACAGCTGCTCTAGACTGAAACAATTTTATTCATCTAACATGTATGGTTCATACCCGCTAGGGAACTTTCCAGGAGTTGAAGGTTCAATACATCTTTGTGGAACCAAATAAGATAATGCTAGTAACTGAGAAATAGAGCGGAGAAAGGTTCCTTTTACAAACCCAGGTCAAAGTCTTGCATCTTCCCTTTCATGAAATCCATGATTATCTGATCCCAGCTGAAATTGCCTTTTCCATAGTGTACAGTCCTTGGATTCAGTTACAGAGAATTGTCTAAGCATTTCTTTCCAGGCTTTTTTTTTAAAAAAACAGCAACAACAAAACAAACACTTTAACTTAATTATAACTAATTACTGTGATACTCAAATGCCTTAGAATGCAATATTATTCCATTTATGATATGTCATTAGACAGTAGGTCTAATCAGTGTGGTGCAGTTCCATTAAGAATGTAGCTTCCAAAACAAACCCAATATGGGTAGATATTTGCCAGGCCATTGACGTATCTAATGCTTTAGCTTCTTTACACTCATCTTGATGTTATCTTTCGCTCTTTAATCATGATTTGTATGATATTGGAGAGCCCTCTAGAGAAAAAGAAATCACCTGGTGCATTTTTTTATTCCAAAATGCTACAGAATTGAGAAAAGCTTCATTTGCTAGTATTTTCATATCAATATTTGCATGTAACAAGTTTTTTTACCCTCTGAAGCAAAATGTCAAAAATATCTCTTGAAGTTAGCTACTATATTATTGATTAATTATCCCAGTCTTTTTTCAAAAATCTCAGGCTGGAACATATTCTTTTTTCCTTTGTCTCTTATTTTATCCATGCAACAAATTTTGTCCATTGAACTCCATCACTGAATGGGAAATAGAACTCAAGGCTTCTCACTTTGTGTGTGTGTGTGTGTGTGTGTGTGTGTGTGTGTGTGTGTGTGTGTGAGGCAAACTGCCCATTTTTATTTCAAACTGCCCAACTCAAGAAAGGAAGCTGAGCAAGCCCGTTCCAAGGAATGAGATCTGGAGAAGGTGCCACGTCCCTGAAGGACACGTGACATGGTGCCATGTGGCCTTGGCGAGTGGCTCTTAAGTGCTTCCTGCGCTAAAGTGTAAAAAGAGGACAAATTTTTTTTTTTCTTTCTCTTGAGACGATCCTTCCCTGCTCTGGAAACGTGGAAATGCTCCCACTGGACACGTCCCATGCCATGTGGAACCTTCTCTTGCATCTGTGGACACGGCAATGTCCATCGCCATGCCACTTTCTGGCCAATGTTGTCCAAAGTGGAAAAGTCTGATATAAAGTTTCCCACAGCGGGTTTGGGTTCGTTCGGCATGCTGGGAGAACGAGTCTTTTGTCAATAAATAAGAGATGGAGGGGGGAAAATAAGAAAAAATAAGAATAAGGGGAAAGGGGGGGGGGTTATTTACAAAACTATCCAGGGTTCGCTTTGGAGATGGGAAGGAAAGGAGCTATTCTCTAACCTCCCTCCATCCCGCCATCTTTTCACAGCAAGGCTTCTTACTCTTAAGCACTACACCATAATGGTTTCATGCGTAGGTTCTCTAGTTTCTATTGAATATTTTCACACCTACACAATACATAGAAAAAGGACAGTACAAACATAGGAATAAAGCATCACAGAGACCCAAATAGCAATTCTGGCCTTGCCTTTATTTTAGCAGCAGGTCACAATATAAATTCATACGTGGATTCATCCTCCAATGAGATGTCCCATCATCTGCCAGCACAGCCTTTTTGTATTCTTCTTCTTCTTCTTAAAGTTAAGGAATAAATGGTCACATATTTGGGATCAGAAATGGCAATGTTCAAAAATCAATAGGGAAACATTTGACTCACCTACAGAAATCTCTCAATAATATTTGAGATCGGATTTGAAATGCATTTTGAAACTGAAATAGCTTGCCTACAATGCATCAGGTGCTTTGATTCAATTTGCTGTGATGTGAATAGGCACAAATAATATTTTAAAGTCACACTACACTTGTTAATTAGCCACTAGTAAAAAAGTGTTCATGAAATAAACATCAGTCTCTTCCCTGTTTTCTCAGCTTCTTTTCCTAGTGCCTCCTCATCAGAGCTGTCTATCTTTCATTTGCCTCTTTACTTTAACTCCAGGACTTTGGTTCTGTTTATTCAACCTCTTCTTTGCCAGTGTATGGCTGAAGAATTCCCCAGAAGCCATCTTGTCTTCCCCCCACCTCCAGTCTAATGCTGCTTTTGAATATTAGCTGTTATTTTTGATTGGCAGCTTAGTCATTATGATGATAGGGGACAGGCCAGTAAGGAAGTGGGAGGAAGGCACCTAGGGGTTTTTTATCTGCTCAAGCAGGCTGTCCTTTCATGCTCTGGTTTTAATCTATAAATTACAGGTAGTTCTTGTTTATCAGCTACAAATGGGAACAACAACTCTATTGCTAAGTGAAATAGTAGTTCACTGAGAAATCACAAATTTGACCGTACTTTCCTTCTACTCACTCCCCTGCCCTTTGGAATGCTCAACTCGATGCTGGAATAATTGGCAAGAAGGGGATTAATTTGTGATTACATTAATTGGGGAGGGAGGGATTACAAGAGAATAAGCAAGCACACAATAGGGAATATACCAGGCTGTTTGTGAAGATACTTAGGGCTACTAGCAGCAGTGCATTGCTTTAGATGCATATTCCCCATTGTGTGCTGCTTAGTCTCTTGTGATTCTTTCCTTTCCGATCTCTTCACTCTGCGAATGGGGAAAAAGAGAAAAACACAGATCCTGCACAGGACAACATGTACTAACTGTAATGGCAATTGCACAACTCGGGATGCTACAAAGGTTATAAATTGGGCATTGGTTATAAAGATATTTTTTCAGCACCACCATAACTTCAAATGATTACAATGAGGCAGCTGGTAAATGAGGACTTGAAGGGGAGATAAATACTTGAAGGCCATCTTTTTTTTTTAAACAAATTTTATTCAGTTTTTCACATAAAAACAAAAAACTCTTTTTAGTGGACAACATATTTCCGGGTCATCACTTTTACATACAAATATGGCAGCAGTTATACATTCATATATGCATACTTAATTCTATTATTACCTTTTCCATTCCAAATTTTCAGTAAGGAGAGAAACAAACAAATTAATCCTAGCCTCTTTCATTAATCTCAATCAAAACATCTTTGTTTCATTTCAATTATTTCAAATATAATCCTTTAATATTTATTTTAAAAATAAAGATAAACAATATATGTTTGCCTAATAATAATAATAATAATAATAATAATAATAATAATAATAATAGGTTACCAATGTCTCCCCTTCCTTTTAATAGTCTATGTTAACTCATTAATATAAGTCGTTCTTTAAACTGTCATATTCCCTTTCCATCACACATTCTTTTTATAGATTCTAGATTTATACAAGTTAATCTAGTAATAAAGAAAAAAAAACTAGTATAGGTTTCCCCTCCTTTTACTGCTTTGAGTGTGACACCTCAGTGGTTAAAATATACCTTTATTCCCTCATCCTGATTCCCAATAAACCATTATTTTTAAAAAGTTACAATAATAATCATTACATCTTTTCATTTGGATTCCGCAACATATTTTCCCCCCTTAATTTTTAATAAGAGTTATCAGTATCTATCCCTTCTTTAATGATCTATATTACCCTATTTTCTAAATATTTTTAATTGCAGATATATTCTTGTTACCCCTTGTCACTCTGCAGAATCCCCTTTTTAATTCATCAACCATTATCTCTGAAGAAACTATTTCTTTTCATCATTTTACTATTTCTGTATTTCTTTATTTCATGCACCTGTTTCTCACTGCTTCTCCTCCCCCTCTTTTCCCCATATCTTTTCTCATTCCAGTTTATATCCCTCTCTTTCTTGATATCTTCCTTTCCCCTTTTCTGCTGGATCTTTCTGCCTCTCCTGACGTCACAGGTATTCCCCTTTTTGATTACCTTCTTAAGTCTCAACTTTTTAGCCTTCCTTCTTTCCCCACGTCTTTGTAGTGTTCTTTGTGTTAATTGTCTTTTTAAGATGTCTTCTCCTTGAATCGACTCCTCCTACTCTGAAGCTTTCTTCTTGTTCTTCAATCGCCATTTCCCTTTTTTCTAACACAGAGCAAAGTGATTCGCCTCTTTCCTGAAGTAATTCTCTCATATTTTTAAGTTCCATTTTTAATTCCCGAAGAGATATCATCATTACACACTCTTATATTTTATGATCATTAAACTCCACAAAAGTCCACAAAAAAACCCACTTTTACTTTCTTTCTTCTTTCAATTTTCTAAAGTTCTCAATTATTCCAGCCCAGGGTCTATACCAAAAACAACAATCAATCCCACAGTCAGTCTTTCCTTGCTTCTTTCTTTATTCTGGTTCTGCTTTCTCTTTCTAAGATTCTTACTTTGTTTCAATATTTCTTTAGTGTTATATCCACACAAGTTCATTCAGAAACAGGATGCTTTCCCTTTTGTTTGAGCTCAAGTTTTTGTCAAAAGGTGACACTCTCCATTATACAAAGTCTTCACCTTTTTATTTAGGGTTTTTCAAACCTCAATATTGCAGCACAATCCAGTCTCCAGTTTGTAAACTTTGTTATTATTATTTGACAATCTTAAATCCAGCTTTGTTTTATGCCTGTTTATTGCCAAAATATTTTAGTCCGATTTAATTAAATCTTTAGTTCCGGCTTCTTCCTTTCCCGGTTTGAAGCCCCGCTTAGCTGTCAAAAATAGTTTCTTATTTTTTTTCCTGTCACTTTGTATTTTCACTGCTCACTTTTCTTTTCTTAAAAGTTCAGTGTTACCTTAATCCCGGGGTACTTTTGTTTAGTTGTGTCACCCAATTGTCCCAGTTCAGATGTTATCCACCTCTTTATTCCCTCCTGCACAAATCTTAGTCCAGCTGAGTCCTCCTCTTCAGGGTGGCCATTTTAGACCACCGCTTCAGTCATCTTCGGGGGGGAAAAAGACCAACCCAGGAGGGGAGATGCGGCTCCCCTCAACCTGGCTTGCAGCTTCTCCTTACTCCACCACCCGTCCAAGGCAGCTTCAGCCCCTAATCGCAATGATTGGGGCTCTCCAATGAAAGAGCACGGACCATAGCCGCAGACAATCGTGATCTACAGTCCGTCAGTGAGGAGGGCTCAACCCGGAAGTCACTTCAAGGCCATCTTTATGGATCAACATTAAAATGTTTAATCTGCTTATTTCTGTCTACAAGGATGCTGCTTTTCTGTTTCCCTTGAATACCTTGCTTTTTAAGTTGTAATAGGGGGAGCACTTTTGATCACTATTCTTTGCAGTTCCTTACAACCCAGAGATGAATGTGCAAAGAATGGGAAAGCAAGCATGAATCATCCTGGTGAAGGTGTTCTGATTGCTTTTGTTTTCCAAAAACTGATCAGTTCCATTTGACAATTATAACTGAGACATTCAGTTTTCTTTTTTCTTTTTTTTTAGAATAAATAGCAAAGTTCCCAGTTATATAGTGAGCAGGGTGGTTTCATTTATTGAGTTCTGAAATGATATTGTGAAGAGGCCAGAAGCACAAAACAAATTAGTGAAATATTATGTAATCAATTATGGTGGATTGGAAATGGATCTTGTGGAATATTATGCTAGCCAAAGTCAGGGCTCTGCATGGGCAAAATCTCCAGTTTAAATTCCCACAGCTCACTTTCAAAATATAAGACTGCAGGTAGGATTGATGGTAAACATCAGTGTCTGAGACTTTGAGAATATATTGATAGACAAGTAAGAGAAGGATTTATTGAGTTACACTCTATTGTTTTGTTGGTGTATTTATTTATATATGCTGAGAAGACAATATAACCCCAATCCATAACTGTGGGGTTGTAGGAGAAATCTAAAATCATGACTATTTTGCTTACTGTTCCATTTTCTCCTCTTGGTTGTTTTCAGTGCAATACAAGAAAAGCAATGTCTGTGAATTTTTGGAATGTTAGATAAACAATCATTCAGATGACCCATATTGGTAAAAGTTACTAAATGCAATTGAAACAGTGTGGCAACAACTGCAAATGGAACAAAATCTATTAATTCATTCATTGATCTGGATGATACCAAATCAAGACCTCAAAGTAGAGTATATAACTAATTCTTGGTCGGTTTGCTTGCAATTTGGCTAATACAGTATACAACATGATCAAAATCCTAAGCCATTTCCCAGAAGGAAACAAATACAAGTTGCTCCATTAGCCCCAGGATACTCCCAAATTACTACTTGGTGGTAATTGCTCCCAGTTTAAGAACAACTGATCTAAGTGTGAACATAACCCATTTGATATAAGCATGCTTTTTAAGAATATTTGAAAAAAAGAAGGAAGGAAGGAAGGAAGGAAAGAAGGGAGGGAGGGAGGAAGAGAGAGAGAGAGAGAGAGAGAGAGAGAGAGAGAGAGAGAGAGAGAAAGAAAGAAAGAAAGAAAGAAAGAAAGAAAGAAAGAAAGGTCAAAACTGGTATAGTAACTAGGTGTATGACTGAACTATGATTCAGAACAACCCTGCTGAGAACATGCATTATTTAAACAAATCACTCTTTCTGCTTCTCAAGACTGAGGCTTTTATAAAAGGATTTTTCAAATAAATAATGCTCATGAGAGTCTGTTTGCTATAATAGTTAAAGTTACCAATCTAATAATATTTAAAGTTACCACTACCAAGAGACTATAAATTCTAGTCCTGCCTTATGTACAGAAATCAGCAGAATGCTTTTAGGCCAATCACTCTCTCTGACCACTAGGAAGAAAGCAAGGCAAACCACCTCTATAAATATTGCCACTTGTCTAGGCAATCACCAGGAGTCAAAACTGACTTTAAGACACACACAAAAAAGGAAATGAAAGAGTTCAAAAGAACTGTGAAAATTGAAAAAAAAGATATTTATATAGTTTTATTGCTCAGTTTTCAGATATAAGAAATCAAGCATGTACACATGCACAATTAAATTCAAATCTAACTTGAAAAGTTGCTTTTTGAAGCTCTGTTTATTTGGCATAAAAATAATCAACAATAAAGATTCTTTAGAATCCAAACAAGTAACTAAATTGTGCATGAATCAACCAAGATTTACAGCTAACAGCATGCTTGTCAAAATGTTTGTCTCTGTGTAAAACTCTTGCCACCATTCTCCTTGCCTGCAGGATAATGCAAATGTAAAAGCTATTAAGCCTTCATGAATGTACAAATAAATATTCTGCATGGTTAACATTTCATTGTAGTCTATTTAATACTCAGGAGAGCTTGTTGAGAAAAGGTCTGTACCTTTCTTTTGCCTGCTTCTGTATTATTTTCCTGCTCTTGGCTTTCGACTGCACTTTCTCTTCTCTTGGGCAAGACCACAGCTTGGGATTCTGTTTGAGACTTGACCAGCAAAAAATTAAAAATATCTCTTGAAAACCAGTCAAATGCCCAGCACTTTGCACAATTCCTCAGAACAAGGAAATGATATCATCTCTCAGCAAGGTAGAGATACGATTGGCATTTGTTTTTGTGAGTGTCATTATGCTGTTTCTATTGCAGGATAATATCCCCCATCATTATTGCATTAATATTATTTAACAAATTAAACAAATTTATAGAATTTCCCAATTCACACACAGTGATTCCAGGAAGTGTCCACATTAAAAGCCCACCGTTAAAATTCACAATTTAATATCCACTCATCCCCACTGGTGACAACAGAATCAAACAAGCCACATGAACAGCTATGGATGGGGGGCAGAGGTCCACTGACAAAAGCATGTCTTCAAGGCCTTGCATAAAAGAAACAAGATGGGGACCAATTATATCTTTGGGGAAAGAATATTCCACAGGGGCGGAACCATCACAGAGAAGGGCCTTTTCCTAGGTTCCACCAGATGTAGTTCCTTGATGGTTGGATCCACCCTGCTCTGGTGGGCCAGATATATATAATTGGGGAGAGGCAGTCATTAGGCATTCCCCAGACTCACAATATTGGTCCACATGATAGCACAAATATCTTCAGAAAACACAAATCCAGGGCAGAAGCAAATGCCACAACTCATGGCCAAAGGTGTTCCGGACTAGCAGGCTCAAAAGCCTGCAACTCTGATTGGCCCGCGAATAGCAGATCGTGATTGGTTACCGCAGACTGATCCGATTGGCTAGTAAACGGGCTGCCGCGATTGGCCCTGCCAAGAGCGGCAAACTCAAATCGCTTTCATTGGCTTCCTAGCTGCAGCCAGCCCTATATAAGGGGCTGCTGCAGCTGGGATTCTTCGCTCAGATCTGAAGTCACTAATAAAGAGCTGTTGTTGTTATCTGAGTCTTGCCTCCGTTTCTGAACCATCCTCCCAGATCTAACACTGGCGACGAGGATGGGATGTGGAGGCAATGAAGTCTACTGGAATTGAGCTAGCTAAAGGAGCACATGGCTGACAGAGCGCAACAACGGCAACATGGCCAGCAACGCTATACCACCCGCCCCATACGATCCAGCTAGCGAAGATTGGGACTCATACATGGACAGATTTCAAATGTTCCTAGAGTCCAACAACCTCAAAGATGCCACGCCCAGCAAGAAACGAGCCATTTTTCTAACCCATTGTGGACCAGCCATTTTTAAGATGGCTAAAGCATTAGCGAAACCAGCTGAAATTAAAACGATGGATTGGGACACCTTTACTCCCATCCTGCGCAACCATTACGCCCCAGCAGTACCAACTCTTATTCGCAGACACGAGTTCTATCAGAGGGACCAGCGTGAAGGTGAGAGCGTTGGGGATTTCGTGGCAGACCTGAGGAACCTGGGCGGTTTATGTGGCTTCGCCAATCTCGAAGAAGCCATGAGAGACCAAATCGTCCTTGGCCTTAGAGATCCAACTGTCCAGAGCAAGATCATGGCCAAGGGAGACATCTCGCTTGCAGATTCCATAGCAGACGCCACTGCAGCTGAAGCCACTCGTAAATCAGCAGCACGAATGCGCCGATCCAGCGGAACCAACTGCCAACCCACCAACGATGCTGGGAAACCTTCAGACAAGTACACATCAACCACCCATCATGAAGATGTCGAGTCATCCTCAGACAGCGAGGAGGAAGAAGTCCACAGACTCCGGTCAGAACGTGAGCAACGGGACCAGTGGAGTCGTAAACCCAACTACCAATGCGCCGGATGCGGGGAAAACCATCCTCGATCTGAATGCAGATTCTTAGACGCCATGTGTCATTTTTGCGAAAAACGAGGGCATATTGCGAGAGTATGCAGAAACAAAAGAAATTCCAGCCCCAGACGGAGAGGGAGCAGCCCGAAAAGGAATGATGGCAACTCCACCACACAGAGGGACTGCCCTAGCAAACAGTGGAACCAGTACAGCAGACCCCGAAGGTTTAATGGCACACCCAGACGAGAAGAGGCTCATCAAACCATCACCATTGGCCACGCTTCATCCCTAGATGCTAAAAAAATCTGTGTAAAGGTCACCATCGAAAATAAACCTTGCATCATGGAAGTTGACTCTGGGTCCTCACTATCCATGGTATCCTGGAAAATGCTCAAGCAACTGATTCCCAACATCTGACGCCAAGACCTCAGCAGTCAGAGACTCATATTGAAAGATTATCAAGGCAACCAGATTCCAGTCACAGGTACCCGCCATTTCCAGGTCTCTTTCAAAGGACAAAATGCAATTCTACCACTCACCATTGTAGACAGAGACCGACCAAGTCTATTGGGCCTTCAGTGGTTCGCGCCATTAGGAATCGGAATGGCTGGCATCCATCATACTGAAGATGATGACTGGGAGGCAGCCCTCGTCCACGATTTCCGAGAAGTGTTCAGCGAAAACTTAGGCAAGTACAAGGGGTCCCCTATTTCGTTTAATCTTCGCCCCGACATTGCGCCCATTCGCCTAAAGCCACGCCACGTTCCCTTTGCTCTCAAACCCAAAATTGACGAGCAACTGGACAAATTAATTGCACAAGGCGTGTTAGAGCCCATTGACCACGCCCGATGGGAGACACCAATTGTCACCCCCATAAAGCCTGACGGGTCCTTGAGAATCTGTGGTGACTACAAGGCCACACTCAATCACATGCTGCAGCAGAGCGCCTATCCGGTACCAGTCGGTCAGCATCTCCTGCATTCACTTGGGGGTGGCAGAATATTCGCAAAATTAGATCTGGCCCAAGCGTATCAACAGCTGCCAGTTGATTCCGAAACTGCAGAAGTCCAAACTATAGTCACACATCGTGGTGCATTCAAATGCAACAGGCTCCAGTTTGGAGTAAGCGTAGCCCCAGACATCTTTCAAAGACTGATGGAGAGACTATTACAAGGCATAAAAGGGGTCGTGCCCTATTTTGATGATGTACTAATATCAGCCCCAACAAAAAGTCAATTAGAGAAACGCCTCAGAACAGTCCTACAAAGGTTCAAAGATGCTGGCCTCAAGGTTAAGAAGGAAAAGTGCCAGCTATGCACAGAAAGAGTGAAGTTTCTTGGCTACCTTCTTGACAAACAAGGAATCCACCCTACAAAAAAGAAATTGGCAGCTATCAAAATGCCCCAAGACCTAAAAACAAAACTGACCTCCAAGCCTTCCTGGGACTTATTAACTTTTATAACATTTTCCTACCCCAGAAGGCGACTGTTGCTGAGCCCCTTCATAGACTACTCGATAAAAGGGCCTCCTGGATTTGGGGACGTCGGGAGGAACATGCCTTCCAGCGAGTAAAAGACCTCCTTACCTCTGATGCAGTGCTAATTCAATATAACGAGACACTCCCCTTGACTGTTACTTGTGATGCCTCACCATTTGGGGTGGGGGCCATCCTGAGCCACGTCCTACCAAACAGCTCAGAGGCACCAATTGCATTTTTTTCAAGAACTCTGTCAAAAACAGAAAGAAACTATAGCCACCTAGATAAGGAAGCCCTTGCTATTGTCTCTGCGATTAAAAGGTTTCATGAATATGTATATGGGAGACCATTTTCTATTATCACGGATCATAAGCCATTACTTGGCATTCTGGCGGGTGACAAACCTACCCCACACATTCTCTCCCCCAGAATGACGCGATGGTCGGAATTCCTAGCCGCCTACGACTATCAACTAAAATATCGCCCGGGGAAATCTATTCCTCACGCTGATGCCTTGAGCATCTCGCCACTACCCAAGCCACAGGAAGACCCAGCTCCCACGCTCCCAGTACTACAAATCGAGACAATTCCCTCACCTCCACTAATGGCCCAGGACATCACCTTTGAAACCAAAAGAGACTCTTGTTTGGCATGAGTTCTTGGCTGGGTGGAGAGGGGATGGCCAGAATACAAACCCAAGGAAACCTTTAAGCCATTCAAAAACAGACAGACAGAACTTTTCTCACAAAGAGGGTGTGTTTTATGGGGAGACCGAGTCGTCATACCAACTAAATTACAAAAAAAAGTCCTGCAAATGCTACACGATGGACACCCGGGCATCATGCGTATGGAAGCGCTGGCAAGAAGCTATGCCTGGTGGCCAGGTATGGACAAACAAATTGAATCCTGGGTCGCCTCTTGTAACAGATGCCAGGAAAACCACTCAGCCCCTCCAAAAGCTCCACCAGCAGAATGGGAAACACCCAGGGGTCCTTGGTCACGCATTCATATTGACTTTGCGGGACCTACTAGAGGCCACACTTTCCTAATAACTGTAGATGCATATTCTAACTGGCTCGAGGTCAATAAAATGAAAACAACCACTACAGAGGCAGTCATCAAGAAATTGAACAGACTCTTTGCCACACACGGCCTACCTGATGTCCTGGTTTCTGACAATGGGCCCCAATTTACTGCCTTAGCCTTTGAACAATATCTAGCTGAACGGGGTATCCGACACGCACTCACATCGCCGGCTCATCCAGCGGCGAATGGTAGGGCTGAACGAATGGTTCAGTTCACAAAGAAAACCCTACAGAAAATGGAACAAGGTAATATCCACGATAAAGTCACTAGAATGCTGCTTCTTCAACACATCACACCTAACAGCACGACTAACAAGAGCCCTGCTGAACTCCTGATGGCCAGGAAACTCAGATCACCTCTAGACCGCTTGCACCCTGCCTACACCCCGGAAAAGCCCCTGGGTTCCAGCAGCAAGCATTGCGCCTTTAAGGTAGAAGACCTTGTATTTGCAAAAAAAATTTCTGGGGATCCCCTCTGGATTCCTGCTCAAATAACTCAAGTCACGGGTCCCCGCTCCTACCGTCTACTGAGCACTGATGGCAGAGCATGGAAATGCCATATTGACCAGCTACGCTCCAGACTGACCACAACTTCCATCCCTGACCCCAGCCTCGACACCAGGGGGGAGGGGAAGCCATGCGCCTGGAAATAGAACCAACACCTGTTTATTCAGAACTAACACCGAGATCGCCACACCATAGCTTGCAATATTCACCAGCTGTAGTTGAACCTGGGCAGACGAACACTTCACCAAGAAGCAGCAGCCAAGCAGGTTCAGCGAGCCCGGGGAGCCATAGCAGTAGCAACAAAGCTGAGGACTCAATCACCCCAGGGGCATCAGAGGAGAGCCCCAACCATGGCACCGGTTCACCATTCCTGCTAGATCCAGCAAACAGTCCATCTGAACCCGAATTTGAACATGGACAATTGGAATTGCAAAAGTCAGGTAGACAGGTGCAAAGACCTGCCTACCTGCGAGACTATATAACTCCACCCCTTAAACGGAAACGAGAGGGGAGGGGTGTTCCAGACTAGCAGGCTCAAAAGCCTGCAACTCTGATTGGCCCGCGAATAGCAGATCGTGATTGGTTACTGCAGACTGATCCGATTGGCTAGTAAATGGGCTGCCGCGATTGGCCCTGCCAAGAGCAGCAAACTCAAATCACTTTAGTTGGCTGCCTAGCCACAGCCAGCCCTATATAAGGGGCTGCTGCGGCTGGGATTCTTCGCTCAGATCTGAAGTCACTAATAAAGAGCTGTTGTTGTTATCTGAGTCTTGCCTCCGTTTCTGAACCATCCTCCCAGATCTAACAAAAGGGATGCCATAATAGGGGCCTTTCCTTTGGGTGATCTTTTGGTGGCATCAAAATTCCAAGCTGAAATTAACAGGAAGATATAGCACCATTCAGTATATCAGTGGGCTTTTACATTCCAGTGAAGCAACATATTATAAAGCAGCTAGAAACTGAATGTGGATTCTCCTGACATCTTTGGAAGGTTGGAGTTTACTTAAAAAGGGCAAGGGAGACAGAGTTTTATTTCTTTAAAATAGAATATCCATATATTTATTGAAAGCAATAGAGTATTTTGGCACCTTAAAACAGTTTACAGCTGAATAAGCATTTCTAGATCACAGACCATATCATAAGATACATGGTGCATTATTCAGAGAGAAGAAAGTATTGCAGTGTTTATGTATGGTGTAATTGCTGGGAGGGAGGCGAGAGGAGGAAAGAAAAGGGGGAAAATAAAATTTCTTTAAGAATAACCAAATTATAAAGTAGCAGTTAGATATCATATAGATCAGTGGTGGCTAACCTTTTTGGGCTCCTGTGCCAAAAATTGTGCACGCACTTGCACGCTCGCACTTGTGTGCCAGCACCCAGAAAGTAATGCATGCCCCCCACACCCCCTATGCGTGCGCGTGCAATCCCTACCTACCCACCCACCCCTGCTACCCCCTTACCTGCACTGCACTTCACAGCTGATTTTCGGCCAGTTTGAGGCCTTTTTCATCACTTCCGGTATTTTCGGGAAAAACAGGAAGTGACAAAACAGGGCTAGTTTTCAGCCTGTAAAGCTTGCAGAAGCCTTCCTCAAGCCTTTGGAAGGCTGAAAAAGGCCTCAAACCTGCTGAAAATCAGCTGTGAGGCGTGTGCATGCGCAGTGAGCTAAGTTTGCCTGCAGCTCGCGTGCCAGCATAAATGGCTCTGCATGCCACCTGTGACACACATGCCATAGGTTCGCCATCACGAATATAGATCTTCTTGCGCTGAATAATTTATGAATATGTGTAAAAAGTAGCGACTCACTCTGGTTTAGTGGTTAAAAGACCAAACTAGAAAGTGAAAGACCATGAGTTCTAGTTCTTCCTTAGGCCCTCAAAACAGCTGGGTGACCTTGAGCTTATCCTCTCAGAACTAGGAAGAAGGCAATGGTGAGGGACTTCTCCAGACAGCTGCCAGAAGTCAACACTGACTTGAAGGCACTCGCCTCTCCTGCCCGCCCAAAAAATAGTGTAAAAAGATAAAAAACACATTCCAGTCTAGCTTCATCCCAGTAACTAAATTCATACAGTTTCCTTGGCAACATTATGGAAGTCATCTGTCTTAGCCAATCTCTGTATCACCATTAGAATATTTTTTATATGTTTACAGTAAGTTTAAATTAAGGAAAGACTGTATTGGCAGTAGCCATTTTACATAAGTAAAGGTCCTTTCTTGCTATTTGAAACAAATGGGTGCATCTTGTAGAAAAACTCCATAAAGGAAGTTATATATCTTATGCATACCTATGAAAAGGAAGTCATATATCTTATGAATAGAAAAACATATGTACAGATAAAATGCCCATTTAAAAACAAATCTGTTTCAACTCTAGATAAAAAGACATTTGTTTAACTACAAATAAGGAGGCATCTGCTTTAGCATTAAGATAAGGAAATATTTGTAAAAAGCTAACACATTCCATTGAAATGATCTGCTAAATCTCCACACTACAAAACCCTATAAAAAGGAAGGTGAGGGGCAGTTCTTTGATGCACCCATTTAAAGTTACTTGAGACCTTTGGACTGAATAAAAACATTTCTTTTGACTCTCCAATGATCATCTGGTATGTTTCCTTGGAATCCTAGTTTGGCACGACTGTGGAAAAAGAAAGGGTCTAATCCTGACAATAACAAAAGGCTTCAATTTCTTCAATCATCACATTTCAATTATTATCTTACTTTGGCTCTCTACACCAAATTCTGTTTGCTTTTCAGAGAGCTCTCTTGAACAGAATCTACTTTAGCTAATAATAAGGTAGGGAAAACATGCTGAAAACGGCTCCTGGAATTCTTTTTCAAACATTGTATCATCAGTGACTTAAACTCTCTTCTGCATAATGAAATAGCATGTTGCATCTCTATTTGTTTTTCTGAGCCGTGGTGGCGCAGTGGTTAGAGTGCAGTATTGCAGGCTACTTCTGCTCCTGCCGGATGCCTGCAAATTGGCAGTTCAAATCTCACCAGGCTCAAGGTCAACTCAGCCTTCCATCCTTCCGAGGTGGGTAAAATGGGAACACAAAATTGTTGGGGCCAATATGCTGACTCAGTAAACTGCTTAGAGAGGGCTGTAAAAGCATTCTGAAGTGGTATATAAGTCTAAGTGCTATAGCTTATTGCTATTGCTCTTTTGACATGTTTATATGTGGAAAATGTGTGATGAGAAACAAAGGACAGGCTGCATATGTTCCAGTCTGAGTTATATGACCAGGAGAGCAACTGTGAATGAAAGAATCAGTAATTCAACCATATCTTCCATAATGTGGACTGATTTTTTTTTTCTCCTGGATTTTCATCCTGCAGCCACCAGCTTGATCGGGGCTGTTTTCAAACTCAAGCTTTCTTGTGTATGCTTCTCCTATCATTTGAAATTTAGCCCTGTTTATTTTCAGAGAATTATTATGCTGATGGCCAAGTGGACATAGCCTCTTTGCCCAATTGAATTGGAAAGAATAACAAACAGGGAAAAAGTTTCTCTCAACCACGAAAAGGTTATCAGTTCCTATTATATGTGATGCATAATCTCAATCGTGTTTTTTTAATAAACATAATTAAGTAAGTTGTGATTTGGTTAGATTTTTCAATCAAGTCTCATATTAACTGCAACCCATCTATTGCATTGTGGAAATATTATGTCAAATTGATAAAAATAGGTTTATTTTCCAGGATAAGGAAACTGCTATTTAAAAAAAAATAAAAGTACAGCCACAGCTGTGAACGAATACCTCTGAAGAGTAGTATCAGTCACTTATTTTTTAATAAAAACTGTATTTGAAAAATGTCTATGGAGATTTTTGGTCATCCAGATCATAGTTGTCTCATAGATGCTTTTTCAAAAGGCAACTGGACTGGTTGGTTTGTTTTTGAGGAGGAGGAGGAGGAGGAGGAGGAGGAGGAGGAGGAGGAGGAGGAGGAGGAGGAGGAGGAGGAGGAGGAAAACACATTTCATTTCTCATCCAAGAAGCTTCATCAGTTGTGACTGGGTGGTCCTTCAAAAACTTTAGCGTCCTTGAAAACATTTTTTTTACATTTTGGTTCATTCAAATCCCATCATAAAAATAGCTTTTCCTCTCCAGATGTTCCCCTGAAAGTTTCAGAAACTGGTTTTGATAATTCTCGAAGTTCAATCTAAGCACAGAGAACTGAAGCAACAGCATGTTGTTTTGGGGTTTAACTCTGCCCTCATTTCTCTCTCCCTAGAGGAAACAGTGTGATTGTAAACTACTCACAGTAGGATCTTCATATTTTTTTTAATTCTTTACAATGCCCACTACAGAAATGGCATCATTATTAGTCATTATTCTGCAAGTCTGAATAAATTCATGTAGAAAGGAAAACGTAGCCAAGGAGGGTGTAATTGCAAAGACTTTTGATTGACACTAGAGTTGGCTCAGACACATGGTTCTGACATCACAGCTATGCATACTGAGCCGTATGAGTGACAGTTCTATAATGGGAACAAGGCAGCATCAACAGTATCTTGTTATTTTTCTGTCGAGGAGCTGACGTGCAGGGCAGAATTCATGGTAGCTCAGAGGAGTTAACCTTTCTGCTTCGGGGTTTATGGTCCCAATTATTAAAATCTCACCAAGAAATTTCAATTAGGAAGCACTATTCTTATTCCTTTTTTTGGCCTGAGCACAATGTGGATGAATAAAGGTATCCACTCCCTTAATGATGCTGTTCAAGTAGTATAGCTACTATTCTTCTTGCAGGAAGAAGGTTTAGTTCTCAGCTCCTACAGGGAATATTGAGAGAGATTCTGCTGGAAACTGGACCATCATTGTCAGATAGGGTTAGTATCATAAGCTGAGCTTCTCATGTTCTCATCTTTTTTAAGGCTATCAGACCTGGGCTGCAAAAATCTAGATCACCACAGGATGGCAGCAAAGAGCCAATCATGTCTGCTTGCTGGATTTTTTGCAGCCTGGGTTTAATAGCTCTCAATTTTAATTGCCACATTTTCAGATCAAAATTATAGGTGCCATTGTTCACATCTTTAGCCTTGCATAAACTGATATTGAGAAAAGGAGAGAAAAGAAAAGAACTAAATTGGCTGGCAAAGGTAATAAGATTCTAATACTGCTGAATCCACGTTGAAATAACTAACAGGAACATATATCCCTTTGGGAGAAGCCTTGGTTTCTTAGCAAAATATAGATGCAGGTAACATTGAAAAAGGTCCATCTGATTTGATCCTCAGTCTAAATTCAGCTGTCACTTAGCTAAGAGCTGTTCTTAATTTAAAGCTTTGCAATACAAAAATAAATTAAACTTAAACCAAAATAATGAGACAGTAAAATATTACCTCAGCAATATTCCACATGGCTGAATATTAAGGTAAACAACAAGTTTATTGGGTTAGATATCATTAATAGATGCCTGAAGAGTTTTAGGCTAAAACTCATGACAAGATTAAAGATGAAGTAAGCAAAAATCCTGAAAACCATAAGCAAAAGAATGCAAAATATTTCTGCTGATACATTGAAAATAGATAAAAGAAACAAAACAAAGAGAAAACAAAAAGCAAGACATTGAAGAAAATATGCCCAATAAAATCTGAATTCCAAAAAGTATCAAGGCTCAAAAATTCACATCAAAAGTGACTGTAGATATGAAACAACATCTGCTTCTTGGTTGGTCTAGTCTAAACCAAATTTTGAAGTGTGGAAACATCACAATTACAATAAAGAAGTATGTTGTCAGGGACTTGGGAAAATCCTCAGTTATAACTCGAATTAAGATAAAGCTAAAATATTTTGCTTTAATAGTTAAATAATATAAAGATAACACAAAGGCAGAGGTTATTGGAACACACTCTGATGATTGGAAAAGTGAAAAATAAAAAGTTACTAATAGGAAACAGGATAGCTAGGTACAGTCATTAACATCCTAAGGACAGCTTGTTATGGTTCGACAGCAGCCGGTGCAGATGGCAGCAGAGTCAGACAGTGAGGAAGAAAGGGGACCAGTCAGGAAATCTGGAGAGGACTTGGACGAGAGTCCTGCATCTGATGCAGGGATGGGGCCAGGACCATCTGGGAGTGGGGTGATGCCTTTGGAGCCTTTGGAGTCTGGCAGCAGAGAAGCAGAGGACCCAGGGGAGCCTATTCCCAGTGTGTGTGCGCGCAGAGCTGCTAGAAGGCAAGAGCAGCTGAAGCAGAAGGGGCGACTCAGGAGTAAGGCTGGGAGGTGATTGCCCCTCCCATAAAGGATAAAAGTCAGACCTCAGTGACAAAAGCTTTGTAGGAAGCAAAGTTGTTCGATAGATTCCAAGTCATTGAAGCTGTGGTTGGCTTTTTCTGGTATTTTGGTTGGTTTCTGTTATAATTGGATACTTCTGTTTCTGGCAACATTCCGCAGTACTGAAAGGTGTGTGCTTATCTTGGGGAATTGTTTATAAGTAGTTCTGGCTGGGAATGAAAGTAATACTCAGCATTTCAATAAAATAGGTTTTGCTTTTAAAATAAGTTTGTGTTTAAGTACGTTTGACGAAGCCTGTGTCAGAACACAGCTTACAATAATTCAGTAATTGCAGGGGTGGGGTTCTACCAGTTAGCACCTATTCGCTAGAACCGGTTGTTAACATTCTAAGTAGTTCAGAGAACCAGTTGTTAGAAGAAATTACTGGCCTAATCCTGTAAGGAAGGCAGGAAGGAAACATTCTGGTGTTGCTTTAAGAAACTGCCTCTCCGTTAACCCTTACTCTTGGCAGGAATAGACTTCCTGTCTCTGGAACTTCTGTGGAGGTTTTTTTTTCCTCCTTTGCTGGTACTTTGCTTGTGTCAAGTGAACATTCAAAGTTACAATGGCACTGAAAAAAGTGACTTATGACCGTTTTTCACACTTACGACTGTTGCAGCATCCCCATAGTCACGAAAGGCCAGGCAAGGAGATGCGTGCCTTGATGTGAGTGATGTTGAGTTGGCCATGCCCAGCCAGTAACATGACCACCAAGCCATGTCCACCCAGTCACATGACCACCAAGCCATGCCCACCAACAAAGCCATGCCCAGTTTAACCGGTTGTTAAAAAATGTGAATCCCACCCCTGAGTAATTGACAAGCCAGGTAAAAATATGTCTCTGTGGTCAGATAAAATCAAAACTGACCAAAGAACAATAAACTTTCCACTGATATATGTTTAGATAGGAGTGAAAATGATATGCTGAAATATTGGAGTTGCTTTGCATTAAGAAGAGACAACTACTGGAATGAATAAGCAGTGGGTGGGGGGAGGAATTGGACAGACTCAGGATTTAAAAAAAAGTAAAACTAAGTTGTTAAGTTTAGGTCAGAATTCTCTATATGATGCTCATGAGCATCAATTGATCTAGGTCCATCTCTGATACAGCTCATCTCCAGGCAGTTTAAAAAATAAAGATGGTAGATATCTTCTTTGACTGAATATATATACTATACAGAAAAACAAAGATAAAGATTAATTGAAATGATAAGGATCATTTTAACCTGGAGGAGACACTGGTAGCATCCTCACCCTGGCTATGTTTTGAAAAATGAGTGTTTTGTCAACATTCATGTTCACTATCTCAGGCATTTCATGCATATTTAAAGTTTTCAAGGCAGCCATTTTAAGAACGACCAATGGTACTTTTAGAAAGAAACAGATTCTCATTTTTATATCTGAATCTCTAACTTAATATGTG
Organism: Pseudonaja textilis; assembly: GCF_049901715.1. Classification (NCBI taxonomy): domain Eukaryota; kingdom Metazoa; phylum Chordata; class Lepidosauria; order Squamata; family Elapidae; genus Pseudonaja; species Pseudonaja textilis. The sequence continues at coordinate 24,636,558 of NC_141992.1, read as the reverse complement.
ACAGTTTGGAAATATGTATAAAGAAATATAATAAAAGATTACAATATGAAAAGGTTTGTGCTATAACTCAGGGGTATCAAACTGGTGCCCTGTTGGCTGGATGCATCACATGCAGGCCACACCCACCTCAGTTCAGTAAAGGCAAAAAACAGTGTGATATATCATGTGATGTCGCATGATGCAATCAAGTTTGATACCTGTGCTATAACTGATCTTTAAGTTTGTGTTTCATTCTTTCATGACCCAAATTTGTTTATTTGCAACTTGTCTTTCCTTTACAGTTTTCTTAAAGCTCAACCACTAATCCAAAATTAAATATTCCAGCAAGGCATAGATATGTGCATGGATTCTGATTATTTCAGGGTTTATCTTCTACTGATATACATTAACTACTAATTCATTCAGCTGACATGTTCAAACTGATACCATTACCATCTGAAATCAATTCAAATAGATATGTGTATGATTTTAAAAGCACTGTTGAGAATAACGTACGTATATTATTGTTATTTCCTTAAAGGTCTTTAAAAGGTTTGGCCAAATGTGATCTCTTAATTTTTGTGCAACATTTTATCTATTTATTCTTCTTTTATCCCAGCCTCATGATTTACAGCTGTGATGGATTTAGCCTGCCCCCCCCCCCACTTTAAATCTCAGTTAGCTAGCTGCATTTGGAAGCGTAATTTCCATGACAATGATTCTGACATTTCTTGACCTATTGGTCATAAGAGGCAGACAGACTCAAGAATTTATTCTTTCTCTCCTCTATCACTTTGCCTCTTCTCTGTGACATTGTTTCAGGATGGGGTCCTTCTGCCTTTGCTCCCAGGCCTTCACACATAGGCTCTTGCTTTCTGACTCTCCTCCTGGCAGGATGCAATTAGCTAGGCTTTCTGTATCTCTATAATGTATATCCTTAAACAAATCTTTGTGTCTAGTTATTGCTCTTCTATTGCTCAGGTGGGATTCCCTGTCTAAGAAAGACTGAGATGTACCTACAAATTCTTTCCTTCTAACTAAACCTATGAGCAGGGCATCACTTTAAGGAAGGTAGCTGCACCCATTTATTTGGGGTTAAAGGTAAAAAATACACACAAACATCTCGAGGACTGTCCACAGCTTTCCAGTCTAGTTTACAAATGTACTGTGCTAACCAAATACAGTTTGGTTAGGCCTAACCAGGCCTAACTCTGTTTAGATCCCAAAGGTATATATAGCATTGGAAGAGACCAAAGGATTATCTAGTCCAAGCTTCAGCCATGGGCAGAACAGCAAATCATCCATGAGAGGTGGAGGTCCAGAAATGGGGAACCTACTACAGCCTCTCTAGACAGATTGTCCCACTGCTCTATATATCCTGCCACTATAAAGTTTCTTTCTTATAGTTTTTCTTTTTAAGTCCAAGGAGGAATAACCCCCATTGCTTTTTAATTCAGGGAGCTAGGTGCCGATTAGACACGGAGGGTTTGCCCTTAAAAACACCCTTTTCTCCAGCCATCTGATAGTTGCAGCCAAATAATCCCAAATGATGGATGGTATTTAATATTCCACTGTCGCGCTCTGGAGCCGAACTTCACGAGCCGAAAACTGGGTAGTGGACTCCGAAAGGGAGGGAGGGGGACGCTCGCGCCTTCGCTTTTCGCTTAGCAACAACCCCCGCCAACCAGTGTAGTAGCTCAGCCCCTTTTAAGACTAGCGTTTCTCTCTCCTCCTCCTCCCCACCAGCCCCTTCGTCTTTCGCCAGCCGGCTACGATTGGAGGCACTTGCCTTCCAGGAATGACTTCACGGCAGACTCCGCCCTCGACGCTGGAGTGAATGAAGGAGCGGAGCGAGAGCAGCGTTCGCCGTAAGGAGTTGCAAGGGACGTAGTTGACTGGGAACCGGGCGGCGGAGGCGGCGAGGGCGTCCGGGGAGACGGGACTGAGCAGCAGGTGGTCCTCTCCGCCTGCATCTCTGGAGCAGCGGAAGCGTCTTCGGTCTCTGGCGGCGCCGGCAACTTCAGCATCCCAGCGCTGCTGCATCAGTGGCAGTCGTAGCCTCTGTATCCCTCGGGCCGGGGCTGGCGGCTGCAGCATCAGCCTTTTCCCGATAACAGCAGCTCAGCCTCCCTCAACCCAGCCTTCTCTTTCCCTTGGGTACCACTAGCCGCGGCTTATTTCTCTCTCTCTCTTTCTCTCTCTCCCGCCCCGCCGGCGTTTTTGCGGCTCTTTCCACCCTCTCAGTCGCCCCCCTGGATCCCGGCTCCTCTTTCCTCGCCGTCTCCCCTTGACTGGCTTCACCTTTCCTCCTGCCGCCCTTTTTCTCACCTCCCCGAGGCCCCACTCAGCAGCCAAGACGCCGCGGGCTGTACTCCGAGTGAAGAATGGGGCGTCGAAGCTGGCCAAATCGCAGGCGGCGGCCGAAGCCCCCGGCGGTGGCGCCCCCGGCGCGGGGCTCTTCATGGAGCGTTCGCAAAGTCGCCTCAGCCTGTCCGCTTCCTTCGAAGCCCTGGCCATTTACTTCCCCTGCATGAACAGCTTCGATGAGGAAGAGGCGGGTAAGGTTTTTTTTTTGGAGGGGGGGGCGAAGATGACCAAGGGAAGGCGGGAGGACCTGTCCGCGTTTTGGAGAGGGAGTGGGGGAGGCAGGAGACCCCCGAGCCGCTGGAGTGAAGCCAAGGAGGTGGCCTACCTTACAGGCAATAGGGTACCTACAGCCCAGACTCTTCCCCCCTCACCAAATAAAAGGCACCAACTTTCTCCAACCAGGTAGCATCCTACTAAAAGCCCCTGAGCCTCAGGCAGTTGGATGGTATCCAGGAGAGGGTTGGTTTTGTCCTCCCTCCACTGTGGGATTTTATTTATTTATTTGGTTCTCCATTTCTGGCTGAGGGTTAGAGAAGAAAAACAGGGTGAGAAAAAGGCTCATCATCCTTTCCTTGTGGTCTACATCAGGGTGCAAAGGGAACGATTCTGTGTGGTTTTTCCTGCTGGGTGCATTTCAATCTCCCACCGTTGCAGCTTGGCAGCAGTTGAAAAACCATCGTGAACGGAACTAAAAAACGAAGAAGAAGCTTATCTTTTGGAAAGGCCGCTGGCTGGGGAAGAGTTCACCCACTTTTGTGAAAGCTTTTCTGCCCTGTGATGTGTGGAAGCAGGGCATTGGTGAAATGAAATAAGCTGGTCACAGTAGGAAATAAACAGGTTTTGTATTGAATGAGCCAAGGGCATTTTTTGGATAAACAACCAAGAAAGGGAAAAGTGGAATCCAGTCATGTCAAAGAAAGAGAGAAAGTAAGTCAGGGTGCCAGCTTTACCCAACTTCAAGCCTTCCAGAGATGTTGAGTGACAGCTTCCACCTAATGTGCCCATTAGCTGTACTGGCTGCTGCTAAGAGGAGTTGCTGTTCAATAATCAGGTTGAGGAAAGCTATAATATGCAGTGGTTGAATTCTAGAGAACGATGAATGGAAGGTGGGAGTAAATGGTAGAGGAGGCTGATACATCAATGAAAGTGTATTATGGGATAGTAGTGTTCAAATCCAGGATGTGAATAAGAAGCAGGTGTATGCGTGCAGTTTCCTTCTCTGAGTTTATAAGAGCTAGAGCTGCTAGCATAGAACCAGTGACTGCTTCTTAGCCTGTAAGACAACTGTCTGCAATCTGGTGGCCCCCAGATATTGAAGATCAGCTCCCATCATGCTCAGCCAGCATGACTAAAGTGCAGAATACAGGATGGACTAGATTTTGAAGTTTTTCTGGCCTGTCAATAGAAACGGTATGGTCATGAATGCACTGAGTCAATTTCTGCCTGAGTCAGTATGATGACAATTTTATTTAATCTGGCTAATTCTTTTTTTGCAAGCTTTTTGTACATGTTGTCTATGTGTCCTGTGAAGCATACTGAGCTAGATTCAGAATTATTATGCATAGGATTAAAGGGTCATTTTTACCCATAATCAAACCTTTTGATTTTTTACTGAATTCTGTGTATTTATAAAAGCATCACACATATTTTAATCCTTTTATTTTACTCCCCAGCCTTATGAGAAAAACACTGAAATGCAAAAGTTTAAATATGATGAAAAGGCCTCATCTGACAATGAATCTTTCCAAGCATCCTAAACTCCGATTGTTGTCATATACTGATCAAGAATATATTGATTTGGCTCTTTGCACAGGAAATGTTTTATACACATACATAGTTAAATCATGCTAATTGTAGAACAACATTTTAATGTTAACTTAAATTTGCAAATTAAAAGAAAACTTTATTCATCAATACAGGAATACACAGTAAAGATTTTGATTTAATTTTTGAGCAATGTGGCTAAAATTGAAGCAAATATATGCATTGTAAAAATAATATCGGATGTGAAAAATGCAATCGGAATTTTTTTACTTTAGGCTCTTTTTTATTGTTATTCCTTTGGAGGAGCAACAAGTCTCCCAGCTTCCTGAGGGAGAGATAAAAGCATTAATTAATGGATTTACTCAATTAATGGATTTACTCAAATTTAAAATGCCAGATGTTAATCTCATAGACATTCTCTTTATGAGCCAGTACTCTTCCAGTAATAGATTACATTTTGTGGTCCAGTGAAACTGATTTGTAGAATCTAAGAGGAAAAAAATCCCTATATTCTAAAATTAATTAATTATATATTCTTATATTTTTGGATCTAGTATTGAAGCTATTCTCCAGATTAAAGTGTTTGAATGTGGGAGAAAAAGTAGAAGCACCTATAGCGAAACAATCTTATCCTTAGTGTCTTTCCTTGGTATTTCTTGTGTAGCAGTTCTGTGCTTTTTTAAAATGAAACTATAAAATGGAAAGCGAGTTTGTAGATTTGCTTGCTACAGCTACATGCAAAGGGTTCTGTAGAATCACACTTGCCAATTAATGAAGATAAATGTTCACCCATGCTATTGGGGTCAACTGTGTTGGCTGCCTCATGCAGCAATAAATGCTTTGGGAGGGACAAATTCAAAATACAGTATTTTGAGAAGGCTATACCACCTGCCTTGCCGCTCTAGATTTATCTTGCCATCTTCAAGTACTGAAAGTTATCCATCAATACCTTTTTCTTTTTTTGAGAAAAACTGCAATATTATTGCATTTATTGTTGCATTTAAGTTGACTGGATGCACCCAATTTAAATTATTTGCCTTAATAAAGTACCCTGGATTGTATCCTTGCGTGTAAACTTGTGGACCTACATTAAAAGTTTCCATTTAGTTTAACAGTAACCATCTTTTGGTTTTTATTGCCATTTTCATATTTCTTTTCTAGCTATCATTTCTAATCCTGGGTCTCTCGTTTAAGTGATGGTTAATGTGTAACCCCTGTAACCATTATTAACTTTATTTCTAATTACAATTTCTCTAATGTGAAATCCATTGATAATTCCAAATTTCTTTGTCAAAGAGTCATTTTCTAAGAAACATACATTGCGTACGGAAAAGGGAAAGATGAGGCCAGAAAAAGGAAGAAAAAGGAAAAGTATCAGTTGTGGAAGAATACCGGTGTCCTAGGATAGTCACACAAATAAACACTCATAAATGGCATCACACAGAGATTTGTATCTGTTTGAAATCTGAACATCCGATAACTGGTCAGGACAGGACATAGAAAAACATGGGCTGAACAAATACTTTCTTTTTTAAAAAAAAATATGTATTTATTCAATGTTTCAACAATTAAAAACAAATTTCCACATTTTGCAATGATATTGTAACAGTGTTTACATTGATTAATAACATCCACAAGTATTTTATCTATAAGTATATGAAAGTCTTCCTTATTCCAAACATTTTTAGATATATATACATATAAGCTACACATAAGCTATATTACTTTACAATTTCTTGTTCTTTATTATTTGGCATCTTTACATCTTTTCCTTAGCTATTTGTACCATACATCCCATATCCTGAAATATTCTTCTTCTTCCTTGTTTTTTAATAACATCGTTAATCTAACCATCTCAGTGCATTCATATATCTTGTTGATTATTGCTATTTCTGAGGGAGTTGTAGCCTGTTTCCAGTTTTGGGCGAAGGAAATTCTAGCAGCAGTATTAGATATTGATATTTTTTTATTTAAGCTAGGTTCTAACATGCCCAACTGGTTTAAATTTGATCTTTTGTTTCGTTAGCTCCTCTAATTAGGTTTTAATTTTGAGCCAGAATCTCTGTGCTTGAGGGCGAGTCCACTACATGTGAAAATACGATCCCTGACTATGATTGCATCTCCAGCATTTAGCTATCATGTTGGGAAACATTCTGGCTAATCTCACTGGGAGGAGATGCCAGCGTAAAACATTTTATATAAATTCTCCTTATAGGAGATCGACATTGTTAACTTGTAATTTACTTGCCAGATACGTTCCCATTGCTCCAGATCAGTACTATAGCCAAAATTTTTAGCTCAGGTTATCATACTTTCTTTAACTGTTTCCTCCTGCATTTTGTATTCCGGTAGATAGTTATATAATTTACTGATCATTTTTTTCCAACCCCTTGTAATATTTTGTCTAATTCTAGTTGTGTTGTACAAAAACCAAATTGTTCCTTGTCTTTTTTATATCATGTTTGAACCTGGATATAAGGCCACCATCCTATTTCAATTCTTTGTGACTTTAATTGATTCTGTGTTTTTAATTCCCCCTTTTCATTTAGAAGTTCTTTATATTTTATCATTTTATTTAAATCTAGAGTGTTGGGATATATCAACGCTTCCATCGTCGATAGCCAGAGAGGTATTTTCATATAGTGGTTGTTTTTTTTTAAATTTCCCCCCAGACATGTAATAAGGTGTCTCTAACCCCAATGTCTTTGAAAATAAGTATGACACTTATTTTTCCCATCCCAGAGAAACGTGTGCCAGCCAAGCTGCAAGTCATAACCTAACGTTAGTATTCTTTTATCTGTCAAATTAATCCAATCTTTAATCCATGTGCTTACTGCCACCTGATAATATAGCTCAAAGTCAGGGAGGCCAAAACCTCCCTTACTTCTGTTATCTTGCAACAACTTATATTTTATCTGGGCTTTTTTCTTCTGCCAAATAAATTTTGCTGTTTTTTTGTTTAAATCTTAAAATAATTTTCTTCCTAGCTTGACTGGCACTGTTTGAAACAAATATAATAACTTTGGTAAAACATTTATTTTTATAGTCACTATTCTTCCCAGCAATGAAAATTGTATTTTAGCCCAATTGTCTAGATCATTTTAAATTTGAAATATCAATTTATCATAATTATTTTCTTTAATCGAAGAGCATTTCGCCATAAGCCAGGGGTTGGACTAGAAGGCCTCCAAGGTCTCTTCCAACTCTGTTATTCTATTTTATTCTAATTCTAAATAATGATATTAAACAAAATCATTTGGAAGGAATGCATGCATTAGGGTAGCTAATTGATCATAGCTTGGTGTAGACAATATGAAAAGAACAATATAATAGAGAAAACATTACATTTCTATTTTTTTCTTCCTTTTTATTAACGGAGCCAATAGTGTTCCGGACTAGCAGGCTCGAAAGCCTGCAACTCTGATTGGCCCGCAAATAGCAGATCGTGACTGGTCGCCGCAGACTGATCCGATTGGCTAGTAAACGGGCTGCCGCGATTGGCCCAGCCAAGAGCGGCAAACTCAAATCGCCTTCATTGGCTGCCTAGCTGCAGCCAGCCCTATATAAGGGGCTGCTGCGGCTGGGATTCTTCGCTCAGATCTGAAGTCACTAATAAAGAGCTGTTGTTGTTATCTGAGTCTTGCCTCCGTTCTTGAACCATCCTCCCAGATCTAACAAATAGTGATATTAAGTTAGTGATTCCAAAAGTTTTCTGTGTATCCTGTCTGTATACATTTGTATTGGTGCATTTGTGGGTGCATGGCTTTAACTATAGAACAGGTTGAATACATGATAAGTTTTTTGCGTTATTACGTGATCAGATGGGAAGTGAGCAATATAGTAAGCTCTAAAAGATTGCAGTTCAGTTACTACAAATCCTAAATTGTAGAGAGTGAGTTGGTTGAAAAGACAAAAACTGATACAGCAGTAATATATTTTAAATAACTACATGTTACTGGGCAATTGTCTTGTGTCCGCCCATCCTTTTTAATTGGGGGTGGGGGATGGGGAACAGAGTAATAAAACCAAAACAACCCTGTGTTCTGTTCTGCATGTGATCTGATGTTGTTCTAGAGATGTGCTAACTTAAGCAAATAATGTAAGATAAATTCCCTTTTAAAGCAATATCTTTACCCTGTAATGCCATCCCTGTTTTCATAATTTCGTATATTTTTCCTTGACACCATTTTTAATATTATGCTACATTTTTTGTGAATAATTATGCTTGCAAATTTATTTTTCATGCAAATATATAGGGATTATTGTTATATTGTTTTCAGAATGCTGAAAGGGAAATGGGGTATGTCTCAAGTTATGCTAGCCAATAGAGTGGCTTTAAGAGAGTCAGATTTTCTGCCAAATAAAATGATTTCATAACTGATATATATCATTTATTCTAAATTGTGCCCTGTGAAACAAGAGCATCTTCCGATTCATATTTCTTCCATTGCATCTAGGAAAGATAAGATAAAATGCATATTTTGACCAACAGTAAACCTTTAAGACTTTTCTCAAGGAATAACAGAATGAACTACTGTGGGATTAAAAATTATGTAAATCATATAAATATAAATATTTATAGACAGTTAAAGCAATCATGATAGTCCTGAAACAAATGGATAAAATAAACTATGCAGTAATTTAATAAGGGGTAATAGAGGGAAGATTAAAGAAGAACCACTCAGCTTTGTTAGACATTTCTGGAAAGACAGACTGCAGGCATCCCCATATAAAACAATGGTTTTATAGCATTTTTAATGCATCCAAAATACTTTTGCATATGTCATTTGAGAATCCTTAAGGTAGTCATGGAAAACACATTAGCATTATCATTCTTATATTATAGATGAGAGCTGAAGTTCATTGTTAGTATCTTATTCCAGTAGGTCAAAGCAAATGAACTTTGTCTAATGATCATGATCAGAGAAGCAGAAGACATTAATAGCAGATGGAAAACAGCAAGAACAACCAATCCCACCCATGACTTAAAAAACATAGGCGTTACTGCTGAACTTAGATAATAGACATAGAAAAGGTTCAGAAATCTAGGTGTGTATTATAAGTCAAAGTCCTGGCTAGACCACTTCCCCAAAGGCTGAAAATGTTATTTCCCCACATTATTTTGAGAGTTTTTTATATTAGTGTTCTCTGAGGCCTCCACTCCACTTTAGCTAATCCACATTCTTGCTCAAAATGCAGTGCTACGTAGGAGTAATAGCAGCTCTCAATTAAATTATTCCAACAGAACTCTTCCCTGCAAACGTTAAAGTGCCTTTAAATTTTATATGTATATGTATACATACATACTATATCTCCTAAAGTTGGTGTAAGATAATTCAAACTGGAGTTTCAGGAATCGGATCCTAGGATTATGAAAATTTTTGAGTTGGATATTGGGTCTGTGAGTGTAGTAGTTTGCAGAAGATATCCTGAAGCTGAGCTTCCTCTGAGAATCAGTCATTTAAGGGATCCATGAAAGATGGAGGTTTATCAAAGACAATTTTGTGTTATTGTTGTGATACACTAGGGAACTTCAAAGTCACAGAATTGTTGCTATACTTCTAACTATGATGTACTTGCTCTTCTGAAAGTTGACAGGCAGAGAACAAAAGTAAGAGTAAGCCAAAAAGCAACAAACTTGAAACTTGCTTGATCCAGTGGATTCACAAGCAAGCAAATGATTTGTAAGAGCAAGAAACCAAACAGTTGCTACTAAGAAATTATGTAAGAGCTCTAAACTTGGATCAATTATTTGTCGCATTAGAGCTGTAATCTGTCTTCCTTTTTCCCCCCTGTAATTTGCATTGAGGATTTTTAAAGAAAAGTATTCTATGAACTGGGCTGTGAGCCAGAGTTTCAACTGATCTGTATGGAGATTAGTGGCAGGGGGATTAAAATATTAATTCTTAAAGACCTACAAAGGTTTTTATGAAGGAAGATCTTGGCTAAGATGCTTGAAAGATATCTTCTTCCAGAGGATGCTAGTGGGTTGAGGCCAAGATCATTGCTGCATGGTAGAGTTTGGCTTGAAGAAAGTCATTGGATTTTCAGTTTGAAATGACCAGGTATCAAGTGAATGAGAAATCTGAACCCCTAGATAGTTCAATGAATAATATTTTCCTCATTGGTTAACTTTTTGTAATTATGTATTTTATACTTTTTATTTGTATATGTACTTAATTTCTCACATAGTGGAGAAGTAATCCAAAATATACCAAATAAAATTGTAAACATGATTTAAAGGTATTTAAGAAGGCTCTCTATGTTCTTTGGTGGTTACCTGGCAGATGTTCTGAAATAAATTTTAATAGGACAAATCCATGTATGCATAATACAGAATCACTGGTGCTTGGCTTTTGTATGTACAATGAGCTTCCATGCGGGTTGCAGCTAGTCCTGTTTTCAGTATACAGTCATTTATGCTATGGCTGCAAGGCTCTTTATTTGTTTATTTGTTTGATTGTTATGCCTTTATTATCTTTATAAATAACTCAAGGCAATGAATATACATAATACTCCTCACTCCTTCCCCACAACAACCTTGGGAGGTAGGTTGGGCTGAGAGAGTGACTGGCTCAAAGCCAATCAGTTGTCTTTCATGCCCTAAGTAGGACTAGAACTCACGATTTTCTAGTTTCTAGCCCAGCACCTTAACCATTACACAAAACTGACTCTCAATACTGTATGTACAAACAAATGCATTTACATGATAATTAATCCTAATTTTTTTAGGCTTCTGAATTGTTTCTACATATTTCAGCATGTTGCAGATATAGTTATAAGCATTTGCTGCCTCCCTCAGAAAGTGCATTTATTGCATGGGAGATGAAATTATTTATGGGAATAGAACTATAGATATTGAACGTATATTTTATACGCACCTAGGTTATCTTTGTAAAGGACTGTTTAGGTTGCACAAAAACCTAAATATTGAGTAACATCACCTTTCTCCAATTTCATTGTTATTTATTTAAATATTTTTTTCCAAGAGCTTAAGGCAGTGTGCATATTCTCCCTCTTCCAATTGTATCTCCATAGCACAATTTTGTGAGATAAATTCAGCTGAGAAACAGTGGCTGGCATAAACACATCTTCTATGGCAAGGATGGACTAGTCCATTTTCCACCATTTAAATATTACATCATACCGACCACACTTTGCTTCAATCATTTTTGTTCAACCTGGTATTCCCATGGTACCTTGGATGGTAACATTATTTTGAATATATTGCTGTCTTTAAATAAATTATAGCTTCAGTGGAACTGGAGAAGAGAAGCAGTCTTAAGATCTGTTTTGGTAGCTATTTGAGGATTATAGAACAATAACAGGGCAAAGATACTTTGGTATCTCTGTGCAAAGAGCATGTTCAACACTATTTTTTTAAAGATCAAAAGATCCATAATAATATTAACAGTTTATAATTTCAAGAATTTTCTGAGGGAATCAGGGACAAATTATAGTAAATTTTTAATTGTACAGTATGCAATATATCTGGGTTTTTTAAAGCATTATTTAGAACTACAGAGTTCACTAATACTTTCAGATCTTCAGACCTTTATGATAAATAAATAGCAATAGCACTTAAACTTATATACCGCTTTACAGTGCTTTACAATCCTCTCTAAGCAGTTTACAGAGTCAGCATATTGCCCACAACAGTTTGGGTCCTCATTTTAACCACCTTGGAAAGATGGAAGGCTGAGTCAATCTTGAGCCTGGCGAGATTTGAACTGCCAAATTGCAGGCAGCCAGCAGAAGTAGCCTGCAGTACTGCACTCTAACCACTGGACCACTGTTGCTCAAATCATACTTGATTGGAATTATTAAGTATGTCACATTTTCTAGTCAGTTAGGAAGAATGCCAGATTGTATATTAACACCTATGTTTGTTAGTGGAATATATAAGTCTATATGTGCTATGATTTAAACAGGAATAATAGAAGTTGATCGAATAACACATGCAGGCATAATGTGATAAAGATATAAAAGTTTTTTAAAATGTAGATATCTGTGTAGGCTTCATTCTGTTCTATAGGAAAATCATCCCACCTCTGCACTTTAGTGTTCCTTATATAATCAGTCATCTTCCATCTGAATAGCTTCACCAAGATATGCATTTTGTTGATATAAAATATTCCACTGAGAGAAGAAAAGGCCTATATTTTTTGTAAGAATTTGACTAAAACTTGTAAAATTTGCAGTTTATCTCTTCAGGAATTGTATATATGATGAGTGCCTCAAATCATTTGAATAAAATTCAGGGCTTGCTGCTGTTTAATCATTATGTCAAAGTGTCCCATTTTTCCAAAATAATTACACCTTCAATATGTTAATGCATAATTTATTCTAGTAGAAATCAATTTATTCAATTTTTTACTTAGGACTTTGCAGTTCCTTGAAAAATTTAAGAGAGGGCTGAGTAGAACATTCAGTTAATTTTTCTCCTGGGAAGTGCTGTTTCCTTTCTGTTATGTGCAGCATATAAAATGATTTGTGTAATCTTGGTGTTACATATTTCCCATCAGAAACACAAGAAAATGTTGCATCCCCATTCATATTACCTATTTGTGAAGCTCCCTTGTGTTTTGTTTTGTTTTTAATTATTTTTTAACCAGGAAACATCCAAACACCAAATGTTTAAGATACACCCCATTGGAAAGATGATCAGATATTGCAATTATATTTTATATACTAAATCTATACATTGTAAATAAAGATGAAGAAATATTTTAAAAATCCAGTGAGAATCATTTTATATAAAGGTATAATTTATTTCAGTTAAGGTAATTTGATGCATCTACAAAACCATCCATGCCTTATAATTAGCTTTTAGTGCTAACTAAATTAAAGTCTGTAGTGTCTTAGATTAGCACCTTTAAAAATGCACTGGTTATTGAAAAATGTGAATAATAAGAGAACAATTGTTTAGAAAGACATAAAATATAGTAGTGGCATCAGACAAGAAAAATATAAACCAAAACATAATTTTTCTACAATCAGCAAAAATAAAATGAAGATCTTTGTCATTCTTTCCATTTCAGTATGGAAAGAAAAGTGTTTTTATTAATATTGCCATTACCATTTTATTTTTGTAAATTCACTAATTAATCCCATTCTTTCTGAAGCTAATCCTTATCCTCATCCATTGGGCATATTTCTTGTAAAAAAAAATCTGCTTGGAGTTCTTTTAAGTGCAGTAAAAGTTTGCTTCCTTTTATTACAGTTGTATATGTATTACATATGACAAGATTTGGGAATATAACTCAAGGAAGTATACATCTGCATGCCAAATGTTAAAAGGCCAATATTAAAAATATACACATTGCAAAGCTTTTTCACAATTTCAGTGGTAACATCTACACATTTATCTTTAATTTAAGCATCAGACAAATCTGTATTTTCATTTGTGTTGTCTGACATGATTTCTATGCTTTTTTAAAAAAATGAGAATCAGGAGGGAAATAATAATGCTAAAACCAAAACATTTTTTTAAATATCAGAGAAAGTAAATCCCCCACCCCCAAAACCTACCACCAAACATTACCTTTTTTCCCTTCAAAATTATGTCAGAAATTGTTTTTCAGTTTCAAATATCAGTGTTTTAATAGCACTGGATATTAAGTATAATACTGAGGATCTCTTTTCTAGCCATCTTTTACATTATTCCTTTTGTAGTCAGAAAAGCTCTTTAATTGATTTTAACCAACAATCCATGTAATCTCCTCTTGTTCATGAGCACAGTAAAATACATCTTCCTGGGTTGATAATTAAATGGCCAGGAATGTCTGTTCCTGTTCCATCAAGGATGATGGAAGTGGAGGTGGAATTTAATGAGTCCTTTTGAATTGAAAAATCTATTGGTAAATCAGATATTTCATACCAAAAGGTCTCAATTAAATAACAGGATTTCTCTATTTTTATGAGCGCCAACAATTGCGCTACTGGTTTGTGTTTTGAACTTCCAGATACATAAGCTTTGTTTGTAACATTTGCATGTTTTTTTTGTAAAGTTGTTATAGTGGTTTCAGAAGTAGTTGAACTGTTACCCAGTTGGGAGAAAGAGGTTTCTATTTTATCAGTTCTGGTTCTGAAGCTAGAAGTACCACCAGTTGTTTCTTTCCTTTAAAATTATGTTTATTTAACATCAACTGTTTTGTATTTTTTGTCTTTACTGATGAATGAAGGAGGCTACTGTTACATGATTTGGAGGCTCCCCTTATTATCTCCCTTTTAAAGGCTTATAAACAATGATAGGTTATGAATAATTTCATTACTGGATTCACAAAGGAAAAGTTTAATCATTAATTTTAACGAAAGAGCATAACTCTTCTTTAGAAGGCAACAGATGCAGCAGGGTGATACCAGAGATATTTTAATTAGAAGTCCTGGTATATCATTTCTAAACACAGAGTTTGGGATTAGCTGTTTTCAGGGTGACTCTTAGTACTGTTAATTAAAAGAAATTCACCAATGTTTCTATGTTTGTCTTTTTAGTGGATTGTTTTAATGAAAGGCAACAAACTTAGTAGAAGGAATAGGAAAAGGGATTAATAAAATGATGTTAGTTACTATTTATTTATTACACCTGTTTATTATATCTTTTTAATACTTCTCTATGACCAGATTGGTCTATTAAACTAAAATGTGGAAGGTGTACCTGTAGATTAATCAATAAAGAGTATTACAAATAAATAATCACTCAAATTACAAATAATTTTGTTTATCTTATTTTGAACACATTGTGAAAAAACTCAGCTCTTCTGAAAAGTCCATAATCATGGAAGAAAAAAGAAAAAGTTGTCAATCAGCCATAAAAGTGATGGACATGATTTAAGCTTTTGGGAAGAGATAATTTTACAGAAAGTCCAAATCTGGTCAGTAAGACTCAATACTCCTTTGGTTGCAATAAAGTACAAATTTTCATGAAAATAAACCTCTTGCAGTCTTGAAATCTAACATAAAAGCCTTTATATTGTAATAGTTAAATCATAACACAGATGTTCAGTTTAATCACTTTGGTTTAAACCTTGCATTTCTGAGACTGGACAAGAAATCATTATCTAAACATATTTGTAATATAACAGTATGGTAAAAAAATAAATAAGATGGTTTAAATCTTATCAAATAATTTCAACTGTTTTCTCATAACTCATATTGTATTTATTCAAAAGGAATGTACCTTTGACAGCCCCATCCAAAAAGTAATATAATAACTTTTTAAAGATTAACTTTAGATAGCTAGAAGTTACAATATAAATATGTACAAAAGTCCCATATAATGCCGAGTGTTTTTATCCTGTGTTTTGATCCTGCTCGCTAGTGTTTCCAACTCCCAGTAAAGTCAATGCTCAGCATTTTTTTCTTACAACAAATTTGCACATAATACAACACCTGCATGTGCCAATAAATGCCTGCATGTAGTATATGCAATGATGAGAGTCTGTAACTAAAGTAGGATGGGCTAAAGAAAGGGAAATTCACTTAATATTAATTGAATTAATGACTATAGAATAAAATTAATTGCCTATAAAATACTGCACACGCACACACAGAGAGAAATATACACATTTTAGTAGTAGTAATTGAACCCCTACTGTATATGTATACAGGGAACCATGCTCACAGACCCCTATAATCTCATACATTCATATAAATAAACAGATTCTCACAAAGAGGAAAAAAATACTTTGAAGAAATATGGGCTCAGCAAGCATGACCTTATACTGTACTAGCCTACTTTTAATATTTATACTGTACTAGCCTCCTTTTAATATTTCTCACTGAGTTTGATTTATCTTCACTGTAATCAGTATGACTCTCAGGTGTTGACAACAAAATGCGACGATATAATAAAGCATCTATGATAAAAATAAATCTTTTAAAATGTATGCCAGTATGAAATACCAGTGCAAAATACCAAATCAGAAATTCAGTACTGTCCATTGATCATACATAGAAATCCTTTCTTTCTTTCTTTCTTTCTTTCTTTCTTTCTTTCTTTCTTTCTTTCTTTCTTTCTTTCTTTCTTTCTTTCCTTCCTTCCTTCCTCCCTCCCTCCCTCCCTCCCTCCCTCCCTTACTTACTTTATTGGCTGGCCATCTTGCTACATGGTAATCATTATTGGTAATAACTTGGGACAGAATGAGCTCTATCTTCAATGCTGTAGACAATGTTTATGTTCATATTTTCAAATAAAAATTAGTTATACATCAAAAGTGAATGTGTGATCTGACTGTTTTAATTGTCAAACTTTTAGCTCTGATCACTTTAATCTTGATGCAACATTTCTGTTTTTAAAGGTTTACCTGGGGCAAGTTACCAATTTGAATGGAAACATAATTCTCTCTGAACAGCTGTTGAGCATAGGAGATGCTGTCTATCTCTGTTGGAATTTATTTTCAGAGAATATGATTCCTCTGGAGTCTCTCACTGTATCTGATCATGTATTTAATGGAACTTCAAACCCAGCCATCTTGTTTCATCTATCCTCCTTGCCTATGCAGAAATGGAAGAGTATTTAGTTGCAACATTTACAATAGCACATGTTTGAAGGGGTTTGGAGGAAATTGCATGAGGTAAGATTACTTAAATCTAGAAATCATAAGAGTAAAGGCTTCTCAAAGAGAAATACAGGTTTAGTCTCTCTTTTGGATTGTGTTTCCTTCTTACAAATTAGTTCTGTATACATATATTCTAACAGCTTCAGATCAACAGTGTAGGCTTTTGTTCAATTTTAAATGAGAAAACATTGGCGGGATACAGATTTTAATGCTAATTACCTATTTATAAACTGAACATGAGTGAGCAGGAATGCATTTGATCCCCTGAATAATAACGTTGGTCTATTCTGCCTAAAGCAGGCAATATCCCTTGAAGCCGGAAGTGATATACAGCAGGTTCTGACCAATTCTGGAGAATGGTAGTGGAAATTTTGAGTAGTTTGGAGAACCAACAAATACCACCTCTGACTGGCCCCGCCCCCATCTATTCTGTGCCTCCCGAATCCCAGCTGACAAGCTGGGTCTTCTTTTGTTGCCCTGCACAGGAGAACGGAGCTGGAAAGCAGGTTAGTGGGGTGAGGAAGGAATGGAGATTTTGCAGTAACCTTCCCCTACCACACCCACCAAGCCATCGCCACCAAGCGATGCCCACATAACCTGCAGTAAAAAATAATAATGAATCCCACTACTGCAGCTATAACCTTACCAGCATTCAGGTGTCCCATGGGTAAAGATAACACTGCCCTTTCACAGAGGCAGCCAGCCACCTTGGCGATCCCTGGCTAAACATGTGCCATATGCTATATAAATAAACAAACCCCTTGAAGCTCACTATGGCATACCTTACAGAGGGAACAAAAACTTAGATCTATGTTTCACTGAGCTTGTTGTATTGCATTTTTCCACATTGTGTTGTCTCAGTTGCTCTCTGCTTCTCTGTTTTATGTTGCGTGTATCCTGAAATGGTCACAAAACATCTTTGAATCATTGAATAAGTACAACAGATTACAAAAATATTGCATTTTTCTCAGCTACTTAAGAGTTATAATGGCTGTTAAGCCAGTTCAATTTGAATGGTAAGAGAACACTTTTCAAATAATTATGGTCAACTAGGATGTTTTATTTATTTGTTTGTTTGTTTGTTTGTGTATTTATATTGCCTATTCGCCCATGGTGACTCAAGGCATCTTACAGAATATAAAACCACATTTAAAACAGTAAAATTAGAAGAATAAAATAAATTAATATAATAAAATCACCCCCCACCTCCCACCCAGCGACAGCAGATCACACCAGCCATTTAATGGGCTCCATCCTGCTCTGAATTTCTCAGGCCCACTGGCAGAACCAGGTCTTTAGCTGTTTTATGACCAGGTTTTATTACAATCTATCTATGTGTTCACTAGGAATTGAAAATGATTTGATGACATAAAATCAGTCAGGATATTTTAACCAGCAAAACCTAGCATTCAAAATGTAGAAAGCACAAGTCTTCTATTTTGCTTTGGCTCATTGAACTATATTAAAACTAATCCAGGCAGCCTTACTCTCTCAAATTGCTTCTGGAATTAGGATCAATCAATGTATTTGAAAGAGATTTCTGCAGAAGACTCTCGTGATACACAGAAATGAGCTGACTATAACTTCCAACCACGATTGAGCCCAAAATTTACATTGCTAGGTGACAAATTTATTAAGTGAGTTTTTCCTCTCTTTTATGATTTTTCTTGCTCATTTGTTAAATGAATCACTGCAGTTGTTAAATTAGTAACCTGGTTGTTAAGTGAATCCGGTTTTCCTCCTTGACTTTGCTTGTCAGAAAGTTGCAAAAAGTGATCACATGACCCCGGGGCATTGCAACCCTCATAAATGTGAGTCAGTTGTCAAGCATCCTAATGTAAATTACATGACTGTGGGAATGCTGCAATGGTCATAAGTCACTTTTTTCAGTGCCATTTTAACTTTGAACAGTCACTAAGCAAACTGTTGTAATCTGAGGACTACCAGTATTCTGAAGATTTCTCTGTTATTTCTTTCTTTTTGGAGTTGTATCTTTGATTTATATCCTTATGGTTCCTCTGGGAAGTCAAAATGGTATATGTATCATTCCTGCTTTCTCTTTTCTCTTACTTGTGAGGTAGGATGAACTGAGAGAGAATGACTGGCCCCAAATCACCCACTGAGCTTCAATGGCTAATGGTGAACTTGTCTAACTCCTCAGTCAGCAAACTACACTGGCTCTTCTGGATTTTTAGAGACAATTCTTCCTTTTTTATGGAGAATTCAAAAACCCTTTTTTTGCCAGCTCGGTGTATTTCATTGTTGGGCTATGTTGTCCATTCTCTTTTCATTTGCAAAAAGTAAATTTGCAAATGCTTTGGTCATGTAAAATTCAGTTATAGTGTCATTTTGGGAGATTTCAAAGCACTAAGGAAGCTTTTGAGAACTAATGCATAATGATCTCTCTGCAATTTCTGGTAACCTTACCCTTTATTCAGCAAATTATTGCAAAAGAGTCTTAAGTTTACAGTGTACCTCTATATCTACCTTTCTACATCTATACCCACCTACATACAAATCACATTTAGGTCTATAGGAAAAATGACTCTACCACTGTTGTTACAGCTTCCTATATTAAAAGGAATATGACAAATGACATAAAAATGACAAAATTTCACTGCCACTTCAAAGATATCTAATTAGATAAGAACAATGTTGGATTTTGTCATTTTGCAAGCAGAAAACTGAATGGGAAATCTAACACTTTCAATTTTAAAAGTTCCATTTGAATACAGGTAATAATGTCACTGTTTTGTAGGCTTGCGATGTTGGTGATTCCTCTCATGGGAGAGAAAAGCGTGTTTACACTGAAGACTCCTGCTATATATTTATTAATCAAGCTTGTATGTTACCCAACTTTCAACAACTTTGGGTGGTTTAAAATAAGTAAAAATAAGGAGAATATGGAAATAACCAGTTTAAAATAATAGCAGCAATAATCCCTCAGTAAGGCACTACCTTGAAGTATAGAAACAAAACAATAAGGTTGCCTGCATTGAAGTTCACACAAGTATTAAAAGATGCCAATACTATCAAAGATAAGTACCAGCTCACTGTAAGAAACAAACCAACTGATGTATGGCACAGCTGCAGTTATAATTGAAGATTATGCATGCAAAATCAACAAACAAGGAGGGAAAAGCCAAGCAGTGCCCTGCCAAAATGGAAATCGGATTGGAAAATAAGATCAGCATGCTAAGATTAAATGCAAGTAGGCTAGAACAAATGAAAGAAAAGAAGCTGAAGAACAAGAAGACCCAAAACGATCTGATCAAGAAATAGAGATAAGGAAGATCAAGGAAGCCCTGGAAATAATAAAGCAACCAATAATAGCCATAGCAAAGAAAATCAGCAATTATGAGGCTCCAATGGCACACTACAGGCAAAATCTCCAACTTCAGTCAAATCAGAAAGATTTCTACCCTTCCATCATTGGAAAGACTGCAATGAATCAACCAACACCTGGCAAAGAACAAACAGTGCAGTTCGGGACACAGCTATGGGTCAACCCAAAGAAATGCAATCAGAATGCAACTTGGATAAAGGAAGTAGAGAATGGAAAAAGAAACTAAAATGAAACAACTTGTAATTACAGTAGAAATGGTGAAGCAAAGGACAAGGAAGATCAAGAATTGGTTGGCACCAGCTAAAAATAAACTATATGGGTTATGGCTGAAATTCCTGAATGGTATGCACTGATGCATTGCCAAGCACTTTAACAAGATACTGCAAGGAGTTAAAATTGAAGATTGGTTAATATCTGGCAAAAGTCTGATTATGAGAAATCCAACAAAAGGGGTAGCACCAGCCAATTATATGCTAATTGCCTGCTTAACAACTTTCAACTTGCTTACCAGTATGGTAGTTGATGCAGTCTAACAACATCTAGTTGAAAACAAGCTCTTTCCATCTGAGCAGAAAGGAAAATGCTTAAACATCAGAGGGAGAAAAGATCAGCTCCTAATTGATCTAAAGCAGGGCTGTCAAACTCGCAGCCCACAGGCTGGATGCATCATGCGCTGGCCACACCCATGGCCAGTTTGGCAAAGGGGAAAAAAGTCTTGATACATCACATGACGACACCGTGACAAATGCAAGTTTGACACCTCTGACCTAAAAAAACAATAGCCCACCTAGTTAGTTGCTGCAAGAAGATCACACAGACTGATTACAAACAATGGTATGACTAAGTAGCAAGAATGGTACATTGGAATATCTGCAAGCAATTTTCCTGCAAGCAAGAATTGGTGCAACCACAAAATAGATAAAGTAATAGAAAATGAAAGAGCTAAAAAAACAGTCTTCAGAAGTCAGAAAAGCATCTGTCACAAAACACCCCAAATCTAACCATTGTTGATAAAAAGACAAATAATTTTGTAGAGTGGGCATTGGAATCCTGTAGACAGTAAAACAGGAGAAAAAGAACTGGAGAAACTGTCAAAGGGAAGCAAGCATTGTATCAATAATGTTAGGCTTCTTGGATGCAATCCCAAAATATCTGGAGCACCACTTGAATGCCAATGGCATTGACAAAATCACCATCAGTCAACTGCAAAAGGCAGTTTTACTTGGAGCAACTTACATCCTACGATGTAAACAAGAATGTCTGCCTATATCAGGTCTTTGGGAAGGATTCAATAGGAGAATAAAAATGCCAAATCCAGTCTAAACATCTGGCTGACTGTGGGATGAACCATAATAATAATAGTAGGACTCACTTTAAAAGAGATAAGAAAGTGAACATGAGAAATGAAATGCTGTCCTGTGTGGACACACTAGCACTGTTCATACAACACGTTCAACCCAGTTATAGATTTAACCTGTGTTGCACTTGCACAATATATAGAAGTATAAACTAGTCAAATAACTTGAGCTTGCACTTCAGGGTAAATCACAAATCATTACATTAAACCAGTCCAACTTCTCATGCTGCAGATTTGCAATTAGATTTACGAGTGACCTGGTTAAGCATGATGCGTGAACACAGCTATTCACTAGCATCAGACTTACCTAAACATATCTGAAAGATAAAACCTTTTGGAACATGCTACACACTAGGCAGACAAATCAGTAGTGCCCCTAATAGATATTGGGTTTTGTGATCCTTCATTTAAAAAGGATTTCTTGGGTGTTTTTGAGCTGAAAGCTTTCAGAATGGTGGGATCCAGTGGCCACACAGCTTGAATGATCTGTCTGTTGCTGCAGTAATTGTGGTGAACTACTGAGACGTTTTGATCGGAGTGGTATTCAAGCTGCTTGCAATAAAACTGCCTGTGTCAAAATGCTGCACTGTATGAGGACATTTCCATGGCAACGTGCAGATCCCAAGGTACATCGCCTTGAACTTCAGAATCAGCACAGGCTTCTGTAGCCACCTATACAGTCTTCTCCCAAAAGATTGCTTGCAAACAGCATAAAAATCCTAAACTAGGTTCTAGAGAGAATATACCGGGGGGAGATTATGAAACTTTGCCTGAGCAGGTGTAAATAAGGTCGGGCAGACTGTATTCAGGCAATCATATTTCATCCTGTGGTGGTAGGTATGGTGGCAGAGTTACAGGAAGCCTGACGCTGTTTACATCTGATCATACATGATAAGCTTTGCCTACTTACCAGCCGACACATTGCACACAATTTTTGTCTGAATATTCTGCTGCCTCTTGTATTGCCAGAATTCGTACTGGGATGATTATAGTAATTTATTTATGTTGTAAAAGATTTGTAGACTAGCCTTTTAATGCTTTATAACACAAACATGATAATGCCAAGCAGTCACATTCAAGTGTAATTGTAATTTTTAAAATGAGGCAACAAATAACAAAACTGGGAGGAATATAAATAATGCAAATTGAGATGTATGTGGAGATAGAGTTTCAGCTCCCTCCAGGACGAAAGCTTCAGTTAAGTGAGTCACTGCTAGAATGGATGAATTGCCTAAGGGAGATTCTCAGTCATCCAGTCATGGTTGTCCCAAAGGTGCTTTTTCAAAAGGCAACCGGACTCAGTTTTTCCTTGAAGACATTTCATGTCTCACCCAAGAAGCTTCTTCAGCTACAAATACTCTCTTTTGTTGACTTCAGTTAACTTTCACGCATTGCTAAGCATCTCTCAAATGGCAATTAGCAGATTCAGAAATTAGCTTGTTTTTGTGGTAAGTTATTGGTAGAACGTTTTTCAACATACGTGTGCTATCAATCAATAGTGATGGGGAATATAGGAGCAATTTCTTAAAATGAAGTTGAAAATAAGAACAAAAGCTGAAAAACCATATTCAGAGTGCTTAGGAACAGTTTTTTGAACTAGAGTTAAGTTTACCATGGGAGCCACAAGCATCTCCGAACTACTAAAAATTTCCACTACCAGTTCTCCAGTACTGGTCAGAACCTGCTAAATACCACTTCTATTGGTAATGTAACCGACTTACCTCAAACTTCAGGATCTGTTCTGAGTTGAAATTTTTATAGCAAAAAAAAAAAAAACCTCCCCCTTGGTACTTCCATATCTTCTTTGAGTTGAAATGAAGTTCTTACAAGAAAGAATAGGCAAAATATGAATCTTTGATAAAGATGCTTACGACAGTTCTCTTCATTTATTCAAAATGTAGTGAAATGAAATGACACGAAATGCAAAAGTATGTTACAATTTCATGGCAAACTCAGTAAAGGCAGGCAACAAATGGAGAAACCAAGGGGTTTTTGTCACCTTCTTCCCCTTTTAATTCTTTATTAAAAATCTAAAATGGAGAAGTAAAACATGGCTTTCCCACATTTCAATGGGCTGCTTGGGTTTTGAAGCCAGTCATCTGTAGCTCAACAGAGACTTGATAATTTTTCTTTCTATATATGTGATCAGCCAAAGTAGAAAAATTGTGAAGACCCTAATAAGCCAAAATGTGTCATTGGTGAGTATTGCTAAGTTTGGTAGTTAGAAGTTGAATTAGGCCTATTATTGAATTAGACCTATTATTGTTAATGGATGGTTAAATAGTAAATGTTTCCAGCTTTTTGAATTTTTTAACTTTGATTTTTGCTTTAACTTGTAAATTTTAACCCCATTTTCCATTTTGCTTTTAATTGTGCTTTTAGTTTTATATTGTTTTATTATGTTATTGTCATAATAAGTCATTAAGATAAAATGGGTGGCACAGAAATTTGATAACTAAATAAAGTGTGAAAGAACAGGATGCTTTTTAAAATTCAAACATCTGATCTTTTATGTAGTTAAAATCACATGAATGCAAGAGTAGATGTAAACTCTCTGGCCCAGATTCTTCCTTTTGTATCTTGTAATTTCCTTTTTTTATTATTGTTGCTTTTATGTTTTCTTCCTTCCTTCCTTTTTTCTTTTTTGGTCCTTCATAGATATAGAAAGTTTGAAAGGATCACCATGCTGCATTAGGGATATAATGATATTTCCTTTTTTTAGACATGGTCCCTATATCAGCTCTGGATAAGGGTAAGGGTCTGTGAGTGTGACTCTGGGTTTCTCTTTTTTCATATAATGGCTAACCACAGGAGTGGGAAGTGTTAAGTTTGAGCAATGAGAGGCTGAACCAGAGCATGAGTGCAACAGTACTTTATTTTACAAATAAAGGGCTGACCGTGCTAGCCAAGCCTGGAACTGGCTCGCAGCAATCAGCAGCCAGTTGGACCCCGCAGCCTGCTTTTATAGCTGGCTGCTGGGGAGAACTGACCAATGAGAATGGGGGAATAACGCCCACACAAAGTGAGTGGACCTGAGTGAGAACTCCTTGAGTCCTCAGGACATAACACCCCTTCCCCCCAGATGCGAACACGCATAGTCCTTGAGGTAGATGGGGGGTTTGTGTTGGCGCCCGGAGCGGCGCAACTCGGGAACATTGTCTGACTGTTTGGTATCAGTCTGTGACGGTTGAGCTGGCATAGTGTCGCCAACACTCTCTCTGGACTGGGCATCCTCGGAAACCACCGGGTTGGTTTCTGGAGTCAAACTCTCGTGGGTTGGATCCGGTTGATCAACTCTCTGGGCGCTGTTGTCCGAGTTTGGGCTGACCGGAACGACCGCTGGCGCAGACTGGTCACTGGGTGCGGTGTGGCTGGGTGGCGGATGGGACGGTTCCCCTTCGACTGGAGACTCTGGATTCTTGTTTGCGAGGTTGCTGAGGCGCCTTCTGAGTTGGTCTATGTGTCTCCTCCAGACACGACCATCCTCCAGCCTGACTCTATATGATCTCGGCCCGGTGACGGCGATGACCTCGCCCGGAATCCAAAGTGGGTCCCCAGCGAAATTCCTTGCGAATATCGGCTCCTGTAACATAAAATGTCTAACCCCCAAGTGGAAGCGAGGGGAGAGTCAGGGCAGTATTGTGGGTGCAGTCTATCTAATACAGTCCTCAGGCGCCGGCCCATCAGAAGTTCCGCTGGGGACTTATTGGTGACTGCACAGGGGTTGAGTGCTGGCTCATCAGGAACCGTGAGAGTTTGTGGTGCCAGTCATCTCTGCCAAACCTAGCGAGGGCCTCTTTGGTGGTCCTGACGGCCCTTTCAGCCAACCCATTACTCGCAGGGTGAAAGGGGCTGTGAAAATGTGGCGAATGCCTAGGTTGGCTGCAAAACGGCTGAATTCTACTGATGCGAACTGTGGGCCATTATCGGAGACCAAGGAGTCGGGTAGTCCATGGGTAACGAACAGGCGCGTTAACACGTTGGTGATTGCTAGTGTGGTGGTGGTGGATAGCTGCGCCACGTCTATCCACTTGGAATAAGCGTCCACGACCACTAGGAACATCTTTCCATGCACGGGGCCGGCCAGATCGATATGGATTCTAGACCAAGGGGCGCTGGCGCTCTCCCATCTGGTAGGGGTGGCGATGGGGGGAGCAGGACGGGATTCCTGGCAAATGCTGCAGGAACTTACCCAATTGACAATGTCCTCGTCTAGACCCGGCCACCACACGTAGCTGCGTGCCAACGCCTTCATTCTCACAATGCCGGGGTGTCCCTCGTGCAACGCTTCCAGGACTCGGGTACGCAGCGAGGTCGGGATGACCACTCGAGTGCCCCACAGTAGACAACCCTGCAAACTGGACAGCTCCTGCATGTGAGTCTTAAAGGGTGCGAATTTGTTATCAACATTGCCTCCCAGCCACCCCTCCTCACCCAGTCGAGCACCTGGGCGGCGTTTGGTCTGCCTTGGTTTTGGCGGCGATGTCAAGGGCGGTGATGGGCAGGTCCAACTGGGTGATTTCAAAAATGGCATTGACAGGAGCTGGGTCTTCAGCCGGAGCGGGTAAGGGGCAGCGACTGAGTGCGTCAGCGTGGGATAGAGTTTTGCCCAGGCGGTGGATAAGTTTGTATGAGTAGGCCACTAGGAAAAGCGTCCACCTTGTCATCCGAGGGGAGAGGACTTGAGGTGTCTGTTTGTCGCCGGCCAGTAGGCCCAGGAGGGGCTTATGGTCGGTGACCAGTTCGAAGAAGTGGCCAAAAAGGAATTCGTGAAACTTTTTCATGGCTGCAACAGCTGCTAGGGCTTCCTTGTCTATTTGGCTGTAATTTCGCTCCGTGGCCGAGAGCGTCCTGGAGAAAAAGCGATGGGGGCCTCGGCGCCATTGGCGAGTCGGTGACTAAGGACCGCCCCAATTCCAAAAGGGGATGCGTCTGCTGCTAGTACTAAAGGAAGGTTGGGGTCGAATTGGATGAGCACTGCCTCTGACGTAAGTAGTGATTTGACGTTAAACGCCTGGTCTTCTTTGTGCCCCCAGTGCCACGGTGACTTTTTGTCTAATAATCTGTGTAGGGGTTCGGCTACTGAGGCTTTATGGGGCAAAAAGGATGCATAAAAGTTTAGGAGTCCCAAGAAAGCTTGTAGCTCCGTTTTGGAGGTCGGTGTGGGAGCTTGTGGATCGCCCTGACCTTGGACTCCAGGGGTGAATGCCAGAGGCGTCAATTTTATAACCCAGAAAGTCCACCTGTCTAGTGGCAATGGCGCATTTTTCTTTTTTTTAACTTGAGGCCATGCTGTCTGAACCTCTCTAACACTGCTCGCACTCTCTGGAAGAGTTGGGGTCTGTCCCTGGCCGAGACCAAGATGTCGTCAGTAGGGTACTACACCAGGGAGGCCCTGTAAAATCCGCTCCATGAGGGATTGAAAAATACCCGGGGCAACACTTACGCCAAATTGGAGACGCTTGCATCGGAAGGCACCCCTGTGAGTGACGATGGTCTGAAGTTCCGCTGTTTGGTTATCAACAGGGAACTGTTGATATGCTTGAGACATGTCCAATTTAGCAAAAATACTGCCCGGTTCGAATGTGTGCAATAAGTGCTGAATGACGGAGCACGGGGTAGGCGCTAACTTGTAAATATTGATTGTTGTCTTGTAGTCCGAGCAAATTCTCAGGCTACCATCTTTTTGAGGGTGTGACAATGGGCGTCTCCCACTTGGCGAAATCTGTTGGCTCAATGACCCCTTGTTTTAGTAGTTTATCCAATTCAGCGTCTAGTTTTGGTCGAATAGCAAATGGAACTCTACGTGGTTTTAATCTGATTGGGGCTGCCTGGGGTCAACGGTGAACGAGATGGGGGTTCCATTATAACACCCCAGCTCCTCGCTGAACACATCTGCGTAGTCAGCGAATAAGGAGTCAGTGTCTGAGGTTGAGACAGCATGGACTCCTGTTAACCCTAGGCCGAGGTGGGGAAACCAATCGAGCCCCAATAAGGTGGGTAGATTGCCGTTAACTACCACTAGAGGTAGGTGGCCTTTAAAAGCTCTAAAACTGACAAAGAACTTGCCTCTGCCGATCACGGGAATGGCCTTCCCCTGGTAGTCCTTCAGACCGAACTGGCATCTCTGAAGCCGGGTAGTAGATAGGCTGGGGTGGAGTCTCTTGAGGGTGTTCCACAAGATTATTGAGAGCGCTGACCCTGTGTCAACCTCCATGTGGCACGGTTTACCTTCTAGGGAAACGGAGAGAAATTTTACTAACAGAGTGGCAAGTACGCCTGGCAAGGCGGTGCGTGCAACAGTTTAATACTTGCCTCTGTGGTCCCGAGTGCGAGGACGGGGGTCTTTGTGCAGCGCTTTGGGGGGCTTGGCAGACTCTCGCAATGTGCCCCCTCTTATGGCAGTTGTTGCAAACGGCTCCTTTAAACTTGCAGGTGGCCCTTTGATGTGATCCCCACAGGCTAGGCACAGGGTGATGTGCTTGGGTGGACCGGTGTATTCTTGTTTGGCCCCTACCTGCGACCGTCTGTCATTGGTGAGGCGATGGACATCGTTCTCATCGTTGTGGCCTTCCTCCGCTTCCACCTCTTCGGAATGGACTGGGAACGCTGCTAGCTTGGCGCTTGGGCCCTGAATTTCGGTGGCTGAGTTCGTTGCTAGCTCGGCTGCTAGGGCCTCCTCTACCGCTTGCGCGAGGTTGAGGTCTTTTTAGCTAGCAGTCGCCTCTGTAGGTTGAGATCCTTGACCCCACAAACCAATTGATCGAGGAGCATGTCCTCCAGGTATGTTCCAAACCCGCAGTGCAGGGCTGCTGTTCTGAGGCGGCCATATATTGGTTGATGGTCTCCTTACTTGATTGCTTCCTCATTCGAACGTGAACCTCCTGGCGATTTGTGAAGGCCTGGGAGCGTAGTGGTTTGTGAGGATCTCAAGCAACTCGGACCACGGAACGTTTTTAATTCTCTCGGCGCCACGAGTGCTGCAGCGGTATCGTAAACGGTGGCTCCGCAGTAGATTAGGAAATAGGATTTTTCCGATGCTCTCCCGCATCCGACAGGCCGACCGCATCGATGTAATGATTGAAACGGTTCTTATACGATTCCCACTTCTCTTCGTCTGGTTTAAACGCCGGGAATACTGGATTGGAACTCATGGTGCTGGAACGGCTGGGCTACCTGCGGGAGAAATCTCTCTGGGACTACGAACGCTCGTGAGTTACTAGTGATATCAGCTCTGGAGAGGTTTTTGCTACCCTCTCTTTCTCTCTCTCTGGGTTACCACGTTGGCTGCTAGCCATTGGAGGTGTCTTGATTCGCGCCAAAAAAGTGGGCGTTAGTGACTCTCTACAGCGCTGTGCTGTGATTCCTACTGGCTCGAAATTCAAATGACACCCGTTTGAATTTCGCGCCAAATGCAGAGCGGCTGCGGCTCGCAGCGCTTCACTTTCCCGTGGCGAGGCTAACAAGCGGCTACAGGCGCTTCTAACTATTTGACTCAGACCGCTTTCTCTGGCTGCGGATCTGCGTTTGCTCTTTTTGATCGCTCATTTCACTAGCTGACCGCTCTCTCTGGCTGCGGATCAGCGTTTCCCTTGTTGCCAGCCGATCGCTCTCTCTGGGCTGTAGATCGGTGGCTAGTGACTCAGCGGTTGCAAGGTGCTTCTGGTAGCCATCCCATCCTCGTCGCCAGTGTTAAGTTTGAGCAATGAGAGGCTGAACCAGAGCATGAGTGCAACAGTACTTTATTTTACAAATAAAGGGCTGACCGTGCTAGCCAAGCCTGGAACTGGCTCGCAGCAATCAGCAGCCAGTTGGACCCCGCAGCCTGCTTTTATAGCTGGCTGCTGGGGAGAACTGACCAATGAGAATGGGGGAATAACGCCCACACAAAGTGAGTGGACCTGAGTGAGAACTCCTTGAGTCCTCAGGACATAACAGGAAGCCTAAACAGAGCTTCTGTCTTTTGATTGTTGTATTTTAATCTTAGTCTTTTTTCCCCTACTTTAAGAAAATTTTTGCTTTTAGTTGGCTGCCTGCTCTGAAATATCCTGCTTCTCTCTCTTTTCTTTTTACATTTCTTAAAAGTGTCAAGTTTACCATTGCTTAGATCTGCTGCTCTGCAACCCATGTTGTTTTGCAAAAATTAGTGTCAATTTAGTATGCAAGCTGACAGGGCACTGACTTTGCAGCTGAATATCAGGTATTCCTTGACGCTGCTGACATTTTTCCTTTTACAAGGGATTTCAGCCTTTTTATAGTGTCTGCTTTCTTCCATCTTTTATCTACAATTCTCCCTTGGTTTTGTTATATCTTAATGTTTCTGGCATTGCTACAAATATGTGAAAGAATCCTGCCATTTTGGCATACAGCCTGATTCCTCCAGGAGTTTTCAGTTCCCATCCGTGCTACATCAATATTTTATGGTATTTGGTTTTTTTTAATATTACAGTACTGTAATGCATTTTCCCCATGGATACAGTTATTAAACTGTCTATTATGAAGGACCTTTGCCTGTTTTGGCAATTGTTTATCCTATTTATAAAAAAAGAATATGTTCTTTACATCTGTTATGTTCGTTAACAGTTCATCAGTATATAATTACTATTTCATGTGCATAAGTTATTTATTTTTAATTTGATCTTTTTTTTTCTTTCCCCCCAAAACATAAGGCTGCAGTACTCGGCACAATTAGTTGGAAGAACATCCGACTTAACTCATATTTTACTTCTACCAAAAATACTGAAGTGCCTACGCATCAGTTTCATCAGAAACAAAATAGTCTCTAACATTTCTGTATACATCTACTTAGAAATAAATCACAGAGTGGTATTTTAGGCTTAATCTTTTCAGTCTTGTACAGTATCCTGTTACATGGGCTTATATTATTTTAATTCAATGGCTCCTCTTCTAAGTAGAGTATTCTAGGATAGCTTTTGATTAAAGTATTGTTGAGACTAAGCAAATCTAGAATTTCCTTTAAAAAAATAATGATTAAATATTTCTGTGCCATCAGACAATGTAAGAGTACTAATATGTGAAGCAGAAAGTGTTCATTGAAATGTTGTGCATCAGAGAAGAGAGCCAGTCCAGTCCAGTAGTTAAGGCAAAAGGATAGTCCTGCCTTAGGCATGAAAGCTGGCTGGGTAACTGTGGGTCAGTCACTCTCAGCCCATGACATCAGGATCATACAATAAGCCTGTAGGTCAATTTCTGTCACAACTGATGGAACAAACACTCACTTCATTTGGGGTGAAGTGGGGGAAAGGGAGATGCTGTACTTGCAGGAAGAAACAAAAATGTGCCCTAGAAAAGCTACAGGGTTAAGTTAAACGTGTAACTTAACTGGATGAGCATGCTGTTGTATAGTTTTGGGGACAGAAAAATGTGGTCATTTCTAGTTACACACAGAGAATTCATTCTGCCTACATATTACATTTATTCAAGAAAAAAAGTAACCATGTATAATTAACATATTATTCAGTAAATCTTTATTTTCTCCTTCTTACTGTTGACTTGATGTATCTAACATATTAAATCCTACACCGTGGTTTATAGGACACAGTAACTAGAGATAACATTTTCAATAACTTCAGCACAAATGACATTTAAAATTCCTAGGTTAGTGAACCACATTTGAGAGTCAAGCAGAACAAAGAAATGGAATGCAATTATTTATACAATACACTATCAAAATCAAGCACAGTACATTGTTACTAAATTCTCAGTTTATTGTTCATTCAGTTTTACTTTCAGACATCCCTCAGAGGCACATATGGATTGCATCTCCCTTGTATTCTACCTACTCCAAGGCTAGATTGGTGCAGCTGAGGCTTTATGACACGGTGTTGGTCATGTTGGGCTGATTTATTAGTGGATTTGCTCACACATATCCAATGAAAGCCCAAGGTGTAGCCGTAGGATCTCTGTTAGCCTACAAAAGCATTATTGAATATTTAATCACACATTCTCCTGCAAATTGGCTAAGAGGTTTGGGAGAGATGATGTGCCAACAATATCCAAAGATACCATGCTCAGATTGTGAAGTCTCTCAAAATAAGGCCCCTTACAGCAGAATTTTAAATCCTTATTTTTTAAAAAACAGCTAACATCATTTGTGCAATAGTAAATGGAAATGACCTTGGGAGACAGGAAAAGGAGTTACAGACTAGACAACTACTAGATAAGAGGTAGATGTGTCCACAGAAGGAATGAGGGCATTGCAAATGTCTCAGAAGAGACCCTCCCTACCTTTTCGGCCTGTGTGTTTCTTGGACTTCAGATGTGCAAGCTTCTCTTAATGTAACCTGACAATAAAGTTAAACCTTGTGCCTGTGCTTCTTGTCTGGACCATCTCACAAGGCTGACAATTTGTCACACATTTCTTTCCAGGACCCCTTTTGTTGACCACTATGTGGTCTGCAGCATGGTTTGCTTCCTTCTTGTATGCTGCATGGTAGTTGGGTTTTTTTTCTTTTTTTCTGGCTATTTTGAATTAAGGAATTCTTAGCAACTTGTTATTTGCTAAAATATTCTGATTAAGCATCCCATTTCTTTGTTCTGCTTGACTCTCAAGTGTGGTTCACTGACCTAGGATATTTAAATGTCATTTGTGCTGATATTATTGAAAATGTTATCTCTGAGGATTTTTTTAAAAAAATTCTGGTATTCAGCAAATGGGCAAAGATGTAATTGCACATACCATTACTACACTGTTTTAATCCAGATCGTACTTTTTAATAAAATGGTAAGTGGACATCTTGTATTATTAGATGTTTACTGTCTGCTGATTTTTCTATATCATAGGGTCAGTTTGGTATTTTTCACAGTCATTAGCAGGGAATATATGGGTTGTAGGATTATATAGTAAAAAAAGAGCATAGGGGGAGAATTGGTGAGTTTAAAAATGTCCCTTTTATTCCCTACATCATTTCAATAAATGTCAGAAAATGCATTGATAAAGATTAAGTCCTTCTTCTGCTCTCACATGGCAGTCTTGCCTGTTGTAGTTTAGTAGCAAGTGCACCAAATAGCCAGTTAACTATTTAATTAGCAAATTAAAACCTCTCCATCACTCCTGGCAAACCTCAGTTCCTATGGAGTTCAAACCATACAGAAATTATTCTACAGTGCTCATTGTAACCCTAAGGGTCATATTTAAAGGTTATTTCAGTTAGTTTATTTGTTCTTGTGTGATAATATTTTCAACAACATTCTAATGGCTGCTTGTGGATAGTGTCATTACATAGATTATACTCTGGATTTTGCTGCATCTATTTCTTATAAAGTGGCAATTCACTTTTTCCTCTAGTTTTCAGATTGAGATCCAAATGATGGTGACATAGTGACTTCACAAAGTAGGATGTAACATTTATTACATCTATACATATATTCATGATTTGTAAAGCTTCAAAGGAAAAAAAAACCAGAGAGATATGGTTGGATAAAGAGAAGACAGGAGGCCACCTTGAGGGACAGGAGGAAGAGCCACTGCCAAAGCAATGGTCAGATATAAGAAACCTAAGTCTAGGGCAGGAAAGTAACATGGAAACATCTGAGATGCTGCCTCACACAGAGATAAAAGGAAAGGAGGTGCATTCAAACTTGCAATATTTTGATATTTTTAATAATAAAAATACTATTGGTCTACATGACCCTGGTTTCTAGTCTACCTTTAGTCTACTTTGAAAGTCTGATATCTTTACTATTGTTGTTGGTTGCACGGTCACCAAATGTTTAGGTTGGAACTGACATTTTTTATGGTATCTCTTGCAAATCCTTCAATGCACTATGATTGCTACTTTGTCATGCTGTAGTTTGTAATCAGTCTGTGCAATCTTCTTGCAGTGATCCACTGTTTCTTCAGCTTCTTTGCAGAGGCAACACTTGCTGTCTGTTGTTGTCTTCTCAATTCTGGCTTTGTATGCATTTGTTCTTAAGGCTTGGTCTTGTGCAGCCAGAATTAATCCCCCACCTTTTCAACTTTCCTGCTCTTAAATATTACTAAATCTTGTTGTTATCTGCTTTACCTAGTAGTTATCTTTTTTACAAAAATATACTGGCCATGTAATACTTTGCCTTGCTATGTCTCTTTTCTATTCTTCATTTGATCTTTCTTATAGGGCAGTTTGGACTCCTTGCTATTCAGTAAGCATTCACGGTGTACTAGCTTCAGTGCATCTCCTTCACTGTCCTTCATATATTCGTCTGATATCCCTTTTTTCTTCTTCAGTTGTCTGTAATGTACTTGCAACATTCCATGCCCACCTATGCCCCATAGAGTCTGTCAACATTGCTGCATAAATGAAGGACATGATTCATCGTCATTATTTTTCTGGGCTGTTTCTGTCTAGTTCAGCTTGAATCCATTCCACTATTCTAGCTGTATTTAAATGACTGGATTCAATGAGTCTTGTTTTTGTAAGCATCTTGATTCCTTCAGCTTTCGCTGTTTTTCTCCTGTTGGTGGTAAGGGTGGCACATTTCTCCAGTCAAAACTCCTTTTAAATATTTTGGCTACATATTTGGACAGTGTTTAGCAGTAATTCCATTTCAGATCATGTTTTTCCATACAGCTTCCAATCATCCATGTAAAGAAGTGGGACAGCTGGATAGACATTTTGGATGTTTGTTAGTAATGGCCCATCTTGTTCAGTATTGTTGATATATGAATCAATGAAATGGCAAACATTAGTGGTGATAGTGAGTCTTCTTGAAAGTTCTATCTCTTGATTTTAAACTCTCTCAGTC
Source organism: Pseudonaja textilis (assembly GCF_049901715.1). NCBI lineage: Eukaryota > Metazoa > Chordata > Lepidosauria > Squamata > Elapidae > Pseudonaja > Pseudonaja textilis. Next base: position 24,602,438 of record NC_141992.1, on the reverse strand, counting down.
TATTACCATTGACTACCAATTGTGTCTTCCATTGTGCCATTGATCTTTGTACATTTTTGATGTTTCTACTGATTCTTCTTATTTCTTGATACTTGATTATCCAGTGAATCATCTTATCAATTAGCAGCTGATCGTTTTTCTCTCCACTATTTGGGTGGTTTCCTTTTCTGCTCAGATGAAAAGAGTTTGTTTTTAGCTATATGCTATTGGACTGCATTAGTTACCATACCAGTTAACAAGTGGTTCGTAAACAGCAAATTGGCCTGTGATTGCCTGATGCTGCCCTTTTTCCTGAATCTTTCATTATCGGGTAGGTTTTGCCAGATGTTCTGCTGTGCTGCATTCTGCTATTTCTAATTCTGGATGATCTTCTTTCAAGAAGAATGGTGCATTTTTTTCAGGTATCCTTTTCTCACTGGACTTGGTTTGTAATACCAAACCATTATTTCTTTGCTTTCAAACTTTGCATTTTTACAAAGTAAGCAATTTTTCTTGTAGTAGTTCTGCAGCTGTTGGTCTTAGTTGCTCAGCCAACAGTCCTGAATCCTGTATCCACTTGTCACCAGATGTCCAGGAACTCCAATGTCTAGTACAGTCCTTGTTGATCTGGACAAAGACTTATCTGGAGTAGGTTTCTGCAAATTACATCCCACAGTATCTTTAAGAGAGAGATACTCTTCATCTGGCTCCTCTGATGAGACTTGTCCAGTAGGGTTGAACTTATGGCAAAGCTCCCAAAGTATGCAAGCTCCACCATCTAGTGAGGCATAATAGTTATTGTCATCTAAGAAAACAAAGCCAAAAAAAAGCAGAAGCTGCAATATTTTTCTCCAAATTTAGATTTTGGCTCTACCATTTTATGGCATTTTCAAAATATCAGTATCTATAAAGAGTCAAATTTCAGCACTATTCTGTACTTTAGATGAATTATATGTGTACACAAGCAGCTCTGAATATTCTGATTGCTAGCATGTCTTTTTTCCCTTAAGAGATAAGAGAAGAACTTCTGTGTACTCATCTGTGGTAACTTATCAAGGTCAATGTTAAAAAAACACTGTAAGTAGAACTCCATGTTTGCTTAAGTCCTAACTCACTGGACTCCTGTTTTTACTGTTCATTCCCTATAACATAAACTGGCCTTCTGATCAGGGGTGGGATTCAAATTTTTAAACAACCGGTTCTGTGGGTGTGGCTAGGTGGGTGTGGCCATGTGGGCATGGCCATATGACCGGGTTGGGCCCTCTGGGCCTCATGGAAGCCTCCTGGGGGGTGTTTTTGTTCTCAGAAGGCTTCCCTGGGGCCCAGGAAGGCAAAAAATGGAGCCCGGAGGAGGGGGGCATGGGGTGCTGCCCCCCTCCATTTTTTGCCTTCCTGGGCCTCAGAGAAGCCTCCTGGGTGAAGCAGTAAGATAGCGAGGGATATCCCGGAACAGCTGATCATAGGAACAGCTGATTGTCAGGAGGGAAAAAAATATCTTAAGGACTGACTGGGTGGGGAGGGGTGGGCAGAGAGGGGTGGGATCAGCCAGAGGCATGATTTGCCAGTTCTCCAAACTGCAGAATCATAACAACCAGTTCTATAGAAATTGTCCAAACTGGTAGAATACCACCCCTGCTTCTGATCTGGAATTCAGATATAGTGCACTTGACTAAAAACAGTGCTGGAAAGCTATCTTGTTTTCTTCTCTTCCTGATTGCTTATTACAAACTGCAGAGAATTGGTTAGTGAGAGCAAACAGCCTGCCAGTGAAACTCCTCCTGTTATATTACTTTTAAAGGTTTTGAAATATTTTGAAGGCATTTTCACAGTACTTGTCTATGTAGTCCAATGTTTTCAACTTTGCCAACTTCAAGATGCATGGACTTCAACTCCCATAATTCTTCAACCAGCAAAGATTTTAAAGTTGCCAAAGTTGAGAAACACTAAGGTAGAATGTCTATAACCAAGAATTTAGAAAATAGACTACAATTATGGGGAAAGATAAGAACTGAAAAGTATTATTACTGAAAAGTATTTTGATAAATTATAGAGTTGAAAGCAGCCAGATCTGGATTTAATCCCCTTTTCAGTGCAGGGATTCCAATTAAGGTTGCCTCAACAAATCTGTGCATACTATATCTCTTTGCAAACAATCCCAGAGCAGTTTGTAATATTTCAGAATAAAATCTATTAAATCACAAGTATTGTATGGAGTTAACAACTGTGAAAAGCCAACATAAAAAGGTAGTTTCAAAGATGAGTGAAACATAAGGCAACCAGCCAGGAAACTGTACAATCTGTTTCATTGCTACACTCATTCTCCATCAAGTATGTAGTGCCAGAAGAAGATTCTGGATGATTGACTATCTGTGCCAGGAGGTTTGTGTAGTGGGAGAAGGATATTGGACTGTAGGGTCTGAATAGGTGAGATGCTTAAGTTTAATAGAGGTTGAGGCAGGCAAATATTACATATGGATATTTTGGCTCTATAGAGGCTCCTTTATTAAGTGCTGTAACTCCAGAAATGTTGCCATAGAATTTGATCAAATGCACAAGAAAGCTTGTCATAATTTTCTGTAGGAAATTACACTGATATATCTATTTCTGTAGACTGAAGCAAGACAAAGAATGGTTTCATGCTAGGCATAAATACATCTTTCTAGGGTCAAGTTTCATAGAATATTTCCTTATTGCCTCCTTTATATTTTTGGAAGGAGAAAAACTTAAAGTACAAAGTAAAATGTGTCTAATTATATTGATAAAAAATAACTAATTTCAATTTAACTAGCTTTTGTTCTGGTTTCTTAGTGCTTATATTGTAAGTTCTGAAGCTGTACAAGTAAGCTACTTTTATTGTTACTTTTTTAAAGGCAAAAATCTAGGCCAGATCTGGATTATATTTAACACTGTTCTGTTTCAACTTGACAACTAGTTATCAGGTTGATAACCAAATGAGACTTGAATCTGTGAAACATTCCAAAAGGGATGTGTTTGATTTCACTGGGTATATATAGCCATATAATTGTACCCACATTGAAGAAACAGCTTCATTAATTACTTTCACAAACAAATACCAGTGATTTCAAAGACATGGACATAAGAGGTATACAGAAAATGCATGCTTTTTCTTACAACCATTTTTTTTATGCATGGATTCTTTTTCTAGGCATTATTCTCACTTAAAATAGGTATTTTAATTGTTTTAATTCATGTTTGGAATAATGGAGCTGTAATTGGATACAGATCTGCAGGGTTCTGTTTTGAAAAATGGCTTAGTTGAATAAAAATGTTATTTGCTTATAAAGCATCTTTGTTTGGTAACGTGCAAACTAGATCATAATACTGCTATTATATTTAGTTTGTGAGTTTACAATTTTTGTTTAAATTGTATGATGAAACATGCTTTATAGTTTCATCCATCTGAGTAATTCTGTTTACGGTTTCAGATATGTAGCCTGAAGTCATCATGGACTGAACTGGTTTTTCATGCAAATTGTTAACTTTTGAGCTCTTCCCAATAGGCAGCTTCCCCAAAAAACATTAAAACATGATTTAATGCTATATAAATTAACATGTGGCTGTTCAATCCTTTGCATCTTTGATTTCAGGTCCTTTTTTAGTTATAGTTCATTTGATCCAAAATGACAAATCATGATCCATCCATGTCTTCTAAACCTGAATTGAACAATACCTTCAAGTCATATGCAAGGCAAGCCTATATTATTGAAACCAGCTGAGATGTAACAGCAACCCTTGGGCTCTGTATGACTAACTAAACATGAAGAGGTAAAACAATCTGAAACAAAAGAAAAAGCCAGCAGAGAAACAAAAACACATAATAAAATTCAGAAGCACTAATAAGGGCAATGAATATAGCCTACAATCACAGTAGACAATAACATACAATAAAGTAACTATAAAATGTCAAAAATATAAAACATCAAAATGGTTTTTAAAGACTTGGGAAAATATATTTTTTTTGCCTGGCACTGTAGAGCCATGGAGGCGCAGTGGTTAGAATGCAGTATCGCAGGTTAATTCTGCCGACTGCCAGAAATTTGATCCTGACCTGCTCCCGGTTGACTCAGACTTCCATCCTTCCCAGGTTGGTAAAATGAGGACCCAGGTTGTCAGGGGCAATATGCTGACTCTGTAAACCACTTAGAGAGGACCATAAAGCACTATGAAGTGGTAAAGCACTATGAAGTCCAAGTGCTATTGCTATTTCACCTGGTACTGTAAGCCTCTCTTGAGAGACAATTCCATAGATGGAACACAACCCCTGAAAAATGCTTCCTTTAGTCGCTGCCCATCTTGCCTTATCACAAGGTGAAAATCTCAAGGTTTTGCTTAGTCAATACAATTTAAATAGTGAAGATGCCCCTTGAGATAGTCCAAAGCCAACCTTGGATGTTTTCAAAAAAGATAAGTAAGGTTGGACCTGATTACTACTCTAAAGACTGAAGTTTCCAAATCTGGAAGCAAAGAATTTGAGATTAGACAAGACCAGTCACAAAACATGATGCAAGATGGATGAGATACCCAAGTCTCTTACATTAAGCAGTATTGTTAGATTCCACAGTAATCTAACTGTGATCTTCTTCATTAGAGTTTCTGATATCTATAATAAAAGCACATTTTCTGTTTGAGTAGAGTCTTTGATGCTTTTGCTGCTAGCACATCTGAGTGCTGGCTGAGTTTCTACCGTATAAAGAGATTTATTGTTCTAAAGGCACCCAAGAGTTAGACTAGAATGCAACATTTTAAAAACAACCTAAAACAAGCAATAATTATTTTCATAGTGTTGCCAAGAAAACTAAATTGATGTACCCATTAAGAGTTGATTTTAACTTGACTCATTTGAGCTATTCTTTAGGTTAATGCCTGTTTGAAGATGAATTTGTAGCCAGTACTGATGATAAACTATTGGCATAATAGGATTGTTCTGGCCAGTCCCAGTTAGCCAGTGAGTTAAATGAAGTTTCTTAAAGACAGCCTAACATAATATATTGCTTCCTCCAGTTTTCACCAGTGTTGTTAATATTTAAGAAGCAAGATTGCTGTGAAATATATAGTCAGGTGAGCCTAATACTTACATGAAGTCTCTCTCATTGACTTTATAATACTTGATTGGAGAAGAGAATGTCTCCCTCAAGATTTCATGTTCAAAGCTTGGGAAAATGATGGCTTAAATGCATAATATATAATAGCAACTTTACAGTCTCCCTTCTATAAAAGAGATAAAATGGTGTACTTTATTTTGCTTTAGATACAGTGATCATTGCAAAAGAATTGATTGTAAGCCATCCCATGAAAACCGTATGTCTTTTATGTGCTACACAAATAATTAAATGGATTAAAATTAGGTGCAAAACATTCCATGCATAAAATATTTTGTACATGGGGCTGCCACTTCTAGGTGATCCTTTTAAACTTGAAACAGGGTATTCTGGACTCAAATATTTTGGGGTGGAGTAACTGGGAAAATGGTACAGGCAACAATGGGTGGAGTGGTATGTGGCCATGAGGTTGGCTAGAGGGAAAGAAAGGTGCTGGGAAAATCAGGGGAGCAGCTTGTTTTCAAGGGTGGCAGTACATAGTGGCTAACGGGTGGTGAGAAATAAATAGTGTTGGGAGATAAAGATGAGTGGCAGGTAGGCTGCCACCCTTACATCCAAATGCAGTTTATCCCCCACCCCACAAATATATTTTGCACCTTCCTTTAGTTGCATTCAAGCAAGGCTTAGTCAACCCGGCAGTAGACAAGCCAGTCAGATATGCTGCCTTTGAATTCATTGGGGGTACTGATGGGTAGCAGTCATGGGAAGTATGGAAAAGAAGATGCTGTGAAGGTTGCTAAGTGGGCCAAGATATACTTTTTCCAATTTATTCCAATACAATTCCAACAGATAAAGGCAGAATATACAAATTATTACTGCAAACAGGAGGAAAACTTCCTATGTACAAAAACTACCCGCGCCTTCTACAATTTTGTAAACACCAAACTTAAAGAACCACCCCACCTCTAAAGGGACCAAATGAGAAAGACTGCAGCAACGAAGCTGTTAAGGCCAACCTCTTCAACACATTCTTCAGTTCAGTCTTTTTTTAACAGCAATGGCTCATGCCCCACATTTCCTAGTCGTACCACAACTAACTGCAATGATCTATTACATATTGACTTTACAGAAGATAACGTAGAAAAGGCATTATGTAATCTAAAACTATCCCTAACTATTGGCCCTAATGTATTATGTACATACATCTTTAAAAAGCTTTCCTCTGCCATAGCAGAACCCCTAAGCATTATATATGATATATCATTCAGAACCAACTCCTTACTGAATCTATGGTCCTCAGCTGTGGTCATCCCTATCTTCAAAAATGGTGACCCCAGCCTGGTTGAAAACTACAGATTAATCTCACTGTGTTGTGTCACGTGCAAAGTCATGGAATCAATCATTAACCAATTCATCACCCTCCACTTAGAGTCAAACAACCTGCTCTCCAAAAAACAATTTGGTTTCAAGAAAAAAATTGTCCTGCAACCTACAATTCCTACACTGCAAAAACAGATGGATTATTCTACTCAACCAGGGTAAAGCAATAGACACAATTTACATAGACTTCTGCAAAGCCTTTGATTCAGTGGTACATGACAAACTACTGTTAAAACTAAACTCTTATGGCATTTCCGGATCCCTTCATAAGTGGATTACTGCATTCCTGTGAAACAGGCAACAAATAGTAAAAATAGGGAGCTCTATATCAAACCCTGCTCCAGTTCACAGCGGTGTCCCCCAAGGCAGGGTTCTAGGATCCATACTCTTTATACTCTCTATAAATGACCTTTGAGATCACCTTATAAGCAACTGCGTCCTCTTCGCGGATGATATAAACTATCCAACACCACCGGCAATGCTACTGCTCTTCAAAGTGACCTTGATTATGTATCTGAATGGTCAAACAATTGGCAACTCCAAATCTCAACCAACAAATGCTCTGTCCTGCACATTGGTAAAAAAAATGAGTACAACAAATACAAACTAGGCGGATATGACCTCATTGATGACCCTCACTCTGTCAAGGACCTAGGAGTACTCATATCTAATGACCTAAGTGCCAGAGCTCACTGTAACAGCATTGCCAAAAAGGCAATAAGAGTTGTAAATCTAATCTTATGAAGCTTCTCCTCTGGAAATATTGAATTGCTAACAAGGGAATACAAAACCTTTGCCAGACCAATACTCAAATACAGCTCATCTGTCTGGAATCCGTACTGTATATCAGACATTAATACAATTGAGCGAGTCCAGAAGTATTTCACAAGAAGAGTACTACACTCCTCTGCTCTCAACAGAATACCCTATATCACCAGACTTGAAATTTTGGATTTGGACAATCTTGAACTACGTCACCTACAGTTGGACCTAAGCGTAGTACGCAAAATTATCTGCAACAATGTCCTACCAGTCAATGACTACTTCAGCTTCAACCGCAACAATACAAGAGCACACAACAGATACAAACTCAATGTTAACCGTTCCAAATTTGATTGCAGAAGTACGACTTCAGCAACAGAGTGGTCAGTGCCTGGAATGCACTACCTGATTCTGTAGTTACATTCTCAACGCCCCACTCCTTTAACCTCAAACTATCCACTATTGACCTCATCCCATTCCTATGAGGTCTGTAAGGGGTGTGCATAAGTGCACCATCGTGCCTCCCGTCCCTGTCCTATTGTCCCCACTTAATTGTACCTATTTTCCGTATTCTTACTCCTGTTTATACTTATACCTATTATTTTGTAAGTGATTGACAAATCAAATAAATAAATAAATAAATTTGTTTGAAAACTGTCTTAAAGTATGCTGCTTCGAGATGGAAACCCGAGGTTTTTTCTGAACAACAAAGGTAATTTGAACTATTGTTTTCTGTGATTTGGAAATTATACTTTCATTGATGTAGGCTAAAATGGTTGCTAGTGGGGTGTTATTTTTTAGAATAGAATAGAATTCTTTATTGGCCAAGTGTGACTGGACAGACAAGAAATTTGTCTTTGGTGCATAAGTTCTCAGTATAGATAAAAGATGTAAGTGATAGATCAGTTACATCATATGGTTGACTAATATACAGGCTATGGTCAACTATTATTCTAAGATCTTTTTTATAAGTGGTGCAACCAAACCAGAGATGCCTTGTTCTATATATTTTTTTCATTTGATTTGTGTTTCCATGAATTATTTATCAGTTGTGTTGCTTAATCTCTGTTCCATTATTCTCAGCTCTGCCTTAGCTGTCATGTTCAAATTTTATTTCTATTTTCTAAGATATTGTATTACTTATTCCCTCAGTATCATATCAGCTGCAGTTTGATAAACATTCTCCTCGCTTTCTCATTCAAGCCATCCATAAATGTTGAGGAATGATGGATCAAGATGCTTGTGGCTCCCATTGTAAACCTAACTCTAGTTTGAAGAACTGTTCCTAAGCACTCTGAATATGGTTTTTCAGCTTTTGTTCTTATTTTCAACTTCATTTTAAGAAATTGCTCCTATATTCCCCATCACTATTGATTGATATCACACATATGTTGAAAAACATTCTGATCAGAGGTGGTATTCAGCAGGTTCTAACCAGTTCTGGAGAACCAGTAGTGGAAATTTTGAGTAGTTCGGAAAAGCGGCAAATACCACCTCTGACTGGAGATTTTACAGTATTCTTCCCCTGCCACGCTCACCAAGCCACACCCACAGAACCGGTAGTAAAAAAAATATGAATCCCACCACTGGTTCTGATCAATAGAAGAGCCATTCAAAGAGTAGAAGAACAGTCTTTGCAACTTTTCAAGCCAGCAGGATAGTCATTCAGTTGTAAGGTTATCTAGGTTGCAAATCAGACGGTCAGTTTTCCAATCATTTTTTGGTATAATGCCTTGCTGAAAGATATATTTCCCCCATAGCACTTCTACCAAGGAAATTACCCATTTAAAGAATGACATTTTTGAACAAATCTATACTGATTTTTGATCATTAATACACTGTTTTCAAGCTCTCTATAATCCTTCTTTTTCTCTAGTCTGAATACAGGAACATTTCTCAAAAATAATAAGAGTTTCAGCCAGGCTATCAGCAATTTCCTTCAGCACCCTACAATGCAACTTATCTAGCTTCAGAGAGTCAAAATAATTAATTAATTAAACTCTATCTCAGCCCAAAGTGGTTTCTCTGACTGTATCTCAGACATGTATGTTGCCACTCCATCTTGCCTCATCATAGTTATATTTTTAATAGCAGGGAATTGGTGGCTGGTGTGTTCTGAAGTACTATTGTTTGTAGGGGATGATGAGTTGCATAATTTCTAGTATTCCTCTGATTTCACTCTTTTTATCTATTTTTATTTTCCTTATTTCTATTCTGCCCTTTTCCTCCTTCTGATTCATCCACTTGACATCTTGGTATGTTACTGTTTTTCCTGACATATAGTTATTAGGAGAAACTCAGTGATATTTTTCATTTCGAGCCATATCTGCCCTATTGGAATGTTTTACAAAATTTACAAACTATTATTCTCTGTAGCCATTATATTTGAACTATAAGGAGAACTCGTTGCATCATCCTCAACTTAGTTGGTTATAGCCAGCACTGGAAGCCATAATCCCAGCACATAAAAAGGCTGCTCCGGAGACTGGTTTTGTTTAAAAAGAAAGAAAAAAAGACAAACGTATTGATTTTTAAGGTGATTTATAGCACCATTTTTCCTCAATGTACATGAGTAGTGTATCTACATAATCCAAATATTCTAGATACATCTTTCTACAGATAACATACCTTGCATCCATCAGAAAGTCTTTTAAAATGAGTTAACAGAATATTTCTGTCATTTAGAGTCAGGCTCAATATAAGTATGGGCAAAAATCTTTGCTGATCTTTCCTATTTTCAGATGGGAAAGACTAACAGGTTGAGATGTAAGTGGGTCACTGACTTGCTCTCCACTCCTTCATAGTTTGGCTGTCTGTTATTCTTGTCAGAAGCACCTACCAAGCTAACCAGAAGGTGCTTCTGGATTGAAAGGATTTGTTGGTGACAACATTATTGCCCAGGGGACAACCAATTGCCAGAAGTAATGCAATCTTTGGGGTGGGTCCTTTCATGTCCCCCTTATAGTTTGCCAATGACACGTTTAGCAATCTGAATTATATTTGATGGTATCTTTCATTTCTATTGCATAAATGTTCAGAAATTGGTGATATACTGTGCATTCAAAGCATCAAGCCATTTTCTGGTGCAGATTTGGTGGATTTCATCAGCATGTGATACTGAAAGGTGTAATTAACAAGGTATGTAACACCAACTTGGAAACAGAGAGAGGTGAAAATAAAAAAGTATTTGAAAAGGACAAAGTGGAGGTTAATGATGCATGATTAATGCCAGGCAAAATTGTTCACTGAGCTATTGTGATTTAATGATGCCTGCTCAGATGCATAAGGAAATCTTCAGATGGTTCATGACTTTCCTATCTTGGATCTTAAAGAATGCATGGACAAAACTGGTGCTAGTAGCTTTCTTGAGCCAGAGGACAGTAGAAGTCATTACAAAGCTACTTAGTGTTTCCATTAGGAGAAGGTAAATGCAACTCCGGGTTGAACTGTGGCATCCTTGATGCTCTCTGAGCTTGGTTGTTTGCTTGCAGATGTTTCATTACTGACTAGGCAATATCATCAGTGCTAGTAAGTGAGGGGTTTGCTCCCTGACATATATAGTAAATATATATGTCATATATAGCTGTGCCAGTGTTGGTGGAGGGTCTAGTTTTCTCCTTGGTAATTCATTGATTAGGGTATTGTTTTTTTGATGAGGTTACCTAAATAAGTAATGAAACATCTGCAAGTAAGCAACCAAGCATCAAAAACTGCAACTATACATTATCTCTGTTAGCTGATGTATGAGATGAATCAGGAAATCTCTGGATCCAATTCTGCTTCTACCATAACAATCTTCCACAGTTCAGTGCTAAGCTATTTGTCTTTCTATCCAATATCCATGGAGATTCTCAATCATCTAAGTCATGGTTGTCCCAAAAGTGCTTTAATTTTTCCCCAAAGGCAACCGGGGACATTTCATTTCTCATCCAAGAAGTTTCTTGAGTCAGATCTGAAGAAGCTTCTTGGATGAGAAGTGGAACATCTTTGAGAAAAAAACAAAGTCCAGTTGCCTTTGGGGGAAAAAGTACTTTGGTGGTTTCCACCCAATATTTTTTCCCAAAAGGAAAGATACTTCCAGACTCTTCCCATCAATCTATGTCAGAAATACCATATTCATATTCATAAATCCAAAGGATTTATTCCCTTAAATAGCTACCTGAGAATAAGGGAAAGGTCATTTTAGACTCACTGAGGAAAGTGAAACACCAGAAAGTCCAAAATGATTGAAAGTTAAGCAAGAGAGAGGCTTCTGCTTGGAGCTTCAAAGAAGACAGCACTCTTTACTAGTATGATGACGATGTTACCTACCATTGTTTGGGTAATGAAACATCTACAAGAAAAGAAGCAAGCTCAGAGAGCACCAAGGACCCCTCATGTCAACCCTGAGCTACAAATACTCTTTTTTATTAAAGCCAATATCCTTCAATCCGTGAAGAAATTAAAGCTGAGAGAGGTTGGGTATTTTAACAACACAGTCTGAAACGTGCTTCTAAATTAATAATGAATTACAGATATTCCTCTACTTCCATCTAATTATTTTGCGACCATTCAAAGTTATAAAATGACACTGAAAACAGCAACTGGTCTTCATACTTACAGCCATTGCTCCATGTTCACATGATCAAAATTCGGGCAACCAGCTTGTATTTACAATCGTTGCAGCATCCCGGGTTCATTTGATTGCCATTTATGACCTTCCCAGCTGGCTTCCAACAAAGTCAATGAAGGAATCTGGATCCACTTAATGACTGAATGATTCACTTAACTGCATTCATTTGCTTAACAGCCATGGCAAAAAAAGTAATAAAATCAGGTGCAATTCACTTAACAACTGCCTTGTTTAGCAACAAAAGTTCTGATCCCAATCACCATAAGTCAAGAGCGACCTGTGTACTCACAAGATATAGCAAGATTTTAGAATGGCCTTTACAGTCCCCAGACTTGAATATTATTTAAACTCTGTGGGAAGATCAAATGTTGCAGTTTATGCAAGGAGACCTAAGAATATTTCTGAGCTAGAAGAGTTCTGAAAGGGAAAGGGTGCAAAATATAACATAGGTAAGGGGAGAAAAACTCTTGGCTGACCATAGAAAATATTTGGAAGCTTGTTATTTTTGTTATAGGAATATTTGAAGAGAAAGTCTAATCGTAATATTTGCACCTGCTGAATTCAAAGTTTTCCTATCTTGAATCCGTAAACAATTGCCATCAATAAATATTCATTCAAGTTTGGTGAAAGATGCTTTGTTTAATATTTTTGCCATGCAGGAGATGGAAAAACTTCTATTTTCTTAGGAAACCATTAAAACATGCAGCTTGATTAGAGGAATCTAAACATTTGCATGCAGCTGTACAATAGTTCATGATTATCATGCAATTAAAATACTGGGAAAAAACTAATTGGTTTGGCATTGGTCCTAAAGCAACATTCCTGACCACAACAAAGAAGATTCACTACTGACTTGTTCTATTATATACCTTGATGTCTTGAAAAAGTATTTGAAGTTATGGAATATGTATAACACAGAAAATATGCTACTTTGTGTATTTCAGATCCAAGCCATCTAGGTTTTAAAGGAAAAACGTAAGATTCTGATAAATACATGCATGCATTTGACAAAAAAACCCATCATATTTTATTTGCTTTTCAAAAAACTTTCCACAAAATCTTATAGGCATTAAAATGCAACTTTGGATAAACTGTAATATTCAAATTGCACCAAATCTAATAAATATAAGAGTCCCTAATGATTTACATGGGTGTAAAAGTCTGCCTCGTTACATTAAAGAGTTGTTAACTTTTTCTCTTATTTTTTGTTTATAGAATGTCATTATTACTCTTACTTTAATGATGGAGGCCAAAAGTGTTATTTCAATCCCAGTTAATATTTGTTAGATTGGCAATTTATAGCCAATCAATAAAAGCATCCCTGGGCAATTGGTTCCCTCATTGGTTAGTTATCGGCTTATGCACTTTTAGGTTTGTGCCTGGCTTAGTAAATTACTTTCTGCTCAATAATTCATTGCCCTCTAACTGTTTATTGTCATTTTGATTTATTAACGTGTTTGGCTGTCCTTGTACTGGGGGTGATCACATTTTGCAAATTCGCAGCCTTTCCTTTAAGAACACCATGCCATTTGTGGCTAAGAGAGCCTGTGATATGCCATGTGATCTGAAAAAGGGGAAAGCTACAATTTTCAATAAATGGCAAAGAAATTTGGAATTCTCCCACCAATAGATTTTTAATTGGACATCTCAGGCACAGATGGTAGGTTGAGTGAACTGATTCCATTTTGTCTATTGGGTTGACGATGAACCTTGGGGAGGGCTGTTTACAATGAGGCATGTCAAGCAACCAGTTGCAAATGATGGGGGTTGTTTGCAACTAGTTGCAAACTCCTGGTTGTTGTTTTCAATAACAAGGAGTGCTTCTGATTGTTTCTAGTTTGAAGCAAGGAAGCAACAATTTGGATTCCGATAGCAAGAATCTGATGAAAATTGGTTCAAAGTAGCCACAGATAAGAACCGCTCAGAAAGTTAAATTTAATAACCTGAAAACTCCTTATAAGGCAGAAAATACACCCCCTGAATATGCAATTAGACCTTAACATGATCATGCTAACAATATTAGTTCATAGACTGCCATTGCATATGTTTTATCCTTTATTTGATGTCACATCAAATGGACGATTGCATATTAGTGCAATTGTCCATTTGATGTGACATCTGAATTAGCTTGTATCTTTGGGTGTGCAACCTCTAAAGAGAAAGGAGGTAGCACAGGAATATATACACTGAATTTATACAAAGAATGCTTTTGACTGCATTTGGCCAGCTGAGATCCTCCATTCTCTGTTTCTCTCCTGTGTTGTCTAACTTTTAAAGCAAGTGTCTATCTCTAATGGTTTAAAATATATTTTGAAAGATATGCCAACTGATTTCAGAATCTAGTGGTGTGGCTGATAAAGTTTGAGTGCACCGCTTTGCTCAGGCTCTTTGCTATTCCCCAATGACTTCCAAACTCAGAAGGTATTGTGCATAATAAAGAAAAAAGGAAAAGGGGAAGAAATTATTTGTATTAACTCAGAATTATATATTATTTAATGAATATGAAACATTTTACCTTTTGTTTAAAACCATGAACATATTTGTCTGGAATCTGAAGCAGATAGCACACATTACCAACTGATGTTGTTTTTTCTTAGTATTTTCTGGAAATATGTAGTCTTCTCTTCCTCCTTCCCCTTTATTGCATTTATCTTCTTTACTTCCTTTCTTGCTCCTCCTGAGATGGTAAGGCTTTGGGGGTATATTTAAACATTAAAAATGGCCTTCCTGCTTGGCAATTCTTATATCTGTCATGATGCAATCAATCCGATATGTGATTCACTAATTGATTATGCCTTTGACTTAGTGCCAAAACTGAATGTGTTGCCTTACATGTTAATAAATGGCGAGAATTATGTTGCAGTAATTGCTCTTGCAATTCTGTGTCTGTTTAGGTAGAATGATTAATTTGCTCCACACAAGCTGTAACGTGCTAGCAGCAGCATTAGGGTAGATAGATAGGAGAAAATATTTAAAATGGCACACAGCTCCTATTTTATTTAACAAGTATGATTCATTGCTATGTTGTTTGGATTATAAAGAGGGAAATCTCATACTTCATGGTAAGCAGAAAAAGGAATTCCTTCTGCTATGCTTACCCTTTAATTGGATGAGAGAACAGGGCAACATGCTTCAACATAAGAGAAAATATAAATAAGTTGCAAGTGGAATATGATTAAGCTCTGAATATGTCTTGGATAGAATAGAAAGGCATTTGAAAACCAAGTAGGGGATTATGTGATTTCTCAAAGAACAAACTGCAGAGATTAAATAGCTCAAATGCCAAAAAAAGAGCTTCATTTAGAGCTAACCAAATAATATTCTGCAATAGAAAAAAAATTAGTTCAGCCATAGTTTAACATTATAGATAGTCCTCGTTTAGCGAGTACAGTTGGAATAATCAACTAAGTCTTAAGGGAAATGGTTGCTAAGTGAAACTGCTTCTGTGCTTATGATCTTATGTCAGCTTTCCTTCGCTTTACAGACCTGCAAAAGTCATAAATCTGAGTACTAATTGCAAACTTACTTTTTTATCACTGTAACTGTGAATGGACACTGTATACTGCAGTTGCTAAATGAGGACTACCTGTGCCCAATTATACACACTCACCCAGCACAAGAAACCCTGGATGCTTAGGAGTCTAGGTTAGGATGTTAAAACTTTTCCCTTACAGATACAGTATTCCAGTTCCTTCAGCTTCAACCAACATGGCCAATATTGCCAACAGTCACTGTAGTGTTGTTTTCTTTAGTGCAACAATACCATTAAAGTCAGGGTCGTCATTACTGCTTAAGGTTGAGTAGAGACAGCAGAGAAACAGCTACCTATACTTTTTAAAACAAGACAGAAATCCAGTTCATGGAGCTTATAACAGCAGGAGGGGAAAAAATCAGTACCCACTCCTGGCACAGCATAGTATCTGCACTCAGAGATTTGTGACTCATGCAAGAAATCAGGGTTTAAAAAATTATGGCCACCTTCTGTGCAGAACAATGATTTAACTTAATCAGGATTTGTTAAACTGACCACAATACTTTGGTTCATATTTCAGACTAAGTTATGATTATGATTTTAGAAAGGTGTGTTTCATGTAACATGCCAAGTTAAATCATATCATGGCATTGTTTGTGTTGGGCATAGATGTAGCCTCTTTCTTGTTGGGACTACTTCTACACCTTATCTTAGTGGGCTACAATAATAAAAAATCTTGTTCTGATATTGTTTTAGTGGATTACTGTGTATTTAATACCGACTTTAACTGAAACAGTCTAATGGTTGTTATAACAGATGTTCATCAAAACAAACGGTCAGTGTGTCTTTACTCAGTTTTGTAGTTTTCTCTTGCTCTGGATGAGCTGGCTCCAGCTCAGACATTTTATGGCCACTTGTGAGTCAAGTCAGTCACATTTGCATTTATGGAAATGTTCTGCACAGAATCCACGTAGACTTGGCAGAGGTCTGCCAGACTACACAGAACAAATTGCTATAGTTTATGATTTGGCATTGTCAACTGGATTCTACAAAAGGGTTATTATGAATGCAAAATCCTACCATGGCCAGTAGACTATTAGTGAACTTTGCACAAGTCACAATCTCTCTTATATGCTCCTGCAATTGCATAACCATAAAAGATAAGAATAATTGACACAATAATTGAAATCTGTCTCTTGGCAGAGATATTTTTCTAAATATGGGTGGGTAATTTTTCTTCCTACCTTCTTTAAAATTATAGTCTGGCTTGGTGATGTTTTACTAAGAGTAAACAGGCAGCACATTACTAACAACATAACAAGAGCCCATTGAGTGTAGCAATTAAAGGCATCAGGCGGGAAACCAGGAGACTGAGTTCCAGGCTTGACTTAGGCTGGATTAGTCCTCCTTAGGCCAAGGAAGAAAGCAGTGGCATGCCACTTCTGAAAAAAATTGCCAAGAAAACTTCATGGACTTATCCAAGCAGTCTCCAGGATTCAAGATTGACTTGAAGGCAAGAACACACACATACACACACACACACACACACACACACACACACACACACCAAAAAAATCAGCTTGATTGTTTATTGCATTAGAAATTCTGCACCACAAGAATAGTTAAGTTATTTTATTAATTAACTAAGGTGCGATTTAAGGTGTGAGTTACTATTGCTGTTTTGTTACTTTTCCTTGTCTGTAACTCACTGAACTTTTGGTAAAGCAGAAAACTTGCTTCTAGCTCAGAAGTCTCTTGTTTGAGCAGTATAAAAGACACAAGAGAGAAGTAACCACTGTCTGAGCTAAATTGGGGATTACAAAAACCCAACCTTTAAATCTGAACAATTGTGTACACAATTGCATCTTAGAACTAAGTCAGGGACTTATAATACAACTGAAACATAAACAAAATACTGTGGAATACAATAAGTACATACCATCTCATTTTCAGTCCATTTATCAATAATGCAAGCTAAAGGCAGTTTTGTGCTCTTAAGCAATGTTTACTTTTATGTCCATTAGTTTAAAATAGAATGTGTAACTTTTTGCAACCAAAGGTTATACTTGGTCTTAGCACATCAGGAGATACAATCCAAAATATGAGTGGGACCCAAGGAAAATCTGCTAAGTGATGACAAAAATTATATAACATTTAATTTTGATCAAGATGTAATTAAGCTTTAATTAAATTAAATATATTTTAAATGATTAAGTGATTATAATTATTTCCATGCATTTAAAAATTAATGTCACATTAAAACTAAAGATTTTGGAAATGCTGTTAGGAATACAGTCAAGGTTTCTGATGATGTATCTCTGCTTTAGAGATCACACCTGGTTGATTCTTAAGGAGAAATATCCTGAAATGAAAATAATATTGAATGCTAATGAGTTTTTATCCATGCAATGTTGGTAATTTATATTCCCAAATGCCAAATTAAGTACAAGTAAAAGTATGCATTCTTAACACCAATACACCAATTTCTCTATAGCTGCAGGTATTATCAGCATTGAATCAATTGGATGATAAATTATTCTTGCATTTCCTCTGGGCCAATGGTGTTTCAGTGCTTCCGCTGGATAGCTGCTGGCAGCCCCAGAGTATAGCAGGATTGGTACAGAACCATAACACAATTACAGTGCCTGTCACAAGAAAGTTCACGTTGCTCTAGATTTTCAGGCAGAAAATTTGTTGTGCTGCATATTAAATTAATTTTCTTTGTTGACAGCACCCTCCCTTCCACAGAAATAAAGAAAATTCCAATGTGTGTTAGAGTCCCAAAAGCTCCTCAGTTAATTATGAAAACCTGTAAACATGAATAATGACAAAAAGATGACAAGAATAAAGCAAGCAAGCTGCATCCCTGGCACAGCATCAAAATAATTTACAGGGCCTTCAATAATCCAGCCTCTCCGTATAGGCTGACCTTGTTTTAATCACAGTTTATTGCAGATTGTTTCCAGTGCACTCTATAAATCTGTCCCCATGAAATCTATTTCAGTAGCGATGGCAAAATGAAAATTCCCCTTTCCCCTCCCTTGAGACTGCATGCTGATACGTGACAAATGAGTTTCACGAGATTATATTTAGGCACAGGTATGACATGCTTCCTTCCAATACTGCAAATACTTGTGATGAGAAGCCTGAAGCTATTCCTGTTTTCCGAAAAAGCAGGATGGATTTTAGTTTTAGGGGTTGATTGCTTGCAGGCTTGACTAATAATAGGACAATCTCTTTCTGGGATCAGGTTTTGTTGTGGTGATCCATGGTTAAGTTTTGGCATAATAAGGCAGTGTACAAAGTTAGCACCCACCCCACTTCTAGATGAATGGAATATTTTGAGGAATCCTAAGGGAGATAGAAACTCAGAGCTCCAGCTCCCTACCCTCAGCAGGTATTTAGTGCCCATTAAGAAAGACTGGGCCATCCTTTCTACAAGCCCAAAGACCTTGGGCGTCAGGGTGATGGGATTAGCCCTCACTCAAGATCCAAACCAGGGCAAAGCCATTAAGACACAATAGGAATTGCCCAACACCCTTTCAGAACACAAGCCTTTGTTACATCATCACCCTCCAAACTTCAACCAAACCTGGGAGTTCGGACAACCTCAGCTATGACCCCTACATAGTCCCATGGGAGTTTGATAGCAGCCAATAGAATACATGTCCTTGCATAGTAACAGGAAGCTCAAGTTCAAAGCCCAAGAGTAGGTATAAATAGCCCTCACTCGCAACTCCATGTGGTTAGCTGCCCAGAACCGCTCATGTGCTTCTGCTTCACCATGAAAACCACCTTTCCGATCAGCCTCCATGTTTCCAGTGTCTTTCTCCCAGCTTGGAACTGAACCAGATGGATATTCCTTCCAACAGCAGCAAATGCCTGGCAGGGGAGCGGTGGGATAGGCAATAGGAAAAACTCTGGTTTGTCACTGGATCTGTCCAGTATCATTCACCTCACCTGTTGCACTCAGATGCAACAGAAAGGGCACAGCATTACCTGCGCTAGAAGAAAATTTGGCTAATTTTGGGACAAAATCTCTTGGGCCAGCAAGAAACTTGTGACCTCCCCTGAAAAAGACAAGAAAAGATGATGTTTTCTTATGGTACAGAAAGCTCTCCACATCCCAGCAAGTACTGCTATAACTGTTGTCTCTGCTTGTGACCTTCATTATCCATTAGCTTTCAGGTGCAGTTTATGGTGCAGCACTTCAAGCTTTAGAGCTTCTTCATTCTCAGGAGCTATTACATATCATTAGCTAAATTTCACTTATTGGCTTAAGCCAGTAAATAAATGTGACCATTTTCAAGTTCAAGTCCTTTTATTTTATTTGCACACCAAGTTCATTTCTATCTATCACCTTCTTCCCAGCAACCAGGGTCAAGGAATGTGGTTGAAAGCGTTCTGTTGTGCTGGAAAGATAGCAACCCCCATCATTTGTGTACCAATTGGGACAATTGCATACTGCTTATTTCTTCTTCTCTGTCTGAATTTAATTAAATCCCTATCAAAAAGCCTTTTGTACCTAATGCTCATATGAGCACATTTGCACATTCACGTCGGAATATTTCTCTGTTCCTTTTCTAAAGTGGATTCAGCTAGTCTGGAAATAGTTAAGAATTTAATTTTCTGCAATAATTTGCGTAAAATATAGAACTGTCTCCATCCAGAGCTTAGAATTATTTTCTCCTACGTTTGGAGTTGGTTGTGAGCTCTCCCAATTTAGCTTTCATGGAGAAATTGTTATGGTGGGGTTGTTGTTTTTTTGGCTGTGTTAATTGGCAACATTGTTGTTGTATTTGGATTCATGCAGTACAAAACTCCTAAAGAACTCATTCTATGGGTTAATTTGTATTCCTACACCAAACAGGATATTGGAGTCAATAGTATAAATGGCCCATTCCATTTTTTTTATCCTGAAAAAATATCATGGATACGTTCTAACATAATAAGCACATTTTAGTAAAGGCATTGGCTTCACCTGAGTTCAGATGATTCCAGATTACAGAAATAACATTCTGACATACATTCTAACAGATCAGTTTTACCAGGTTTGAAAAACCACATTGTGTTGTGACTTGTGTCACCCAAATCCATGGATAGTAATCTCTGGAATAGAAACTTAATACTTCAGAATCTAATGCAAGGTGGGGAACAATGGCCTTTTTATGACTTGTGGACTTCAACTCCCAGAATTCCTGAGCTACCCGTGCTGCTCAGGAATTCTGAGAATTGAAGACCACAAGTTATAAAGGGGCCATCATTCCCCACTCTGGTCTAATGGGTTGTCTGTTTTTGAATACTACTAATAAAAGTAAACATTCTGATGTGTTCAGGTTGAGCAATTGTACACTTGGAAATTATTACATTAATTAATGGTCAGTTGCCAGGCCACAGCTGAAGGTCTCAGGAGTCTAAAATGTCATTCCAGTGGATTTTGTACATTATTAGACTTGTTCAGATGCCTCGCACAATAATAGAGAAGTTTTAATGTAGTCATTTCCCCAATGAGAGTTTTTTCCCTTTACCCAGGGAATTCTAAGCATATAGAAGTATTGAGTCATTCTTTCTGATTTTGACATTTGACTCTTTTCATGAAAAGATATCTTCGTGTAGGTGGATCTTTTTGGTGTGTTCACAAGGTCGTTTCCTGGAACCAGGTTCCAAGATGAACAGGAAGAACTCAATAATAGTTTTTATTCTATTATACAAAATGTGGGCAGTCAGAAACATTGCCATGACTCAAGTTCCAGACTATTGTACCTGGATAACAGAATCTTAATTACATTATAGCCTTGGTTTGTGTGTTTTTTTTAAATGAAGCAAATAATCACTGATAATTTCATAATGATTTTGCTTTCACTTATTTTTTATATATGGGAAATTTTGGTCATTTTTAATGCTGTTTCTTAAAGTCTTGATCAACCTCTCATAGGAGAACATTTTTAAAAAAATAAGATTGCCATATGAAAAGGTCAGTCCAAAGATAATGAAACTGTACAGAATTCAAAAGATTAGTTCTGCCCCAGAGAGGGGTCTGGATAGGAAGTGGGGCAGTCATCTCAGCTAAGTTCACCTTAGTCTGGCAATAACCCTTCTTCCTTGCCATTAGAGGAAAATGGTTTGCATTTAGTTACTTTTTAAAAAAACTTCCCATCTTTTATGCAACTCTGATATTCTTTTGGAGTCTCCCTTACAAGTATTCATAGGACCAATCTTGTTTAGCTTTTGGAAGTTAGTCAAGGTCACTTATTTATTGACCCTAACTGGGCTTCTTAAGAATAAAAACTCTTAAATGGCTATCAGTGACATCTTAGCTCTTCTTACACACTCAGTCACTTAAACTGCATCGACTACATTGTTTTTTCATTAAACCTCAGGGGCATCTCATTAGAACTGAAAATAATTTCAGAATACATAAAGAATTCATTGTTAAAGGACATAGAAATGGCCAAACTGGCTTCGGTGGAATAAATGTAAGTCCTAATCATGGAGTCTAATGTGAAGCATTACATCTGATACCTAGATGACATCAATAGATTGCAGTTCCTGCATCAAAAGTGGAGAGCTATGATATAGCCTTCGTGGGATACAATTTGCAGCACTAAACACACACAAACATGCATACAAACACATCGGTCTGCTTCACTAGAGGCTTTTCGTTGTTGTTGTTCCTTTGACTTTCGTCATTGACTTTGGCTTCTCTCTACTAAGGAGTAAGGGTTTTTTGTTCATTCTCTTTCCTTCCTTGTCAAATTTATAAAATATATCCTTGTTTGCTCATGGTACACCAATCCATAGAGGTTAAACATACTAATACAAGAAAATGAAAACCTGCATAAAATACCCAGTGAAAACAAATCATTTTGTGAACTTAAGAGTGTGCAGCAGGATGTTAAGTATTCATGTCATTCAGCTGAGTTACTATTTTTATCACTTGAATTTTGAACAAAAGGAATTTTTTTTGATTCAGCAAAGAATGAATGTGTAATGAAATACCTCCTGGCAAATAATCCATTGGATTTCTGTTGTCTGCATGTGAATTAGAGAGAAAAGGAAAATTAAAAATATATGCTATCAACAAAATCACATTGAACCAAACTCCCTGAGACAAGAATCAAATTAAAGAACTGGAAGAAAAAAGGTAGCTGTTCAGGACTAGAGGAGGCTCGTCCTTAAAGTTCAATAGATGACCTTGAGTCGCTGTCCTTGTCACTGGGAAAGCTAGAGAGAACATTGCTCACTGATTTTTGCTCCTTGGAAGAAAAATGACAGATGCAAATGCTCAAAGTTTTGGATGTGATCTCTGAAAATAAAAACTGAGCTTGTTAAAGAAGGAAGGACCTGTTGGAATTCAGCAAAAAAGCTTTACGTTCTTAATTCACTAAGAAGCTTTAGGGCAGGGTCTCCAACCTTGGCAACTTTAAGACTTGTGGACTTCAACTCCTCAGAATTGAAGTCCACAGGTCTTAGTTGCCAAGGTTGGAAACCCCTGCTTTAGGGTATATTAATGTGGCCACTTTTATGCTGCCACATCAGAAGAAAGACATTAAAATTATCATAATGGTCATTTTTGTATATATATTTGCAAGGATTAATGCATCTTTTTAAAGTTTAAAAAATTAAGTACATCTATCAATAAGGTGGGCATTTATGCCCAAGTGACTGAAGAACCTGTTCAGTTTGCTGTGCAGGACCAACTATTGATTAAAACATCTACTAGAGTACCTTTCTATAGTTATTTACTCTTAAATGGACCTCCAAACAAGAATCCCTCCAAACAAAAGGTTCTTTTAAAGTTCCTTCTTTAAAAAAAATGTTTTTTTAATTGCAACTGAGCACAAGGGCAGTTTCTTCAAGTAGTCTATGAAAATAGGTTTTTTTTTTAAAAAAAAAAGTGGGGGGGAATGAGGATGAGAAAATCGGGATGAGAAAGCAGGCTTTCTTGTCTATTTCTTAAAAATAGCCAGTAGACACAACCACCAGAAATAAGCTGAGCTAGAAGACTATTTATTAGCATCATGGCTCCCAAGATATTTAGCTATTGCTGATGAGAACTCAAGTTGTTGCTGGTGCATTAATGAATTTTTGTTGAAAAACAAATGTTGCCCATATTAATGCACAGCGTGTGCTTTAAAGGAAAACAAAAATTCTTGGAAGCTAAGGCTCTTTACACCAATTTTTTTCCCTTTGTGTTTCAGTCTTGAAGCAGTAGTACTTCACTTAACTGTTAGAAAAGGTACTTCTCAAGTGAAACTTCTAAACAATTAAATAAATGTTATCTAGTAATATGAGAATAAAAGACAAGTATGGATCTGATGAAAACTGATGATCACAGCAAATGAAATTTATAACCAGAAAAGTCTAAAAGGGGAGATGAAAAATGATTTTTGGATAAAAAGAAGACATTATTTATTATGGCACAATTGAATAAAATAAAACAAAACAAAACTTTGGTCATATGTATGAAGTTAAGTCTGTGTTTTCACATATATTCTCCCAAACATTCATGTGTTCAGTAATTTATACATATTTATTTCCCGTATTTATTTTCTAGTTCAATGTCCATAAAAGCTAGTAGAAATTTCTAATTTCATCATAATGTTCATCTGCAATATCCTTTGGATATGGATTTGACCCCAAAATTCCTTTGCTTTTTCACAAGTCTACCATGCATGATAAAAGGTTCCCCTTTTATCACACAAATTTTCACACCTCCAACACTGATTTGATATTTCTTTGTACATTTTTGACAGCTTGACCAGTGTCATATCTATGATACATCATTTTATTTTTAAAAAAAACCTCTTACATTGTGATACAGTGTAAATTTAACACTACTTTCTTAACATTTTTCCCATGTATCCATATTTATAACTAGCTTTTGCATCCTGAAGTAAATGTGATCTGGATGGCATTACAATTAGGTTGCTTGAAAACTGTACTCAACCAGTGTTCATCAATAGTTATTCATCACATTGAAGTGGTATAAGGTAGTGTGCCACAAGGATCAGTTCTGGATTCTCTTCAGCATTTTTATGAATGACCTAGATCAATAGGAAGAGAAAATGCTTATCAAATTTGCAGATGTTACAAATTTGGGTGGCATCACTAATACTCTAAGACAGAAATACAATTAAATGACCTTGATATGATATGGAAGGATATCATATGAAAATAAGAATAAATTGGTAACAGAGTAATGTAGAAAATTTTACTTAGAAACAATATTTAAATGCCAGGTGTAGGATCAGATAATAGGAGTTGTAGGATCAGATAATAGGAGTTGTGAAAATATTGGAATAGTAGTCAGTGGCAAATCTGAGCCAGCAAAGTGAATTGGTAAAAAAAGAAAGAGAGAGAGAGAGGGAGGGAGGGAGGGAGGGAGGGAGGGGGAGAGAGGGGGGGGGGGAGAGAAAGAAAGGAAGGAAGGAAGGCAGTCCTAGGTTGCATCATACACCACGTATTATTTCCAGATCACGGGATGTAATCATTTCACTCTATTCTGCTTTGCTCAGATCTCACCTCAAGCACTATGTTCAGTTCCCAACATGACATTTGAAGGACTCTAAGAAACTGGGATAGGTTTAGGAAAGGTGAAGAAGATTGAAGGATCTGGGCAGATTTAGAATTGAGAAAAGACAGCTCAGAGGGGATATTTCGCATAGAAAGTAAAGATCTGTTTTCCATTATCCCAAAGTGCTGGATATGGAATAACAGATACAAGTTAGAGAAAAGCAGAAGGTCAACAACAGAAGAGTTATTCACAGTTCGGAAGCCTCCTTTTTATTAGCTATGTTCAAAGAAAGGCTAGAGAGCCATCTGCCTGGGATGCTTTGATTTGGATTCCTGAATTGAGAAAAATATTAAATGCACCAAGAGTAGTTCTATTGTATTTAATTAATTTGATTGGGTCAAATTTAGCAGTTCTTCTCTTTGACCTGTTCCCACCCATTTTTTGAACCTAGTAACCCTTTTTAAAATGCTCAGGGTGGTTTTAGCCACCCAAAAGTATACTCTACTCCCTTGATATAGAACTACTTAATGGGTTTAGAGTGAATGAGATTTTCACATCACTTAATCTTTTTTAATCACTGTGTGACAGGAGCCCCTGATAAGAAGCAGCAAACAAGTTCCCAGAAGACTGGAATAAATAATCATTACTGATTCTAGTTTTAGATAATGATGGCTTCATCCGTAATTACTGCTTGTAAGAAATCTCAGGGTGGATAAATTGATATACAGTAAGAAAGAAAGACATTGACAGGCTTTGACTTCAGCAGAAGCTGAAATTAACTGATATATTAGTGGGTCAAACATTCATCGTTTTACCAACCATCACTCAGTGGCACTGTGTAAGACCTCTTTTTCTCTCTTGAACTGGTCATATTTTGGTAAAATGGTTAATTATCCAACAAAAGCCTAATCTGAATACAGTACAAAATTAAGAAACAGGAAAAATATATTAAAATATGAACCACACTGCAAGACAGAAATAAAATAAAATAAGAGTGGCTGAAAAGAAATAAAATAAGAGTAGCTGAAAAGGAATTGTGACATAAATAATAACCTACTCCATCTTATTGGCTACATACGGTTTTCATTAGTCAGAGGGTATTTTTTAAAAATTTCCCAGGAAAAGAAGCAACAGGTATTCATAAAAATAAATGGATAAATCCAAGAGATAGATGACATCTCATATCATCTCTGAGTATACTGAATGGGACCGAAGGAAATTGGAAATTGGAAAATTAACATCTGGAAAGCTGCTGGTTTTCCATCCTTTATCTTAAAATTCTCCATAATATTTATGAATTGGCAGGAGAGGGGATGACTTTCACTTGCCTTCTAAACTTTGTTGGCTCCAAGTGTGAGAAATTAATTCAATTATTCATTGTTATCTAAGTCTTAGTATAGAAGATTTCAAAAACTGGTCTTTCAGCCTGCAAAAAAATTGATGTTGCATCAACTGGTTAGAGGTGTGGTAGCTCAGTGGCTTAAAGACATTTGAGAAGGCCTGTGCTCTCGTAATTCGAGTTCTAGTGCCAGGTGATGGGGTGAGCTAATGTCATTTGCCTTGGGTTCTGCCAACCTAGCAGTTCAAAATCATGCTACACTCAAGTAGATAAATAGGTACTACTTTGGTGGGAAAATAATGGCACTTCATGCATTAGTACAAACCCAACTGGTGCCAGATGTGCCCAAATGGGCCACCTGAAAATGAGGCAACATCAATGGAGGAAGAAAGGTGCAGAACGCTGTTAGCATTTCAGAGTGCAGAGCTAGTTCACCCTTTATGGTATTCTTCTGGATATGTTGTGGTTAGCTGGCAGCAGGTGCGGATGGCTGAGGAGGGCGAGGACTCAAATGAGGAGCCAGCACCATTAGGGAGTAGACTGCTACCTTCAGAGATTGTGGGGGCTGGCAGCAGTGATGAGGAGGTTCCCAAGGAGCCTGTGCCAAGTCCGTGTATGCTCAGGGCTGCTTTCAGGAAAGAGCAGCTTCAGCAGCACAGGCGACTTGGGAGTAAGGCTGTAAGGTAATGGCCCTTCCTTCAAGAAGATAAAAGCCAGCTGTGAATTGGACATTCAGGAAGCAAAGACGTTTTGAAACTCGAGCCTCATGGACATTGCAGTATCTTAGTTGGTATTTGAAGACTCTTGTGTTGTAAAATATTTCTAGGTAACTTTATCTGTTATTCTTGGCAGCCTCACACAGTTTTGGTGAGGCTCGTGCTTATCAAAGTTAATTAGTTTGCAGCAGCTTTTTAACTGGGGATTCGTAAGAATCATTAAAAGGTTTCTGTTCCTTTTGGTTCATGTTTGTTTTATTGGAAAAGGGTTTGGGTCAGAACAGGATATTGTGCAAGCATGAATTGAACAGACTAGCAATCATAGGTAGCCAAACAACTACTCTGTACATGAGTCTCCTGGCTCATGTACCATTGCCACATGCTAAATAAATGAATAATGCATCAACTGGTAGCTCTGTGTATCATTCATTTAATGGTTTGCCATGCCAAGAGCTGGTCTTTTCTCGGGAGCAAACATTCGAGCCTTACCACACACTCTTTGCATCCGATCTCTTCTTGATTGCACCTGATCAGCGATGTTTTATTATTTTAAATGGGTGGTTGGGCTATTTGCACTGAAAATGACATTTTTCAGACAGAACTGATTTTTAAAAAATATAATACACAAACATTTTTTCAATATAATCTCAAGGCAGAACCCAGAAAAAGTGAAAAAAAGTGAGAAGGTGTAGTAATTTCAACTGAACCAGCATTTGGAGCCAAAGCTTTGTTGTTGGGAGGTAAAGAAAAAAAGGTTCTTCTTTTAATTTAATCTACAAAAGCTGAAAAGTGTTATGGTAATACAGATAGTCCTTGACGTACAACTGTTCATTTAGTGACCGTTCAAAGTTACAATGGCACTGAAAAAAGTGGCTTATGACCATTTTTCACACTTATAACCATTGCAACATGCCTATGGTCACATGATCAAAATTCAGATGCTTGTCAACTAACAACTTTATTTATGTCCCAGAGCCATGTAATCCCCTTTTGTGGCCTTTTGACAAGCAAAGTCAATGGGAAGTCAGATTCACTTAACAACTGTAATGATTTGCTTAACAACTGTGGCAAGAAAACCCATGGCCACTGCATGTAAAGAAAATCTGCTCAAAATGTTCTATCAATGGCACCTTCCATCAGCCAGACTGGCCAATATGTTCAAAAGTCAGTCCCCAAATTGCTGGAAAAGTTCAATAGAACAGGGAATGTATTACCATGCGTGGTGGTGCTGCAATAAAGCGCAGGAGTATTGGCTTAGGACAGGGAAGTGGCTGGAGGAAATGTTGGCTCTTAAAGTAGATCACCTACCAGAATGCTTTCTATTAGGAATTATGTCAAAAAAATATAAGAAAGATGAGCTTTATTTGATTATACATATTATTACTGCAGCAAGGATAACATTTGGCCAGAACTGGAAAGAGACAGTTATACCAAGTGAAGAAGAAGTAAGAAACAAAATCTTACTATGCGCTGAAATGGATAAGTTAACTCTAGAAATGAAAAACAAAGATGGCATGCTACGCAATTTGGGATAAATTCTATCATTGTTGGGAGCAGAGAGGAAGGTCTTAAGTTGGGAAAGGAGTTGTTGAAAGGGTATATGATTGGATGAGATGAAAAGAAGATGAATGATGTTAGAAATGTATTATATGAATGAACAAATGTATAATATGTATATAGTTGAATAATTATTTATATTAAAACACACACACACACACACACACACACACACACACATATATATATATTTCTTAAGTTTTCGTGGGTACTTACATGTATGGCATTCAGCTTTGTTCGGGTATTTTCCCACGTCATTGTAGTTGTGCTTTTAAAGTTGTAGCGACGTTTCAGCAGAATCTCATCTGATGATGAGCCTGATGATGGCAGATGAGATTCTGATGATGGCAGATGAGATTCTGCTGAAACGTCACTACAACTTTAAAAGCACAACTACAATGACGTGGGAAAATACCCGAACAAAGCTGAATGCCATATATATATATATACACACATACATACATACACACGCAATATTGACCCAAAATCACATCAAACTGACTTTACTATGTTCAATATTTTTAATTGTTTTGTTTCATAAAATGTTTAAAAGAAAAAGAAAAAACAAAAGTCGTACAATGGAGCAAAACTCACTTAACAAATGTATCACTTTCACAACAGAAATGTTGGGCTCAGTTGTGGTCATAAGTCGAGGAACAGCTGTATATCTGAAAGAGATCTTCTTCAAATTAAATAGTGCCTGTGCTAGCTTCAAATTCCAGATTTCTAACTGTTGGTGTTTTAGCGATGCTGTTAGCAGGTAGTGTTTAATTACTGTTCACTTAATGTCTACATGACTAACCTTTTCTTTTTCTCTCTTCTCCCTTTCCCTTCCCCTTGCCCTCTCCCTCTCCCTCTCCCTCTTTTGCTTTAGAAGGAGATGGCCGGAAACTCAAAGGTGCTATCCAGCGGAGTACAGAAACTGGACTGGCCGTTGAAATGCCAAGTCGAACTATCCGGCAAGCCAGTCATGAATCCATCGAGGACAGTATGAACAGCTATGGATCCGAAGGAAAGTAAGTAGTGAGCAAAGAGATGAACGAGCACAGGTTGAAAAACAAGTGGCTCTACACTCTCTGCAATTCATGCTTTTGATGGTTTTCCACCAGAATATATATGTAAAGGTGGAGTTTCCTTTACTTCATGTGCATCACTTTATATTTGTTTATATGAACTGCATGAATCAATTTAGCCCCAGTTTGGGGAGTCTGTTTTTGAGTTCTTTATGGTTTTGTTTGTTTTCATCAACTGAAATAACTATTTAACTATTTTCTTTATTTATTTATTTAAAAAAAAACCACCCAGTTTCAATCATTGCTGCTCTTATTCCTAAGGCTGCCTTAAAAAAAACTTTGTTAACATATCCAAGTGTTTTCTAGACAGACTTGTCCTTCTGGATGGTTTATAATGTTATCTTTAACCAACATGTGATATCTAAAAGTCACACATTCCGATAAACAAAGCTCTGAGAACAATCTAGTCACGTAGAGAAAGCAGTGAAGTTTCATATATTAAAACGCTATTTTTAAGGATCAGAGTTGCGTCTGCTCTGCTCTTCCCTAACAATTATATTTTTTTCTTTATTCATTATTGATATTCTCAGTTTTAGCAGCTGCGGCCTCTCAGTGTCTTTTTTATGGAAAAATCAGCAATACGCTGAATTCTTTCCTCCCACAAGATCCACATCACTCTCGCTCAGAGCCATTCTGCCTCATAAAAATCTGGTGGCAATCTGGTTGAATCTTTTAAGATCAAAGAAAAGTGATAAATCCATGCTGGTACCTGCCAAGTAATGCTTGCATTACATAAACCATGTGCTTAATAATCTATTGTATCGATATCAAACTGATCTCGTGCCCTCTTTTTTCTCCTTTTTGAAGATAGGAACAACATTACCCATTCCTTGGTCCTCTGGAACTATCCTCATCTTTTTTGAGTTTCAGAGTTCGTGGAACAGAACCCTGAAATGGCATCTTTCAAGGTCTTTCAAGACTCTTGGATGCAAATGATTTGGTCCTAAGGGCATATTTATGGCAGTTTACTGTCTCTTTGCATATCTACAAGTCTTTGCTTTATATTTTCTTGTTGCTTCTGCCTTGAGGTCCTGGGAGATACTTCCTCTTGCAGGGCAAGATTGAACCAAAGTATATACCCCCATCACCTGTAAATATCCTACTATATTATCTGAGCAGCATTTACATTTTTTTTTTAAATCAGTTTAAATTCTTTTTTAACTCAAGATACCCCTTTTTTTGCTCTTTTAACCTACATTCCTTTGGCATGTTTGCTTTTCTGACTTGTTTTTTCTAGGTATGAGGCCCTTGCTGGTATTTCTGCTTGATGATTTCACCCATCTTCCATTTCCTACACTTTTCTTTTAACTCTTAGCTTAGTCAAAAGCTCCTGCACATCCATAGCATTTTTAATCTGCTCCTCACATTGCTTTCTTATTGGAATAATAATAATAATATTATCTGGATCTGCAGAGGACACAATTTTCCTCTTCTTCCTCCTTTCTCCAATTGCTCTTTATTGTATGTTCTATCCCCTTAGCAACAATTGTTGAGGTAATTCCCCGTTAGTAGAATGAGCGCATACAGGGAGACGTATTGAGAGTAGTGTTTGAATAATACACATACAGCACACAGATACACTGTACAGTAAATGTAGGTTTTTACTTTCAGAAACATTAAGCAAAGTTCAAAACACAGTCCAAAGTCATTCACAGGTTAAATCAGTCAGTTTTCAGTCCAGGGATAATCCAATAACAAAGTCCAGTGTCAAAAACAGTTCAGTATCAGACTTACATCAAATCCATAAATAACAGTCAATTAGGAGGAACGGCAAAACTCTCCAACAGAAGGAAAACAGAGATTCACTGAGGCTTCTTCTGAGACTAAGATTAAGACAACCCAGGTTTCTGGCCCCATCTTATGGCTGTTTGAGAAACCACACCCAACTACAATTTTTACATTTTCTTAAGATACAGTATTAAAATGTCTATCCTGGTTTATATATTTCCAACCCAAATAACTGTTAGGTGACTTATATTCCTAACATTCTCCCCTTTTGGGTAGGACAATATATACAACCTTACATTCTAAGTCCATAATCTTCACAGCAAGCCTTATGCTTTGTAGAGCCTTGGCCCTTTGTAAAATGATCTGCTATATTGTTTTCTGACATACAGTATTCCAGCTTAATCATTTTACTTTGCACACATTGTCTCACATCTAAATATCTTAAATCTGTGTGTTTCGTTCTTGTCTTAACAGCAATATTTGAAGCCATCTGTATTGCTGATTGGTTATCTTCGTAAACTACAATAATTAACACATGGTTGCTACACATTATGGCCTCACCCCACAGTGTTTCAGGTAAACCTGAATCAGATAACATAGTGCGAGTCATAGCTTGTAATGTTTGCCCGCTTCGTTCTACAAACGAGTTATGTTGTACTCTGTAAGGTGCAGAACGTTTATACTCGACGTCAGCCAATTTCAACATAGTTTGGAATCTTTTGTTAACAAATTTAGTCCCATTATCAGTAATTAAAGTAATTACTTTACTTTTCATTTTTCTCTCAGCAAACCTTAGCCAGTTAAAGAAATGTTGGAATGTTTCTGTTTTGTTTTTTATAAGATAGCAGAAACCGTATCGTGAGTAATGGTCCATAATACTCAAAATATAGCAGGCACCTCCTAAACTTGGTTTCTTAGGACCAATTATATCAGCAAAAACAACCTCTAAAGGTTCTTTGGTCTTAAACCCATTTAGTCTGTTTGCAGGAATAACCTTACTTTTCTCTTGGCTACAAGCATTACAGTTTAAATATTTGCTACAGGGTTTCAATTTTACTCCCTCTGACAATTCAACCTTTTGTTTGAGCATTTTGAAAGTAATATGCCCTAGACATCTGTACAGTAAATGTATACATTCATCATGTGGCTTAACATTGTTATAAACTGAGTTAGCCATCTTCAACTGGTCATCATGTATCGCATATAAATCATTCTCTAATGTAGCAGTAACACTTTTACCCTCTTTCTCTACTGTACAGTTATCTCCCCTAAAGGTGACTACATAACCAAGATTAACTAAAGCCCTTACTGATAACAAATTAAATTTCAGTTTAGGTACATATAACATAGTTAAATATTCGTTTATACAAGAACAATATGCAGTACCTTCACCTGATGCGTTCATCTTCCATCCATTTGCCAATGATACATGTTGCTTACTCGTAGACATCTTTACAAACCTTTCTCTATCTTTAGTAACGCACTGCGATGCTCCACTATCAACAACCCACAAATCATAGTTTACAGTTGAATTGCTAGACATAGCTAAACTAACATTCTTCTTAGCCTTCTGATGTTTACTAGTATTCTGTCTTTTTCCTTTCTTACAGAATCTATGGTTTATATATTTCCAACCCAAATTACTGTTAGGTGACTTATATTCCTAACAACAATCTCCTAGCACCAGTTGCTGGGACTAATCTTCTTCTCAATGTTCCAATTTCTTGGACCACTCTGAACCAATGTCCCCCTATGCTGCAAATTTTCCCCACCAATTGGCTTAAAAACAGACACTTAAGCTAGTCAGCCTGTAATTATCTTGATCTCGTCTCCGTTCCTTTTTAAAAATGGATGTTAACACTGGCCACATTTAACAGATAACAGATAATCAGAGTTGGAAGGGACCTTGTGTAGATCATCTAGTCCAGGGGTCACCAACCTTTTGGACCTTAGGAACCACCAAACTCATAATTTTAGATCCCATGGACCACTAACTAGTTCTGTGGGTG
Source organism: Pseudonaja textilis (assembly GCF_049901715.1). Classification (NCBI taxonomy): domain Eukaryota; kingdom Metazoa; phylum Chordata; class Lepidosauria; order Squamata; family Elapidae; genus Pseudonaja; species Pseudonaja textilis. The sequence continues at coordinate 24,569,234 of NC_141992.1, read as the reverse complement.
TGGCCTAATTTGTGGGTGTGGCTTGGTGGTCATGTGACTGGCTGGGCATAACTTGTATGTAAATATTATAAATATTTATATAAATATTGAATTTTTTATAAAAAGTGCAACTTTTACCCAAAATCAGGCAAAGCAGGCAGGCAGATTGAGTTGTTCACAGAATCACAGATTCATTCAGAGATCTATCTATGCCATTGGCTAGCTCGGTCTGTCACATAAAATTTGCTTGCAAGCAAACTCATAAAATTAACTCACATCACACCATGCATGTAAATATTGAATTTTTTATTTTAAAAAAAGAGCAACTTTTACCCCAAATCAGGCAAAGCAGGCAGGCAGATTGAGTTGCTCACAGAATCACAGATTCATTCAGAGATCTATCAATCCAAAAAGAGATCACTCTGGCGGAAAAACAAATCTGGTCACGTTGCCAATTTCAAAAGCCGATACAAAAATTTATGCCACCAGATAAAGACCGAATGCACCAATTATCACATTAAAAAAGAGGAAAACCTTCTAAGCACCAATTCCACCCGTGCTTTTTACAATTTTGTAAACAACAAATTAAAAGATTCAAGGTCCATCCCACCCCTGATAGGACCTAATGGTAAAGACTGCAACGACGACACCATTAAAGCCAACATCTTTAACACATTTTTCGGCTCAGTATTTGTAAACAGCAATGGATCATGCCCAGTATTTCCTAGCCGAACCACAGATAACTACAATGATCTAATACATATCGATTTTACAGAAGACAATGTTGAAAAAGCACTTCACAATCTAAAACCATCTCTATCTATTGGACCGGATGGAATATGTGCCTATTTCTTAAAAAAGCTACCCACTGCCATAGCCAAACCTCTAAGCATAATCTTTGAAAAATCTTTCAGAACCAGTTCCTTGCCTAACCTATGGTCACAAGCCATGGTCATCCCCATCTTCAAAAAGGGAGACCCCAGCCTAGTTGAAAATTACAGACCAATCTCCTTATGCTGCGTCACCTGTAAAGTCATGGAATCAATTATTAACCAATCCATTATCCTCCACTTAGAGACAAACAATCTACTCTCCAATAAACAATTTGGTTTCAGAAAAAAACTATCCTGTAATCTGCAACTCTTACACTGCAAAAACATATGGACTATACAACTTGATCAGGGCAAAACAATAGATGCAATCTACATAGACTTCTGTAAAGCCTTTGATTCAGTGGTACACGACAAACTACTCCTAAAAATAAAATCCTATGGTATCTCTAGACAACTGCATAACTGGATAGAAGCATTCCTATCAAACAGACAACAAATGGTCAAAATTGGGAGCGTCCTATCAAATTCTGTACCTGTCAATAGTTGTGTCCCCCAAGGCAGTGTTCTAGGACCCACTCTCTTCATACTCTACATAAATGACCTCTGTGATCATATTAAGAGCAACTGCGTTCTTTTCGCTGATGATGTAAAGCTGTTCAATACCACAGACAATACTGCTACCCTTCAAAAAGATCTTGACTATGTATCAGAATGGTCAAACAAATAGCAACTTCAAATCTCAACAAATAAATGCTCTGTCTTACATATTGGCAAAAAAATCAGAAAATAAAATACAAGCTGAATAGTCAAGATCTTGTTGATGATCCAGGCTCTGTAAAGGACCTTGGAATACTCACCTCTAATGATCTAAGTGCTAGAGCCCACTGCAACTACATAGCCAAAAAGGCATTAAGAGTTGTTAACCTAATCCGACGTAGCTTTTTCTCTGGTAATATCACACTATTAACTAGAGCGTACAAAACATTTGCTAGACCAATACTTGAATACAGCTCATCAGTCTGGAACCCACATTACGTATCTGATATTAGCACAATTGAGAAAGTCCAGAAATATTTCACAAGAAGAGTTCTCCACTCCTCTACTCGTTGTAGAATACCTTATGCCACCAGACTTGAAATTCTAGAACTAGAAAACCTTGAATTACGCCGTCTTCGGTCTGATTTAAGCATGGTATATAAAATCATACATTGCAATGTCCTACCTGTCAATGAATACTTCAGCTTCAACCATAGCAACACAAGAGCACACAATAGATACAAACTCAAGGTTAACTGCACCAAGCTTGATTGCAGGAAATACGACTTCAGCAACAGAGTGATCAATGTCTGGAATACTCTACCCGACTCTGTAGTTTCTTCCCCAAACCCCAAAAACTTTAACCTTAGACTGTCTACTATTGACCTTACCCCTTTCCTAAGAGGTCTCTAGGGGGCGTGCATAAGCACACCAACGTGCCTAACCGTCCCTGTCCTATTGTTTCTTTTATTTTTCTTACGTGTACCCATTTCATGTATTCATAACTATGTATACACTTATACTTATTATCTTGTAAACAATTGACAAATCAAATAAATAAATAAATAAATAAAAATATCTGCCATTGGCTAGCTCAGTCTGTCACATAAAATTTGCTTGCAAGCAAACTCACAAAATTAACTCACAACAGACCATGTATGTAAATATTGTCTTTTTTTATAAAAAAGAGCAACTTTTACCCAAAATCAGGCAAAGCAGGAAGATCAGTCTCTCAAATTTGCTTGCCATGAGTCTGCACTGAATTTGCTTGAAAGCAAACCTTCAGTGCTAAGATTCGGCTGTACTTAAAAGCAGAGCCAAAGATCTAAAGACTAGCTAGAAAGCAAGAAACCCAACCATTTCCTGCTTCCTAGCTAATCTAAATCTCCCAGCACAGCAGAACAAATGATGTTTGGAAAAAGGAAAAATAGAAATTTAGCAGGAAAGTTTACCGGGTAAGGAGTGAGTGGGCGGGGTGGGTTCTCACGGGCCATGTGGACGGCGCAGCCATGTGTTTCTGTGCAGCCTGGATTAATTGCTTTGTGGGAGTGCTCTGGGGGTGAGATTTCTTTGCGGCCCACCAAAATTTTCTCGTGGCCCACCGGTTAGCGACCGCTGATCTAGTCCACTTTCCAGTTTTCCAATATAAAGAAGGGCATGTTACCTGTTTTTATTTAAAAGTTCAAAATTTTACATTCACATTTTTGAAGATCGTATAGATGACTCTTATGTGGACCTAGTGATTGTCTTCAGTTTGTCAGTAAAATCTAGGTTTTGGATCATGTCAATATTTGCATTATTCTTCTTTCTTCCTGAAAAGACAGTTGCAAATAATTCATTCAATCTCCTCTGCAGTCCTTATTTATTTTTTGTCAACCCTTTCACTGTCTTATCATTCAGTATTTTGTCTGCCTCACTAGTTAATTTCCTTCTAACTGGTACATAGACAAGTGACTCAGTTAATTTTTGAAGGATGATTTAACACTAAGAATCTTTACAGGGTTGATTTTTCTCATCATCATATTACCCTCATCACTACCATCAAGTTGTTTTGCTGGACAACTATAATACAACTTACATTCTCCATGAAAATGTCTCCAGCAGATGATTCTCCTGTGTAATTTTAATAATGCAGCTCTGCTCTTTGTATTACAAAGCTGAGATGAAATAGGAATGCTTTTTTATGCCTTTAATGGTGCTAAAAGCTGTTTGCCACGTGACAGCAGATCTTCCTATTCAGGATTTTCTGACTTTTCCTCAGAAACAACAAACACCTTGCATCATTTCAGCAGCTTTATTGCACAGTGTGCTGCTTTTACTTTCCAGCTGTGATCAGAGGGGAGAAGGCAATAACAGTGCAATTCTAAAAATAGTATTGCATCTGGATAAAATATAAAGTTGTTCCCTTAATGGCATGCACCTGTGGTCTTGGCAGTAAAGTCATGAGAATAAGAGGAGGAATGAAAGAATTTTAAAAAGCTGCCTTATATTCTAGACCTTCTCTTGTATTGATCCATAAGGGTTCTTTTACATTATGCTGAAAATGTCACATTTGAGGTATATTTAAATAAATCAATGGGATGTAAGCATAGTGGTGTGAATTTGTGCTTACCTGGAAACGCTTATTTTCATTCTTGATAGTTTGCTTCCCTGAGGGTTATATTTTCCTTAATGTAAAATGTCAGTTGATAGACATTTATGCCTCTGAAGTATTCATGTCATGGGATTAATAGCTGTTAATACAACAGACAAAATGATGGCTCCATAAAACACAATAAAAGCAGAATTATTATCTTATACAATTCCTTAGTGAAAGCTTTCAAATTAAAAGGTTAAGGTTCCCAAATTCAGACACAGCCTCAGGTTTCTGATAACATCTCATTGTTGCAAAATTTATTGGCAGTTGGTGTGAGATGTGAATTCTTAAATTTATTCCAGGAGCAACCTCTCTTTTATTTTCTAGATTTGACATCGTTTGCTGTACTAGAGAATATTCTATATTATTGCCTTTTCTGTGTTCAAAGAAGGAAGGCACTAAATAAATATTTGCCATGGAATCTCCATTTTGATTTCCTTTTCAACTGATTGCCAAAACCAATCAATGCTAAAGGATTAATAAAGAAGTGTTTGAAGTAAGATTTCAGTTAAGGCTGACTAAACCTATATCATGGGAAATAGTATTGTGCAATTATTTATTTACGACAATATTTGATTGATTATGTGCCATTAAGTAATTTTTTACTCCTAGCAACAACATATGTAGATTTTCTCCTTGATGATCTGTCCTTAACCTGTTCTTTCAAGTCTTCCAACAATGCACTGATTGCCACTGTAATTTATTTAAGGTAATATTGCTAAAGAACAAGTGCATTGTAATTATGGAGTCCTTGATGCTCTCTGAGCTTGGTTGTTTATTTGCAAAAATTGATGTAATTTCATTTTTCATAACCTATGGCTTGAATTAATGCATTCAGAATATATGTGGTAATAATGACAATGCATCTTCTGTCTACTTTCCTCCATGGTCATGTGTTGGTATGGTTTAGTATAAGAAGTCATGCTTTCCATGTTAAAAGTTCAAGATACAGTCCTGGCATCTTCACTAAGGACTTGAATCTTTCCTGATAGAAACATTGCTTAAAATACTAGGCTAGATCTGACATGTTAGAATGCAGTTTTCAACCCTAACTTTAATATTCTTTCAAATAGGAGATTTGAATTCATAAAAGAATTAATTTCTTGAGTAAACTAACAAAGAGTTACATTGGCTCGCCTCTCTTCTGCATTGCTTCTACCTTGACATAGTTTATATGGAAATAAGTGTCCTTCATACATAAAGCCATGTAGCTATTAGCATATATATCTATATATCTATATCTAATCTATATATCTACTCTATATCTATCTATCTATCTATCTATCTATCTATCTATCTATCTATCTATCTATCTATCTATCTATCTATCTATCTATCTATGGACCTGATGTTTTTGAGGCTGCCTTCTGATTTCCAAATCATGTCTGACAGTCAGGAAGAAACCAGATCAAGTTACTGCAAAGCACCCTGCATGGGGATATCTTTATAAAGTGTTTATTAGTTTCATCTAATGTGAAATGCAGAGCTAAAATGCTCACTGTTATTTGCTATTTACATTTATCTTGATCCATCTGCATTTGTTTCAAAGGTCTGAGTACAACTTATTTGCAGGTTTACAGTAGTTTTTCCCACATGAATCTGCTTCCATACAGCATGATTTCATGCCAAACACATGAATTACATCTTACTCATGTAAGAAAGTCCACAGGACAGAGGTCACTTTGTGAAATTGCATTATCACGTTTATATTGAGGCACATACTGAGGTATGAAAATAAATATCCACCCAGTTAGAATTCTTCCTTTATTGAGGGCCATACCTGGAGTAGTGTTTACAACTCTAAGCAACATATTTCCAGAAAAATGCTGACAAAGGATGGCAACAAAGATGGTACAGGGACTTCAGGAACAGAAGATTGAAGTAGACATGATAACCATGCTTGGATCCATAAAGAAAAGCTATAGGGAAGCTTCCTGGGAACTATTTTCCATGCCCACAGAAATTAGAACCAGAAACAAAGAATTTAAATTGTAGCCAGCTAGATTTTTTAAAAATATAAGGAAAAAATTTGCAACAACAGAACAAAGTATCTATGGATGCTTTGGGTTCTATAGTTCTGGAAGTTTTGAAGAAGAGGCTCTCTTGGACAATTATCCTATATATTACAGTGCATTATTCAGACTACTACCGTGTTTCTCACAAAATAACGTCAGGCCTTATTTTTTTTTGACCCCCGAAAAAACAGCTAAGCGGTCTTTTGGGGGGTGACTTAATTCCCCCTCTTGCATCCTCAGGTGGGGGGGCAGCGGTGGCTTGGATGTTGACCTCGGCATTGGTGGGGCACTTCGTATCGGGAGACCTTCCGCCACCGTTGCTTTCCTTTCTCCCCGTGCCGCTGTGGCGTTTGGAGCCTCACCGCATCGTTTGGCACAGCCATGTGGCGTTTGGTGCAGCCATGCGAGGCCGGCCAGGGCCCCTTCCTGCAAACTGAGCCAGGTGCGGACACTTGGCTGCGGACAGGGAGGTGAGGCCCAGCGCAGATGACAGACAGGTCCTTCTGCCCAGTGGCGGAGCTCTGGCCAAGGCAGTGATAGCACCCACCCGTCCGCAGACAGGGAGGTGAGGCAATGGCAGCGCTGCTTCCCTGGCCGGCAAGTCTGGCGGAGAGAACCCGAAGCTGTACATCCTTTCCACCCCTCACCCATCCCATCCCCATCCCCACGCATCTCCAAATGTGCCGGCAGCTCCAAATGCTGTAGCAGCACGGGCATCGGGCAGAGGCGCTCACTCGGCGGGGCTCAGCTTGGAGGAGGACACGTCATGGGCCATCACCTCACCTCCCTATCCAGAGGGGTGGGTGCTATCACTGCCTCGGGTGGCCTCTTCCGGTTGCCCTTCGGGGTCAGGCTGGAGGGACTTGGGAAGCCAAGCTCGGCCTGGCTCTTTTGCTTGGCAGACAGGCACACATCTGTGGCTTGCTTTCCCAGCTCTGCCCATCCTGCCCGGCTCCGGCATGGCCCTGGTGGGATGAGCAATGGGCCCAATGGCTCACTGCCTTGGCCAGAACTCCGCCGCCAGGCAGGAGGGCCCACCTGTCAGTTACGCTGGGTGCCCCAGGCAAGCTCTTCGCGATCTGCCTGATGCCTGGCAGGGATGGCGGCTGGGTGCTTCTCCCAGGGTGGGCCGATCTTGCGCTGCAGCCCTGGGAGATTTGCCTCCCCACGTGGGGTTGGGCTGCCCTCTCGGGCAGGGGAGGCTTTGTTGTACCAGTGGTAGGGTGTTGTTTTTAAAAGAATGGGCTTTGCCTTTGAACAATGCCCGGGAAGGCGGCGACAGGAGCACCTGAAGCCAAGTGTCTCCGCCGGGCTCCGGTTGCAGGGAGGAGCCCTGGCCAGCCCTGCGTGGCTGTGCCAAATGCTGTGTGGCTACGCCAAATGCCGCAGCATTGCTCCAAACGCCGTGGCAGCACAGGGAGAAGGGAAAGCAAGTGGCAGGATGTCTCCCAATACGAAGTGCCCCACCAATGCTGAGGTCAACACAGACAGCACCATATCCGGGTGTGCAGCAAAGTACTTGGTGACAGTAGGGAGGTTGGTGGCGAGACATGGCGCTCCTAACAGCAAGCCCCCCGCCATTTCCCCCCATTTCACATGTTTAATATAGGCCTTAATTTGGGGGCGAGGGGCTTAATTTCATTTTATGCCTATAAATCATGCTGGGATTTTCTATTGGGGGAGGCTGTATTGTTGGAGAAACACGGTAGATGATCTGTGTGATTCTATTATGACCGTTCTATTATTCTAGTTGGATTGTATGTGATATATCAATACATATCTAAAATTCCTTTATAGACTTACAGACATCATTTTAGCTGGGATGCATAAACTTAATTCCCAAATCCTTACAACCCTTTGCATATTTAGTCTGTATAAAGACGGTCTTCAGAATCTTTTTATGACTTTCTTTCATGTATTGCTGCCTTTAAAACTCTGGATACAGTGAAGAGAAGGACAAGATTTATATGAGAGTATCACTGCTGTTCTTTCATATTTGGAACCAACTCTGATAGAAATTCAGTAGGCTTTTGTTGTTTTGTTTTTTCAGCAGATTATTTTTGTTTTATTGTCTCTGTGGGATGCTTGCATCTTCCTACCATGATTAGAAATTGTACTGAAACGATTTATTTAGCCACCGTAGGAATAGACTGCTGAAGTAGACCTTTGCACTCATTCAGCACAATGTTTATGATGCTTTTATGAGAGTATATGTCTGAGGGAAGTTTTATTATTTTAATTACAATAATTCTTTTGAGAAGGAGGTTGATGTGGCCAGAAAGTGGAGTATAAGTGTTTAGATGAAAGAGCCCTAATGTTTAAGAGAGCTTATGGAACATTGCAAATACAGAAAAGATAATTTTTCCACACTATCCTACAACATTTACCTAGCCTACAATGTGCTAACCAGTCCACAGGATACCAACAGCACAAAAGTCTCATACATCCCACATTGCGTAATATTTAAAGGCTTTGTTTTCTAACTTACCACTGGCTTGTTTTGCTTGCTGAAGATAAGAGAACCTTCTTTAGAATAACTCAACAGTCTGTCAACTGCATGAAGAAGAGAAGAGACATCTTGTTTGATAAAGGGAAGTAAAAAGAAACCCATTATTCAAGGACACAGTCACTGTATTCCGCCTTCCCTTTCAGGTTTTATTTGAACTCTTAAAACAAAATGTTCTCTTGCTGCTTCCCTAGAGATTGTGTCAGCTTGTTTCTCATTTACTCCACTCAAAAAGGCAACTTGAGTGGCTGAAGAGCCTGCAGCTGTTTGTTACACATCTACTTGTGACACCATTTCTGTTCATAGCACATACATAGGTGTGCTAAACACTAGAAAGTTCATCTGTGTGAAGCCTCCATCCAGTTGGACTAGTAGATAAAAGCAACATGAATTATCCAGACTGCAAGAAGGTGTGTTTCATACCAGTACTAAGGATAAATAGAGAATCTGGGAAACTGAACATTTATTAAAAATAGGTTTTCTCAACATGAGTTGAATTTATTCTTCCCAGGTTTGCCATGTCAACTAAATTCTCATTTGAAATAAACTTCCAGTAGATTTATCTACTCTCTTTTTGGTTGTTTATGTCTAAAGTTCCCTCCAACTTTATCACACTGGGCTACTTAAATGCAAAGTAATGGTAGATCCAACCTTGGATTGCAGAATATAAGGGGGATAAACTCCTGTAGACTTAGTTGCTCTCCTTTGGTTATTTATGTCTAACCTGTCTTCTAGTCATACATATCTAACACTTTTATTCCCAAGGAAACACATGCTCACGTCTATGTAGTGGAACATGACTCCAGGTGGGGGCCTTCTCTATGTAATTAGAAATATTTCCTCTCTATAGATTTATAATGGTCATTAGTCACTGCAGAATCTAGCCAGTTCAATTTTTAAATGGGATTTCCAACAACTTTAAAGGATAATTGGCTGAGACATGCTGGTTTAGAAAAAAGAACTGATAAGGTGGTCCAGGGCTGCCTAACAATAAGGAGGAAAATTCTCTTGAAAATTGCCTGGGAAGAAGGGAGAACAGAAATACATTTAATTGTCTGAATTATATGACATCAGCAACAAGAGCTAATCCCTTTTAAGGAGCAAAGCAGTAAACAAAAAGCCAGTTCTAACAGATTATTTGCTCCATTTATTACATTAGGTAATCAGGCAACTCAGTGCCCACAGATTTTGTAAAAGACCAATTTTAGGGGAAAATATTTGGTGATGCAGCATTTAACAATTAAGACCATGATTTTCACTGTCTTCTTTTCTGATCATTCATGTTTGCTTTATAAACGATGGCCCTTAATAAATAGTCTTCAGGAATAAGAGGAAGTTACTGCAATTCTCTTTCTTTCGACTGCATATAACTACCTTTTATTCAGCTTCAATTCTCAGGTTGAGGTGATGAACAGAAGTATGAAATTCACAGCAATTATAAACAGTATTCTTGGCATTGTACATCCATTAGCATGCTCTCTGTTATATTCCTTCTCATTGGTGATGGCAATTTGAATTCACTTATATGTTGAAAACTCACTTACTTCACTTCCATTTGGCAAAATTATTGGGGCTTCTGACAATTAAATGCCCATCTGCCACAGTTGCTAGTAAATTTTTAGACCCTTGTAGTTTTGATGCTATCCAGAAGTCATCCATAATTTTGTAATTCATAACTGGTGTATAGTTATCTTCCCGACCAACCCAAAACACAAAACAAAGATTTGAACTTCTCATACTTAGGTCTCTTTCAGCAACCTGTTCTGTGGGTGTGGCCTAATTTGTGGGTGTGGCTTGATGGTCATGTGACTGGCTGGGCATGGCTTGTATGTAAATATTATAAATATTTATGTAAATATTGACTTTTTTATAAAAAAGACCAACTTTTACCCAAAAGCAGGCAGGCAGATTGAGTTGCTCACAGAATCACAGATTCATTCAGAGATCTATCTTTCTGCCATCGGCTACCTGAGTCTGTCACTTAAATTTGCTTTCAAGCAAACTCATAAAATTTGCTAGCAAGCAAACTCACAAAATTAACTCACAACACATCATGTATGTAAATATTGAATTTTTTATTTTAAAAAAAGAGCAACTTTTACCCCAAATCAGGCAAAGCAGGCAGGCAGATTTAGTTGCTCACAGAATCACAGATTCACTTAGAGATCTATATATCTGCAATCTATTGCCTGAGTCTGCACTGAAAAATAGAAGCTTCAGTCCTAAGGAAGGTTCAGCTGTGCTTTTAGATTAGCTAGAAAGCAAGTAATCCAACTATTTCCTGCTTTCTTGCTAACCTAAATCTCTCAGCACAGCAGAACAGCTGATGGTTGGGGGGTGGGGGAGGAAAAATAGCAACTCAGCAAGCAAGTTTGACAGCATGCATGCCAGGTAAGCAGTGAGTGGGTGGGGCGGGGCCAGCCAGTGGCACGATTTGCTGGTTCTCTGGCAGGTAGAATCCCACCCCTGGTGAGGGTGTGTTTTGCGCCATGTGTAGACCATTTCCAAAAATCCTCAATGGTGCCACCCAAACAGCTGACAAGTGCTGCGCGTGGCTGCACAGCGTTTCAAATTCCTCTTCTTTCCTGCTTTTTCAACCTCAGCTGTGCCATGCAAAGCAGCTGAGGTTGAAAAAGCAGGAAATAAAGGACAGCCAAGAGCCTGAGTGGGTGGCTGGGCCAAACAGAGCAACAGACACCAAACCAGTTCTTCAGAGCTACTGGTTCTATAGAACTGGGCCGAACCAGTAGCATCCCACCTTGGTCTCCTTCTATTTCATTTTACATCCAGCAGCAAGCCTGTAATTCTTCCTGCACTTTTCCAATGTCATGCTCTTGTTTTAAATTAATGACCACTAGGCTAGAATTTTCTTATTATTCTCTTTCAATTTGGTAGGATTAAAAAGGGCTTGCTGGATGGAATATTGACAAGAATGGTGCACAGAGGTGCTATTCAACCAGTTCGCACCTATTCGGGCGAACCGGTAGCAATTATTTGGCATGGGTCGCTGAATTGGTGGCAATCACTGGCTGGCCACGCCCCCAACCCGGTCACCCGGTCGCTCACTTGCGATCGCTCTCCTAGCTTTCTGTACCCTACGTCCTCTTTCTCCCCGGGGAAAAGGAAGAAAGGCATGGACGCTGCAAGTATCACTTTCCCCGTGCAAGTTAAAGTGTCTGGAGTGAGAAAGTGTGGTCTGACAGAGTGGGTGGGGGAATCCACTCACGCCTTGGAGAAATTTAAAGGAGCTGCTTCCAAAATGCTTGTCTGTTAAGTGCTCTGTGTGTGTGTGTGTGTGTGTGTGTGTGTGTGTGTGTATGAGAGAGAGGGAGGGAGAGAGAGAGAGAAAGAAAGAAAGTAGAGAAAGAAAGAAAGAAAGAAAGAAAGAAAGAAAGAAAGAAAGAAAGAAAGAAAGAAAGAAAGGAAGAGAGAGATAAAACTCTGCGCTATTATTTTTAATTGTTCCATTATTTATCATGTGTTAATATTTTACACTGTCCCTACACCTAGAGTGATTTTTCTGCCTTTCTTTTGCCCAGGGCTACCACATATTTTTCAGGGTTTACATGCATTCAGTGTCAATGGTCCAGAACATAAAATACACATGTGTTTAACAAGAGTTGAAAGGGACCTTGGAGGTCTTCTAGTCCAACCCCCAGCTCAGGCAAGAAAACTGAGGATGCCAAACTCTGAGTAGAAATCCTGGGAAAGGTGTCAGAATAATACTTAGAAGGGACCTTGGGGTGAACCCTATACCATTTCAGAGAATTGGCTGTCCAGTCTTTTCTTCAAAACTTCCAGTTATTGAGCACCACTGGTTAATTGTTCTCACTGTCAAGAAGTTTCTCCTTAGTTTTAGGTTGCTTCTCTCTGTTCAGTTTTCACCTGTTGCTTCTTGTTTGCATTCTGCTTCTTTGGAAAATACATTGTCCCCCTTTCTTTATGGCAGGCCCTTAAAAGTCTGTTGCCTATCACACTCTTGAGTAAAGCATGTGAGCCATTTCCTCCTTTCAGTGGTCCATGAAAGTACATCTATAGTATGCAGATAATAAAGTCAAAAAAGGTGAACAACATTTTTACAGAGCTATAGATAAGTTGAGGCTGGGTGACAAGGAATGGCTGGGAGGAGAGGGGCCAGGTGAGGCACCCCTTGATGTGAGTGACATTGAGTTGGCCATGCCCACCCAGTCACATGACCACCAAGCCATGCCCACCCAGTCACATGACTACCAAGCACGCCTATACCCAGTCACATGACCACTAAGCCACACCCACCCAGTCACATGACCACAAGCCACACCCACCAAATAAGCCACACCCACAGAACCGGTAGTAACAAATTTTGAATTCCACCACTGATGGCGCAGGATTTTGTCGCATGCTTTAGTTTTAATCTGGTGATATGAAATATGGGAATATTCTCTTTCCACATAGCATCATTTTCCCAAGGTCATGATTGGAATCTTACTGAATCTTTAATGGAAGATCCTTTGATTGAACTTGAAACTCTTTACACAGAAAACCAGGGTAATCTTACTAAGTTTAAGGCCTTTGCTTGCTACAAAAATGCCATAATGTAAGCCCAAGTAAGTAACCAAAAGACAGGACTTTTGAATGTCAGCGAGGAAGATCATCAACCTGCTTTTGCTACATGAATATTTTTTTGAGATATGGATCAATAGCTGATTGGGAGAATTTAAGATGCTGAATACTAAGTTCTTGGTCTGGCACTGCATAGCAGTGCTTGGCATGCAAGATCTTAGAAGAGCATTAAAAATAGATCTGAAAAGAGGTCACAAACTCCACACAGTCAAGAAAAGAAATTAATGATATGTTGGACTAAACTTAGCTGTGCAAAAGATGCTTTCCACCTGCTAATGTGTCACATTTGGCACATTGAAGGGGAACTGCTTCCACTTGGGATTTCTTCAAAGCCATTCCATGCTGCAGGCAATTTCTTTCATTAGGCTCTTTGAAGACTATGACTTTCCAAAATAAGAGTTTAAAAGCAGGTCAAGAATACAGATAATTTATAAGTATGGAAAAATATCATTAAATCCAACAAAGACAACAAAGTGATCTGTTTGAATATCTATCTGATTTATGGCACAGAATAAATGTGATGCTGAGAGACATTGGAGAATATTTACATATAAGAAATGTCAGGTTCAACTAGGACAGGGGTGTCAAACTTGCATCGCCACAGCAGCGTCATGTGACGTATTGCGATTTTTTTCTCCTTCGCTAAACCAGGCGGGGATGTGGCCAGCGCATGACACATCTGCCCCACGGGAAGCGACTTTGACAACCCTGAACTAGTAGCAGAACAGCAGGTCAACCAAGGTGGGATTAGCCACTAGGTAAGCATTAGTGAATTGATTAACCTAGTATTGTCATGAATAACTGCAACATCTGTAACACTATTCTGTCTGTTTAACTTTATTGTTGATGCTGCTGTTGCTTCTATTTGTACATGGTTACGTTTGTTCCACAAGCTTTGTTGATATTTAATATGTTTGTGCCACTTTCTGTAAAAAAGCCTCTCAAAATGATTTACAAAACAAAGAATGACAGAAAGACACTAAAAATATATGAACCATAAATGGAAATGGGAAAAACACTGGAAAAATGTAATCTAACGTTCAAATAGAGAATTTCTAGGTGAACAGTGGGGTTTTCAGCAGAGATCTGAAAGATGATGTAACAATTGGCACCTCATGAATTTCAGGAACAAGATTATTTTGGAGCATAGATGCCACTCAAGATTGGTCTTCCATGAAAGTGAAATCTGTAGATCTGTGAAATCCCCATATTATTTAGCTGTTCTTTCTGACACACAAACTTCCCAATTTGCACACTGAAGAACTACATGATCTTGTCATGATTTATTCTTAGTTTATTGGCTCTCATCCATCTCATTGCTGTCTTCAGACTCTAGTTTGGAACATGTTGACATTCCTGATTCATGTTATATGGAGGAATATAGCATCATCAGCATATTGATAACACCTGCCAGAGATCTTTTGATATACATGTTAAAAATCATTGAAGATTAATAAGCTGTGTGTGGTACTCCTGTCAATCACTTAATGTTCATGTTTATGCCTGCAATTAAGAGCAGAACTAGTGGGCACTTTCATAACATCAGGTTTTTTTTACTTGAATTCTTCAAAAGTAGTGTCAATCAATAGAGAATCCCCTTCTCTTCCAACATAGGAAAAAAATAATCATTGATGGTAGCCCTGGGAAACAAAAATCCCCTAACCTCCCAATCCATGCCAAAGGGAAATAAAACATACTGCTTATGCCCATTCCATGCTCCCATCTATGTCAATATTTCAGATGGTGTGCATTTGTCTGCTAAAAAAATACCAGATCATTTTAAAATTCTAAAACTGGGAGGCAGGAGGAAGCAAAAGAGAAAATGGTCTCCTCATTTTAAAAGCCTAGCTTTTAAAACAAGATACGAGCTGTACTACAATTTCAAATAAGAAATGGCTAGTCCAGAAATAAGTCAGTTTAGCAATCCATCACGACCAATCATGAAAGAATCAGAGATTATTGCAAATTTGCAGATTCCAGACATGCATTTGTTCTTTATGTATCCTCTGGTTAGCATGACATAGTAGAACTACCCACAATCATCCTCAAAGTACCATTTTTGAAGATGGTCTGATCCAAGGTTTCAGCTTGTAATTTTAAAAGTAAGAGACAGCTTGAAGCTATCTTAATTCAAATGAAACTGCAAGTCTGCTTTCACTAGCCTGATTTTCCCTGGAATCCGTGTTGATTCCTAGTGACTGCATGGATTAGTACCTGCAATTTTCTTAGAGTTTCAGAAATGGTTTGCCTTGCTTCCTTCCTAGGAATGAGAGGATGGCTGGCTGGCCAGATCATCCAATTGGCTTCCTGCCTAAAGTGGGATTAGAAATTATCATTTCCTAATTTATAGCCTGGTACTTTAACTACTACATCAGACTGGTTCTCCAAATATTTATATACATCTATAAATCAGTGCCTATAAACCTGGATTATACCACATTAGAATACATTTTATTTTTTTATTTTTTTAATAAAAAATTTATTTGGGTTTTCACAAAACATAATACAAGTAAAATTTCTTTTTTTTGAGAATAGCATGGTCCCGAGTTATCACTTCTCCATACAGACACAAATTCAATTTCATATTCTTCTTTGTGTTCTATTTCATATCTTATTACTATTTTAACATTTTCTCAATAATTTTTCCCTTCCCTTAGTTTTCTCAATCTTACTTTTAGTTATCTCATTCCTTTATAAATTCAATTTTATATATATATATATATATATATATATATATATCTTTTTCTATATATATATCTTTTTCTAAGTTTCAGTATCTTTCTAATCATTATATTTATACTTTTGTCTGTCCTGTTTCAATTTCATATTTTTTTTTCTCATTAAACAAAATGTTCCCCTGTAGTTACTGATTGGAGTATGACACCTTTACATCTTTTAATTTTTATCCCTTCAACTCTTATTTAAACTTCAATTTATGCCTTTATAGTTATAATATTCAATATAACACATAACTTCCAGTCGAATTCTGCTTGGTACATTCTTAAAATACGTACTAAGTTCTTAAAGAAAAAGTATATATATAATAATAATAAATAAAATACTTATTCTATTCCAATTCAGCTCTATCATTAATGTTAGTTATAATCTTTAACATCTTTAACACTTCTTTTCAATAGGATATCATACTTCTAGGAACACTTATAATATTTCCATAATTTTTTCATATTTCTTTCATATTCCTCTTCACTTAAATTTTTATAACACATTAATGATAATTAAAATGTTCCCCTCCTTTCCTCATTCCATTCTCTCATTCTCTTTATTTCATTTATTTATTAAACATTCCATTACATTACAATGAGTATTTTACCTATCATTTAAATCATACTTGTTTCATATTTTCAAAGTTCATTTTTATTTCTAATATAACAATACAATCTTATGTACCCTTGCAGAATCCCCCTTTCAATTAAATTTTCACCCATTATGTCTGTGTCTTCTAAATAGGCTTATACCCTTAATCTTTGTATGTTTTCCCCATTTCTCTATGTCCTGTTTCTGTCCTTTATAATTTCTTTACCTTTCCTTCTTCCCCCTCTTCTTCTCCCTTCCCTTTTCCTCCCCTTCTCTCTCTAATTCTGATTCTCTCTTCTGCAGTCCTCTCTTCTGTTTCTTCCTAATATTTTAATTACTTTTCAAACTATTCTTTTTGGGGGTTCTTTTTTCAAATCTTAAATTTTTCACTCTCTTTCCCCCCTTTCCTTTCTTTTCCCCGCATAGAAATACTTGGTCATTGAAGATCCCTTCTTCTTTGTCCCGCCCTTCTTGTTCTACAGGCATTTCTTGTTTCTCATAGTTCAGGATCTCCAGAACCTCTTCCTTCTTGTGCATCTTCTTTCTGTTTTTTAAGTTCCATTCTCAATTTTTCCAAGAGTGATACCATTTTAAAAACTTTTAAACAACTACCTGATTAATTTTAGTCCTTTAGATCCAATAGCCAAAAATCCAAAAATCACCAAATAATCCAAATAATCCAAAGGTGTTTTTTCTTGCTTCTTTTTTCCACTTTCTCTTCCTGGGGTTCTCTTATCTTGTTACAAAGTTTCAGTTAAAATGTATTTTTTAGGAATCTTGTTAAAGTTTCACTGTTAATTCCTTTCACTTCCAGGTGGTCTCCTCCCTTTTTCCAGATCCCACCCTTTTGTTTTTTTCCTTCTTTTAAAAGTTTTTGAGAATCCAGAAATCTTTATTATCCCTTTGACATTTTATTTTCAGCTTAAATATCTGTTAATGTCAAAGTGGATTTTTGCCAATTTCTTGCTTAAATCTCTTAGTTCGCTGCTTCAAAGTCTTCCTTGTGAGCAGTGTTATTCTTTATAATTCAAATTCCAGGGTACCTTATATTGTTTCTTTTTCAGTTCAACCCGGTCAGCCAAAATTTTCTCTTCTTATCTTCCTCCTGCACATTCTTTTCCGGTCAAGTTCTTCTTTGAGGTGGCCATTTCTGACCACCGCTGCAACTGCCTTTGGAAAAGGGAGTAATGGCCAGTTGGGGAGGAGAGATGCGACTCTCCTTGACCCTGCTGGCAGTCTCCCCCCACTTCACCACCTCTACGGGGTGGCTTAACTCCAAAACCAGCCAGCCTGGGGAGCTCTAGCAGCGAGCACATTTCAAAACCATGCACAATCACGGATTTCGGTCTGTCACCGAAGCAGATATTAGAATACATTTTAGTAGTATAGTGTTCTGTGATCCCAGCAATGGGAAGTTGTACCTTTTATCTAACAGTCTGGTTTTTTTCTTTTTATCTGGCAGGCAGTAGGAGATGCAGAAAATA
Organism: Pseudonaja textilis; assembly: GCF_049901715.1. Classification (NCBI taxonomy): domain Eukaryota; kingdom Metazoa; phylum Chordata; class Lepidosauria; order Squamata; family Elapidae; genus Pseudonaja; species Pseudonaja textilis. The sequence continues at coordinate 24,551,328 of NC_141992.1, read as the reverse complement.
TGAAGTGGAAATTGCAGTAGCCACAGCTGTCTCATAAAAACTTAGGGTTAGAAGGGATCTTGGACAGGGGTGGTTTTCAGCCGGTTTGCACCGGTTCAAGCGAACTAGTAGCAAGGGTTTGGCATGGGTTGCCGAACTGGGGTAACTTCTGGCTGCCAACACCCCCAATCCTGTTTCCTGGTCACCGCTCACTTGCCCCGCCTGCCCGATGCTCGCCCGTCCAGTCACTCCTTAAGATGTTTCTTTTTTTTTTAACCTCCCAACCTTCTTATTGCTTCACCCAGGAGGCTCCTCTGAGGCCAGGAAGGCCTCCAAACAGAGCGTGGAGGGGTGCTGCGTGCCCTTCCTATGCTCCATTTTTTTTCTTCCTGAGCCCCAGGGGAGCCTTCTGGGAGCAAAAATGTGCCCCACCAGAGGCTCCTGAGGCCAGGAAGGCCCAAAAACGGGGTGGGGGGGTGCTGCCAAAAAAAGAGCCATGCCCACCCAGTCACATACCATGCCCACCTAGCCATGCCCACCTAGCCATGCCCACCTAGCCATGCCCAGAGAACTGGTACTGATCTTGGAGGTCTTTTAGTCCAACCTTCTGCCCAAGGCAGGAATCTGCAAATCATTCAAATAATTGCCCAACCTTTGTTTAAAAACCTCTAGAAATAGAGCAGCTATGATTCTAGGAAACAGGCTGTTCCACTGATGAATAGAAAATTCACAGAAAATTCCTCCTCATTTTGGGTTGGATCTTTCTCTATGAGGTTTCCGTTTGGTTGGTTCTTGTTTTAACTTTCGGGACTACAGAGAATAAATTCACATTCTCTTCCTTGTGATAGTCATTCAAGTATTGAAAGATTGCTATCATCTCTACCTTTAAGATAAAGGAAACCTGCCCAGTTCTTTTAGGAACTATAGGATTTCACTTCCAAGCACTTCATGTCTCTCTATATCCTTTCCAGTTTCTCAGCATCCTTCATGGATTGTGGTGACCAAAACAGGATACAATCTTACCAATGCAGCAGAGCCTGAAACTACACTTTCTGTGATCTTATATCTTATATTCCATTGGTTCTTTTGGTAGATATGGCACTCTATTGGTTCATGTTCAATCTTCAGATTCCTAGGACATCCACATTCTTTTCACAAGTACTATCATGCTTTTTCCAAGTCAGAAGCCACTTATAATATTTATAACATGGGAGAAAATGCAGCAATGCTTTAATTTGTTAACAGCTCCTAATTCTAGTAATTGATTGTCTAAAGTGGCCAAGTGGTCAGATGAATGTGGGCAAAAATTATATAGCCAAATCAGAAAGATTTGGGATTGCTATTATTACCCATTTTCTAATAAACATGATTTGGATCTTTACCTGTTTTTTCCACCAAAAAAAGGATTCTTATTTTGCAGTCATCTCAAAGTTCCATTAGCAAAATGATTTCTACTTCCCCTCTTCAGTCTTCTCTCTCTTTCTTCCCCTTCTGCAGGGTGCTGGAAAAATGGAAACCTTATAAGGTCACTGAAAATTATATTAGGTGTGTCTTGTGATCAAATTTCAAGTGAGATTATTTAACATTGTGGTGGAATGTTGTTCAGAGACACAACAGGGAGGTACGTTTCCCAAGGAGCAAGGGGGCTGTTCAGTGTGGAAGTTTTGATGTATAGGAAGAGAGCCAAGGTAACCCTCCCTAACCTTTTACAGAGTACATGTAATAATTATGCAAATTTGTGCTTAAGTCTGGCAAGATTCCTGTCTATAGGTGAGCAACAGTACTTGGAAGTAACTTCTTGTGTCATTCTTGATTCCTTGCACTCACAAACCTACAAAAAAGTCCCCAGTGCTTGACTGAGGATAATGTGACCTTATTTCTCATCCACACCCTCATTTTCTTGCTGATAGCTTTCTTTCCGCTACAATGGCCCAGCAATCCTCTCTGTCCTCTGCTGACCTTGTTCAAACCTGATGATACAGCACTTATTGGTTCATCAGCTGCTCCTCAGGGCAGGTTTTTCCATCAGTATAAAGTTTTGAGGAGGACTTTTCCTAAAGCCATCTGATCTAATTTTCTTTAAAAATCATTAACATGCTGCTGAAAATGAGTACATTATTAGTTGTACTGACTAGAAGGCAAAAATGATAGAAGGCAAGAGATTGAAGGGATTTAAAAGAGGTGGCTCATTGAGTTTAGTTTAGTTTTGTTCCTTGCTTGCATATGTAAAGATCAGAAAGCCAAGCACAGAGGACAAAGCCTTTGTTAAATAAAGAATGCAGAGGTTTCTTCAGGTCTGGTAGAATTAATAGAACTGTGAACTTCATATTTTATGTAATAGAGAATGAGTAGAGCCCCTCCCCCTCCCAATCAATTTCCTTCTTCCCTGATTTATCTTTTCTGGAATGTACAAGAAGCAATTTGTCTTAATCCTTTTGCTTGGGGTTCTTTTTTTTTGGGGGGGGGGGGGGTCAAGTTGCACAGGAACCTGTCTACAATTTAGTTAAGTGCATCAAGTCAGTGTTGACCTCCAGTGACTGCATGGATAAATCCCATCTCAACCTGTCTCTAGTAATAGTCTGGACCTTCTGGAGTTTCTTTTAAGAATATTTTCACTTAATATCACTACTCCATTTTGTTTCTTTAACTTCCCTTTATTTCCAGTTTCCTCAACCTAAACATGTACGTACACACAAACACATACATATATGTACACACACTATATATATTAGGGCCATTAAGCATTTGCATCTTAGGTACAAAGTATGGTAGTTTGGAGTCCTTTTCCTACTGCTGATTTAAGGTGATCCCCAACTTGATCCAAGATGGCGCCAACAATTGCTGCCTCGGTGAAATGCTCTTTAATGGTTTCTTTATTCTTTATCATTCTCTGCAATTCACTATGGATTTCATACTCACGAGACTATCTGCCAAGAATTGGGCAATGTTTCTTTAAGGAGCAGCTTTCTGATTCCTCACCCACCCCCCACCCCCCCAGTCTTTGCAAATGCAGAGGAGATTCTAACTAATTCCCTGGTACTATGGATTACAACAAACAAAGGAAAGAAGCGGCAGTGCCAAAAAAGGAGATGAGATAAAAGAGCAGGAATTTTAAATAGACTAAAGAATGTCGGGGGGGACCCTCTCCCTTCAATCTTTCTGACTAATTTACGCTAACTTGCTAACAAAATGGATGAAATTCTCCTTTTAAATAGATGCAATTCTAATTTCTACAATTCAGCAGTTCTCTGTTTTACTGAAACCTGGCTTAATGAAGAAATTCATGATGACAACAGCATATACATCCCAGGATTTCAAATATTTAGATCAGCCACTCTCTTTATATCATCCAAACATCATTGTACTGACATAACAGTAATGAGGATAGGTTTTGTACTATCTCAGTGATGGTTAGATGATGCCATAAAGATGTTTTAGCTTTCTAATGAGGAAGGGCAGGAAGTGTAGCATAAGGCAAAAACAAATGGTAGAACAGGATGTATCACTTTAAATTGTAAATAAAAATATTATTCATGAATATTTCTTTACATAAAATTCTGAAGCTCCTTAAACAGAATGCTAACTTAATATGCTGGGATGAAATCTTTCAGCGCCTCACTATTTTTTTTTTTTTATTTACAAGGGATTTGGAGGTAAAGGCTGAAATCTCCCCTCCCATTTTTAAAAGGATTCCCACCAATTGATTAAAATGGTATAATTAACTTTCTGCTATTTTCTTCTGTGAGATGTGTTGATCAGGCTTCTGACAAAGGAGCTTACTGCTATAAATTTCCCAATAAAATCAAACAAACATATTGAAAGCAAACATTACAATATCTGTCTGATAATTCTAAAAACGCAAATGTGGAGATGATGTTTTCCTGAGGCCAATTTCTATAACATTAGAAACATTATACAATTCCAGTTTATAAAAAGGACCCAAAAAGGAAGGTACTGGCTTATAGTCTCTTCTAGATAATTGTTGCAAAAGTTAATAAAGACCACATTATCAAGGAAAAGTCAAGGACAGATCTTAAAGATCAATATGGCTTCTGCAAATAAAGTCTGCAAACTTAATATTTAATAAAGTTTTATTTCATCAACACTGTCAAAAGCATGTAGACTAAAGATTTTGTAGTTATTATTAATCTGGATTTTCAAAAAAGCATATGATTAAAATTCCTCCCAAAACAACTCTTCAGTTACCATATAGCACCGAAATGGAGGTTCTCTACTGGCCAATATTTAGTTGAAGAACATATATAAGTGGAAGAGTTTTATAAAGTAATAATCCCTTCATGTTCTGTTAGAACTAGAAATCATTAATTATTTCATATATGATGGACAGTAAATGACAAGAAGTGGTCCAGGTTTGTTCAGGAAGATTAAAATAAAACTGAAGAAGACTAAAGAAGATTTAAGAAGATTTCATCAAACTGATGGAACAGACATCCGTCTCAACCTTAGTTATGAATAAAAAGGTCAAAGTAATGTTTTGTTTTGATTTGCAACATGATGAACAGAATATAAAAGCAAAATAACCTTATTTAATTAAATTAACTAGGAACCTGAAATTGGTAATAAACAGCTGTTAAACCTCTGTTGTGAAGTTAAACCAGGGGATTAAAAAGTGATGTATTTTTACTTCTCATATTCATTTTTAATAAATAGATTTGTCAAGGTTTTATATTGTGGTTTTGTTTTGTTTGTTTTGTTTTATTCCTTTGCTTTTATTTTTGTTGTTATTTTATACTGTATTGGGGTCATTGGTAGAAAACTGAGTCAGCTGTCCAAGAAATAGATCTTGACACTATAGTTTATGGCTTGATGAAACTGTTCATTGGATGTGATTGCTGTGCAAAATGCAACTTCCATGTTGGAAGTTCTTAAGACAGGAATTGAAAATAGATCAATAGATAAAATAGTATTTTAAACTGATTGTTGCCTCTCAAATGATTGTATTATATTATGCAGCTTGAAAAGACTGCATAATTAAAATGATAAAGAGGATATGAGTAATGATTTGGGAGCAATGAGTCCAATTTCCCCCTCAAAAAAACAATGAGCACAATTTGGGAGGCATTTTACATTAGGGAAAAAAGCACCCCTGAATAAGATGAGGAGTGGTATTTGATTATAAAATTATATATTAATTGGGTTTTTTTTTTCCTCTCCAGCTGAGTCAAAGAGGTGCCCAATTTTTTTTAAGAAAATTATCAGCCTATTCCATAGCAGATTCAGTATGTCACATTCTGTTATTTTAGTTTCTGAACAGAATCTTTAAAAAGAATAACAAGCTTAGTTTTTTTTAAATTCTATAAGAGTAGATAGATTCCCCCCCCCCCCCAATCTCCAGCACTTTCACTTAGTATAAATAACAAATAGCTGGTCTGTGCAATATTAGATTTCTTCTAAAAATGTATACTTCAGAACAGAAATTCATTAAAACATTAATTGCAAATTACTTGGCTCTGCAGGATAGATTTTTGTATTTTTCTGCGGAATGGGGGTGGGGGGGAGTACAGCTGAGAAAGGGCAAACATCTAATATTGGTGTAGAAAATTATATTTTCCTCAAATTCTTTTACCAAGAAGAATTTGCCTGTAATTATCTGTACCTGCTCACACATATATAGTTCCTAAATTAGAAAGAGAAATTGACTGAGAAAGACATGTAACAATCTGAGTGAAAATCAGTGAGAATGGTATCTATAGAAATAGTTATTCATTCTATGCATATCTTCAAGTAATTGCCGACTATTTAATTATCAGGCCATTGTAAAAACTTGAAATAATCTCCAGTACTAACCTACTGATTTTTCAGCTTGAATTTCAATGGAGTTCATCTGGCATCCGCTGGGCAGTTCAGTGATTTCTTGGGCAGCATGGGACCAGCACAGTTTGTGGGTCGCCAGACCTTGGCCACTACCTCCATGGGTAAGAAACAAAAATATATATATTTGTCTGAATGTAAGTATTCATTTAGCCTAATCTATCTCTGTGGTGCTTTAGAAAGGATTGGCTAGATCAGGGATGTCAAACTCATGGCCCGCGGGCTAGATTTGGCCCACAGGGTGCTTAGATCTAGCCTATGGGGCTGGCCTGGAAATAGCAAAGGACTGACCTGCAGTGCCTCTGCTAGTGAAAATGGGGCATGGAGTGGCTGCCTGTTCTCCCTGTGCCCCATTTTCAGCCTGGACAGCCTCCTGCAGCCTCCTGCCAGCCAAAATGGGACTCAGGAGGACTGTACGCAGCACCCCTTGTGCCCTATTTTGGCCGGCAGAGTGCTGCAGGAGATGTCCTTCCCAACTGTGGTCCATCCTGTCTCCTCCCCTCCTCCCCAGCCGGCCCGTGGAGGACAACTACAATGCTGATCCTCAAAGAAATCCAGTTTGACACCCTGGGCTAGATGAATCCGTATCACAAGAGGTCAGGGAAGACAACAGGGAGAGATATGGAGAAAAAGAGGAAGGGAATAAGTCCTAATTTCAGTAATATACTTTGCCTTAGCAGTTAAAAGGATAAAGAGATTAAAAGGTTTTCCAGTGTTCATAAGGAAGCAACCAGTGCAATTGAGCCGGATAGTTTAAATTGAAGGAAAAACAGATGAAAAGGTTTAAACTATATTCTCTTCAACTTAGTGATCTGCAGCAGTAATCTTTTGTTCCCTGAATGCTGTAACATTCTGTTTATTAAAGCAGACCCATTTTCTTCCTAGCTTGAAACACATCCTTATATATAAGATGGCTAAGGGGTCCAGGCCATCCTTTTCTCTGTCATCACAGGCCCTAATAATGGGCATGGCATTGCAATCGGAACCTTGCTCATATTGTGTATGGATGCAAGGTGGAATAACCTCTGTCACAATGCCAGGACCACCATCTTATCGATTTTGCCACTCTAGCCACACTATAGATATCTTCGGGTGACCAACTTATATGGTAATCTGTATTAGTTTAAAAAGAGCTATGCCCTACTCTGTAGAGTTGTCTATTACCATACTTTACATATTTAGAAATTTTGTTCTATTACAACATATTTAATTATGCTATGAAGTTCGGGAGGGATGGAGGGAAGAAAGAAGGAAAGAAAGAAGAAAAACGAATCTTCTGCAGAACAATCCCTGTAGCTGCAAGCAATTCTTTGTAACCCTGTCTCCAAAATGGGCAAGGATTCCTGAAATTAGCTGAAGCAAGGAGGCAAAACAGAATGATTAGCAGTGTTTTGGAGTATTTCTTGAGGAAAAGGTCAAAGAGAAACAGATGGAAAAAGTGCAAGCATGTTCTTTCTGGGCAGATGGTCTCTTTCCCCCCCTCTCTTTTCCTTGTTGATTCAGATAATATCTCTAATTGTAGCTGTTTTTTCCCATCTTATTTGCACTATTGCCACTGTAGTATTGTTAGAGGAAATGTAGCAGTTAAGATGCTGCCCTGTAGATCAAAACAACTCAGATTCAAGGCTTCACGTGACCATAGAGCTCCCAGAGTGATGGGGGCAGGGGAGGGGGGGCTGGTTCTTCTTTCACAGCCTAACCTATCTCAAAAGGTTGATATTAAATAAAATAATGGGGAATCCTCCATGCAAACTGTCCTCAACTGTCCTGTTAGTAAAATAAACAGCAATTGTATTTAAACTTACATACTGTCCCATAGTGCTTTACATCACTCTTGTTTACAAGGTAAGCATTATTTGCATACTGCCCCCAACGATCTGGGTCCTCATTTTACTGACCTTAGAAGGATGGAAAGCTGAGTCAACCTTGAGCCCCAACAGGATCAAACTCCAGGCTGTGGACAGACCTGTACCACCAGGGCTCCAATAAACAAGCACAAATTTTAAAAATGAGGATTTGGGTCTCACATGAATACTCCTTCCTCATGTTGTATTTAGTGCTAAATTGCTGAGGTGATGGGTGAACACAAAATGTCTGGAAGGAACTGTTTGGAAAAGCTATCTCTAAATGTTGCAATTTCTCTTAGAAATAATCAATGCTCAATAGACCCTGTATATTTAAAAGCCTTTTAAATGTAAAGAACCTGTTGAATATTGCTCTTTTCTATGGGATATTGGGATTAAACATTAAAACTATTTGGTTTTTAATTTACACCTTGCTTGGTGCACAGGAGATGTCGAAATTGGATTGCAAGAACGAAATGGACAACTGGAAGTGGATATTATTCAAGCCCGAGGATTGACCGCAAAGCCTGGCTCTAAAACCCTTCCAGGTACTATATTTCAATCTCAGTTCTTTCTTCCTTTTAATAAAATGTTGTTTCATCACTGTTGTTTCAAAATGTTGGACAATAGCTGCACCCTTGTTGTTGTTAGTAGAAGCTGCTTCATTCTAGAATGAATAATCAGTAAGGACAGATGATTTTACAGCAATTTATTTCTCTGTACAGTGCACCTAAGTGTTTTAGGGATAGCTGAATGATTTGAAGTCCTTCTGTGAGATATTTTCAGAGATGGATAAACACTTTTAAAGATGTTTAAAATAAAACCCACACCTTTTGAAAAGTTGCAATCCATTGTAAAATATTCCCAGACCCAAGCAAGTCTAGATTAAGGCTTGAAATATTTTGCCAATATTCTATTTTCACCAGCTAGTTTTTTCCTGCCAACCCACTCCCAAAAGTGCCCCTTCACCTTTCCTTAATATTGTGCAGGTTATAAACTGGGGACTAATCTGAGAAGACATTGATTGGCCAATTTTGCCAGTGACAATTTACCTGAACAATTCCTGGATTTGGAGTGATGTTCCTAAGCATTCAAGAACTAATATGGCTGGATAGGCAGGAATGTTAGCTACTCTACTAGGTAATGTGACTGCATGGAGTAAGCAATCTATTAGGGAACTGTTTTGCTTGCAAAAGGGATGAAGAAAGGTATGAGAAAGGGAAGATCAAACCATTTTGTTATTCTCCTTATACGGTAGTTCCCACATTTTTACATTTCTGTTTCAAGGCATTGAGGAATATTATTGCAAAATGATGGGCCATGAGCAGTTCACCAACTGTTAAAACCTAGCAAGAATGGTTGGTTCCATGTCATTGGTTAACTTTATTATAAAGTCTCTTATAGAGATAAAAAGGTGTGTGCGAGATAGTGAGAAAAACTCTTCCAACCATTGCTAAGAATTGGACTTTTCATTATAATTGTGAACTGTCATTGTAGCTGTAAATAAATCAAGCTATCGCTATGGGAAATCAATTGCACTCCATGTAACACAATTTAATTACACAGGAGTGGTCTTATGATGTGTGATCCATAGCAGAAGCACAGTACACAAAGATTAAAGTGTATCTCTTTTCCCTCCCTGCTATTATTGGAACAAAAATTCATCCCTTTATGCAACTAGGAACCCTAGGAAGAAAACCCCCTTCTTACTTTTCTTACTGGGAAACTTAATAATGACAAGGTCTCTAGCTATGAGAATGGAATGAAATTTTTGTTCCAATAAGAAGAAATAAGATGTTCTGTCTCCATTCACTGCTTTCCCAGTAAAGACTGAACACACATATATATTTGCATATCCACTAGCAGCCAATGCAATTCACAAAGATGAATGTTAATTCTACTGAATTGACTAATGTTGATCACTGTATGAGGAGTTGTATTTTGCACCAACTGCAACTTCCGAGTTGCCTTCTTAGAAGGCAGGCAGCTTAACTGGGAGATGAGTCACTGTTTTCTGCACTTCATGGTCCAGGAAAATTTGCAACTGACCGAACAGCCAGAGCTGGCTGAAAGTTCCCTGGCCATAGATCCCAACTTGCTGCTCTACTGAAGCAGTGAAACCAGAAGAACCCTCAGTTTGTACATCAGCTTCTTCAGATAAACACAATTCCATCAAGAGTAATAAATGAAGCAAATAGGGCCCAGAAGGCATTTGTATAAACAGTAACATTGTCTTAATGGGAGTCAGTTTCAGTTTGCTCACCCTCGTCCAATCCTCACAATCTTAAGGTACTAGATCAGGGCAGCCATCAAGCGAAGTTCAAACGGAAATCTTTAAGTAAAGCTCAGCTTCCGTTGAGTTTCTTGTTAGCAATGCAGAAATGTTTGCCACTGCCTTTTTGTAAAATATATTTTGATTTTTCAGCCTAGCTTACAGCCTTGGTATTTCCTTGAGATTCAAGTAGTAGTCAGTTTTGATCTTGCACAGATCAGTTAAGCCAAGTATTAGCCTTTGCTGAGACACACAAGTGAAGAAACTTTCTTTTTTAAACTTCTTAAAAATAAAGCCAGTAACTATACAGGTAACTCTTTCCACAAAACAACTTCCTGCCTGTGAAAAAAGCCACATGAGCTTCATGGGTGGATTTTTTTAAAACAAAAAAAGTCAGCTTTGAACTTACCATGCTTTTCTTCCAGCGGCATACATCAAGGCCTATCTCCTAGAAAATGGGGTTTGCATTGCAAAGAAGAAAACTAAAGTGGCTCGCAAATCTTTAGACCCCCTGTACAATCAAGTGTTACTTTTCCCAGAGAGCCCTCAAGGCAAAGTACTTCAGGTAAGGTGCAATTTGTTCACTTTATTTATATTCCACCTTTCTATTAAAATTGTTTTCAAGACACAATAAAAACTAGATAAAATAACATTATGATCAAAACTTTTGTGGGAAGAAATATCTATCTGGTTCAGTTCCAAGCCAGGAGGAAGGCACTGGAAATAAAATGGAGGCTGGAGGCTAGTTGGAAAGAGGGTCCATTTATTGATAAAGCAAAAACACCAAGCACGTGTGATTCTGGGCAGCTGACAAAATGGAGTTGAGTGTGGGGTTTTATACCTTCTTTGGGCTTTGCATTTGAGTTTCCTGTTCCTGTGCAAGAACATGAAGTCTATTGCCTGTTGCCAGATTCCTATGGGGTCATGTAGGGCTATGTAGAGGTCATAGCTGGCTCTATAGGCAAAAGAGGAAATGCAAATCCTAGGTGTGTATCTGAGTTCCCAGGTTTGGTTGAAGTTTGGACTGTTCTGAGGGTGATGCAATTCCTATTGTGATTTAATGACTTTCGTTCTGTTTTGGCTATTTGGTGAGAGTATTTGCTTATGAATGGAGCTATCTGGATACTTCTCTTCCTTCAATAAGCTCTTTATCTCTTAAGTGCTGACATCTGCTATGGGCTATTAAGAAAAGATGGGGGCTGCTTTCTGCCTCTAAAACATATTTCTCCATTTCTCATTTAGGAAAATATAATATTTTGACTTTTTAAAATATTCCTCAAAATATTTCGTTCTCCTAGGAGAGGGTAGGTGCTGACTTTCTACACTCTTTAAATGAAATGAAAAGCATACCAATGGAGGGAGGAGGCAGGGAAGAAGGTACCAAAATCTAATTAAGGAGCAAGAGTTTCAAAAGCCCAATGAAATGTGTTTACTTGCTGGCAAAAAGTCTGGAGAGTGCACACGAGAGTGCTGCTGCACTAGTCAGTAAGTAATTTCAGATCTTAATGTTTACACAACATCAGCAAAACAGCTTCTATCTGGCTCTTCTGCAGAGTGAAACTAATATTTTCCTGCTGCAATGTTGTGCTTGTTTGAAATGGGGTAGCAGAGAGCTTCCTTCTATCCTTCCTTCTGCCTGCAGAGATCCTCTAAAAGAGATGGTATTCTGAGGGCTTTGTACTTCCACTTAATAATCCAGCCAAAAGAAGCAGAAGTAAATTTGATCAAACTTTTCTGTTTCTCTTCAGCAGAACAAACAAAAAAAAAAGATCTTAGAATCAGAGGCTGCTTCCTGCCACTCCAGTGAAAACATTGTTGAGGGGAAAAAAATATTCCTACAGGATTCTGAGCAGCCATCTTAGAATTTTCTCAATGTTCTCAGCATTTCAAGTCAATAGAATAAACATATAATCACAATCGGTTTATAAACAGCTTTTGAGAGTTTGAGAAGTGAAAATATTAGTCATGTCAAGTACTTGAAATCAGAGCTACATTTCCCTCCTTTTGCAGAGAATTTCTGAAACCATCTCTGGTATTTTTGACAAATATACTCCCAGCTTGTTTATTTTATTTGATGTATATTGCTAACAGTATGTAAAAGTAACGTTGGGCAACTTAAAGGAACATGAAAAAACTAAAAATAAAACAAAACACATTCTAAAAAGGTACGGCATTGGAATGTTAAAAACAAACAGAGTAATGAAATAGAAATATCAACAATAACAGAAGCAGTTGAGGCTAACCAAATCTTGGTCCCACAAATCTCATTCAAGGGTCTTAAACTCTGTATGGATTCATCCCATGTTCTGATGCAATTTTCAGGGGGAAAGTCAGAGATTTTAGGGCCTTGTGAAAAGAGACATCTTGATCTATTCCAGAGCTTAGGGAAAAATAGGTTTACAAGAGTCATTCAAAGGCAGTTCAAACTTCTTGTGGACTGCTATTGTGTACAGCAGGCAATGGGACAGAAAATACGTATTTCCTAGGATCCATTTGAAAATGTTACTGGATGAATGGGACTCAAAGCATGCCTGATGGGTCTTACAGAATGGGCAGAAAGAGTGGAGAAAGGCAGTCCCTTGGACAGCCAGGCCCTATAGTATGAACGCCATGTACTGTACATATGTCATATAACCAATACTTGAATTGCCTTAAGAAAAGAAATCAATGACCAGGGAAGTCATATACTTCCCACAATCAGCAGTCTTGCTGCAAAATTCTGAGGCCAGCTGGACTTTCTAAACAATATTCAACGATACAACCCAGCCCTGTAGTTAAGGATGGTGGAGGTATAATCAAATCAGTAACAGTTACTAGCCTGAAAACATATTGAAATATTTATAGTCCTTCGTTTATTTATATTTATGAATGACACAGTCCCCAATGATTCTAGATGGTATACAAAATGTAATTTTCAAAAACATTGTTCAGTGTAGCTGATAAAAGGATAAACCTCTACCAACTGGCTTGAGTAATTCATATGCCTTAAAGGGGGGGAATATAATAATGAAACATTCCCCACTGCTTTCCATAATTAGGAATCGTTCCTTTTCTCAACTGTACACTAATTTGTTTTTCTGGTTGTAATAGAAAATGACAAAAAGTGGAAGGAACCATAGCTCAATATGTAGTCACTTTCATACAGGAGGTCTTCAGTATGTTATAATTAGAGAAAAAAATAGGTCAGATAGTAAGAGACAGTGAGACCCCCAGCTAGCTATTGTAAGTAAGAATAAACAATGTTGGGGCTTGGAGGATCAAAAAATATAATGTAGATTAAAAGAGATGTCTATATTCCTATAGCTAGGCTGTTAGAAATGCTAATGCTATGTCAAAAGTAGAAATGCAGGAGACAAACCAATAGGTTTTTCCATCTTGACAATACTGGAACACCTGGTGTCAACTTCCTCTGATATTTTGCTCAAGTTTCTCCTTTTGATGTTGATTAGATCACAGCGTGTGACAAAGTTTGTCAAAAGAAAAAAAAAATCCTATATTAAAAATCTCTCAGGATCCATCATTTGTGTTCCTGGATCAAACTCAATCCATATCCTTTTTGTTCCCAAGGTGATTGTCTGGGGAAACTACGGGCGTATGGAACGCAAGTACTTCATGGGTGTTGCTCGGGTCCTCTTGGAAGAACTGGATTTGTCCACTATGGCAGTTGGTTGGTATAAGCTTTTCCCAACCTCTTCGATGGTGGATCCTACTACTGCTCCCCTTCTGCGCCAGTCCTCACAACTTTCCCTGGAGAGTACAGTAGGACCTTGTTGTGACAGATCTTAATGAGCAAGGAAGTACTAAGGGTACTGATTCTATTTTTAAGATCATGATCTCAAGGTTTTGTTTGCCTGAACGCTGTCCTCAAGTGCATTGCATCTTCAATCAGTCCCTGGGGGAGTCTGAAGGTGAGGATAGCCAAGTAACCTTGATGAAATCAAAATGGAGGCCACTGACCTTTCTCCATCCAAGTAGGAGGAGCTGTGGGGCACAAGTCCTAATTATGAAATGATGCTGATAAGACACACTTTTCGGTTTTTCATTTATTCACTGTCATCTGCACATCTTCAGATCAATGTAACATCTTGAAATGTTGCAACCATTTATTTTCATTGGGGAAGATGTTCTTTTTTAATACTATTTTACAAATTTGAAAATAAAATGAACTTTGGCTATTCTTAATTATTCAAAGCAAACATCTGACCTAAATAACAGCAGTTTCAGGGAAACTTTACGGGGTTTGTAAATGTTCTTTTTCCTTTTAAAGAGTGGGGAGGAGGGAGAAAGAACTGCAACTATTTCTTAGAGCAAGTTGCATTTAAGGTACAAGTACCATTGCTGTATTTTTTTAATACTGTGCCAAATTACCAGCAGTGTCTTCTACTACTATAGGACTTAGGTCAACAATACTGCTGAAGAATTATTTTGTGGGAAGAACTAGAAAAGATTCTAGGTCAATCGGTTGTAACACAGAACATAGCAAACCACTTAAGTGGAACACTGCGCAAAAATTTAAAATTGGAAAATTTGTAGAGATTAGATTTATTATTGGATATGAACATTGTCAGCACACAAAGACACACACCATACCTTACCTCAGCTTTTGCTGTGCTTCTTCTCGTTGTGTCTTCTTATTCCCATATTCTAGCCATGCTTTGGATTTTTAGTGCATATCTTTTGATGTAGAATAGGGTTTGGTTTCAAGGACAATAATTTATTCCACTATTGCAAGTAAAATTACAATACAAAGGTTTGCTTTATTTAAGGGACTGCACTAAGATACAAGAAGATGACATTCCATTTATGGAATATGTGCAAAGGGTCTTGGGAAGCTACATTTAACAGAAAGAAATTTTATTTGATCCAGTGTTGAGAGGCAACCTGGGGGAAGAAGAGGAAGAGTTGGATTTTTTCAAAGTTCAGTTGCAGGAAGTAGTAAAGGCATTTTCACAAGTGACTCTAAAAGCATTATGAGGTCTTTGAAGTTATTTGTGTTCATATGTGAATTATTATAATGCACTTTTGAATTAATGAGTGCAGGGAATAATTAAAATTGGCATTTTGGCTTTCATGTGGCTTTGTATGCTTGTACATATAGCTAATCTATGAGTGAACATGTCCTACTCGTATTATATTCTTGATTCGTCAATGCATCATTATACAATTGTACATGTTCCAGAAGCAGCAAATAAGGATATGGCTTCTACTGTGCTAGATATACTGATCTACATCTAGCATAAAGAGAATGTTTACTTTTTAGCAGAGTTAACTTTAAATCACCTTCAGTTTGCAGATGGAATAATGACTTTCTAACAAAAGTCACTTGTGAAAATGCTCCAGTTATTGCAGATTACCTTTGGGAGAATTTGAAACCTCTAAGAATAATAATAATGTAAATATTTTAAATTAGCCAATAAAAAGGTTAGCTATATATACACATATATAATATACAGCTAGACAATGATTATCAACAACAGTTGGTGGTGGATAATTTAATCACTATCCTAGATTACCTGGGCATTGTTCTAAATGAAGGCAGTAGAATTGCCTCTCCAATCTGGTCCTCACCAAATGTTTAGATTACTTGGCCCTAAATTCCCAGCCAGCATGAAGGATGTCCATATTTGGCTGGGAATTCTGGGATTTATACCCCAACACATCTAGAAAGAAACATTCATAAGAAGACTGCATTAGAGACAGCTGTTTAAAATCGTGTTTCATGCCAGGATTAGAAATTCTATCTAGATGTTATCATATATTCCTTTTAGTTTCTACTCTAATGATTGCTATGTTTTCTCTGTTAGAATGGCAACAGTTGTCTTCATTTCACAATTCAAGATTCCAAATTATGTATTAATATTTTGGAGCCATTTGAAAATGGCTTCCTAACCTGTTATTACAGCAGAAAGTAGTAATCAGGGGACACACACACAAAAAAAAGCATGGCTAAAGCATGACTATAGGGATACCCATGGAATGAAATCTAGACAGTTGTATGTTATATGTAGCATTTTAATGGTTTGTAAAATAGCAATCAAATGTTGATTGCAAAATCAATAGGTCGAATATGAACTCTGCTAGAAATAATCTAATATAGATAATAGAATACAAGAATGATATTAATTTTAAGCATTTACTATCATAAAACCTCCAGAGTTTCAGTCTGATTGTCTAAATCTATTTTATTTATGTGCTTTCCAGGGAATTTCTTTCAACATTCATATCAGAGAATTTCTGTGTATAGACTGAAAAAAGATAGTTGCAGTATAGACGCTGGTCAAATTATGTTATGACTCTTTAAGTTTATTTTTAAAAACCTTATACTTCAAGTTGGTATATATTCATATTTATGTATAGTAATTATTAGGCAATATTGTACAATATCTGTATGAATTAGAATAGTTTAGGTTAGATTTAATAGTTGGTAGCCAATCTAACTATCTTGTTGTTTAGAAGAACTATAGGAAACTGATGCATTTCAGGATTGGGAACTGAAGGGCAGATGGTTGTGTTTTATCAATTTAAAAAATGTTTTGGTTATTCAAACTTATAACTTTGATTGTATTTCGTATGTGTTCTGCAATCAGCTGCCAATTTTTACTGCAAATTTAAATATTATTTTTTCTTATATTCCTGGGATAATTGTCAACAAAATAAAACAGGCAACAAAAGCTACATCAGGAAAAAAAAACCCAAAGATTCCAGTAAGAGATTCTGTTAAATATAGCAAAATAGAAAATTAACATGATTAAAATTCACTTCTTAATAGATTAAAGTCCTAGAAGCATAAAAAAGCGCCTTGCATGCCTAGGGCAAAAACCATTGCTAAAAAGTTGAATGGGATAAAGATGATGAAATTTTCAGTTAGTTCTCATCCTCAGAAATTCTGCCTAAAGCAGTCTTGATTGAGAAGTATACATTATGGCATATGATTTAAGATATGTAAATGTACACCCTGCATTTGGAAATAGGCAATGAAATATAAAGTTAACTTATACATTTGTGGTTTATATATTTATTTACTGCAATATACAGCTGTCTGACTTGGAAGGTTGGGAACAACAATTAATATGCAAACTTGTACAGGAAAGTATGAAAAGTATAGAATACCAGCTGCATTGAAATATTTCTGTTAATTCAAGCTCATTTCAGTCCCAACATGAAGTCCTGGTGCATGTCCGACATGTGAAAAATGGGAGGGAAAGAGGTACTTGTAGCCTTTTAAATTTATGGAAATTATTTAGCCTTCTCATTCCTAGCATACAGAACAAAAGGCTTTCCCTGAATATGGCTATATTATGGGAATGGTATTATTAATACCATTCCCATAATATAACAAAACATAATATAATAAAACTGTGTCATCAGAGGGAATTAGCAATGCTCATGGTTGCAAGAGTCCAGCAATTATCATAAATGAAAAGGGAGGTATATAGATTTGATCTGAAAATAACCACTTCCAACCCCTACCTACATGCCTACCTTAAAAAAGGTCTTGTTCTTTTTTGGCATCAGAATTAAGTTATATTTTTAGGTGCAGTTTTTCTTCACCCTGTATACATCTGATAAAAGATGAGCAATTATTCTTTTTAAAACTGAGAGAGCCAAAGATGGTATAGAAAATTGCAAGAATAAGGACAGGATTTATCTTCCATCTTCCTAAAGGTGGAAAAGGAGAAACTAAGATTTGTTTAAGAGTGAAAAGATCTGCCGATAATAGTATTCATGGCACAGGATATACCCAGATTCAGAATTGAAATCTGTTTTTGAAAGAGGAAACTGAATCTGGGTTTCCAGTGCCTGAGAGTACCTGATTATTCTTTGTCGATAAGTAGAATTTATTTTGAAGATGAGAGATAAGACAAAATCCAGTAGTTCAACCCATTTCTGGCTCTGTGGTAAGAGTTCTGAAGAAAGAACAGAACAAATCACAAATGGTTTTATTATATATATAAAAACGCCTTTTTAGTGTTTCTAATACTGGATCTCTTCTAAATGTACTGTTTAAAAAGTAGTCATAAATTAATGTATAGAATGAAATTCTGTAGATGTTGAGGCATTAAGAATCTCAGTGTAAGCATGTATAGTAGAAACCATCTTAGATAGCAGGTCAACTTTTTAATGAAATACATTCTAAGTTTATTACAGGCTGTTTGACACTGGAGAAATATGTTCTTTAAAAACAAAAATGCTGTATTTTTTTTTTACAGAAGCTATAATTTAATCTTTTTTTAAACAGAAAATGTTTTGTGCTCTTGGTATAATATTGTTTTTTCTTGTCCATAGAAACATTTTTGAAACCTACTAGAAATAAATGGGTTACAAGATCATAGTAACTGATTTGTCCATTAAAACAGAACTTCAGCACAACTAATAAATTAACTTTGAAAGACTTTATTGATTTAATATTAGATACAGTATATTATAATTTAAACCTTTTAGTCTGGAAATGCAGAAATATGTAAATAGCTACCAGGAAATCTTCCTGTAGAAATTTCACTTGAAATTATAATTTAATAATATTAATATTGTGTAAGAATATTTGCAATTCTTTATTAAATCACTGCTAACAATCTTAAGAACTAAGCCTTTCTTGAAGGAATTGATGTTGTAATTTGAAGCTGAGGGAGAAAAAAGAGACTTACTTTGCTAATTGTCCTAATCCTATATCCCTATAAACAAAATAAAAGAGTCTTTTTATAATAAGTTTAAATAGTCTTACAAGCAATAATATCTTATTTTTTGGTGTGTATTGATTGTGATGTAGAAATGGCAGTACATGAATAGAATCTACAATTACATTCTTTGGGATTTCAGCTCTGGAATAGCCATATTAATCACCGTCCTTTAAGTGTGTTTTTGGTAATGCTCTGCCAATGGTCTAATTCTCAATTTACTTGTACAAGCAAATCCTTTCACTGACCATCACATTTGTGTAAGTTGAATTTCATAATACAGGGTTCAATATAAAATTTACAGATGTGTCAGATTTTCTAGTTTTGGGATCATTTAACATTTGTTGTTGTTATTCCAGGCTTTGCCACTGCCAAAATGTAAACTCTGAATTTTATAGTAGCACTGCCCCCTCTAATGGCCTCTTTGGCAAATGTTCCTCACTGAAAGAAATAAGTTGCAGTGCATTATTTTTCCTTGGCTGTATTCTAATATTTCTAACATGACATCAAAGCAGAGAAATACACGCACCTTTATAAAACCACAAGGATGAATCAACAGCCAAACCTGCAAAAGTTTATTGATAATGATTTCTGGGAACTTTTATCTAAGGCTTCTGCCTGATGACAGCTGTAGAATCTACTTTGCTGTTAAATAGCATCCAAACAACCAAATCAGCCCAATTTACAAAATAAATATTCTGTTCCATCCAGTGCTAAATAGAAGTGCTGAAATGCAAGGAGAAGGCAGAAAAAATGAGCAGGCAAAATCCCATCGAAAATATATTTTACTTTCTTGTGCTAAAATTTAGCTCAAATAGCCCTATTTTTGGCAATCCAAGGAAAATTAAATACCTTTGTGCTGATTAATTTAATCACCAGCTACATTTAGTGTGCCAAATTTAAAATAGCTGTCAGGGAACCATTCTTCTCAGGCCAGATCTGTTTTGTTACTTCCATCTGCCAAACTCAGAGCCCAAACACAACGGTAAATTATTTTCTCTAGAGAAGTCCACCTCTCTAATGCCAAGGCCTTCCCTAAAAAGTCACATTATGTATACTGGTGTTTCTCAACCTTGGCAACTTTAAGATGTGCAAACTTCAACTCCCTAAATTCTCAAGTCAACTAACTTAATAAGCCTTGACTAGTTTGATTATTTTAGTGTTTTAAGTTAATGTGTAAGAAGTGGTATATTAAATAAATAAAAACTGTATTTGTTTTCTTTATATGATCTGAGGGGAAAGCTTGTGGAATTCCTATGTAGTAAATGAGAACATTAGGTCATCTAGTTTGGGAAAAAAGCCTCTCCAATATTTCTGAGAAGGGTATAAGAGGTATCTTTTAAAAATTAGAAAAACTAGTGATTAACCTGGAATTGCTTATGCACAAAGCAAGTTTAAGCCAGAGCATATTTATTGGGTAAAATAACATGCCCAGAGCCAAAGTTAACTACTAGGAATGACTTGAAGCCATTTGATATATCTTGCATTTATCTCACAATGAAATTTTCAGGGGTGCTGCTTTTATGAACATCCTAAAGCTGATCAATATATATTGGACAACTTCCCTCAAAAACCCACATTGCTCAGCCCATATTGTCTTGTAATTATGTGATTTCCCTCCTTCTGCTTTTTCTCCCCCCAAATAAACATTAAGTATGATTACATAGCCAAGGGCTCCAAAAGAATAAAAACTCATATAGGTAAGCATATAGTTCGTTTCATGTGAGGCTTGATTAAGTCCAGCCTATTCTGCCCTGTACACAATAATTCTAGATATGAAGATAGTCAATATATACTATGTAGAAGTGTGGAAAAGAATGAGATATTGGCAGTCATCTACCTTCCTGCTCAAGGTAGGGTATCTCAGGTCCATTGCCATGCTTAGCTGGTGTTAGAATTAATAACCAGCACATGAGAATTCAGTTTGAGTAAATAAATAGATTTGGTTTGCTTTATTGCCAATTTGCAACTGCAGCACACAGCACAAGCTCTCCCCCAAAAGACCAAAGCACTAACTTCTACTAATGAATACTATTAAAGTTTTACTAAGGTGCATGAATTTCCCTGGTTGGAATTTTCTGTGGCAGATTGTTCTGCACACAATCGCAATGCTGTACATGTGGCAAAGTGTGATTTCACACATAGTGTCTGGCACCTTCATGTTGGATACTGTCTTTTGTCTTTAAGGGAAGATTCTGGTATACTGTTTTCTTCATTAATTTTATCTGGAAAATACACAATGGTTGGGTAATTTACAATTAAGTGTTAAGCTAAAGAAATTGTTGAAAATAATAATAATAAAATAATAAAAATCTTCTTTCATTTTTTAAAAACACGAATCTGAGGCTTTTATTGAATGCATGCTTTTTAACACATTGCATCAGAATTAAGGACACATTTTCCTTGTTCAGGAAAGAAATGAAGTAGAGAGAACATGCCCAATTTGCACCATACGTATTAGGTTCTCACTGCTTATGAGGATTTGAAATATGCTCACTTATTGCTGATTCCATTTAGGTTTAACTGTTGTAAAGTGCATTTTTATATTTTAAATGAAAGTGTTGTATAATATTATAACCTGTCCAAAAGTCTGTCCAAAAGGACTTCTAACCCAGATTATTATTGCTGCCATAATCCTGGACATTTTCCAGGTTTAAAAGGTATGTTCTCAACATTAGTTGGAAGAAAGTGGGAGCAGGAACTCTAACATATAAAACAAAAGAAATGTTGGAATTGAGTGAGATATTAGATGAGATCAATTCAGAAAATCACCTTAACTGAATGGGGTGCTCAGGTTTTTCCTTTCTAATGGGTTGCAATGTTCTCATAAATGTTATATAATATACTGACTAGGTAACATATACATGTTTATAAACAAATAAGATGTACGAATGAAGGAGAATATACACATCCCAGGATAATATTGCAGGATCCAATCTGGGTCTGTTACCGGGGCCAGAGGTTTTGTCTTCTGAGCTTTCAGACTCGTGGTGGAGGTCATTTTCAGGGAACTTAGAAGTTTCTTGAAGATGAGTTTTAGCACAAGTCCGAAAATTCAGAAGGCAAAACCTCTGGTCTAGGTAACCAAACCAGATTGGATACTACAAATAAGGTGTACATTGGTATTGCTTTCTGGAAATGTATTCGTTTCATAACCATCTTCAAAAGCAACAGACCCAATAACCAAACATTTGCATTCCCTGAGAAACAGCAAGAAAAAAAAAAGAAGATAATTGTGTCTAGTACTGCAAACGCAAGAATCTGAGATGGGGTGTGAAGCCAAAGTGGTATTTAAATAAACATTCCCAAGATGGAAGCTTCCTTCAGAAACGTGGATATAAATGTGAAAAATGTGCAGAATGGCCATTGATGAAAACTCTGGAAGCTAAAGTCCATTTGTGAAGACAATGGTCTGTTAAAAGGGAGACCATACTTGAAATTCTAAAAATGGGTCTTTATAGTTCAGGCCTACTTCCATGGCATTTCCATTCCTGTCTGCCTTCCAATCAAAGCAGTTTTCTCCTGCTGTCTCCAAATGACTACATTTGACTACAAAACACATTCAGATCCTCCTTGACTGAAACGTCCAGTCTTAGGGTATTTTTCTCCTAAATATTTTTAGCATTTCTTCTAAACATGGTGTGGCCCCAGTATTCCTCCTTGATATGGATGCCATAGTAAAGACATTATTGATAAGCCACATAGGCTGATAACACCGTTACGTTATCACTAGGCCAACAAATCTAAAACGTTGGACAAAACTGAGTATAGGATAGAAATGCATTGGCGAATGGTGAATGCGTTGGCTTTATCTGGAGTCAGTTACATACACATCCAAAGGTTTTATTCAAATTAACACACACCCCTTTGATCACAGCAATGGAAGATGGAATAAAATGTTGAAAGGAATGAGAGGACGAAATAAAAACCAGAAAGAATAGCAAAGTTAAGTAAGAAATGATAAGTTTGCTCTATTCTTGGTAATCAAAAGTTTAACATAAGAATGTGAGAGAGCCACTATAAAATCCCCTACTCCAGTTTCCAAAGGCAACATCAATTTCTGACAGTTGCTAAGCAACTAGTAGCCTTAGCATCAATATTACCTAGCAACATCAGCATGGTAATGGCAACAAACAACATTACCATGTTTTGCTTGATGGTTTGCCAGATTCTATAGGACCTATAGGAGTTCTATAGGAGTCACACTGCTTTGTGGAACTAACACAGCCCACTGGAAGCCCCACTTGGAAACTCCATCAGTTCTGGAGAGACTGCAAAATGACAACAGAATAAAAGAGGAATAGCAAGCGGTCTTTGTGTCATAGAATCTGTTGCTGCATCACTGTGGTCATAGGTATATGATCCACAAACAATCATTCAGGAAAAAAAATCTGGATCCTGATTCTGCCTCCTGAAGATTCCTTTTAGCTACGGTACATTAGGTATCTGTAACCTTTGTGGGTTACAAAGACTTGTTTAGATCTTTGAGAACATGTCCTCAGAGCTCTCACAGAAATAGTTGCCAAAGAACCTGCTATAGGAAGCTGCTATAGGAAATGTAGCCATTTGCAACCTCTTCAAACCTACCATCTTAAGATGTTTTGCTACCCTTGCTTACTTTTTTGTACTTCATAGCAATGTCTACCAATCATTTTTATTTTCTCAGAAACCTTCCAGAAGCATTCTTACAAATTAAGATGACAGAGGCTACTATTTTTAGTTTTATTGTTTGCCAGTATCTCTTTAATATTTTAATGAATTAATTTCGATGTAGGAAACTGAGTGAGGCAAGGAGCCCAAGGAGTCATCAAGATAAATCAAACCATGGTTTACAGCGTGCGGGTTCAGACTGATTCACGTAAGATCCAAACTAAACAAAGTACATTATGTCACAGTACAATTTTAAGCTGTTTTATTACATTATGAGCTACCCACCCACTAATTGTATCAACTGCAGATGTAACCAGCTTTCCCTAAACCACTTCATCCAAGTCATTAGTAAAAAATAATGAATGATTGGCCAATTCTGATTCTTGTAGAACTACTTGATACCTATGTCCAGTTTGATGATGGACCATGGTATAGCCCTGCAAGATTTTTTTCCTGACAAGTCCATGCTGATTTCCGGCCATATGCTATCCATTTTGTTATGGAGATTTAGCTTAATTCAAAATAATTAAGATGTACTTCCTGATCATATCCCTAAATATCTCTTAATTTCAATCCTGCCTTTCATCTTGTTCATCACAATTTCCTGGTGGAGCACAACTTTTGTTTTCTTTCTGAGAGGAATAATCCAAAAGGACAGTTGAGTAACACTGGTTTTCCTTTGTTACCTTGTTAGAATTTTACCTTCTTCAATCAGCACTAATAAACTTCATATTTTTTTAAGAGAAACTGAGGGAAACTTGCATCTTTTTTGTTGTTGTTATTCTTAACATCCTTTGCTAATGCCAAGTTTTTGCTTTCCTGGCACCAGTTCTATAGTAACAGGCTACCAAAAGTTCCTTTATTAAGCCTGCAACCATTAAAAGTAGTGCAATCATTGTTTCTCAATACAGAATCCAAGGTGCTGCTATATTTAGCATGTCAGAAACACACCAACCCATTCTGCTTAAGTCTACTGAAGTGGAAGACTCGAAGAAATAAAAAGTGTGAGAGAGAGAGTGAGGGTGAGGAGGGAGAGGGAGGGAGAGGGAGAAACACTGTTGGCAGTTGGGTCAAATGCCAGTCTTGTGGGGTTTTTTTAGGGATGAAAATCAGGAGAGGTCTCCAGCCTAAGAGGTCCTTTGGGCTAGCTCTGCAACCATGTCAAAAAAAAAAAAAAAAAAAAATCTTCCAGCGTGACAAATTTCTGTAATCACAGGAGGTTGAGTAGTTGTTCTGCCTGTTGACCACAAGATGTCACTCATTTCTGTGAAATAATAACTCTTCTTTTATCAAGTATTTCCTTACTGGGGTTTTGCCTTAAAGAGTATTTTCTTCTCACAAGAACATGGGTAACCATGTTCATATACCATATCAGTATAGAGATTTATAGGCATGATACTATATAGGTAGTCCTCGACTTACAACCACCATTCAGCCCAATATTTATGTTACTACTGTGAGACATTTATTTAAACGAGTTTTGCCCGATTTTATGACCTTTCTTGCTACAGTTATTAAGTTACCAGTAGTAACATGGTTAAGTGAATCTGGCTTCTCCATTGACTTTGTTTTTCAATAAAAGCTGATCACATGACCCCAGGAGAGTGCAAACGTCATAAATATGAACCTGTTGCAAAACATCTAAATTTTGATCACATGTCCAAGGGGATGCTGCAATCATTGTAAGTATGAAAAATGGTCATGTTCCTTTCTTTAGTGCCGTTGAAGACTACTTGTATATCATACCCATAAATGGTTCTCCGTATTTTGGGGAATTGGAGGAATGTAATCAAAAATGGGATATTTTTACTATTTTTAATATGAGCTTATATCTTTACTGCAAGCATCTGGACAAGCAATGGATGACAGCAAAGAAATAAAAGATTATTCTTATGATTTTCACGTAACAGTTTCCTGAACTTTTGCAATCTTGCTGTGATATACTTAGGTAGGGTTGTGTTTTTGCCATCCCCCCCCCCTTTTTTAAAGTTAATTAAATAGTGGAAAAAGGAAAAAAAAACTTAAGACATCTCATGCATATCTATGAGCATAGAGAATTTAATCAAACATTTCAATAAAGGACAATCCTACTGTAATCTGGTTTGTAAGGGATTCATTTACAAGGTCCAAGCTTTTAGCCCATTGAGAAATGGGTACTATAAATGTATCTTTATAAAGTTTTCAAAAAGGAAGTTAAAAGATGAGGAATTCATTTCTATTGTCCAGTCATCTGAACATAGGAATTTTTTTTTCATATTTTCTGAAAAAATGAAAGTGTGTCTCAAAGTATACCTAATTTTAGCTATCTAGTAACATTCATAATTAGGTCATTAAAGCAGGTCAGTAGAGAAATTTTAACAAATTAAATTAAAAGTTTTAAAAAATCAAGTTGGTCCAACCCTCCCAACTCTTCCTCACACTTCTAGAGGATTACTTCAAGGTAAAACTGCAAATACCAATCTATTTTGAGATCACCTAACAAAGACAGCTCTCAAAATAATTACAGCATGTGTTATCAGAGTATATTTTAAGATAATTTGTATTTTTAAATCCCCGCACAGCTACTTGCAGCAGTGCTATTCACGTAGTGGTTACTATTTTTAGCAACGTATCAAGTATATTGACCCACTTACTTCTTCAAAAATTGTTAGACACTGAAGCTTGAATTAAAACTGGATTTTTTTTAAAAAGCCCTTGCAAACAATGTACCCAAAATAGCTTGTTTTGCCCTTCCCATTAGATGAAAATATGATTGTCTGCTTTCTGATTCAGAATGGCATGTGAGAACATAATTTGATTAGTTAGATTAAGAAAACTAGGTGGGTGTGTTATGGCCTGAACAAGAGATGCACAGTGAACCTGCCCTCCCATATAGGAAAAAACAGGTGGTCCCTTGCCTATTCTAAGTATTTCCATTATTTCAGCAAAACTCTGAAAGCCATTATGTCAATTATCCCTTGTTCCCGGTGTAATGAGCAAGAGAAACAGAATTGCATTATCACAGAAAATCTATGTAGTCCAGCAATTTGGACTCTGGATAAATGCACTTTGAGATTCCAGGATCTTTCCTATAATCTTTTTTAGCCAGGCATAAATTTGCCCTAGATTTAATCAAAACAGCTACATGGGCTATGACAGGAAAAATAAAGCAGAAATCCTATGAAAAAACAAAACTTGAAGCAGATGTTTTGTATACAATTTGATGCTATAAATTATTCTCATCCATGGCAAAGATTTTAAGGTTGCCAAGGTTGAAAAACACTGTTTTAAAGGACTGGGGGATAAAAGGGGTAGACACTATTGGTAAAACATTCCCCCCCGCCCCCATAAGGCACACTCTGATGGGAAAAGGGAGAAAGCCAGAAATAGGTATATGCAAAAAAAAATCCTGGGTAAGGAACAGCTTGTGCCTGAACAGAAGCACCTGTTTTGTCTGCACACAGAATAAAATGAGGATATTTTGGTCCAAGTAGAATGGTTTGGGCAGCAGGGAGAAAAAGTTGAGATCAGCAGTTGGTGAGGAGAGAGGAAGGGAGGAACATTCTGGGAAGATTGAGTTGGGGGGAATCTATCTACGTGGTTCAAGAGAGACCAGCCTTGACCACCCCCCCACTCTGATTTTCAGTTTTATGCAACCATAGCTGCATATGAAGCTCTGAGAACTGAAGAAGCTTCTTGGATGAGAAGGAAAATGTCCTCAAAGAAAACCCAGAAAGTCCAGTTGCCTCTTGAAAAAGCACCTTTGGGACAACCGTGACCAGAATGACCTAGAACCTCTATAGACATATAGCTGGCCTGAAATGGTTCAGGAAGATAGTTTCCCCATTTTGTACATACCCGTAGAGTGGAATAAAGTCACACTTTAATTTGAAATAGTTCTTTACTTAGAGCAAGTACAGAAATATTTGAAGGAAGAATACAGAATATCTTTTCTCATGAAGATGGTCCCTCTGGATGGACATAAGGAACCACTGGAAAAGTTTAGGCACCATCCATATGTAGTAACAAAATGGACCTGAGCACTTAAATCTTTTTAGAAAACATACCCAAATTAAAGCAGTTGTTTGAACAGAGTCTTCTAGACAAATTATATTAAAATCAGTATAAAACTTACTTTCAATCTTGCTGGAATCATTTTTCATTTCCTAGACATTTGATGTCTCATGCTGCTGCTGCACCCACGTTATTCAAAGTCTGTTATTTATAGGCTTTAATATAGGTTAATTTTGTATTACTTTAGATGGGTTATTAGACTAACTGCATAAGAAGTATTTTAATGTTGCCCAGCACCTGGTAACTATAGCAGAGAAAAGTTAAAATAACAATGAACCTCCTTCTTTTGTTTAGTAATTTGCAGGTTCCCTGCCTTAGGCTTCTACAGTGACTTTACCCATTAAACAATAAGTGGGATTAATAAATTCTCCCTCCCCACCATCAAATTAACATCTTTCTAAATTTGCTTGCTAAACCAATTTCAAAAATCGCATTACCATTGTTGAAAAAAAAACTTAAAGGGGCCTTGATCTATATCTGTGGCATCCATTTTAAAAAAAATTGAGCAACTTGATTCCTTCGGATATACTTACTGATTCCTCATAATAAATACATCTGTTGAAAAAGATGCAGCCATTTATAGTTTCTTCCATGCTAATTGATGGGAGACACTCCTCAGGCCCAAAGTTGGAAAGGGGATTCCCTCCCGCCCCCCAAAATATATATACTAGAATAAGCCTAGAATCAGGTATCTGGTCCACATCCTGAGATTAAATCATCAACAGGCAAGCACAGATATTCTGCTTCAAACTACTGCATAATAAGATTTTCCATTTTTTTTCATTAGCAAGACAATGTGTGTTTACTGAAACACATACATTTCCATATAATATGCAACAAAATTGGGCTTTTTAAAAAGGAAAAATTATGCTAATCATCCATGCCTTTCAACAGTTATTATACTTTAAGAGACTTAATATTATAAATAAGCTAGCTTCACAGCCCCATATTGTTCAGCAACCATCGGAGACTGCCAAGCAATAAATATAACAATATATTTCTTGTGAAAGGAATAAGAACATCTCTTCCTCTGCAATATGCCTGCTTTACATGTAAAAGGATATACCGGTATGTAAGACTCTACTGTAACTAAAAAAATTATGGATTAAAAAAAATCTCTGGAATTTCCCTTATCACCAAAAGATCTAGCTAGATTTTTCTGGACTAGATGGGCAAATGGACCTTGTTTAAGAAAAACAACTTCTTATGTAATAGCTAAGGTTCATATGTCACACGAAGCCATTGTTACACATAGGCTGTTGAATAAGTCATAACTAGGTTCATTCACCAAGCCTAAGCCTGATTTGCAATTATTATTCAAATTAGTTTGAAGCAATTTAGAACCTGCTCACTTCCTGTGGAAGCCTGAAAATGCTAGGCCGACTTATTGAAGTACAACTCCTACTGCATTCCTATGGCGGCACAGGAGGGGAAGCTTCTGCATTCACTGTACAAGAAACTAAATTAAAAAGTAATTAGCCATTGTGCCAAATTAATCATTACACTTAAGACTGGAACTCAGTGTTAAGACATTAGTGCTGCTTTTTCGGTGTGCCTATTTTAATAATCTAACTGGGGGGGAGGGGTGTCATTTTTGCTCCCAGCACTGTAGTTACCATTCTGAGTTTCAGGCAACATAGGCCAATCCTCTATTGCACAGAGGTGATCTTCCCAATTTTAGAAAAGATACTGCAGATTTTTCAGCGTAAAATCACAGCACACATTCTAGCAATGTAGGACACAGAGAATATCTGAATTGGCCTGAACCCAATGACTAGGTGGAGGCTGCCCAATGAGGAAATGTAGCTTAGGGTTTTCTGAGATGGAGGGTCCTCAAATCCTTTGACAGCAAGAATGCTTTGTGTACATTAACTTCGTATGTTTGGAACTAAGAAATTTACTGACAGAACAATTAATCAGTGGAACAATTTTGCCTCCAGAAGTTGTAAATGCTCCAATACTGGAAGTTTTTAAGAAGATATTGGACAATTCAGATTTGTCTGAAATGGTATAGAGTTTCCTGCCTAAGCAGGGGGTTGGACTAGAAGACCTCCAAGGTCCCTTCCAACTCTGTTATTCTATTCTATTCTAAACTAGAAACAGAACCAAAATAACCAAGCCAAGAAGGCACCGCAGAACCTAAATAATAATGTAAACACTATCCTTGGCCCTTGTAAAAAGATTTTAGCCTTGCAACTGCTATCGCAAGTGAACCAAAAAAATGATATGAAATAAACCCTTGGGTTGCCAAAGGGAAAACAGCAACCTCCTGTTGCCATTATTTTCCATGTTATCTGCCAATCAAGTCATCAGCAGCTGCCGGAGCAGCAGGCTATGAAAGACATAAAGTTTCTCATCTAACTTGATCTCTTTTCCATTTTGTAATTGCATATATTGAGGGGTAGAGCTGCCAAAGGGGTCTGTAGCCAGGAAAGATACTGCTACTCCAAGGCTGGTTTCAGTCTTTGATGCACCAAGGTTCCCTTTTCGTTTCCTTTTCTTTTTTAGTGGCATTCATGAATTTTCAAGCCTGCAAATATGTCTCCACAGGGCTCAGAACTCTATTCTATTCTGTTCTGTTCTATTAATTCTAATTCTTACTCTTATTCGGGTTCTTACTCTGCCTAGCTTTGCCAATATTAATCAAACCAGATTGCAAGCTCTTCAGAAAGGGGACTAGGGAGGGAGGTAGCAATAACAGAAATTGTGAATCACAGTTGGCTGCTCCCCAATCTGTTACCCCTCAGATACGTCACTCCATTTGGTCTTCTAAACCAGGAGGAAAATGTGGAAAACATTTCTAACAATGATTGGGATTTGCAGAGGATCAGGTGAGATTTTCTGATGGTTAGCACAGGTTGATTGGCTTTCTTCCAAAGGCCACAAACTGGATTGCAGACATGTAAGCTAGGGGGCCCAAGGAACAATGTCATCTTCTGTGCCTCGTCCAGTTTTATCAGCTGGGAGAAAGGCAGTTGAGAGACCCTAGCAACACTGGAAGTCTTGGAATAAAAATAAACCAAGAGAAGGGCTAAAGACATGCAACTGCTCCATAATGATTTCCAGACTGAGTGATGCCTTTAATTGGATCCTGTCTGTATGTGAAAGTTGGCTATATAAATTGCTGCTGTGCTTTGTTTCTTTATGGTTTAAAAAAACCTTTTTAAACCATAAAGATACTTTTTATAGTATCTTTCTTCCCACTCCTCCTGAATACTGTTTTCAGCTCCTAAAGTGATATCACTAAACAATATTATTTCCTACCACTGTGTATGCAAATAAGTTTCTAAATATGCCATTTGTATAGCTAAAATGAAGTGAGATGCACATGGCTGTGTAGCCTGATTGATGAGACTATGATAGATTATCATTCGTGTCTGGTGAACAGCTATATGGCTGTTTTCAGTGGCCTAAAACACTTGTAAATACATGCACATAAATAAATTTAATTGAGGCACCATTAGTCCTCCCCATTTTCAGATGAGATAGGTTATGCTGATTTGCTGATTGGCCTTAAAATAAGCCCACCCACCTTCATCCCTGAATATTTCAAATCCAGAACTCCAAATGGGAGAGCAATTAAAACACTGATCTAAAAAATCTGAATGGAAGCATCTACCTATCAACATCCCTCCAAATAACCTTTGATATATAAAGATGTGCACCGCTACTGTAGACAAAGACAGTTGTGGTGAGAAAGCAGAACTTCTTTGTAACTTCTATTGCAAAGAAACCCCAGTAGGCCACAAGTATGGGTAGTCCTTGTTTAGTAACCACAACTACTCTGTTGTTAAGTGAAGTGGTTGCTAAATGAAACTGTGACTATGCTTATGACCTTAATTCAGCATTCCTTTGCCTTACAGACCAGCAAAGATGGTAAATGGGTTGTTTGGAAAGTTACTGCTTCATCACTGTTGTTACTGTGAACTGCCCATAAATTAGGCAGTCACTAAAGGATATCTGCCTGTAGTCACAAGGTAAATCTGGTTTAGTTACTAGAATTGACTGATTTGAATTAGAGCCATACAGATTCTTAGTTCTCAATTCTTGAACAATAGCAATATCTCCCAGCCTGAATGTAACCTGCAAAAAATTAAGATGATTCAGATTTTTATGAGGAAAGACCATGAACTCTGTTCGTGTTTGATTCCTGTAATAAACTTGTAGAATCCTTTCTTCCCAAGTGAAGAGCAGAAGATGGGATGATAGGGGTGTAAAGAACCATATTTATCTATGACAATACAACAGATACAAAGCCTGGTAGAGTACAGCCAATACTAACCAACTTCATTATGCTCCAAAGCTTATGCCTTATAAAAGCTGGTTAGACTTGAAGATGCTCCCAAACTTTGTGTCCATTCTTTGCCCTTTTGCAGAATACTTAGCCTACAAGCCTGACATCTGTTCACTGTTTCTTTTAGGGTATAGATCTGTCAACTTCTTCGACAAAAACAAGACAAGCTGAGTCTACAGGCTGTCTTAATACAACTGAGTATTATCTGTATATTTACTGCAAAGGAATAATTAGACATCTCCACAGATGTTATGGCAACTCAGAGGCACTGTGGGGTTTTAGTACTTAAATCCATTTAACCTCGGCTTTGAATGCAAACGTTGTGACATATGTTGATGGGAGAACTATTATTCAGCATTAATTTTCAAAGGGCATTGCTCAGGCAGCATTGCACAGGCTTAGCAGGAATGCAATATACATGGGTAGACATTTCAGCATGTGCCTGCAAAGAAAAGGGGGAAGAAGAAAGAAAGGAGGGCACTCCACCACTATCTGACAATTCAGTTCACCATTTATCGTCAAAAAACACTGTTCAGTAGCAGGACAAAGGCCCAAGAAAATTTTTTTAAAAAAAAAAGTTCGAAAGAGCATGCATGCTTTCAAATAGACTTTCTCCGGACTCTGGAGTGCCCTCGGCAACTGGGACTATCAGATGACAAAGTACTGCCAGGAGAAGACAGGCCAGTGTGATCCTTACCACCTAGGGAGACTTCCATGATTTTGTAAGAAATTGAGTTGTAATAAACCAGATTTGTATGGCAATTGAAAGGTTCAGAATGGGGCGGATCTGGGCTTCTGCTCATCTGTGGCCTGTAACATAGGCACGTACAAAAGGAAGGGACTTTTGTGGTAGAAACCAAAGGTTTGCTTCTCTGGTGCTCAGCATCATCCTGGATCAATGGGATGAGGTTCATCTGACTGGTCCTGTCTTCTACAGGGAGCAAGATCTCGTTTGTACTCCTGCTATCTTCCCTGGGTTTCAAGTTGATGTAATTTCTGGCTCTCCTTAAAGAGGCCTTCTCTTCTTCATCCCGACGCTCATCTTCTGAGTTCATGATCAAAAATCTGAAGACCACCAAGTTAAGAAAGGCCCCAATCACTGTCAAGCCCACTAAGATGTACATAAAGCTGAACGCTACGTAGGGAGGCTTCTTCTGCAAAGCTTCGTGTTTCTGCAGGGCGACAAAGTCTCCAAATCCAATGGTGGTCAACGTTATGAAGCAGTAGTAAAAGGCATGGAAGAAAGTCCAGCCTTCAAAATAGGAAAAGGCAGCTGCCCCGATACCTAAGGTCCCCATACATGAGAGAAAACCAACTACAACCATGTTTTTCATGGAGACTGTTGTCTGCCTCATTCCCAGGCACTGCTTTATTTTTTTTAGCACCATCCGAACAAGAATATTCATGCGCTCCCCAAGGCTCTGGAACATCACCAGAGTGAGCGGGATGCCAAGGATGGCATAGAACATGCAAAACACTTTGCCAGCATCAGTTCCAGGAGCCGCATGCCCATAGCCTGCAGCAAAACAAGGAAATAAAAAGAGAAACTTGTATTAAAAATTAAGACAGAAACAAAATCACAGTCCACCCTATTTTAAGAACTAGCTTAGTAATGGAAATTTCAGGTAACTGCCTTTCCCTGTGTGGGGACGACGGGTGATGTCGCAGTCAAGAACTAGATATTCCCCTATACAATATGATACACAAAGAAAAGATGATGAAACCTCTCACACGTGTTGAAGGATCAGCTATTTGACGATGATGAGAAGAAATGCAAACGTGAAATGATATGACACCTTAGAAAACACAAGCAATCATTTACTGGCTCAATGTATGTTGATATCTGAAGAAAACTTGATATTAATCTATAGTACCAGTGATGGGATTCAAAAAAAATTATTACCGGTTCTGTGGGTGTGGCTTGGTGGGCATGGCAGGGGAAGGATACTGTGGTGGGCATTCCCACCCCACTCCTGGGGGAAGGATACTGCAAAATCCCATTCCCTCCCGACCCCACTAACCTGCTTTCCACCTCAGTTCTCCAGTGCAGGGCAAGAAAAGAAGACCCAGCTGATAAGCTGGGACTCAGGAGGCAGAGAATAGATGGGGACAGGGCTAGTCAGAGGTGGTATTTGCCGGTTCTCCAAACTACTCAAAATTTCCGCTACCAGATCTCCAGGAACTGATTAGAACCTGCTGAATACCACCTCTGTATAGTACATAGTAGAACAAGGCTCCCACGTTCACACTAGAGATTATTGATAATCCTTTCCAAGAATTAAAAACACTTGCTGCTGAAGGTGTTAAAGATGATGGCGATACCTAGCATTATATACTTTGTTTGCATTTTTCCTGACTTGATCACTGTTAAAGACCCCAAGAAGAATGAGTGAGTGGAGTTACTCAAGAGGGCAAAGTGAAACTTGTTTTGTTCATTACCAAGTTTGAGAACCATCAGAAAAGCTTTCTGGTCTTCTCTATCCAACACCCTTCTTGCGTAGCCAGTTCACTAAAAGGCTACTACTCTCAGTAAATTTAGAAACAAAGATGCCTACAAGCAATAACTCCAGCTTGTTCACACCCGGTTTATTGAGTGGAACATGAATTAGTTCCAGGCACGAAATTGTATTGACAGAAACCTAGTAAATATTTGTTTGGTAGTTGCTTTTGTAGACTTATTGGCAAAGCTGAACTATGAATTTCCATTCCAAACCTACAGGGCTTATTTTCTTTATGCATTAACGGTATCTATTTATTATTTTGTTTGTATTTTTAAAAATCTTTCCCAATTTTCTTTCTTTTCTTTTTTGGATGGTAGACAAATAAATATTTCAAATGTCATTACTCTCTAGATTTGTTTATAGGCATTATAAAATGATGGGAGTTTTTTTCTTTTCAATTTCTTTCCTTATGAAATGTGCTACACCATTATCTTTTTACCAAACAGTTGCCAAACATCAGGTCAATGTTTTCTTTGAGTACAGTATCCTCATTACAGCACTTTTTCCAGCTGGTCAAAATCATGCATATATAAAATAAATACTTTATCATTTCTTACAGCTACATCTTACTGCTTATCCATTCAGTTTGGAAACATGCTTGGAGACCTCTCTGTAATCCCTTACCCCCACCATCAATGAGCATCATCTACTGCCCATCCTGATCTCTACATTATCTGCAAAAATATTAAAAAGCAACATTTCCATTGATCTGCCTCACTCGGGGCTCCATGTCTTATATCCCTCCACTCAGAAAACCCCTCATCTACTTCATTCTTTACCCAAATTGAAATCCAAGTCCTGATTTCCTGAGAAGTAAAGACAATATTTGCACGACAAGATAAAAGAAAG
Source organism: Pseudonaja textilis (assembly GCF_049901715.1). Classification (NCBI taxonomy): domain Eukaryota; kingdom Metazoa; phylum Chordata; class Lepidosauria; order Squamata; family Elapidae; genus Pseudonaja; species Pseudonaja textilis. Next base: position 24,516,379 of record NC_141992.1, on the reverse strand, counting down.
TGGGGATCAAAAACTGGATGTTGAGAAACGTAAGTTGCACAAAAGTACAGTGGAAGAGAAGGTATTCTAAGGATAGAGTCATATGCAAACCAGACATGCCAATTCGCTTTCTGCAAGGTTTGGCAAGAACAACTTTGCATGGATTCTTTCCCATTCAATCTTGTCCCTTTATCCTGTACATAAACAGTGATGTCAACAGTTCTTCTCCAAAGAAGAGGCAGTTAAAGATACATGAATATATCACCATAGATGGAAATCGTACTTGCTATTATTTATGTTATTGTGGAAAGAGAGGAGCCTTGTTGCAGTGCAATATTCTGTCAAATATTGTCCTTTTCTTTTTTTAACCAAAATTCAAACACAATCATTTGGATAGTGGGGATTGGGAAAACAAAAATATCCTAAATTGTATAGTTAGCAATTAATGTGTAATTTTTAATATTTGAAACCCACTTGCTTCATGGATGCTGGAAGAAGCAATTTCTGCCAATTCTCCAAAATGCTGGGGAAACCCAGGGCAGAAATAAGTGTCCAAAGATACATATATTCTCTCCATAAATACATTCCTATGCCAGGCTTAATAACAGCGAAGAGAATATTTCTCTTGTCTTAAGTGATTTAATTTGTGTCACACACCATGAGGATACGCATATCCAATAGAAGAATAGGACATATGGGGGGAATCCTCAACTTACAACCATGGGTTTAGCCACCATTCAGAATAGCACTTGTGACTGGTCCTCGCACTTAAGACCATTGCAGCATCTGCCTGGCCATGTGATCTAACTTTGGGTGCTTGGCAACTGGCACGTATTTATGATGGTTGCAGCAACCCGAGGGTCATGGTATTGCCAAGCCGTGACCTTCCTAGCCAGCTTCTAACAAAGCAAAGTCAATTGGGAAAGCCAGATTTGCTTAATAGCCTCAAAATTCATTTAACAACTCCAGCAATTCGCATAATAACGGTGGCGAAAAGGCCCTAAGATCAGGCACGACTCATTGCCTTGCTTAACGATGAAAATTCCGGTCCCGTTATGGTTGTGTATGGAAGACTACCCGTGCACCTTTACATGAGTGAACTATAGGTCGTCCTCGACTTACAACAGTTCATCTAGTGACCGTTCAATGTTGCAATGGTATTGAAAAATGTGACTTGTGACCGTTTTTCACAATTCCTACTTTTGCAGCATCCCCATGGTAACGTGATCAAAATTTGGACGCTTGGCAACTGGTTCATATTTATGATAAACAGATAATCAGAGTTGGAAGGGACCTTATAGGTCATCTAATCCAACCCCCCGCTCAAGTGGGATGTTTTCAGGGATCATGTTCTGCCACCTTCTGGCAAGCAAAGTCAATGGGGGAGCCAGATTCATTTAACAACCAATTGCTAATTTAACAACTGCAGTGAATCACTTAACAAATGTTTACAGATTAATAGAGTTGGAAGGGATCTTGTAGGTCATGTAGTCCAACCCCCTACCCAAGCAGGAGAACCTACACCATTTCTCAGAGATGGAAGTCCAGTCTCTTCCTGAAAGCTTCCAGTGACGGAGCTCCCACAACTTCCGAGGGCAAGCTGTTTCACTGGTTGATTGGTCTCACTGTCAGAAAATTTCTCCTTATTTCTAGGTTGAATCTCTCCTTGGTCAGTTTCCATCCATTATTCCTTGTGTGGTCTTTGGGTGCTTTGGAAAATAGGTTGACCCTTTCTTCCTCTCTGTGGCAGCCCTTCAGATATTGGAACACTGTTATCATGTCTCCCCTGGTCTTTCTCTTGACTTTCCCAGATCAATTGGGGATGAGTGACCAGTTACATTACAGCAAATGTAATGTAATTGCAAAAGTCCCAGAGTAGCACTGGAAGAAGAGATCTGAAGCAAGATGGCAGTAATTCACACTGAAAGCTCATGAGATAAAGTGCTTATACATCCTAATTTTCTTGAAAATTGGGAACCAATCAGTGTGAGGACACTAAACTGGCATTGATGCTGGACTTCTCCAGTGAGCAGGATTCACATCTCAACTCCTGAATTTACGACCACAGTTGAGCCCAAAATTTATGCAGCTGAGTGAGAAATTTCTGAAGTGAATTTTGCCCCATTTTACAACTTTTCTTGCCACATTTGTTAAGTGAATCACTGGTTTCCCCATTGACTTTGCTTATCAGAATGTCGCAAAAAGGAATCGCATGACCCAGGGACCCTGCTGCCGTCATAAATACGAGTCAGTAGCCAAGCATCTGTGTCACACGTCCATGGGGACACTGCAACAGTCATAAGTGTGAAAAACAGATGTAAGTCACTTCTTTCAGGGCTGTTGTAACTTTGAATGGCCATCAAGTAAACTGTTATAAGTTGAGGACTACCTGTACGGTCCTTTTCTCTTTTGTAAGTGAGCCCAGTTCCAGGTGGAAAGTGGATTGCGAGCAAGCGAAAGTACTCTGTACATATTCAGAAATGCTTTTCATAATAGTTTGCTCGTACATTCTATCGTTCAGGAAAAAGCTAAAATTAAGCTTGAAATGTGGGATTGTTGGGGAGCAGACAAAAACTGATGTTGACTGATGGCAGCCTGCAGCAGTGATTTCTGGTGGGCCAATCTGCCTGAGAATGCCTCAGCTTGTAGCCCCAAAGCATCTTGAGACCACCAAGCTGGGGAAGGCTGGTGTAAGAGCAGCAGTGGTGGGATTCACAATTTTTTACTACTGGTTCTGCGGGCGTGGCTTGGTTGGCGTGGGGAAGGATTCCCTCCCCACCCCACTAACCTGCTTTCCAGCTCCATTCTCCTGTGCAAGGCAACAAAAGAAGACCCAGCCAATCAGCTGGGACTCGGGAGGCAGAGAATAGATGGGGGTGGGGCCAGTCAGAGGTGGTAATTGCCGGTTCTACGATCTACTCAAAATTTCCGCTACCTGCTGAACACCACCTCTGAAGAGCAGCGATAGGAACCAAGATCACACCGACTAGGGCAGGGGTATCCAAACTTGACAGCTTTAAGACTTGAGGACTTCAACTCCCAGAATTCCTCCTCCAGTCATGTTAGCTCAGGAATTCTGGGAATTGAAGTCCACAAGCCTTAAAACTTGCCAAGTTTGAAGACCCTTGGATTAGGCTCATCTGTTTCTTGAGACTTTGTGGGCTCTGGGTCCACTGAGGAGTTAAATGCTCACCTGAACGCATGTTAAACTCGGTTCAGCAGTCCTTACTACATGCCAAGGCCCCTAAACTGCTATACCTTTTAAGATCTGGTGCAGAGCTCACATCCAGCCTAGAGCAGATGTCTCCAAACTTGGCAACTTTAAGACTTGTGGACTTCAGCTCCCAGAATTCTCCAGCCTGGCTGGAAAATTCTGGGAGCTGAAGTCCACAAGTCTTAAAGTTGCCAAGTTTGGAGACCCCCGGCCTAAAGGATGGATGCCTCAGGACGCCTCACGCCACACCTACAACTGGCGAGGCGGGGGAAGAGCCGGGCACACCCACAGGTGGCTTCTTGGAAGGACGGCCGAGGGGATGATGGGGCGGGGGTGGGGGTGGGGAAGGGAGGCCGCCTCATAGCCAAAGAGAAAGCGGACCCTGGACGCGCACACTCACCGATGGTGGTGATCACCGTGATGGCAAAGTAAAAGGAGCCGGCGAACCTCCACTGACGGCCGGCTCGGTGAGGCTCGGCCCGCAGGACCAGCCGCTCAAACTCCCGGTAGTCTTCCGCCGAGAAGCGGTACTTCTTTCGGAGGTCGCTGCGCTTCTGCTCCAGGAGGCGCTTGTGGCCGACCTCGGCCTCGGCCTCGAGCGCATCGAAGACGGCGGCGCCCACCAGCAGATAGGAGAAAACGCAGACGATGAGGGAGACCGTGCGGAGGTTCTGCCGCTTCATGGCGAGCAGGCGGCCGCCCCGCGGAGGCAGCATCAGCCGGGGCGCCGCATGCCCCCCACACCCGCGCCAGCCGTGCAAGAGCTTCCTACGCCCAGCCCGCCATCCCCCTCGGCGACCACCACCACCACCCACTCCCTCCCGGGCTTCGCGCCGGGGTGCAGCTCCCGTCCCGCCTGCCCCGCCTCGGGGTCCAGGTAGATTCTGCTTTCCGCCCTGGTTCAGCTCCGCTCGTACCTGCGGCGGTCTCCGGCGCGTGTGGCAGCCCCAAACGAGCGGCTCCAGTCGCAGGCGGGAGCCGCCGCCGCCGCCACGCCTCCCCTTTTCCAGCTGCGGGTGTGGGAAGAGGAGGAGGCGGGTGGGGCCGGGAGCTCTTGCGCCACCGGAGGCCGCATCCCGCCGAACCGAAGGAGCTTCAGGCTCGTTGAACTCGCGCCGTCCTGGCTGGAACCTGAGTGCCTGGAAACCCGGGACCCTTTAGGTTAGCCCCTGACGGCGTTCCCGAACCTCAGCCCTACTGGAAGCCAAATCCCATCGGTTTCTCAGCAAGGCAGTCACTGCCGCTCACATAGGCGATGGAACCCAGTAGGATGTTTTTCCCCAAGTACTGAGTGCATTTTTTATTTTCCATAGCCAACTGCACAGCTTATTATTTGCTCTTTGAATGACGTCGTTAGTCCCAGTTTTTTTTTGCCCTGGCTCTTTGACATTTTGAGCAGTGAGCCCCTCTACCAAGGACAGAAATTAAAGTGGCTTTGATTTGCATTTGGCATCTTTTATTACAAGGATAGTATAACTCCCCCTCTCCACTGGCAATAACTTTTGGAGGTTTTCAGAAGCTAAGTGCCTCTGATTTCATATACAGCCTTTTTGCTTAATGGCTGCTTGGCCAGGAAAAGCAACCAGGTATGGTAGTAACATTCCCATTAGGCACTGAACAGGTGAATCTTGATTTCATTCTGGTTCAGTTTAACAACTGAAGTTGTCTTCTATATTTGTTGCCAAAGTGTAGTAAATTTAATGTCAGCATTTCATGAACGCATCAAACTAATGAACAGGCAATCCATCAAAAATTAGGTACTTAAAACGAATTTAGAAAAAAACTGTTTAGTGTGAAGTATGGTAAAACGGTGGATTTGATTCATTGAGATCAAAGCCAAAATGGTGTCCGTGTAAATTTAGCTCTAAGTAATCCTTTTGATAGACATTATACTGTTCCCACCCACTGCTAGGAGATTTGAAGAGCCTGCAGCAGGTGGATAAGTCACATGCTTGCTGTGTTTCTCTTTTAGTTCCTGTTTTGTAATTTTTTAAAATAATAATTAGACCAAGCAGATGGCAAGCTTGCTGAACATAACCTCATATATGAAAAAGAACAATCATATTCTGTCAGCCTTACCAGGTGGACCGAACAGGAAACATGACCAGATGAGCTAATTCCACTCTTGTAAGGCTACATTATCTGAATCTTACAAGTCTGAAAGTACAATTCTCCTGCATCACCTTTACATCCCCCCAAATTAGGGAGAGGCTCTTGTGAGCCTCTTGCCTCACGCACTACCCGGGTGTGGAATATGCTGCCTCTTATTTAACTGTTCCCTAAGCACCATCTCTTCACCCCAAGTCCCCATTCCATTATATATTCAGAATAATACGTCGAATTTAGAACATTTGTGTTGTATGAACAGACCTTGTACAATAAAATCAGGAAATCAGGAAGAGTGCTGCGTAAGTCAAAGGGATGAAGCCTCATACAACAGGACCCTAAGTCATGCAGGCACCCCTAACATTTACATCTGCCTACTAACTTGGTATCTGCATAGAAAATGCTTCTGCACAGTGATCACTGCATGAGGGCTTCAGCAGAAATAGGAATCCAGTGGGGAAGAATCTGATCTCCTGGAGAACCAGCAGGTTATGCTGTGTAGCAGGGCTGTCAAACTCTCCTCGTCATCATGCTGGCGTCACATGAGGGAGTGGACTTTCCCCCCCTTTGCTAAACCAGGCATAGGCGTGGCCAGCGTGTGACACAACTGGCCCACTGGCCGCAACTTTGACAGCCCTGCTGTATAGTTTCCCCCTGCAAGTGAGTGTGGGCGCTTGTGCGTGTGTATAGATATAGATATATGTGTGAACGTGTATATATATAGAGAGAGATATATGTGTGTGTGTGTGTGTATAGATATATATGTGTGTGTCTGCGCTTTGTGTGTGTGTGTGTGTATATATATATATATATGTCTGTGTGTGTGTGCTTTGTGTGTATTTATATGTGTGTGTGTATATATATATATATATGTGTCTGTGTGCGCTTTGTGTTTCTGTGTGTATAGATATTTGTGTGTGTGTGCGCGCTTTGCGTGTGTGTGTATACACATATATGTGTGTGTGTCTGCGCTTTGTGTGTATATATATATGTCTGTGTGTGTGCTTTGTGTGTATATATATGTGTGTGTGTGTGTATATATATATGTGTGTGTGTCTGTGTGTGTGTATATACATTGTGTGTGTATATATATATATGTGTGTCTGTGCGCTTTGTGTTTCTGTGTGTATAGATATTTGTGTGTGTGTGCGCGCTTTGCGTGTGTGTGTATATACATATATGTGTGTGTGTCTGCGCTTTGTGTGTGTGTGTGTGTATATATATGTCTGTGTGTGTGCTTTGTGTGTATATATATGTGTGTGTGTATATATATATGTGTGTGTGTCTGTGTGTGTGTATATACATGTGTGTGTGTATATATATATATGTGTGTGTCTGTGCGCTTTGTGTTTCTGTGTGTATAGATATTTGTGTGTGTGTGTGCGCTTTGTGTGTGTGTGTGTATATATATTTATATATATGTGTGTGTGTGTCCATGTCCGTGTCCGTGTGCTTTGTGTGTGTCTGTGCACTTTGTGTGTGTGTGTGTATATATATATATATGTCTGTGTGTGTGTGCTTTGTGTGTGTGTATATATATGTGTGTGTGTGTGTGCTTTGTGTGTGTGTGTATGTGTGTGTGTGTGTGCGCTTTGTGTGTGTGTATATATATGTGTGTCTGTGTGTGTGCGCTTTGTGTGTGTGTGTGTGTGTATATATATGTGTGTGTGTGTGTGTGTGTGTGTCCGTGTACTTTGTGTGTGTGTGCGCGCTTTGTGTGTGTCTATATGTATATATGTGTGTGTGTGTATATATATGTGTGTGTGTGTGTGTGAATGTTCGTGTGTGTATATAATGTGTGTGTGTTTTTTTTCAAAGTATAGATGCTGCAGTGAGGACCAGACATACCAGAGAAGTCTAAGAGCCTAAAACTTCAATCTAAGCACCAGGTAGGCGCGCACACACACACACACACACACACACACACACACACACACATATATATATATAGAGAGAGACTTTTTTTGCTGAATTCACACTTCATATTAAGCCATAGTGTGGTATCACAGTGTGATTTTTTTTTGCTTAGCTTTTTTTAGATGGTAAGCCACAATTGCTTTTGCAATAAGACACTGTTAAAATAAGTGAAATTTAAAACAAGCTTTGAAGAAATTATAGCAATTTATTAGGACCTCTTTGTAATAAGAGTGTTACAGGAGCTGGAAACCACAGCTCATTAAATCCTAGGGTCAATGTGCCCTGCCCACAATCCTGCTAATGTATCTCAAAATTTATGGCTCTTAGACTCTTTGCAGTTGCTATTGAAGAGAAGGCTGCTGCTGGGTGGCTGGCAGTCTCCCAAAGTCTAAAGTTATCTGTTCTGCTTACTTCTTTGTCATCAGGACATGGAGGGGGGGTTCTCTTGGTTTCAAAGAGCAGGTGACAGCCATGGTCTTTGAACAGATGCATCTTGTGCATCAATTGCACCTGCTCTGGAGTGGGGGGCCTTTTTCATGGTGATTCATGTCTTAGCCACCCTTTTACTGGATTACGGAAATATGCTCTGTATGGGCTGGTTCTTGAAGAGTATTTTGGAAACTGTAGCTGGTCCAGAATGACAATGCAGGCATTTCTTTGCATCTCTTGTTCTGCTGCAGTGGTTCCCAGTAGGCTTCTAAAACCAATTCAAGGAGCTGATTACTACTTATAAAGCTCTGCATGGCGTAGGCCAAGCTATTTGTGGGAGCATTCATTCCCCATTGGTTCTACCAGCTCTTCCAGGTCTAACAGGGATAGCAAGCTCTGGATCCCTTCAAACAATGCCATCTTGTGGGACCATGGAATATTGCTGTGCCTACACTAAGGAGTGGCATTTCCCTCCCCCAGAGATCCAGATGTCCTCAACCCTATTACTTTTTGTAGGACACTGAAGACCTGGCTGTTCCTTTAGGATTTTAGGCTAGGCAGTTAAGTAAGTACTTTGTTGGGGTTATTGTTTAATTGGGGTGTCATGAGTTTCTACTTTTGTGATGGTTTTTAATATTATCCAAAGTCACTTCTGCAGAATTGATAGCTCCATACATTGTTTAAATAAATTAAGCCACAATTTTCTTCATATCTGTTAGTCCGATCATTTAAAAAAACTCTCAAAATTCAGCACAATACATGGATAACCAGCCTTACTAAAATTTAGGCAAAGTCTTTCCTTTAACACCCTTCATATCTTTGCAGCCATAAGTCAATAAGGTTTCAGGTGAACCTTAAAAAGGAGCCCATTCTGTCTGCAATCTGACTCATCCTAAGTGTTTCTCTATTTGCATTCTATCCTATCACCTGTGTGCCTCATTGTTTTCACCTATTGAGTAAAGCAGTTACATTGTTTAGAGGGATACTCAGGAGAAATTGTGTCAATTGCGACCCCCTTGTTCTGTAAACTGACCAGGATTTCAGCAACAGTATCAGCAGACTGAGAAAATCTGCAGTGCATTCAGGAAGCTTGTATCAGGCCCCACAGAGGTTCATAGCAAATTGCTTTCTGAAAGTGACCGTGGAATGGATCTGCCCATCACAACAGAACTACAAAGATTGTTTCTATTTTCAGATCACTGAGTCCCACTGAATCCAAATTGGAGTGAAATTAAATGCCAAATCCAGTTTGTGCCCTACTGCAGATCTACCAGTCAGGAATAGGTCTCTGATCATCATGGCAGGCATGAAATCCTGAGCTGCTCTTAAGTAGGCAATGTTAGGATGATATTGAAGCCCTCCAGGATAAGAGGTGAATTGTCTATTCTGCCATCAAAGATCATTCAGAATAGGTCAAGAAGAGAAAGTATTATCCAGAGGAAGGACAGAATACCCACGGTATCTTTTTAGCCGCTCAGATATAGTAGTAAATGTTTGAAAATTAGAAGACTGACATGGAAGCGTTCCAGGCTTAAGATCCAGATGGATCTTGACAGACTAGAACACTGGGCCATTATTAAACAAAATGAAATTCAGTGTAGAGAAAAGTAAAGTCCTACACTTTCACCCACTTAGGCAAGAAAAACCAAAAGTACACATATAGACTGGGTGAAACCAGGCTCAATAGCAGTAACTGTGAGAGGGATCTTGGAGTCCTAGTGGACAACCAGCAGTGTGCAGCAGCAGCCAAAAAAGCTAATGCAATCCTAAATTGTATTAACAGAGGGATACAGACAAGATCAAGGGAAGTATTTATACCACTCTATAAAGCCTTAGTAAGACCACATCTAGAGTACTGCATTCAGTTTTGTTCACCACATTATAAAAAAGATGTTGAGACTCTAGAAAATGTACAGAGAAGAGCAACCAGGATGATTAGGGGACTGGAGACTAAACATATGCAGAACGGTTACAGGAACTGGGCTTGGCTAGTCTAGTAAAGAGAAGGACCAGGGGAGACATGATAGCAGTCTTCCAATATCTGAGGGGCTGCCACAGAGTGGAAGTGGTCAAGCTATTTTCTAAAGCACCTGTAGGCCAGACAAGGAATAATGGATGGAAACTGAACAAGGAGAGATTTAACCTGGAAATAAGGAGAAACTTTCTGACAGTGAGAACAACCAACCAATGGAACACCTTGCCCTCAGAAGTTGTGGGAGCACCATCACTTGAGACTTTCAAGGAACTTCCGATCAGTAAGATGGGATTCCTCACAGAGAAGATTCAAATCACTCTGCTATCCTTTATCCCTAGCTTGTATCACAGGCTAACTTGGCAGACAGAGCTGAGAGAAATTAAATCCCATTCCCTCCTCTCAGCCAAGTGTCATGCTTGATCAGCAGCTTCTTGTACCAGGTTTTAACAGTCATTCAGCAATTAATCTTTGATAATGGAAGTTTTACTAGCAAAGTTTGGAATTAAAAAAATGTAAGGCTATGATATTTTAGTTGCAAAACTCAACTTGAGCATAAAACCATTAAAAGAGAGTTGGTTCTCTGAATCTCTGCTACCTGCCATCTAATAACCACTCAGGTTTTGCAGTTAAACCCTAAAAAGCCAGGACATTTAAAACTGAAAGGGCACTTCTTCCATTGAGATCTTGTTTTTCTTAGTCTGCTACTGAAAGGAAAAGGGAACAATTAACAGCTTGCTTTCTGTCCCTTTTGACACTGAATGTATACACAGATTCAAATTATTTGTCCTATACAGACAATGCCACATAAGCTTCCAGTTTTCCTTATTTTATTTAAATTTATAAAATGGCTTACACCTAATTGAATGCTGGGTGGGTAGCAGAGGTGGTATTCAGCAGGTTCTGACCAGTTCTGGAGAACTGGTAGCAGAAATTTTGAGTAGTTTGGAGAACCGGTAAATACCACCTCTGACTGGAGATTTTATAGTATCCTTCCCCTGCCACACCCACCAAACCACGCCCACCAAACCAATAGTAAAAAAAATGTTTATCCCACCACTGGTGGGTAGGTTCCTTTGAGTTGGTAGAGATAGTGTCATGCAGGTTTGCCACTTGCAGACTTGACTCCTGTTACTCTTGGCTAGTTAAGAAGGTCAGGGAGAGAAAAGAGGGATTTAATAGGCTTGAAAGAGGTTCTGGACTGCCCTTCCACAAGAGGCCTGCCTTGGATCTGCTTATATTTGATGATTGAAGACTGTCATCCTATGTCTAACTTTGTCTAATGAAGCTCATGTAGAATGTCATGAGGCATAAGCTACAGAAGAAGAAATCCCGTAACTGGAAGAAATCAGTTATTTAAATCTATGGCAGTCAAGATTCAGACCTTGGCATAAGATTGAAATTGTATTGTCCTCATGGGCAACCAATCATAAGACTTGAAGCTGGGAATAAAATCATCCTTATGTTGCTGGTCCTCTCAGCAACTGTTGATCACAGTTTCCTGGATTGTCTACAAAAGTCCAAAAGCTGAAGGTACCATTTTATAATGGTTCTGGTATTTTCTGGATAAGAAATCCTAGTCAGTCATCAAAGGAAAGAAAAAGTCCACTGTGGAAACTTCATTATGTAATCCTCTGAGTTTGGTTCTCTTCCCTATCTCTTGCGAGAGCTAAATAAAATTACTGGGAGAAATTATGATTTGATTTGATTTGACTTCAACACTGCCAAACTTCAAACTTAACTCTGGATAAAAGAAAGCTAGAAAGAGAGCAAATCTGGATACCAGTACATAGACATATGTAATACATGGTAGATATATTTGCTAAGGGACTTAACTCACACAACTTCAGGACCAGTGAAAACAGCCATATCTTTAAGACCTTTTGGAATGCCATTAGGGTGAAAATTATGAATGGGGGATCTCATTTCAGAGGGCAGATTCTTCAGGAAAAAAAGGCAAATTCCTGTGTCTCTAAAGGTGGTGATTTGATTGAATGGACCTCAGCTCATGTTCACCTGGCCGAAATCAAGAAAGATAGGCAGCCCCTCAAATAACTAGGCTCTGTCATGTAGGACTTTATAAATGCTAACCCACACCATGAATTGCATCTGAAACCACACTGGCAAGTATCTCACAAAACAGAAATGTCACGTGGGTATAGAAAGGAAGGATGATAACCTTGACAAAAATAGGCCAGATTCATTGATAAAACAATGAAGGATGAAATATACTTAAGTCCCCAACAGACAAAAATAAGTTGCAGAGGACCAGGCTGGCACTTCCCTATTGCACAAGAATACAAGAAGGGGAGGAGGCAGAGCACAATCAGACATGCACAATTCTGTTATAGCCATTCTCAATAAACACGGTTTTAGTCTTTCTGTGGAGTTGATTTCCTGTCCAGTCTACCTTGTGGGGCTGACATCCACCAAGTGGTATGAAGACCCACTTGGCCAAGTTGCTACCTGCTCTTCATTCACAACAGAGGCTGTGAATGTAAGAGGATCCCCCAGATCGCACACTACTCTTGAAGGGAAGTGTAACTCCATCCAAAAATAAAAATAGAAGTTCCCCAGACTTAGGCAGTCTTAACAACCACAACTGATCCAGTTTTGTTAGGATTGAATCAGAGTTGATATTTCCAGAGTTGGTCACCTTGGTCCTTCTGCAGAAATCATTTTGGGAAATACAATGTCCAGCTTTTGGCAGCTACTAAAACCAAAAATGATTCATTCTGAGAATAAATTTCACAGGCATTTTATGGATCCACAAGTGTTCAAAAGACATTTGGGTGTTTTCCTGACAATCTGGAAGACAGTTCTGTTTTATATCTGATTGATCTCTGAATGAAATTGCTTCTATGAGGTCTCTGCCCAGTTGCTGATCCTAATTTCAGGTCATTCAAGATGTGCACAGTAGCAAGAACATTGTAAAATCAATGTGTTGTACAGCTTAATGTCTAGGATAATGCTGCAGCCAACATTTTAGATCAACTCATTGTTTAGGTCTGTAAAAAAAGAGAGAATCTAGAAAAGACTAGAAAGCAACAAGTGGTGCCTACAAGATCTGGGACAGAAAAAATCCAGACATACAGCATTAAAAAGATGCAAACATATTAAACCTTTGTTGCTATTTAATGGTCATCCAGTTTTGTAGTTTATAAACGATCGCCCTGGGGTGGTTACACTCCAAATTTGATCTTCCATTCAAGTCAACAAAAGATTCAATTTCAAATTAAAGCTACATTTTTGTTATTCGGCTAAATTGTTAGCTTCCATATATGCCTGAACTTCCAGCAGTCTTAGGCAGAATAGCCAGGGAGAAATATTGAGAACTGTGATTCATCAACATTTGGAGATTATCTGAAGTTCGCTGCCTAAAAGTCTTACCTGCCAATCAAAAATTATAACTTATACCATAGCAATAAAGTAATCTCCTTACTCATTATACTGTTCTAGCCCTGTGCTTTTTCTCCTTTTTTATTTAGGGAAATATTAGTGCATGCAACCTTATTTTCTCATTTCATAGGCCAAAATAATATATAGCAAATTAAATTTTAAAAAGACCTTTCACTTTCTTCTGAGCTTGGCATGAATATTTCACTGACAGGTGTTTGTATAGTTTGGTGCTGAGTTTAGGAGCCTGCATTACTTTTTTTTGTAACAATGCTGTGTACCTAACAGGATATTAGAATTTGTGATTATAGTACCATTTCATATTTTACACTTATTTAGGAATAATTATTTGTTGTATTCATGTCAGGATTTTCTGACAAAAAAAGATGGGATTCAAATTACTACATTCAAGACTGGAAATAGTAGAACTGCCAGAGGTTTTTTTTTAAGAATTATATTCATTAAATAAATTAACAGTCATGAAGCTTCATAAACAAATATACTGAAAAGTCAGTTATCAAAGAATTAATTAATCAATACATGAAAATATTAAGTATAATTATAACTGCCCAAAAAAACAAAAAGCAAAACAGGCCAAATTAGCAAACCACCAAGTTCATATGGGTTGAAAATTCAGTCTTATAAAGAACTTGAGAAGGAACTTCTGGAGCCATTGATGAAATTTGAGAAATAAAGCCAACATCTGTAGAAGAAAATGACAAGCAGAGCCAGGGGAAGGAGTCTAAGAGGGACATAGTCTAGAATCCCTATGTAGGCACAGGAGGGAGAGGTCTGAATACACACACCCCTTGAATGCCATTGAACCTTATCTCGTCTCACCCAGGTGCAAACCATTGGACTGAGAAGATTCTTGTTTATAGACTTGAGCAATAAAATAGCTAACTGAATTCTTCAAGTATGGATCTGGTTGTTCTCATATGACAATACCACCCACATGGGAAGAGGCATTCATGACTCTGATTTACAAAGAAAGAAATTGAACGTAGATTACATTTTTTATAACAATACTAGCTGCTCAGTTGAAGAAATGTGCTTCAGATATAATACTGACTGATAATACAGTCTCCATTCCAAAGAGAAACATCAAAGTCCACAGTAGGTTCACAATCAAGATAATAGAGCAGAAGGGAAAAGGAAGAAAGCTGCATTGATCTTTTTTCGTGTGGAAAAAAACCCCTTTGATAATTTGTAGTGGCAATTCCTGTTGGCTGTACTGAATGAGGTAAATCCTGGAGAAGAGTTCCAAGTTTACACCAGTATCATATACAAATGTCAAATAGCAAAGATTACGGTCAATGAAGCAATCGCCACAGATTTTCAAATCAGCAAATGTCCAAGGCAAGGATGTCCACTCTTTCTCTTACTATTTATCATTGCTGTAGTATTGTTGGCAGAAAAGGCTTCAGGTGATAAATATCAATTCTCAAAATCCATGGAGGTAGAATATGATCTCAAATATTAGACAGGTGATATATTGTAATATTAACTACCACAATATCACAAAAATCAAATAATTTTATTCATGTTGAATATGGAATTATATTGAATAATATTGAAGGTGGATTTCATTATTTCATTAATGAAAAACAATTCATACTTTTGGAGAATTCTCTGAGTACAAAATTAACATCCCAAACCCAAAAATAATTACAGGATATGCAGTGTAAGAAGTTACTTTCTGCAGGAAAAATCTAATTGTCAGATAGCCAGTCAGAGAGATAGCTTGGTCTTCATTTGACAGGTAATAATCAGAAAATAAAATAATTCTGTTAAATTATGGTAAGAGATCAAGAGAGATCTCAAAAGGTGAAGGAACATGGTTAGGAACAATTGCAATAATTAAATGAATGTATGCCCCAAACAGATTATTTGTTCCAAATGGTGTCAATCTGTAAAGAATTCAGACAAACATTTGTTTAAAATCACCTTGTGAGCTCTTGAACCCAGATTTTCTCTGAGTCCAATATTGCTATTATGTAATTCGCTGTGGTTTATTAATTGGCTGGGTTTCCATAGTTCTCTGAGCTAAATTATGCCTTATACCATGATTATATATCGAATGGATTAAAATTGATATGATTTATTCATCATATTAAATCAGAACACAGGATCTGGGTTCTCACAAACAAGACATTAAGCCACAAACAAGCTTAGTGCCTGGTATGAACTCAGCTTCAGTGTATGAAGGATTGCAATTTGTTAGCTATGGGTTGTTAGTGTATTGTATAAACCCAACCATTGTGCTTTCTAATCATCAATGGTTAAATAAATTGCACAATGTATGAAGCCACTCAAAGGACTGCTGCTGTGGGGTTGGTGGAAAAAGTTCTTAGAACCAAATGCATGAAGATCTGTGGAAATGGATTTCCTTTTGATGGCATTTCTTCCCATACCAAAAATCCTCTGGCTGATACACAAAACTATTTTTTCCCTTAGCTGCAGTGACAATTTTCAAACAAGCTATATAAGTCTGCTTGTTCTAGTGACTAGTCAGTTTGAATTTCCTTGCAGCACTTTGTTCTTTTCCTTTAAGAGGTGGGGAGGGGAAATTCCTCCCCACCCTTGCAGTGGCAGCCATCTGCTCCAGCCAGGTCACAGTGAGCTATCAGCAAAGTGGTAAGCAAATGATAGTAATAAAAAAGGACTCTGCTCAGCTTCCCTTCCCCCACCCTGCACACTGTCTTTCAGAAACGGATCTATTGCTGCTATTAGTGGAATTAGATGCGATGATACATTGACATCAAACCTTCTCCTGCTCCTGAGTTAATGGAATGGAACCAAAAACCCAGTGAAGCAGGCAAGCAGCGTCCTCTTGCTCCTTCTATTTATACTTAGTAAATACAGTGCTACCACAATTATCAACCGTTTCAATAAAAATAATACCAAAAGAACTCATTGTGTTTCTTCAGGAGAAAGATTGAACTGCAGGTTTTCTCCCACTCTTGAATGGACTGATTCTTCAAGGCCATTAACAATTTTTCTGGTCTCTGATGCTAAATGAAATAAGGGGTACCCTTTAGAGTGGTATTGGAATGTTTGTTTGCTCTTTCTTTATGCACAGATGTATCCTCGGAGCATCTGTGTCGCATTAGACCTTCTGACTGAATTCATACAGGATGCTATACCACAGGGTGTTAAGTAAACCAAAATTGGTTGGATTCACACATAATGCTAAGCCATTAAGTTTAATTTACAAACCAAAGTGGCTGGATTCTCGCAACACACTAAGCCGACAAGAAACGAACCACATTGTGGCTTATCACAGTATGTGGAACCAGCAACAAGATCATTGTCACTAAAAATAAGAATACCAGCAGATGTATCAGATATGAATGCAATCATTGCATATAGTCTGGTGTGTGTGTGATCAAACACTCTGAATATTAACACTTTGGGAGTAGGCAGAAGCACCTCACTGACCTGGTTTGGGCTTAGAAATTAAGATGGGTTAAAAGTTGGATGGGATGCTTCCAGATATTAAGGGTTGTAGACTGGGCTGACTAGTTCAAAGAATATTCTGGAAGAAAACACCAGCAAATGATTAATTCTGCCAAGAAAACAACAAGATTCAATGGATGAAATCACCACAAGCTGAACTCATCTTGAAGGAGACTGTACTTTATGTCAAAAAAAGGATAGTAGGGAATTTCTCCCTCTCTTCATATAGAGAAGAAGCCGAGAGAGGATTATTAATAGCTAGGGGGAAATGGCCCACAAAGAAATGGGTTCAGCATCTCAACACTTCCTTTTCTCCATTTAAATACACCAACACTTACTTTTAAAATCAGAAACCATTTCCACCAAGAGCTCATTTATGGATCTGTTTTTAGTCTGCACTTTGAAGATGTTTTGCTTCTCCAAGAAGCTTCTTCAGCTCTGAAAATTGAGAAGTTGGAGCTGTGCTTTCTGCAGGATGTTTTCTGCCCTGTGTCCCTTCACTGTTGAAGACAGGCGCAGGCTGTTGGGGATGAGTTTGTGCTGTCTTCACCTCAAACTGAAGCACAAATGGTTCCTATAGTCTGCATTTTTTTCTGGAAATCTGTTCATACTCCCACACCATTCGAAGGGTGTTTCATTCCAAAGGGCATACTCTCAGTGTCTATGGAGATTCTCTGTCATCCAGGTCACAGTTTACAACCATGAGAGAATATGATGTTAGCAAGATATACACTTAATAAATACAATAAATAAATGATATAATAAATAAATGATCATGAAAATGGGAAAGGAAGATTCGTCCTTCCCTTCCCAGTTGGAACCCTTCAAAATAGCCTCTTTTTGTAGTGCTTTCAGGAACTCAGGTTTCAAAGGACCAATTGCTCTAAAGAATTTACTAATTTGCCCTAATGCTGTTTGCTAAGCCACACCACATTTAAATATTGTCCCAGGTTCAAGGTTGAATTGAAAAATAGCAGAATAGACAAAACTCTTATTTTGAGCTACTGCATTGCCTATTGATGAGTTTGCTCTTTTCTCCTGGAATCACCATATTGCAACCTGGAGATCAGCAGTATTTCATCTCTCTGCTTTCTCAGCAAAGATGTAAGCAGCCCCCAGGATTTGTCCAATCTCCATGCAGTCCCTGCGTGATATCGGTTATGAGAAAAGCCAGGCAAGGCCAGAATTCTTTCCAACTGCATCAGCAAAATGTAAACTTCACTACCTGTTCCATATTTCAAGAAACCATTCCGCATTCAGGATTCAAATGTAATTTCCCTTTCCAAGCTAATAAAGAAAATTGTTCCTCCCCCTTGCTCCCTCCATCACTTCTTCTGCAGGAGAAGCGTACAGTAGATAAGATGCACTACAAGTGCACTGAACAACTTCAGTTTAATCTACTGCATTTATTATGATGTAGTATCCAGGCTAAACAGCTCCTAAGACAGGGGTGTCAAACTCAAGGCCCGGAGGCCAGATCCGGCCTGCGGGGTGCTTAAATCTGGCCCTCAGGACCTCCCTGGAAACAGCAAAGGATCAGCCTGCAGTGCCTCTGCCACCGAAAAGAGCTTGGGAGGGCTGCACATGGCCCTTCCAAGCCAGAGGTGGTATTCAGCAGGTTCTGACCAGTGCTGGAGAACCGGTAGCGGAAATTTTGAGTAGTTCGGAGAACCAGCAAATACCATCTCCGACTGGAGATTTTACAGTATCCTTCCCCTGCCATGCCCACTAAGCCACGCCCACAGAACCATAGTAAAAAAAATTGAATCCCACCACTGTTTTCATTGGGTTACAGGAGGCCATCACAGCTGAAAATGGAGCTAGAGAGGGGCACAGGCAGCCCTCCTGAGTTCCGTTTTCACTGGCAGAGGCTGTTGCAACCAAAAACGGAGCTTTGGAGCCCATTTTCACTGGCAGAGTGCTTGGTCCACCACAGGCACCCCTGAGATGAGTGATGTTGAGATAGCCACGCCCACTCTGGCCACATCCATCCCCCCCCCACTCCAAAGTCAAACACAACCTTGATGCAGCCCTAAATGAAATTGAGTTTGAAGAGGTCCCATTACCATTATTAAATACCTTTATTAAATTTAAAACGTTATAAACTGTGGTACAACTCATATTTTGATACTTGTATATGAACATCATACAACAGATTTCTCATCTTAGAAGTTTTAGATTGATAGTTTAAGCCCATGTACTTATTTATGTTTGTTTCATTACAGTCATAAGGTCAATTATCCTCTTAGCTTGGAAGAGAATTTCTCAGCTGTTCTGCCAAATTTTGATCACAGTAATTGTTCTCTGTACAATAATAAACAAGAATGTACTGTATCTTCTGCCCAAAGGATAGGGTTTATAGTTCAGCAAAAGAATACATGAGTCATATCTTCAAAGACCACCAATTCCATCCAGGTTTAAAATTAGAGGGAGGGGCAAGATGCTTTTGGGAGGAATTCCTCTCCACCTACACCTTGTTTCTATTTCACCTTCACAGCTTTCTCAAAATACAACTTAAGCTTTACTTGGGAATTCATTTTCAAATCATCAATCATTGTTGGCATTCTCTGGAATTTTTTCACTTTTCTGAATTTTTCTTAAACTGTGGGTGTGATCTAACCAATTCAGAATCAAACTGTAGGATTCTCATGATTTGCAGGCTAAACATGTGTTTGACTTTGTGCTTTCATATCACATTACAAACTCATATTCTACTTGTGAGAAATTAAAATTTTAAGATCCTCAGTAGTATTATTGAGGTGGTATCAGATTGTGGGGAATTCACAAAATTGTTCTTGTTAGTTGCGAAGTCATGTCCAACCCAACATTCCTCCAGTCCTTCCTGTCTCCTGGAGTCCATTTAAGCTCACTCTTACTGTTTTAGTGACTCTGTACAGCCACCTCACTGTCGTCCCCTTCTTCTTTTGCCCTCAATCGTTCTCAGCATTAGGCTCTTCTCCAGTGAGTCCTTCCTTCTCATTAGATGGCCAAAGTATTTGAGTTTCATCTTCAGGATCTGGCCTTCTAAAGAGCAGTCAGGGTTGATCTCCTCTAGGACTGACCGGTTTGATCACCTTGCAGTTTAAGGGACTCACAGGAGTCTTCTTCAGCGCCATAGTTCAAAGGCCTCAATTCTTTGGCATTCAGCCTTTCTTATGGTCCAACATTCACAGCCATACATTGCAACTGGGATAACCATAGCCTTAACTATAGGCACTTTTGTTGGCAGGGTCAGTGGTGGGATTCAATTTTTTTTACTATGGTTCTGTGGGCGTGGCTTGGTGGGCATGGTAGGGGAAGGATACTGTAAAATCTCCAGTCAGAGGTGGTATTTGCTGGTTCTCCAAACTACTCGAAATTTCTGCTACTGGTTCTCCAGCACTGGTCAGAACCTGCTGAATACCACCTCTGGGCAGGGTGATATCCTGCCAACAAAATATCCTCATATTAAGCCCTTGCATTCACAAAATAAGCAAGGGCTTAATATGAGGATATTTTCCCATTTCCAGTGGGAACTCTTGAGTTGTAACCCACAGAATTAATTAGAAACAACCATTTTGAGAGCTACAAAAGGATTTGTCAACTCCAAGGTTTCGGCTTCTCTTCTCTACTTGATGTCCACCTAATCTGTTGCCATCCCAAATCTTTTGCAGAATATCGAGTTAAGAAGACTAGTTTAAACTCTGAATTCTGCTTAGGATAGTCAGGTAGCAGATCAAGCAGAAATGATCTCTGCTTGAGATCCTGAAGAATTGCTACTAACTGTAGTCCAAACAAAGTTTGGATATCCAGATAGGATCAAAGTTCCATTCTAATTGAATTATCAGTAAACCATCCATACATCTCATTGTCTAATTCTCAGCTGTTAATTCTGCTTGCTCTTTAGCTATCCTACGATCATTGTTTATGCCCCAAACCATTGGCACAAATCTATAAACTACTATAAAGCTTGAAACTTTCTATTATGTACTGTTTCTATAAACAGCTACCCTGTTATTACTTCCTAGTTCTACTAATGTGGGTGATATGTCACTGTGATTATTGTTCATTTAATTCCTGTTGTTATAGTTACTGGAACATTAACTCATCCTCTTGCATACAAATTTGAATCCTAAAATCATTGCTAATTTTTTAAAGAAAAGTGCAGGTTAAAAGCAGCCTGTTCTGCTACCTAAACAGATGGCTCAACAAGATGGGGGTAATATATTCAAAACCCAACATTGAAATGGAAATTATTATGTGGTATGATATGATATAGATACTAGTTTAAATGAACAAGGAGCACAGGAAGATACGTGTATATTTAAATATATTTTAGCTCAATGGATACGAGGTGATGGATGTATCCTGGAAAATCTTTCCATCTTGCTTTGGTCCAGACCAGAATTTTTTAGAATCAAGATCTGAAATCTAAAAAAATGGGTTGGAAGGACTGAGGAGAAAAGTATTCTTTGAAAATGGTGAAGTGATTCAAAATGAGTTGGAAAATTAAATAAAAGATAAAATAAGTGGACTGAAAATGGGCATTTTATGTATTCTTGGATGACCCGAAAGACCAGGTTAGGAATAGAAAAACATGGATAAACATCTATGTGGATGTTAAAACTCAATAATGACTTGATGAGAATACTATTGTTTTTTTAAAAAAGGAGTCACTATCCACTAAGGGTCTCTATAGCGAGGGAAGTAGGTGTAAATGACAAAATGAGGCAGAACAGAGCAGGAAACAGACCTCCACAAATTTGACTGGAATTCTACTTTACTGATGTCAATTTCAAGGACCACATCCCACATCTGGCCCATGGGGTACTTAGGTCCAGCCCACAAGACTGGCCTTGAAACAGCAAAGGACCGGCCCGTGGTGCCTCTGTCAATGAAAATTAAGCCCAAAGGGGAGGGCGTGTGCAGGGCTCCCGCAGCCCATTTTCGCTGCCAGAGGGCTGCAGGAAACCATCATGGCCAAAAACGGGGCATGCGGGGGGCGGGGCTCGCATGGCCTCCCAGGCTCTGTTTTTGCTGGCAGAGGGCTATCAAAACAAACTAAAAACAAAACAAATGGAGAAATGTTTCCCCTTTTGCATTTGAGCATTCAAGAAGAGACAGGAAAGGAGAAGGGGAAAAAGGAAAGAAAAGGAAAAAGAAGGAAAGAGGGAAAGAGAGCAAAAAAGGAAAAATAAGGAATGAGGGAAAGGAAGAAGAAAGGAGAATGAAGAGGGAAGAAAAAAGAAGAAAAGGAAGGAAGGAAGGAAGGAAGGAAGGAAGGAAGGAAGGAAGGAAGGAAGGAAGGAAGGAAGGAAGGAGAGAGATTATGAGAGTGAGAGTGGATCTCAGGGAAGTCCTGCCTTAGCACTTGGCCACCACAGATGCCTCTGACATGAGTCCTGTGTCACGCCCACCATGGCCACACCCATCCCTGGTCATGGTCATCATGGCCATGCCTACTCCCCAGCCCTCCAAGATCAAACACAACCCTGATGAGCCTCTCAATGAAATCAAATTTGACATTTTTGATGTAGGCTATCACAAACAGAATCCTGAAAGCCTAAATAAGTTTTCCTTTACCTCTCTCTTACACTGTAGTCAATTAGAGTGTTCTATTCCAAAGTCCATTCTACATTTTGTTCCAAAGTCATATAAGATAAGATAAGATAAGATAAGATAAGATAAGATAAGATAAGATAAGTTTATTGTGATTGTACTCAGAAACCTGAGAACAATGAAATAAGGTGCTCTTTCACAACATACAACTGAACAACACTAAAAGACATATACAAATAACAATGTAAAACAAATTAAAACAAATAACAGTTAAAAAACTGTACAACCAGGATATATATATGTTAAGACCACCAGATTCATAACTCTGCATTTAACCTGATCACAGCACTTGGGTAAAAGCTATGTTTAAATCTACTTGTCCTGGCTTTCAGCACTCTATATCGTCTTCCTGATGGTAGGATCTCAAACAATGAGTGGCCTGGATGCAAAGGGTCTCTCAAGATCTTTTGTATCTTCCTTCTACATCCCATGTTATACAACTCCTCCAATGAAGGAAGAGGACATCCGCTGATCTTTTGTGCCCTTTTATTCACTCTTTGGAGTGCCCTTTTCTCCGCCTCTGTACAACTCCTAAACCACACACAGAGGCAATAAGATAAAATGCTCTCTATAGAGCTTCGATAAAAGGCAACCAACAGACTCTCTGGCAGTTGTTGTGATCTTAAAAGTCTTAAAAAATATAGCCATTGATGAGCCTTTTTTTCTAAGGCTAAAGTATTTGCCCCCCATGTTAGATCTTGTTTCAGGGTGATACCTAAAAACTTACATTCTGCCACCTGTTCTACCAAAACACCATCGATATACAACGGCTGGATATCCGAACTGCTCTTCCTGTAATCCACTATGAATTCCTTCATCTTATTTATATTAAAAAGAAGATTGTTTACTTTGCACCAGAGGGACAGCTGATGAACTTCATCCCTATACACAGACTCATCGTTATCAGAAATGAGCCCCACCAACGTTGTATCATCTGCAAACTTAATGATCTTATTACTCAGATGAATAGAGGTGCAATAGGACGTATAAATAGTGAATAAAAGTGGACTCAGTACGCAGCCCTGAGGAGTGCCAGTGTTGAGGATCTTCACAGAAGAGATATGTTCATTCATGCTAACCCTTTGTGAACGATGTGATAAAATATTCAGAATCCACCAACATATGGAGTCTGGTAGCTTCAGATCTTTAAGCTTAGACATCAATCTGTGGGGTAATATTGTGTTGAAAGCAAAACTAAAATCAACAAATAATATTCTGACATACGTTCCTTTTTTCTCCAAATGAGATAGGGCAGTATGAAGAACAGTATTGTTCAGTATCAGTAGATCTGTTTGTTCTATAAGCAAACTGATAATTGTCAAAGGTAACAGGAAGGCAAGAAATAATATATTTCCGAACTAACTGCTCGAAGCACTTCATTATCACAGAAGTCAATGCCACCGGCCTGAAGTCATTTAAAGCATTTGCAGGTGACTTCTTGGGTACTGGAACAATAATAGAAGCCTTCAGACAAGTTGGAACAATAGACTGTAGCAAAGAATGATTGAAAATCTCAGTCCACACCCTGGCTAACTGATCCGCACATTCTTTTACTACACAACCAGGAATGTTATCAGGTCCTGCAGCTTTTCTAGAGTTTACCGCTTTCATTATACACCTAACATCATGCTCCTTCACAACAAGAGGAGCACAATGCTCGGTCAACAATGGTAGTGGTGATGGTAACTCCACTTCCAGTTGATTCATCTCAAACCGGGCATAAAAGGTGTTTAGTTCCTCTACCAACTCATATTTTCCACCCATACTAGCCTTCTGTGCTTTAAAATTAGTTAACCGCTGAATCCCCTGTCAGGCTTGTCTCAGGTTATTATTAGATAACCAGTCTTCTATTTTTCCCTTGTATGCAGCCTTGGCTTATTTAATACTATGCTTCAAATTTGCTCTAGCCACACTATACAGTGAGGCATCTCCAGACTTAAATGCCTTATTTCTCTTATACAAAAGGGACCTAACAGTACCAGTCATCCATGGTTTTTGGTTTGGGTAGGATCGAATACGCTTGTTCGTCATAACAGTATCAATGCAATGGGCCATATATCCCAAAACTGCAGCTGTATAATGCTCTAAATCTTGATGTTCAAAGATGTCCCAGTTGGTTCGCTCAAAACAATCTTGAAGCTGCGTAATCGCCCCCTCAGGCCAACATTTCACTGTCTTTACTGTCTTTACTACCGACCCCCCGGTATGACACAGTATATCTGTGTCATATCATGACACAAAAAGGCCATGACTTCCATAGTTAAGTCAGACATAAGGATGAAAATACTAGAGATGGGAATTACATCATGATGTCACTACATGGATATGGTCATTTTGATGTAATCTTGGTTTATCAAATCTAACCTTGGGTTGTTGCAGATCGATAGGCTGGTGTGCATAATTGGAATGTTGAGAACATTGCCAAATGTTTACAAAGGCTCTGCCAAGGATCCCCAATGACAATATATTTTTGACAGTCTGCCACCAACAGCTGAACTTCCTGCCAGATTCCCTGTTCTATACCTTGACCTCCAAAATTAAATATAAGGGTGTGGTTTAGTTTACCAACTAAACATATTAAGTCTCCAAACACAATAAACACCCATTTCATGAAAGACAGACTGGATCACTAACCAAATTGATGAGTATTCATTCTTCTCAGGATCATACACTCATAGGACTGGAAGGGACCTTGGAGGTCTTCTAGGCCAAACCCTACTCAGTGCAGAAGCCTTATACCATTCCAGTCAAATGGTTGTCCAGTCTGTTTTTGAAAATCTTCAGTGATGGAGCACCCTCAACTCCAGGAGGCAAGCTATTTTGGTGAATAATTGCTCTCATTGTCAGAATGATTGATTTATCCACAGATATTCTTTCATATTAACTTATGTGTCCCAAAATGTTTTCACTCTCCTCAATCATCCCTTTGCTATTTTGTCATAACACCTTTGTCTGACATACCCTTTTTATTCATTTTCTTATTTTCCTTTTCCTCCTTCCATTTCCCCCTCCCCACCTCTCTCTGTCTCTGTCTCAGTTTCTGTCTCTCTGTTTCTCTGTGTCTCTGTCTCTGTCTCTGTCTCTGTCTCTCTCTCTCCCTCTCTCTCTCTCTCTCTCTCTCTCACACACACACACACACACACACAATTATTTACCTTTCCTTCCTGACATTGACCCTCAGCCCTCTTCAACCTTGCTTTGGCCTCCTCATCTTAGACAACTCTTCCTGACTTGTCCTGATCTTTTTCCATTCTTCTCTTCAAAGTATTGCCTATCCTTTCTGTCATCCTCAGCCAACCTGGTCATTGTTGCACTGGCTGAAAATGATGCTAAGATAATTCAAGAAGATGATGCAGGATAACATGTCTAGTATGCATCATTTGGGTAAAGGTTGTTGGGTGTCCTAACTGGATGTAGTAGCCTGGCTGTGACCTGATTCACAGTAGTATGTATTGTAGCATCTTATGAACCCAACTATTATGGTTTGCAAGCCATAGTTTAAGACTTAGCAAAATGAACTTGTACTACAAACCATGATTAAATAAACAATGACATGATGTGCTGTATAAATTGAGGCATCAGAAGAATCAAGATGTGCCCAAAACAACTCTAAGCCTACTAAAGGGACAGGACTTTGAATATGAAGTTGAGACCATCACGTTGCCTTTGCAGAGACTCCTGACATGTATTCAATCACTGACTACTTTTTATGACATTTCTTCCACAAGTACCTGAGCTGTATATGGGCTAAAGTATTGCTGAATAAACACAGGAACAAGGCTATTTTAGGTTTGTTTGTTTGTTTTCAAAAATAGTTAGAAAAGCTAGAGTGCCTTTAATCAAATTCCCTTCTCTTCTCTGATTCATCTGTATAAACAAATTGCCTGTTATATCTGCTAGGTTATCCTGACCTGTCTGTCCTTTAGGATATGTAGTTACAAGTTGGTTAGTGTTATTTCCTTCTTCATACCATTTACAAAGGCATCTTGCAACCTTGGCAAAGCATAAATAGTAGCCATATTCAATTACCTTCTCAGAAAGATCAAAGAAACCCAAAAAGACGTATTTCCAAAGAATTATTCTCTCTGCTCTTCCAGTTACTAGTTCCAGGAAACATGACACACCTCTCTCTTTGTTATTTATTATTATACAACTCAATTTTCTGGAGAGAACAATTTCAAATGATATTGGCACACATTATATTAGGCCACAATTTGGTTGCCTGGTTCAGTATGTCTCATGAAAATTGTGTGATGACAAATGTCACAATGCTTGTTGAAAGCAAAAGTAGATTGAATTTGTAAGAATACAAGACAGAGTTCTGGTGTACAACTTTTCTATATTCACTTCTGGCATATGTGCCAACAAATAAAATATAGGACATCAAAACAGCTTTTCACATTCCACATTCCACCCTATCTCTATTCTTTATACTGCCAAACAATATTATTCATGCAAATGAAAACATAGCATAAATAAATCTGAAGACTGCAATAAATTCAAAACTACAAAAATACCATTAAGTTTAAATGTCTTCCCAGTTGCCAATGAGATGTTTTAATTATACATCATAACAAACACATGAGGTTTGCTTAATTGTGGTTGGGGGATGAGATACAGACAGGTAAAACTAATGTGTTTAACAATTCCATTTAAAGACTGGGTGTATTCACACACTACTGACTGTATTATTATTTTAACCATGACTTGTTAAAGAGCCTGTCTTGCAGGCAAAGTAATGCTTCTTTGGTCAATTTCTTATTTGTTTTAGGTACATCCATGGATGGTTAAAGACTTGGTGGGACACAAAACTAAGCCAAGAATGCTGAAAACCACAAGCTCTGCATCTTGGTTCATCCTGGTTAAAACTCCAAAACAGGTGATTCACCAACAGATGAACAGTTGGTCTATCTAGAAAAGTAGGCAGTGCTTAGCAGCAGTTAGCAGAGTTTCTCAAAAATAAGTTGTGCCAAAGTAACCTGAACCTTTTTGATAGAGTGATTTATTTAGTTAATAGAGGAAAATGATGGGCATATCTAGAAGACCTTGGGAAGTCAATGGAAACATATGACTAACTTAACCAAAAGCTTTTAAGATTTTTCAAGTCAAAATCACATCTCCAGAATCTCAGTCAGGGAAGACAGCATTATCTGGATGGAACGAAGAAAGGCCAGCCAATAAAGCTGACCTTGATTTGGGATATTTTTGGTCTCTGTCTCTAGGAATTATTGGCTAGATATTGGAGGGCTGATCATATTTTAGGTTCCCCTTTGCCCATAGCTGATAAGTCCAGTCATTTAGTTCCTTAGGCATTCTTCAAGGAATGAAATCTTAAGGAATGTCCTCTTTGTTGATATAATTGAAAGAGGACATCAAAAGTCTCTTGCTGAAATATGCTTCATAGCAGAAGAAATACCAAGGGAGAATCAAAGGAGAATCTTCAATATTTCAGTGGGTACTTGTCATCTATCAAATGGTATTTAGAAATCATGGAAGTTGAAAAGTGCTTCATTTCTTAAGCTAATGTTGAAAAATGAACATTTAAAATGGAATTGGTTTTTAAAATTCCATTTGCTTTTATTGAGGCAAACTATTTTTTAAAAAAATCTCTGGCTGTCAATTACACATGTGGTTTTATATTCGTATGACCTTGTTTTTTGAGGAAGTTATAGTCTTCAGTATTTTTTTATTACAATTTCACTCTGTTCCTCATTTTCTGTTCTATTCCCTACTCCCCATTTTTTCCTATCATTAAATTGGCCTTACAAAAAAAACTTCCTTCATTAAACTTAGTTTGTTCTTCTCTGGTTTATATAATATTAACCATAATAATTCCTTATTGTATTAATTTGGATTTTTTAGGGTGTACAATATATATTTGATTATTGCCTATCTTCACAATTTATAGATTTGTTTTTAATTTTATGGTGATATTTTTTTAGAATAAATCTTATTCCCCCACCCTCCTTACTTTTCTGGCTTGTTCTTATGAACTTATGTTCTTATGGGCTGTGAAATATATAGAACATTATTTATTTTTCTTACTTATTTTCCTAATATTACAAATGTATAATGACAGTATCCACCGTAACATGCCAAAGACCTGGGATTTCTTACCAAGTATAGATGACTCTTATGTCTCATGAGCACCTCTGGTTGCCCTATTGTCTAAGTATGTCAGCAGCCAGGCTGAGGTGAAAGGAACGGATGTTGCTCTGTACTCACACCCTCCAGCTGTAAATAAAAGCTCTGGGCATAGTTTCCTGCTGTGGTTTTACAATCATCTTCTCTCTCTTATGAGCACTTTGAGCCTATATTATCTGGTATATATTATGTCATTACACACTAAGCCTAGAAGTTCATAAAGTACATACATTACAAGGAATGCCATTTCAATAGAATCTACTGTATAATTACTATCGTTTACTGAGTATTTTCAAACCAGATTATTGTTCATGGAGCAATTTTTTTCTTTTCTTTAATGGCTACTAAGCTGATTTTACAAGTACTGTAGTCCATGTTTAGCAACTGACTTGGCCATCAACTGTTCATAAATGTAATAGGGAATTTTTTAAAATGTAACTTTGTGGCCAATCCTCTCATTTACAATTTTCACAGATCCATAAAGCAAAGGAAAGCTGAAGTAAGGTTTTAAATGCTTTGTATTTGCTCATTTATTTGTCACCACATCAAGACTGCAGCTATGACAGTCCAATATCTGTCTGGATTAAAAAAAAAAAAAGATGTGTTGTGGAGCTTCAGTTGGGGAAAACAGAATTTTAGACAAGATAAATGCTTAGTCTGATCCACTGACCAGAGCAATTGTGTTCTTGCTTGTTAGCCAAGT
Organism: Pseudonaja textilis; assembly: GCF_049901715.1. NCBI lineage: Eukaryota > Metazoa > Chordata > Lepidosauria > Squamata > Elapidae > Pseudonaja > Pseudonaja textilis. The sequence goes on along the minus strand of NC_141992.1, from coordinate 24,487,462 downwards.
GACCAAATAAGTCAATTTCTTCCCTATGTAAGCTGGATCTTGTAACACTCTATAGAAACCCAGACCAGTTGGCTTGTATTCATGCAGCTTTGAAGCAAGTGAGACCCAGTCATGTTGCTCCATAAATGGTAAATATTTATTTGGTTACTATCATTCTCTGATATGAATAGATCTGGTTTATTTCCTGGAGACCCAAGGAAGATCTTATAATTCATACAATGACAGCTTGATATGATGAATCTTCACCCAGTTTCCCAATCTTTGGGGGTGTTGGAAGTTAAAACCCACCCGTCTCCTAGAAAAATGAAATATTTTGGGATATATTAAAAAGGCAGAATATTTCCCCTAAAAGAGAAATAGAAATTCAGAGAGGCAGAAACTCCCATTAACACTTTTGTTAATGGGCCATTAAGGTCTGGGCCAGTCTATTCTACTTAACAAAGATCTACCTGCTTCAGGCAGAGCCATTTAATTGCCCTTTTTGCACCACACAGCAAGTTTCACCCAAACTTAGCACACAGGCAATCTACAAAGCTGGCTATGACCTCTGCCAGCAATCAATCAGGATACTCTTCCTATGCCCCAGGAAGTTCAAAGCCCACAGATGGCATATAAAACCCAGGCACTCTCAGCATCTCTGCCCTTTTTTCGCCCAAGATCTCCAAGGCATGTGATCCTGTACATCAATAAACCATCTTTCCAAGCAGTCACCATGTTTCCAGTGTCCAATTCTGATTATCTCTAAATTGTGTCTTTTTCCCCATTTGGAACTGAACCCAAAAGGATATTTCTTCCAACAGAGGGAAATAGTTTGGTAAGAATTATTGGTTTAGTAAATATTTACCATACAAATTTCTCCTGATGTTCAGAGACAGCTGTGGAAGAAAACTTATAGGGAAAATCAAACATTCATCACGGACTTCAGTGTCTGCTGAATATTGCCCTATTATCTTTTCCTTTCTGTCTTTGCAGACAGTTTATAAAGTTGTGGGTCTTATTTTTCCTATCACAATGATGTGGAGAAGGCAGTTGATGGCCTGAGGCTTTATGAAGTCCCTAAACACCCTTGCCTTATGCCCTCTGAGATCACTGTTATTGAATATTTGTAACATGGTTCCCATCATTGGGATGGATGATGAAAAACAAAGGGACAAGGAATGTGACTTTTGAGAAGACGATCAATGTTTTACTTGATAATTTATTATATAATGTTCCCCTGTACATCAGTGTTTCAACCCATATGGAGACATGAAGAGCCACATGCTCCTCTGTTCTACCTTTACAGGGAATCTTGGTTGACAAGGATTACAGGAAATCTTTGTAAACCAGAAGATTGGTTAGGTACAGGAACTCAGTATAAAGAAATCAATTTCCTCACAGGATCAAGAAAAGACAAAACTCTTTTAGTTCTGTACAGAAGCAAATGAGTATGCCTCTGAATTTCACACCAGGGAGTATGACAGAAAGTTATTTTTGTACAATTTGCCACAGGAAACAACAGTAAGAGCATTGCTGATTGATTACAAAGTTATTTGATAGTCACACCAGCACATAAGGCAAAGCCATCCCATAATACTCTATTAGATAGATCTACTTCATTTTCCATATAAGCTCACTATCACTGGGTGTGTTTTTTACCATAATAATGATAAATTGTGTTCATTGCCATACTGTATGCCCCTAACCACTGCTAGCTAAATATCATGTCACCGCCCTTAATTCCAGTGGCAGCTTACTTGCAATGCATCGTAGCCGAGTATTAAAATCACATCCTGTCAGCTAGTTTGTGAGAGACATTTGTCTATGGAGTGTTTATGTAGCTCTCCCTCGCAGATGTTAAAGAAATTTTACTTCTTACAGTCAAAGAAAAAATTAATCTAGCTAGCTAGCTTACAAAAGTATCTAATTATTTATTAATAAATTAATAAAAATTAGACAAATATACAGTTGTCCTACACATTAATCTACCCCATTCTGAACACCCTGGCATAGACTCCATCACTTATATTTCACTTCTATCTGATTACGACTCTGATATATCTTCTTTTTGTTTTATTGCACTCATAGTAATCTTGTACCAATTGTACTTTGAATTGTACTAATCTAATCTTGGTGAATTCCTTTATTATTTGTACTATGATGTTGTTTTATAAGATTGTTTTAAAATAAGATGGATCAACAACATCAATATTGCAGGTCCAACTGGCAAAAGAAAGCTCAGGATGTATTTATTCTGCAATGGTTAGGCAAGGGCTAAAATGATGATGATTGTATGTTTTTATTTATAATCTGTAGATCTTAAGTACATACAGTATATATATATATGTTATATCTATGATATATAAATACGATGTGCATATTTTCCTGCTTGTCCTACCAGGACCAGTAGAAGATCCCTATTAAAGATTGTCATCTGGTGGGACCGAGCAAGACAGCTTGTTCTGTCATGGTACCTGTGAAGCATCATAGTCTCTACTTCTCGGAGATCAGATATGGTTCTGTCCCTGGGAAAGGAGGGTTGGAATGTATGGTAAAACCTGTGGATGCCAAATATCATGAAAAAAGCCCTGCCACACCCACCAACCCATGCCCACAGAACTGGTAGTAAAAAAATATGAATCCTACTACTGATGCCAAGGGAGACGTGCCACCCTCACCCCTGTCGAACAGTCCCAGTTCCAACTTCTCCTCCAAATGGGCTCCAATGGGGAAATGACAGTTTCCCAGTCTAGCACTAACCAGTATTCCTGGTTTTCTTACAAGTACTAAAAGGTACTGACCATGGGCAACCTTCTCAGGTTTTTTTTTTAGATCAGCGAAGTAGGTCATGTTTCATCATCATCATCATCATCATCATCATCATCATCATGATTTAATCCAACTGTAGGATTAAATTTATTGCCACATGTTTCAGTGGTGGGATTTAAATTTTTTTACTAGCAGTTCTGTGGGCGTGGCTTAGTTGGTGTGGCAGGGGAAGGATACTGTAAAATCTCCAGTCAGAGATGGTATTTGCTGGTTCTCCGAACTACTTAAAATTTCCGCTACCGGTTCTCCAGAACTGGTCAGAACCTGCTGAATACCACCTCTGGCATGTTTCCCCGCAACTCTGGATAGGTTTTGTCTTGAGGTATATCTATTTATTGTAAGCAGTTCTGATATTATTATATATTTTTTCTGTCTTTCCCCCCCAAAATAAAATTTTATTTCCGTCAAGTTTAATTCTGATAACTTCATGGATGCTCAAAGCTAGTGGGCTGACACAAGGCCCAGGATGATAACATCACTAAAAAAACAAAGGAGTGGGGTTTTTTCCAGGACCAAATTGAGTTAAGCTACAAGCCACATTTTGATTTGTTATATGACAACCTAGTCAACCAGTGGTAGGATTCAAATTTTTTTACTACTGGTTCTGTGGGCATGGCTTGGTGGGTGTAGCAGGGGAAGGATGCTGTAAAATCTCTAGTCAGAAGTGGTATTTCCTGGTTCTCTGAACTACTCAAAATTTCCACTACTGGTTCTCCAGAACTGGTCAGAACCTGCTGAATACCATCTCCGCTAGTCAACATGTCACAAGCCCCAATCATGTTTACAGCACTGAAACTTGAAGATGCCATAAAGTTGTATGGAATATAACAAAACAAAATAACAAAAAATAATTTTTCTGAAACAGTTCATCTGATTTGTCAGACTTGGTTACTGAAATCCAGATTTTTTTCAGTACTTCAGAATTAGAAATTAAAGGCAACCACACTGGATACCAAATGCTAATACAGAAAACTAGGGGTCAGGATGGGGGAAAAAGTCAATGTGATGGATTTTGTTGCAGGATTGAATGGCACCTTAATTTTTTGACCCCTCCCCCATGCAGCTGCAGCTGTTCTAAAGGCTCCTGAAACTAAGAGGATTGGGTTGAATCTGTAGCATTTTATTCACTTTACTGGTTTTATTAGAACCAACATTTACTGATACATTTATTGTCAGTTGTTTAAATGTTAACTGCCTAGTGATTTTTTTGATCACAAAATTTAGAGAACGAATAGGAATAATATGAAGAAGCAATGATGAATTACATGCGTTATTACATCCTCATACAAATAATATTAATTATGAAATTTGTGTCATTTGAGCCATGACATCATAACATTTTATCACATATTCCTACTCACCCATCCTATAAACTTCTGTGCCATTTATGTATTCATATACATTGATCTGATCTCAACTTTGGCAGCTCTCGTGCTTCCAGAATTCTGGGAGTTGAAGCCCATACATCTTAAAGTTGCCAAGGTTGAGAAACACTGATTTAGATAAAAATCCTGCCTTTGTATTACTCAGGTTAATCATTTCCTTTCTTTTCCAAACTTTCATTCTATCACTCTAAATTCTGTTTTATGATTCTTTGTCTAAACTGACTCTCATATTTAATTTTGGATCCCTAGGTTAACTCAGCTCCTTAAAGGAGCAGAAAAAGAGAGCAACTGTTCTATTTTTGCTCAGTGAAAAGTTATATGTAAGTCAAATTTAATTCTTCTAGTCACTTCAACTTGAATTGTTATTATCTATTCATCACAATCTGAAGTTGCAGCTGCCAGTTCTTTAGCTGTTGTTGGCCATTGTACACATCAAGTTCTTCTAGTTACTAACTGTCCAACTCTAAGCAAGGTACAACAAAAAAGATAAAACAGGTAAAATGTTACATCAAAAAGTTATATTCATTAAAATGAATGATAGGATAGTCACTCCTTTCTTTCTTTCTTTCTTTCTTTCTTTCTTTCTTTCTTTCTTTCTTTCTTTCTTTCTTTCTTTCTTTCTTTCTTTCTTTCTTTTTCTTTCTTTCTTTCTCTTCCTGTCTGTCTGTGTATCTATTTATCTTCCTACCTACCTACCTATATCTATCTCAAGCAAATTCATTTTAGAATTTTTCTAAAGATAACAAACTATTCTGTTACAGTTTTGTAGTTTACATTTTCCCCCATCCCCACCTTGATATACAGTTCAAGATGGGATTAAACTATTAATCATGGAACAAGATAATACAGTATATGTTGCAATACCTGTGGTTAAAGAGTGAAAGTGATATATGCAGAAATTTGTTCCTCCAAATACCCAAGCTACTATTAGTATAGTCACTTATCCATATATAAATGGATGTGTGTATGTGATCTATATTAAAAGGTATTTATGTGTTGTGATTTTGTGCAATATACCATAATGTAGCCTTTCAAAAACACATCCATACATTTCTAGCTTTTCATATAAGCCATTTTATACAATTTTATACAAGCCATCAGATACCAAAGTTCATCTCTCCCAGCCTAAAACAGTTTTTAAAAAGTTTTGCAGATTATACTGGCTACCTGCCCCCAGTAAGGAAAAACAGACATTTCATTGGAAATGCTAACTAGCCAGCTAGGTAGCAATAGCTATAGCTATATAGATATACATTAATGGCAGCTGAATAAATCTTCTGGTTTGAGTCTTACCATACACATAGAGAGAGAAAAAGGAGTACTATTATACATAATGTATATGATGTTTTCAATCCAACAACTTTTAAATATTCCAATCTCTTCAGATGACCTCTCACTGAAAATACATGTATAATAAAGTAATAAGGGCAGGGCTATGCATCCAAGTTAAAGATTAATTCAGGCAAATAATAAAACCACAGGCCCATAAATGTCATTGTTCATCTTTCATAGCCTGTTCCATGAAAATCTATTCATTCTCACTCCACATCTTCTGCAGGTTTGCATAGCGCTTCTAAATTGTGCTCCAAACCCAATTTTCAAATTATTAAAAACATTAATACCTGAATCCATCAAATGATAGAAACGTTGGAAAAGAGGGAGCAGCATTCAGATGGTAGGCATTTATGATAAGTTCCTTTAAATCAAAACAATCATTCAGACATCACTGGATAGTATCTCTTCACATTCTTTATCAAGCATCATATTTGATTGACTTAATTCCAAACGGTGTTGGCCTTTGCCCTGGAAAGAAGTCTTCAGACGCAGTCTAATGCTTCTACCAAATTTCCTCAACTGCACCCCTAAATCCTCACGGGCCAGCAGGTATAACAAAGGGTTCAGGGCACTATTTAGGCTAGCCAAGACTCGAGTCACTTGGTAGAAGATATAAATATTCTTTAAAGTCTGGTTGCAAATTCTCTGATGTTGCCATCTTCGAGACAACAAGTTAAGGTTCCTAAAGACATGATACGGAAGGAAACACACATAGAAAAGTGTCATTACCATAATCACCAATTTGATGCTCTTCTGCTTGAGGTTAGGATCCATGTTTTTGTTCCTCCTGAGGACAATGACCACATGGCAATAGCACCCAGTGACAATGAAGAAAGGAATAGCAAAGCCAGTCACTGTTAAAATTTGAAAGTACAACATATAAGACTCCAGGTTTTTGTGCTCTGTTGAGTCATGGCACTTCTCAGGCTTGGGACCCATTTTGTTAAAAGTTAAATCAGGTGAAAGTTGAATCGTGACCCAGAGCCAGACCAAAAGACTCAGAAAGACAGAAGAGCCAAGGGTCTGACATCTTCCAATCATTTTCATTGGATGTACAATGTGCAGGTAACGATGGACACTGATGCAGGTCAGAAAGCCAATGCTGGCATAAAGGTTGACATGGAAGAAAAGTCGAGTAAGCTTGCACCAGCTTTGGCCAAAGAGCCACACGTGTTCCTGGAGATAATAGGACACGAAGAAGGGCAGTGTAATCACATAAAACAAGTCTGCAACTGCTAAGTTGCACAATAGCACATTGAAGGGATTCCAGCTCTTCTTCCATGAACTTCTGCATAAGGTCCACAAGCCCAGTGTATTCCCCAAAAGGCCCACGAGGGAGAGAATGAGGTAGAAAGCGGGCAGGAACCATTCAGTGAAATCTTTATTAACTGGGCACAGGACATCAATATCCACAGTGGAGTTGTCTGTAGAGTTGACTCGATTACCCACTTCTTTCATCTTGTCAGTGTTGAGCCTTGGAGGAGACAAGAGAAATGGATCTATGAAAGGGGAGTGTTCGGTAAGGCCGGTAGGGAGAGGAACAGTTTACCTGAGTGGGTGCAGGATGGAAGTGAGGAATTTCTCAAAAGGAAATCATAGGGAGAGGGAATGCCTGGAGGAAGAGCAAAGGAAAATGGGGGTGTCGACAGCAGAGGGACTTTAGACTTTAGCAGACCAGGGAATTAAACAGATAATCAGAGTTGGAAGGTACCTTGTAGGTCATCTAGTCCAACCCCCTGCCCAAGCAGGAAACCCTACACCATTTCTGACAAATGGCAGTCCAATCTCTTATTGAAAGCCTCAAGTGATGGCTTAAACCTGGGCGTGGGTGGTGGATACAGAAACGAGTTTTGCCAGGGGAAAACTATCCACTATTGACCTCACCCCATTCCTAAGAGTCTGTAAGGGACCTGCATAAGTGCACCACCGTGCCTACCGTCCCTGTCCTATTGACCTCATTTATTCCTACCTATTTCCTGTATTGTTACTCATGTTTATACTTTTACCTATTATCTTGTCAGCGATTGACAAATCAAACCAAATCAAATCAAATCAAGAACGTGACGAGGCTTCAGGAGACATACTAGTCTGAAGGCAGTTTGGAAACTTGGCGAAAAGAGGAAAAAGCCACCTGGAGTCCCCTTCTCCGTCGGACGATTGTGAAAACACTCGAAGGTGGAGCAAGCGAGGGACGAAGAGAGGGGAAGGTGCAGAATAACTCCGCGGTACCGGTTCTGAGATGCGTGTCTGCCGTCAACCCCGGTCTTCGGGACGTCTTGCGCTTCGGAGAGTTGGACGTGCGTCCGTCTGGGTCGGCGAAACGGGGAAACTCCGCGACTGAGACGCCCGCGACCCCAGGATCCAGCAGCGCTGAGCTGTCTGTCAGGCAAGCCGCTGGCAGCTGAATGGCGCTCGGCCGAAGAGCCGCAGTCTAAGAAGGGTGGGATGGGGTGGAGGGAGCCGGGACAGGACGGAAGATGAAAAGTTGAAGGGTGGAACCGAAAGTGAACGCGGTGCTAGTCGTGGAGAAAGAGAAGGAGCGGAGGGAGTGTTGTAATAGGGCTACAGTAGCATCCTTGTGAGTTTCCCTTTTGGACTGGGTGCCCCGGGGGTGGGGAGACTAGCCGGACTTCAGGAAAGAAGATGTCCTCGGCGGTTCCCTCCAAACAACCAACTATGACCGCTGGAAAAAACGTCGCCGCGTTTTACCGAAACTGAATGAATGAATGAAAGAAAGACTCCCGAGCCAAGTCAGGTCAGAAGAACTGAAGCTTTCTCCCAGTGGGATTGGACCTCGTCTCACTCAGAGGGATAATAGAGTCATCTGTTGAACTGGTTTCCCTGTTCAACTGGGAGAACACGTGTGTGAAGCTTTTTCTTCCGGTCTGCGGTACTTGTTTAGATTAAGGAAGTTGGAAGGGACCTTGTAGGTCATCTAGTCCAACCCCCTCCCCCACCCAAGCAGGAGATTCTGCACCATTTCTGACAAATGGCAGTCCAATCTCTTCTTGAAAGTCTCAAGTGATGGCGCTCCCACAACTTCCGAGGACAACTTCTGTTCCATTGGTTGATTGTTCTCACTGTCTGAAAGTTTCTCCTTATTTCCAGGTTAAATCTCTCCTTGTTCAATACTTGACCAACCCAGTGAAGCTGATTCATTCCTCCAGTAGAAGTGAGCAATACTTGAGCATTTCCACGGTATTTTTAAAGAGAAAGTGAGATTAAAATAGTCTTTGGACTACTACAGGTAGTTCTCAATTTACAACAGTTCATTAAGTGATGGTTTGAACTTATGGCAATGAAAAAAAATGACTTGTGACCTTTTTTCACACTTACAATGGTTGCAGCAGCCCCGCAGTCACATGATCAAAATTCAGATGCTTGGCAACTGGTTCATATTCATGACCTTTGCGGTGTCCTGGGATCATGTGATCACTTTTTGCAACTTTCTGACTAACAAAGTCAATGTGGAAGCCAGATTTATTGAACAACCGTATCACTATTTTAACAATTGCAGTGATTCACTTAAGTCAGGCAGCTTCTAAATCTAATTTTAAAAAAGCATCTAATTAGATAGAAAACTCTTTTCTATCCATATCTCACATAAATAACCTCACATAAATAGTTATGTGAGAAAACATAATTATTTGCAAGTGTGAATCTCTGTGAGTCTTTTGGAGGTTGGGGGATCTTTTGTTACGAGGTCCAATTTAATTTGTAGCCCTTTAAAATCTATATAAACTACATGCAATGAAGATTTTGTGCCATATGAATATTTAACTGCTAAAGGCTGCAGAATTAGGCAGCGGTCTATTGTAAATCTCTTGCCCCCAAAACCTACTTGTCTCCAAGGTATGCTTTTGGTCCATGAGTTTATACAATTTCCTGTTTAAAAGCTTTGCATTTTCTAATTATATTTAAGAAGTTTATAGGGCTGTAATTTGCTGGCATGGTTTATCTCCTTTTTTTGAAGATTGTAACACTACTGTCACACTCCGGATTCTTAGGTGTAAGCAATGTTAGTAATAATGATGAGAGAACTGGCACCCTTCATATATATTGGCTATTATTAATTCTACCGATAGAAAGTTTCAACTGAGGCTTTTTTTTCTGATTTATCATCTTCCTTACTTTAATGATTAACTTCAAAAATGTTTACTTATTTATTTATTTGATTGATTTGATTTGTCAATCGCTTACAAGATAATAGGTATAAGTATATACATAGTTATAAATACATAAAATGGGTACATAGAAGAAAAATAAAAGAAACAATAGGACAGGGACGGTAGGCACCTTGGTGCACTTATGCACACCCCCTACAGACCTCTTAGGAAAGGGGTGAGGCCAATAGTAGACAGTCTAAGGTTAAAGTTTTGGGGGTTTGGGAAAAGAAACCACACAGTCATTGACCACTCTATTGCTGAAGTCGTATTTCCGGCAATCAAGTTTGGTGCAGTTAACCTTGAATTTATATCTATTGTGTGCTCTTGTGTTGTTATGGTTGAAGCTGAAGTCATTGCAATGTATGATTTTATATACCATACTTAGATCAGACCGAAGATGAGTAGAGGAGTGGAGAACTCTTCTTGTGAAATATTTCTGGACTTTCTCAACTGTGCTAATATCAGATACGTAATGTGGGTTCCAGACTGATGAGCTGTATTCGAATACTGGTCTAGCAAATGTTTTATATGCTCTAGTTAGTAGTGTGATATTACCAGAGAAAAAGCTACATAGGATTAGGTTAACAACTTTTAATGCCTCTTTGGCTATGTAGTTACAGTGGGCTCTAGCACTTAGATCATTAGAGATGAGTATTGCAAGGTCCTTTACAGAGCTTGGATCATCAACAAGGTCTTGACTATTCAGCTTGTATTTTATTTATTTTATTTTATTTTATTTTATTTTATTTTATTTTATTTTATTTTATTTTATTTTATTTTATTTTATTTTTTATTTTATTTTATTTTATTTTATTTTATTTATTTTATTTTATTTATTTTTATTTTATTTTATTTTATTTTATTTTATTTTATTTTATTTTATTTTATTTTATTTTATTTATTTTATTTTTTATTTTTATTTTATTTTATTTTTTATTTTATTTTATTTTATTATTTTATTTGCCAATATGTAAGCCAGAGCATTTATTTGTTGAGATTTGAAGTTGCCATTTGTTTGACCATTCTGATACATAGTCAAGATCTTTTTGAAGGGTAGCAGTATTGTCTGTGGTATTGAACAGCTTTACATCATCAGCGAAGAGACACTCCCAATTGTGACCATTTATTGTCTGTTTGACAGGAATGCTTCTATCCAGTTATGCAGTTGTCCAGAGATACCATAAGATTTTAATTTTAGGAGTAGTTTGTCATGTACCACTGAATCAAAGGCTTTACAGAAGGCTATATAGATTACATCTATTGCTTTGCCCTGATCGAGTTGTGTAGTCCATATGTTTTTGCAGTGTAACAGTTGCAGATTACAGGATAGTATTTTTCTGAAACCAAATTGTTTATTGGAGAGTAGGTTGTTTGTCTCTAAGTGGAGGATAATGGATTGGTTAATAATTGATTCCATGATTTTACAGGTGACGCAGCATAAGGAGATTGGTCTGTAATTTTCAACTAGGCTGGGGTCTCCCTTTTTGAAGATGGGGATGACCGTGGCTTGTGACCATAGGTTAGGCAAGGAGCTGGTCCTGAAAGATTTTTCAAAGATTATGCTTAGAGATTCTGCTATGGCAGTGGATAGCTTTTTTAAGAAGTAGGCAAATATTCCGTCTGTTCCAATAGATAGAGATGGTTTTAGATTGCGTAGTGCTTTTTCAACATTGTCTTCTGTAAAATCGATATGTATTAGATCATTGTAGTTTTCTGTGGTTTGGCTAGGAAATACTGGGCATGATCCATTGCTGTTTACAAATACTAAGCCAAAGAATGTGTTAAAGAGGTTGGCTTTAATGGCGTCATCATTATAGTCTTTACCATTAGGCCCTATCAGGGGTGGGATGGACCTTGAGTCTTTTAGTTTGTTGTTTACAAAATTGTAAAAAGCGCGGGTGGAATTGGTGCATAGAAGGTTTTCCTCTTGTTTAATGTGATAATTGGTACATTCGGTCTTTATCTGGTGGCATAAATTTTTGTATCGGCTTTTAAAGTTGGCAACATGACCAGATTTGTTTTTCCCCCAGAGTGACCTCTTTTTGGATTGAAGTTTCCTTATTGTTATGGGTAATCCATTTTTTTTCTTGTTTTGTTTTGGGAGTTGTTATTGGTACATATAGTTTGATGACTCTTTTGACTTCAAGTAAAAATATGTTGTAATGGTCTTCAGCAATATTGCATCCAGTGAATAGAGATTGCCAATCAAGGGATGAGAGATCATTGTCCATAAGATCACAGTTGCCTTTTTTGAAGTTATAATTGGGGATTATGTCATTGTGATGATTTTTGTGTGGGCGTATGTTGAGACAAAAGTCAATCATATTGTGGTCACTGTTGGAAAAGGGTTCTTTAGTTTGTATTCCATAAATTAAATTCAAACTATTGCAGAAAATGAGATCGAGGCAGTTGTTAAAGTTTAGTATTGTTGGTTACTAGTTGTTCCAGTCCTAGATTTGTAACAGCATTGTAGAAGGTTGCGTGTATGGGTTCAGTTGTACATTCGTTTAGGGCCCAGTTAATATGAGGTAGATTGAAGTCGCCAAGAAAGATAAAAGCATGTGGGCAGGATGTTGCCCATGTTAGTAATGAATTTAGCTTGTTTACATGTTCGATGTATTTCCATACAGGGCTACTTGAGGTCAATACAGGCACGTGAATGTTTATATTAATTATGAAGCTTAAGGCTGGGGAAGCCCCTTTCTTGATGAGATGAGAAACATTGTATCTGGTATGGTTGGTGACATGGCGACATCTGCATTACATGGGTTTTGTTGACTGATGTCACTGATTAAAACATTCAGCTCCTACATCACATATAACATCACAAAGACCCGTATTTGAAGTGATGATGGTTCTATTGGGCCTTGCTGTGGTGTTAGAGCTAATGGCATAACGCTGAACCATCTGACTGTCTGGCTTATGCAATGTTTTACAGATTGCTGCAGAATGAAAAATACAAAAGGCCCAAGCTCTATAAATCCATGCCTGGTGAGAAGAAAACATCATTATGACAGGGGTAACACTGGGGTTACCAAGTTGCTCCAATGACACCATAAATAATTTGTGGGAAAAGACCCTTAGTCCAGATTTACTGCATGTCTAAGAAGCACACAAGGCTGAACTGTTTAATGTTTGTTTAATTAAATGCAGGGAAGCTGCAATCATTTGCATTGTATATGACTGTTATTTATCCACCCATGAAATATGCACAAAATGAACCCTTCACCATTTCTGAAAGAAGCAAGTTATTTGATTTTGAGATAACACCTGCTTCCTGCCTGAGGAAGGAAACCTCATATTTTAGAATAGAGCTAATCATCTGGTGCATCTGCAGAAAGAACTTTGAGGATGGTAAATGATGTCTCATTAATGGTGCTTCTGAATTTATAGATGTTCTGATATGGCCACACAGCCATTCTTATAGTTTGGAGAAAAGAGTACATATTTTTTGTACTATTGCACTTCAGCAGTTTTTGGAAATGTGTCCTCACTAGGGTTGTATTTCACTTTGAATTCAGTCTCAAAAAATGTGGTTTGGAGGCAGTGAGAAATGTATCAAAATTGTCTGCAACACAAGAAAACATCTGTGTACCTTCCTGGAATCACACTGCAGTTTTAGAGGACAGTCACATGATCCCTGCAAATGACACAGCTGCCTTAAAGTCCTGCAAACAGGTTATTTTCCCTCTATGCACACATCACTCATCAAAGCCCCACAGCTCCATAGGAAGTAGTGGGGAAAATCTGATACTGTAACTCTGTGTTGCCTGCAAAAAAGGAGGGAGGGAGGGAGGGAGGGAGAGAGAGAGAGAGAGAGAGAGAGAGAGAGAGAGATTTAGTGGCTAAAATACTATGAACCTCCCAAGATATTTATGATTCAGTTCTGGATTTCTGATGGCAGTACACACCTCAGCAGTCACATGACAATATTTGAAGCAGTGGAAATTGATTTGCCTTTATGGTCAATTGCAGCATCCCACAGTCATACGACATGATGTTTTCTTTTTTTACTGCAAACCAACCTTTTTGCCCAGTTTCCTGCAGAAAATGCTCATATCAATGCACTGACTCAATCAATGAGCACAGCATTCACTTCCCAACCACCACATTCAGTTCACAACCACAACGTTCACTTTACAGCTGCCACAAAAAGGTCATTAAATCAAGTTGGTCACATGGGATACCTCAACTTATGATTGTCATAACTTATGGTTGAAGTTCCAGTCTCCATCATGGTCATCAATCAAGGACTGTCTGTAACCTTAAGGAAGAGCTGCAAACAAGACAATGGTCAGATAAAAGAACTGGGCAGAAAGATAATCTGAGAAATATCTCAGACGTGATCTTCTCTTCTTCTCATGAAGATAAAAGGAGAGACATGGGAAGCACATTTACACTTGAATTATTATTTTTTTACTGTAACCTTATAATAAAAGTAATCTACCTTCCAAGTTAGGTCTCCCTGGGAGCACTGACACTGAAGAAGCTTTCTATTGGTCCCCCAATTTGGCTCGAGAGACTGCATCAAATGCACACTGGAGATCATGGAATCACAGAATTGGAAATGGTCTCAGAAGTCATTTAGCCTAAGCCCCTGTTTTATGCAGGTCCTGCTGAAGCATTTCAGACAGCTGGCTCTCTGGCCTTTGTGAGAGGGGAACCTTGTGTTATCCTTTTGCATCAAGAGTCTTCAAACTTGACAATTTTAAGACTTGTGGACTTCAACTTCCAGAATTCCTGAGCTAACATGACTGGAGGAGGAATTCTGGGAATTGAAGTTCACAAGTCTTAAAGCTGTCAAGTTTGAAGAACCCTGCTTTGCTCTCATGAATCTTTTGATCGTGATGGCAAATAGCGAAAGGCATGTCAAAGGAAGGGTCTTTACACACACAGCCTGGCCTATTGTTAATAAAATTCATCTCTGTACTTTCCTTTCTCCTATCTTATCTTCCAAGATGTAGTTCATATGGAAACGAGAAACCTGCTACTTATTTATTCAATACCCTTTTAGTGCTCTGCATATGCTCAGGGGACATCTTCTAAAAACACACTTGCTGAATTTCAGAAGGCACTCAATCAGAATTCTTTGAGCGCCTTACTTTTCTGCTTTTTAAGATGCAGGCTAAGCAGGACTACATTCTGTACAGTATCTAAATGGATGGCAGCTGTCAGGCAGGAAGCAAAGGAAGAGAAATCAGAAGCTGCCAGAGGAAAATTGCCATGCAGAATCAGCAAAAGGAAGAAATGCTAATGGTTGGACTTCAACCTCCATCTGTGCTAAAGAAACACTCCCAAACTGAGCAACTTCTATTATTCAAGGAAGTTTTTAAAAGTTCTTCACTTTCTACTTCTAATAAATCTGAGGTGTTTGAATGGATCTTCAAAAAGAATTAGACAAATTACCTTAGCTAGAACTCTCTGCTTTTTTTCAGAGATAACTCAATTGAAAGGTCCTAATAATTTAATTATTAATAATTTAGTTGTTAATAATGTTCTGCTTGTTATTCTCTGGATGGTATAAAACAGACAGAGTAACTCCACAAAACATCCATAACAAAGTCTTTTTTATTGGTTCATCAGGTATCCTCATAACTCACATTTGTGACAGAGTTCTTCTTAATGTCCAATCCTTTGCATATCTGTCTTGTACTGTAGAAAGACAAAAACGTCTCAACCCCATGATGATTGAAGCAGCTGCACAGTATGATGGTTTCAGGCAAGAGTGAGGGAGCCTCCCCCAACCCAATAAGGGTCAATATAGTGACCAATCAGGATTACAGATGTGGTCACGTGACATGGACTACATTTTCCCCGGATATCTTTAACTACATTTACCATGATGCATTCCCTTAAGGGGACAGCTCACAATTCCTAAGTAACTATCCCAAATCCCATTAACTCTAAACTGTCTGGACAGCACAAATAATTTAATTGAATGGTGCTAATTCCATCCTCCCTTCATGCTGCTTCACATGCATGCACACACAGCTTTCTAATTCATGGATTACTCTTGGAGAAAATAAAGTCCATGCATAGTCAGACAGGGAGAGACTGTTCCCTCAGGGTGATTAAAATGAGTTTATGGGTAAATGAGGTTTTCTTACAGCAGAAACTGTCGGTGTTCAAATAACTCAAATAATTCTCTATGTAAAATGTTGGTCTCATTAAAAAGTATCTCTGAGGTGTTTGCTCAGAAACTCAGGGGAATACATGGGATTTGATGCCCACATGACAGCAACCTTATTCAGAAATGAAAACTAAGCAGTTCCTTCGATTAGAAATAGAATATTCTTTATCGGCCAAGTATGATGGACACAAGCAATTTGTCTCTCTCCAGTGCATGAGCTCTTAGGGGACACACAAACAACAAAGTAATATAATCATAACATATCAATAGGAAAAAGTAATAGAAAAATTGAGGATAGTAGTAATATAGCCCTACTACAGGGGTGTCAAACTGGATTTCTTCAAGGAGCATGTCAGCATTGTACTTCTCTGCAGGCTGGAGGTGGCTGTGGGGGGGTGGCGGTGGGGGAGCAGGGGGCAGCCGAGGCGCAGGACATATGCCTCCTGCAGCACCCTGCCGGCCAAAATGGGGAGTGGGGGGTCCTGACGCATGCCCTCCTGCGCCTTGTTTTCACCCCCCATGGCCTCCTACAGCACTCTGTCAGCCAAAAATGGGCTGTGTGGCCCATTTTCAGCCCATTTTTGGCCTGTTTTGGGCCCATTTTTGACCTGTTTTGGGCCTGTTTTTCAGCCATTTTTGGCCCATTTTGGCCCAGTTTTGGCTGGGAGAGTGCTTCAGGAGAACAGAGAGGGTTAAAACAAGGCATGGGGAAGCTGCATGTGGCTCATTTTAGCCACCAGAGGTACCGCTGGCCGGTCCGTTTCCAGGCCGATCCCGCAGGCTGGATTTAAGCATCCCATAGACTGGATCCAGGTGGTGGCCTTGAGTTTGACACCTCTGCTCTACTACATGGGTAGGTATCCTTGGAGAAAAGACAGTGCTAGGGGGATTAGGTGTTCCGCAGGGTGTTCAGAGTTGGTATTCAGCAGGTTCTGACCAGTTCTGGAGAACCGGTAGCAGAAAGTTGGAGTAGTTGTTGAACCAGCAAATACCATCTCTGACTGGAGATTTTACAGTATCCTTCCCTTGCCACTCCCACCAAGCTGCACCCACAGAACCGGTAGTAAAAAAATTGAATCCCACCACTGAGAGTGATGGCACAAGAGCTATTGTTTGGTTAAAGAAATAATGTGAAATGTTAAGACTGAAGTTACATTTCACTCATAATTAATCATAGTTTTCCTATATATTGGTTTAAATTTAAAATGAGAGGATATTTGTAATGTTGTATTGAATATTGATTATTGGTATTCTTTACGATATTGTTTTATGTATTCTTCATTATTGGAAAATTATTCTTGGAATTTGTTTTGGGTTGAAAAAGAGAAATACAATTTTGATTTTGGGATTCAACAATTAGATCAGTTTTGGTTAGAGAAATATGGTGAGGTTCTAAAATTCCATATACATGTTTCATTTTCATTTAATAATATTTTGTCAGTTGGTTACATTAAAAATGAGTTATTTGAATTGTATTATTTTATATGGTTTAATGTGTATTGATTTAAATTTAGAGTAAGAGGTTACTATATTGTGTATTTGTATGTTTACTAGAAAAAGTCAGAAATTGCTCATTTTATATATTATGCGTTTTTTCTTTTTAATTTTTTTAAAAATTTTAAAGTTTAAAAAAAATGTTTACATTAAAAAATATTTTAAAATTTCTCCCATTTTTATTTACCTTTCCCAATTTTTCCCCTTTGTATTATTTTGGATTTTATAGTGGGTTGTTGTTGTTTTTTTTAAACTCAATAAAATTACTTAAAAAAAAACAAAGGAAACAAGAGCAAAGCAATTCCAGGCCCAGACCATGCCTTCTGACTGGAAGGATGAATCTCTTGCCTCCAGTAATGGTGTCTGGTAAATTCTGACAGCTCAGTCTCTGGAAACCTAACCCCTAATTCTGTTGATCCTAATTCTTGTCTCATGTTCTAAATATCGTCACAGAAGCACATATACAGTCAGCTTATTTAAAGCTCTCACTAGTTTGAAGCTCTGTAGTAATGGAGGCTGTCCCCATCTAGGCCTAGGTTCTTTCCAGGTCTCCTGTCTCATCTTCACCTACTTTAATTAAAGATTAAAGGGATTGTGATTGCCTTCCACCTTCAACTGCTCTTCAAACTCTCCCCTTCTTCACTTAGTTCCATATCTCTCTGGAGGTTCAGTCAGGTCATCAGGTGAAGTCCCTGATGATTATAATTTAATATTCATTCTCTCCTGGAATATTGCTGGCTGGAAAGTGAAGAATCCAGATATTAATTTCTTATATTGCATTGCTGTTTTATGTCCTTTTGCAAGAAACTTTAGTTATGGATGATCTATTTATAGCTGGACATATTCCTTAGACCATTACTTAGTGTAAAAAGCAGGACACTCTTGGGAGGGTTTATAATGGTTCCTACCAAATCCAGTATTCCTATGATTATTTTAGAGAAATGTGCTAACATAGTCTTAGCCTTTCTTTTCCAATTTCAGCTGTGCAATATTCTGCTTATTAACATATGCTTCCTTCTCCCTTGTAGACAGTCTATGACATCTCCTTGACAACAATTAATAATTTACTATACCCAGATGTTCCAGTAGTTATTGCCAGCAATTTGAATGCACTTATTGAGAATAATGATGCTTCACTATGAGTTCATTTTAAGTAGCGTTTCTCCCCAAAGAAGGAGCTTATTATTCTCAGGTTTGGCAATCCCAAGAGAATCATGATAACATAACAGATTTGTCATTCTAAATGGCAATGCAAGGGAAGATTTTAATGGATAATTCACTTTTTGAGACTCAATAGGAATCAGTGTGACTGATTTCATCCTGATTTCACATATAGCCACGCTTCTCAAATAATTCATTTTTCAAACTTGCCTTGGGCAATCATTTCCCTTTAATCTGCCTGTTGGACTCCAAAGCAAATACCAAGTTCCTGGATGAAGCACTTGAACTTGTTCAAATATAAAAGAGTATATTCAGAGTAACAAAGAACATTTTTGTTCTCTTGATCATGTATCCTTCTTTCAATTTCTCTCCCAGATCTGCCTCGCACACTCTTCTAATTATTAATACATTATTATACCATTATTTTTATTCTCTACACTCCTCTATCAAAATAACTTCAGAATGTTTTAGTTTTTCCCATATCTAAATTCTGGTTCGATAATAATTGCATTAAAGCAAAAGAGAGACCCAGTGAACACTTTTCCACTTAAAACATTCCAAGTATTTATATAGCAAAAGGAGACCCACAAATTCAAAAGGAAAATGAACTATGATAGAGGAGAGAGGAAACTCAATTGCAACTGCTTGTTGTGGTCTGCTGGCAGCCTGCAGAAACGGCAGCAGAATTGGACAGTGGAGAAGAACATGGGCCACTCCGGGAGTCTGGGGAGGACTTGGATGAGGGTCCTGCGTCTGATACAGAGATGGGGCCAGGGCCATCTGGGAGCTATGTGCTGACTCTGGAGCCTGTATTTGATAGCAGCAAGGCAGAAGAACAAGGGGAGCCTGTTCCCAGTGCACGTGTGCGCAGAGCTGCCAGAAGGCAAGAGCAGTTTAGACAAAAGGGACGATTCGGGAGTAAGGCTTGGAGGTGATTGCCCCTCCCATAAGATATGAAGGAAGTGCAAAGGGACAGGAACCTTTGCAGGAAGCAACATTGTTCGGTTTAAACCTTCAAGCTCTGTGTGGACTTTGTATTTCGTTTGGCTTTTTACAGTTAATTTGGCACTTTAGTTGTTGGCAGCAATTCAAAGAAGATAAAGGCAGGTGCTTATCTCGAGAGACTGCTTGGAACTCGTTACGGACTGGGAATGAACATAATTCCCAGTGTTGAAATAAAACAAGAGTTGTTTGGACTAAGTGTGTGCTTAATTATGGTCTCAGGAAGCCTTGGTCAGAACACTGCTAAACTTAAGAAATCATTTTGATGATTAGTCAGCAACTCCCTTAATGATAAGACACTGCTCATATCTGCCAAATACCCACAGATTCTTGACAGAACTATTTCCAGAATCTTTTCACAACTGAATAAATGAATCAATAAATGAGTACTGCTGCTATTTTATTTTCTAAAATTCTGTAATCTAATCCCTTTTTCCTGATATTAAACCTGATTAATGAGATCCTGTGTGAATCTTGCTTCCCTGATTGTACACTGCTGTTAAGGATTTGACACATGGGGTTGGGCCTCAGTGGAGCCCATTTCCTTATAATTGACCTCTGAATCAGAGTTGAAATCAGACAAGTGAACTCCCCTGTGATACTTGATCCAGCTGTGGTTGCATTGTTAGTGCTTGGATTGTTAGAACATTGACAATTATGCAGTGTGTCCTTTTGGAATGGCTTGAAGGGGATTGGTACCCATATTGCTGTCATTGTACGTAGCCTTAAGGTTTCTGAGCAGGAGACAAAGACAGTGCATGACTGTGCTGAGTCCTCAACAGCTGTGAGCACTTTACTTACTTCTGCAAGACCTTATACGTACAACTCTAACTCTTCACACTTGCCAGACCACAATGTCTGCTGAAACTGCTGGAATTCAGCAAAGCCATTTCCAGATTGTTTGCTGGACCATGAGCTTGTTTCCTAGGAAACATGATCTCCAAGGTCACTTTGAAGAGAAAGCAAGAAAAACTTTCCTGTTCATCATGGCTTCACTACACAATTGTTAAACATTCTGGAAATTTTCACTTTGTAGATATGATTGAACTTTAGTGGAAGGGTACATCACACATTCTCAAACACTTGTTCTGTCTTCTTTTCCAGTTCTCTTCTCTGTCTTTCTTCTTGTTTGCTGCAGTGTCTTCTGGGACTTGTAATAGTAAACTATACATACCATATTCCATCCCAATTAAGTACATTGAATTTAAAAGCCAATGCCATGGAGGTTGGGACTACTTTTATTATAGCAGCTGTAGTAACAGAATCTTGCAAATCTGAATGTGGTTCTCTCTCCTTCTGTCTATCTTTGTGTGAACTATGGAGGGGCTTGTCTGAGATGTTTTCTCAAGTTGTTTTGTTGGCCTGGCCTGAAGTCCCTTTCATCTGACCATTGCCTGGGTAGCAATTCTTCCTCCCCTTCAGGACAGGTATGACCTCCATACCATGCTAGTATCTGTCATGTGGATTATAGTAGATATTTGAAGTCCCTGGACCATCATTTTCCATGTAAGCTCTGCCTCTAGATATTATTATTCAATCTGGTTCAAGAAAATGTTTGTTTTGGAGTTCATTAGTTTGGAGTTTGTTAGTTGGAACACTGACACATGGACCTTGGACTTCTACTAAAATAAACACAAATAAAGTAGAAACTTGCAGCTACCTGATTTTGTAGTTTTTCTAACCCTCTGAAAATGAATTATTGTTTTGCGATTTACAGTTGATGAACAGGCAGAAATATTTGTCTTTACCACCTATCTGGTCTTCTTAAATAGCTATTAAATAGCTATTTTTTAAAGATTTCCTTCATTATTTTTGTAAATAATTTAATAATGGATGAACATACCTAATACTCCTTCCTCTTCCTACTTTTCCCACAAAAATCCTGTGAGGTGAGTTGGCTATGTCAAATAGAGTCACAAGCACACATCATACTAAGGTATAATTCATTTGCTTTGCTTACAGGGCAGACGTGATATTCAGCAGGTTCTGACCAGTTCTGGATAACCGGTAGTGGAAAATTTGAGTAGTTCAGAGAACTGGCAAACACCACCTCTGACTGGCCCCGCCCCCATCTATTCTCTGCCTCCGGAGTTTCAGCTGATTGAGTCTTCTTTTGTTGCCCTGCACAGGAGAACGGAGCTGGAAAGCAGGTTAGTGGAGTGGGGTGGGGTGGAGTTTGCTCAATAAACCACAACTAAAGAAACCATAGCACAGTACAATATATAAACTCAGTTTTAAGTGTGAATTACAAATTTTCTTCTGAGAAAGTCTAAAATAAATTTATTTCTACAACTTACTTTTTCAGATGTCTGATATGTCTTCCTTTTCTCATCCACTTTAGTTAGAGAAACAAACAAATGCCTGAATAGAAAAGGCAGTTTAAGGATCTAGAAGTTATACAGTTACACTGTTAGGGTTCCAAGTAATAGACCCATAGCAAGCAAAACTCCAAGCTTCCAAGATGGATCCCACTCCGGTCAGCTTCAGGGTTGACACATATGTGTGTAAATGAACATCAGGTAACCCAAATCTTAATTTTGGATAGCAGATTGAATGCTGAATGCAACAATACCTTCGAATTCCCCTTATTTTGAATGTTTAAACTCATTTTTACTTACTTAAGACTTTTAAAACTTACATTTAACAGACTGAAGTTACAGTAAAACAGATTGTTTTAATGTTTTTTCCCCAAGGCCAAAAAACCTAAAACAATATCAAATAAAATCAAACTTTTATTATGATCAAAGACCAACATAAACAACAAGAAGACAAGATAAGACCAGATTTAAGAATCTCTGACTTCATTCTGATACTGTACTGTACAGTACAGCTAAGTCCAGCATCACCTAGTGATTAAGCATTGTAATAGCTCTGTTCCTTACAGTCTCTTCTGTTCCGTTTCTTGATAGGGTTTACACATTTGGCAGCTCTTTGGACAGTGATTGAAGTGGGTGTGACCAAAGCACAGTAACATAGAATAATTACTATCGGTAATTTGAAATTATACTTCTGTTGATGCAGAAAAATTGCATTTGCCTTCTTTGGAGCCTCATGACACTGCTAACTCATATTTAGCTTGAAGCTTCACTTGTTTCTGTTATGAAATACTACCTCTCTTCTCTCCCTTTTATTACAAAGCAATACTGCCTCCATTCTTCCTCTATTAATTTTTCTTCTGCCTTTTTAAAGCTAGTTTTAATAATTCAGTGGTTGGATGCGCTCAATTCTAATGGTTTTATCACGCTCTCTGATAGAGAATGCTATTTTTTCCTGGCTGACCGTGAGTGCAGTTCAGTGCATATTTGTTTAAAATTAATTGTGCACAGAAGATTTGCACATAGGACACTTTCACAAGGAATCAGGTTCAAACTTCTGATTCTGAAATGTCAGTGCATCTGTGTAATGGGCCAATTTATTTCTGGTTGAATTTCAGTGTATTTGAATAATAAGAACAACAATAACTTTTTGAACTCTAATTGCCATTTGCAAGAATTTGTGCTTCATCTAGCCGTTGTTTTAAGGGGAAAATGTCTTGATGTCTTTGCAGCTCCTTCCCTCCCAAAAACCTATTGACTTTTTTTTTAGTTCGGCCACAGAAGCATAAAATAGGCTTTGGATTTATTAGGCTGAGCATATAAACTGTTTCATACATATTTGCAATAAGTCACAATTATGTCAAATGATAAACTATCTTTTCAAAAATAGTTTTATAATTTTATTAATGAATTTTAACAAAAATAATATGTGATAATATAGTAAGAAACTGCATGCATAATACTGATTCAAGTAAACCGAACATGAGGGGGAAAAACTGGAGAAAAAAGATTCATATGACAGCAATATAAAGTTAATTCATTCCTTAAGTTTATTATAGCGTCTAGACTATATAGAAACATATTAATCCATCTTTTCATTTTTAGAAATGATGGACTAGTTTATCATTGTTTGAGATTAATGTGTTTAGTTATGTCACAGAGCAAGCTCTGTCCTCTGTAATGCAAACTGTGTTGGTTTCTTCTGTAAATGCATGAGCTATTTATTATTTCTATTTTCTATGAAGCAGAAGTGAGATCTTGTTTTTTCCTTTTCTCTATAACTTGCAGTAACTCAGGGTGGAGACAAGATTCGTTTTTCTTGCCATGTACATGGCATCCAAACTAGACTATGTTATTACTTTGTGTCATATAATATATGTGAATATATGCGTAATTTTGTGTTTATTTATTTATTTTGTCATGTTTTTGTAGTATATATTAGAGGTAGTGACTCTTTGAGAGCTGTACGCAACAAAATTTCATTTTAATGTATGCCAGTTAGTGTACATTTAAAGTGACAATAAAGTTATTCTGAGTTTTCTAAATCTAATAAGATTTCGGGATCTTTTGCTCCTTGTGCACAGTGTTTTGAGGGGAGAATGCATAAAGACCTTCATGTGAAGATTATCGTGGATAGGTATTAATTTAGTATTTGGGAAAATCCCTAGATTTCATTTCATTTCATTTTATTTACATTTCACACTTATTAATGTCAATTCATAAAACATTTCTATGCCCATTTTATAGTTGCCAACAGAAGCGGGGGAAGGAGTTTGAAGGAGCAGTGCAGCAATTTGGAATTGAAAGTGC
This sequence comes from Pseudonaja textilis, assembly GCF_049901715.1. Lineage (NCBI taxonomy): Eukaryota > Metazoa > Chordata > Lepidosauria > Squamata > Elapidae > Pseudonaja > Pseudonaja textilis. The sequence continues at coordinate 24,463,356 of NC_141992.1, read as the reverse complement.
ATTCCATTCATATTTTGCAGAGATTATACTAGGCAATTGGAGTTTCTGCCAGGAGAATCTCTAATTGGAGAACGTGATTTATGACTCTTCGCTATGGACATGTTTCAGTTGGAGAATATGAATTATGATACACCCAGAAGGGTGGGGGGGAAATCAGGGTCAAGGGTGACAGTGAATTACGTGTCTCAGAATCAGCTACATACAGGTCATGCCAATATGTTGCTCCTAATGAATTATTTGAAGATTTTTGAAGTTTGGCTCAAGGCTCAATGATTTAATTAGGGCAATCGTTGGAATCCTGACAATTATTTTATAAAAGGTCAAGGAGGCAGACTCATTCTTCCTACTTTCCCCATAACAACAACCTTGTGAGATGAGTTGGGCTGACTATGTGTGTCTCCCAGCCAGCTTTCATGCTTAAGATGGGACTAGAACTCACAGCTTCCTGGTTTCTACCTGGTGCCTTCACCACTAAGCTTCAAACATGCTGAAAGGCACTGGAAACTTTTATGCAAAAAGCCTGAAACTGAATATACACCCCCTTCAATCTTTTCATGGCCTGAGATCCTATTTAAATTTGGGAAAAGGGTGCAAAAACACACGGGCATGCCACAAAGGAATGGAATAGAACTAAACATGTTGCCACAGTGAAAACTTTCTGTTTTCCCCATATTGGATGTGGGATTTTTAAAAAAAATATGCTGAGTTAGTTTTTAAGAATTACGCGCCAGTTTGAATATTTCCCATCTCTAAATAGTGGGAAACACACTGATTTTTAGCAGTTGTGCTGGTAGCTTCATCAAAAGAAGGTCTCAACAGGAGCATCTTTTAGAATAAAAAATGTCAAGATGTCAGTCACAATCATCCCATCAAAGTTCTGCACATTTAAAAAAAAAGGATGAGGCTATGTTGGCATGTTGCAGCCAAGGTCCTGGATTTTGTTGACCACTCTCAGAGATACTCTAGGGATCACAGATGAGCAGTTTGACCAGACACACATACACAAACATGCATCAGAATAAATGGCCAAAAGCTTTCTTTGGGGCATTGCATTTTGTTTATAAAATCAGTCTGGATTTCTTTAGCATAATATAAATCCTATAAATGCAAAGATTGTGTAGTTTCCATAATTGATGCCAGTTCCATTGTTCTTGGCTCTGATCCTTTCCCTTTGCAAGCTGCCTTTCAATTTCCTCATCCTTTAGTCCATAAACCACAAAAACCCCTCAAAATATCTCTTAAATATGTTGTTAAATGATCAGTATCCCCCATTATTTAAATTCAGTCACATGCTGGCTGGAGAATTCAAGGAGTTGTGGTCCTCTCTTTATCTAGGTATGTATTCTGGCTTTATTATTTTTTACAAGTAACTCAAGATGTATCCAACACATCTCCTATTTTCCCCCAAACCACCACCCTGTGAGGTGAGTTGGACTGACTGACACAAGCTCACCCATCTGGCTTTCATCACTAAGGTGGGTTTAGAACTCACAGCCTTCTACTTTCTAGCCTGACTGCTAGACCAATCTGGCCCTTAAAGTTGCCCAGATTGAGAAATGCTGCTCTACACTTATTCTATATTATTGTTTTCATTGATGCCTATAACCCTTAGAAGTCTGTAGGCAAATATAAAAACAATAACCTTCTCCTATTTTTTCTCCAAAAACATGCTGAGAGCAGTTATGTACTGAGTATAGAGAGATAATATAGTAGGACTTTCTCGTCCTTTCACGAACCTATTATTAGCATTATTTTTTTTCTAATACAAACATTGGAAATAAATGTATTATTAATTTTAGCACAGACCTTTTGTTTCGTTTACTGTTAATGTTTCACTGCTATTCGGGTTCCACAATTTGCTGCCTGCCAATTGAGAGACAGGCCATTAGAGGGCAGGTTGACTTCATTCTTGAGTCCAGCTAAATCATTCAGTGGGAAAACCTCTTGTAGAATTAAGCAACAAGATCAATTAAAAAAAAGATTTCTCAGATTTAATTTTTTGGATAAGGAGGGTGGTCTGTTTCATTCTTTTATTTTGCCTCGAGCCTACAAAATATTTGTGGTCTTATTTGGCCACTACACTGTCTGCCTGGAGTTCTTTAAGTGTGGGGGCTTATATTTTGGAATAGCTTAATCAAAAACAATTAGAAATAAAAATAGAATTAGCATCAAAACAAAACAAAAACAAGTAATTTTAAAGTACATCTTAAAATATCTCACAAAAAAGGAAAATTTGCCAGTTGGAGAAGAACTGTCCTTGGATATTAGAAGAATGTCAGATTAAAAGTACAGGAGAAAAAGAAACCTGTTTATTTTAATGTCAGCTTGACCACTTTCTGTTTATTTGGGTATCTGCTGCTTACAACAGGATATTTATTGCTTTATTCTCTAAAGTCAGCCACAAAATGATTTATTTTTCCATAGAAATAAGATGATGATGCTTTCAATAATATGTCTTTCCTTGGACATACTAGCAAATAAGTTCTGTTCAGGTTTGGTGCAATATTTTGAAATGTGTATAGCTGAGCTGGTTTGTATCCTACATAGTCCCAATCCAAGACTGTATCAAATATGCAAGGAAGTGACTTTGAACAGAATACTTTCAAGCTGTTTTGGACTCAGCATTTGCTGAAGAGAGAATCTCACCAATGAAAGACAGAAAAAAAAAAGAAACAAGAATTTAAATCTATGCTTCCAGGGACAGATATATATAAAGAGACTTTAATTTGACTTGGATCCTTTCTCTATCATTCAGTAATAAGCATGGTTTTGTAACCAAGCAAACATGTAACAAGAAACAGTAGCTGATCTCAGGTCTCCAAACAGTATCAGCGTTCCTCCGTAAATTTCTACAGAGGCTCAAGGGTGAACACTTTCAGTAGTTCTCTAGGACAAGTTTAAGACTTGTGGACTTCAGCTCCCAGAATTCCTGAGCTAACATGACTGGAGGAGGAATTCTGGGAGCTGAAGTCCACAAGTCTTAAAGCTGTCAAGGTTGAAGACCCCTGGTCTAAGAGATTGCAATTTTGGAAATTGTCTGACAAGAAGGTATTAACAGTGGATAGGTCATTTGTTTTTTCTTTATTTATAACATTTATACTTTGATTGAGAGATAGGATATTGGCTTTTACTGGATGAGACTGATTTACTAAAGGTCCAGAATAACTTTTCTAGACTGATTATGAAGGTTATATCTATAGTACATAGTACCTATTAAGTAGTTCAGGATACTGTGACAGTTTCTAACTGATAGACATAATCTGGCAAAAGGTGGCATTTACCTACAATGCTCTGGAAGTTGAGTTTTGAAAACTTCTGCCAGGCTGCAAATTTCTATATATCAGCTTCTATCCCAGCATAGATCAAATCTATATTTTCTGAGCCCTGGACAAATAACTTACCATTGTTTTTTTCTTCCTTCTCATCCATAAATAGGCATCATAAAGATCACGAAGTATTTGAAAATGAAATGTTTCCTGACTATCAAGTTAAAGTATTAGACACATGAGAAATAATCATGAAAATACATGGGTGCCACGTATGCTATACAATATCACATGTCCAGAAGAAAAAGAGATAATAAAAATGTAGACCATGTATTACTTCTAAATTCTTATTTAATGCCTTTTAAAACGGGTTTCTAACCATAGGAACTTTAAGACTTGTGGACTTCAATTCCCAGAATCCCTTCCCTCAGCATGGCTGGCTGAGGAATTCTTCGAAGTTGAACTCCATAAATCTTAAAGTTTAGAAACCCCTGTTTTAAAATCTATTTCAACTCTTGTAGTCTCTTGGTAGAGGCCAAAATGTATGTTGGTACACAAACACTTTCAGTACTGCTGAAAAGAAATTCCAGTGGGAAATGAAGGTGGTACAACTTTTCATTCTATTCTTAACAAAGTAAAACTTCATAAATGGTTTCCAAACTATATATAATTGTCTATGTATAAACTGGCAACATTATATGATTTTATGACTCGGTTCCTAATTAGTTGAGAATCGTCATGGGACTAGCCAGATATAGATTTTCCCATCTTCACTGTTTTTTTTTTTTAGTATACAGCCAATCAGACTTACAGTATTTCACCTGTCCTTCAGAAAATTGTATATTATTGTTCTGTTGAAGCCTGCCACATGTTTTCATTCTGTAGGTTTTTTTTTAACAGTATCATATTTTTTTCCATGCAAACAAAGGCAAAAGTTACAACATCACCAAGAGACAAGCTTCAAAGAAAACTTTGATCTTTACTCCAAATCTACTAAATTATTAAAGACTCGTCTCTCTTTCTCAAGTTACACTTCATCCCATGAACAATGTTGTTATGAAGACATTATTCTCCTTTATACACACAGAGGGAATAATAATAATAGTACACAATGCCTACTTTGTTCTTTGTATGTCACTAACATTTGCCTTCAAACATTACATATTGCTGTGATCACTAAAACTGGTTAATCTGGCTTCAGGCAACTAAGCATTGTGATGATTTATTTATTTCTAACAAGAACATAAACAATAACCTATATTGAACAATGGATGATGATCTCACTTGCTAGATTCCTAGAACTATTATTTGGAGAAGGGATAATGAAGAAAGAATACCATGACATGTTTCTTTCAATTACTGTAACTATAAAGTGTCATGTCATTAATTGGATGGATTTATAATTGTAGTCTCAAGCTGGCAATAAAGACATCACCACTGAATAACATTAAAACACATGGCCTGGAATTTTTCCACCAAACATTAAAGCTGTCTGGTGTCACTGGCGTGGTATTGAGAAGGAAGATGATTGTCAGCTCAGATGTGGGAACTCTTATTTGTTACGTCCCCCTCTCAGTTGAGGACAATCAGTTTGTCTCTCCATTCCTCAGAGGTTCTCTCATCACCACAGAAACAAGATCAGCATGGGCTTCTGTTGTTCCAGTTGCTGGATTGAAGCCAGCATGTCAACTTCTGAATGGAGTGGACTGGTTTATAAGTGGCTTCCTCTTCGACTCTGGAGAGATAAAACACTCAGTTTAAATTCCAACCCTGTCTGGAAAAGTGTGGCCAAACAAAGAGACAGACGGTCAAATTAGACATTACCACAGAAGAAAACTGATCTTCCAATTTATTTTAAACTGAAAAAGAGCCAGAGGAAGCTGCCAATGTGAGTGGAAGAGCAGGGATGGGAATGGGGGCAGGAAGACTTGTTTCATTCCTTTCATTTTGGTCATTTTCTGTTTTAACTGGGCCTATATTTTTTTCCTTCCTGCAAAAGGAACGAAGGGAGATTTGATACATCACAGAGAGAATGATAAAGGACTGAGCAGATTTGCACCATGTTCATACTGGTAGCTTCTCATTAAAAGACTATGAATTTTCTTCACCATTTCTAATTTGACAGTCATCTTTTCCACATTTCTCCAGATAATGGATGCTGATATATTTACCCTTTGTCTGATATAATCTGAAAAAATGGATAGTTTACTCAAATTCACCAGCTTTCTCCAACATGATACCCTTTAGATGTGTTGGAACTAGAATATCCAGAATCCCCAGCAAGAATGACTTAAGGATATAATAGTACTAAGACATCTGCTTGAGTTATTTGGAATTTCAGAAACTTCCTGAGTAAATCCAACAACAAGCAACTAGAAATTGTGTTAAAATGATGTTTGTCATCATTTTAAACCTTTCCACACAGTGACTGAGAGCATCATGCAGTTCTTAGTGTGGTGACATGTTTTCCTTTGGAATAGAATGTATTACCATATAGTGGTATGTTGTCCTGTGAAATACAAAAATTCTGTTTCCAAGTTTACAACTTGTTAATCAAATGCATATGAACATGTGCACATTCCAGGGGAATATAGGTAGCCAATTTCTTACTGTCCTAATTAAAGATATAGATCTTCCCCTCCAGGATTAATATCATACATACATTGTTGTTTTCCAGTACCAATCAATTCTGGGCTGATCAAATGTTCAAAGCAGAGTTAGAAGCAGAGGTGGTATTCAGCAAGTTCTGACCAATTCTGAAGAACCGGTAGCAGAAATTTTGAATAGTTTAGAGAACCGGTGGTAACCTTCCCCCAGGGGTGGGGAGGGAATGGAGATTTTGCAGTATCCTTCCCCTGCCACACCTACCAAGCCCTGTCCACAGAGCCGGTAGTAAAAATTTTTGAATCCCACCACTGGTTAGAAGTGCTATGACATTTTCCAGCCATGGTGCTGTGAAGACGTAAGAATGAACAGTCAAATATTTTGAATCAATCTGTTTAAAAACGTAAACTATAAATCAAGAGCAGGAGAAACGATGGGTCAATAACTTTTGGGCAGGTTGTGTGTATAACATTGCTTCAAGATGCCAGTAGGTTTCTCTCCTCCTATTTTTTCCAGCCCCCTTTTTATCCAGCTCTGTCATGCTACGTTCCTAATGCAAACTGGAGCTCCATCATCTCCTATGTCCTACTTTCTTTGTTTGGGAGAAGTGCGTTTGAAGAGCAGTAAGAATGTTTTGATTCTCAACAGGGGTACTGCAACAGGCACATTGAGTACTTGCACAGTAAATTTAGTTTCAACTCTTCATACCCTACATTTTTCCCCTACAGGGAACCTGTGAAGTGTACACCATTTCAGGCAAAGCTAGATGCCTTTGGTGAAGTAACAACAAAATCACCTCCTTAAATAAAATAGCCCACTTCAAATGCAGCCAGGTAGTTTAAGCTGCATCAATAAATCATGCTGCCAAATTGGGGGTCACAAAAGGGCCTTTACTATTCTGGGATTCAATTGCTTACAGTCTTTTGCAGTCAAATTGCTGGTATTGATTTTGTTGGAAGAATTTATACTTGACATAAGGAGAGGCTATTCTTGACATGCTCTGCCTTTAATCACACAGCTTAGTGGTCCACAGTGTGTGTATGTAGAAGAGAGACCGAGATGGATTATAGTACCAGTCAGAGCTTCAGCAAAAAAATAGTTTAGCAAAAAAAAAATCAGAAGAGTTTATTAAAAGGCATAAGATTTCATGATTTTTAGCTGACAGGTAATAGCAGTAGCAGTAGCAGTAGCAGTTAGACTTATATACTGCTTTGCAGTGCTTTACAGCCTTCTCTACATGGTTTACAGAGTCAGCATATTGCTCCCAACAATCTGGGACCTTATTTTACCACCTCAGAAGGATGGAAGGCTGAGTCAACCTTGAGCCTGGTGAGATTTGAACTGCCAAATTGCAGGCAGCCTGCAGTCAGCAGAGGCAGCCTGCAGTACTGCATTCTAACCAGTGTGCCATTGTGGCTCATAATACTTGATTTATGGTCACAATTGAGACCAGGAATTCAATTGCTTACCAAGGTGGTTGCTAAGTGAATTGTGTCTGATCTTACAGCCTTTTTTGCCATGGTTTTAGTAATTTTATAGATTATTTTTTATGCATGCCTATGTGCTGACTTTGAGTGCCACCTCTGTGTTCCCAGGGAAACTTTGTATTGTGACAGGATTTTTCCTGTCTGCTATTATTTGAGCAGGTTAATTAGTTTAATTATTGGAGCAAGCGGATTAGTGATATTTGCAACGTTCTATTGACTTCGTATTATGTTGGGATTTCCATACGGGTGGAAACGGCAACATAATTTTCTCCTCACAATTTAAAAAGTTCTGGAGCGGTCTCAAATTTTAAGAAAGCCTCTTCCTTACCATATTGCCTACTCCCATGAGGATTGGGCAGGGTCCAAGGATGCACAATCGTTTCTGGCTTTCAAGCCTGCAATAGGGATTCTTGTTAGACACCCGTGTGGAAATCCCAAAGCCACAGGTGGTAGAGCAAGCAGACCACTCAGTGCTCCAGTCTTCACACAAATTGGGGAAAGCTATCCCAGATAACCTTTCTGGAACAAAACCAGGAACAAAATAAGGAAGGGGGTGTGTTAAAATTTGGCACACATGATCATAACAACATCCAGAGACATACAATGGCTACAATTACAGCAAGTTATAGAATTTAAGAACTTCAGAGCATCTGTTTTCAAGGGCCAGATGTATTAATGGATGCGGTTTTATGGGGAATCAAAGTTGTGACTTCAACCTAGTTTAGGAGTAGTTAAGTCAGTACCTTTTTGTTTCATGATTCAGTATACCAAACTATATGCATACTGTTAAATTCTATATAACTTAAATTTATGAACAAAATGCACTTTACAAATAATATTATCTCTATAACCATTGTGTAGGACCAGCTGTTCATTTTTAGTGGTCTAGACCAATGGTGGGATTCAAATTTTTTTACTACCGGTTCTGTGGGCATGGCTTGGTGGGTGTGTCAGGGGAAGGATACTGCAAAATCTCCATTCCCTCCCCACCCCACTAACCTGCTTTTCAGCTCCGTTCTTCTGTGCGGGGCAAGAAAAGAAGACCCAGATGATCAGCTGGGACTTGGGAGGCAGAGAATAGATGGGGGCAGGGCCAGGCAGGGTGGTATTTGTGGGTTCTCCAAACTACTCAAAATTTCCACTACCGGTTCTCCAGAACTGGTCAGAACCTGCTGAATTACCACCTTTGGTCTAGACATTAAACATAACATATATACCAGTTACCTAACCACCATGCGGGTTTCACAGGGTCTTAAAAAGATACGGAGAGTCATATGAAGCCATGGGACACAGATTGCCTGTCTCACACCTGTGAGGTTTTACAAAGCATCTCTTGCATTTCAGAAGCAAGGTTGAATTTTGAATGTGTGTGACATTTTTAGCTCTAAAAAAAGTAGTTTTTTCTGAGTCATGCATGACTCCTGATGACAAATTCATGCAGTTTTTATGGCATTATACAAATGATTTGTCATTGCCTTCTTCCAGAATGTTTTGTCCCCACTTCCCAGTTGCGTCTAACTACCCAGATGGTTCCCATTCCAGTAACTACACTTGACCCTGCTTCACTTTCAGGATCAAGATGTCAAGATGCTGCCATGTACCATCTAATGTACAGTAGGCTTGTGTGACACATCATCCCAAAGGTCACATGCAGCCCGCCAAGTCATCTTGTGTGACCCACTGATTTATTTTTAATAAAAGACATACTGAAAGTACCTCCAGTGCCCCCAAGGCTCATCACCACTACCATTGACACCTCTCTACTAGTTGCCAAAGAGCTGGATGGTATTTCAGGTATTACTTTGAGGACTACAATGCTTTTTAATTTATTAATTTAGCGATTTCCTCTCTACAGATTGCACAGTTATGGTCTAATACAGGTAGTCCTCACTTACTGACCACAATATGGACCTGCAATTCCATTGCTAAGCAATGCAACTGTTAAGTGAAAAGTAATGTAACCACACCAGACTTATGGCAGTAGTTTTCCTGCAGCCATTAAACAAACCACTGTGGGTCATTAAGCATGATACCGTGTGACCGTGACTTGCTGTCAGGATTCCAGAAATCGCTCTAATTAAATCATGATTCTCAAGCCAATCTTTAAAAAACTTCAAAGGATTTATTAGAGGCGACATACTGGCACTGCCCTGTATGAAGCCAACTCTGGCATATGTAATTTACAGTCACCTGTGACCTGTTTCCCCCCTCCCCATGGGTGTCTCATAAACCAGATTCCCCAACTGAGCATTCACGTTCTCTAATTAAATATATTCATGGGCAAAAGCTCTGGTATTTTAGTTACAATCTTTTAAAGGTAAGAGTTGGAATGCACTTCCGCTTTCAAGCTGCTACAAAGCTCCTCCAGATTCCACCCCCCCCTTTTTTTAATGGCAACTACTAAAACAGGCATATGAATGTTTTATGAGTTGACACTTGCAACTTCCTACTGGTTTCCCCACTGTCAGAAGCTGGGTGTGAAGCATGCAAATGGTGATTTGGTGACCCTGGGATGTTGCACCTTTTGTAAATATGTGCCAGTGACAAAGCACCCAATGTGTGCTGTTGCACTCACACAACGTAGGTACACTATGACAGCTGCAAATTTAAGGATCAGTCATAAAGCTGCTGTATCAGTGCCATTGTTAACTTTGAGTGGTTACTAAACAAGACGGTTGGGAAGCAAGAACTACCTGGAAATGGATGTAATTCATCCACATCTTCAGGCTTTCTTGTCTTCTAATGTCTCAGGACATTGTTCTGCTCATAATCAATCATACTATCTTTCTTTCTATTGACCTTGAAATGCAGAAAATACCTATTAGATGCTTTGAGTTAGATCAACTGACAAATGGGAGAGTACCAAAAAGACATTCAAATGCCTGGGGTTGGCTTTCATGATGAAGGAAGGACTAGAACTCATAGTCTCAGAGTTTCTAGTCCAGCATATTGACCACTACAACAAGCTGAAAGTTTAAAATGAGCTTGCATTTTAAGCCAGACTGGCACATAATTTCACAAAGTGTATTAGAATGAAAAACAATTTATTTAGTTGGTGAAAGCTGAGGAAAAAGATGGGCTCTGTCCCATCTTCAGCAATTCATGAAGGAAAACACTGGGATACTCAGTGGCTCTCCATTCATCTGAATGGAGTTCCAGGCACACATGGTACCAACCACCAAGGTTTTACCAATAAAAAGACACTGAAAAGGGGTGTCAATATCTGTGGATTTTACCTGCCATGTTTCCTTGCAAGATCTGTCTGGGTTCTCTATCACAAATCCATTCTTGACAACACTTCCCTGGGATTTCCACACGCTTTGGATATGGACAATCTAGGGTGGGGAGACGAACATCCTCACTGCAGAGAGGAACACATATAAATCCTCCTCCTGAGCAGCGACATTGGAGCTTACAACTTGGCTGGAATACTTCTCCATCTTGATAGATCTTTCCATTCACTTCACAACTGTCTTGGTCATCTTCTTCATCTGCAGCCAACATTGGGAACCCATGAGATAAATCGAATGTAAATATTTAGAACTCGGATAGAGTTCACACCTAATATTAACACTGGACTATGATTGTTTCACAGTCTGAAAGGCTACCTGCAGCCTTAATAAGTAAAGAAGATTGAAATGGGATCTGATATTACTATTTAAGTACACAAAGGATCATCACATAGAAGGTTATCCATTCTTTTTTATCCATGGGTGTAACATGGAATAAACAGGTTATCTGAGGGACCATCTCTTGCCGGTCACATCTACCCAACTGTCTAGAGCAGAGAGGCAAGGAGTGTTCCGGGTCCCATCCTCTAGACAGATATGGCTGGTGGGACCCAGAAGAAGGGCCTTCTCTGTGGTGGCTCCCTCTCTCTGGAACATCATTCCCCCAGAGATTAAAATGGCTCCCACTCTAACACTCTTCTGGAAGGCGCTAAAGACCTGGTTCTGCCAGTAGGCCTGGGGAACCCAGAGTGGGATGAAGCCCATTAAATGGCTTATGTAATGTGTTGTTGTCTGGGTCATTATATTCTTTTATTATTTAACTATTTTCTTTTATTACTTTAAATGTTTATATATGATGCTTTTATATCCCTGTAAGCCACCTTGAGTCACCATGTCCAAATAGGTGACAATATAAATTTTCTAATAAATAAATAAAATAATTGGTATAATTATAAATAAAGAGCCACTTTGGTCCAATGATTAAGGCACCTGGCTAGAAAGATGGAAACCTTGAGTTCTAGTCCCACTTTAGCCAGCTGGGTGACTATGGGCCTGTCATTCTCTCTCTCTGCCCAACTCACCTCACAGAGTTGTTGTGAGGAAAATAGGAGGAAGAAGGTATGTTGGATATATTCAATACCTTCAATTATTTGTACAAATAATAAATATGGGATATAAATGAACAATCAAACGAACAAAATAAGAAAGTAAGGTTCTAAGTGAATATTAGCAAAAGCTTTCCAAAGATGAAATAAGTTTTATAGTAGAGCTAGCTACCCAGAAAGATGATGCACTCCTAATGTACCATCTTTCTGAATTTGCAGACAACTATCTATTTACAGTAGTTTAATTTGGATTCTTGCATTATGTTTGGGATGAAATTAAATGGCCTAAATAATCCGTCCAACTCTACAGACACTGGCATTTTTATCATAGTAGAAGAAATCACAATGAGACTAAGGAATAAGGGATGTGACTGAAGAGAGGAGACATCTAAGAGGAGAAGCCATAGAAATTTATATTGAAAGGTATTGTAGACTGAGTGAGGTCTAGAGACTGACAAACTATTTAATCAGCAATTACCTGAGGTTTTGTTATTGTTGTTGTAAAACTTATGTTGTTATAGGGAAGGGCAATAATAATATTTATCTTTGACTAGTAAGGACCACACCTCTGTTAGATCAAATAATTTGCCTATAAAAGAAATCTAGTATCATCTACTTTCTCTCATTTTTAATGAAGGACAAGATATGAAACATATCTCCCTAAGACTTTGATATATAATTTTTAGTGAGGATATAAAATATTGGATTATTTCTCTCATTTGTTTTTAAGAAGTCTTCAATGTATCAGGATAGGACAGGACAGGACAGGACAGAACCAAGGCCTTTCTTAGATGGAGATGAATGTCCAAGTGTTGACCATAATTGTTCTATTTTTCTCTCAAAAATCTCCTAAGGGAAAAAAGAGATTTTCTCCTAGTTAGATTTTACTTTGTGGGGAATTGATATTTGTTTACATTTCTGCCAGCTGACTTGCACTCTCCAAGTGAGATAGGAAATTGAAGCATATTTGCTAAGCTTTGCTTGCAGCTACCATGAGAGCATCAGAGGCAGAACAGAAAAGAAGCTTAGTGTCACGAAAATCAAACCAACATTATCTGCCTACTTCCTGGACTATAATCATGATCTTTGTGTGTGTGATTGCAACTGTAATATTCTTTTTTCAGCAAGATCTCTATTGAATGATGGGAATGTCTGACATAAAAAACATGGCTCTAATATGCTGCTTGAAGTTCAAGCATGTAAAGAGCCATGGTAGTACAGTGGTTAGAATGCAGAATTGCAGGCTGATTCTTTCCACTGCCAGGAGTTAGATCCTGACCAATTCAGAGTTGACTCAGCCTTTCATCCTTCCAAGGTTGGTAAAATGAGGATCCAGATTGTTGGGACTAATATGCTGACTCTGTAAACTGCTTAGAGAGGGCTGTTAAAGCTCTATGAAATAGTATATTAATCTAAGTGCTAATGCTATCAAATGCTTAATATTTCACACATTTCCTATATTTTATTTAGGCCTTACACAAGAATGATTGTAAGAATTCCAGAATATGAAATAAATAAGATAATAAAAAAATAGGCAAAGCAGTAGTAAATGCTGGCAGGTTGAAGAAAGTTTCCAGAAGGACTATGAGCCTATTCTCTTCTTTCTAACTCAGTACCATTTCCATTTTTTTTCTAGTTCAAGCCCAATCCAGGTCTATAGTTTAACTGAGGTAAAAATCCAAAAGCAAGAGTTAAAAGGCTTATTTTCCCTCATCCCATTATCTTTCTCAGTTCTCCCTTCTTTTAGTTTCTATTAACATTTTTGAAGCAGTGAACATTCATGAATAATATCCATGTCTAATTTGACCCCAAATCTGTATGGAAAGTTTGTAGATTTAGGAACTGAGCTTTTGAGGTCTTAGTCAAATGAATTACCTAATCACACTGTGTTATTCTGGCATGCATTAAAGTCAGATAATTCCATCTATTTTTAGGAAGCTGATGTTCTCCTCATACTTGGAAAAATTTCTATTGAGAATAACAAAGATCGCTCACAGTTGCAGATTCCCACCCTTTGTGTGGGGGCATTGCTGTAGTCACAGATAAGTCCCTGGTTCTGATCACAAACAGTAAGGTGGTTGCATGGCTCCCCTAGCCTCCGAGCACATATGCGGCAACAGCCGCATCCATCCAGAACCAAGCGAGACCCAGGTGGACAACGGGGAGGGAGCCATGGACAGTAGCATGGAGTTTGACAGTGCTGGAAGTTCGCCTGGGAGGAGAGAGAATAACATTATAACAAAATGCCCACTTTATATCTATTAAAACTGACATTTAAGGAATCTTCCATTAGAACATCTCCCCCCTATCAAATGTGTTCAATTCTTACATAGAGATGGTTCTTGACTTACAACTAGAATTGAGCCTGGAGTTACTATTATAAATCATTGTAGTTATAACTTGAGGCATCATGTGAACGGATTCAAAGTTACAACCATTTTTATAATGGTCATTAAGCAAACATGGTGATTGTTAAGTGAATTTCCCCCCAAAGTTCTTTTGGGAAGTAAACAGATGTAAATACCTGAAACTGGCAAAAAATAAATACATCACAAATCACAGTCATATGACCATGGGTATGTGCAGCTGTCATAACTCTGAAAATGGGTTGTAGGTAGCTTTGGGGTGGTCCATTGTAACTTGGAATGGTTGTTAAGTCAAGGACTACATGTAATACTATTTTTTTTTAAAAGATGTGTAGATATTCCAACTTTCCATGATTTCTAAGTGGTATGAGAACATGGAAGCATAAATAGATGAAGAATTGCCTTGGCAACATGGGTGTCATAGAAGTTTAATAATTAAAAAATGGGGAGAGTTATAAATAGAAGATGGTGGACTATAATAATCCTGAGAAAGAGTGATGGTGGTTGATTGCTCAGAGCCTGATGCCCACTAATCTCCAGACAGTCTTTAAAATAACCATTCTCAGATTAAATTTTCAATTAATGTAGAAAAACAAATGAGTACGTTGTAGCAAAAGGCAAGTCTCTGACCTTTTGTCTTTTAGAAGTGCTGAATCCTCAAACATCAAAATGTCTCATGATTCTTGGTCTAATAATCTATCTGAAGAGCAACAGGTTGAGGTTACTCTATACAGTTATTTAAGAATCTGATTGACCAGAACACTAATCACACTCAGTTCCCCATGAACAGAGGGAGATCCAGATTGAAGGATCCTTATCACCTCATCATGTTAAAAAAACTGAAGAAGTCCAATACAGTTGCAAAAAATGTTTCTTTAGAGGCTAATCCTAACAACAACCAAACTCCTAGTGTAGGAAAGGCTATTTACTAGTATTACATACACCACATACACGAAACCAAAGCTATCAGTCCATTAGCTGGTTGAGGCCTTCATGATTTTCCTTCCCAAAAATCTAGGATGTCATGATGTATTTGGTATAGTGCAGCGGTAGGAAAACTTGGCTCTTTTATCACTTATGGATTTCAACTCCCAGAATTCCTGAGTGAGCCGTAAAAGGTTGTCCTACATTTTTTTTTATTTGGCTTGTCAATTGCTTACAAGATAATAAATATAAGTAAAAACATAGTTATGAATACATGGATACATATAAGAAAAATAAAAGAAACAATAGAACAGGGATGGTAGGCACTTTGGTGCGCTTATTCACAACCCCTACAGACCTCCTAGGAAAGGGGTGAGGTCAATAGTAGACAGTCTAAGGTTAAAGTTTTTGGGGTTTGGGGAAGAAACCACAAAGTCAGGTAGAGTATTCCAGACATTGACCAGTCTGTTGCTGAAGTCGTATTTCCTGCAATCAAGTTTGGTGCAATTAACCTTGAGTTTGTATCTATTGTTTGCTCTTGTATTGTTATGGTTGAAGCTGAAGTATTCATTGACAGGTAGGACATTGCAATGTATGATTTTATATACTATACATTTGTATATTAAACAGTCCCATTCAAGTCAAAAATTGATTTCCCCCACAACTGAAAAACCAGTAAGCCAGGGATGGGGAACCTTTTATGGAACACTCAGGAATTCTGGGAGTTGAAGTCCATAAGTGATAAAAGTGCCAAGTTTTCCTACCCCTGGTATAGTGTATAAGGCTTTCTGCAATCATCAGATGGAAATTTGGTCAATCTGTGGTTTTTCTAAGTGCTATCCAAGATTTTTTGGTATGACACCCAATGTGCCAATAACCATTGGGACCACCACAGCTAGTTTATGCCATTATGTTTCAATTTTAATTTTTCAGTTCTTGATATTGTGTGATCTTCTCCAATTCTTTGTTCCCTATTCTACTATCCCCTGCTACTGGGCAAATGCATAGACTATTATTACTTCAATATAGAAACATGGCTCCCTGTGTCACTAGGCTGATCATAAATCATGCAAGAAATCACTCAGTCTTAAGGAAATATCACTCTATCATCTATCTATTTATCTTCCATCAAGAGGGAAATTTGCCGCGATTCCAATTGTCCTTGCCAGGCAAGGAGGCAGGTGCTCAACACCAGAGTTGTCCTGTTACAGCAGCTACTGCTGCTGCTGGTAGTTTCAGGCTAGTGTGGTGTTATAGCCATTGGATGGGATAAATTTTATCACACCTGCTGAACCAAATGGTTTATTATCTATGTTAATCATCCAGGTCACATTTGTGATACTGAACTAAGGCAGAAGCAATTTGATCCAGTCAACGGGGTTGAAGGAGATCAGGTCTCCCGAGCACAGGCCTGGAATAGAGATAAACAAATCTTGCTGTCACATTTCAGGCACAGCTATACATTTCTACTCATGCAGAAACTCAACCCTAGATTCAGAAATCTGATATCTGCAGACATTTGAAAGATTTGGATTGTTGTTGTTTAGTTGCTTCCAACACTTTGTGAGTCAATGAATAATAGCCAAGCACAATTATCTATCAGTAAATCAAATCAAATATCTTTATTATGATCTTTGTCTAGTCTTTACAGTAAGAGATAGTTTGGTGTATAAAGGACAATAAAACAACATATACTGTATAATTAAAAGTTTTGTGCAATTGTATAACTTAGTTGGTGAAGATATTTGGCCACCCAATATGTGTTAACATATAACAACCATAAAATTGATCAGTCTGGCCTTCATACATGGAAATGATTGGGATGATCAGCGTACATCTTGGGGCATCATAAAAAGGACAACATATGAGGACATGAGTGAGAGGTTCTACCTCTCTGGATCCACAAAGGCAAAGTCTCTATAAATAAGAAGTGCCATTAATCTTCCTGCCAGTAGAGGTGATGGGAGGATGTCAAAGTAGGCTCTGAAAGATATATATTTGCTTAGATTAGATTGTATAGATAGATACATACGTTTGATGATAGAAATCAGTGATATCATTTTGATGGTCAGTGTCCCTGATCGTTTTACTACAAATTTGGTGTTCTCCAGGGTTAATTGGCATTAATATTCAGGAGAGAGGTCAATATTGCAAAGTATTCATGCTTAGCACTTTAAATGAGCTGGCTAATTTTATTATTGTAATAGACTGAGAACTGCTAGCTTAGAAATGCAAGAATGGAGTGAGATATATGCAGAAGATTTGCCTATGCAGAAAAGAATGCATTGTCTAACCAGCTTCAGCTTAACCTATTAGATCTAGAAAGGGAAAACTGCTCAAATCCCTCAGATTTGGGGGGTTTGGGGGGCTGTGGGAAGAAGACACTCCTTTTCTGTTACAGCATGGACATTGTTGTCCAGGTAGTCCTTAACTTACAACTGTTCATTTAATGATGGGTCAAAGTTATAACAGCCTCATCAAAAAGATTAACCTGTACTTCCACTTATGTGTGTCACACCACCCCTATGGTCACGTGATTTCAATTTGGACCCTTGGCAACCAGTGTGCATGTACAAGCAAGTGATTGGGATTTGCAACCTTTTCTGCCGATATTCAGCCAAAACATGCCTTTGGGGATGACGGATTTGCTTAATGACCATAGTGATCCACTTAATGCCATTAAATTGTTGTAAAATTGTTTCCAACTTGACTTACGACTGCAGTGTCCTATGACAGATATTCCAGTTCCAATTGTGGTCATACGTTGTGGACTGCCTTTGAATAGTCTCCCTGTGGAGATCAGTAAGACTTGTTTGCTGGTTTTCCACAAGCTTTTAATTACTGAGACTTTGTTGGATAACTTGAGTTGTTGCTGCCATATTGTATTTTCTTTCTGTTCTTCCACTGTGGTAATTTTATTTTTCTGTAGAATTTGTATTATGTTTTTTAATGGGAACCACTGAGAATCATTTTTTTATTACCGTGGCATACAAATATGTATAAATAAACAAACAAACAAACAAACAAACAAATAAATGATTCCTACTTGTACATATGACAGATCCAGAGCGTAAATCTTTAGCCTTTCCTTCTGTCCATTAGAATAGAATAGAATGGAATGGAATGGAATGGAATGGAATGGAATAGAATAGAATAGAATAGAATAGAATAGAATAGAATAGAATAGAATAGAATAGAATAGAATAGAATAGAATAGAATAGTTGGAAGGGATCTTGGAGGTCTTCTAGTCCAACCCCCTGCTTAGGCAGAAAATCCTATACCATTTCAGACAAATGGCTATCCAATCTCTTCTTAAAAACTTGCAATGTTGGAGCATTTACAACTTCTGGAGGCAAGTTATTTCACTGATTATTTGTTCTTTCAGGAAATTTCTCCTTAGTTCTAGTTTGCTTCATTCCTTGATTAGTTTCCATCCATTGCTTCTTGTCCTTCCCTCTATTCCCACCTTTGAACTAACACAACTCCTAGACAAGAAAATCTTCTTTTGTGAAAGAATGTGAATTTCTTGTAAAAACAAAATAACATCTTCATTTTAAGTTGTCCAATTTGTAAAAAAATATATTTATTCATGTATTTGCTTCCATATACAGACAAAAAGAAAAAAAAGATACAAAAATGGAACTAAAAATAGAAAAAATAGAGAAGGGACAAGCCACATAATATACATAGAAAACACTGACTGCAAACATGCAATTAAATCTTGACCACACTGAGAAATTTTGATCAGGCTTCCAACAGAACGTGAATTCATAATCAGAAAGAGTGTAATTCCAGAATGGCAATGTCTTTCTTTGTAAAAGAATAATATTTATTGCTATGCTCTGCACTTAAAAAACCATAGTTGCTCATATAATATTGGAGTCCAATTTTTTGATATTTAATTCAGAATCACATCTCTAAATTGTATCATCCTTCCCAGACCATATTAACATATGGATAATAAGACATAATGGGATAATAGTTGGACTAGCCCACATTGCATATGTTAGCACCCACTGTATCATTTTATACTTCCAATATCTGGTAGAAGTCTATTCATGATGATCTGAAAAAAAAGAGACTTCCTTCATACCACATAACTGTTATCCTACCCAACATAAAATATTAGAGCAAGGAAATATTCTGCTGAATTACACAGTCAGATATCATTTATATAAGTTTCATTAAGACCATGAAGTTCTAAACCATGCCATAATTTCTTATAGGACTCATGTCAAGTTTGATTATCACATGTATGATTTGCATGTGCAATGGCTTTATTTTTGTAAACAGGAGTAGCTTTCTGTGTTAGAATTGGCAAATATCAAAAATACATAGGATTATATTTCCACCTGATTATACAACTTCTTGGGTCATCTTTCTCTGAACCTATGATGTCTTTAGTACTTTGTAGGAAAGATAGGATACAAATATCAAAAATGTATGATGTCCTTAAAGAATATCACACAGAAGGGATATTTATTCTTTAATATTTGATTTAGAGTAATAGATACAAATTACAGGAAGGCAAATCACTTTAAACGTTAGAATAAAAACCTTAGCAGTAAGAAAGAGCTGTCCAACACTAGAACTGATGACCTGCAGAAGCAGAAGTCTCTCCTTCACTGGATGCGTTCAAAAATGTCTGGATAAGTATCTGACTATGGATGCTTTAATTTAGTTTTCAGCACTGGAGATTTAATGTTCCTCCCAGTTTGACAATCCTATATTTTCACTGCTGAGTTTGAAATGCAATCCACATACCTATTAGGTGAGCAGAAATTTACACAAGAGCAAGTCCAACCCAACACTCTTGCTGCCTGCTCAACGTCACTGAAAGCCAACTCACCTTCTTCTCTTCAAGCTAATAAGTTACAAACTCTAAAGGATTTTGCATATTTTGAAGCTGCCCTTGAACAATATTAGAATAAGGGGCCAGCATATTCTTCTACAACTAAGAATGACTTAAAGTTGTCTCTTTCATGGGCTGGGAAAGAGATGAAAGCAACATCATAGGAAATGGCAGAAGTGGTATAATCCAGTATGAAGAAAGCTTAGTCCTGTGACTATAATTCTATTAGTTCAATAACAGCTAGGGCTACTTTGCAGTAAAACCAATCCTGTCACCCTGTACAAAGAAGAAAGAATGCATTTATTAAAGTTCCAAGGAAAGTGGAGAATGAAGACATTTGCTTTTCAAAAAAAATGTAATACTTGTGGGTGCCACTTGACATGTTTCTTCCTTTCTGGATGTTGTCTAACAAGCTTGCAGGGAAACATACACTTGACATTTGATAAAGGGCAACAATTAGACTTTACTTGCTTAATAACCTGCTCAAGAGCAACTGTGCAACAATGCTCCTCTTCCTCTTATAATTCATCTGCTTCCAAATCCCTTATTTCCTGATTCCTGCATCTATCTAATTAACAAAAAGTTTTAGGACTGAGAAAAACTTACCCAGTTTCATTCAACTAAGAATTTTGAATGAGTAATGGTGAATTATTTCTTATATCAAAGCTTAGCTTGTAGTAAAGGAAAGTTTTTTATTTTGACTCTGATAATATAAGATTAGGAGCTATCATTTTATCAGAAAAGAAATAAAAAATTTCAATCACTAAGAAAGAATGCCCTTCAATGAATAACTGAGAATATTCAATATACTAGTATTTTCAGCTCTGTTTCTTTTGTCCAATACTTGCTGTTTGTAGAGGCTGAGAGGTGGGAACAAATATTTCTCTGCCTTGTCTATTGTAGATTTTTGTATAGTTAGGTAACATTGTGTAGTTAGGTAATCTTTGTTGCAAAGCAGTTTAGAGACAATCACAGTAATCTGAACTCTTTTACTAAGTCCAAAATTTGGAATTCAAGGAACAGTCCAAAACTACTGGGACATTTATCAAATGTTTGTTTTTCCATATGTTTTGTTTGTATAAGTGTGTGTATGAAAAAGAGATTGTGTTTTAATTGTACCATGTTGTTCCTCCTGCACATTCCTGCAGGAAGCATTGGTTGAACATGACTTTTAGATATTTTACAGAGCCAAAGTTGAACAATTGAGAAATCTGAAAGGAATGCCAGCTAGTTGGCTTTCTGCCTATGGTGTAATACCAAAAACTGTTTATGAAAGAGAAAACTATTTGATTTCTACACAAGACATGAGCCCATGTTATACTGGCATAATTAACAAATAATTCACAGATCTGGCTGCAAAACATGGGTCCAGTCATTGTAAAGGAATTGCTTACTCCTATGATTTTTTAAAATTGGATTTCCACAGTTCATTCAAAGCAACATGCTATCCTAAGTTTTGCTTACATGTGATACTTAAGCTGAGCATGCACAATGAACATTATTTTAAACATTCCTTATTGTCTAAGTTAGCATTTTCCAGTTTCCTTACCTTGGAAAGGAGACAGAGGAAGATCAAGAGAAATTGAAGTTTCATTCTGACAGTTCAGCATATCCCTCCTCAAGCTGTTTGGAGGCAGCAGTATGTCTGCAGTCTTTAAAGCCTGCGAGTAAACTCCTGCAAGTGTTTATACTCTTCCCTCCTCTGATGTCATTCCTAAGTTCCAGTATAAACACAAGTTGGTTTGGGCAAGAATCAAGGAGTTCCATTCTCTCTCTCTTTTTCAAATTCTCATTTCCACCCAACATTCCAGTTAATCCTTCCACACACTTCAAGGTGAGAACATGCAGCCCACCAAGAAAGCAAACAATGGAGAACAATTTGTTGTATTATCACTACAGACCTTTATTGAATAAAAGCAATAAGTAATAATAACAAATAGATAAAATACATAATCTAAAAATGTTTATACTAACAGGATGTTCTGTGTACTACAACTGTAGAATGTATCATTTGTACCAGTATCATACTGTAGAAAGGATGGATGGATGGAGATGAAAAAGATAGATAGAAGGTGGAAGGAGAGACAGACAGATAGAGATAACAGTTGCTGGATCATCACCATGTGTGCCATGCTGAAACTCACTGGAAGCATTCCTCTTCCTCAGACATTTGTAAACTGTGACCACTTACTACCCTCAACTTTATGAGCTCCTACCCTTTACACATCATCTAAATTCAAAAAGGCCCATCTTTCCAATATCCTTTGATATCATTTGTCAAAAAGCTGGAAAAAACCCAAGATTGCATAGGGTTCTTAATCCTAGCTATTTAAATGTAGGTTCAGCTATACCTGTAAAGGCTTACCTCTGCAGGCCTTCTCTAAAATGAACAGAAAGTGGGTGTGGAGCGGTAGGAGAAGTAATAGGGATTGCCTTCTTCCCATTCACTCTACCAGTACAGCAGGGGTGTCAAACTCACATTGTTACAGTCTCATCACATGAAGTATCAGGACTTTTTTCCCTTTCGCTAAACCGGGCGTAGGCGTGGCCAGTGTGTGACACATCTGGCTCACAGGCCAGGACTTTGACAGCCCCCAGTATTACTTACCTATAATATTACAAGACCCATAAGGTCTTGTCAGAAAGCCAGTTTTGTGTAGTGATGATGGCACCAGGCTAGAAACTAGGAGACCAGAACTTTTAGTCCTGCCTTAGGTACAAAGCCAGCTAGGTGACTATGGGCTAATCACTCTCTCTCAGCCCTAGGAAAGAGGCAAACCACATCTGAAATCTTTCTAAGAAAACTGCAGATACTCGTCCAGGCAGTCACCAGGAGTCAACACTTACTTGAAGTCACACACCAAAAGGTTGGACATCTATGCATTCAATGTGGTTGTTTGCAAATAATGTTTGAGCTGCTATTTGTAGAGAGAGGTTTTATGTGACCTGAATTTCTGGCTGGAGTGAAATTCCAATCTTGCAAAATCCCTACAGGTGAACAACTGCTGTTCAATACATAAATGCCATCAAAAATATGAGAACAGGACCAAAAGTGTCACCTTCTTCCTCTTTAACACAGTACATCTTACACTTCCCTCTGCAATCTGGGTGCTCTCCAGATACCCAAACATCCACTACAAGAATTCTTAGCCAAGGTCATGGTGTTCGGGAAATCCTTCAAATTCAAATTCAAATTTCTGAAGGATGTTAAGTTCAGGTTAGGAAAGATTGCCACAACAGACTGGGCTGAGGGGGCGGGGAGCCCATCCTTTTGATGTATCAGGCAATGATGGGAAATCATTCTCCTGCTTACTTAATACATAGAGAAAATTTGCTTTTCTCCAAATGATCTCCAATCCTGCCTGCTGGGGAGGAAAAAACTCCTTTTGGATAGACATGCTTCAGATTATATTAGAGGAATGTCTTGTTGGATGCTTACTTGAGAGAAACAGAACTGTCTGTGCTTGTTAGAAACAAAGAGAAAAGCACTTGGATCATCCCTTGCCTTTTCCCTACATACAAATAACATATGAACAACATATTTGTAAGCACATGGCACAACATAGGAGAACAAACACATCAGGACTAGCTTCAGCAGTCCACCTGCATTTAAAAGACAAATGCCACTGTTTTGAAGACAAAAAAGTCTATATTTTGGAATGGTTTGAAAGAGGGGTCAAAGAGGCCATCTACGTCCTCTTGAATTGAATAGCCCTCTATCAACAGAGGGGGGAGGGATACAACACCATCTATCTCCAATCTACAACACAGTCCTTTCAATTCCAAGAAGGCTCCACACCCGTTTGCACCACTTAGGTGACCCTGATGACAAATATAAACTTCCAGGGGACCGTAACAACTCTCTAAAATGGGTGTCAAAGTCACGGCCCATGGGCTGGATGTGTCACATGCTAGCTCCGCCCCCACCTGGTTTGCAAAGGTCCCAATACGTCATGTGATATCACCGTAATGATGTGAGCTTGACACCCCTGCTGTTAAAGAATGCAAATGACCATCTGTCTGCAAGGAGTATAAATCCTTCCATTCCCCACCATCCAGGCAGAGATGAAAAGTCAGAGCTTCTTGGATGAGAAGTCAGAGCTTCTTGGATGAGAAGTGAAATGTCTTCAAAGAAAAAAACAGAAAGTCCAGTTGCCTCTTGAAAAAAGCACCTTTGCGACAACCATGACCTGGATGACTGAGAATCTCCATAGAAACATGTTTGTAAGGAAGTATTAAAACAGACAAAATTTTCTTCATGGTGTCTCAAGTGGCAACAATTCAGTAAACGTTAGTTCTTTCTACAGTCATCACATAGTCAACATACATAGGTCACCTGGTCTTCCTACTGGTTTGCAGTCTTCCTTGCTTGATTTATCTTGTCTCACAATGCATGATGGAAAATACATTACAGTTCAGTGATCCCTGCTGATTTACTCAGAGCCTGATGTGCCTAGGCTAAACCAGACTTCTTTAGTCTGCTGCCTTCCAGATGTATAAAACTCCTGCTCAAATCCCTTGCCAACACACTTGAAGAGCATCTGATTGGGAAAGACTGTGATAAATGTACAGGGTTAGTTATAATGAAAACCAACAATAAAAAACAAACGAACCCCAGAATTGGTCAACAGTTTGCAAGCTTCCAGACTCTCTAGAATTTTCCATCAGTCTTGAAGATAAACAAAGCAGTGAAGGGAGAGGACCTGGCCTGTATTGGGCCCTTAGCATCTGTATTTAATTGCAGTTATACATTGGAATGTGGTTACAGACATTCAAGTAAAGGCTTTGGTGATTTCCAGCTGCATCACTGCTTCTTTACTCCATCAGCCTTAGATACAGTTCCATATGCAATCAAAAACTGGACTAACATCAAAATGACAAACTAAGTCTAACATTAAGTATATCATTTTACGAGACGTGCAGGTTTTTTTTTTTAAGAATAAAATAAAATAACACTGGTATGTCTCTCTCCCCCTCTGTATGTGTATGTGAGAACAAGACAGAGAGGATGTGGAGGGAAGAAAAAAAAAACCCAAGGAAATTGTTCCACTGAAGCTGGTACGTATTGATTTACATCTTTATTTCTGGGCAGGGCTTTCTCTGCTGGATTTTTAAAAATCACCAGATTCAACTCCCAGCTGAAGCTGTTGGGATTTTAAAGAAGACTTCACATTAAATGCAAGACTTTTCTCATGTCGTGTATACATCTGGCCCTGATTATGTTCCCCTTGTTCACCTGCACCTTTATTCTCCCCAATCTCACATTCAGAACCTTTTCAATTCTTTCCAAAGAATTCAGACCATGGCATCTCTGATTTATCTCTCTCACCCCTAAGGAAGAGCTCCACTACTACCCGACCTGCCACAAGAGGAGCTGCATAAAAGCATAATTCAGACCAGCATAACACACTGCAGCAACATGGAATGCCAGAAAGAGGAACTATACTACTGTCAGAGCATCTTGCAACACAATGAATACCCAAGAAACTTTGTCAAAAGGTGCATGACACACAGCCTCCTACAACACAATTAATAACTTATGAAAAGGATAATACTCATATACATCAAAAATATCTCAAACAATAAACAGATTATTACAACTACATGGTATTACTGTAGCATACAAACCAATTAAAGCTCTCCAAAATATTTTAATTAAAAGACCCAGTAGTCTCAGCTACAAAATACAAGGGCAAGGACTGTAACAGTCACTATGTAGGACAGCCAGCCAGAAGACTAGCAAAGTACATCCTCACAAACACAAACTAGCAGTCAGAAGACATGTCAAAGACTCCTTACTTTTGCAGCACATATACAGGTTCAACCACAGTTCAACTGAGAAATAATAATATTATAGATAGGCCTCATACAAAAATGCTAGGAAATTCCTGGAAGCTAAGATTCAAACAAATCAGCCATCAATAGACACATAGAGATAAACCACATTTACACACCATTTAAAAGATACATTAAAAAGGAATAAACAAAAGGATTTGAACATATCCCCTCCAGCAACTAACAACTAATAAGTGGGGAAGATACCATATATCAGTGGTGGCTAACCTTTTGGGGCTCCTGTATCAAAAATTGTGCATGCGCTTGCATGCATGTGCACTCCCCACACCCCCTACGCATTATACTCACCCAACTTCACTGCCCCCTTACCTGCACTGCACTTCACAGCTGATTTTCTGCCAATTTGAGGCCTTTTTTGGTTCCCCAAAGGCTTGAGGAAGGCTTCTGCAGGCTGAAAACTAGCCCCGTTTGATCACTTCCTGTTTTTCCAAAAATACCTGAAGTGACAAAACGGGGCTATTTTTTGACCTGCAAAGCCTGCAGAAGCCTTCCTCAAGCCTTTGGGAGGCCGAAAAATGCCTCAAACCAGCAGAAAATCAGCTATGAGGTGCACATATGCTCAGGGGGGTAAGTTTGCCTGCAACTTATGTGCCGGCACAAACGGCTCTGCGTGCCACCTGTGGCACGCATGCCATAGGTTCATCATCAAAGCCAGATATAAACAAGCAGCAAACTCATCTACATTGATGATATAACCTAGTTAGATAATGAAATGTCTGCAAACAGCTAAGTTCAGAGAACACAAGAAATCCACACCTTCCAGGTTGACCACTCTCTCCTAAAATTAACCTGCTATTTCAGCCTATGGCAGAAGCAAAGCACTATTAGGAACACAGTGATTCCAAAGCATCATGCTCTCTAAGTCTAAGCCTTCTATGATAAATATAATAGATGGCATATTTATGCAGAATATCTATCATAAAGACAACTCAGAACATTTATATCTGAAGGTGAACAAGTTGTAACTCGGTGTAGTGGCAGAAGCAATGACTTTCTTCAATACAGAGGACATTACTGTAATTTAATTTAATTACACTCATTCTAAACAGGAGGAAGTAAAACCAGATTTCTCACTGGAAGCACTAAGGCTAAAGCTTCATTATGTTGGACACATAATGTGGAAGCAAGAGTCTTTGGAGAAGTCCTGATGGTTGGAAAAAATGTACTGGAAAAAGTGGGCAGCAGAACAAAGGATAGTTATAGTTGTCATTGATGTCACAAGCACAAGTTTGCAAGAACTCAAAGAAGTTATTGACAGACAATCCTGGCAAACCAATGTCTATCATGTCACAAAGAATTGGAAACAGCTGAATGACTGGACAATAAAAAATTCACTCAATCTTTAAGGGAAGAGTTCCTCATAAAAGGTTCCTCTCTACTTCCCAATGTTATGTTCACAATAATCCTATGAGACAAAGTAAGCAGAAAGATGCTAGCTGGCACAAACCAATTAACTGTTAATGGCCTAGTTGTATTGCTTATGTTACTAGCAATGGATGAAAAGCTGGCATTGTACAGAATCCCTAGGAATCTTATAGAATGTGTGGTGTTTTAGCCAAATTATGAAATGTCCATGTTATTTTAATATGGCGTATACTTTTCCTAGGCATTGTATATAATACTTAGGCATTAACACAAGGATTATTTAGGCAAAATATGAAAAGAGAGTCATGAAAAGAAATATATGAAAATGACAGAAGATATGCAAAATAAAGTACAAAACTTTCTTACTTTAAAAAAAAGACAAAAAAGCCAGCATTGACCTACTTGTTCCTTGTAACAAGGAAAGCTAGAATGGCATTTTAATCTAAGCATTTTATACTTTACTGGTTTGTCTTTTGACATTGCATAAAATGACTAGTAAATGTGTGAAACATTAAGCATTTTGATATCCTGTTGTAGGCATTCTATAGTTTTCTTGGGCATTCTATAAAATGCCTTATTTTCACATTTTGACAGTAACATTTATATACACCAGGCTTAAAAAAACAGGAGAGATATATCTTTTCCTTCTTTTAACAATAAATAGAAGCAAGGCAGAAGAAGAGCCATGGTGGCGGAGTGGTTAGAGTGCTGTAATGCAGGCTACTTCTGCTGCCTGCCGGCTGCCTGCAATTTGGCAGTTCAAATCTCACCAGGCTCAAGGTTGACTCAGCCTTCCATCCTTCCGAGGTGGGTAAAATGAGGACCCAGCTTGTTGGGGGCAATAGGCTGACTCTGTTAAACTGCTTAGAGACTGAAAAGCGGTATCTAAGTTTAAGTGCTATTGCTACTGCTTCATAAAGTAACATTCTGCCTAATTAAAATTGCCATACTATACTTGCCTACTCAGATATAAATTTTATTGTTTCAGTGAAGTTTAATTAACAGAAGCCCTTTCATATTATCATGTTCCTGTGTTCTTCAGCTATCCTTCAGTTGAAAGAAAATTTATCCACATGAAACTTGCTGTCCTCATTGCTGAACTCTATCGCTCTCTGTTTCACAACAGTGCAGCCAACTGATTCCCTCCCGGGTGAAAAACTTCTAAGGCTGCTCTTGGATAATGCTGGAAGGGTAGTTGGCGGGGTGGGGGGGGCATATTCAGTATTTTAATGCTGAAACAACTAAGACAACATAGCCTTGTATCATTTATGGATGCAGGACTAGAGAAAGGGAACGTTATGGGGACATGACAAAAAACAGAGGTTGTTAGGGCATGTTTGTGCAAGTAGGGATATAACTACACAGAAAGAATGGGGAAAAAAAGGGGGGGCATTATTAACCAAAGTTAGTTAAAACTGGATGATGCATCTTCAAATGAGAGGTTTGTGCTTCTCTCTGCAGGTCCACCCTCTCTATAAGACTTTCTACTGGTTCCATTTATGCATAATTTTATATAATATAGATTCTACAAAAAACCCACAAATCTCTGGTCCTCCAGCAATGAAATCCTAGCAGCTGTGCTTCAAGAATATGCACAAATGAGTGTGTAACCATAAGAAACTTATGTCCTTTAGGCATTGCTCATCAGAAGTCAATGAAAACTCTGTATGATACATTGGCACTGCCAAGCTTGACTCAGGAAGTCAAGAAGTTACTACAATTTTCTGAAAATACCAAGTAAGGAGTCCAAAACAAGAAAATAGCCAACAGCCCATACTTAAGATTTTATCAGGATTGTTTATTAAGTGTCCCACAGAAAGTTTTGCTCCTGCCTCCATCAGATTTCACAGCATCTCTCTTCAGGGAACCAGGCAGTGTCTCTACCAGAGAGATCCACTGTCATTCTCCAGGCAGGAACCAGTAATGCTGGATTACTGCATTATTTCTTCCTGAAGACAAGGTCTTTGAGTGATTGTATGAGCAGCTACAAAGCAAATACTTACAAAGGATGTATCTATATGAAGGGCCACATGCTCCAGTGTGAAGACTGAAAGCCATGCCCTTAAAAAATACTGGGTCACCTATAGATTCTCAGTCATCCAGGTTGTCCCAAAGGTGCTTTTTCAGGAGGCAATTGGAGTAGCTTATTTTTTTTTCTTATGAAGATGTTTCGCTTCTCTTCCAAGAAGCTTCTTCAGCTCTGACAGGATAGTGGGAAGTGGAAGGGTTTATATTCCTTGCAGACTGATAATCCTTTTAGAGCAGGGTTGTCAAACTCCTGGACTGCAGGATAGATGTGTCACGCACTGGCCACACCCATGACTGGTTTAGCAAAGGGGGGGAAAGTCCTGATACATCACGTGATGCCGACCTGATGACGTGAGTTTGACACCCGTTTTAGTGGGTCATTGACACACTTAGAGGTTTTTCTGTGTCCTCAGGGTTACCTGAGTAGTGCTCCTGGTTCCTGTAGTCTGCAATTTTTCCTCTGGAAATCCATTCCTACTCCCACACCATTAAAGGGTGTTCATCCCAAATTGTATAGCTAAACATCTGTAAAGATTCTCAGTCATCCAGGTCATGGTTGTCCCAAATCCTGACAGAGCTGAAGAAGTGAAACATCTTCAAGAGAAAAAAACAAGAAAGTCCATTTCCTTCCTGAAAAAGCACCTTGGGGACTACTGGGTCATCTTTAAATAGCAAAGGCCAGCTCAACCCCATTAAGTAATAAAGCACTTTTTAGTTCCATTGATTAGAGGGAATATGAAAATATATGTAAAAAAAGAGCAGAGCCTCAATTGCATGGATCCAGCTGCCATCTCCACTTTTTACATCCCTTCCACCTGTGTCTAATCTTTTGGTATATTGCTGTGCTTGTTTCATGCTTACTTGTTTACTTAAAGGCTACTCTAATTAATCAATTGACACTATGCTACATCCAATTCTGTGCTATGTAATTGGGATTGAAAACATCAGATCCAAATCAAATTAAAAAATATTGTTTATTGTAATTACACGAAATCCATGGTCAGGATCAAAACTGTTAAAGCCAACCTACCACATGGGAGGTTTTTTTCATGATGTTTTTCTGTTCTTTCTCTCCTAGAAACAAGCCAGCTCCCTTATAGATGTACTCTGAACAGACTGGCTGTAATCAAAAGAAATCAGTTCACATTGCCTGAGAATAAAGAGCCAAAAGACAAACTTGTTCATCTCATTTTCCTAACCCAGTCACCATGAGACTTTTGTAAAAGGGAGTACATTATAATCTTCATCACACAATATGCCCAGAATGTGTTCTATATTTTGCATAGAACTTCATTATCTGCTTAATTAAATCATGATGTTAGTTACAATTTTTCCATGGTGTGCAACACTTGGATTGTCTCCCTGTGGCCAGTTGTGTAAGAGAAGAGTTGACATAAGGACAGAATAAAATTCCTTTGCATTCAGAATTGGCAAGAAGGGGGTTGTTACTATAGAAAGTGGAAAATTAAAGCAATGGGTACAAATTTGATGTAACTATGTTTACAAATCCATCCCATTGGATAGGAAGATTTTCAACAGAATTTTAATACTTGCCAGATGAAAATCTACATTCTATGTTAGGCAAGGGAATACTTACTGAATTTATTGAGAATGGATTAAAAACAGTTTGTGATTGAAACATCCCCTACAAAAAATTGGAGAAGTTTTCAGATATTGCTTTCAAGCATTATAAATTCAGATTTTCAAATACTTTAGATATGTTATCAAAGTTGTTAGCTCTGATACTAAATTAATATTCCAGTCACGTTTGATATGCAAAATTTTGCGGTAACTTCATATGAAGTAACTCAGGTGTATCAAACTCCTGGCCCGCAGGCCGGATATGTCATGTGCTGGCCATGCCCACGCCCGGTTTAGTGAAGGGGGAAAAAGTCATGATACGTCATGTGATGCTGCAAGTTTGACACCCCTGAAGTAACTGAAAGCTGGTCCACATATGTCAATAGGTTACCTAGCAAAATCCAAAAAAATACATTATCAAATATGGAGCAAGATTTTTATTTTTAATTCGTCTGTTTAAAAGATTTCTGTCTGTCAGAAGGTTCAGACTTGGCTGACTTTGTTTGATCTGGAAAATTAAGCAGGGTCAAACCTGGTTATTATTTGGAAAATAATATTAAAATTATCCAATTAATTAATATTTAAAACCCAGACAAGGAAAGGTTTTAGTCAAAACCTAAAAAAATATCCCAGAGGAAGGTAACAACAAACCATTTTAACAACAGCAGCAGCAACAATACTGCTGCTATGAAAACTATATGGATGTGTCCTTTAAAGATAAACCCTTTTTCAAGTAAGACTCAATTCTTGGTTATTTAGTGCAGGGGTCGCCAACCTTTTGGACCTCAGGGACCATCAAACTCATAATTTTAAATCCCACAGACCACTAATATAAATTTTGAGTGACGATGGCTTGCTGACGTTGATGGGGGGGGAGAGAGAGAGAGAGAGACAGACAGAGAGATCTGATCTAACCTCGGAGGGCTCCCAATGATGTTCTCTCTCTCTCTCTCTCTCTCTCTCTCTCTCACACACACACGCACACACACACACACACAAACAAACACACACAGAGGTCCCTCACACACACCCACACTCTCCAAGGCAGCCACATTCTTAACCTGCTTTTCAGCTCCATTCTCGGGGGAGAGAGAGAGAGAGAGAGAGAGAGAGAGAGAAAGATGGTATCCTGCAATCCCAAATAAAGAATGATTGATTGGTAGGAAAACGGGGTGGGGGATTTTCCTGCAGACTTTTTGGGGTATTTTCCCAGGGTCACTGCTGCTTCTGCTTTTTCTGCAGAGACTCTGGGAAAATCCCTCAAAAAGTCTGCAGGAAAATTCCCCACCCCTTTTTCCTACCGATCAATGATTCTTTATTTGGGATCGCAGGATACCATCTCCAGCTCCGTTCTCAGGGGGAGAGAGAGCGACTTTCAGCTTCATGCACGGAAAGAAGCAGAAGCAGCAGAAGTCTTGGAGCAGGATGTCTTGCAGAGTCCCAAAGACTCATTTCTAGCAGAGTTTGGGGAAAAGAAAGAAAGATTTTTGCTGCTTTCCTTGCGTGCAGCCAAAAGCAGAAGAAAGAAGTGGAAAAAAGCAGCCCGCTGGCCAGGCCAGGCATGTGGGGTGAATTGGGCAAGTGCCCCCTGCCCCCTTTCCCCCCTCCCCTCACTAAGTGTTATTCGCAATGCAAGCAGCACAAGCTTTGTGTTCCTGTGCAGCCTGAATTGCTTGGGGGATGCTTTGGGGGGGGGGGTGACATTTCTCTGCGACCCACCAAAATTTTCTCAAGGACCACCAGTGGTCCCTGGCCAGTTGGCGACAGCTGATTTAGTGAACATATTTATGTAGTTTTTGTGGTACTAGTATGGAAGTGGTTTGTCACTGCCTTCATTTGGGATATTTCCTTCAGCTTCTCAGATGAGCCAACAGCCCCCTAAGCCTTTTCTTAAGATCTAAGATTGAAGGAGACTTCACATCTTTCTTACCTGCCACATGATCTATATGGATCATGATAATTCCTTGCTGTCTGAACCATGGACGGATATGACATATCTAAGGTATGGAAAAGACTTCATTTATCAGTTGATTCACTGCAGTTTCCCAATATCTAGAAAGAAACAATAGATACTAAGGAGGACATTAAATTTAGTGTTGCCAACCAGTCAGGCCCAGACAAGAAATAATTTATAATTAAATATCAGAGGGATAATTATTTTAATATTGATTACTCTATCAGTTTGCTGTTCAATAGAGCTGTGCTTTTAAAACACTGCCTCTAACCTCAGGTACTTATGTAGCAAGTCATCTGCTACACTACGTGGTCATCAGAGAGCTGGGCAGATATTGATTTCTAATCCCTGCTATCATTTCAATGCCATATTTTGATAATGACATAGAACTTATTTCATAGAATGAGAGAGCTAGAAGTGTCCTTCAAAGTCTTCTAGTTTAACTCCCTCTCGAAGCAGAAGTCCTTATACCATCCTGGACGAATGGCTGTCCAATCTTTTCTTGAAAACCTCCAGCAATGAAACCCCCATAACTCCAGGAGGCAATCTGTTCCAATCATTTTCACTTGACATCAACTATGATTTTATTTATAGTTCTGAATAGTTTTGTTGTCCATTCATTTAACGGATTGTTCTACCTCACATGGTACAAGTTGCCTAGAACCAAGAAACAAATAAATGAATAAATCTTAGTTACTAATATGTCCACTGGGTATTATTAAATATCAAGCAGCCCAATCTTGAAAAAGTGGGACTTTTCAAAGTGTTACTCTTGCAAAACATGAAGATTTATAAGTTTTGTTCTGTAAATATTTTGTCTCTTTTCATTAAAAAAAAAAACCTCTCTGGGATTTAATGAGGATTTCAACTGTTAAATGTGCTTTGATCAGAAAAGTATGTCCCAGTCAGCCTTTTCCCATTGGCAAAATCTTTTCCCCTTTCAGTAAATAATAAAGATTGTGTGATAGCACAGCCCTTGTGCACATCAAAAGGAGAGATTATTTTCCTACTATCCTCTTTTCAAAAGTTATCAGACAGCACTTAGAAGGTTCCTATGTTCTAACTCAGGCAACCTTTCTAATTTACTTATAGAAGAAATCCACCCATTTTTCACCCTTAATGCAGCATTATCATCAACGATCCTGTTAGATAAGATATAGAGCACAATGACTCAGCAGAAATTGAACCTTCCCCCTCTCTTATCTACTTTCCAAATTGCATGCATTTTATTGCACTGACTCCAGCATTCCCTTGCGGCCAAGTGTGAGGAATGTTAGGAGCTGCAATTCAGCAACATGTGGAAAAGTATCTAGGGAAACTTCAATGATACATCATTTTTAGGCTTTATTGTAGTAACATGGCATACATGTTAAATTGATTCCAGAAATCTATAGGGAAGCAATGTGATCCACTCTTGCTATAGTTAGAGTGAACATCAATGATTTGAAGAATTTAGAAAGATTATCAAGGCTTGTCCAGGGAATAAAGGATTATATTATTTTTAGCACAGTGTTTCCAGAGACTCCTAGATATCTTGGATCTGATTCATAAATCTGACCATTTCATTTTTCCCAACCAGTTCTTTCCCAAGCGTACAATCATTATCAAGCAGAGAAAAATAGCCTTGTGAGATATGTTAAGATGAAAGATTAATGATGGTCCCCCAATCCCCCAGAATCATCATGCTTAAAGTAAAAATATTTATGTGAAGTTGGTTTCAAACTCAAAGACCCAATCACATTATTTATTTATTTAGCATATGCCAAAAATGTTTAAAAGCTCAATCACATGTGAATCCAAAAAATGCAATAATTTAAAAAACTACATGTTAGTAAATAGCTACTCCCATACAAATCATGTATTCTGCCTCTATGCTATAGTTCTTATATAGCTTTAAACTTTAAGTGATTCATTCTATATTTTCCAGAATAATCTTAAATAGCTTTCCTTAAACACAAGTGTATTCTAGATTTGTGGGTTCCAACTTCCAGAATTCTTGATGTAGACATTCTGGGTGCTATAGTCCACATATCTGGGAAATACCAATGCAGAAGACCATCTCCTAAATGATTTCAGCACAACTGTATTTAAGTGTATTGTGTGCTTTTATTTATGTACTAGCAAACAGTGACCAAACTGGTACCTTACATTATACTCCATCTAGTGGATATATTGCAAATATTCTGCATAGGAAAAAAAAGTAAATAATTGCTCAGCTTGTATGTTGAATTATAAACTAAAGAGGAAATGAGAATATAAATCAGGAAAGAAATAGGGTTTGTAATATCAGACACAAACACCCAACATAGTTGTTTTTTTTAATGTAAGTAATTTTTTGCAATAAACTACTCTTTTGTGAAAAGAAGGCACAAGTCTAATGGTATGTGAGAAAGATTTTGAGAAACAGATGAAGAGATACTTCTAGGGACAGGCAGATAAGAGAAACCATAACCCACAGATGCATAATTGGTGGAGAAAGAAGCTCAAGCAGTGAAAGAAATGATGGGAGATTTGTACTTTCAGACTTAAGAGTCTGTTAATATAATTTATAATAAAATAGAATAAGCTCATCTGGTTTTGCTTCTTTTTTGGTCTACCTAGGAAAGCTTGAAAATCTCACACTATTTCAAAGAGAATAATTTCAAGGAATTCTCCTATCTGCCAAACATCTGGCTGCAGCAATGTTGCAACACCAGCAACAAATGGATGCACCAATGACCAATTTGCAGAATTCCATGATACAACTAGTGCAAAACCTGTGGCAGCAGAATTGATAGAGGTTAAGCCAACAATCTTGCATTCCTATGGGAGCTTGCCAGAGAAGCTGACATAGAGGTCAGCCACAGGATCTGGGAAACAAGAAAGGCAACGTCTAAAGAGTCATTCTCTATATTCCAGGGCACACATGACAGTCAGCGCATTATATCTCTGCTCAAAAGCTGTCAACTCCTAACAACAGCTCATAACTAAGCCTTGTTAGTTAGATTTGTTGAAAGGGGAAGGGGAAGATTACCTTACTCTGTGATTTCTTCCCCAAACCCCCAAAACTTTAACCCAGGGGTGTCCAACCTTTCATCTTCCCTGGGCCACATTAGAAGATGAAAATTTGGTTTGGGCCGCACATAAAATAAAATAACAGTAACGATACCTGATCATCCAAAAAAACCATAGAAAACATAGTTAACATATTAAATTTATTTGGAAATGAAGTTAGTGAGATGTTTTTATTATTTATTATTTATTAAAAATTATTTATTTTTTATCACATTTTTTTATCACGTTTTTTTTATCACGGTTTATTTTCCAGCCAAATTTTGCGGGGGGGGGGAAGCTCGCCCGCCTCGCACCTACCTCTCCTCCTGCAAATGGCCTGGCTGGATGAGGCAGGACTGGAAGGCAGAAGTGGCGGTGGGGGCTGGGGAAGAAGCGGTGGCGGGGGCAGAAGTGGCAGCGGGGGCAGAAGTGGCGGCAGGGGCAGCGGGGGCGGCAAGGGGAGAAGCGGCAGGGGCAGAAGCGGCAGCGGTGGCGGGGGCAGAAGTGGCAGGGGGCAGAACCGGCGGTGGGGGCAGAAGCAGCGGCAGAAGCGGCGGGGGGGCAGAAGTGGCAGCAGCAGAAGTGGTGGCGGCGGGGGCAGAAGCGGTGGCGGCGGCGGCGGCAGCAACAGCAGGAGGTGGCGCTCTGACGGCACCCGCCTTTTCTGTTGCTGCTTGGCCTGGTGCTCGCCTCGCCCCGCACCTGCCTCTCCTCCTCCTCCTCGCTGGCTCTGGCACGAAGGTTGGGGTGGGCACTGGGCCGCATTGCGAGGTGACCTGGGCCGCATGCGGCCCCTGGGCCGTGGGTTGGACAAGCCTGCTTTAACCTTAGTCTGTCTACTATTGACCTCACCCCTTTCCTAAGAGGTCTGTAGGGGGCGTGCATAAACGCACCAACGTACCTACCGTCCCTGTCCTATTGTTTCTTCTTTTTTTTATTTTTCTTATATGTATCCATGTATTCATAACTATGTTTTTACTTATACCTATTATCTTGTAAGCAATTGACAAACCAAATAAATAAATAAATATAGACTCTGGAAAATGGAATAGGTAGATTTGTGGACTCCATTTATCAGTAAGTATGTTAAGGAGGAGCTTCCCTGATCCCTTTAATCCTCTGTCAAAATGTCTCTTCACACAGGAAATACTGCTACCCATTTACATGATAAGGGATGCCTAAAGATAACCCTCAACTTATGACTGGTTGCTTAATGACCGTTCAAAATTATGATGGAAATAAAAGCTACAATACTTAAAACCTCTCCTCATAATTACAACTGCCACATGCACTTCCCCCCAGTCACATGACTGCATTTTGGGCACTTGCAGGGATGGGATGATTTACGTTTTGCATGCACATGCACACTTTGCACACAGGCGTGCCTGATGCGTGCTGTGCACGTGTGTGCAACATCATCAACTTTCTGCCTGGACACCTGAACAGTGCTGCATGTGGGTGCGCAGTGTTTGAAAAGCCACTGTTTTCCTTTTTCAACTGCAGCTGTGCCGTGCAAAGCAGCTGAGGTTGAAAAAGCAGGAAATAAAGGCCAGGTAAGAGCCTGGGCGGGCAGGTGGGCCAAAACAGCAGCAGACATAGAACCGGATCTATGTCTGCTGCTCTTCAGAGCTACTGGTTCTACAGAGCTGGACAGAACCGGTAGAATCCCACCCCTGGGCACTTGGCAACTGCTCACATTTAGACCCAATTGCAACATCCTATAGTTGCATGACTGTGTTTTGCCATGTTTTTTTCCTGTTTTCTACCAGAAAACAGCAAAAACACCCATTTAATATGCTATATTTGATATGCTGTATTTGGCCACAATATAGAAGTGGTCAAAAAATGTCTATACAGTGATATTCCCAAGATCATCAGCAATTAAGCTTGACCTGAAGTAGATTTTTTATAGTTCTTAAGAGCATAACATCAGCACTCAAAATGCAGAAGAATAAAACTTCTGAAGAAGCAAGAGGAACTTCTGAAGAAGCAAGAAAACATAATTCAAAGACCTAAATTGAAAAGAATAAAAGGAGTACAGATTGAAAGCCCTCCTAAAAAAGATTTTAATTAGCTTCTGGAAAGCAATTAATAAAATAATATGAGCTTTGATCACTGGGATTAGCAGGGGAATTCTGGGAGCTGAAGTCCACACATCTTAAAGATGATGAACTTGCTAAACTGATCTATAAAGAACTGTTTTGTCAGGGTGGGAGGGAGAGGCTGTGGCTGCAAAGATTCCCAAAGTAGCTTGAGGAAAAGATATATCTATGGGAGCAAAACACAAGAGGCTGTATAGGAAAAGCAAATCTGAAAATGGAGAAGCACAAAAATATTGAACAGCATGAGAGCAAGATTTAAACTGATTTGACGATCTCCACCCTTTTCCCATGCCATTCCAGCAATAGGAGGGGTGGGGGGGTAAATTCTTGCCAATATCTTTCTGAAGTAAAGAGCCTCCCGTCTCAAGAATTCTATCTTCTCAATTTCTGAAAGTCTAATTTTGTCCCTGAGCTATTTTCTTGCCAAGATCAAACGTTTTCTCGCTCTTGGCCTGTTGGCCAATGGCCTGGTGACCAGTGCCAGGAGAGAATACAAGCATGCAAATTAACATTTTTTGCATGCTGAAAATTTCACTCATTGGAAAAGCCATCTGGCTAGGACAAAGACAGAACATAAGAGATTATCTGATACATCTTTCATGGCAACAATATGTGGAACATTATGGGTAGAGAATAAAAATAATATGCTTTAGAAATTAGGTGTGCAATAGAGAATTGTGTGCTGTCTAGGGTAGTCCCTTTCATTTCCCTCTCCTGGTAATTTTTCACCATCATTAGACATGACCCCAAGTTTGCACAATTCAGCTATAAACTAGTCAATCTATCACAAATATTGCCCAGACCTTTTGAAAGAGATGCAAATTGTTACTTTATTATAGTGGTATTCTGTCATTATGAAGAGAGATGCATACTGGATATTTTATGCTCCATGTGGCAAAATAACCTGAATAGATTAGGTACGCGCAAGTGGGAATAGAGAAATGAGCACCTATATCACAAAGCCAGGCAGTCACCTTGGTCATTTTGCAGCATCAACCCACATTCAGTAGTCCTGAAGAATCTACTCAGGGGAAGAGGGAACAGCAGCTTGATATTTCTGCAAACCCGGGCATTCCCAAACACAACCTATTTCCATCTTGACCAGTGTTTCTTCATGAGTGGAGGATTTGGGGAATTGAAGTCCACGCATCTTAAAGTTGCCCAGGTTAAGAACCACTGCTCTTGACAATGGAGATATCATTTGGCTCTATGTATGACCTAATTCCCCTAAAGTTGGAATGTAAAATAGTCATTTATTACGCCAAATTATTAGCCACTTACCAGTCACAGAAGACGATGTCCACAGTGGTGGCATTTGTGCACAATACTTACTCATGATTAATTAAATATATTCAATCTAATTCTCTTGGATTTGTACAACCTGCTCAGTTGTCATCCATATCTCTGGGTTTGCAGAGATGTGTTTGTGACACTAATATGATTGGCTAATTTGTTAATCATTGTCTTGTACAAAAAGACAGGACATGAAATGAGCAGGAGTCTGGACTAGAACCCATCCAAGGTTCCTTCCAGCTCTCTTCTGATTTGATTTGTATAGAATATACTGGCTCAGTGAGTTACTTTCTTCCTTAATTTTAATAAGGAATGTTTGTCTGTGTATAAAAATGTCAAGGTGACAGCAGTGATTGCAATTCAAATCTTGCCAATTTTTAACATGCATTGCATGCACAATACATGTAAAAAAAGGGTGGGGTTTTGACCACTCAGTCATACTGAATTTTTTGGCATTCCCCACCCAAATATCCCTCATTTTATCCTTATTTCATAGTCTGGACCTGGACCTTGTCTCTCTTTCCTTCTATTTTTTAAAAAAACCCTTTCACAGATAATAAATACAGATTCTTTAATAAGAACAACTTGATCTCATAATCATTTTGTTAAGTTGGAGCAAAAAACCATGTTTTTGATATGCTCTCCTTCATTTCAAAGTTATCATGTGGGATGAATTCATCACTCTTCTGGAATTTCACATCTGATTTGACCAAAGTAAAAAAAGAAGAAAAAAGTGTATGTTGTGTTTGTATATTTTGAGATCTCTTTGTTCTTTTATACAAGAAGTCAGCCTACAGCAGGCTGTAGACTTGTGCTTTGCAAGCTGGCAGATGACTTCCTACTCTAACAAATGGGTATTTTCTAACTGGCAGCCATTTTGTGAATGCAATGCTTTCATGGCTATCATTTTGTGAATGCACACATCACCTGCTGTTTTAATTTCAAAATGTTCTCCCCGCCTAAAATGACTGCTTTCCTCTGGTCTAAATCTCCAGCATCAGCTTTCCCATCACCTGCCTCTCAGAGCCTTTTAATAGGAGTTTCAAGACTGTCTTTTGACATATTCTGACTTTGGAGAGATGAGGTTAGTCAAGTGCTGCCATTTTTCACAATTTATATCCTCTAAACCAAGCGGCTTAATTTTTTTATCCTCTTGAGCCAATAAAATCAATAAAAATGCAGCTGCAACTGTGTGTGTAAGAGACCATGAATGTGCCTGTATTATATGTGTGTGTGATTCAGCCGATAAAAATAAACTTTTGGTCTAGTCTGGTTATGAAAGCAACGATGTCGCCTAAAAGCTATGTAAGGCCAAAAAACATCCTGTATTTGGAGGCATAGGCGGATGGGAGGAGCCGGATGGATTCAAAATCAGTGGAAATCATTGGGAAACATAATTGCTCTGGCTCCAGCCGTGAACTGTCTGAGCAATATAAAGAGGCTGAGAATGTAGGGAATGCAGAGTAATTTGTAAAAGGTGTTTGGCTTCTATGTTAAAACAAGTTGCCTTTATGATAAGCAGATGGCAGTTTCTCTGCTCTTGAAACAATACTGAGATGATGTTTCATGTTTCTCATATTCATACATATTACTGTATTCTCTAATATTGAGTGATGTTTATTATCATCCCAGTGCATGGAAACACTTGGTATTGGTGGAAATCTGTTCTGCATTTAATCAGAATGGCTTTACATAGCTATATATTGATGTATTCATTCCAGATCTAATCTGGAGGGGCTCCTATCACAATTCCTTCCACATTGATAGGATAGCTATCCTTAACGAAGACTATGTTTTAAACAAGGGGATCTGCAACCTACTAATCAAATTTAAACAAATAAGCCTAACAAGCAAAAAATCAGCCTATGAGCAAAACAATGCCACAATAGCCATTCCCAACAGATCCTGTTTCCCAACAGATCCGGAGTCATTCAGTTATCCAGACCAGGGATATCCACCAGAGGGGGGTGTTCGGGTGTGTCCAAGAGTTGAGTTGAAGTTGAGGCTAACCTCCCTTAAATATATCGTATGTTTTTGATTCAAAGATAAGGTACTTCAGAGCATGTAAAAATACTTACTTTGCAACTCTCTAAACCAAACTAATCTCTCCCACTTACTCATCCACCCCTCCCAGGATTGTGCTGTTGATGCAGGGAATAACTGTGTTATCCAGAAAAGATACAGAAATTTTAATAGAATAGCAGAAGGGACTTTGGAGGTCATTTAGTCCCAACCCCCTGCACAAGCAGAGAGACCCTATCATTCTGGGCAAATGACTGTCCAATCTCTTCTTAACAACCTCGTGATGGAGCATCCAGAACTTCTGAAGGCAAACTGTTCCACTGGTTGATAGTTTTCAATGTCAGGAAATTTCTCCTTAGTTCTAGTTGGTTCTTTCCTTGATTCGTTTCCATCCATTGCTTCTTGTCCTGCCTGTTGGTGCTTTGGTAATAGTTTGACTCCCTCTTCTTTATGGCAGATTCTCAAACACTGGAACACTGCTATCATGTCATCTGGTCCTTCTTTACACTAGCAATTGTTCATGTGTTTTAGCCTCGTTAATCAACTTTGTTGCTCTTCTTTGCATTCTTTCCAGACTCTAACATCTTTTTTATATTGTGGTGCCCAAAACTGGATGCAACATTTCAAGTGTGGTCTTACCAAGATATTATAAAATGATAGTAACACTTCACATGATCTTGATTCTATCCCTTTGTTAATGCAGCCTAAGGTTGCATTGGCTTTTTTGGTCGTTGTAGCATACTGCTGGCTCATATTTAAGTGATTTTCCACTAAGACTCCAAGATCACTTTTGCAGTTACTGAAAATTGAACCAGATTCCACCTAGTCTATACCTGTAGATTTGATTTTTCTTGCCTAAGTGTAAAACTTTACTTTTCTCACCAATGAATTTCATTTTGTTAGATAGGGCTCAGTGTTCAAGTATTTTGAGAGCTTTCTGGATCTTGAGCCTATTTTCTGGGATGTTGGCTAGTCCTGCCAACTTGGTGTCATCTGAAAATTGGATAAGTTCCCCTTATCAATTATATAATTATGGTGCTATTAATGCCAGCTTGTTGTTGTCTGCAAATTTAATAAGCTTTAAGGAGGAAAGCAGGTAAGTACTTGCACATTTCTGCTTCATTCAAAAAACTTTCTGTCTTAAAATCTAAATAAATATGCAGCCCTCTAGAAGAGAGCAGGAGATAAATACTACTTTCTCTCTCAATGCTTCTGATTCAATCTTAATTAAGGAATCTTTCAGATATGTACCTATTGTAATTATGTTTTTGAATTATGAACTTCTCATGTTCAGGCCACTTTGTTCAAGCAATCCCAGTTACCAAAGGATTTCTGGCTGTAATTTTGTTCTGCTCAACAAATTCTGCTCTGCCCAGATTCTGAGCTATGCTTACAGTTCATGTTTTCACTTGCCCTTAAACACATGGCTGTATCTCCAGTATGTTGCCCTTCATCAGACTGCATGAGATGGGGTGTTGGTTCTTACCTGATATGCCTGTTCTCTTTGAGCTGCGAAGAGCATCCAGTAGTGGGAGGTGCTTCAGTCTCTGCATCCATAGGCTGAGCTTGAATTGAGGAACGCTCCTCCTCCATGTGACTCCTCCACAGCGTTCTCCAGTTTTGGCGAAGACGGGAGGAACAAATGCTCTCATCCTCATGACCTAAAAAGTTCTTTGGCCGAAACAAGACCCCACCAGATGGAAAAAAAGGGTGGGTCTGGATGCTCTTCGCAGCTCAAAGAGAATGGGCATATCAGGTAAGTACCAACGCCCCTTCTCCTATGAGTTGCTCAGAGCATCCAGTAGTGGGATATACCAAAGTTTGGCCTGTCCTACGGGAGGGGCTCCGTCTGGTCCGGAATCCCCTCGGGGTCCCTGTGAACCCATTGCAGAACTCTCCTGCCGAATGAGGCCTCCGCAGAGGCAAACACATCAATTTTATACTGTCTAATGAAGGGCGATTGGGAAGCCCAAATCGCCGCCTGGCAGAATTCAGTTATTGGAGCCTGTGTGGCCCAAGCTGCCAAAATTGCTGCACTCCTACTTGAATGAGCTGTTATGCCCTTGGGCACCTGCAGAGATTGAGACTGATATGACTTAGCTATTGCCGCCCTTATCCAACAGCCTATTGTAGATGGTGATACCTTGTAACCCTGTGTATTGGGCTGAAAGGGAATAAATAAGGCCTCCGATTTCCTGAAGGACTCTGTACGCTTGATATAGATTCGCAGAGTGCGCCTTACGTCAAGCTTGTGCCATTGGCTTTCCATCGCCTGCGATGGCCTGGGACAAAAATTTGGAAAGATGAGCTCTTGTGCTCTATGGAAGGACGAATTGACTATGGGCATAAATGTGGGATCAGGACGAAAGGACCACTCGAGCGGCATGAAACACACAGAGGTCTTGTCTGACA
Organism: Pseudonaja textilis; assembly: GCF_049901715.1. Lineage (NCBI taxonomy): Eukaryota > Metazoa > Chordata > Lepidosauria > Squamata > Elapidae > Pseudonaja > Pseudonaja textilis. Next base: position 24,419,874 of record NC_141992.1, on the reverse strand, counting down.
GACAAGGCTGCAATTCCCGATATGCGACGAGTGGAGGTGATCGCTACAAGAAAAAGTACCCTGTATGTCAAGAATTGGAGACTTGACTTCCTCGAAGGTTCGAAAGGCTCTTTGGTGAAAGAACCAAGGACCTTGTTAAGGTCCCAGGTGGGGTAACGGTACACTGCTGGGGGACGTAAATTGGTGGCCCCTCTAAGGAAAGACCTTATGCATTGGTGATGTGAGAGAGAACTGAGGTCCTTGCAAGAAAGAACTGATGTCAAGGCAGCTACCTGCCTTTTCAGTGTATTAGGTGACAACCCCTTATCAAGTCCCTCTTGTAGGAACTCTAAAATCTGAGCGACAGATGGGTAAACAGGGTCAATTTGAAATCTACTACACCATTTGCAGAAAAAGGACCATGTGGCATTGTAAATCCGAATGGTTGAGGGGCGTCTGGCAACTAGAATGGTGTTGATAACTTTATTGGAGAGCTTTTCGCTCTTCAAACCACTCTGCTCAACCTCCATACGGTCAATTGAAACCATTGAGGGTCCAGGTGTAGGAGGGGCCCCTGAGATAATGAGATCCTGTCTGATGGAATTCTCCAGGGTAGGGCTACCGAGAGGCTGCAAAGGTCTGCAAACCATGGCCATCTAGGCCACTGTGGTGCCACTAGAAGCAGTTCTGCTCTCTCATCTAGTAACTTCTGGATGACCCTGGGAACCAGTTCTAATGGACGGAATGCGTAGAGGAGCCCCGGGGGCCATTGGCAGTGGAGCGCATTGTAATTCTCCGCCCCTTGGGATGGATACTTTGAAAAGAATCTCGGGAGCTGAGTGTTGAGAGGGGAGGCGAATAGGTCCACCACCGGTTGACCAAATGCCCTTGCTGCTTCTTGAAACAGGGATGGGTGGAGGCACCACTATGACTGATCTATGGTAAACCTGCTTAGCCAGTCTGCCTGTATATTTGACAGGCCCGAAATGTGTTCTGCTTTGATGGACAGTATGTTGTTCTCCGCCCAGCGACACAGGTGCTCCGCTTCCCTCATTAGCTTTTTGGATTGTGTGCCCCCTTGCTTGTTTATGTGAGCTTTGGCTGTCACATTGTCTGTCAGGATCCAGTTATGCGCTGACCGCGTACCTGGGGAAGGAAGCTGCGAAGGGCCAGATGTATTGCGTGAAGTTCCAGCCAGTTTATGCTGCACGACTGTTCTATTGCTGACCATCCGCCTTGGGTTGTGAGTGACTGGACATGAGTGCCCCATCCAAACAGACTGGCATCTGTGGTGATGGTGAGCCTTTGTGGCTCCTTGAAGAGACAGCCTCTGTTGATGACCAGTTTGGACCACCAGAGGAGAGACATGAGGACCTTGGGTGGTACACTGACCTTCTGTTTGGAATTGCTTCTGTCGGATCTCTGGTACAGTAGCAGGAACCACTGGAGTGATCTAGTCTGAAGGCGGGCCCAAGGGATAATAGAGATACATGATATCATTTTGCCCAACAATTTTGACAGATCCAGCAAGGACACCTTCTTAAGCCTTCTGATCTCCTTAACTGATTTTTGAATACTATTTAGTCTATCTGGTGACAGATAAACCTTGCCTTCCACTGTGTCTATAACGGCCCCTAAATGAATTATTCGAGTCAATGGTGTTAATTGACTCTTCTTCCAATTTATTAGGAAACCATGTTCTTGTAGGGAATTTAATGTGGCCTAGGTGTCTATAACTGCGTGATGGATGGAAGGGGATAAAATCAAAATGTCATCCAGATAGCACTGGAGGCGAACGGGGATGTTCCTGAGATGGACAGCTAGCGCTGCGAGGACCTTGGTGAAGGTCCTGGGGGCAGAGGCTAATCCAAATGGGAGGGCCACATATTCAAAGTGATTATTGTAGCAGAATCTCAGAAACTTATAATGTGAAGGCCGAATAGCGATATGCAGATACGCTTCCGTCAAGTCTATGGACGTGAGCACGTCCCCCTGTCTAATGCCCAGTAAGATTGATTGGAGGGAATGCATTTTAAATTTGCGATATACCAGGAAACGGTTGAGATGTTTCAGATCTAAAATCACTCTCCACCCCCCCTGAATGTTTTGGCACAATGAAAAGATGTGAATAAAAACCCCGCCCTCATTGCTTGGTCGCTACTGGTTGGATGGCTCTTATGTCTAAAAGATGTTGTATAGCGGAATCCATGAGATTGCACTTAATCGGATCTCTGGAAGGGGGCATGACATGAAGAAATCTGGGGGAGTGGATTGAAACTCCAGAGCAAGGCCAAATCTAACCGTGTCTCTGACCCAAAGGTCAGAGGTAGAGGAGTCCCAATGGTCCGTGAATAATTTGAGGTGACTGCCAATGGAAAATGGGTCCCTTGAATGATCTTGGTCATCGGAAGGGCCTGTTTCCTGTTCCCTGAAGGCCTTTTTGTGTTGACCGCCCCTTCTACTCCTGTCCACTGAGTCGGACCTATCATGTTGATGTCCTGATCTGAATGAAGGAGGTCTCTGGTATATGGGAGGCGAAAGGTCCCTGATAAAAGGAGTCGAAAGGATGCCCTCTGAAAGGACTGGGGATTTCCTGGGGATCTGATCTTCGAACAAGGGAGGGCAGGAATTTCTTTTCGCTGCAGGTTTCGTTAGCAATGGATCTAGGGAAGGGCCAAACAGTTTGTCCCCCACAATGGGGGAGGAAGCCAGCTTGGATTTATTCTTAAAGTCTGCTTGCCAGTGTCTTAGCCATAGCAAGCGACACTGTGACATGAGATGTGATTGCCCTCACTGAAAACTTGACTGCGTGATATGTGGCATCAGCAGAGAATTCAGCAGCGGCAGTGAGTTTGGCAATGTCTTGGTGAGCCCTAATGTTGGAAGTAGGGATGTGTTGTTTCAAAAGGTGAAGCCATCTAAGAGATGACCACGTGAAGAAGGAGGCGGCCCTAGCTGATCTGATAGCCCATGCATCAGATTGATGTGCTCTGCGCAGGGCTTGCTTGGCCGTTTTTCCTCTGGCTTTAAGACTTCCAGCGCGTCACTGGTAATAGAGGGGGATGCTAAACCCACAATGGGTTCATCTACCTTGGGGGTACTGAGTAGTTTTGAAAAATCGGGGTCCAGGTTTAAATATTTTCTATTGTAGCCAGTTGGGGGTGAGTACACCGCTGCAGAAGCCCACTGCTTCTGCACCAGGTCGAGAAAACATGGGTGGGACTGGGATGACCTCTGCCTCAACAACCGGTTGGTTGAAGATCAGGTCCTCAGGCCCCTCCTCTGAGGGGATAGGAGTGTCAGATGGTGATTGCTTGCTTAGGTGTGCGATGTTCTTCAGCCTTAACCAATAGGGATTTGAAGCGCTGTGGCGAAATAGGCCCGTAAAAACAGGCTGGTCAGGGATAAGCCCTTCATCCTCAGACATTTCTCCCTCTAAGGGGTCTGCCTCTGACAGGGGGCTCGCTATCCTGCATCGACCCCAGTCGGACTCATTTGCTTGCATGATCTGATCCACTTCCTCCTCCTCCTCCTCCCGCCCTTGGAAGGGTCTCCCCCTGCCTAAATATATCTGGGTCTGGTGCTGGTCCGACCTGGGCAAGGACCTCAGTGATTGTGACTCCAGGTCCAGGAACCACAGGGTAATGTCTGGGCATGGTTGCTTGTTGAAGCCCAGCCGTGATCCCCTGGCAAATAGCCAGCTCCATCCATGTTCTCATTCTTTCCAGGACCTCCTCAATGGGGTTTCACCCTGGCAAAGGCCATTGGCTATTGGAGTGAAAGTGGCCTCTGGGGCCCTTCTGGCCGGTGTCCAGGGAACTGGGATCTAAGGGTAAGCTTCGCGCCTGGATGAGAAGGAGAGATCTAGGGGAGGAGTGGGGGATGAAGTAGATGGACTGGAAAATGGGAAGCCCTGAGGCACAGGGTGTGCTTCCCTGGTACGCCCAGGCAATCTCTTTCTCTAAGGCCTTATGGCGCCTTAAGGCGTCCCTTTCTGAGATTTAGGAGTTTCTTTAGCTTGTTTGTGAGTTTTGGTCTTTGCCTTCAAGGAAGGGGTCTGAGAGGTGTTACCACCTGCCATTCTGATTAAATTTGTATTGCAGCAATTTGGATTTAAATAGGATAAGGCGGTTGGCTTGCCCAGGGTCGATCTGAGTCAAGAAGCAGTTGCCCTGATAAACACTTCGCCCCCTTTTAAACTGATATCTGCATGTATGTGTGTATATATATATATATATATATATATATATATATATATATATGAGATATGAGAGATATGACTCACTATATAGTGACTCACTATATGTGTGTGTGTGTGTGTGTGTGTATATATATATATATATATATATATATATATACACACACACACACATATAGTGAGTCATATCTCAGTATAATATTCTATAGTTAAAATATTATACTGTCAAAATATGTATTAATATTGATGATCATTAAACTTGTAATAAATATTGTAATATTGTTGTTAAAGTTGTGTTGTTGCTCCCTAAGGGCAGAATTATAAATGATAACTTCAATATTATTGAGAAGAAAAGTATTGGAAAGAACCCAATCAATAAATTTGAATGCCTAAGGCCCAGGGAGTATAAGGGCCTGCCGCAGCATTCCTGCACAGGAGGACACAGGCCTGGGTGCCTGCTGCTGCGTAGCTGAGATTGAAAGAGCTGTGAGGGTTAAGCCAACATCTTCCAATAAAGAGAATAACCTCGAGTGCTATATAGCCAAAGCGAGGGTAACTCGAAAACTCAAAAATCCAGCAAGGATCCTACTGCCTTGAGTTTAGAAATACCTCACACAGCTTGGATGGTGGTTGAAAATGGTGCGCAACCACAAGGTGGCACTCAAAATGGTGTCTGCCAGTAACTTTTCCTACGCATGCTTCTCAGTAGCTGCTTCCCGCCTTGCCACAAAACTAGAGATTGAATTAAGGCAAAAAAGTGGCGGAGAAAGGGAGAGTTTACTCAAATCAGCTTCCCCACTAAAGGAATGGCGTTCGGAGGGAGGAGCGATACGACTAGCTGCGTTTTAAAGCGGAGCGAAATCAAGCCGCTGACAATGAAAATGGAACAAAGGCAAGCGGCAATCAAAGCAGGCAGAGAGTAAGGCTGTGGGGTGGGGTGCAGAGCAACACCAAGACCTCCGCCACACCTTCTTGGAGGCGCAAATGGCGCTTTCCTAAATAGCAACTCTCAGAATAGCTAAGGAATGAGGCTAAGGACAAAAGAGCAAAAATGCAATCAAACCTGTTCAAAATGGACTAAAATTCCTGTCTTCGGCTAAGGAATGTTGAAAAGCACTGCCTGTCTCGCATGAGGCTGAGCAAAAACTGGGGAACACTGTGGAGGAGTGACGGGCGCATCCAGGGCGGACACCACTTGGAGGTGGCAGACCGCTCGTCCCCCTTTCTGATCTCCTTAACTGATTTTTGAATACTATTTAGTCTATCTGGTGACAGATAAACCTTGCCTTCCACTGTGTCTATAACGGCCCCTAAATGAATTATTCGAGTCAATGGTGTTAATTGACTCTTCTTCCAGTTTATTAGGAAACCATGTTCTTGTAGGGAATTTAATGTGGCCTAGGTGTCTATAACTGCGTGATGGATGGGGATAAAATCAAAATGTCATCCAGATAGCACTGGAGGCGAACGGGGATGCTCCTGAGATGGACAGCTAGCGCTGCGAGGACCTTGGTGAAGGTCCTGGGGGCAGAGGCTAATCCAAATGGGAGGGCCACATATTCAAAATGGTGATTATTGTAGCAGAATCTCAGAAACTTATAATGTGAAGGCTGAATAGCGATATGCAGATACGCTTCCGTCAAGTCTATGGACGTGAGCACGTTCCCCTGTCTAATGCCCAGTAAGATTGATTGGAGGGAATGCATTTTAAATTTGCGATATACCAGGAAACGGTTGAGATGTTTCAGATCTAAAATCACTCTCCACCCCCCCTGAATGTTTTGGCACAATGAAAAGATGTGAATAAAAACCCCGTCCTCGTTGCTTGGTCGCTACTGGTTGGATGGCTCTTATGTCTAAAAGATGTTGTATAGCGGAATCCATGAGATTGCACTTAATCGGATCTCTGGAAGGGGGCATGAAATGAAGAAATCTGGGGGAGTGGATTGAAACTCCAGAGCAAGGCCAAATCTAACCGTGTCTCTGACCCAAAGGTCAGAGGTAGAGGAGTCCCAATGGTCCGCGAATAATTTGAGGTGACTGCCAATGGAAAATGGGTCCCTTGAATGATCTTGGTCATCGGAAGGGCCTGTTTCCTGTTCCCTGAAGGCCTTTTTGTGTTGACCGCCCCTTCTACTCCTGCCCACTGAGTCGGACCTATCATGTTGATGTCCTGATCTGAATGAAGGAGGTCTCTGGTATATGGGAGCGAAAGGTCCCTGATAAAAGGGTCGAAAGGATGCCCTCTGAAAGGACTGGGGATTTCTGGGATCTGATCTTCGAACAAGGGAGGGCAGGAATTTCTTTTCGCTGCAGGTTTCATTAGCAATGGATCTAGGGAAGGGCCAAACAGTTTGTCCCCCACAATGGGGGAGGAAGCCAGCTTGGATTTATTCTTAAAGTCTGCTTGCCAGTGTCTTAGCCATAGCAAGCGACGCACTGTGACATGAGATGTGATTGCCCTCACTGAAAACTTGACTGAGTGATATGTGGCATCAGCAGAGAATTCAGCGGCGGCAGTGAGTCTGGCAATGTCTTGGTGAGCCCTAATGTTGGAAGTAGGGATGTGTTGTTTCAAAAGGTGAAGCCATCTAAGAGATGACCATGTGAAGAAGGAGGCGGCCCTAGCTGATCTGATAGCCCATGCATCAGATTGATGTGCTCTGTGCAGGGCTTGCTCGGCCGTTTTTCCTCTGGCTTTAAGACTTCCAGCGCGTCACTGTTAATAGAGGGGGATGCTAAACCCACAATGGGTTCATCTACCTTGAGGGTACTGAGTAGTTTTGAAAAATCGGGGTCCAGGTTGAAATATTTTCTATTGTAGCCAGTTGGGGGTGAGTACACCGCTGCAGAAGCCCACTGCTTCTGCACCAGGTCGGAAAACATGGGTGGGACTGGGATGACCTCTGCCTCAACAACCGGTTGGTTGAAGATCAGGTCCTCAGGCCCCTCCTCTGAGGGGATAGGAGTGTCAGATGGTGATTGCTTGCTTAGGTGTGCGATGTTCTTCGCCTTAACCAATAGGGATTTGAAGAGCTGTGGCCGAAATAGGCCCGTAAAAACAGGCTGGTCAGGGATAAGCCCTTCATCCTCAGACATTTCTCCCTCTAAGGGGTCTGCCTCTGACAGGGGCTCGCTATCCTGCATCGACCCCAATTCGGACTCATTTGCTTGCATGATCTGATCCACTTCCTCCTCCTCCTCCTCCCGCCCTTGGAAGGGGGTCTCCCCCTGTAAATATATCTGGGTCTGGTGCTGGTCCGACCTGGGCAAGGACCTCAGTGACTGTGACTCCAGGTCAGGAACCACAGGGTAATGTCTGGGCATGGTTGCTTGTTGAAGCCCAGCCGTGATCCCCTGGCAAATAGCCAGCTCCATCCACGTTCTCATTCTTTCCAGGACCTCCTCAATGAGGGTTTCACCCTGGCAAAGGCCATTGGCTATTGGAGTGAAAGTGGCCTCTGGGGCCCTTCTGGCCGGTGTCCCGGGAACTGGGATCTAAGGGTAAGCTGCGCCTGGATGAGAAGGAGAGATCTAGGGGAGGAGTGGGGGGTGAAGTAGATGGACTGGAAAATGGGAAGCCCTGAGGCACAGGGTGTGCTTCCCTGGTACGCTTGGCAATCTCTTCCTCTAAGGCCTTATGGCGCCTTAAGGCGTCCCTTTCTGAGGATTTAGGAGTTTCTTTAGCTTGTTTGTGAGTTTTGGTCTTTGCCTTCAAGGAAGGGGTCTGAGAGGTGTTACCACCTGCCATTCTGATTAAATTTGTATTGCAGCAATTTGGATTTAAATAGGATAAGGCGGTTGGCTTGCCCAGGGTCCGATCTGAGTCAAGAACGGTTGCCCTGATAAACACTTACGCCCCCCCCTTTTAAACTGATATCTGCATGTATGTGTGTATATATAGATAGATAGATAGATAGATAGATAGATAGATAGATAGATAGATAGATATAGATATAGATATGAGATATGACTCACTATATAGTGACTCACTATATGTGTGTGTGTGTGTGTGTGTGTGTGTATATACACACACACACACACACACACACACACATATAGTGAGTCATATCTCAGTTATAATATTCTATAGTTAAAATATTATACTGTCAAAAATGTATTAATATTGATGATCATTAAACTTGTAATAAATATTGTAATATTGTTGTTAAAGTTGTGTTGTTGCTCCTAAGGGCAGAATTATAAATGATAACTTCCAATATTATTGAGAAGAAAAGTATTGGAAAGAACCCAATCAGCCAAATTTGAATGCCTAAGGCCCAGGGAGTATAAGGGCCTGCCGCAGCATTCCTGCACAGGAGGACACAGGCCTGGGTGCCTGCTGCTGCGCGGCTGAGATTTGAGCTGTGAGGGTTAAGCCAACATCTTCCAATAAAGAGAATAACCTCAAGTGCTATATAGCCAAAACGAGGGTAACTCGAAAACTCCAAAAATCCAGCAAGGATCCTACTGCCTTGAGTTTAAATACCTCACACAGCTTGGATGGTGGTTGAAAATGGTGTGCAGCCACAAGGTGGCACTCAAAATGGTGTCTGCCAGTAACTTTTCCTATGCACGCTTCTCAGTAGCTGCTTCCCGCCTTGCCACGAAACTAGAGATTGAATTAAGGCAAAAAAGTGGCGGAGAAAGGGAGAGTTTACTCAAATCAGCTTCCCCACTAAAGGAATGGCGTTCGGAGGGGGGGGAGGCAATACGACTTGGCTGCGTTTTAAAACAGAATGAAATCAAGCCGCTGACAATGAAAATGGAACGAAAGGCAAAGCGGCAATCAAAGCAGGCAGAGGTAAGGCTGTGGGGGTGGGGTTGCAGAGCAACACCAAGACCTCCCACCACCTTCTTGGAGGCGCAAATGGCGCTTTCCCTAAATAGCAACTCTCAGAATAGGTAAGGAATGAAGGCTAAGGACAAAAGAGCGAAAATGCAATCAAACCTGTTCAAAATGGACTAAAATTCCTGTCTCGGCTAAGGAACGTTGAAAAGCACTGCCTGTCTTGCATGAGGCTGAGCAAAAACTGGGGAACGCTGTGGAGGAGTTACGTGGAGGAGGAGGAGCGTTCCTCAATTCAAGCTCAGCCTATGGATGCAGAGACTGAAGCACCTCCCACTAGTGGATGCTCTTTGCAGCTCATAGGAAAAGCACTGTAGTTATTTCTACACTAATGATGTACATACAATGTCTTCATAGCATCACCCAGCTTTGGATGGTGGTTTTCCAGTGATAGCTGATGAGACAAGAAGTGGGAACCAACCAAGTCAAGCAAATCTACCAATGCTTTTCCTAACTTTATCCTGCAGTAAGTAAATAAGGACAGTGCCATTCGCCAGCTTCATCATTGTGGCAGAATACGGATCAGCAGCAAGAAGCACACATTATACAGCCGTATTTTTTCTGCTAATTCAAGGATTAGTGAAAAAACAGCATATTAACTGAGTCATGAGGAATACACACAAACACACATCCAATTACTGTATATGGCGTGTATTTATGGCATGGTTATGTATGCATCAGAAAAAGGTCAGGCTCTAGGAACTGAAGCAATTGGGACAGTAATTTTTATGCTGATATAATTTTCTGCCAATTCAAGAGAGGATAGATTATAACTCAATAATACGGGCAGGAAAAAGCTTAGAAGGAAGTCCTATATGGGTGCTCCTTGGTGCAGATTTTCATTCCATATAATGACCTTTTGTAGCTCAATTCATTTTGTTTTTGTTCTTGATATTCTGTATTCTTATCTGCCAACATACTCACTAACAGAGAAAGCCTGGGAAAGCAATCAAAGGCTTTCTTTAAAACAAATCAGAGCAATATATCCTTTACTTGTGTCATTCCACCCACCTCCAGCTGTAGTAAAAAGAACTTGAATTTTCATCTAAGCCCATTAGTCAATATGTCTCTTTCCCTATGACTTTCATGATTCACTATTTTTTTATCCAATTTTTATCTTGTTTCTCAGTAGAGTTGCTTTCCAGATAGGAAGAGCACAATGTGAAATAGGCTCTGGGAAAGCTATGGAATCTGAGGAATTTCCTCAGTGAAATGGGCAGCAGCTGAAGTTTCCACTGTCTGGATCTCCATAATATGAAATGGCAAAAAAAATTAACATCAGGCAGACAGACATTGCTACTATGGAAAACAGATGTCTATATATTTTCTATTTGCCAGACTTTCAGCAAGAACATCAGATTATAGGAGGAAATCACTAATTTTGTGGGAGACTGGCTTGCACTCATTCAGCAACAATCCTATTTATCTAAAACTGCTGTTGTTTAAATGGAGTGACTGTGATGGCAGTAGACAAGGACAAAATTGCATGTGGAGAAACACATGAATATAGCCCTGCTGTCTAATGTTTTTGCAGATAGCAACATGAAGTCCCCAGCAGAAACAATGATATGAGAGAGGCTTGAGACCACACTTAAGGAAAAATATTTAGCATTTAAATCTTCTCCAATACTTAAAACAGTTTAATATGCTCTAATATAGTTTTCCATTGCCTTCTTCTCAATTTTCTCATCTAACCTTTACATTTGTGGGTGATCCCTCATCCAAGTACTCACAAGATCTAAGTCTGCTTTGCTTTTTGAAGTCATCTAGGTACTCACACCTAGTCCTACATACTCCGTTATCAAGCATTTGGTTGCTTATAGCTTTGTATCTCATGCTTACTCCAGGAACTCAAAATAATGTACCCAGTGGCCTAGTACCCACTATAATATTTAAAATTATTATGCAATCTTACAAATGTTACTGAGGATATTGTAACCTCTGTTGGTCTTTGCTTTGTTTTACCATCTTGTATATTAGCCAACATTCCATAAAAAGGGGTGCAGTCTATTATAACACATAATTTGGTCTTCTGATGTCTGAATGAATGCATGCAGGGTTTCTTTTGGCTGTTGGAGCAGCACATGAACTGCATTAGAATCAAGTATTTATTAAACACAGAATACAATGATCACTAAGCATCACTACTGGAGCAGACAACATGCTTTCAAATATGGAATCTGATCCAGAGACATTTGTGTTCGTTTTATCTGCTGAGATTTGTTTTGCATACTTCAAGCAGCATAAAGAGGGGCAAAAAAGATGGAGGGAACAGAAGATAAAAAAAAAACCCAGGAACTAGCTATGACTCTTTCCTGACTCTTTTTAAATATTACAAGCATCTTCATCTGCAGCAAATTCAGAACAGAAAAGTAAGTGTTTCCTGTCTCGGCCATTTCTTGACATATTTATTTAAGAAAACTTGAGAGGAAATAAGGCAAATACAAAAATGCAAATTGAACTGCATCTTGCATTTGTCCATAAGCTCTCAAAGGACAGATGCTTTTTTCATAACTGTGGTTTTGTCAGTATGGGTCATACTCAATTGCAAACCAAGAAATATATCTTCCCTTTCTTGCAATATTATTCTAAAAACTCATGTCCAAGATCCCCAGAACTCCTTTTTTGGACAATAGCAGATAGGCTAGTCATTGAAGTGAAAAGGAAATATTGCTTTATAAGGTGATCAAATTCAGAATCCAATTTGAGTCAGTCACTGGGACCAAAAGTTTATTCTTACAAGCTTTTGGGCTGGTGCTTGTGTTCTTGCAATCTGATGGAATGAAGAGACCTGAACTCAATGGTAGCTTCACACTGCAATGAACAGACATGCATTCAATTCTGTAGCTGTTATGATTGTTGACCAAGCAAGGATAAAAATAGCCAGAGAAATGATTGAAACTTGGGAAATGGGCCCTACAATCAAAAGGAATGCTGATTTACTACCAGATTATCAACACTTAGGGTGCAGCAGCATAAGGAGCCAGCCATCAACACCCTTATTAACAACTACAAATTTCACACAAAGAGGCACCATGTAAATGTAAGGAGTAGAACAGCCCAGTGCACATATTCTTGAGAGAGACAAGTTCCCTGATTATGGGCTCCAGCATGTGCCCGAAACTTGGAAGAATAAAACTTTGGATTTGCAGGATTGGATCTTACAATGTTGTCCTGGAACAAATATTCATTTGTGATCAAATTCAGCCAATGTTTAACAACACAAGGTTACTGTAAGCAGTGATATTTAAGAAATCTGAATCAAAGAAGAATCATTTTGCAACTTTTTTGGCAGCACTGAAAATTGTGTTCCGGGGATCCTAGGACCAATTTTTAATTAATCTTTCAAATAATTAAAACAGTATGATCAAATATTGATTACTATGGTAAACCTTTCCCAGATGGAGAGTAATTACACTCACTGCAATTTGGCAGATGAAAAACTGAAATATGGGAGATATTTCTCCCACTGCTTCATATTCTTTTTTTTTCCTGCTTCTTGTTCAAAGAACACATTTTCATCCCTATGTATGTTGACTTGACCTCAACAAAGGCATAATTTCAGCAGAACATGGTGCACTTGTTATACTTATCCAAACCTACTAAGAGAATAAAACAACAATTTTGGATACTTTTAATTCCTACGCTGAGTGTTTACACAGCCAAACACCACAAAGGTTATTAGCAGTTATAAAAACTGACAGCACATGGGTTGATTTGTACATAGGCATTGGGGTCATTTCCAAAATAGTGACTTACGGCATTTAGCTGTACCCAGCCATCATTCAAAGGATATAAAAATTGCTATTTTGGCACAACAACTGTTGGATGACTTTAGAAGACCCTATAAATTACTAATGAGGAACTGAACTAGGTGGCAACATTTTGTGATTATTTGCTTTGTCTATAGTGTTCTACTGTGATATGTAGGGAAATATATACTGCATGTCCGACCGAGAGAACATGTAGCATAACATTATTTAAAAAAAAAACCCCACAATCCCTCTGGAAATAGATTTCTGGATAACACTAACAAAAATATGTGGTGGGATAAACATAAAGACTGAATAGTATTTATCCTTCCTTCAAACAAATCTGCAAAGACTTGGAAATGATTTTTTTTTTCTAAAGGTTTTAAAAATCTGGGAAAAAGCTCACCAGATTGGAGGAGGATGAAGAAAGCTTATTATTTTTACAAATAACTCAAGGCAGTGAACATATCCAACGTAGCTTCCTCCTTCTATTTTACCAACAACAACAATCCTATGAGTTAAGATGCCCTGGACTGGCCCAAAGTCACCCAGTTTTCATGGCTAAGCTGGGACTTGAACTCATGGTCTTTTGCTTTCTAGCCAGGTACCTCTTAACTTACCTCTTTTACAACAAATATACATTTCTGAGAGATTCTATTTGCGTTTTCTTTAACTTTTAAAGATTTTGATGAAGCTTACAACAATGCCACACTTTTTTTCAAACAAAAAGCACTGGTGATGTTACCCAAATTGGATAATGAAACATCTGCAAGAAAACAACCAAACTCAGAGGACACAGGGACCCTTCTAAGTTTCTTCACTTCTCTTTTACTTTCTGGGACACTCATATGACTGTGTAATGTTATATGTTCACATAGTCATTTGAAAAAGTATGAGAAAAAAGACTGGTGCTGTGGTAATGTGTTGGACTTTTAAAATCTAAAGTAAACTCTCAGATACTTTGTAATATCCTACCAGCCCAGTGGTCTAATGGATAACTGTTTTTGGATTTAAAAACAAATTCTTATAAAAATATAATAGAAACAGAACATTGTCTTGTGGAAAGAGGCAGAGGAATGATTGCGGTGAAGGCTGGGGCATCTCCATAGATTTTTGGCTCCAATGGCATTACACAGAACCCTAAATCCAATTGATTTATTGGTCCTACCTCAATGTGTGGTAGTATTACATCATGACCTTCAGACACACTGAGAAGTTCCATGTCCCTGCCCATACTTCTTATGTAGCAAGTGTTCTGGAAAAGGTAGTAGGCTAAGTGTTCCTTGAAATTAAAGAATTTCTAAGTTATTCAAGAACAGGCAGGACAAAAATGGATTAAAAAAAAAAACCTTTCTCCAGAATAAATCTGTGCACACCTATGTGTTAGAGAAGAGGAAAGGGGCCATGTATTTTCACTTTCTTTCAAAATCCAAACTTTTGTGATGTTTTTAGAGAAAAAAGAAAACTTATTTTAGCCTAGAATTGCATCACAATCAAGGAATGGTTCAGAAGAGTGCCAATTTCCTAAGAGACGGTCAGCCGCCTGCAAACTAAAGATGATGATTCCCCAATGATATGTTCCTAATTTTTTTACACTTTTTTCCTTGCCAAGATCCACACAAAATAAATGGTTTTAGTATTTCTATAGAGTAGCCAACAATGTGAAGACAGGGTCCCTTGAAAATTTCTGGGGAAGAAATGGGTATTGTTGGCTATCAATGCTGTCCATATAACATAATGAAAATGGACAATGGTTCTGAGTATGCTAACTACAATTCCCAACAGCCCTAGACAATATGACAATGGCAAAGTTATTTTAGTTTAGAAACTGCTGGCTCAAAGTTTTAAAGATATTTCCCATATTTGATAGCTTCTAAACATGGGAATGTCAGCTCCTAGAATTTCTCAGCCAACATGCCATGTTCAAAATTCTGTAAGTTACCAAGGCTAGTAAACTCTACTATACATAAAACAGAATGAAGCATTTGGAAGCTCTCTTGGGTGAAATAGAGCTTATAGATCTATTTCAGCCAGAATTTAAGATTTGTTTTGGCACCGAAACTATTACCATTTTCTGGATGATCTTCATTGGAGGAGAGACAAACTTATTGATCCTTCTGAACTTCTTGGTGACTTATAATGCTACCAGCTATGTCATCCTTCAAGAAAAATTATCCAAAATATTTATGGGAAAACACCATCCAAATAAACTTCTCCAAAAGGTGGATTTCTACTCAATCTCATGTTGTTTGCACTGTGGGGCTTTATTAGCTTTCACTTACTTCCCATGATATTTATCTATGAAATAACCAAATGCTAATCACATCCTCCCTACACACAGAATCATACCCTACTCCTGATCCCATCATGATTGAGGGGGAGCAGTGTTTTGAAGTTAAAGACACATTGGACTCTCACATACATCGAGGGAAAATCCAGTATTTAGTAGCACGGAAGGATGGACCTCTCTCAGAGACTGAATAGGTTGGTGCCAAACATATTAAAGTTTCCAGACTGCTTAAGAAATTCCACAAACAGTACCTAGAGAAACCCCAATGATTGTGCACTAAGTATGCCTTTTCTGTATGTTTCTCCCTCTCTTTCCTTTTCTCTACAAGACTAACGTCTCTGTCAAGGGAAGCAGAATGTCAGGTCGGCCATTTTTGGCTTGGCGCTTTGCCGGCATCCTGCCATCAAAGGATAGAAGGGAGGGGGGCATGTGGGGGAGCAAATGGGGAAGCAACCTGCCTGTGTACATGATGGGAAATTGGAGGAGGGAATGACAGCTTGATAAACAGCAGGGAAACTTGGAATCAGTTTGACCACACACATACCATGAGAAAGAATGTGGATTACCCTAAATATCTCAGCATTCTCAAAACACCTAGGCAGCCTCTTATTGGCTGAAGACGGACTAGATATGGGGGTGGGTGGGCTGGGATATGCCAAAACTTTCTGTATTGTTTGAGCATGGGAAATTTAGTTCTAGCCTGACTCTACTGCAACCAACATCTTTTAGTAAAAGAACCTATCAATTCAACCAAAAGGAATTCAGGGTCTTTCTTTCCTAAGGGATTGGACTGGGACAGGTCTGACAGTAACTAAGGTTCCAAGTTTAACTTGAAGGTATCATAAGCTACTCATAAGGTATTGAAGGATGGCATTCAGCATGTTAAAATAAATATATGAATGTTATATGCATGGTATGATGAATGAAATATATGCATTATTTATATTCTGCAGTATGAATGTCCATAACAATAATAATTTTCTACGTAATAATCTTGGAAGAATAGGTCCTTCTGCAATGCCCTCCTCTTTATGCTGTTTCTCTAGTCATGAGGAACTGTTTCTACTGGGATACCCAATATATTCTTGGGTATGTGAATGTTTGAATGAAAGGATCTTTGAGTTCAGAAAGTAAACATTAAAAGAGGTTTGTTGCAGTAGTCAGGCTAGAACAAAATTTCCCATGCTCAAAAGACACAGAAAAATTCCACACATCCCAGCCCTCCCGCCATGACCAGTCCACCTTCAGCCAATAAGAGTCTACCTAGGTGTTTTGAGAATGCTAAAATGTTTAGGGTAATCCACATTCTTTCTCAGGATGTGTGGCCTTGAATGCTGGCACAAACTTGTTCCAAGCTTCCCTGCTGCTTGTCAAGCTGTCATTCCAGAAGTCACTTTCATCTTTACCTACTTTGAATTTATCTCACATATTTCTGATATTGATTCTTCAAATATTTAATATTAACTCATGCTTCTGCAATAGGAGACTGCACAGTTAGCAGTCTCATTCCTTTGGAAAAGGTAAACAAATAAGTTATACCTACTTTGAGTGAGTGAGTGTGAGTGTGTGATTCATAGGGTTTGTTTTTAATCTCTTGAAACACGTAAGCATCAGTCTACAGTCACAATGAAATGAAAATGGTGATACATGTGTCATCTTTTTGTATTGTGTTGCAATGTTATCCAAAAGGATATAAGTGTAAGAAGGAAGTGTAAGAAGAAAGATGACAAGAGTGGGGCATGTAATGAAACATGCATCATAATATCATGATGCATGTTTCATTACGTGCCCCACTCTTGTCATCTTCCTGCAGACACCAAAGTGCAGACAGGAACAGGAAACACCTTAGTTTAAAACTTTAAAAACCTAACAACCAGTACAATACAACCAGATGCCTTGACTGCAATACGGTGTTTATATCTGCATCACTCTCAAAATTCCCCAGACAAAATGATCTTCCCCTGTTGGTTAAGAGTTACAATATGATCATAGCTGGATGGTCACAGTATATCCTCCTTCACTGTGTATGGAGCAATTCATCCAGGGAGTTTCTTTCCAACTTACTGAAGAAGTGCTTAGAATAAATTAGAAGAAGGAAAGAATCAATCAACCATTTCCCCATGTATCACAGGGGAAGTATAAAAAGTATATTTAGATGTTTTGTTTCATATATTTGTAATGTTTCCTATTTTGTACAGACCAAATATTATTTATTTGTTTGTTTGTTTGTTTTACAGTATTTACAATTGACCCCAATCTACAAGGATTACAGTGGCTAACAAACAAACTCAGAAGAATGATACCCAACTAAACCAAACCAATGATTACAATATATGCAATAGCATAAGCTTGCAAAGAAGCAAATGACAATAAAGAAGCAGCTATACAACTGACTGTGTGAAACAAACTAGCTATTACATGATTAATGATATGGTTGGTTGATATGCCATTAGCAAAGATGTTAGCAAATATTCAGAATCACTTTTGAGCAATATTTGCACAGAGGTTGAACAACAATATTCCTATCTAACTACATTATCATTTAGCACCTGGAATATTACATCCAATTGTAGGTACAGAACTTCATTTTAGGAAGAACATTCATACTTACAAAGTGGAGTATGTCCTGTCAAAGATGGCCAGGAACCTGGTTAGAAAAACTTATGAGAAAAGATTAGTGTCAATTATATTGAGTCTGGAGAAGACTGTGTGGTCATGATATAAGGTCAGAAACAAGAGTTTTAATTCCATGGAGCAAACATCTGCTGATATCAAGAAAATATTCCTAATGGTAAATACTATTTAGTGAGACTGCTTTGGAAGATGGCAATTTGAAGATCCACCCACCAGGAATGCTATAGTACAATAAGTCCTCAGTTAACACCTATCCTGTTTAACAATGGTTCAAAGTCACAACAGTTGAGAAAAGGTGACTTTATGACTTAATGATTGAAATTACAACTACCACAGCATCACATGATCCTCCCTTGCAAGCTTCACACCTGGCTTCTGACAAGCAATTCAATGGAGAAGTCAGCAGTAAAATGGCAAGTTACAGTCACATGATGTTTTATTTCACAGCTGTGGGTCAGTCATAATTCTGGCATAGTTGTGTGATGTTTCGGTTGATGTCTACATCATTTAGCAATAGAGTTGCCAGACTCAACTGTGGTCTTTAAGTAATGATTATCTGTACTGGATTCCTTCACTGGACAGGGAGTTTAGTCAGATGACCTCTACAATCCCTTCCATGCTATGGCTCTTGAATTTGGTATAGGCTGTATCAAAGAAGCCTATACTGTATGCTGATGATTCATAATATCACATGAAGCTATAAAAATAGTGAGCTAATTGGGTAACTCAACTATGATGAAGCTAGTCATGAGGAAATCTTGCAATCACCCTTTTCCTTAAGTTTTGCTCTGCATTTATTTTTTGTGGTTCAAACTGCAAAATAATGTCTTTTCATAGCCTCATTGTATAAAGCATTCTCACACTTAATTGATTTCTAAATTCTTCACCAAAATGGAAAAAGTGAAAGAGGACCATAAACAGCAATAAGCCAGTGCAGAAAAAAGTTTGAATCAACACATTTTCTGTTTTCCTCATCTGAATTGTCTTTTCAATAAATGTGACTCTAAAAGGAAAGTGAAATCAGAAAAAAAGACAACCAAAAGCAGCACAAAAATATTCTGATTCTTAGTGTGTTCCTTGAACTGATAGTCAAAAGCTTGATAGAATAGCAATCCCCACTCAATCTCAGAAAGAAATTGGAATAAAGTCCTGACATATTTTGTTAAAAAGATGTTGGAGTCAAGATTCAGTTCTGAGCTGAATCTCTGATATTAGAGAACTTCAAAAAATACAGCATGTGGATAAAATATTGGCCATGCAGCTAGCACATAGTGTCCTCTAGTGGCTGATCTACAGCACATAGGTAGAGAAAGAGTCATCAGAAACGCTTTTAGAAGAGCTTGTATTGTCTATTTAATGTTTACTAGGAAGGGGGCTCATTCACTGAAGCTTTGCAAATATTACATAACATTACAATAGGGTAAACTAGGCTTTTGTTATCTGCTATTGTGAATACATAATTGTTCACAACAGCAGTTGATGAAAATCAGCTTTAATCATTTAGTCTCCTAGAAGTGAGTCATATTGCTGTTTGTGAGCTTGGATGTGTAAGTAGTGACTGCGTGTAATATTTAAACATTTTTATTGTTAGATGTCTAGAACAACTGGTTTGAGATGGACAACTATTTAAGTTGAATGAGCAAATGAACTGACAAATAATTAAGACTACAAAGGAAGGAGCAAACATATTTAAGTGCCTTTTCTTTGGTGCAATAAACCAGAATTTCTCCAAAATTCTGATCTCTACTTGTTTTAGGCTACAGGTCCCATCATTTTTATCTCTAGGCCATGCTGGCTCTGGGGATCCAGAAGGAAGTATATTTATGGAGGGTTTTGCCAAATATTTTTCCTTCATAACTGGAATGTGCTCAATCTTATCATTCTTATTTAGCTACTGCAGTGGTGTCAAACTGGCGGCTCATGGACTGGATACATCACATAGGCCATGCCCACCCCAGCTCCACAAATGGGAAAAACGTCACAAAATATCACTGATGACATTATTAATATTGACCAACACTATCACCATCAATGAAGGGGAAAAAAAACGGTTTTCAAGATGGCTGCGCACATGGATGCTGTGGCTAACCGCTCCTTCTTTCAATGTTTGGTGTGTATGATTCTGTGTGTGTTTTGGATCCTTTCCTTGATTGAATCCTGTGGGGCAAGGAGCATCTATAGTTGGCATATTGGACTGAAATGTGTAAAGGCTATTATGGATGATTTTATACATTCTCATAACATACCGAAGGAGGCAGCTAGGCCCCTGGGGGAGCCATGGATCACTATCCCTGTAGGAAGGAGGAAGAGGTGGAGAAAGAAGAAACAGGAAGAGGAAGAGAGGATGCCGTGCTGGGGTTTTCTTTAGGCTGAGTAGTTTCCACACAAGCCTTTAATTCCAAGTATATTTCTACCAATGCAAGATCTCTGATTAACAAAATGGATGAATTAAGGCTACAGATTGCAAAGACTAAATTCATCAAGAACCGCTGTGTTTTGCTAATCACAGAAACTTGGCTTCATTCACTCATTCCAGATGCAGCTGTTGAGCTGGAAGGCTATATAAGCCTTCCAGTCCTAAAGTAGGAAAGTCCTAAAGTAGGACAGGAGTAGAGATTCTGGCAAGATCAAAGGGGGAGGTTTAAGCCTTTATGTGAATAAAAGCTGGTGTATCAGTACAAAGACTGTAGACAGCCACTGCTTCATGGATTGGGAATATACGATTCTTAAATGTAGACCCATATATCTTCCACAGGAATTCAGCGTGGTTTTGATTACTGCAGTCTATGTCCCACCTGATGCCAATACTACCATAGCTTTGGGATTCTTATATAACATTGTTAGTAATCAGCAGAAAAGTATCCTGATGCTGTGCATATCATTGCAGGGGACTTTAATCAAGCTGATTTAAAAGAAGTTATCCCTAAATTCTATCAGCATGTTAAGTGTGCTACTAGAGGAGCAAACATATTGGACAATGTATATACCAACATCAAACATGGCTATAAGGTTATACAATTACATTTGGGACAATCAGACCATAAGTCACTGCTTTTAGCACCAGCGTACATCCTTCTTAGGAGACGGGCTCTGCCTATAATAAAGACAGTGAAATCTTGGCCAGAAGATGCTTCCCAACAACTTCAGGATTGTTTTGAGAACACAAATTGGGATGTCTTTTACCACCCTGACCTAGAGGAGCACACTGCAACTGTTCTGTACTATATCAAACACTGCACAGATACTATAACTGTGGGTAAACATTTTAGGATCTATCCCAATCAGAAACCCTGGATGACCAAGGAAGTCCAGCGCCTCTTGCGTGACAGGACCAAGGCCTTTAGGTCTGGTGATGGGGCAAGATACAATGTTGCCAGAGCTAATCTGAAGAAAGGTATTTGGAAGGCCAAGACTGAGTATAAGAGGAAGATTGAGGATAATTTTTATAGCAATAACATGAGGCAGATGTGGCGAGGGATTCAACAAATTACAAACCATCAACCTTCCAATGTCATCCCTGCTGAGGGGGATGCTTCATTGGCAGAGGAACTGAATCATTTTTTTGCTTGCTTTGAAGTGGAGACATCAGAGACAGATAAAATACAATCACCAGCCAATTGTAGCCCCCGCCTCATTGTGGAGGAACAGGAGAGGAGCATTTGGGGGCTGTGGACCCTAGAAAGGCTGCTAGTCCTGACAGTATCTCTAGCCGAGTGCTTAAAGACTGTGCTGATCAGTTGGCTGGAGTCTTTACCAGGATCTTCAATTGGTCTTTATCCCAGTCCACTATTCCATCTGGTTTGAAGGCTTCCACCATTGTTCCGCTGCCAAAGAAGTTCCCTATCAATAACCTCAACGATTACAGACCAGTTGCACTCACTCCTATCATCATGCAGATGATACAACAGTGGTGGGACTCCGGGGGGGATGAGTCGGCCTACCGAGATGAGGTGAACCTGTTGCTTTCGTGGTGTGGAGACAATAACTTGGTCCTCAACACCAATAAGACCAAGGAGCTTATAGTGGATTATAGAAGGAACTGATCAGACATTCAGCCCTTGCTTACCAATGGAGACCAAGTGGAGCAAGTGGCCAATTTTAAGTTTCTGTGTGTTACCCTAAAAGAGGACCTGATCCTAAAAGAGGACCTGACCTCATTTTTGGGTGCCCACATTGCAGCCCTGGTCAAAAGGGCCCAGAAGAGATTATACTACCTGAGACTTCTCAGAAAACATCAACTGAATGAAAAACTGCTGGTGACCTTCTACCGCTGCACCATAGAGAGCATTTTAACATACTGCACCTCTGTATGGTTTGCCAATTGCACAGTGGCAGATAGGAAAGCACTCCAGAGGGTCAATGTCATTGCCCAGAAAATCATTGGTTGCTCTCTCCCCTCTTTGGAAGAGTTTTATAGCTCCCACTGCCTTAAGAAAGTTCAAAGCATTCTCAAATATCCATCTCATCCTGGGTACCCTTTTTTTGAACTATTACCATCTGGCAGACGGTACAGAATAATAAAAACAAGGACAAATAGGCTGAAAAACAGCTTCTATCCCAGGGCAGTAGCTCTTTTGAATTATGCTGTATAGTGCAGTGTTGGTGTAGTGTCTGGGATTTTCAGTTCAATGTGTGAAGGGTAAAGAATGTGTGTTTGTGTTTATTTTCATGGTCATGGCCATGATGTGCACTGAAGTTGGTGTTTGATTTCGTTGTACGAGGTGCAGTGACAATTAAAAAAAAGTAAACAAAAGGTTTCTTACACATATTATTTGAAACAAGAGGAATATTCAAAACTAAGTAAACATAACCCATGCTCCTTGCAGATACTGAAGAAAGAAAAGCAGGAAACAAGGAACTACTTTGGAGCCTATAAATTGTCTGAAAATTTGAAGGGAGAGGGGGGGGGGAATGCAATAAATTAATGATAAATACATTTTAGGGAAGGTCTTACCCTATAGGGCTTTTATGTTCTTAAAACTTGCATCATAGGAAAATGGCTATGCTAACTGATTTCGTGGAGGTTTTGTCGCCTAAAGAAAAAGGCTGTATCAGTTTTCACCCTTTAACTGTATGGTGAAGGCTGATAAACTTCATTTTCTCAATGAAAAAAAGCCTCAATCTAGCAAGGGTTTCAAAGGTATGATGCATACATTTTATATTGACTGTGTTTTATTCATTCTTTTTTTCTGAAAAGAAACGAATGGAAAAAGATGAACAAAATTAACTTCATACTATCACTGTAGAAAGTGGATCTGATTAACTTCCACAAGCGTTGTTTGGTCATTTGCATGTGTCTTAAACAGCTTTCAGGATTTACCCATCAAGCAAGCAGATTAAAGCCATTTCTAGAGGATGAGAAGATTTGGATCAATTCTAAACATGTACAAAATACCTACCGTAACTAAGACTCAGTAGAATGGTATGTATTCCTAATTTAAATAATAGCAATTGTTTCTAAACCCATTTTCCCCACCTCTGAAAGAGAGAGGTACTTGTGTGTAACTTGTAACTTCAGGGCTCTTCTGTTATTCTTAGAGCTCCCCCTACCATGACTAATAAAAATCAGGTAGGACACCTGAGTACTGAGGTGGTAATATAAGCCCTAAAATAGCCGTATCACAGGAAACACATTTCCCTAAACTCACCTCTCAAATCAGTCTGAAGCACTTTTCCAATATAATCCTACCAATTTGTGGTCATTAGTCCTTCAAAATATGCACACCTTAGTTTTTGATCCCTAAATAGTCTATTCCTTAAAATAAATGAAACTAAACTGAAGTTAGTGTAGCAATAATGGTGTTGGGGTTAAGATGCTGGGCTTATCAGCATCTTATTACCCTTTTGGTTAAAAGGGTTGGCAGTTCAAGAACCAAGTACCAAATGATGGGGTGAGCTCCCAGTCTTGTTCCAGCTCCTACCCATCTAGTAGTTCGGAAGTATGTAAATGCAAGTAGATAAATAGGTATTACTTTGGTGGGAAGGTAACAGCACCCCGTGTACCTTGGTGTATAAGCATCCTGGCCATGTAACTATGGAAGCCTCTTCAGACTATGTTAGCTCACTCAGCTAGGAAATGGAGATGAGTACTTTCCCTAGAGTCCAATACAACTATGATATATACAGAAACTTTTATCTTTAAAATAAAATTAAATATTTCAGAGGAGACACTTGGCTTCCAGCAAGAGTTACAAATGAAATTCAAGGCAGACGCAGATATGTTTTCCTGACAAGTTTCAAAAGGCTTCCATTATTCATGGCTCTGTTCAAAATACTGAAAAAACACTGAATCATTCAATATTAAATTGTAAAGAATGATTGTATAATGAAAGTAAACGTCATTTATTTATCCATCAAGTCACTTCCTTTATAAGATCTCCAAAGTCTTCCACAAAGTTGAAAAAGGATAATGACCAAACTTCTTAAGCAGCAAGAAGGAAAAACGTCAGGAGGTTGGAGTAGACAATTTCCAATGTTCTTTCCATTTCTTCCATTCTATGAGTCTGTGAAAATTATCTGTAAATAGGTAATGAAATAATTTATAAAATGACGGTCATTAATTCAACGGGACTATATATGATCTCAAATACAGATAAAGCATATGACAGAATTTAATCTATTTTGGACAATCTCAAAAAAGAAAAACCTTGCAGACTTGAACCCAGTTAGTAATTCAATAGACGATGACAAAGAAATTGCAGGGGTATAAGGAAAGGTTGGTGGCTATTCTACTGTCTTCTTCATGTTAGACAAATACCTCCCAGCCGAACATTTAATTTAATTTTCTTCATCTATGCTAAAACAGCTTTTAATCAGCCTCACCTTTGTTTTAATCCTGATGGTTTGATAGCTTTAATTTCTCATTTTTGCCTATGGATACTGAATTGCTTGTTAACATCTCAATGGAAACTGCCGCTGGAAGGCTAGTAAACTGTAACAAAAAGTAAAATAACTGACTTGGCAAAAGACAGTTTTTATGTTCCTCAAAAATTACTTGGACCTAAAATAAAGTCAAGAGAATTTCCCTAATCTTTTCTAGATTTTAATCTGATTTAATCTCTCAGGATCAGTGAGACTCTGTTCAGATAAATATAGCTCTTCCCAGGGCATCTGAATGGCATCTGAACGTGGCATCTATCTCAATGCTAAAAAAAAAGTTTTTTTTCCAGATTTCTACCAGCTGCAGTTGTGAAAAAATATGCAGCTATTTTAGGGACCTTCTCTCACATTAAAAAAAAGTTTCAGAGAGGAGAAAATACAGTATTGTATCCCTTGGCTTATAAAGAGAAACTTCAACTAGACTAGGGCTGCTAAAACTCACAGCCCACGGATGGGATGCGTCATTTGCTGCCACAGCCATACCTGGTTTAATGAAGGGGGTAGTTGCAATGTCATGTGACAAATATGAATTTACACCCCTGAACTACACAGACAGAAAATTTGTTGATCAATATAAAGTATCTCTATTTAATCCAACATATCCTTAACTGGAAGCAAGTAATAGTGCTAGTTCCTAATCAAAGTACATGCCACAAAAATGAAATTCCTAATTTTTTAAAAAATATAACCCATCATGCAGGGACAAATCAGATTCCCCGAATTTGAGTTATCTTGAGCTATAATTCCCATGATTTTAGGTCAGAAATGATGTGAGTTCACAACACCTGGGCAACAGGTTAGAATAAGTTAATGTTGACAGGGGAGAGAGATTTTTTTAAACACCTCCTTTTGCCACATGATGAATTCACATTTTAGAAAGAATTAACATCCCATGTTAACATTAGCATAGGACTTTTACTATGGATTGTACACATCTCAGTGGATATTCAGTGTACAATGTTAAAGAAAAAGCAAACAAAATGGAGATGATCTGATTGGGGCTGCAGAACCAGGTGGCCTCTACATGGGCAATGAAATGGGGATGGGTAGTGTATCTGCTGGCATATCTAATGGTGGTATAGAATTTTGCAGAGCAGACGTGGCAGGTCCAAAGAGATAGAAAGTATGGCTAAAGGAATAAAAGTAGCTCTGCCCATCAACAGCCACCCCACCCTTTGGCAGCTCTTCTAACAAGAAAATAATCTGTACAAACTATCTGGCCTTCCAGTAAAAATGACCTCTGTCCTGTTTCTTTTTCACAGACACACAGGCACCATTTTTCTGCATTTCCAAACTGTAGTTAGTCTGGGTTCACACATCATATGCATCATGCATTATATCGTTTGTTTGGTTTTACTGGAGCATGATGTATAAATCCAGCCAACTGTGGCTTGTTCATCAAGCAATACTGTAGTAAAAACAGCTTACACATTCAGTTTATTTTATACAAGTACCACATGTAATTAAGTTAACATATTGTAGTAAATTATAACATGGTATATTTGATTTTGGCCCAGTCCATTTTTTGGTTTGTAAATTGTAACTTTAGATCTAGATAGATAGATAGATAAATAGACAGACAGACAGAAAGACACCGTGTTTCTCCAACAATACGGCCTCCCCCAATAGGAAGACCCAGCATGTTTTTTAGGCATAAAATGAAATTAAGCCTCTCCCCCCAAATTTAGGCCTATTTTAAAACATGAAAATGGGGGGAAGGGCGGGGGGACTTGCCGTTAGGAGCGCCCCGTGGGTAGCCATGCCTTGCCACCAGCTGCTCCTAATGGGCGATCATGGTGGAGCACGGAGAGCTCCCTACTCCTGCCAAGCACATTTGCTGCAGACCCGAGACCTATAGTGCTTGCCGCTGTTGATTTCCCTTCTGCCCATACCGCGCCACGTTTGGAGCTACCGCTTCTACATTTGGAGCACCATCGCCGTTTGGAACTGCCGCTTCCGCATTTGGAGCTGCTACTGTGTTTGGAGCACCGTCACTGCATTTGGAGCTGCCACTTCCATGTTTGGAGCGCCGTCGCTGTTTGGAGCTGCCACTGCGTTTGGAGGACCACTGCATTTGGAGCTGCTGCTTCCATGTTTGGAGCATCGCTACTGCTCCAAATGGCAGCCGTGCTCCAAACGCAGTGGCAGCTCCAAACATGGTGGTGCTCCAAACACGGAAGCGGCAGCTCCAAACGCGGTGGCAGCATGGGCAGAAGGGAAAGCAACAGCAGCGGGCGCCAAAGG
This sequence comes from Pseudonaja textilis, assembly GCF_049901715.1. Lineage (NCBI taxonomy): Eukaryota > Metazoa > Chordata > Lepidosauria > Squamata > Elapidae > Pseudonaja > Pseudonaja textilis. The sequence continues at coordinate 24,393,049 of NC_141992.1, read as the reverse complement.
TCTCAGGTCTGCAGCAAAGGCATTTGGCGGGAGTAGGGAGCTTTCTGTGCTCTGCCATGATCACCCGTTAGGAGCGGCTGGTGGTGAGGCTGCCTGCGGGGTGCTCTAGACGAGGATGCAAGTGGGGGAATTAAGTCACCCCCGAAAAGACAGCCTAGCCGTTTTTTCGGGGCTCAAAAAAATGTAAGACCCGGCCTTATTTTATGAGAAACACGGTAGATAGATAGATAGATAGATAGATAGATAGATAGACAGACGAAAGAAAGAAAGAAAGAAAGAAAGAAAGAAAGAAAGAAAGAAAGAAAGAAAGAAAGAAAGAAAGAAAGGAAAAGAAAAGAAAAGAAAAGAAAAGAAAAGAAAAGAAAAGAAAAGAAAAGAAAAGAAAAGAAAAGAAAAGAAAAGAAAAGAAAAGAAAAGAAAATTCTGGTAGTTGATGAATTGTGCTAAAAACAAGCTAACAGGTTGGACAGTGAATTTAGTCTTTTAAAAAGACAGCTGCCTAACAGCTAAAGAAAGTTCAGTGACTTTACTTGAAATCCTAGATTTATTTCCTGCAATTGAAAAGTAACTATGAGGTCTTCAGCAAACCATAAAGATGCAAAATCATGACACATGATGGTCATCAAATATTGTACTATCCTTCCTTCCTTTGTCCAAACATCTGGCATAATTACATTCGGTAAACCACAAGTATTTATATGAGATTATCATGTAGCGCATTTGCTGCCTTTTGCTCTCAATAGCCATGAAAGTAACCTCAGAATACTTAAAAGAATTTTTGTGAATCTACTTCTAGTGCCATTGGAAGACATCTGTTTTTGTTTAAAACATGGGAAATCCCTTGCTTAAAAAGAAAATAGTTTCTGCTAATGTGATGTTCTACTAGTTAAAAATGCTAAAGATTTTGCACACAGGCATTGTTAAAATTTCTCCCAATAATTGCCGTAAAGAACCTCTAGATGAGAAGCCAAAGCAACTTATTACAGGATAAAAATAGATGCCCTGGATCAAGATCAGCCCAGTTTAAAGCACCCTGACCCGAAAGACAAAGCTTCTCACAAGAGGATTGTGTGCTTTATAAACAAGAATACAGGTGTATACATTCTTTGGAAAAGTATCCCGAGCTGTGCTGACTCAGTAGGACAAATACATTTGACTTCTCCCTGTAATGCTTTCTAACAATCAGACCTTTGTTACATATCCATACTCAGCCTTTCTTGTCTTGTTTAAAAAGAAACACCTGCTCACACACAAATAAAAGCCAAGCAAAAGATTGTGGTGGCTTTAAGTGTTTAAATGGTTTTATCTTGTTTTTTTCCTATAACCTGCAGTAAATTACCATCCGGTCACTATTTAGAGTTGGCATACTAATGCCTAGTTTGTACATGAAGGACAGAATTTCCATTCAGTGCAACATGTAAGGCAGCAAATTAAAATTCAAGGTGTGTCCAAATTTTAAGAGCAGTGAAGGAAGGATTTCTTGGAAGAAGAAGGTTACAATCATTAAGCTAATGAGTAACAAAGAAGTGAGGGGGCTTTTGATTCTCAGTCCTTAAATCAACAGAGAAGTGCAGTAGCTTACTCTGCAAGATATTTGCCCAGAACCAGAGTGATGTTTGAAAGTCATTAAACCTGTCACTCTGAGCAATTACCAAAGCTTGTTTCTTCCCCAGCCCATTTTAATGTATATAAGAGAAGCACCTCTCGAAGCTTGTAGCAGCCTAATTGAAAAATGTTGGACAGGGAATTCTGGGACCTGAACTCCACACACCTTCACTTTACTGAGCGTGTGAACCACTGGTCTAAAGCTATCCTACTAGGCAGATGCTGCTATGGGAATATGTCATTCATTGCATCACCAATGAGTACAGAGTAGAATAAGCTTAAAAATGCTTTTAAAGTGAAACAACAAAGAACCAATCTAACATATTCTGTCTGCACAACAGGCTGGGAATGAGACAAAGGCCACCCCATACGAATGGGTCCTTCCACATCAGCTAGTGAGGCATTATTTTGCTACACTGCAAAATAATGAGCAGGTGTCCTGTATTATTATCTCAGTAGCAATTGTGTTTCCCTGTTGCTATTTATTTATTTGTTTGTTTGTTTATTTATTTGATTGCTATTTACTCTATTTCTATTATTTCTGCTACTATTTATTCATTTATTAATGAAGTTTCTCTATAGTAGAAGTGTCAAACTGACGGCCCATGGGCCAGATGTGTCATGAACAAGCCACAGCCACCTCAGCTCCGTGAAGGGGAAAAATAATGCAAAATGGGCGTTGGTCTTACCTGACACGCCATTTCTAGTCGAGCTGCGAGGATCATCCAGAGAGTGGGAGGTGCTCCAGTCTGCGTCTGTGTAGGCTGAGCTTAATTATTAGGGAACGCTCCGCCCTCTGTCACGTGGTCCCTTGTAGCTTCCCAGTTTATGCAAAGTCGAGAGAGGAGGAAAGTCGTCTAACTCTCATCTAACTAGACCTAAAGTATCATTGGCTGAAACAAGGTTCCCCCAGACGGAAAAAAATTAAAAAGGGCGGGGCTGGATGATCCTCGCAGCTCGACTAGAAATGGCGTGTCAGGTAAGACCAACGCCCATTCTCCCTCGAGCTGTTCGGATCATCCAGAGAGTGGGACATACCAAAGCTTGGCTGTCCTACGGGAGGGAATCCGTCTGGGGTGGGAGCTCCCCTGGGTCCTCGATGACCCGCTGGAGGACTCGTCTACCAAACGAGGCCTCAGCTGACGCAAAGATGTCAATCTTATAGTGCCTAATGAAAGGGGAGGGGGAAGCCCAGGTGGCGGCCCGACAGATGTCTGAGATTGGAGCCTGGGTGGCCCAGGCCGCAGAGGTGGCCGCACTCCTGGTGGAATGCGCCGTAACCCCACTGGGAACTGGCAAGGCCTGAGACAAATAAGCCTTGGCGATGGTGGCTCTGATCCATTGCCCGATGGTGGAAGGGGACACCTTGTGGCCTAAGGACTTGGGCTGGAAGGAGAGAAATAAAGACTCTGACCTTCTAAAGGGTTGTGTGCGGTTAATGTATATGCGGAGGGCCCGCCTGACATCTAGGGTGTGCCATCGTTTCTCCCTTTCCCGAAGGATTGGGACAAAAGTTCGGGAGTGTAAGCTCCTGAGCCCTGTGGAAGGCTGAATTGACCTTGGGCAAGAAGGTCGGGTTGGGCGTAGAACCACCCGATCGGAATGGAAGATACAGAGGTCCTTTCTCACCGAAGGGCAGCAATCTCCGAAATTCGGCGAGCGAGGTAATTGCCACCAGGAATACTACCTTAAAGGTCAAAATTTGGAGAGAGGATTCTCTAATGGGTTCGAAAGGAGGTTTGGTGAGGGCCACCAGGACCTTGTTAAGGTCCCAAGTGGGGTACCGGTGCACAACAGGGGACGGAGGTTAGTAGCCCCCTTAGGAAGGCTCTGATATGGGGATGGTGAGAGAGGACCCAGATTGTCGCCAGAGACGACAGTTGAGAGGGCCGCTACCTGGCGTCTCAGGGTATTAGGTGAGAGACCTTTTTGAGCCCATCCTGGAGAAAATTCACAATCTGGGCCACCGAAGGCAAGAGCGGGTTGACCATGTATGAATGGCACCACCTGCAGAAGCTGACCCAGGTGGCATCGTATATCCGATTGGTTGAAGGCCGTCTGGCGGCCAGGATCGTGTTAATGACCTGGTCAGATAAATTCTCCTTCCTCAACTTTTCCCGCTCAACCTCCACACGGTTAGTTGGAGCCATTGGGGCTCCGGATGTTGAATGGGCCCTGAGACAGGGAGATCCTGTCCGGAGGGATTCTCCACGGGGAGACACCGAGAGGTTGCGGAGGTCTGCAAACCACGGTCGCCTGGGCCAACAGGGGCCACTAAAATCAGATCTGCCTTCTCCTGGATCAGCTTCTGAATGACCCTGGGAAGCAAAGCTAACGGGGGAAGGCGTACAGGAGTCCGGGGGGCCACGGACAGCGAAGTGCGTCATGATTCTCGGCCCCAGGGGAAGGGAACCTGGAGAAGAACCGAGGGAGCTGGGTGTTGCGGGCGGATGCAAAGAGGTCCACTAACGGGAGATCGAAGATCATGGTCGCCTCCCTGAAAAGGGATGGATGAATGCGCCACTCGGACTGGTCCACGGTGGCCCTGCTTAACCAGTCCGCTCGGGTGTTTGAGGCCCCCGAAATGTGTTCTACTTTGATCGAGAGGAGGTGACGCTCTGCCCAATGGCAGAGTCTCTCGGCCTCTCTCATCAACCGAATAGGCCTTGCCTGTTGACATGGGCCTTGGCGGTAACGTTGTCCGTGAGAATAAGGATGTGCCGCCCGCGTACCTGAGGCAGGAAGTGGCGCAGGGCCAGGTGGATGGCGTGGAGCTCCAGCCAGTTTATGCTGCAGGCCCGCTCTGCATGGGACCATTTGCCCTGTGTTGTAAGGGACTGGATGTGAGCGCCCCAGCCGCTCAGGCTGGCGTCTGTGGTGATGACAAGACGCTGGGGATCTTTGAAGAGATGACCCCTGTTGATGGCAGGGTTGGTCCACCAGAGGAGAGACGAGAGGACCTTTGGAGGTACCTTGATGGAGGATTTTGAGTTGCTTCTGCCGGACCTTTGAAATGGAAGCAGGAGCCACTGCAGGGACCTGGTATGAAGACGGGCCCAGTAATTTAGATAAATCTAACAGAGAAGCCCTCTTTGATCGGCGAATAACCTGAATTGAATTTTGAATACTCTGGAGCCTTTCCGGGGAGAGGAACACTTTTTCCTGCACCGTGTCAATGATGGCCCCCAAGTGGCAATTCGGGTAGAAGGGACCAGTTGGCTCTTTTTTGGTTGACCAGGAAACCATGGGCGTGGAGGGCAGAGAGGGTAGTCTTGGTGTCCAGCTCTGCTTGGGATTGTGAATGGGACAGGATGAGGATATCATCCAGATAGCAGTGGAGACGGACCGGGCAGTCCCTTAAGCGAGCTGCCAGGGCCGCGAGGATCTTAGTGAAAACTCTGGGAGCGGAGGCTAACCCAAAGGGAAGGGCCACATACTGAAAATGGTGGTGATTGTAACAGAATCTAAGGAATTTAGAGTGTGAAGGCCGGTGGGATGTGGAGGTATGCCTCAGAGAGGTCTATAGAAGATAGCCAATCTCCTTGCCTGGTACCCTGCAAAATGGATTGGAGGGTGTGCATTTTGAATTTGCGGGGGGTTAGGAAGCGATTGAGCCGTTTGAGGTCCAGGATAGCCCTCCATCCCCCCGAGGACTTGGGAATCACGAAGAGGTGGGAATAGAAACCCTGCCCTCACTGAGAGGGGGAACTGGCTGGATGGCCTGGATGGAGAGTAAGTGATGGATGGCCGCATCCATTAATTTGCGCTTGGAGGGGTCCCTAGAGGGGGGAGATGACATGAAGAACTCGGGAGGTTGAGAGTTGAACTCCAGAGCGAGTCCAAACCTGATGGAGTCCCTGACCCATTTGTCAGAAGAGGTAGAATCCCACAGGTCAGCAAAATGCCTCAGCCGACCACCAATGGGGGGAAAAAGACAGGATTCATTTGGAGCGCCGGAAGGGTCTTCCCCCGGAACCCCTGAAGGGACGCTTAAATCCTCCGCCCCTCCTATCTCGATCGCTCGGGACGGAACGATCCTGGGAATATGATGCTCTATACGAGGGAGGTCTCGGGTACCTGGGGGGGAAGGGGGACTGGTAGAAGGACCGGGAGGATCCTCTTCGAAAAGGCTGAGGGGTTCGGGAGTCAGGCCTCCGAAAAAGAGGAGGAAGGAATTTCTTCTTTTCCCTAGTTTCGGCCAAAAGAGGGTCCAGGGCCAGCCCAAAGAGCTTCTCCCCTTTAATGGGGGCGGAGGCCAGCTTGATCTTGTTCTTCACATCCGCCTGCCATGGTTTGAGCCAGAGCAGGCGGTGGGCAGTGACCTGGGACGCTAACGCCCGGGAGGCGAATTTAACCGAATGGTACGTGGCGTCAGCTGAGAACTCTGCCGCCGCTGTGATTTTGGCTATGTCCTGCAGCACCCGTGTATTGGATGGAGGGATGTGGGCCTTCAGTTGACGGAGCCACCGGATAGAGGACCTGGTAAAGAAGGAGGCTGCGGTGGCTGATCTAATTGCCCAGGCGTCGGCTAGATGAGCCCGATGCAAGGCCAATTCAGACCTCCTATCCTCGGGTTTGAGGGCCTCCAGGGGGTCACTCGGGGAGGAGGAAGAGGCGAGACCAACAATGGGCTTGTCCACCTCCGGGGTATTGAGGAGGGAGCAGAAACCCGGTTCGAGGTTAAAGAACCTCTTATCCTGTGTGGATGGGGCCGGAGGAGCCCCCGTAAAACCCAGTTGGTTGGAAACCAGATCGTGGAAAATGGGAGGAGCGGGAATCACATCCTCGGCCACCTGCTTGAACATTGCGTCCTCCGGTTCCTCCCCAAAGGAGTGGGGGACAGGGGGAAGTTGAGTGGCCAGGCCCGAGGTGTTCTTGGCCTTGAACAAGATGGACTTAAACATGTGGGGCTTGAATAACCCCACAAAGGAAGGCTGGTCGGGGGTAAGGCCCTCGTCCTCCGACAACTCTGCTTCCATCGGGTCTAAATCTGAAAAAGGTTCCCCATGGAAGGTGGATCCCCATTCAAGGTCCTCTTCCTCCTCCCTGTATTGGTCTAAAATTTCCATTCCCTCCTCCGGTTCCCTTTCTGGAAGAGGGCTGGCCCCCCGGGAGGATACCTGACCAGGAGCAGGGTCCAGGGTGGGCATGGACCTAGTTGGCACCGGCTCTTGAGCGGGAGCCGTCTGAGGAAGGCTTGATCCGGCCATCTGCTGCATGCCTTGAGCTATCCCCTGTCGAATAGCCTGCTCCATCCAAGTTCTCATGTACTCAGGCATCTCGATCGTGGGTGCTTCTCCTGGATCAGCTTCCTTCAGGCATCCGGCTGGTAGCTGGTCCAGGGGCGTGAGACTCTTGGGATGAGCTGTGCCTGGAGAGAGGGGAACAAACTGGAGGGGGGGGGTGCCTGGAAGTAGGAGGGCGGCTGGGGGTGATGGTTGAGTCACCCTAGAGCGCCTATCGAACTCCCTCTCTAGTGCCTTATGACGCCTTAAAGCATCCCTTTGAGAGGCCTTAGAAGTCTCCTGGGAGGTTTCCTTAGCCTGTCTGCGCACACGATGGGACTTAGATTTCGCCTTCAAAGAATGGCGGGAGTTAGGGTTATCATCTGCCATGGTAAAACAACAGAAGTATCAATATGAATGTATAGAAATATATATATGTGTGTGTACAGGCGGTTGGCACGCCTAGGATACGACCTGGGTAAGGCCGGGTATCCAGAAACTGGCCCGCGCCCCCTTTTGGAATTTGCAATGAATAATCTGAAAATATGACCAAAAAAGGAAAAAAAAATTTTTTAAAAAAAAAACTGCCACAGATATAGACTTTTAATGTACAATTATATCCCACCAGGATAAGGATCCAGGAAAACACACTGCAGCCACAGTGATGGAAGCTAGGTCTCTAAGCAAATCTGAGAGAGAAAAAATGCCAGTTGAATGAGATTGGATTACCAATGTAAGGAAATATGAAGATATTCTGTATTAGACTGAATAACAACCTGGCAGTTGGTAAAAGGAAGAGAAGCCAATCAGCCAAATCAACGCCACAATACAAGGCCTCAGGCAGCTTGCCCCCCCTCAGGGAGGGAGTGGCTGCTTTTCTAATTCCCCACCCTGAGATATGCTGCGGAAGCCAACACTTACACCAACAAATAACAGAGTAAAGAGTAAAAAACAGCTTTTTTTCCCTCTGGGAGAGGGAGATAGAGAGATCAGCCCTACTAGGCCTGGGAGCCTAAGCCTAGGGCCAGCAGAACGTCGCAGCAATAGGAGGCCTGCAAAATGTCGCCCGGCCACGAGGCGGCGCCCAAAATGGCGGCCGCCTGGAAATCGAAAGCAAAAGGCAAAGCGGGCGGCTCAGGGTGGGTGCGTCCTAGGAGCCACGAGGGCGAGGACGCTGAAATTGGCATTGGTGGGGGGAAAACCAGAATAAAAAAGGCTCCAGGACAGCAAGGCAGGAAAGAAAGAAATAAACGGCAGAGAGCGGGGGGGTAGCACTAAGCGCTGCTAAGCCACCCGCTCAGCCCCCTGGGGGTGAAAACGCACACCCCTAAGTCTCAAGACACCCCCAGATGCGCAGAGGCTAAGGAAATAAAAAGCTTAAATCAAACCTGAACTGAAATATTATCCTGCTTGAATCAGCCAAAGAATGGGAAGCACAATCAAAACACACAGCCTAACTCTGCAAAGGCTGAGCATAAACTGGGAAGCTACAAGGGACCACGTGACAGAGGGCGGAGCGTTCCCTAATAATTAAGCTCAGCCTACACAGACGCAGAGTGGAGCACCTCCCACTCTCTGGATGATCCGAGCAGCTCGAGGGAGAACGTGATGTGCATTTGACAGACGTGCTATAGAGTACAAATAAGTGCTATTATCCAAAGAAATAACAGAACTAGCAGTGGCATTTTAAGAACAGTTACAATACTGGCTTCTAGCAGTTCCCTCAGATTCCTGAGTGGCTGTGTTGGCTGTATTAACCAGCCATTCCCAACCAGGTGCTAGATTCCAATTCCCATGGGCAATGGGATTTCCTCTCCTAATTTTCTGGGCTCAAATTAGAGACCCAACTCATTTCTCTTAGTTTCAATAGCAGCTATAACAAAGGACAAGTCCTGACCGGAAGCCAGCCACACTCTGAACAGATCTATTTGGGTTGCTAAACTGAATTCATTAAGCACCATCAAAAATATATCTATCTATTGCTTTCTTAGTAAGCTATTTAGAAGCAAAGAAAGCACTGATCTGTAGTTCTATTTTGTAAATTAGATGTGCACAACCTGAAGCCCTTGAGGTACAAGTACTATTCCAAGTTCTTGGGTACGGTCAGAGATGCTCCATGTTTCCATCAAACTGTCTTTAGTGTAAGAAAAACAGGAAGCTTTAGATGTATACTGAATAACTGAACAGGGAACATTCTATTAATTTGGCAAACTCTAATTTTGTCTGGGCTGAGGTTGTTGTTTTTACACTTTCCTAACAAGAGAACCCAAGCCTATAGTTCTGGTATTTCCGGATTGTTTCCCACCTAAGTTTCCCACCAGGTTTAATTCTGCTGAGTTTTTTGAGGTCAGCCAAGGTCATCTGAGCGTTGCCAAGGTAGAACTTTTCTGCAGCAAGCTATAAAAACAAACCTTGCTCTAGAGCTGTAAATAAAAACCTGCTTTCATCTTCCATTTCCAGGCCAATAAAAGCCATGTACTAGGCTAACTGACAAATCAATTATATTTATATTTAATATAATAAAATAGATATAAAATAGTTCATAGTTCAGAATTTCCTCCTACACATAGTTCAGAGTTTCTCAACTTAGCACCTTTAAGTTGTGTTGGCTTCAATTTCCAGATTTCCCCAGCCAGTATGTTTAAAGCATTCAGCCATTGTATTTAAATTGCAGTTCTTTTGCATTGACTTGATTGTGTTGGAGTCACTATTCATACTGGTTATATTTTTCTCAGGTTTGCAAGGGGACTGTGAATTACAGTAGTCTTCATTTAGTTATTTCCTCATTTAGTGACTGGTCAGAGTTATGACAGTGATGAAAAGTAATTTTGCAACCAATCCTCACATTTATGACATTCATGAACCTTTAAAGTAAAGGAAAGCTGAAGTAAGATCCTTAGCACTGTCATGGTTTCACTTAATGAACACTTCACTTAACAACTGAGTTGGTCCCAATTGTGGTTGCTAAAAGAGGACTATTTGTAAAAGGCTTCCAAGTTGGCATTCTATAACTTTACCATACATAATGCCTGTTTGTGTTTAAGTCTTGGAAAGTACATTTAAATGTTGCTATCACTTATTGTTTGACATTTATATTTACAAAAAATGTTTATTCAGTGATGTTTATTAGCTCCTTTGCGTCAATCATGATAACTACCCAGACACATCTATGCAGGTTTTTTTTTGGCAACATTTTCTGGAAAAAGTTTGCCACTGTCTTCTTCCTAGAGCAGGGGTCTCCAAACTTAGCAACTTTAAGATTTGTGGACTTCAACTCCCAGAATTGTATTTGAAGTCCAATATGGCTGGCTAAGGAATTCTGAAAGTTGAAGTCCACAAGTCTCAAAGTTTTCAGGTTTGACAGTTGACAGATCCCTGTCCTAAAGCCAAAGGAGGTTAACTGGCTCACAAGCATGTCACCAGGCTAGCATTCATGGTCACAGAGTTTTCAGCCAGTATACATACTGGTAGTACATACAGTACAGTAACCCCTGAACCCCCTTGGCTTTCTGTTACTGTTTCCTTTTTTTTTAGTTAGTAGTTTTGTAAGAAACAAATGTTCTATGTGACCTTTCTATGTAAAGTTCACAATTAAACATAAATGAATTTTGTTAAGTTGTGCAAGTTTTCAGAATGAAAATAATTCAGCGGATGAATGACAGACCCACTGTGAGAGCTAAGAATGAATGAGAATAGTGACCCTCTAATACAGTGGTTCCCAAAGTGGGCGGTACCACCCCCTGGGGGTGGTGTGATGCCTTAGGGGGGGCGGTAAGAGGCAAGGGGGCCAGCAAGGGGGCGCTAAGAGGTGGCAGGGGGGCGTTCAAGGTGCCAGCCCCGCAGGCTCACTGACTGCCGGCCACACAGTCCATTGACTGTTTCATCACTCCGTAGCTGGCACCTTGAATGTGGAACCCACGCGTGGTGAGCCTTGCCAAGCCTAGGGGGGGAGAGGTGGGAGGTGGTAGAAAGAGGGTGCCTTAGCTTGCAGGCTGCCCTCTTCGGTGGAAGTGGCTGAGGCATGTCAGAAGGCCCGAAAGCAAAACCTTCCCAAGGCGCGTAGTGGAAGGGGTGGGTGATCTGGCGTTAGGGCCCCCTTCCCCAAAGAACAAGGGAGCGCGCAGTGCCCACCCAGCCTCTGCCCTTCCAGCCAGCCGGGCTTGCACGCAGGATGCGGGTGGGTGCAGCTGCGGCTCTCCAAGGCGCATGGCTCGGTTCGGTTCAGCTCTACGTGGCCATCCTGGACCTAAAACCTAGCCTCCCTCTGCAGCCCGGTTCTTCCAACCGAGCCCTGCGCTTGCTTGCTTGCTAGCTTAGTTTCCAAGCGATCGTTCCCTCTGCCTCCCCTGGTCTGGGCTGCTTCTGCATGCCTTCCTCCTCCCAGGCGGAGCATAAAGATGGGCGGAACACTTCACTGAAGTTGGAAGTCTCTGAGCATGTGCAGAGTACCTCCCCTTGCTTGGTCCGATGGAAGTAGACCTTGGGTTGAAGCAAAGAGGGTGAGGTTGGCTGCATCGCTGCCCCGGGGAGGTTGGCATTGCAAAATTGGATGCCAAAGGGGGCTGGAGAAGGGGCAGAGGGGCAGCTGCAGGGGGCTGCAGAAAGGGCAGAGGGGCAGCTGCAGGGGGCTGCAGAAGGGGCAGAGGGGCAGCTGCAGGGGGCTACAGAAGGGGTAGAGGGGCAGCTGCATTAAGGAACAGGAAGATCTTAGCCATGGTTTATTCATTGACTAAGCCGGAATCAAATAGCATGCTAAACTCTAAACCAGAATGGCTGGGTTGATATATTCAGCCTGTGTTTCTCAACCTTGGCAACTTGTGTGGACTTCAATTCCCACTCTGGCTTTGCTCTACTTTCTCAAAGTGCCACTGCTGTCGCATTCATTCTTTCTGTCTGTCCGTCCATCCATCCATACAAAAGGTCTGCCTGCCTGTCTGCCTGGCTTTCTTTCTACCTACCTACCTACCTACCTACCTACCAATATAGATCGATCTATCTATCTATCTATCTATCTATCTATCTATCTATCCATCCATCCATCCATCCATCCATCCATCCATCCAAAATGTCTGCCTGCCTTCCTGCCTATCTGTCTTTCTGCCTACCTACCTGCCTATCTATCAATATAGATCTACCTACCTACCTACCTACCTATCCATACATTCATCCAAAAGTTCTGCCTGCCTGCCTATCTACCTACCAATCTATCTAGATACCTACCTACCTGTCTCTGTCTGTCTGTCTCTCTATCCATCCATCTATCCATATTCGAAGCACCAGCCCTGCAGGCACATTGGGAAAGTAGAGCAAAGCCAGTCTGGGAGGGAGGGGGAGGGAGGGGGAGAGAGAGAGAGAGAGAGAGAGAGAGAGATCTGATGCATCAGATTGAAATGAGGCCTAGTTTAGACTGAGGCCCTTTTCCACATTGAAACATCTTTGCCAGCACATTGAAACATCTTTGGCTTCTATTAAAGGTTTTGTGGACAAAACATGGTCAAGACTATCAGGAAGCTCTCACATTTTGTTGAGGCTGTTAGGTATAACATTGGTCACCTAACTAGTTTGGGTAAGATAATATATATATAAGCTATGATTCTTAGTTTAAAGTGTGTGTTACTTTAAATGCAAAGCATGTATTTTGGGTGTGGTGTGAAAACACCATAAGAGGGAGCAAGAGACGCTGATGAGACGCTGACGATTTCCCTGACGATTCCCTGACGCTTTGCTGGCAATTACTGGAGTTGCAGACGGAAGAGAGGAGTTTCTGACTTTGTTGCATATCTCTCTCTACTGCGAGGAGATAACTCACCGGACTGTTATTTTGTAAGTGTACTGACCTCTCATTTTGGACATTGGAATTTGCAAATGAATAATCCCTGGACGGACTGAACTAAGTGTATGATATATGGACTGTTTTGACTATGCTTAAACTCTTGCTGGAATAAAACTACTTTAATTGGCACTGTGTATGGTTTACTGAGTGTAAGCTACACAACAGGATATCTCACATATTTTGCCTGCCTGCCTGACTGCCCTGCAGATCTTGCTAGGGTATATCCCTAACAGAGGCTTTAAACAGGATCCATTGGACCAGATCTCCATTCTAAAAATTACTTTTCCCCAATGTATTACAGTGCCAATTGTACAGAAGGCAAAACCAAAATGTACTGCTAAATTACAAGGAAAACACACACACACACACACACACACACTCCCTTCTAACCCTGCTGGAGCAGGTGATTGGACTAGATTAGATATCTCACTATCTTTCTCCTCCCTCCCTCCCTCCCTCCTTCTTTATTTCTTTTTCTTTCTGTCCCTTCCTTCCATTCCCCCCCTTTCTTTATCCCTTTTTCTTTCTTTCCCTTTTCTCTTTCTTTTCTTCCTTCTCTCTCTCTCTTCTTTCTCTCTCTTTCCCTCTCCCAGGCTCACCCCATTGACTTGACTTGGTTGGACAGATCCCTCCAATGCAGTGGGCTCAATGGGGTGGACCTGTGGGGCCGGCACCGAGAACACGGCAGTGTCGGCATGTTTGAAAAGTAGAGCAAAGCCAGAGGTCGGTAATTTTTGCTGCAAATCAACAACAAATCAACAAGAATCTGCAAAAAACCTCTGATTAGATTTTATTCACTGCTAGAGTCTAATCAGAGATGCTTTGCAGATTCTAGTGCAATGACCTGCTCCAGCAGGGTTAGAAGGGAGTGTGCATGGCTCCAAAAATCTCTGGAGAGGCCAGTCATAAATTAGAACACTTGCTAAACAACCAGCCATTAAGTGAGGACCACTTGTATTTGGTTTGCCAGTCACTTGGCCACGCCCACCCAGTCACATGACCACCAAATCATATCTACCCCGTCATGTGACCAGCAAGCCATGCCCAGCCAGCAAGCCACGCCAGCCAGTCACGTGACCAGCAAGCTATGCCCACCCAGTCACATGACCAGCAAACCACGCCCACCCAGTCATGTGACCAGCAAGCCACACCCTCAAATTAGGCCATGCCCACAGAAATTTGACCCACCCCTGGGTGGAGGGCACTGAGGATGAGTTTGTAGAACTAAGGGGGCGCTGGACTGAAAAAGTTTGGGAACCACTGCTCTAATGGGTATGTGTTTAGAGATAGGTCTCAATTCATGCCTACAGCATTCTTTCTTTGTATATTCATACCTTTCTATACCTTTCAAACAGATAACTCTGGGTGGTAAACAGGACAGGTCAATGTAACATAAAAACTATCCCCGAAGCATTTTATCTATCCCATTAATAAAACAACCCCTCAACACAGCATATTTAAGTCAATCCATTTCACTCAGACACCATCAACTAGGAACCAATGTTCCATTTTCAAATAAATGTTTTAGTGTTTTCCTGAATGCCAGACATGAGGGGCCATAATGTTTCATTATGCTATGGCAGCCAGAGAGGCCTGCCTTCTTGGTAGAAGCGTATTCAGATCCTTCTGGGATTGACTGGATGTGACAGAATCATAATCAAGGTGACATAATCAATCTCAGTACTGTAATGCTAATTATAATCTATTGGGTGGGGGGTTTTATAGGTTATAATTAGCACTTGGGGCAGAAGTGGCCTAATACAGCTGAATAGAGAGGTGGTCATTTCAAGGAAAGTCATATTACCACCTCTTTAAAACCTATGGCATTTTGCCCTTCCTTAGAAAAGCATTAATCACCTTCTGAATCTAGCTGCAAAACCAATTCCAGGAATTGCCTTATTTTTATTTTGGTATTTAGTTTCACCAAGCAAACAAAAGAACCATATACTTCCTTTCCCAGTGAGGTTTCCTCAGTCTTATCTGCACTTCTTCATATCATCATTAATTTGCAATAGTTCATTTTAGGTTAATTAGAATTAGAAAGCAGCAGCAAACAAAGCAATGAAAAATGCTAATAAAAATGGGAGGTCAAGGAAAATCCTAGTATTCTTATGGTCAGACATTAGAATTGATTTACACTAGTTAATACACTGTGCTAGGCCAAAGCCTGAACACACAATGTATGATGCATGCTATCTTTCATAAGCAAGTTTCCCCAGAACTAATCCCCACTAATATCATTAAAAAAAAGATTCAAATTCAGAATATCCAAATACCCAATGAAAATAATTTGTAATTTCCACAATAAAAGTTCAAAATAAATGAAACATTTTAAACTATTATAAGTATTGGTTTGGAGTGTCACTTCACACCTCATTGCAAACTGTAACAAATATGAGAGTTTTGCATTAATTGATGTATTAATATAGCTAGCATGAATACTTGTGTATAAAAATAAGACCAAAGGAGAAAATGAGAGTGCAAGCATATATGGAACTGAATATGGGGTTTTAATTTTTAATATGGATTGATGTCTGAACAATAGTGAGCCATGTTGGAAGTGAAGAGATTGGAGCTCCCAGACTGATGAACACCAAGATCTGGTTTGCCTGCATGATAAAGCAAAGCACTAGATATGTGTCTTCTAAAACTCTGATATATGTATGGATAAGTAATCTATGGCTTTTTACATCTAATTTGAACTACAACTCACTGCATCCTTTACCATTGGGAATATGATTTGAGGCATTGGAAGCTATAGTTAAGCAACATTTTAAGTTTTCAACTTTACTTCTGGGCTAAGGGAAGGTGTAATGCCTTTTAAACTTACAAGGCTATTTACAAATCACTTGAGTCAGCGTACAATTTGATCGGCATGTAATCTGCTTTCTTATTACTGCTGTAATCCCTATCTTAATTTTACTGCCAATTTCCTGGCTTCTCTTCAAGCTAATGCATGGAATCCCTAACAGGTTGTGCACTTGCTGAAACTACCTTTGAAGGGGTGGGGTGGGGGTATATGCTAGTCCAACATAGGTAAAGATGACTTCAGAAGTTGCCAGGACTGTATTTAACTGAAGGAGGGGAGAGGCCCTAGGATGACTCAGCAATCAAATAGCAGGATATTCTTAAAAATACATTTTAATCGCGAGACTAGAATCTACACATAAATATTAGTATAGAATAAGCAGTGACAAGCAGAAATACAATGTAGTATGCCACAAAGATTATGTAACTCTGACAATGCCAAATCATTATTATTTGAAGTCTTACCAACACAGAGAATGAGAAACTGGAATATTTCATTTTAATACTGAAAAAAAAAACCCTAAAGGCTGTTGTTCATAATTTTGACTGAAGTAATCTTCATTTTATTTATGTCCAATGACACCATCTTGTAGATAGATAAATAGCAGTTAAACAGTAGAGTTAAATATGTTATATTATTGGCTATTACTACAAGACTACTATATCTTAAATGTTGCTAAATGCAAGGCATAGTACACAATTCAAACACTTTGTTCTGAGTTGTGTACAAAGATTAATTTAAACCTGTCAGTTAGTATGGGAACAATAAGCATATTTGTAAAATGCTTTCAATAACATCTGTACTTTAAACTTGTCTATCTTGCAATATTTTTTTTATAAATATAACAGGAAGGAAGAGAATTTAAACACCCAATTCTTACGAACATCAGGTCGAATAAAAGCCATTGGGTTAGGCAAAACATTCGTCATAGTTTCAAATACTCGCTTTTTAATTTCTAGTTTTAAAACAATTCTGCTCTGAATGCCTGTGGTGCTTATTCCCAAGACCATTCAGTATTTGAAACCATGAAATCTATTCTAATAGTCTATCGCATTGCTAAATGGGATCCCTGGAAAGATTTAGGAACTACAATAACACGTGCTCATCAGGACAACAACCGTTCTGCCTTTGCCATTATTTTGTTTTCCTCCGATCTTCTAAAAACCCTGATTCCAATCCAATTTATTACTCTCCTCCTGCCCTCCCTCCCCCCCCCAAAAAACACACCCCTGTCCATGCAACAACTACTTTAACTCTGAAGCCTTTGGGCGAGCTCGGGGGTTGGCCCAGCCGCGCTTGGAGGGGAAGCAAAAGCACGGGGAGAATTTATTGTTCTACAGTTTTGTTACACGCTTCCCAGAGTCGCTTTTCGCTGGAAAATATATGAAATACATTATATATATATAAACAAATACGGTACTTTCTCACCCCAGCCGCCCTTGTAGCTCCCGAAGAGTCACTGGCGGACGAACCAGCTTCGAAAACGACCACTGGGCGGAGCTACCCCTTCAAAAGCCTGACAGGACGGGCCGGCGCAGCCACAGGAATCCTGGCTAACTCAGCAGTTGGAGTTGGCGGCAGCATGGAGAGCAGTCCGCCTGTTTTCGATAAGCCCAAGGTGAGTGAGCAGTCGGTGCGGGGTCTGACTGGGCGCTTTCTCTGCTACTTCGGCGGGGAATTGGAGGCACTGAGACCCCAGCTAAGTGCCTCCCTTGAAGCTGCGGGCTTCCTTTTCTGCTCTCTGGTGATTCAGAGTGCCGCGGTTTATTTCTTTGTACTTGGAGAACTGCTTCAATTACCCTTGCTTCCCCTGCCTGAGTCCACTCCCCATCTCCGAGGGGCTCTTCCCTTCCGTGTATTTTCCTCGTTGCTGAGGTGCCTCTTCCACCGACTTAAAGATTACCCGCTTTTCGCTAAAAATGCAGCCCAAGGCTCATAATGACTGGATAAAACGCTTCCTTTTTACGACTCTGTAGTCCCTATTCAGGGTAGAGTAAGGGCGACTGGATGGAACTGAGCATTTACAGATAGTCCTCAACTTACAACAGTGCATGTAGTGACATTTCCACATGTACAAAGGCACTGAAAAAAGTGACATGACTGTTTTTCATACTTAAAGACCATTGCAGCATGCTCTTGGTCACATGAACAAAAATCAGACCCTTGGCAACTGACTCTTATTTATGACAGTCAGTGTTCTGGGGTGTGATCGCTTTTTGCAGCATACCCAGATTCACTTAATGGCAGTGATTCACTTAACTGTGGCAAGAAAAGACGTAAAATTGGGAAAATTTGCTTAAATGTCTCACTTTAGCAACAGAAATTTTAGGCTCAATTGTATTTTATTGGCTCCATCCAATAACGACTGAATCAGGTAATCTGAATTACACTTGTCACCAAACTAACTCATGGTTTCCCATCCTTTTGACGCCTTAAGATTGCTATCTCATCTCTTAGCCCAAGTTGCTTACATTATATATTTCACCCTTTGACATTTCATCTCTTTCCTGTCTTTATTGCCTCTATTGTCTTTCTGCTGTCACTTCCCACAGCTATCCAACATTTTACTCTGTTGCAGTTTCTTGTTTCATCAGTAATTCTGCCTGTTTAATTACTTTTTTAAATATACTTTATTGATTTTTACAATTAAAATAGACCAACAATACACACATAAATGCAAGAGAGAAAAAGAAGACAAGAAAGAGGGGAAAAAAGAATAGAAAGAAAAAGAAAGAAAACAGTTAAAAACATTTTAATCTTCAACAATTCGTGAGACCTCCTTTTATCTTTATTTTATACCATATACACCATTAATCCTTACATATATCCGTATATCACTATTATTATTCTATCATATCTTCTTTTGCCTTTTAGTGTGAAGCCTATCTTTGATCTATCCATTTGTACCAGCTATTCTATGAGCTGCTGGGAGCATCCAGAGATGGGAGGTGCTTCAGTCTCTGCTTGCTTAGGCTGAGCTTGAATTGAGGAATGCTTCTCCCTCCTCTTCCATGTGACTCTTCCAGGGTGTTCCCCAGTTTTTGCTCAGCCTCGTGCAAGACAGGCTGTTCTGCTCTTTGCTCCTTGGCCGAAGCAGAAATTTTGGATTCTCTTTACTCCTTCGAACAGTGCTAAATCAGCTTCATTCCAGGTTTGAATTCTCTCTCCTTAGCCCCCTACGCAATTGTTCTATTTGGCACTCTTGCCATTAAGGGGAAGCGCAATTTTTCACCCCCAAGGGAGGCAAAGGGAGGGTCAGTAGCGATCCTCGCACTACCTCCCAAAGCCAGAAATCCCTTTTCCCTCTCTGCCTTTTTCTCTGCTCCGTTTGTGTCGTACAGCAATTTCCCCCACACCCTCAAACGCCGTTATTTCCTTCTGCCTCTTACTACTATTTAAAGGAGAAAACCCATTCTCTCCTCCTGGCCCCTCTCTAAACTGAGCTTTGGTTTAGCTTGCCAGGCAGGGAATTGCTGCTGGAAGGCACGTCGTCATTGGGGCCACCATTTTGTTTTCTTCCTAAGTGAAGGCTGTGTGTGGAATTGAAGTATTAGGTCCCGCCTGGCCCTATTTCAGAGATAATCCCTGTTTTCTCTATTTCTGACTTGTATTTGATTGGAGTATTCGTTGGCTCAACCCCACAGCTTTCCTCCAGCAGCGCAGCAGCCACACCCAGGCCTTTCGTGTCAGCCTGTGCACAGAGGCTGCTGCAGGCCCTAGCTTAATCTTACCAGGCCTAGGCGTTTTCAAAATTAGGCTAATTGGTCCTCTTGTTATCCCAGGAGCAGGGATCCATCCATATCAACCTCGATTATAATATTGATTTCTGAATTACAGTATAATATTTTCATACTCAAATATTATCACTGTGGTATGGCTCAATTGTTCTCTTTGACTTCATAACCATATATCTCCACAGAGATATATATAAAGAATAAAAAAAAGAACAACTAAACTAAATTTACACTAAAAGGAGGAGGTAATGTTGATCAGAGACACCGTCTTTGCATAGATCGGGCCCTGGGCGTGCCAACCGCCTCATTTTGATATCTAATATACTACAATTACATCTAACTCATTGCAATGGCAGATGGCAATACTTCTAGGGGATCTTATTTGAAGGCAAAAGCAAAAACCCACCACTTGCGCAGGCAGGCTAAGGAGACCTCCAAAGCGGCCCAGAGGGACGCCCTAAGGCACCACAAAGCCCTGCAAAAAGAAATTGAAAGGAGATCTAAGGAAGCACTCCAGGTGCCTCAAGTCCCTCCATCCTCCAGTCCCTCTACCTCTGTTCAACCTCCCCCTCCCAGGTGTTTCCTTCTCCCCCAGGCGCAGCTTGTGACTTCGATTTGGGGCCCATGCACTATAGCGAGCCCCTATCAGACATAGACCCTCTAGAGGATGAAATGTCCGAGGACGAGGGGCTCACCCCTGACCAGCCCGCCTTTGCGGGCCTCTTTAAGCTGCAACTAGTCAAATCCTTATTGTTTAAGGCCAAAAATATTTCAGGTCTGAGTAAACAATCCCCCTCAGTCCACCCTGCCCCTCCTGGAGAAGGACCTGAAGACCTCATTTTTAACCAACCTGTGGTAGAGGCCGAGACTATACCAGCTCCCCCTATCCTTGCATCTGTAGTGGTCCCCCCAGCCCCCTCTAACCACGACAAAAAATTCTTTAATCTGGATCCGGACTTCTCTAAACTATTGAACACCCCTGAGGTCAACGAGCCCATTGTGGGCCTGGCATCCTCCTCGATTCTGACTGAGGCGTTAGAGGCCCTAAAGCCCAAGGAAAAGCGGGCCGAGCTGGCCTTACGCAAGGCCCATCAGTCAGACGCATGGCCATAAGATCGGCTACGGCCGCATCTTTATGAGGTTCTCAATTTGATGGTTGTACCAGCTCAAACAACATGTCCCCGCATCTAACACCAGGGCGCACCAGGACATTGCTAAGATCACCGCCGCAGCCGAGTTCTCATCCCGACCAACGAGGTCGGGGTTTTTATTCCCACCTTTTTGCTAGGCTGTTTTTTGGACCTTTTGGGGGGTGGTTTTTCAGGGCATTTTTGACCCAGAAAATGGCCTGAAAATAGCTTGAAAATGGCCCCAAAACAGGCCTGGTTTTGGGCCCTTTTCAGGCTGTTTTTTGGACTGTTTTGGGACCATCTTTGGCCTGAAAAACAACCCAAAATGCCCCAAAATGTCTTGAAAACAGCTCTCCAAAACAGTCTGAAAATGGCCCAAAACCCAGACTGAATACTGCCCCCAAAACAGGCTGAAAAATGGGTGGGGGCAGGGCCAGCCAGTGGTGGGATTTGCCGGTTTGCCAAACTGCACCTAATCTTAACTACTGATCCTCCAGAACTGGTGTGAACTGGCGGCAGCCCACCTCTGGCTCCCATTACTTGCCCCAGTTCCTGCCCCCCAGCAGTTCGAAAGCATATAAATATGAGTAAATAAATAGGTACCACTTTGGTGAGAAGGTAACATTCTGTGCATCTTGGCGTATAGTCATTCTGATCATATAACTCCAGAAATGTCTTTAGACAACCCTGACTTCATTGGCTAGGAAATGGAGATGAGCACCTCCCCACTAAAGATGGACAGGGAAAAGCTTCTTTTGGATACAAAGATCTTTCACAGAATATAGGTACCGTTGTATCTTCCGTTACACATTATTTTTCTCATATAACAAATAGTCATGGATAGTCATCAACCTCTGTTCAAAACACCTCAGCAGAAGCAAGGCACTTTATGTGTATGTAAGTTAGGGTTTTTGTTGTTGTTTTGCTATTGTTTTGAACTTGAAATTTCCTATGTTGTTTCACAAGATTATTTGAATTTTCATCAAATTTTAAAATGGCTTGCATTTTGATGAAGGGGCTGAGAATACATTTGTTATAAGGGAATGAAAATGCAGCTGGATGTGAAGATTAGATGGCTAATTACAGTAGATTTATATAACTTTTATCTCTTGCAGGTTGAACTTCATGTTCACTTGGATGGAGCCATTAAGCCAGAAACTATTCTATACTTTGGCAAGTAAGTTAACAACTCTGGGTTTTCTTTTTTAAAAAAAACAACCATGTCATTGGTACTTTATCCTTAATCAATATTGTTTCCAGACTGTTTCTCAATTATTCTATTTAAATTTAGAAGGGGAAACATTTTGACGTTTGATCCCACTTCTTATATAATGTTGTTGTTTTATGAATTGTGAGATTATTATATAAATAAATCAACAGACTTTGATAATCTGATAATCCATAGGATGCTTTATTACATAAGATACTGCAGTACCGGACTCCTAACCCTAAAGCAACCATTTTAGGAGAAAGGAGACACTTCCTTCTAGTGAATACAGCTTATATAGTATCATAATCACATGGTTACATAACACTTCCTATTTAGCATAAATAGAAATTATACAACATTCCTCATAAAACAATTGCATCCTTCCATGGAAATCTCCCAACATTCTCATTATCGTCAGATTTCTGTTTTCCACTTAAAAGATCACACACAAGATCATCAATATCCCTATAACATCAAAATGATCTTATTAACCCAAGCCAAGAACAAATGATTTCACAACCAGACAGGACATTAGCAGAACAACACGTTGCATAAGTGTTCTGATCTCTAACAGGTCACAAAGAGAACAAATATGGCTTCAGTCTTGCTTTTTATATTTTTAGGTGTATAAGGCAAATTTCCTATATATAACCTAATTTAGCAGTAAAATTCCATATAGCTGTTCTAGAACAAGCAGGTTTTATTTCAGGAAGTAAATTAATGGTATAGTCATCTGTAAATTAATGGTATAGTCATATATTTACTCATCTGCTTAAAAGTAAGCCGCATAGTTGTACAATCATGGTTCTCATTGTATCAATAATCTTTTCCATAATTTTCTCAGATTTGATCCCCAGTAAAATAGATGGAAAAATCTGAAAGTTAGGAAAGGATAGGATACAAAAAACTGGGATCTGACCCCACTACTTATATCTGACTATTTTTAAACTTCTGAACATGAAAACTTCTTTAAAAGCTACAGGACATTTATTACTAAAACAGATTGCATCACAAAATGTTGGCAAAATGCTAGGAAAATGGAGAACAGGGCTTATATCCCAGTAGAAGCTGTTGCATAATAATGTAACTCCAGTAATCAAAAAGTTACTACTCCAATGGTAATTTATGCTTTTGGGTAAGGGTTAGAAATTCCTGTTTGTGAGTTAATAGTAAGACAGTTTTGTTTATTAAGGTGTTTCATAGCACAAGGAAATGAGACAATAGAAATGATATTAAGATTCAGGAAACATCTGATGTGCATGGATATAATTTATCAATACAGTCATACCAAGAAAGGAAATATGTATTTTATTGGATGTTTCATTGTTAAGGTTAGAAGTTAGCTGGGAATACATTAAAAAGTATTATATAACGATTAGCCAGGGCTATTTGACTATTCAGTTTTTTTATCAGCATATGCACTCACAAAAGAATTGACTGTTCAAAACTAATCCTAAATAAATTTCAGCAGTTGATATACAAACTTTTTTAAATTCCTAGGAAAAGAGGAATACATCTCCCTGCGGATACTGTAGATGGCCTTATGAAACAAATTAGTTATAGTGAACCAGAATCTCTCACTTATTTTCTTCAAAAGTTTGATTTGTACATGGCAGCTATTGCGTAAGTGAAATAATTTGTTCCAATTTTCTTATTGTAAAAAAGATTTTCAGTTTTTAAAAACTGATACTCATTTTGCTAGGTTAGCAGTATGATATGCTTATCCTTTTTTATTACCTGCCTGTATTAGCTTGTGCTTGTCACTGTGTTATGTATCTGTATTTATGCATTCTCTGATATTCTCTCTTTCTCCCTCTGTCTCTCTTTCCCCCCTTCCCCTCCTCTCTTTCTCACACACAAACTCACATTCTAATTTGCTGCTTAAAAATCAATGCCATTGTTCCAATTGAGAGAATACTAATCTACTGTACATGACTCACAGGTAAATGATAATCCTCTATGCTTATCTATCTCTATGCCAAGTAAGCAGAATAGTTTTGAAGGGGAAGGAAAAATTATCTAGTTCTTCAAGCCATGTGGGCATTTCTGCTGTCAAAAGAGATTTCTTAAGACCAGCACCACATGCTGTCAGCACAACTTGCTGTGATCTTGAGATTAGTGCAATTTTAAAATTGAATGCTGCTCCTTACACATTTTCTTGCTTTAATGTATATAA
Organism: Pseudonaja textilis; assembly: GCF_049901715.1. Taxonomy (NCBI): domain Eukaryota; kingdom Metazoa; phylum Chordata; class Lepidosauria; order Squamata; family Elapidae; genus Pseudonaja; species Pseudonaja textilis. The sequence goes on along the minus strand of NC_141992.1, from coordinate 24,369,327 downwards.
TGTTCTAATTTGTATTGCTAGAAAAATACCCTCCTATAACAATATGTTTGTGATTTTCTTTTCTTTTAGTTTTTATCATATCTTTATTATTTTTATAAACAACTCAGTGCAGCAAACATAACTAATACTCCTTCTCCCGTTTTCTCTACAAGTCTGGAATTAACTACATGAGAAGTTTATCTTACATGGTATTTTTATTATATTGCTATATAAAAGCAGAGGAATATTTTTTTATCTTTCAACTTTGAACTAAATAATGGTGGGATTTTGTTAAGGAGAATTGAGGTCACAGGTTCACAGCTGTCACTATATATCCAGTTGGTTCTAATGTGGACAGTGGATGTTCAACAAATAGTACTGTTGGCTTAAGAATCCAAATAATTTCACGTAGCAGGTATACTAGTATAGATTGGCTCCAAAGTGGATACTGTCATGTTTTATTCTTGCTAGAAGATATGATTTACAAATTATGGATATCAAACGGGAAACTATATTTGCATTTCTCTAGAGCAGGAGTAGGCAATCTGGTGTCCTCCAGATATTTGGACTTTAATCTCCAAAGTCCTTATCTTTGATCAGGCTGGCTGGGGTTGATGAGTATAAAATCCACAATTAGTTGAGAGAACCATCTTTCCTGATAGGCAGCATTTCAAACGTTTAAAATGTTCCCCATGCTTACTCAGGGATACATGTCTGTTGAAGGGAAGTTATGAGGTTATGCAGTTTTTATTGAATAAATTCAGTCAAAACTGTATATGTTTGTATTTTCTGTTAGAAGCTCCCATGGCATTTGAATCTGTCTGTGCTCTTTTAATTTGTAATTATTTCTTAAAGTTGAGTTTAGCATTCATAGGCTATGAAGTTTAAGACAATCTTTTGGGGAGTGGTTGAAGAAAAAAACCCAGGTAGTTAGGCAGTCTTTGTTATAGTCTTTCACAGATTAAGAGCAAAATGAAGAAATAGCAGGATTAATGGGTAGGAGAAATAGCATTTTGATAAAAGCTAGTTTCTCTGCATTGAGTCAAGATAGCTAGAATATCAGATAATGTTTTTGGGGTTTTATTTATCCGTTTTGTCCCTGATACCAACTTGTATCATGATTTTCAGCCAATTAAAGCCTGTTTCATCTGTATGGGACAGCTATTTCTGAAATCTAGGTTTTAATACTAGTTTACAATAGACAAATTATGACTTTTTGAGAATCTAGACCTAAGATGAGAAATTGAGGGAAAGGAGATGAGAGAGGAAACACATGACTGTGAATCTAATACAGAAAAAATCAAAGTCATGTATTTTGTTATTTTTTGACCAACACTAGCACTGGGTACCAATGCTAATAATGATTTAGGTGAGGCATAGTATTTAAAAATTGGGAAGAATGAATGGCATATTTCTTTGTGGCCCATAAGCCTCTTGACATTCCATACATTGCTTGATTTACAGTAGTGGCCAAAATTGTGGAAACCTTAATGGAAAAGTGTCTCCTTACATATTTTATGCCATCGCTACCAAACAGGGAGATCTTGGTCTCATCACTCCAAATAACACTGTCCCATTGTTCCTCTGTCCAGGTAACACGGGTTTTAGCCCAGTTTAGTCTTTTCAACCTTTGTTTGAGAGAGAAAAGTGGATTTTTTCATGGAATTCTAGATTTTAGACCAAATTCCTACAGTCTGCGCCGAACAGTCCTTGCATTCAACTTCACATTGCTTTGCACCATTTCATCTTGTATACACCCAGATGATTTTCTTCTGTCACATAGGCACAGTCTCTTAATTCTTCTATCATCACTTGCTGTTGTGCACCTTTTCCTACCTTTACCAGTGTGGTTTAGTAGTGACTGAGACTTCATATACCTCTTCAGAAACTTAGAAATGCCACCTTTGGTTAAGCTTCCACCAATTTTTCTTCTAATTTCCTTATAACTGTAGCCTTATTTACTTAATAATACTATTTTACATCACTTACTGGGTGACCAGTCAACTCTTTGCACCATTACTTTAATTTTACTACGTTTTACAAGCTCACTAAATGAAAGAACACAAAAAAACCCCAACCAACTTGATAGCAATCACATAACACACTGACAAATGTCCTCCTCTCAGCTTCAATACAGGAATGACATCAATAACTGAATCCTATTGTGATCTGATTGGCTCATTGCCAAAACAAGATGACACCTGTTTGACTCTCTAAACACTCATGCTCATTGGCTACAATCAGATGAAGGAAAGCTACCTGATATCAATCTAAGGAAGCTATGCTTCCTTTTTCTGGTTATTTGCTATAACCTTTGGTAGAATACAGATAACTGAACAAACTTTGTTGCATTACATTCTTGATTAAATTATCTTCCCATTGATATATAATTTTATCGTACTACTCTCAAAAAAGTGGTGTTATTAGCAGGGATGGGTTTCAAAAATTTTAGCAACGGTTTCTTTGCCTGGTTGCTGGGTGGGCGTGGCCATGATGGGTGTGGCCTAGTTGGTCTCCTGCAACACGGTGGGGGGGCATTTTTGCCCTCTCCAGGCTCCGGAGGCTTTCCTCAAGTTTCTGGGAGGGTGAAAACAGCCTCCCTGGGCTCCAGAGGTTCTCTGGAAGCTGGAAACGGGCCCATTTCTGGCCTTCCTGAACTTCTGGAAGGCTGGTTTTTCGCCCTCCCTGAGCCTCTGCACGCGCCCTACACTTACCTGCATCCAAAAGAGGTTGTGTGGGGACTCCAGCCAGGAGTGGGACTTGGGGGTTCTCCAAACTGCACAGAATCTTAGCTAGGGGCACTCTCGAACCCCTGTGAACCTCCAGCAGCCCATCCCTGGTTATTAGCCATCAAACCTCAAAAATACACTTTTCCCAAAATGTTTCCACAATTTTTACCACTACTGTAATAATGTCCCGTTTCCAGATCAGAATTGATGCAAGGAATATCGCCAATAATTTCTGATTATACATTAATTTGTTGCTCTTTTGCACAGCTAGAATTAAAACATGTGCCTTGTGACCTGTACATGTTTTAGAGGAAAATTATTGGACTTGGATGCAAAAAGGACTGGAAGGAATCTATGTTTTAGCTAACTGGAAATTTAATTGATCTGAACTTTCCCATTAACTGAATCTATTTAGTTCATGTTCAAATAAGGAAAATATTTTCCCTGCATAATTTTGTAAATATAGCTTATTGCATCACATTTTGGGGATTGGATCTGAATCAGAATCTTGATCTTTTTGTATGATTTTTATTATATACTACCAAGCTTCTTTGAAAAGCCAGAATATTGCGGGGGTGAGGGGGGGTGTGTTGTTTTTGTTTTGGTTGGGAACACATTAGAGTTGTAAATAGTATGTTGCTAGTTTAGAACTTTGTTTCCTGGTACTCTTATAGTTCTGCAAATCCATGTTTTACAGACTCTGAATTAGCCAAGACTACTATAAAACAACCTTTTTTATTTGCAGAGGTGACCGAGAAGCTATACAAAGAATTGCTTATGAATTTGTGGAAATGAAAGCAAAGGAGGGGGTGATCTATGTTGAGGTGAGGTACTGCCCTCATCTTTTTGCCAATTGTGGAGTAGATCCTATCCCATGGAAGCAGAAAAAGTGAGTTATTGTTTAAATGCATAAGATAGTACTTCCTTGTCTTTGCAACTTCCTAATATGCTTCACCTCCCAGAATTCCCCAGCTAACATGGCAGTTACTGAGAGGTCTGGGAATTTAAGTTCACATCCCTGGAAACAGAAATAAAAAGATGTAAATTACAGTATTTAAGAGGAACAATTAAATATTATTGGATGGCAGGTGAATATGCAGTTTTGTGACTAATGGCAGACTGTATTTGCATTCAGTGAACATGCAAGTGATGTTGACAGTATAATGACTGCATGTCTTTTAATTTTTCATAGCATAAGAGATCAGTATACAGTTACTTTGTTCACTAAAAAGTGGGCACTATTACTATTTTGTTCTTCTGGTTCAGTACTTAGCTCTGATAAACAGTACTATAATTACCATAAATAAGTTTTATCATTTTCAGAGAATGACAAACAAAAATATAAACCCAGTGTGACTAAGATTAAGCATGTATATGCTCTAATCTTGTGAATTTCTTTTAATTATAAATATTACTCCATGTATTGATGCATTATAGTATTTATTTATTTATTTATTGAATTTATATTGCCACCTATTCGCCCATGCGACTCGAGGCGGCTTACAGAATGTAAAATCATATTTAAAATAAAAAACCAATACAACTAACAAAAGAATCAAATAAATTAATAAAGTACAATAGAAAAAAATCTTGGAATAAATAAAATCAACCCACAATTCCCACCCACCGCCCCGACGACAGCAGATCACACAAACTGTTTGATGGGCTCCATCCCACTCTGGGTTCCCCAGGCCTGGTGGCAGAACCAGGTCTTCAGTGCCTTCCAGAAGAGTATTAGAGACGGGGGGCATTCTAATATCTGGGGGAATGATATTCCAGAGAGAGGGAGCCACCACGGAGAAGGCCCTTCTTCTGGGTCCCACCAGGTATATCTCAGAGAAGGGACCCGCAACATTCCCTGCCTTCGCACTCTAATGGGTCAGGTAGATGTAATTGGCAAGAGACATTCCCTCAGATAACCTGGTCCCAAGTCATGAAGGGCTTTAAAAGTGACAACAAGAAGCAAATTGGCAACCAATGCAGCTTCCGTAGGAGAGGTGAAACATGTGCACACCATGGTCTGCACAAAACCATGCGGGCCGCTGCATTTTGCACCAACTGGAGCTTCTGGATGTTCTTCAAGGGCAGCCCCATGTAGAGCATATTTTAATAAGACGGGAAGTGACTAAGGCATGAGTGACTGTGAGTAGGGACTGTTGGTCCAGGAAAGGGCGTAACTGATGCACAACCCGCACTTGCGCAAAGGCCCTCCTGGCCACAACCAGCACCTGCTCTTCGAGCAGGAGTCGTGAGTCCAGGAAAACCCCTAGATTACACACAGGGTCTGTTTGGGGTAGTACCACCCCATCCAAGACCAAAGATGGCAATTCTCCCTGAGCCAACAAACCCCAAACCCAGAGCCACTCAGTCTTGCAAGGGTTTAGTGTCAATCCATTGCTCACCATCCAGCCTCCAGGCACTGCAAAAGGGAGGGCACAGCAACACTTAACTCACCACGGGCTGAGACATACAGCTGAGTATCATCAGCATATTGGTGATACTTCAGTCCATGGTGACGGATGATCTCCCCCAGCGGCTTCATATAATTGTTGAACAGGAGCGGAGAGAGTACCGAACCCTGCGGAACCCCGTAAAGCAGTGGGCGAGTGCTGGATTTCTCCTCTCCTATCAACTCTGGCTGAGAGGAGCCACGGAGGAAGGAAGTGAACTAGGATAGCACAAGTCCTCCCGCTCCCATCCCCTGAAGCTGCCCCAGGAGAATCCCATGGTCAATGGTATCAAAAGCCGCTAAGAGGTCAAGTAGAGTAAGGATGGGTGCACTACCCACATCCTGCTCCCACCAGAGATCATCCAAAAGTGCAACCAATGCACTGTTCCAAATCCAGGCCTGAATCCTGACTGGTAGAGGTTGCGATAATTCGTTTCATCCAGAAACCTCTGGAGTTGCTGCGCTGCCATCTTCTCAACAACCTTCCCCAAAAAGAGAAGATTGGACACAGGTCGGAAATTATCCAACTGGGTGGAGTCCAGCGATGGCTTCTTAAGAAGAGGGTGGACTACAGCCTCCTTAAAGTGATGAGGCACCATCCCCTCCTGTAGGGAAGCATTGATCACCACCAGAGTCCTCCCGCCTGTCATCTCCTGGGAAGCTTTCACAAACCAGGACAGACATGGGTCTAAAACACAAGTGCTTCCATGCATATTCCTTAGGATCCTGTCCACTTCCTCAGGAGCAACAGGGCCAAACCATTACCAGATAACAGGGCAAGAACCTGCCTCAGGAGCTTCCACCAGACCAGCAACCACGCCGGCATCTAACTGGGAATGAAGTCAAGCGATTTTGTCTTCCAGAAAATCGGCAAATTCCTCAGTGCACTCCTTCAGGGGGACCTCAATCTCCTCCTTCCCTAGGAGGAGATGGCTCACCTTAAAGAGGGCTGCTGGGTGATTATCAGCAGACGCAATTAGTGCGGAGAAGTATTTTTACTTTGCCTCACAAATTGCCACAAAATAGGCCTTAGTAGCAGCTCTTATCTGTGTTCGATCAAATTCTTCTCCTGTCTTCCACCAGTGGTGCTCTAGACATCTCCTCATGTGTTTCATCCCTCTCAGTTCCTCTATACCACAGGGCACAGAGAAGGCCACGGATAAGGAGAGGTCACAAGGGTGCAATCCTATCCAGAGCCTCAGTCACCTTCCGATTCCAAACAGCGACTAAGAACTCGACTGGACTGCACAGTAGATCTGCAGTTATAAGCCCCAGCTCCTTCTGGAACCCATTCAGGTCCATTAGTCAATGGGGTCAGACTAATCTAATAGGTCCTGTCTCCCTGCGGGGCGGGGGAGGGTGGTTTCAGCTTTTGAGAAACTCATTGCCACCAGACTGTGATCCGACCATGACAAGGGGACCAAGGACAGGTCCATCAATTCTAGGTCACAGATACTGCTCTGACAAGAACACCAAATTGGGTGTGGGACCACTATTACTAGTCAGGCTCTGGATGATCTGGGACAGGCCCATGGAAGTCATGGTTTCCATGACATCTCGGGCTACCTCCGCCCCTGCCCCCAGAGAAGGCAGGTTGAAATCCCCCAGAACTAAATGCCTGGGGAATTCCACCGCCAGCCCTGCAGTGAGGTCCAAGAGCCCAGGTAGGGAAACTGTCACGCAGCAGGAAGGCTGGCACAGCAGCAGCAATCCCACCTGATCCCTTGAGTCCAAGCTAAGAAAAAGGGTCTCACAGCCAGGCACTTGTGAAACAGTGCCTCTGGAGGCTATTAGAGATTCTCTGATAACAACAGCCACACATCCTCCCCGGCCCTGAGGTCTAGACTGGCGCCATGCTGGATAACCCACTGGCACACTTCTACAAGGGGAATGCCTCCCTCTGGGCCCAGCCAGGTCTCATTAATTATGACATTAATATCTAATTATGATATTAATATCTTAATTAATATCACTGGGATGCATTTTGTGGCTTTACTGGCTTTACCAGTTTAACTCTAGTACTTTAAAGGATTTAAACTGGTTCATGCTTCAAATTTTTCACTTTGTGGGATCAATAATCAGAATAACAGAATAATAGAGTTGGAAGGGACTTTGGAGATCTTCCAGTCCAATCCCCTGCTCAAGCAGGAGAGCCTATACTACTTCAGACAAATGGCTGTCCAGTCTCTTCTTAAAAGCCTCCAGTGATGGCCCACCCACAACTTTTGAAGGCAAACTCTTCCACTGGTTAATTGTTCTCACTCAGGGGTGGGATCCGACTAGTGTAATTACCGGTTCGGTAATTTACGATTTTCTGCTTGCATGCGTGTGTGAATCATAGTCAGCTTGCTACCTGGACAGCTGAGCAGCACTGCACGCGGGTGCGCAGTGTTTGAAAAGCCTCTTTTTTCCTGCTTTTTCAACCGCAGCTGTGCTGCACAAAGCAGCTGAGGTTGAAAAAGCATGAAATAAAGGTCAGGTAAGAGCCTGGGCGGGTGGGTGCACCAAAACAGCAGCAGACATAGAACCGGTTCTATGTCTGCTGCTCTTCAGAGATACTGGTTCTACAGAGCCGGATAAAACCGGTAGAATCCCACCCCTGTTCTCACTGTTAGGATTTTTTTTCCTTAGTTCTAGGTTGCTTCTCTCCTTGTTTAGTTTCTTGTCTTGCCTTCTGGCCATTATGTATAAAATTACACATAGTAATAATATGACCTTTCTGGAGAACTTTACAACACTTACATTTGTTTAGATAGAACTGAAGCATTATTTGACAACTAACTACAAACTTAGCTCTCAAACCAGTTTTGTAGGAAAACTTCTTGAAAGGTTAAAGGAGTCAAGAAGATTTACTGCTCCTGTTGGTTGTAAATTCCTGCCAAGGTAGTCTGGTATGCTATATTTTCTTGTTAATTAGCTTTTCTGAAATTTGAATTCTTCTCCAAGTAGAAAAGAAACTATCTGCCCTATAATAAGAAAGCTTAAATAAAGCTTTAATTCCATAGTTATAAAAACAGCAATTTAATAAATGCAAAAATGTGAAAAAAAGTACCAATAAAGAATGGTAAAGTAAACCTGACCCTGGAGAGATTGAAAATGTATGATTCTGAACTATTCTTTATCTCTTCTTCCTGTGTTTGACATTGGTGATAGGAATAATGAATATTTTTAATGATCTAATAATTAAATTACTAAAGCAATCCAGATAGCATTAGTCATATGATTATTAATATCTAAACAATTTCATAATAATTATCATATATATATATTGCATTGTTCCTTTGTTTTTCACAGGGGAGATGTTACTCCAGATGACGTAGTTAGCTCTGTTAATCAAGGATTAAAAGAGGGAGAAAAAGTTTTCAACATCAAAGTCAAGTCTATTCTCTGCTGCATGCGCAACAATCCATGTAATGTATAACTGTTCACGGATAGTATTGCTCTTTCTGTTTTTTCTCTATCTTCCTCCCTCCTCACATTAAGCATTAAATCCTTCTGTAATTTAGCAAAGAATATTATTTATCCTTAGCTGAGATAAACGCAAGATTTCATAATGCAATATTGGGGAAAAATAGCTAATATATCAGGATAAAAGTTGTGATTAAAGTTTAGGACTGTAGTTATTCTGTAGTTGTAGTTGTAAGTTCTGCTCATTCAGAAGAGATAAGTGCAACATGTGGTTACAAACTCCCAAACCACTTAAGCTTCAGGACTACAATCGCTTGATAATGAGATGGGCGGCATTTAAATTTAATAAATAAATAAATTTGGAACCTGCTCATGGGTAGGTTTCCACATTAAAAGGTATGCATGATGTAAAAGAGTTTTGTGAATAAAACAGATGACTTTGAACTGAAATAAGCACGTTAGTTGCTCTGGGTTTCAGCTGGGATCTTGTGGGATGAATAGGGCAAGTCTCTTGCTTGTGCTTCTTTCCTCCCACCTCCAAATGCCTGTATGCTGACACACCCACTGATCTTTACATCACTTTTTCCCAAAGTGCTATGCTAGACAAATTTAGCCATTGTTTAATAACTTACTCATCATCTTCACCCTTAATTCAGGCACAGGATATCCAACTAGCCAACCCATCCCTCTATCCAATTTAGAGCTTAGACACAGTGGCTGGGTGTGTGTGAAAGAAAGGTAATGGGAAGGCCAACGCTATGTGGATTTTGTAATATATCTAGCTGGTCACTTGTCTGTCCCCATATCTTCCCAGTGATATCCTTTCTGTTTTTCCACAGCACTGCCCATGACCTTGCCTTTCCCCCCACATCTCTATCCTAAAACATATTTGTTGAAAGACATTTGGGACCCTGATCTGAACAAAAGGCACGAGTTGGAAAATAGCCAGCTTACTTAGTGCTTCTATGTAATAATGTTTTTTTTTTAAGTAACTTGATGTTGCTCCTTAAAAGTTCTAATTGACAAATTAGTTGTGCCCCTGTAACTTAATTCAATATGTCTAATGATTGCAATGATATTCCTGCTGGATTCTGGTACACCAACTTTTAAAAATTAGGTTGTCAATCTAAAAGTTTTGGAAACAGCTTTATTTCTAGATATATTGTGTGCTATGTTTCTGTGCATGTATAAATATCACATAGAATGCAATGAGAAATGCCAAGACAGGATTAACACAATCTTGAAGAAAGAAATTCCTATCTTTCTTGTAAAGATGGAAGTTTCAGTGATTGGAGTGAATAATTTTAATGAACTAAATCTTATTTCTCAGAGTCAAGAGAATCTATAAATTATTTTCTTATCTGACTGTTGCTATAACTTCACATACCTCCAGTTATTAAGAACTGCAATTGGGTAATAATACTTGCACTTTTGTGTAACAGGGCGTAGTAAACTTCCCAGAAATGTTTTCTCCAGGGAATATTTTTTCTAGCTTAGATATTTATTTATTTATTTAGTAATGTGTTCCTTTGAATACAGGCTTGCATTTGTACAGTGAGCTACTATCAATTAATCTCATGATCTTTTATAAATGCGCTGTAGTCTATAATTAATAATTTATATTGTAGTCTATTTTGGCTGCATTACTCTCTGTAATACTGTACATTTTTTTCTAGTTACCTATTCTATGAACTGCTTTATTATTTTGTTAGCTTCTGTTTTAAAATATTAGTGAAATAATTTTTAATTGAAAATTAAACAATGTGAGAAAAGATATATTTGTTACTTTAAAATTATGTATAAAACTTTTCATACATTAATAATCTTTCAGTGGAGGAAAAGTTAAACTTCGACAACAGTGCATAAATTTGGTTATATAGAGAGATGGTATTCAGCCGGTTCGCACTGGTTCTCATGACCCGGTAGCAAGAATTTGGTGTGGTCATGGAATTGGTAGCACTTCCGGCTGGCCATGCCCCCAAACCGGTTCCCCAGTTGCTCAGTTGCCCTGCCCACCCATTGCTTGCTTGCTCGCTCAGCTCACCCATCCTCCTCTTGCCCCACCCAGTCACTTCTCCCTTCCTATATGGCACGCTGGGCCCTCATGGCTTGCCTAACCTGACTTCCCCACATGGTGCCTGTGCCCCAACTGAGCAGCCCTGATCTGCCTGATCACAGGTAAACCTGCGAGTCACGTTAGCCCCTCCCCATTCCTGGATCTTGGCAGGGGCCCCCACTGTACCCAGGCTCAGCTGGCAACCAGGGAGCATGATGCTATGCTGCCTGTATCGCCCCTTCCTCTCCCACCCATCGACCTGTGCGCTTTGGGCGAATGCAGGCAGCCGCTGTGAGAATGCTGTGATTGAGCCCTAATGCTGATGGCAAGGAAGGAAGATCCACATCAGGTTTGCTGTGATCAGCCAAAGGGCTGCCTGGGGGTGGGGCATGATGAGGCGAGGCTGCCTTTTGGGCCCAGCTTCAGCTTCCATGGGGCCTTCCATGTGGGTGGCCTGAGAGAAAATGCCTCCCCCGAGGGTTGTCTGCTTGCCCATCCACCGTCCTGGATGCCCCCTTGTCGTGGGCTGATGTGGGACCTGAGGCGGGGTGGTGGTCAAGCAGGCGGCAGCCCCGAGTAAGCCCCAAAAGGCAGTCAAGCTTCGCCAGTGCAGATCTTCCTTCCCCACCATCAGTCGTACCTTCCAGCCCATGGACCTCTTTTAGCGGCGGCCCGCACTCTACCAAAACACTTGGCCCAGTGAGGGAGGGGTGGCTGCCTGAGGGGCAATGCAGACAGAATAGCCTCGTGCTTCCTGGTCATCTCCCTGGCAGACGAGCCCCAGAAGCTGCTGGAGAATCCGGGCAGGGGATGAGTTGTGGGCTGGCAGGGAGCCGAGTGGTGACAGCTCTGACCTGGATGGCTTGCCTTTCCCTCTGCCACCAGCTGCAGGAGCAAGGAACATTTCAGGCAGTCAGGAAAGCCAAACCACTCCCTAGCCCAGAGCTGCCGGAGGGGGAGGGAGCATGATGCTGCAGCAGATGCATCACTTGAAGTTCTCAGCCCTTTCCCCCAAAAGCGGGAGGGGAGGATTTCTTTGGAAGTCTCAAAGGGGTGGTCCCTTTGTTGGACCCGGAAGCCTTGCCTGTCAGCTTTTCCGAGCAACACAGGACAGGATACTGGCCAGGAAGAACCCTCATAAGGGTTGCCGTACACGCTGCCAGGTGCTTGAAAGTTTGTGTGTGTGTGTGTTTGTTTCAGGTGGGTGGGTCTCCTCTCCTAGCTTTAGATGGAGAGAAGGGAAGGGAAGGATAGAAAGGGAGACAGAGAGGGGAAAGAGAGAGAGAGGGGAAAGAGAGAGAGGGAAAGAGAGAGGGAGAGAAAGAGGGAAAGAGAGAAGGAAGAGGAAAGAAAAAAGGGAAAGAAAGAAAAAGGGGTAGACAAAGATGGGATGGAAGGAAGGGAGAGAAAGAAAGAGAGAGCAGGAAGGAGGGAGTGAGTGAGGAGACAGGAAAAAAGGGAGAGGAAGGAAACAAACCCTAGCTTCAGAAGACTCTTTGAAATAGGACAGGAATCTAGGGCTGGAAGGGATCTTCTTCGAGTCCAAGGTTTTTCAAAGTTTGCAAGTTTAAGACTTGTAGACTTCAACTCCCAGAATTCCTGAGCTAACATGACTGGAGGAGGAATTCTGGGAGTTGAAGTTCACAAGTCTTAAAGCTATCAAGTTTGAAGACCCTGTTCTAGTCCAACCCCCTGCTCCAGCAGGAGATCCTTACAGAATCATAGAACAGCTGAATTAGAAGGAACATTGGAGTCCATCTAATCCAACCCACTGCTCCAGCAGGAGACTTTATATCATCTGGAATCTGGATTATTTGGTGCTGAATGGGACATTAATAAATAAATATAGTAAAATATATTATAGCATTAAATAGAGAGCTGCTCTATAGGCATTTGTTATCTCGCTGTTGTAAAAAAGATTTCCTTAACCTTTTTCTTGTTGTAAAACAATTATAAGCACATGCCTGCAATCAATTATACCCCTCTCCTATTAAGACACATGATTGTCCCATATAAATCAATCTGAATCCATTTGTTTTCCTGGATTGATACATTTCACCCCATGGGAATGAAACATACCTCTCTGGGAATGTAAAAACCTCAAATCCACACTTTTGACATATGCTGTTAATAGCCTCCTTAAGTGGTCAATTGTGATTAATTAAATGGACAATAGGAGAAGAGATAGGGAGAGATTTGTCTTTTGCAGGAAAGATGTGAATCTCTGAGAGTTTTACATTGCAGTTACTCCACTTCTAAGAATCTTAAAGGTACAGGGCATTTTTCTGTATTTTGTAGAATTTTCTTCCCATGTCTCTTGTGATGTGCTAGGAACTTATTCCCAGATCTTTAACTTTAATCAAAGAATAAAAGTCTGCTTTCTTTGATTTGCAAGCCTCCATTTAAGTCTTTGTTTTGGTTCATTTTTGGCTTAAGTGTCCTGCCAGACCTTACAGTGCCTCTAACAGAGAGGAAAATTGGCAGAGGGGTTTATTAGGACAAGGCTGCCATGCAGAGGAAGCAGAGATAGTCCTTCACTTATGACCACAATTGAGCCCAAAATTTTGGTTGCTAAGCAAGAATGTTGTTAAGTAAGTTTCACCATATTTTACTCAATCCATGACATCTCCTGGGTCTAACAGTCATATGCAGGCTAGGGAAGTAAATCTGAAGGCATGTGCAATGTTCTAATGTACAGAAGTTATAGTTAAATGTGTGGCAGAAAGTGAACTATGGGTGTGTTTTTTCAAACGCAATGAGGTTGAATGTATATAGTTTTAGAAGAACTCTGTGTGTGGTTGTGCGTGTGTACATACACACAGTATATATAGTAGATAGAGTATCTTTTTGTGTGCATGTAATATGTATATACACATATGGCATATATACATAGGATTAAATAGTGTATTTTGGATGTTCAATAGTAGTAAATAAATAAAGAGGGAAATTATATCTCTGAGGTGAGGAGAGGGCAGGAAAGGCATCCTTGATGTGAGTGATGTCAAGTTGGCCATTCCCACCCAGTCACATGACCACCCAGCATCCCCACCCAGCCACATGACCACCAAGCCACACCCCACCCAGTCACATGACCACCAAGCCATGCCCACCAAATAAGTCACGCCCACAGAACAGTTAGTAAAAAATTTTGAATCCCACCACTGCTATAACTGATTCTTTCTTGTATATACCAAACCTGCACAGCATGCAAAAAAGTGTGCCACAATTAGGAATCTCCATGTCCTTGGTTTGATTATGTACTTTCCTTGATCAATTAACTAGTTAGAAATTCTAGGAAGTAGTAAACTGTAATACTTTTACACTGTAGCATAGTTTATGGAGAATCTTCAAACCCTTCTAGAAGTTTCAATAATCACACTTGAAATGACAAAACTAACAAATATATCTTAAACATTGTAATTCTTTGTGGCTATTCTGCTATTTGCAATATCTGCTTGATCTCCACAGAAGTTGTTAAAGGGAAGTCAACAAAATAAAAGTATCATTTATGTATAACCATTTTTGATTAATGATTACAGGTCTTATTTAAGCAAGACCTTGGATTCCCCCCCCCCCCCAAAAAAAAGACCCTTATTTATGTTTTTCTTTCCAGGCTGGTCGCCAGAAATTGTGGAACTGTGTAAGAAGTATTGGAATGATACCGTGGTTGCTATAGATTTAGCTGGAAATGAATCAGTTTCTGCATCCTGTTCAGACCACCGAAATGCTTATGAAGTATGTTCAGTTTTATAATCAGCCTAAGATTCTCAGTAAGGGAGGAGTTCAGGACCAACCATGTTCTTATTTTCAGCAATATTTAATGTTCCAAATCATTGTTCAGATCAAAATTTCTATTTTCCTGTGTGTAATACTGGAACACAATATCCATTATTTCAGTTACAAGGAATGTTTCAGCCTCAAATGGAAAAATATCTGGTTAAAACTGAGGAAAGGATTTATATGATCACTCCTATGTTTTAGACTTCCCTTCTATTTATGTCTCTTACTGATTAGTTTTAGGGTTGTGTTTGTTTAAAAATGATTTGGAAGAAATCCTTTGGCTTTCACATTTGGCCTTTATTCCTTGAAACAGCCTGACTTTTCCAGATTTTGGCAGAGCCTGAAGAAAAGCTCTAATGTTTTTTGGTCACATTATTTTTAATGAAAAATAATATTTTCCAAGTTTGCATAGCCTTAGTACATATATCATCAGTAAGAACCTGGGACAAGCCTAATCTTGTGAACTGGGAGGAGTAGAGTTTTTTTTTTATTCAAAATTACTTTCCCACATTTGAGAAGTATCTATTTATCATTCTAAATAATGATTATTCAGGGATAGACAACCATCCTACCAAAACACTTCCTTTACATAAAATGTTTTCACGTGGCCTTCATGGCATGCAGTATCCTGTGTATATTTCTTGCAGAGAAAAATTGAATTACACATTATTGTTTTATTTATTAGTTTCCAAAAGTACTAAAAATATCAATCTTCTTTCTTTTTCATCCTAATGTGCTGATATTTTCTGCTATGAACTATCAAATTTAGAAGCAGGAGACCTGAGTTCAAGGCCCACTTTAGCCAGAAAAGCCAGCTGGGTGCATCTGGGCCAGGCACTCTCTCTTAGCCCAATCCACCTTATATGGTTGTTGTTGCAAGGAAAATAGTCCTCAACTTACAACAGTTCATTTAGTGACCACTCAAAGTTAACAGCAGGACTGAAACCAGTGACTTATGACTGTTTTTCACACTGAAGCTGGAATAGTACTTTGGGGAGATGCTGTCTGCTTCATTTCAGAAAAGCTGTAGAAACCATTCTACACAAACCCTCTTGAGTGGTGGTAAAATCCATATGATTTCAAATGGTTCATTATTTGAACTATTTCTATTTCATCCTTTTAGTTTTTGATCGGGAAAGGCTTCCAAGGTCACTTAGAATCCATCCTTGTATTTTTAATCTAAAAAGATATGACATTAATGAAACATAATGGGCTTTGATTTATAGAGAAGGAAAATAGAACTGTAATGGAATCAAAATTATAGATTTTCTTATCCCAGTTGCCTTCAAAACAATTCAAATTGCTGGTTTTCTAGCTGAGCTGAGAATAGGTTCAGCTTAATTTTTCTTTCCTTCCCACTCTGGTTTGGGCAACAGGGAAGAGACAAACCAATGACTATCCCAAGAATTTATGTCTCCCAATGCAAAATTGCCTGTGTTTATGAAGAAGTTTAAATTTCATTAGTGAGCCTTACTCAAGACTAGACAAATACCGTGTTTCTCCAACAATACGGCCTCCCCCAATAGGAAGTCCCAGCATGTTTTATCGGCATAAAATCAAATTAAGCCTCTTCCCCCCAAATTAAGGCCTATTTTAAACATACAAAATGGGGGGGAATGGGGGGGACTTGCTGTTAGGAAGTACTTCTGTTGCATACCCAGATATGGTGCTGCCTGCGTTGACTTTGACATTGGAGGGGCACTTCATTTCAGGAGACCTTCCACCACTGTTGCTTTCCCTTTTCCCCATGCTGCAATGGCATTTAGAGCAATACCATGGCATTTGACGCAGCCACGCGCGGCCAGCCAGGGCTCCTCCCTGCAACCAGAGCTCGGTGTAGACACTCGGTTTCAGGCGCTCCTGTCGCCTCCTTCCCTTCGCATTCAAAGGCAAAGCCAATTCTTTTAAAAACAACGCCCTACTACCGGTACGACAAAGCCTCCCCTGCCTGAGAGGGCAGCCCAACTCCACGTGGAGAGGCGAATCTCCCGGGGCCACAGCACAGGATCGGCCCACCCCAGGAGAAGCACCCAGCCGCCATCCCTGCCTGGCGCCAGGAAGAGTGTGAAGAGCTTTGCCTGGGGTGCCCAGCGCAGCTGACAGGCGGGCCCTTCTGCCCGGCAGTGGAGCTCTTGCCAAGGCAGTGAGCGCCTCCCCGCTGGGCCCTCCACTCATCCCGCCAGGGCTGCGCCAGAGCTGTGCAGGCTGGGTAGAGCTGGGAAAGCAAGCCGCGGGTGCGCACCCGCCTGCCAAGCAAAAGAGCAAGGCCAACCCAAGCTTGGCTTCCTTCCCAAGTCCCTCCAGCCCAAACCCGAAGGGGCTACCGGGAGAGGCTGCCTGTGGCAGTGAAATCGCCCACCCATCCATGGACAGGGAAGCAAGGCGACGGCCTGGGCTGCGTCCTTCTCCGAGCTGAGCCCCACCGAGTCAGTGCCTCTGCCTGATGCCTGTGCTGCTTCAGCGTTTGGAGCTGCCAGCACATTTGAAGATGCGTGGGGATGGGGACAGGCTGGGTGAGGGGTGGAAAGGAAGGGCGGCTTCGGGCTCTCTCTGCCGGACCCGCCGGCCAGGGAAGCAGTGCTGCCATCGCCTTGCCTCCCTGTCCGCGGGCGGGTGGGTGCTATCACTTCTTCGGGCAGCCTCTCCTGGTGCCACTTCGGTGGGCCGATCCTGCACTGTGGCCCCGGGAGAATCGCCTCCCCATGTGGGGTTGGGCTGCCCTATCGGGCAGGGAAGGCTTTGTCGTACTGGTAGTAGGGTGTCATTTTTAAAAGAATTGGCTTTGCCTTCGAAGGCGAAGGGAAGGTGGCGACAGGAGCGCCTGAAACCGAGTGTCTCTGCTGGGCTCCGGTTGCAGGGAGGAGCCCTGGCTGGCCAGGTGTGGCTGCGCTGAACGCCGTGGCATTGCTCTAAATGCCACGGCAGCACGGGAGAAGGGAAAGCAACGGTGGTGGAAGGTCTCCCGATACGAAATGCCCCACCAACGCTGAGATCAACATCAAGCCGTCGCTGCTCGCCCACCCAAGGATGCAAGGGGGGGGGGAATTAAGTCACCCCCAAAAAGATGGCCTAGTCGTTTTTTCAGGGGTCAAAAAAAAAATAAGGCCCGGCCTTATTTTGTGAGAAACATGGTAGGATTACACAAATAGATACAGAAACAAGTTTTGATTTAAATCAATATTTGTTTGGCTTTTATATCTAATTAAATTAAACACATTTCCTCATTTTTCATTGACTGTTCAGTTTGAATTAACCATAATTCTCAATTAAGTACCAACATTCAATAAATTCATTACAATTTGTGAAAAAATGGGAGTATATATTTTGCCTTAAGATATTTTAACAGTATTTTGAAGGATGCAATAATGCATCAGAGTGCAAAAATGCTTATACATCTTCTGTATATTTTTCTGCAACTGACATTGTTCATAATAATATTTCTAGCTTATTGATGACAGAGAAGCTCAGAAATATTGTGCCAGATGATTGGAAAATAGCAATAACAGTTCAGCTATAGAAACTTGGGTTTCTATGTATTAATACTATAATAGTATAACTTCTTTATGTATCTTATTAAGCAACTGGTAATTTTTTTAAAATGATTATTAATATATACAGTATGCACTTGCATGGCCTTTTATTAGTAATCTTATTCTTGGTATCTATTCTTCATATGTATATATAAGAAAATGACTGCGTTAAAAATTCATGCATAAAATTTGTTACTATAATACACACACAGAAACACAAACACACATGGTGTACCAAAAATCTGACCCCATAGAAAGTTCATTATATAAATTACATTAAACATTTGAATTCATTGCCGTCTTCTTTTAAATACTTCCCGACTTGTTTGATGCATGATCTTTGAACATTCCTAAGATCAATAACTGTTTTTCTTTTAAAAATAATAATAATAATTTGAGTGGCCTATGGAGCCTGGCTTTTTGGTACACCATATATATGTATATACTTATATATGTACATATGAATGTGTCTTTGTGTCAACATTCTATCAACATTCTGAGCTTTGCATTCATTTTAATAATCATTTTTCCTCTTTAAGAGCAAAAACAGTTCTAAATAGGATGTATTTGTTTGGCAATTCCATGTTCACCACTAACAGAATATGAATTAGCAGATACCTTCCTCAAAATGTGTTGTCTTCTTCAAAAATGGCAAATTACAGTTTCTATTTCCTGTTGCCCAGGAAGCTGAAAGATGTGGTATTCATCGGACTGTTCATGCCGGAGAGGTTGGAACATCCCAAGTCATCAAAGAGGTAGGAAATTATACGAAAGAACTTGGGTGTCATCTGGAAAGCTGCCACGTAGAACTAATATACAAAATTGTGAAATTCTGTAAGGACTGCTTAACAAAAAAAAAAGTTTTCAATTTATTTTAGAAGAGGTTAAAGAAAAGAAGAGGTAATTTAAATACTCTTTTTGTTATAGCATCAGTAATTAGGATAGTTTGCAAAACATCTTGTCCAGCAAAAAATTCAGTATTTGTCCCAAATTGTTTCTTAATCATTAATTAAGTAGCACCTTTTCATTTCCACTCATTATTCTACTTACTGTTAAAATTGTGCTTTTTTTAAAAAAAATAATATATTCTGATTTTCTAGGATCAGACTGCAAATAATGTTGCCATTATTTTCTGTTATACAAGGGTTACTTTACAGAACACTGTAGCTCAATTCTTTTCTGTCAAAATATGAATTAGAAAAATCCAGCTATACAGGACAAAGCAAACTATAAATGCCCAAACCCTACAGGCATAAACAAAAGGAGAGCTCCATTACTTACAATGTTAGATCTTTTTTTGAAATCAGTTAATTGTTTCCGTCAGTTTTAAACTATTCAAGCTTTGCTGTGCTTTCTCTTAAGTTTATGCGAAAGTGATTTGAGGTTATAGTGTGGAGAATAAACTCTTATCATTTGAGAATTCCTACATAAGAGAAATTCAGGTTTAGTCAGAAAAAAAATGAGTATGGGAATGATATTAGAAGGAAGTAATATGTAAATCTAAGTCATGCTCATATATTCATAAACTGTACTCTTGAATTACTATAAATGTATCTACACTGTACTTTATAATTTTGTGCTAGATATTCATTAAACACCATCCAACTTTGTTGTTTTAGCTTTGATGTATCTATTATATAAGTAACCTAATCTGCAAATAGTCATTTCTTCCTATTTTCTCCACTTACATCACTATAGGCAGTCGATATTCTTAAGGCAGAACGAATTGGCCATGGCTACCACATCTTTGAGGATGAACAGCTTTATAAACGGTTGTTGGAAAAAAATATACATTTTGAGGTAATAGAATATCTTCTGCAAATCTCTGTATGTACTTCCTTAACAATTTTTAAAGACAAAAATAATTGTTTTATAGAGTCAGAACGCTAGTCAGTCTGCTTTTCTCTACTTTTTTCTGCCTTTCTTAGAAATGCTGTAGCTTGAATGAGGAACCTTTGAAATAAAATCCTGTGGTTTTACTCTGATTAGTATGAAATGTATTTTGCATACAGCATGCATATCATCAGTCTTCATAAAAGAAAAAACTTCTAAGCCTTTATTTTTTTAAAAATCAACTTTAAGTTTCAAAAAAGATAAAATACAAGTTAAAAAAGAAAACATTAAAAGAAGGGGGAGGGAATTAAAGAGGGGGGGAATTAAAAAGTGTTAAAAAAAGGAAAAGAACACAAAAAATATTTTCAACTTTCTTCAGTACAAATATATAATATAATAACTTCTTACTGTAAATTATAACAAAAGTATCATAAACAATACATAAACTAAATAATCCAAATTTTCCCCAAACTACAGAACAAAATGACTACTTACTCTAAATTTAATCATAGATCTTAAAAATATACAATCTATATATTGAATAATTATAATATGCCAATATTTCTATAATCATAACATTTCTAATTAACAAAAACTAAAGCTTCATTTTTATCTTTCTCAAGCAAAAAATTCAAAAGTGGACTCAAATAGAAACCAAGTAAAAAAAACTTTTATCTTCCATTAAAGCAGTCAATTTTGTCATTTTTGCCAGTTCCATTAGTTTTGCAATCCACTCTTTATTTGTGGGCAAATAAGAAATAAGGTTAAATAAGTAAATAGTGAAAATAGCAAGTGGACAAATTTGTACATAGTTCCGTGTGGATACATTCCTTTTTTTAAACTGTAACGTTTTAAGGCCCCCAAAGGTGATTGATTTGTTAGGCCTGCAGTTAGCTACAGAAAAACAATAGCACAGAAAGTGCAATTGTTAAATGCAAAGTATGTTGCATTTAATTCTACAGTGGTAACTCGGTACTCATTTTTAATTGATTCTGGGAGGCTCAATGAGTATCAAACAAACTTTTCTCATAAGGAATAATGTAATGAATCATAAGGCAGCTAACACTGAAAAGTTCTAACTTGTGCATTCAGTACCAAACAAATGAGGAATTTGGTACTCAAATTTTTGCGTCAAAATGTGTTGAGTACCAAATTTGATGAGTTTCAAAGCAGTTGAATACCAAGGTCCTCCTGTATACAGTATTATGTGAGGGTTTCTGTTCATTTAGAGATTCTTTGGCGCCTACACCTTGACAGGGTGTGTGTAAACTTTTGGATGCTTGCATTATGTACAAGAAATACATAATGCAAGCCTGATCCTTATTTGTCACACTGCAGGTTATAAATATACTGTCCTATGTGTAACCTGATTGCTTAATGAAAGAAAACTATATTCATATTTCATGTCTTATTGTTTTGCTTTTGGGGATATCACTGAAGTGTATCTGTGTCTACAGTTTGATACCAAGAGACAAGTTCATATGTTAGAGCCATCATATATAACTAGAATGATAAGATGGCTATCAGATCCATACTGTTGCATTTTACTGCAAATGAAAGGTATAAATGAACTCTTTTAACAAACATGATTTGGTTCTTGGTCTGTATCTGACTGATCTCAAATCTTTGAATTAACTATCCTTTAACTGGCATTAATTAATTATTCTTTTTACGACTGACAACAGTTCATTCTTAATTAGATAGGTGTAGTTTATTCCATAATCTTTCCATGAAGAGTCTGTAGAAATAGACTGCAGAGGTACAGATTAATAATAACAAATGCATCATGTGCATTTTTCAGTTCAGATGTTCACTTTACATGAAGTGGTTCAGATGATTTTATAAGCCATATTTCAGGATGAACAAAAATGGATTGTTTGGTCTGAATCTATACATAGAATTACTCTTAGCTGTTATGAGCTTTTTATAGAAACATTCTCAAGTAACATTTTCATGTTATTATTTTAATAAATATTTATTCACCTTAAACACTTTAAAAGAGACCTGTATTGAGCATCTTTATTTCTCTCTGCTTAAATATATAGCTCTGTCCTTGGTCCAGTCGTCTCACTGGAGCCTGTAAAACCAGCTTCGAAAAACATCCTGTAATAAGGTAAGTATTGTTGCTACTGGTATTACTATAATTATTTCAAATAAATTATACTTCAGCTCACTTATGTTTCCTTTGGATTACTTTTTGAATTTGCAAGAAACCCTGTTATAAAATATTTTGAAAAGCTAGCAGCATCGTTTTAGGTTTTGGTAAATGTGTAGCAAAATGCGGTATATTTCTATCCATGGATAATAAATAATTTAACATTTCCATTTTTGTCTTTCCAGATTTATGAAGGATGGTGCAAATTATTCCTTGAATTCAGATGATCCACTCATTTTCAGATCCACAATTGACACAGACTATAGAATCGCTCGAGACCACATGGAATTTACAGAAGAGGAATTCAAGAAATTGGTAAGTTGGTCTGCTTTTCACATTGGCAATACTTTGCCCTTCTTGTAATGTCTGGCTTGTTTTGATCTGTTTGTGTTAAAGTAAATCTTCCTAATAAATTGATATTACAAGTGTAGACATGGTTAATCTTTTCAGGTTTTTTAGAAATGGAAATATAGGCACCAAACATGGTAGTCACATCAAGACCATACTGTGGAGAACAGAAGGGACATTTTATCCTACTCCCATTTGTAGACAAATGCTAATATTCTTATTATCATTTAAATACATCCTTCAGGCAATGGCTTCTTATGTAATCATGCCCATTGTGGCAAGATATTTCTTAATAAAGAGCCACTTCTGAATGCCATATGAACCTTCATGTATTCACAAATACTGTCAGCTGAAAACTTGAATAAAAAAAAAATCTCACAATTCTCTGGGATATAGTTACTCCTAATCTGAAATACTTAAGAAATTGGAATTAATTAAGAAATTAATGCTCAGAAAATTATGTAGGCTCATTAACACACTATTGTACCTTATTAATTTTAGATCACATTTTACTTCATTGTGGTCATTTTCGTTGTCTTTTGACTTGATGTGTGGGTTGGATTTTTTTTCTTTTTTGCTTCCTTAAAATATTTTCATTGATAATCCTCAGATTTTTGTTCTAGCCCAGCAATCCTATCTTATTTCTGATAAATCTGTGCATATTCACAGACATTTTGTTTTGCTATATTGGATTGTTTTTTTCAAAAAGAAAATTAGTTATTAGTTTTCCATGGCTCTTTGCAATTTATATGACTTTCTACACTAGATGAAAGGTTAAGTTTGACCCCAATTTAATTGATTTCAAAATTAAAAAATGTAACTTGTTAACATCATATCTTAACTTTATTTTAAATCATTTAACTCAAGTTTGTAGGTTGGTACAACACACTGAACTATAAGCATATGCATAGGTGTTGTGCAATGTAATAGGCTAAAATAGCAATAGCAATAGCACTGAGACTTACATACCGATTCACAGTGCTTTACAAGCCTCCTTAAACAATTTACACAGTCAGCATATTATCCCGCCCCCCCAACAATTTTACCAACCTAGGAAGGATGGAAGATTGAGTCAACCTTGATCTGATCAGGATCGACTGCTGGCAGTCAGCAGAATTAGCCTGCAATGCTGCATTCTAACCATTGCGCCCCCACACTGAATCAAAATATGATTGCAAAGTTTGTAGTTTAATATCCCATGACCTCACTGTTATTGAATTTGCATTACCAAGCCTTAAAGCATTTTGCTGAGTAACAGGACTTTCAAACTTTCTATTGTTTTAAGCTGCTGCCAGTGAATCTTCTAATTGCTTAAATGATCTTTATTTATTTGATTTATTTTATTTTGTCAAGCTAACAGGTATAAGTATAAACATAGTTATGAATACATGAAATGGATACGCATAAGAAAAAAAAGAAACAATAGAGCAGGGACCGTAGGCACATTGGTGTGCTTATGCACGCCCCCTACACACCTCTAAGGAAAGGGGTGAGGTCAATAGTAGACAGTCTAAGGTTAGTTTTTGGGGTTTGGGGAAGAAACCACAGAGTCAGGTAGAGTATTCCAGACATTGACCACTCTGTTGCTGAAGTCGTATTTCCTGCAATCAAGTTTGGTGCAGTTTACCTTGAGTTTGTATCTATTGTGTGTTCTTTTATTGTTATGGTTGAAGCTGAAGTCTTCATTGACAGGTACTGTACTTATGTAGTACATGTACATTTTGACCATTTGTTGTCTGTTTGTTAGGAATGCTTCTATCCAGTTATGCAGGTGTCCAGAGATACCATAAGATTTTAGTTTTAGGATTTTTAGTTTGTCATGTACCACTGAATCAAAGGCTTTACAGAAGTCTATGTAGATTGTGTCTATTGTTTTGCCCTGATCGAGTTGTGTAGTCCATATGTTTTTGCAGTGTAAGAGTTGCAGATTACAGGATAGTTTTTTTCTGAAACCAAATTGTTTATTGGAGAGTAGGTTGTTTGTCTCTAAGTGGAGGATGATGGATTGGTTAATAATTGATTCCATGACTTTACAGGTGACGCAGCATAAAGAGATTGGTCTGTAATTTTCAACTAGGCTGAAAATTCTCCCTTTTCTAGGTCTCCCTTTTTGAAGATGGGGATGACCATGGCTTGTGACCATAGATTTGGCAAGGAGCTGGTCCTGAAATATTTTGCAAAGATTATGCATAGAAGTGGGGGGGGGGTCAATTTTTTTAACAACCGGTTCTGTGGGCATGGCTTAGTTGGTGGGCATGGCTTGGTGGTTATGTAACTGGATGGACGTGGCTTGGTGGTCATGTTATTGGTTGGGTATGGCCAGCTCAATATCACTCACACTGAGGCATGCATCTCCTCGCCTGCTTCTCATGACTGTGGGGATGCTGCAACAGTCATAAGTCTGAAAAATGGTAATGTCGTTTTTTTCAGTGCCACTGTAACTTTGAACAGTCATTCCACACAAGCAAAGTACCAGCAAAGGAGGGGGGAAAAACTCCAGCGACGTTCCTGAGACAGGAAGTCTAGTCCTGCCAAGAATGTAATAACGGTTAATGGAGAGGCAGTTTCTGTAAGCAACACCAGAATGTTTCCTTCCTGCCTTCCTTATAGGATTAGGCCAGTAATTTCTTCTGACAACTGGTTCTCCAAACTGCTTAGAATGTTAACAACTGGTTCTAGCGAATAGATGCGAACTGGTAGAATCCCACCCCTGCTTAGAGGTTCGGCTATGATAGTGGATAGCTTTTTTAAGAAGTAGGCACATATTCCGTCCAGTCCAATAGATAGAGATGGTTTTAGATTGAGTAGTCCTTTTTCAACATTATCTGGGCCTGATCCATTGCTGTTTACAAATAGTGAACCAAGGAATGTGTTAAAGAGGTTCGCTTTAATAGTGTCGTCATTGCAGTCTTTACCATTAGGTCCTATCAGGGGTGGGATGGACCTTGAGTCTTTTAGTTTGTTGTTTACAAAATTGTAGAAAGCGCGGGTGGAATTGGTGTGTAGAAGGTTTTCCTCTTGTTTAATGTGATAATTGTGCATTCATTCTTTATCTAGTAACATAAATTTTTCTATCGGCTTTTGAAGTTGGCAATGTGACCAGATTTGTTTTTCCGCCAAAGTGATTTCTTTTTGCATTGAAGCTTCCCTATTATTATGGGTAATTTGTTTTTTCTGGTTTTGGGAGTTGTTATTGGTACATATAGTTTGATGACTCTTCTGACTTCAAGTAAAAATACGTTGTAATGGTCTTCAACAGTATTGCATCCAGTGAATAGAAGTTGCCAATCAAAAGATGAGAGATCGTTGTCTATAAGATCATAGTTGCCTTTTTAAGTTATAATTGGGGATCCCATCGTTATAATGATTTTTGTGTAGACGTATGTTGAGACAAAAGTCAATCGTGTTGTGGTCACTGTTGGAAAAGGGTTCTTTAATTTGTATTCCATAAATTGAATTCAAACTATTGCAGAAGATGAGATCGAGGCAGTTGTTAAGTCTAGTATTGTTGGTTACTATTGTTCCAGTCCCAGATTTGTTACAGTATTGTAGAAGGTTGCATGTATGGGTTCAGTTTTACATTCGTTTAGGGTCCAGTTAATATGAGGTAGATTGAAGTCACCAAGAAAGATAAAGATAAAAGCATGTGGACAGGATGTTGCCCATGTTAGTAGTGAATTTAACTTGTTTACATGTTTGATGTCATTATCAGGGGCTCTGTAACATAGTAAGAATCGAAATGTGATATTTAAGGACAGTTCACAAGACGATAGTCTCAGAAAGAGCATGCTCCTGGGTAACTTGGATGTTTTTTAGATGTAAGGACTTTTTATATAAGATAGCAACACCACCTCCTCTATGGATTTCACGATCTGATAGGTAAACATGATAGTCTCTTACTGTGGTAATGGAGTCAGGGAGAGATGCATTGAGCCATGTTTCACAGACAAATATGAAGTTGAATTTAGCTGTATTTAGTAAGAGGAGAAATTCAGGTATTTTATTTACAAGGCTTCTTGCATTGAGTAGCTTGCATTTAAGGCCAGTTGTAGTTGGAATACAGGTAGTTAGGGGCAGACAGGCCTAGTTTTGAGTGATGATGGGTTGGATGAGGTAGGGTTGGATGTGGAGTTTGGTACCAGTAACAGAAGAACAAATAGTATGTTGAATTCTGAAAAACACTATCAGTCTATAAGTTTGTACTGGGTTACCCATTTGCTTTGCCTCAATGTAAAAGCTGTCGAATCTGCAGCATATATATATAAATTTACCTCAGTATTTGAGCATCCTCGGGTGAACTTTTAAATGAGAAAAGTGCTTGCCTAAAACCCCATCTGATTTATGTTTGTTAACTCCATTTTAGGTTTCTGTAAAAACACATTCTTTTTGTTTTCAATGATAAAAGTATAGCATTTAAAAGCAGCATTGACTGTCAACCATTTAATTAAAATAGTACAGCCCACATTAGTAGAATATGATCATGAATGCCCTCTTCTTCCTTTCACAGAATATAAATGCGGCAAAGTCCTGCTTCTTGGAAGAGAAAGATAAAAACAAGCTTTTGTGCAAGCTACATGAAGCCTATGGGATGGTAAAAAGCAAAGAATTCTGAATTCTGTACCAGCTTTTTTCTTGACCAATGTTATACTTGCCCAAATTCTTTGTTTTGCTTCTTGGAAGACAACAAGCAAACTTCGTATTACTCTTGTTTATTCTTAATAACCACAAAACAGGGCATGTATAAAGCAGTATTCTTACGATGCTAGGTACCGTAAATTTAATTTTTTTAAAGATGGAATGTAAGCTGCTCAGACATCTAGAGATTGGAAATAGAGATACATTTATTGCAATTATATTCATTTAAGTTCCATCTCAGGTACACCAAATCTGCAGGCCATTTATTATTTCAAAACTTACCAGTAGGTCAAATGAACTGTTCAAATGAAATGAACTATTTGCAAGAGCAGACAAAGCCTATTTCAGATATTTTTTAAATAATTTTTTAAAAAATAATCTGCCTCACTAATTTGTCTACAAGTGACATCTATTGTGCACTCCTACATTAACAAAAGGAAAAAAGATA
Source organism: Pseudonaja textilis (assembly GCF_049901715.1). Lineage (NCBI taxonomy): Eukaryota > Metazoa > Chordata > Lepidosauria > Squamata > Elapidae > Pseudonaja > Pseudonaja textilis. The sequence continues at coordinate 24,341,977 of NC_141992.1, read as the reverse complement.
AGTATTTTTACTATTGATTTTTTTAGAAAATCATATTGTACTCATCAATCTCAGAAAAACAAACATACCTTATCATTTAACTTGATAATAGACCAATATTATTTCTGTACTTTATTTTACTTACACTAAATAGCAGTTCATGTTTTTTTTTCATTTCATTCATTTCAATGGTATCAAAATCTAAAAGTAGAGTATTTGATCCAGAGAAAGTTGTATAGGAGAAATTCTTGTAACACTGATTCAACATTTGCCTTTTCAAAAACCAGTCTTGCCTAAAATGTCTTATGCTGGAGATGTGCCATGGGAAAAACAGTATTTTAAAAAATAGAATTTCATAGAATTTCTGTTCATATAGGGATTTTATAGAAATGCAGATTTAAAGTTTGTATTCCCACCTATTTACTGAGCCATTTGCCTTGTTTCTTATCTATACTATATTGTTTAGTTTAACTGGGAATTATGTGATTTAACTATAGCATACTGACACTTTTGTTTTTGTTTTTGATTATTGAGACTAACAGATAGGCAACATTATCTAATGGTGCTCAGTTACTTTGTTTTAACTGAAATAATACCTCCCAAAATTAGACTAAACAGCTAGGACCAAACTGGCTATTTTGCTAGATTTTGTTCCCTAAGAAAACTAAAACAAAATGGTTTAACTGTAAGTTTTTTAGTTTAACTAGACTATGAGGAAAGCTGTAATCAAATATGCAGTTAATGATATTCTGTTTTGAGCAGGAAAATACAGTAACAAATGCAAATCTAAATCATAGCACTATAAAGCCAAGAATTCTCATTCCCAAATAATATGCTAGATGCCTTTAGTAATTGTAATTTTTATTTTGCATCAGCTATCTTTGAAGACCCCATTTATATACTCAGGAACTTAGGTCCATGTTTTTATATTATAGTGTGAAAGTCTTACACATTCTAGGTTTAAGCTGGTATATTATAAAATTAGTCTCTTAGATTGATTTATATTTTTTGTTGCAAATATAAGTTCTAAGGGCTTAGATCACAAGTAAATCTTATGTGCAAATCACACTGTTACTTGTTTCTGTATTTCTTGTAAGTAACAACAACATGAAGTTGGAAGTGAGAAATCATTGCAGCATCAAAGCACAATAATTTGTGACAGTGAAGAGAGAGTAGCAGTTAAACACTCAATTGCTATTTCAGGAGCAGCTGCTGTTAGCATAATTCAGTTCAGAGAGACAAATCTATAGCCACTTAAGAATAATTTGCTTCATTTTTTCTTTTCTTTTTCCTCAATCAACAAAAGATTATTTCATTTACTTTATGGGTTTGATATTTCTAGACTTGAGTACTTGTGTGTGGGACGTTATGAAAGTGTGCTGAATAAGTGAATAATACAGACTGCTTGAAAAATTAAGCCAAGTTTGGGGAAAAAATGAGAGTAGAAATCTGACATTGCTGCCAGAACTTAAAACATTTACTTTGGAATATTTTCATATGACTCAGCAAACTAATCAGAGAGTTAAAGCATAGAATCCAAGCCTTTCTTGTACTTCTCATAATTTTCTCTGTATCTCTAGTTATGCAGTATTTTTTGTAATTTGCTAGAGCTTGTCTCTAAATACAAACTGACACTTATTACTTATTTTGTCTACAGAACTGGTTCTGGTTTGATTTGATTTGGTAATAATTTTTTTAGTTTGTAATCAATGCTAAGGAATTTGTACATGTTTGTGAAGCAATGTTGTTGGTGACTATAAACATAAAAAGTTTTACCCATGAAGAATAGTTTTTATATTAATGTCATATGTGTGCAGAGGTGTAGGCTTAGCTACGCATACTACTTATTTCAGAAAAAAAGCAAGCCAGTAAATATTGGTCTATTATAAATGAATGTTAAGTAAAATGTTCTTAATGGACATATCATCTATATTCAAAATTATATAAAAGAATTGTTTTAATATTTTTGTAGTACCAGTAGAAATTATCCTGCTTGTAAATGGTTTTAATATTGTGATCCACATTCACATAACACAATATATCTTCAGAATTCATTTTGAGGAAAGAGCAGAACATAAGTCTTCATTTAATGAAATAAAGTCCATTTTTACTTAAAAGGTATATTTCATTTTTGTCTTGCATTTCAGAAAAAAACAGTCAAGCCAAAATCAGCTATGATTCTACAAATAAAATAATTTAAGAAAGTATTAAATGAAAAATAGGGTATGGGTCTTTGTTTCATCTTTCACTACAAAATAAGTAGATGTTTCATTGTTTTAGTAAAACAAGAAGCAAAAAAAACCCCTTTTATTAAGCCAGAAGGGGGCTAAAATCTTCGTAGTGCTGACAGTGACATAACAATATACAGTACAGTATCTTTTCTAACAAGACTTAAGCATGTATGAGCATGGCTCACTTTATTAGATGCATAATAAAAATGGTAAGTTGGAAAAGATGCTACCAGTTTCTGATTCTTTGCTACCACAGTTGAACTTGGCCATCTTCCCACAATGTATCCATTTACAAAAAATACATTTGGAATCAGGTGGCATTCTCCTCAATGAAAAATTTTGATTATGTGCATATAGCTTAAAACAACAATAGTATTTTTTGCAGCTCCATCGGACTGCTGGCTCATACCATTTGTATTCAGATAGTAATCTAAGGTTTTCATATGTAATATTACCGAGACAAGTATTGTTGTGCTGCTGAATCTCTGCATTTGATCACTGTTCTCTAAATAAGAACTTTGCTTTTGACAGTGCACAGCAGCATCCAAAAAAGCTAATGTAATCCTAAATTGTATTAACAGAGGGATAAAATCAAGATTAAGGAAAGTACTAATACCACTCTATAAAGCCTTAGTAAGACCACACCTAGAGTACTGCATCCAGTTTTGTTCACCACATTATAAAAAAGATGTTGAGACTCTAGAAAAAGTACAGAGAAGAACAACCAGGATGATTAGGGGACTGGAGACTAAACATACGCAGAACAGTTACAGGAACTGGGCTTGGCTAGTCTAGTAAAGAGAAGGACCTGTACAGACCTGCATTCTGATGTTTATTTGAGAACCCTGTCATACTCCATGGATAGGCAGGATTAATACTTTGGTTTTAAATATTTCTATAGTACACATTTTACATTTCTAAATTTTTTGTATTTGTTCCTGTATTTATACCACTCTTAGCATCCCAGAATATTTTAAAAATATTTGCTATATTGATTTTTAATGTCACATTATAAAATCAGCAAAGCCACATTGCAAGCTTACAGAGATAAATGTAGGAAACAACAAAATGCATAATACTCAATTTTATTTGCTAAAAAACAAATGTATAGAATTGCATAATATTCGCAAGCAGTGCTGGAAGACGACAATGGAAAATGTAAGATTATAAGGAAAGCAGCAAGCATGCATCTATGTAGTCACCAGGAGTCAACCTCAGCTCAAGAGAAATATACTTTTACCTAAAAAGAAATTGCTATTAACAGATGATGCAAATGTATTGGAGGTATCTGAATTGTATACAACAAATATTATGTCTTAGCCTGTATCACCTTTTCCTTTTTTTAAAAAAAGCTAAGCAAGCCAAATGTTAAAGTGTACCTGTTCAGAAATACTGAATCACCAATACTTGGTGACACTTATAGCAGGAATGGTAACATTTCTATAGTATTTGTTTAAAACAGAATATGGTGAACTTTTGCCAGTATCGAGCTCAATTATTTAATGAGGTTCATACTGTTGAAATGTCTGGTATATTATATCCTATAATTCCCATATTCACAGCTTAAAAGATCAACTGGGTCTGGAATTTTATGTATATATCATGAAGAACACAATAAACCATCTAATAATTTACAGGAGATAGAAATAAATAGTTTAAATTTACTAAGTGAACAAAATGCACCTTTTACAATAAAATATGAAATACATATTTTAGAATTGTTTATCTGTACAGAAAATAGCTGCTTAAGGCTCTCTAACTGGCTCAGATTACCAGAACATATTTTATTTTGTAGCATTATAGAAAGAAATAACTTTGGAGGTACCAGTTGCTTGCCATACAAAGTGACTATGACATTCAAAGGGCCTCTGAAGAGATCTCAAAGTAAAGATCTTCCTGTTGCAGTCTGATTTCTTAGCATATAGAGTAGTACTATCAAGTGTTGCTATGTAGTCTTCCACTTTCTGCATCCTAAATCAGAAGGTTGAGCTATCATTCTTCCCTTCAGGGTTCTTTTCAGAAGCAGCTTCCTTTCCTTGATTTTCTGCAAAAAAAAAGTGGATTTTTTTTTGATCCAATAAACGCACCCAGTAAAAAAAATTGAACATGTGAGTTGCCTACAATTATTTGCATTGGGAGAATGCAAATAATTTATTTGCAAAATGCAAAAAAAAAAAGCAAAAATTTATGCCACCAGATAAAGACTGAATGCACCAATTATCACATTAAACAAGAGGAAAACCTTCTATGCACCAATTCCACCCGCGCTTTTTACAGTTTTGTAAACAACAAACTAAAAGACTCAAGGTCCATCCCACCCCTGAAAGGACCTAATGGCAAAGACTGCAATGATGAAACCATTAAAGCCAACCTCTTTAACACATTCTTTGGCTCAGTATTTGTAAACAGCAATGGATCATGCCCTGTATTTCCTAGTTGAACCACAGACAACTACAGTGACCTAATACACATTGATTTTACAGAAGACAATGTTGAAAAAGCACTATGCAATCTAAAACCATCTCTATATATTGGACCGGATGGAATATGTGCCTACTTCTTAAAAAAGCTATCCACTGCCATAGCCGAACCTCTAAGCATAATCTTTGAAAAATCTTTCAGGACCAGCTCCTTGCCTAACCTATAGTCACAAGCCACGGTCATCCCCATCTTCAAAAAGGGACACCCCAGCCTAGTTGAAAATTACAGACCAATCTCCTTATGCTGCGTCACCTGTAAAGTCATGGAATCAATTATTAACCAATCCATTATCCTCCACTTAGAGACAAACAACCTACTCTCCAATAAACAATTTGGTTTCAGGAAAAAACTACCCTGTAATCTGCAACTCTTATACTGCAAAAACATAAGGACTACACAACTTGATCAGGGCAAAGCAATAGACGCAATCTACATAGACTTCTGTAAAGCCTTTGGTTCAGTGGTACACGACAAACTACTCCTAAAACTAAAATCTTATGGTATCTCTGGACAACTGCATAACTGGATAGAAGCATGTCAAACAAGACAACAAATGGTCAAAATTGGGAATGTCCTATCAAATTCTGTACCTATCAATAGTGGTGTCCCCCAAGGCAGTGTTCTAGGACCAACTCTCTTCATACTCTACATAAATGACCTCTGTGATCATATTAAGAGCAACTGCGTTCTTTTCGCTGATGATGTAAAGCTGTTCAATACCATAGACAAGACTGCTACCCTTCAAAAATACCTTGACTATGTATCAGAATGGTCAAACAAATGGCAACTTCAAATCTCAACAAATAAATGCTCTGGCTTACATATTGGCAAAAAAAATCAGAAAATAAAATACAAGCTGAATAGTCAAGATCTTGTTGATGATCCAAGCTCTGTAAAGGACCTTGGAATACTCATCTCTAATGATCTAAGTGCTAGAGCCCACTGTAACTACATAGCCAAAAAGGCATTAAGAGTTGTTAACCTAATCCTACGTAGCTTTTTCTCTGGTAATATCACACTACTAACTAGAGGATACAAAACATTTGCTAGACCAATACTCGAATACAGCTCATCATTCTGGAACCCACATTACGTATCTGATATTAGCACAGTTGAGAAAGTCCAGAAATATTTCACAAGAAGAGTTCTCCACTCCTCTATTCATTGTAGAATACCTTATGCCACCAGACTTGAAATTCTAGACCTAGGAAACTTTGAATTACGCCGTCTTCGGTCTGATCTAAGTATGGTATATAAAATCATACATTGCAATGTCCTACCTGTCAATGAGTACTTCAGCTTCAACCATAACAACACAAGAGCACACAATAGATACAAACTCAAGGTTAATCGCACCAAACTTGATTGCAGGAAATACGACTTCAGCAACAGAGTGGTCAATGTCTGGAATACTCTACCTGACTCTGTGGTTTCTTCCCCAAACCCCAAAAACTTTAACCTTAGACTGCCTACTATTGACCTCACCCCTTTCCTAAGAGGTGTGTAGGGGGCGTGCATAAGCGCACCAACGTGCCTACTGTCCCTGTCCTATCGTTTCTTTTATTTTTTCTTATATGTACCCATTTCATGTATTCATAACTATGTATATACTTATACCTATTATTTTGTAAGCAATTGACAAATCAAATAAATAAATAAAATAAAGTATGTTATTCCAAAGTGGCTAATTCACTATAGGACTTTTATCTACAAAAAAGAGAGAAGTGTGGAGATTGGATACTCAATTGCTGCCTGGTGCAGGATCATGGGAAAAGTTCAATAGAAGATATGTGAATTAGACTGCTTAGTTTTAAAAGATTTACATACTGAGTACAGAAAAAAAAATCCAACAAAATAAAAACCAGTAGATCACAGTAGATCATCACAAGGAAGAATAAGATATTACTCAGAATTTGACAAAAGGCATACTGACAAAAGAAACCACAGAGGAATAGAATCTTCCACTGAACAAGTGACAAAAAATATAATAGGCCCTTTATATAAAAGTAGGACGGGTGGTATGATCCTTTGAATTTGAATGATTGATTTAGAAACCTCCTGATAGTCATGATAATGACATGCCAGCAAATACGATATTGCATAATATACAGTTTGCATAAACATTCAAACAAACACAATATGAATTATAACATTTACATCTGAGCTTCCTGAATGGCACTTGCTCCTTGAAAAGGAGGTTTCTGAATGAACAAAGAAGGGTTCACCTTCATCTGCAACAGAAATATCCATGGTGTTTGCTGGTTTCTCCAACTTAATGGCAGCTGCATCTCCTGGAAGGTCATGAATTGCATTTCTCCGACCAGTCCGATCAGAGCTGATGAAGTCAGCATATGCAGGCTCAGTCTCCATCATCTCACCAACATTGTATGTGACAGGATCCCTAGGTAGCACACGTGTAGTAGAATAATAAGATGTTAATGGGCATAGGATACCTTCTTATTAAAATATATTAATCACATAAAGATACCTAGGTAGTCACAAGATATGACTGATACAAAATGGAATATACAGTAAATCTTGGGAGGCAGGAATGTTGCAGGGAGGAAAAAGGATACAATGTTTGGCTATGGTCAGGATTAATCCTACATTCCTATCTTTTTCCTTATCAGAGGTGGTATTCAGCAGGTTCTGACCAGTTCTGGAGAACTGGTAGCGGAAATTTTGAGTAGTTCGGAGAACCGGCAAATACCACCTCTGACTGGAGATTTTACTGTATCCTTTCCCTGCCACGCCCACCAAGCCATGCCCACAGAACCGGTAGTAAAAAAAATTGAATCCCACCACTGTTCCTTATGCTATGTTATTACTTGTTTATCGCCTTACCAAGATGATACTGTGTTAGACCATTTTGAGTGACAGCATCCTATCATGCCAGTAAATTTCCAAAATTAAAATTTGTCATGTAGAACTGAAATATTAAAATATTTTGCAACTGTCTTAGGACTCAATTAAATTAAGATCAACCTACCAAATATTTGCATTCTATACTGAGGCAAGTACAAGTACTGTGAAATGGTTTGTTGGTTTCTTCAGATGTTATGAAAGATAATTAGAAACCGCTACTATTACAATGCCTTCTCTTTTACAACCACAAATTTATGTACTGGCTTTCAGTGAAGGGAAATGTGTTAGGAACTATAGTTTCTCCGATGAGCTGTTCAGAGCATGCAGTAGTGGGAGGTGCTTCCATCTCTGCATGTCTAGGCTGGGCTTAATTTCTGGAATGCCCCTCCTCCTCCACGGGACTCCTCCCCAGCATTCCCCAGTTTTGGCTCAGCCTCGTGAGGGATAGGCAGTGCTTGTGATTTGTCCTTGGCCAAAACAGGAAAATTCATTTCTTTACTAGCAGGTTTGAAAACGGGCCTGTCGAATACACAGGCAGACTGGCTAAGCAGGGCCACGATTGATCAATCGGAGTGGCACCTCCATCCGACCCTGGTTCAAGAGGAAGTCAGGAGATTCGGGCAGCCGGTGGTAGACTTATTTGCTTCCCCCCTCAACTCTCAGCTCCCCAGATTCATTTCCAGGTACCCCTCACAAGGACTGAAGAACTTCAACGCGCTCCGCTGTTGTTGGCTCCAGGTGGTTGGACCACCACTTCTTCTGATCCCCAAGGACATCCAGAAGCTGCTGGACGAGAGGGCGGAGCTGCTGCTAATAGCTCCTTACTGGCCCAGACAGCCATGGTTTGCAGACCTCTGCAGTCTATCCTTATCAACACCATGGAGAATTCCCTTGGACAGGGTTTTGCTAATCCAGGGACCCCTTCAACAACCAGACCCTCAATGGTTGCACCTGACCATCTGGAGGTTGAGCAGAGACATCTGAAGAGCGAAAAGTTTTCCGACAGAGTTATCACCACCATCCAAGCTGCCAGACGCCCCTCAACGACTCGCATCTACAATGGCACGTGGTCTAGTTTCTGCAAATGGTGTACTAAGTCTCAAACTGATCCCATCAGTGGCTCAAATCCTAGAGTTTCTATAAGAGGGGCTTGACAAGGGATTATCACCTAATACATTGAAAAGGCAGGTGGCAGCTTTGGCATTGGTTGTCACTTCGGAGGGTCTACTGTCTCTTTCTCATCACCCACGCATACGGAGCTTCCTTTGAAGAGCCACACATTTACACCCGCCAGTGGTTCACCGTTATCCCATTTGGGACCTTAACAAGGTCCTCATTGCATTCACTAAGTACCCTTTCAAACCCTTGAAATCATCAAGTCTCCAATTTCTGACATACAAAGTAGTTTTCCTTGTAGCAATCACTTCTGCTCATCATATTTCGGAACTGGCAGCTTTGTCGATTAGAAAAGACCTTTGTGTCTTCCATTCTGACTGGGTGGTCCTTCGTCCTGATCCTACATTTATACCCAAAATTAATTCGGCGTTTTACAGGGCACAAGAGCTGATACTTCCTAACTTTTGTCCCAGGCCATCTCAAAGGTTGGAACTACAATGGCATCGGCTTGATGTGAGGTGAGCATTGCAAATATATATCTACCGCACAGCGACTTTCCAGAAAACAGAAGCTTTATTTGTGTCGTTTCAGCCAAACACTCAGGGATGCAAGGTCTCTTCTTCCACAGTAGTCGTTGGCTACGGGCTGCGATAGCAAAAATGTATCAGACTCAATCACTACAGGTGCCCAGGGGCATAACAGCTCATTCAACAGGGAGCGCAGCAACATCGGCAGCATGGGCCCCGCAGGCACCAATAACTGATATTTGTCAAACTGCAACCTGGGCCTCTCCATCGCCCTTCATTAGGCATTATAAAATAGATGTGTTTGCATCCGCTGAGGCCTCCTTTGGCAGACGAGTTCTGCAACAGGTCCACGGGGACTAGGAGGGAATTCCAAGCCAGACGGAGTCCTTCCCATAGAACAGGCCAAGCTTTGGTATGTCCCACTACTGGATGCTCTGAACAGCTCATAGGAGAAAGGGCGTTGGTACTTACCTGATGCACCTGTTCTCTTTGAGCTGTGAAGAGCATCCAGCCCCACCCCTTTTCCCATCTGGTGGGGTCCCATTTCAGCCAACGAATCGTTAAGGCATTCAGGGAGAGTGGTATTTATTCTCTCGTCTTTGCCAAAACTGGGGAACGCTGGGGAGGAGGAGGAGCATTCCAGAAATTAAGCCTAGCCCTGACATGCAGAGACTGAAGCACCTCCCACTACTGGATGCTCTTCACAGCTCAGAGAGAACGGGCGTATCAGGTTAGAACCAATGCCCTTTCTCAAAATAGTAGTAGAAAATGTTAATATACCGCCTCTTACAATGCGCTGTGGAAAATATTAAGCAAGATTTCTATTTAACCTCTGGAAAACCTGAAAGGTAAGGTCACCAAGACTGAGCCCAAAGTATTATACTATCATATAAAATGACAGCTTAGTCAGTAATCCGAGATTAACAACTACTAGAAGCAAGTTGCAATAAAATATAATTCCCCTAGCTGTGTTGTTTTAAGTTTCTGGGGAAACTATCCATGGAGGCAGACAGTGAAGAATTATTATTTCTAAAGCAGAACATAAATTAATTCAAACAGCCATTCAGATCCAAACAAACTCCATTTTTAACATATGCACAGAAGAAAAATACATCCATAAATATAAGCTGAAAAGCAGCTTATAGTAATTAATATCCTGCTTTTACTCATTTATTCTATTTCTAAAGGGAGAATGAGAGAGAGAGTGTGTAAGTCTGTGTTAGGCAACTGTGGCAATGAGATATTTATGATAGGGGCTAACTATAAAGACTTTTGGCAGAAATTTCCTCAAACTCTACGTTTTCTGCTTGACCACCACCACTGATATAAAAAGCAACATCTCAGATATAAGCCTGAGTATGTTAGAAATCTCTAAAATAATTCAAATAGGTTGCTCACAGATTATAGAATTCAAAGGCTTTCACATTTTTTTCTCCCTTGGGAGACAGTACAATATGAATGATCATCTTGGCAAAGAAGACAATTAAATAGTTCAGGAAAAGGAAATTCCAGTTAGGCATCAAAAGGAAGTGAATAGGACAGGAATGCAAAGAAATATTTTGAAGATTAAATGATTCATATCGACAAATCACAAAAATAATGAGTCTGCAGACCAAAGGAAAATATTTGCATTTTGGATGAACAGAAGTTACAAAGCTTAAAATAAGGAATGTAAATGATTCACTGAACTCAAAATGGAATCGGATAAAAAGTACAAAACCATACTCAAAAGTTTATTGCATACAATTGCATTTAACTTTTTAAAAATTACAATAGATAAGGTTAACATACTTTCCTTGTACTCTCAGAAATTATCATAGAATACTTGCAAGCTTAATATTCATGTGCACTCTTAGTTGATTCATATTTTGAACTGCTATATTACTGTTCTTGTTCACATTTTTAAATCAATAATTGCAAAGAAGAGAAACAGGTTCATGAAATTGATAAGCCTCATCCCACTTTCTTCTCGAGGTGCTATAAATGCAGTATTAAAAAGTTAATGTACCTTTATCTCGATATCAATTATATTAAGAGTTAAATATCACTAGTTTTAAAAAATATTAAAATATTTGATACTAGTTCACGTGACAATGTGCTACTTGAAAAACAAGAAACTAATGGCATCTTAAAGATGAATGCATTTTTGGGGGTAGACTATCGTTGGGAACAGCATTTTTATCAGATGGCTAAACAAAGAAGAAACTTTGTTACTTCTTAAATATTAACTCTTTAAGGCGGACAACTGTTGGTCTCAACTTTGAAATTTTTGTTTAGATTTTAAAATTGTGACTGTAAGTTTTTACATGTTAGATTCGGTGCATGTTTGGCCAGCAGAGGGCAGACTTGAATTACCGTTTCCTTCCCACCCCTTACAGCCAAAACTATAACATATGTGGAGTGTTGACTCGATTTCAATGTTTAATAAAACAGTTTTGATTACTCTTGAATCAGAATAAATGAGCTGGTTGAATTGCATGGAACTGTTTTGAAAATAGATTACCATATGAAATGGTAATATTTTCATTTTTAAACAGAAATACTGAATTATATAGGACTTGATAATGTCAGAAGCAGAGAAGGAAGAAAATCTACAGATTTTCCCATGTGGTTACATACTTTTTCCCTGAGGCTTGAGATGATAACAAATTGATATAAAGAAGGCAGGTCCAGAAAATGACTATAAATTGTTGAATCTAACTTTTCAGCAAAGCAAGATTCTCAGAAGGTATCTGAAAAAATAGGCAACTAAATAATTAAGATCTGATTAATTTTACAGTTATTTTAGCTCAATTTAACAACAATAAAATGAAAATCATCATCTGAAAATCTTACAGGAAAGCCACCTTATATCAATCAGTTTGCAATATGAAATGAGTTCTCCAAAATAACAACAACAATAATAGTAATAATAATAATATCATCAACAACTTCTCCTTCTCCTTCTCCTCCTCCTCGTTTTGTCAATATTAATGCAAATGCTTGCAAAAAGCATATCATTTGCACTAGGTGCTGATCAACAAAGAAATCATAGATAATTTTCCATCCTGAACCCTGACTTCTCAAATCAACATTTAAGCCTCATTTATCAAGACTCCTGATGTCCTTAAATAAGACCACTCCTGGATCAGACAGAAGAGGCTTTGAATCTAGCATTGTATGTCAACAACTAATCATTCCAAAAGTTTTCAAGAAATATACAGGGCTGGAAAATAATTATTCCCCCCACCCAAAAAACAAAAAACAACCCTGCTTGTATTTACAGACAGTATACTGTATAACAGGATAAAAGCAAATTTACTTGACAGGGACTATATTTTGACCCATCTACCAAAGACAATAAGAATTGGAATAATAACATAATGTAGGGATGGGGATGGAAATTTTGGGCCCTTTGGCAGAGTATCAGGATAGTTCTTAAAATGTTGTTGTATCAAACCATCACATCTGCTTATTAAAGATTCTGAATGATGATCAGAAAGCAATAACTAGAAATGCATATGGAGCAATTTAGTGAATCAAAGTTGGGAAAAGAATGTGCCATGACTATATAGTATACTGGCAACGTTAATTGATATGTAGAATGGATTATGAGAAATACTGGATATAAAGAAATAGGAACTGAAATTAAAATTGCTAAGCGACAACTTCATATGCTGATCATACTACTTTGATAGATGAATGAAAGACTTAGTCAATCCCTTGTTGAAGGAAAAAGAAAAAAAATGCAAAAACATCTACTTTACTCAATTTCCTCTCAAAATCAAAGTGTTGTGATAATTATTTAGTGACTTCCAGGAATAGCAAAAATAGAACTTTGGGACTGCATGCAATTGGTGGTTGTCCATACCTGATTTAGAGTTATAATGCCTTTGAATATTGATATTTGTCTCAATGTGGCCAACAACTATTGAAAGGCAATCTGTCCATGGATTTCTTTGTTTATTGTTTGCTTATTTCAAAGGCTTTCTAACTGATCACTAGCTATCACATTTCTTCATGTGATGAGTTCTGTAAGATAATCCGAGCCTATTCTTTTACTCTACCTTACCTTTTGCTTTTCTGATTATTTTGATGCTCTTCTTTTGTCTCAGTTTTGCAGTGAAGACAAACACCTTGTGCATCTAACATGTCTCCATTCATTTCAACATCGCACTTCTGACATTGTTTGAGACAGGTTCCCTTTCTGTTTTCAGACATTCTAAATGTTAACTTGGTCAGCTCAGTTCTTGGATTTACTGCAGTGAATGGGAATGGTAAAAATTTATATCAACTTAAAAATAACAGTTATTTTGGTCAAAGCAGTTACATCCATTGTAATAGATAGGATCCATAATATATTACAGTTCAGCATGGTTAGATCCATTTGCTAGACCATAGTATAGGCAACCAAATCATTGGACTTTGAAATCTATCTTCATTTTCCCCCCAAGAACACAACTAAAAATAATTACTCATCTAAGGAAATAGTCATAGCTGCTCTACCCCTGAGACTGAGTAAAATAGTTGTGACTTTACTACTATATTCACCCTAGCAGGAACCCAGTTAATAATATCTTCTTGAATTACCCACATTTTTGTGCCACTGTAACAATAATAAAACAGTTTTTATATCACTTGAACAATGGCTGGGTGATGCTAAAAGACTCTTTAACACACACACACACCGAGAAATAAACGTTTTCTTCTGCTTTGCCCTCAAAAATTTAAGTCATTGTTTTAAACACCCTTTTTCAAAAGCAAGTTTAAAATTGTCATGTGTGGAGTTAGGTCTCTCTGTGTATGTGTGAGTTTTTCTATACTAGTTTGCCTTCTTTATAAAACTAAGCTACTTTTCTGTTACTTGTCATCTATCTGGTAAATAAAAGACAATCATTTAGGAGAGCATTAGTAATTCAAAACAAATTGCAGCAACAAAATGTATTAAAGGGCAGGACACACACAATGCATTCCACCTTACTTTAGTCCATAGGGGTTTAAGAAGAGATCCTCTCCCAACTGTAGATTTAATTCATGAACTCAAGAGAGGTTTAAACATAGAGAATTATTGCAACAACCCACATCAAGATAATTTTTCTGAGATTCCCTTGCAGCAAAAGTAGGGACCAAACAAATATACAAAAACCAGTGTGTTCCCAGATTGCCGCTGTTGGCAAATACAGTAACGGTGACACAGATATAGAATAAAACGGACATTTCATTCTAAAATTCTCCTGGCTATTTTCTCTAGCAGGGCATATTATTCTTCCAGTCTCTGCTTTGTCAACGTGTACCATCTGTTCCTGGTTTAGTTTCTACCCTTACCTGATGACCTGACTACTATAGGATCTGGTGTCAGTCTGAGGCCCTGCTCTTTCCAGAACCCCACCTATAGAATAAAGGGAGTGCCATGGCAACCAAAGGAGGAAAGCCAGCCAGGCCTCAAATTAGGCCTTGTGCTGGCTTCAGGGCAGAATCACCTGTCTCATACTTAGCCCTGTTGATCTCACTTCAGACATAGAGAGTGGAAGACTTGCACCTGTTTCTCTGTGTGGCATCCCATTCAAATGCCTTGGAAGTTAGGTTCCAACAATTCCAATGGTCAGACCACCTGAAGTTCACACATGACTCTTGAAGCTGTGGAAGTTGGAACAGAGTCATTCGCAATTTTAACTTTCTAAAATGCAGGGCTGGGATATTGCCTTGGGTTTGGGGGTGCCAAAATAAGGAAGAGCTCTTCTCAGACTGTGCAGTCTTCCTTGTTTCAGTGTGACTTGATTCTTTCTTTTTCTTTTGACCAATGATTCATAACTGGACAACAATGTTATTAGAACAAGAGGCATCTGGCTTAGGATTACACACCTTAACAAACACTAAAAAAGTTGCACGCTATCTATTTCTAATTTAAACTTATTTAGAAGTAACATTTTTCTCTTCATTAGGCTAAACATATCGAGTTATCTTAGCTATTCATCATATATTTTAGTCTCCAGACTCCTTATTTACCCTCCAGATCTATACATTTGTAGCTTTTGAAAAGAGTATCTGAGTTGTATTGTGTTTAGATTTCAATTATACACTACTCTTCCTCCCCAAAAATGTGTCACCTAAAAGAGGAAACAAATTTGCATATTATTTGTATATGCTTATTTGCATATGAATCTCAGAAATATCAGCTTCTGACCCATAAATTTGCAGACCACTACTGAAGTCTACAGTCTAGTGGAAGAAAATATACAGCATTTTGTATGCAGAAAATTCTCATTGAAATCTCTGAAATTTAGTTTAAAAAGTTCTCAGCAGGCATCAATTATCTAAGTATGAGACAGCTTATACTACTAGGAAACATTGCCGTTCATAATTGACCAACTCCTGTTGCTTGAAGTAACTCATGATAGGACCTCCCAAGATTGGTACTCCACTTGCCCACTTTCTCTAAGGTGGCTTGGAACTTTGTCATTTCACCCTTAAAACCAGCATTTCAGGCTATATTTCATCCAAGGTTTTGCCCCTTTATGCCCATCCCCAACCCCTTTAAAACAAAAAAACAGGTCGCTTCCGGTTTGACAGGCTTCGGAGGCAGCAGGAATTCGTTTGTGCACGATTCCTGCTGTGCTCGCTGCTGGAGTGCCTTCGATCCAATTGGATTAGGAGGCTATAGTTATCCCGTAGGGATAGCTGAAGAGAGGGGGGGTCCGGGCAGGGGTCGGGGGATATCGCACCCCCCCTTCCCAACCGGCTTAACTCCCTTTTCCAAAGGTGGTGAAGCGATGGTCAGTAATGGCCGTCACAAAGAACCTCTCAACCGGACAAGTTATGTGCTGGAGGAAGTGAAGACAGAGAAAGCTTTTGGCTGAACTGGGACAACAATTAACATCTGAATACCCTGGAACTTTGGCTTTTTAAGTGATATATTGTTTCCCAGAGGATCGTTAAGCTGCGGTGGAAAGTAAAGGGAAAGTTTTTTCTCTCCTCACTTTCCTTCCCACGGAGACAGCAGATGGAAATCGAAAATACCCGCTTTGGCAGTAGAAGGTACTAACTTTCAAAATTGAAGCCAAGGGGACATTACATTCCTAAACACTGATATTTTAAAATTTAAATCTTTTTGCTTTAAGTGGGAATGAAGAGAGGTAAATGATTTATACTAACGTTTGTTGAAGGAGACTGCTTGGAGTTTTATAAGATTAGAAATTAAATCGCAATAAAACTTCCAAAAAATGTCTTGGAATTATGTAATTGAATTCTGCCCCAGGAAGAGAAAGTAAGAAAGTGAAACAGACTGTGCTGACTGTGCTGACTTTGATTGCTTGATGACTTTGGGACTTTAACTATCTTTTGAAAGACTAAGAAAACATTTGGATTGCTTAAAAAAAAATATCCTTTTTTTTTACAATGGTATCTTTTGAAGAACTGAAAATGCAATTTGAAAGACTAAGAGAAGAAGAAGAGGACTCTTTTGGATCTATCTTTTGCTTTTTAGAAATGGCGATTTCTGCTTACCAGGAAATGCAACAAGAAAAAGGCTGGGATGATGAAGAAGAAGCCATCTTTAATGGACATATGATTTTAAAAAAGGGTAAAAAGGAGAAGAAAATCAAGAATTTAAGTTCTAAAAAAACAATCAAGAAAGGGAAAAGTAAGGTGAAAAATCGATATAATGATAGAAAGCAACGGAAAAGAGGAATACAACAGAGAGGGGAGATTAAAAAGTTGGAGATTGAGAGAGGGGGGGGTAAAAAGGTTAGATTTGATAAGGAAGGAAGGGACAAAGCGAAGGGAAGTTATAAAGACTTAAAACAAGATGTTAATAAACAATTTTTTTTCAGAGATAAAGGGTAAAATATAATTTAAATAGAGATTCTGCAAAGGTACACAAGACTGTATTTTAGTATTTGTATTTGAAATGTGTTAATAGAATACTGTAGGGATTGTGTAATTAATGTTTAATTAACTAATTTGTTATGGAACACTATTTTTAATATACTATAAGATTATTATGTCTTTTATTTGAAAATGTCATGTAGAATGTACTAAGCAGAATCAGAATAGAAATAATGTCTAATTTTAAGTGTTGAATTTGGGGGGAAAATAGAAAGGTGTCATACTTCAACCAGTCATTACAGGAAAAAGTTTGTGTTTAAGAGAAAGATAAATGGATAATTGAAAAAAAACGGACAAAAGATACAAGTGTAATGATTTAAATTGAGATTAAATAAATAAAATAGAATTAAGAGAGTGAAAAGAGGGGAGAAGATATATGTAAAATGTAGAATTTTAAATAAGATATGAAATAGTATATAAGCTGAGCATGAATTTGATTTACGTCTGTACCAAAAGTTATAACCCGGGGTTAAACCGCTTTCTAAAAAGAAGTTTTATATTTTTATGTTATGTGTTTTGTTAGTCTATGTTTGTCTATTGAGGAGTAATGATGTTGGATAAGAACATATGAAATAGTAACAATATGAAATATAGTAATATGAAATATATGAAAGTATAAGTCTAATGAATAAAATTGAACAGAAATAAAGGAAGGAACAGTAAGAAGGTGGAAAACAGTAATAAGATATGAAGTTGAATATATAAGATGCATATTAAATTGTGTGTGGAAATGTGATAATTTAGAAATATATTGTACTTAAATGAGATGTCTTATTTGTTTTGTTAAGTAGTTGTTAGAAAAGATGTTTTATGTTCTTATGTTTTATGTTTTGTTTGTGTACTCTCTTTGAAAATTAATAAAATTTGTTTTTTTAAAAAACAAAAAAACAGGTCCAACATGTTGCCTCTACTCAATCATGATGTCATCAATTATACGATCTCTGGTTTCTAAGAGAAGAACAATATAAAATCCTCACCTCTAAACTAGAATGAATCATGTCACTTTCTATTTCATTCTCTTGCATCTCAGTATTGATGTTTTCCATCTCGGATGAGTGCTGTTGTTCCTTTCATGAGATTATCTAGGTTTTAGAAACCACATTATTGAAGCCTGGCAGATTTTGGGCCTCTCTACTAGATCCCAATGATTCCCTTCAAAGAGATCTAGAACAGTCTCACATTAAATTCCCAAATAAAACTAAGAGGTTTCATCTTGTAAATAGGGGAATTAATCTCTTCTCCCCTATTGTTGACCTGAGAGAAAATGAATTTCACTTTGTCTGTAGGAAAGTAGGAAACTCCCTTCACTCTACAGTGCTCCAGCTCTTAGTAAACAGAAATAAAACAGTACCCACGAGGGTATCACTATGGAAAGAGGTTATGCCAAATAGCAACACAGAGATTCTCAGAAGACATGATTATTTTTATTCCTCTATCTTCTTGATTAAAAAAATATAAGCCAGCAATCTTTCTCTTAGTTGCCATTGAAAGAACTGAACAATTCCAGTTTTGGAATATATTGTTAGAAAGCTGATAGAAAATTTTACAGACATATTGCTTTATGTGGCAAGAGTGCAAAATATATACTAAAATAACTAAGTTATATTCAGGCAATTTTCTCCAGTCTTGACATCACATGGTAGATTATTCATAAAGCAAAGAATTAAGGCTGTTAATTGTCTATGTACAGAACTTGCAGAATGTGGACTCCATTATAATGTACATGGTGGAAAATTGCCCTTAAACTGTAAGATGGCCAATCCCTTGAAATAAAATTAATTTTATTTCTATACAATGCAGCCCACAAATGCCTAGTATCAACACTGCAAAGTTCTGAGAAATTCTTTTAGCAAAGGGGAAAAGAATATTGTAAGCAAGATGGGCATTATATAAACTTTATAAATTAATAAATAAAATAAGCATGATAAAAATTCCTAAGGCATTTAGTTCTTAGCAAATTCTTCATCTAGTTTTTTTTAGACCAACCATCTGTGACTCCAAATGCTAAAATAACACGAGATTTGAATCAGAAGTTGTATCTTCAATAGAAACTTTCAAATTCTAAATAATTAATGAATCACAATTAATTGGTAGATATGTAGTTACTAAACTCTAGATTGTACAGGGTTTTTTAATATATTTTCTGAACTACTCGGTATGAATGAAATAGAAGCAATTTTTCTATTTGATCTAGCACTGTCAGTGTAACCTAAAGTAAACATTTTTCAATGTAGTTTAGACTTTAGATTTTCCAAACTGATCAAATATGTTCATTTCCCAAAGTTCCCAGTCTATGAGGTTTAGCTATATTTGGCAAAGATTACGGGACTTCAGCATAATGGATGAACTCAATTAGGAACTGATGAGATGTACCTTTTGATGGCACATAATCCACCCATCAGTGAGGCTTCTAATATGACATATTTGGAAGGACACGGATTGGGATAGGCTGAGTTGGTGTGACAAATAAAGGAACTCCAGGTGAACTTCAGCTCTTTCCAAGTTCATGCTGTATATCACAGCTGATCCTTACCCACATTTTCTTTTCTTGTGTACCTTTTACAATAGAGAAAAGTAACTATTAACACACTTTTCACATTTTGAATAAGTATGTTTTGAATAAGTATGCTAACTTCACTACTGACATGGGCTGCCTCTTGCCCACACCCTCTTATTTTTCTTGGTGACCTCAACTTACCTCTTATAAATTGGACACTAAATGAATGTACATCTGAACCCATTCATACAACCCTATACAATGCCATTACCACACCGGGACTGGATCAATTAGTATATAACACCAGACTAAACAACTGTCTCGACCTCATCTTCCGCAACAGCTCAAATTCAATTTATGGCTACAAAGACAGGAACCTATTTCAAACAGTGACCATAGCATGATTGACTTTTGTCTAAATTTACACCCCCTCAAAGAGGATTACAATGATGGATCTCCAAAATATAATTTTAAAAAAGCCAATTATGAACTCATAGCTGCTGACTTATCATCTCTTGATTGGCACACTCTGTTCGCTAGGTGGACATGACCTTGTTGATAACCCTCACTTTGTCAAGGACCTTGGAGTTCTGATATCAAATGATCTAAGCACCAAAGCTCACTGCATCAGTATTGCCAAAAAGGCTTTAAAAGTTGTAAATTTCATTTTATGAAGCTTCTCCTCTGGTAATACTGATTTGCAAACTAGGGCATTCAAAACATTTGCTAGACCAATACTTGAATTCAGCTCTGCTATCTGGAATCTGCACTGGATATCAGACATAAATACAATTGAGCGAGTACAGAAGTATTTTACCAGAAGAGTACTACATTCCTCTGTTCTCAACAGAATACCCTACACCATCAGACTTGAGATTCTAGGCTTAGATAACCTTGAACTATGTGTCTAAGATTAGACTTAAGCATAGTACATAAAATCATATGTTACAATGTCTTACCAGTTAATGAATATTTCAGCTTTAACAACACAAGAGCACAGAACAGATATAAACTAAATGTAAATTACTCCAAGCTTGATTGCAGGATTTCTGCAACAGAGTGGTCAATGTCTGAAACTCACTATCTGATTCTGTTGTCACCTGCTCAAACCCCCACTCTTACCCTCAAACTAACCTCTATTGACCTCATCCCATTCCTAAGAGGTCTGTAAGGGGCCTGCATAAGCGCACAATGGTGCCTACTGTCCCTGTCCTATTAGCCCCAATTATTAGTTCCTATTTCTTATATTTAAACTTATGTTTGTTCTTGTTTCTGTTACATTGTAAGCTCTTGACAAATAAAATAAATAAATAAACAAATAAATGCTTAAAACATGTGAGATTTTGTTACATATGATTCTTAGTACAAATATTATGGACTGGACTGAGTTTTGTTGCACATTACAAAGATCCAGTCATTTTTTTATCATCTGTACTAAAAACACCAGAATCAAGGAATATCAGAATATGTTTTGTCTTAGAGTGCATATACTTTTCTTCTGCCTTGAATTACTTCTGGTGGTCAGGTTCTTATCTTTGTGCATCTGATAAAGTATGCATGGGCATGGGCATATTTATGTGTAGGTCTCTCAAATGGGATTTTTACCCTTTCCAGTTTCTTTACAAACCCTGACTTCTACTTCTGCATCTATTTATAAATAAAATATATTTGAATTCAAGGGAAACCAAAGAAATTAAAGAGGATTGAAAAGGAAACTATATCCCAGGATAGAAGAAGAATCAAAGGATCTTGGAAAGAAATGAGCAGACTTCATTAACACACATAAAATACCCTAATTATAAATGATTCCAGATATCCAGCAAGAGAGTAAAGTATTTTGTTGAAAAATCTGGATTCATAGTCACCAGATAACCTATTGCCATTCAGATGCCTTGGGCTACAAGGCCCACCAGACACTGTTGCAGTGTTTGGAGATGATGACAGCTATAATCCAACACATCTGAGTAAAGCTAGGGTATAGGATTCTCTAAGATGAAGTTTCTGTCTTCTGTGGCTATAATAAGTCTTATCTGGGATAAAGTTGACAGATTTATCTCAGCTTTAGTTCCCAATCTGCCCAAGGGGCTGCTATGTAGATAACAGCCTTTTAATTCATAGGGTTTAGGACTGTGTGTCTATTGAGTTCAAAGTAACTCACCATAAATTTAGCAGATTTTCCATCAGATTAGTCATGACTAGTTTCAGACTATAAGACCTGTTAAAATAAATAACCCAAGAGACATACTCCTTGGGCCCTTTTAGTTAATGTACCACCATGCAAAATCCACCATAATAGAGTTTAGCTTATGCCCTACAAATAATTAATAATTTTCTATAACCCGAGCGAGAAACCAGATATTAGATTTCATAAATATATGTATATTCATTGACCTACACATATATCAACCCTAAGCATTAACCTTAGGCAAGATTGGACCTAAGCAATACTTAGGTGGAAGACAATCAATAAAGACTAGAATGGGAATATAAAGAATATTAAGAAGAAGATAATAGTAAACTATTTCCATTTTGGTACAAAATAAATTATATAAATATATCTATAAAGATACTACAAGTCATTCTGTAAAAGAATACAATCTTGATATAAATTGTAATTGAAGGTTGTAAGGATTATTATCTGAGTTACATTAATGATATCAGTCCAGATGCATTTGCAGCTGCTAAGCAAATGCTGTATGAGCTACTGTTTGTTCCAGAAAGGATATCCTTTTATGTGGCAAACCAAGCTGAATTACTAGTTATAGCATAAATTGCTGCATCAGTGTAAATAAATCACAGTATGAATAAATCCAGTAATAATCTTTCTTTCTTTCTTTCTTTCTTTCTTTCTTTCTTTCTTTCTTTCTTTCTTTCTTTCTTTCTTTCTTTCTTTCTTTCTTTCTTTCTTTCTTTCTTTCTTTTTCATGTGCCACCCATCTCACCAATAAGGTGACTCAGGAACAGAAATGATAAAAAAAAGATAAATATGGAAACAATTATAATTAAAAATTAAACTAAGAACTAAAAGGAGACAAATGGTCTTCCTATCATGCCAACCATCTCCAGCAAAGGAATGCTCCCATCAGGGCACCAAGCCAACAGACCAACAACAGGTTTTAGACCCCTCTGGAGGCCAGAAACTTGGGAACAGAT
Source organism: Pseudonaja textilis (assembly GCF_049901715.1). Taxonomy (NCBI): domain Eukaryota; kingdom Metazoa; phylum Chordata; class Lepidosauria; order Squamata; family Elapidae; genus Pseudonaja; species Pseudonaja textilis. The sequence goes on along the minus strand of NC_141992.1, from coordinate 24,319,265 downwards.
CTCACCTCAAAAAGTAGAATGTTCTACAAAATGGAGGCCACAGTGGAACAAGCTCTATTCCTCAATCATGCCAGCTGAAATTCCTTAGCAGATGAGTAAGAGATGGATCAACAATAAGTCCCTTCTGCTGGAGTGACTGGGGCAAGCTAATCCCATTGGAGCGAGATGGTTCCTCAGATACCCTGGATCCATGACATAAAGGGCTTTAAGGATAATGATCATTTTGAATTGGACCCGGAAGCAAACCAATGCCTTTAAAGGTGCTCATTTCATTATGAAGGATAGACTTATGATATAAACTGATTTAATATACATGACCTCTGTTTTAAGATTTATGAAGGGCCCTTATTGCCTGCATAGAACTATAGTTCCCATAATCTTTGAGAAACAGACATGACTCTCTTCTTCTATTTTGGAGTCATTTATCATGGGAACACACTCAAAAGATGCTAAAGAATATTCATTGTAGAATATCCTGTGATTAAATGCCATTTGGTCCAACACATTCTTCCAGTATATTTATTTGTGAGGACTTTTCTTAAGATGTCTTGAGATGTAAATTGCAGTGAAAGCTTGGAAAAATACAGATTTCAGTATGCCTTGCATTCAGAAGTTCAAAATGAATATATTCATACATTTGGGATGGAACAAATTTCTTACCCATCCATATAGTTTTGAAAATGCATGCAGTAAACTTGGGGAAAAAAACCCTGCTAAAGACATATCTTATTACCTTATAGGGCTGTTGTTGAGGATAAATACAGGAGGTAGCAAGAGTATTAGGTATATTCACTTCCTTGAATTACAGTATATTTAAAAAGGACAGTTGAAACTCTTATATACAGAAGACATAAAACTAATTGGGGTTTGTGTTTTAGATTTTACTCTAATTCTTTTATTTATCTTGATACAAATATTCCCTTTTTACCTGGAACCTGCTAAATTTTAGCATATTCCAATTTTACACAAATTAAACAAGTTTTAAATAATCTAGCATTCCTCTGAGAGCTAGAGGTATGTTAATTTGATTACATTAATTTAAATCTGAGTTTCATTTATATTTTAAAAGTTCTTCCTATTTTTATTCCTTCACATAATTGTAAGTGAATTTATATGATGTTAAGTAACATTTTTGACAGGAACATCCTTTGAGAGTTCCATTATATAAATTGCATATTGGGAAAGATAGATTTAATTTTCCACATATGCAGTTCTATTATTATGTGTTTATTTTAGCTTTGGTCAGCTGGAACTTCAGGAAAAAAACAACCAGAAAGTGACTGTTCGATTGCACTGAAATATTGGAAACCTTCCTTGATTAGGAACATTCCTTAATTAGGGATTTGTTTGAATATCTGATTTAATGCTGCATGTCATTTATGGAAACTATTAGGTTGCAAAACAAAGTAAAACTTTATATTATGGAATTATATTATGGAATATAATTTAAAATATCACATATTTTAAGGAGTACAGGTAGTCCTCAACTTATGGCCATAATAGAAGCTGCTCATCACAGCTGATGGTCTTAAAATGGGTCAGTCATATGACCAACTCAATTTTATGCCCTTTTTTGCAGACCCTTTGTTAAGCATATGCCACGGTTTTTAAGTTAAAATATGGATCATTATGGATGAGGTTTTGCTGAAAACCAGAAATAAATGCCAGTTTTCAGTAAAACTCTTATAAAATGCAGTCATGTAACCATGGGTTGCTGCAAACAATCATAAATGAGGCCTGAAATTTGATCATGTGACTGTGGGGGGAAGACTGATCGCTGGAACTTCAAATTTGGGTGATAAGTACCTCCCAGGTCCACTGTAATGACTGGACATAGAAACATGGGACTATTATTAATCTTGGACTAATTCTGTTCTGTCAGTAATTTCTAAACATTTCTTGAAGACAACATCAAGTTAGAGTACTTTTTGGCAGCTTATTAAATTTAAGCATTTGTTATTTGGGCAGGAGGCCATTGCTGCTTCTGAAATTCCATACTTGTTAAAAAAAATTGGAAAAACCTGTTGCAAGTCCAAAGCCAGTAGGCTACAACATAAGAAATATATGAAATTCATAATAATTATTTATATTACTTGGGAGATAATGAGATTGATGTCTCTGTGATTGTGAAATAATGAAAACTTACTTTAAGAATTTAATTTATTTTAATCTTTAAAAATGAAGAGTAAAACTTTTTTGCTTTGCATAGAATGATCACTTCAGAAAACATAGAATAATAGATGATTGCAACTGCTGCTGAAGAATGCAAGCCTTAACATGTTCTAATGATGCATTATTTTAAGTTGAAATTTTCAGAATGAACATTAATATAACTTTAGGCTTTAGCTGCATTTTGGGTGGAAATGTTTTTCTTAGATAAATCTTTTTAATGTAAGAGAACTGTGGACATCTTGGGGAAAGTAAAAATGAATTATTATTCAATATAGATCTCATCAAGTGTTAAGCAATAGATCAAGTAGACCGAACAGTAGGTTGCATCTTGCCATTGAACTGAAAAGAAAATGGTTTTTGAGCATATGCATTTATACCCAGACAGAATGATGCCAAAATGATATTTCTATCCATTTGTATTTCTTTCATGGTATCTCACACACAACTATGTAAACGGCACAGGTTGCATTATGATGTATATTTTGCAATTTGCCCTTACGCTTTTCAGAAATTTGATCAATGCTTTTGTTTTGTGTGTGTATGAGTATGTATAATTATAACCATAGCTATATACTGTATATTAGAGAAACTGCTTCACTAAAAAGGACAGCAGAAAACAGTGCAATTTAGGAAAAAGTATATTTCAATTAAAGACAAGTTTAAGATAAAATGGATGTCTGCCTACGGTTTTTGTTTTTTTGCAATGATTCTAATCTCTTGCAGTTCCATCTATCATTGAATAACATTTGGCCTGGATTATCAAGTTAGTCATACCTTTTTTAAAAAAGTAAAAGAAAATGATCATCCTACTGCAGCTATGCTTTGCTGTATGAAACCACATTCTGAAGGCAGAACATTCTAAAAAAATTAAGTTGGAACTCCTTCCGACACAGGCTGAGAATAATATTTGCCTATTGTCAATTCTAAATTGCCTATTGCCAATAGTTTACTACAGAGGAATCAATGATGTATATGAAAGACAAGTTCATAGCATACATGAGTTTGCTACAGAGTGCTTTGTCAATTTATCATTTCATATTTTCCATTTCTCCTATTTAAACTGCATTTGATCATATAACCAGTATTTTAAAACTCAAATGTTTGTTATCAAACATTAGCAAACATATCCCAAATTATTATTTCATTGATATTGTTCAATGCTTTATTATAATTGTAAGGATAAACAACACAAAATCTTGGCTCTATGTAATAAATTGTTAATTAGGAAAAGTTTAAATAGTACATATGAATATTGATTACATATCAATATAATAAATGAATCAGTTTAACAATCATTAGTGACATCATTGAGATAACAATGCATTTCTTATTCCAGTTATTTCATCAGCAGAATGCAATAATTTTTAGAGCTAGCAGTTGTATACAGATCACCACAATGAGATATATCACTTCTATTTCTGAAAAAGACAAATTTTCTAGTAACTTTAATCTGCTTCATTTTCCCCAAGAAATGCTTCATATATTTATTTCAAATCTGTTCCCATAATATATGATTTCTAGTAGGAAGCACAAACTTCCCCCTAATTAAAATGTATGTTTAGTAAGAGGCTGGCATAAATATTTTTGAAAAAGTACAACGATACATTTGAAACAAATATCCTGAGGACTTGATGCCATCAGTCCAACATGCCTCTGTTAGAATTCGGCTGTCCGTTCAATATAATTCCCTTAACTCTGTGAGGTAAAACTCATTTCTACAGCTGTTATCAAGCATAGTTTAGCATGCTGCACAACTTTACTCACAGAAATGGCTTCAGCAGCTCTCAGGCTAGCAAGTTAAAGTCTCTTAAAATTCAAGGATCAGATACAGTTCAGTCCCACATGTGTGCTTGGGATGGCAAGTAGCCAGAGTTCCTAGAGATTCTTGCTTTAGACTTGCTGCTTCTGTTTCTAAACGCAGATTGATGAAGCTGCCCTTTCTAGAGTTTAGGAGGCGTTTCCTTACTTCTTTGTCAGTAAGTCTTGTTTGTTGTAATCCAATGCTCAGTCTGGGTGATGTCAAAGAGCTTCTTGCTTGCTTCCATCTCACTGTACACAGGAGGAATCTATTTCCTCTGCTTTGTTTAGCTGCATTGTAACCTCATCTCCCGACAGCTGTGTGCACTGAAACATCCTTCCTCCAATTTTCTCTATAATTCAACAGGGCTTCCGACTTAATGCACCCACCAAATTTTTAGGTGCAGACCCACTTCTGTGCATTTTGGGGTCAATGCATGTGAATTGTGACTCAACAGAAGTCACTAGAATGTGGCTTAGATGTTGGAAATTTTGATTATCAATTTTCACATGGAAATATATTAGCCCAACTGCCACATGCAACTCCATTGTGTAACTGCTAGTTAAACTATTGATGCAAAAATGTAGTCAGCCTGATGTTGCATAAAAAAAGTATTCGACCAACTGTTTACCACAAGCCAGTCTTTTAACAGAAATTTTAGACTATCTTTTATTCTTTAACTTACTGTATATTTCCTGAGACTTAGGTGCTGAATAAATATGGAATAGTCTGCCTATTTAGCAGCCAGTGTATTAAAGAGAGTATTCTACTTGTATCATTAGATTCAAAACACAAACAAAGCATAAAACTTGTAATTTATTAGATGCCATCTTATAGGTACTTTGACAGATTCACATAATGGTTTAATTCTGGCTTGTTGAATCAACTATAGTTGGCTGGGTTTCAGTGGCGAGATTCAATTTTTTTTACTACTGGTTCTGTGGGCGTGGCTTGGTAGGCGTAGCTTGGTAGGCGTGGCAGGGGAAGGATACTGCAAAATCCCCATTCCCTCCCCACCCCACTAACCTGCTTTCCAGCTCCGTTCTCCTGTGCAGGGCAACAAAAGAAGACCCAGCCAAACAGCTGGGACTCAGAGAATAGATGGGGTGGGGCCAGTCAGAGGTGGTATTTGCCGGTTCTCTGAACTACTCAAAATTTCTGCTACTGGTTCTCCAGAACTAGTCAGAACCTGCTGAATACCAAGTCTGCTGGGTTTGTATAATTAATTGATAATTATGATTGTTGGGTTCACACAAGTCAAAGACAAATAAACCATATTAGGAGTGCAAATTCAGCCACTACTGTTATTCTTAAAGTTCCATCAGTACTCTGGGAGTGAGTATAGATTTAAATTGCAAAAATGCATAATCTTTTGTTTCAAGAATTTTCCAAAACTCAGGTAACACTACTAGATGGTTTATAAAACTTGATTCTAATAAACCTGCATTTCTTTCTTTCCTTTTTTTTTTTAAAAAAAAAAAAGTACAGGCAACTTTTTTGAGGTCAGGGTTACTTTTCTTTTTAAGAAAAGGGCTGCAAGAACAAATCGGTGTTTGTCAACCTTGGCAACTTTAAGATGTCTGGATTTTAACTCCCAGAATTCCTCAGACAACATGCTTTTTACCTTTTCAGACTTTTATGCAGAGGAGGTTTTAAAGACCAAATTTAATGTTTAAATTACTGCAATTATTAACCATAAATACACCGTACAGTGATAGAAGAATTTTCATTCCTAAGAAACATGTAGTTTACATGTAAATCTGAAAATAGATAGGCATCTGGATATCTGATAAGCTACCGAGTTGTTTTCTACTTGTAACCAGTTGAATAAAAAATAGTGATGGAAGGCATGTGCAAAATTCAGATACCCTAAATTATTTTGGTGCCTGAGCTAAATATCTGCCAAACTTACATAAATATAAGAAAAACAATTGACAATTGCCTTTTATTGGTACACTGCCTTGGCAAGTTGACTGAAACAGTAATGTCTTGGAGCAGTGCTTTTCAAACTTGGCAACTTAAGACATGCAGACTACAATTCCTAGAATTTCTAGTCAGCCATGCTCACTGGGGAATTATGGGAATTGAAATCCATACATATTAAAATTGCCACGGTTGGGAAATACTACCCTGAAGCCTTATTTAGAGTTTATTAATTTAAAATATTGTCTGTCTGTCTGTACTTACAAAGATGACAAACTGTAACAAATGACTATGAGATACTTTTCACCATTAAAATCAACACATGGGATGATGAAAAGTATAGTTCAATACTTTTTTAGGTTACCAGACTCTGAGGCAGCTAATCTTCAGCTTGTCTACAGATAAATAACATTCTGGGAAGTTGCTATTTTATTATTCTTGTCAGCCACCAAACCAAAATTGGCTTGGAAACTTAGTTCTCTATGAGTAATCTTCAACTGTATAAAAGTATCTTTAAAAGCATATTATCTTAACTATTGGGGTTTGTGCCTCTTGGTCTCTGAAGAAGTGTGGACGTGCAAAGAGAAAACATGGTTCTTTGAAAACTGCACTGAAGACCAAGGCAAATGTTTACTCTCAACTAGCTATTTATAGCTGTAGTAATCTGTATTTAAATGATAAACTATGGAAGAGAGGCAAGATAGTGATGTTTTTTTTCCATCCCTTGGGATTTCATTCCACAAGTGTAGTGAGTTACTTCCCAAGAAAAACTGCTCTCTGGTCCTTTGTGGTTATTTCTTCGATAACAGGAATAAGAATGTGTATACTTACTTGGGAAAAATGCAAACATATTTCTCAAATGTAATGTTTATTAGAAAATTGAATCCCTCATCTTCTACCAAATAGTTGGAATTAAGTATATGTTATTAAATGGCAGCTTGTTAAATGTCTACTTTGAAATGGAAGATTTAACAAAATATTCAGCTTAACAAATTGTATTACAAAGAGATTCCAACAAATTATTGCCTATAATTAGCTTAACTTTAGTTTTCCAATCCAACAGTATCAGTGGTAACTCTGGAAAACTTGTGTAAATTATGTTAGCTGAAGTAATGGGAAGAAGTCAATTAATCAATCCCTTAAAGTATTTCTTTATAGAACTATGTGAGCAAAAGTACTTGCTCCATATATGAATGTGCCTGAGGTCAAAACTAGACTAATGGCAACTATACAATAGGTATTGCATGCCAGAATTTTAATAGCAAGACTTAGCAAACCGGAGATTCCAGATTGGGATGGTGAGATGGGATATTTTAATTTGTGGTCCTATTTAGTACAATTTAGGATTCAAAATAATGGGTAGATTCTGGGTCAAAGTACTGGGTACATGATCTAGCCTAGCATTATTGACACTGACCAACATGTGGTTTCTAAAGTTTCAAACAGGAGTTTGTAGCAGGACCTGGGGATTGAATTTAGGCCTTCCTTCATGTAAAACAAGGGTGTCAAACTCAAGGCCCACAGGCCAGATTTGTCCTGCAGGGTGCTTAGATCTGGCTAGTAGGGCCACCCAGTGAAAGACCAGCCCGCGGGGCCTCTGCCAACGAAAAAGGAGCTCGGGAGGGCTATGCACCACTCTCCTGAACTTTGTTTTCACTGGCAGAGGGTTGGAGGAAACTGTTGCAGCCGAAAATGGAGATCAGGAGCCCGTTTTCACTGGCACTCGGGCCCCCACATGCACCACTGACATGAGTAATATTGAGCTGGCCACACCCACCCTGGCCACGCCCAACACCATACACGCCTATCCTTGCCCCCCGAGATCAAACACAACCCTGATGTGGTGCTCAGTGAAACTGAGTTTGACATCCCTGATGTAAAAAAATGCCTTTTTTCTTTTAGATAACAGAATAGTTACAGGTTATGCCAGTTTGATCTGTTTAAAAAATGTCTAATACTAATGCTGCATAAAGCTTTTGAACGGGCAAGAGTGTGAATTCAATACTGTTGGGAACTGTACAATCTCTTCCTGTGCCTATTTGACCTCTAAGAGAAATGGTAATAAATAGATGGAAGGATTTTCTTGAATTCAACTGTGTCTGTTTTTCATTGGGACAATTGTTAGGTAACTAACAAAATCTCTATTTCTGTTTCTTTTCTTGCTTCAGATAGAATAACAAGATAACAGAATTGGAAGGGGCCTGGGTAATATCCTTAGTGTTACATTATTGAAGACGTAACCACTCCTGAAATTGTTACCTGCATGGTAATAAAATGACAGCAAATGGAAAACTAAGCTCATAGACTCCTGAAACCCAACCTTGATTTTATATATAGGAATTTCCATTGTAAGTTTATGTCTTTCAAGAAATATAGGTTAAATGGTACAAGACATGTAGAAAACTCATACTGTATAAAATCAGCAGCACATTTGTTCCTTAAATGGTCTATTATCCTATTAATCACTTATTGATGGTAAAATATGCTTGAAATATAAAGTGCATTTATCTAAAAAAGTATATGAGTAAAACATTCACTATGTTCTTAACTTTCCATTTTATAGCCTTGGGGTTATATCTAAGTCTTTTTTTCTTAGTAAAAAAGTAAGATAAAGATTGTTTCAGTCAGGGGTCCTCAACTCCCGCTCTGTTGACTGGCACTGGACCACAGCATGCCAGAAACTGGGCCATGCAAACAAGCAAAGCCCCATTCGCAGGATGCAGGCAACATGCGAAACCGTGGCCCCTCCAATCCATGGTAAAACCTCTCTTCATGGAACCAATCCCTGATGCCCAAAAGATTGGGGGTTGGTTGTTTAAGTTATGAGAGAAAGAAAATTATGTCAAGTTGCTGTCAATTCTTAGTTACCACAAGATTTTCTCCAGCTTGTCCTTTCCCCAACCTGGTCCTTCAGACTGAGTCCATCGATCTTGTGCTGATTGTCTTCTTTTTCTCCTTCCTTTCCCCTTTCACAGCATTATAGATTTTTTTAAAAGAGATCTTTGGATTATGTGTCCAATATATAGTAACTTAAAACCTGGTTATTTGTATTCTTTAATATAGTTATATGCTCAAATACACTTTGATGTCTGGACTACGATTCTCACCTGCCCTAACTAAAATGGATTGGTGGAAAACAAACAGTTGCCCAAAACAGATGGAGTGCACAGATCTTTTGTTCCAATGTGCTCTCTATTCCATAACAATACATGGTACAGAAGAAGCACAGCAAACAGAGAAGTATTAAAGGAAAAAAAGGCAGCTGTCATTTCAATGGTAATATAAAGATTAAGAACTGCACAATATTTTTGAGTGTTCAAATGTCAATTCAAAAACTAAAAAAAAAGGGAGAAAATCTCACCTGATCCTACATTAAATGTTAACTGGCTGTTATGAGAAGTAAATTGGATATGTGTGTGCGAAGTCTTTTCTCCTGAACTGCTTGATCAGTTGCAATCCCGCTCTCAAACTTGACCAGGAGGGGAAACTTGCTAGTAACTGGATGGTATACATTTCGGGTACTGTGAATTAAGTCCCATTTATTATTCATTAAATCTAGATTATTTAACTTTAAAATAAATTGTTTATTCCTACTCAGATATTGTAAAGATATTACCACATATTTTATCTTCCTTCCAAAGAGCTCGTGGTTGTATATGTTTTCTGCTGATAAGCAAGGCTCAGTACATAGTGCACAATCATCCAACAACTTTCATGGTACTGGATTTTGAAGCCGATTATCACAGACATAATGCAGCTACTCTAACCTGTTTAAAATAAAATGGAGACCCATAAAATGGTAGAAATGCAGACATGGCCCAACCTTCTGATGATCCAAAAACATTCATTACTATCTTAAATATTTCTGAAGTCCTGCTTTAGGACAAAGCCAACTTTGGATAAATAACAAACCCAAAATAAGAATAGCTAAATGTTGCTGTTCTAGTCAAGAATTTGACTGCTAAATTGTTCCAAATGTCCTGAATTTGCTAAACGAAATAATTGAGAAAGTTAGATAATGCAGTTAATATATGTGATCTGCCCTGTGACAAACATTATTCAGTTCAGCAAATAAAAAGTCATGGGAAGAGAGCTGTATACAGAGAAGATCATGTGAAACTATTTCCTAGCCTGGGGGAGTCATTTGAGAAATTGTGTAAACAATGAAACATCTGAAGTACTTTATAGTGTTCTATAAAAATCTGGAATATAAAAACATTAGCAATGATGCTAAGGAGAATGTTAAGCTATTTAAGGGGGAAACTATTAACTCCTTTATTCAGTCACTGAATTTGGAAATGTGTAAATACACTGGGAAAAAAAGGACGAGTTGGATCCCAGCCAAGTGAGTGTTACTTGCTGAAATTAATTGAACCTAAAATAGTAATTTAATCTAAAAAAATTAAATGTTACACCATGGAAGATTTTTTAATATGTGAACACTGCTGTGAAACAGTTAGATGCACAAAAGTGGAAAGATTCTGAAATACCATCAATGGAGGAATGGTTGGTGAAGATGATAGAGTTAGCAGATAATGGCAAAATTTGCTTAGACTAGTAACATCAATTCTTACCATTAGTAGTGACTGTAAATCACTTGTGGACTTTTTGCTGAAAAACTGATGATTTATGGATTTGAGTATTAGAAAAAGTAGGAAAAAAGGAGACTTTTAAAGGGAGTCCTTGAATTACTATAGTTGTTTAGCAACCTTTCGAAGTTATGAGAGACTCCCCAAAAACTACTCATGACGTTATCCAAAACAGACCCAGGAAACTACAGACCAATCACCCTAACATCAATACCCAGGAAGATACTGGAAAAGATAATTAAAAACAGATCTGCCAACAACTAGAAACAAGTAAAGTAATATTTGAGGGGCTGCCACAGAGAGGAAGGGGTCAAGCTATTTTCCAAGGCACTTGAAAGTCAGAGAAGGAATAATGGGTGGAAAATGATCAAAGAGAGATTCAACCTAGAAATAAGGGTAAATTTTCTGACAGTGAGAACAATCTACCAATGGAACAGCTTGCCTTTGGAAGTTGTAGGAGCTTCATCACTTGAGACTTTAAAGAAGAGATTGGATTGCCATTTGTCAGAAATGGGTAGGGTCTCCTGCTTGGGTTGGACTAGATTACCTACAGGGGTTCTCAAATTTTTAAAACAGGGGGCCAATTCATGGACTCTCAGACTGTTAAGGGACCAGACCGGCTAGGTGGTCATGTGACTGGGTGGGCATGGTCAATTTAGCAGTCCATTAAACAATACACACAAATTAAACTTTAATTTGGTTTGTTCCTTGGGGTGTTTTATTTGCTTTTGTTTGTACGTTGCTCTTTTGGTTGACTTCTTTTTACTAGATTGTTTTTAAGTTGTTTAGGAGTCCAGTGGTCCACTTCAGAAACTCAGTTTTGCAGCAATTCTTCTCAGCCCCAAGGAGCTTACTTACAATCAACAAGTCTCTCTCCCTTCCCAGCCTCCAGTACCACTCTGCCAGCCAAAAAGAGGCCTGTTTTTGTCCTCCCAGGGCCTCCACGCATTTCATTTTTGGCTTTCCCGGCCTCCAGAACCCTTCTGCTGGTCAAAAACAGGTCAGTTGTTGGCCTCCCCTAGCTTAAGTAGCTCTCTGCCTTAACTTTCAGTTCCAGTTTATGAAGGTAAGTCCTGCACTCGGCCGAAGGATGGGGGCCTATGGGTGGATGGGGCAGCCTTGTGGTCCCATGCAGGCCTGATTGGCTTCAGCAGTCCGTATCCTGCCTGCAGGCCAAGTTTGAGGACCCCTGATCTAATAGGTCCCTTCCAACTCCGTTAATCTGAATAACTTACTATAGAAGCATAATATACAATCAATCCTATCTCCCCCTTGGTGATTCTGTGTGCCAGGTCTCTCTGCATCTTCTGATTCTGCATTACTTCATTGAGTTTTTCTATGCTGTGGCTGGTGTCGGCTTTGATGGTGTCCAGGCACCACTAACTCTTCCAAACATAATTCCCCAGGGAATTCCTCATGGCCAAACTTAGTGAGACTCAGTTGTATGATTTTGTTTCCAAAAGCTACTAACAGCCCAGTTTCAAAGTTATGGCCACTGCAGTGCTCCCACCGTTGTTCACTTTTACAACCAACCACAGAGATGCTGCAGAGGCCTCCCCTCCATCCTGCTTGGTCCCTGCAGGCCTTGATCTGCTCCCAGTCCAGCCACTCAAGGGAGCTGAAAGACAAGCAGCAGATACTACTGTTGCATGCAGGACTGTGAGAGCTTGCAGCTTAAGGCCTTATTCCCACTCAGCCATTCAAAAAGCCTAAAGCAGGGCAGAAGACGCTACCAGTGTGCGCAGAACTGAGAGTTTGTAGGCCAAGGCCTTTTTCCCATTCGGCCACCTGGGAACCTGCAGGATTCAGCCTGCTCTTCAAGTAAGTCCAGAGTACAGCAGCATCCAACTTTTTTGTTTTTGCAGAGTCAATGTGATGGGAGACTCAGTTTTTTTGCAAAGGCTACCTCATGGTAACTATGTACTATTCTGCAAGCAGTTTCTGTTGTCATGTAGGAAGATCAGTTCTACAAGGAGGCTCTACAAACTCCAAAACAAACGGAGTGTCTGCAGAATGGGAAGTTGATCTTGGCCTATAAGCTCTTACAGCCCTGTGTACCCCAGCAGCATCTGCTGCCCAGCTTTAGGCTCCCTTGAAGCTAAGATATCTGGGGATTCAAAGAGCAGGAAGTGGAGCCTGAGATGCCCGGGAAGAAGTGTGGAAGAAGCCTTTGAAGGCCTAGGGCAGGTGAGTTAAGTCAAGGACGACCTGTATTATACAACCTTAAGAATGAACAATAAAATATAAACGTATGTATAACAGCTGTTAAAAAGAAAATTTATTTTTTTTCCTTCTTTTCTATCTTTTTCACTTTTCTATTAGTTTTCCTTTTCTTGTCTTTAACTTAAAATTTGTATTGTTTTTCCCTAGGTCATGTGTTTTCCTATCTAATGAAATTGTAAAGATCATATATAGGCTTGTCAGCATAAAGAGAATTACAGCAATTAGAAATGAAAATTGGTATTATATTTTATACTATTTTGTATATAATGAGCATAAGACTTTTAACATCCATTTTGTATATGTACCAACTTGTAGAAACAAATGGCAGGGTTTGGACTGCATCTCTGATTGCAATCTTGTCTGTTTTAAGTCCTCCAAAGCAGATGCTGTTCACAAATATCCTTCCCCCCCAATCATTTTGCAATATGTGCTCTTCACTTCAAAAGATTGGTAAGCTGCAGGACATCTGTATGCTCCTTCCCCCTTCCCTCATGAAGAGATACAGTTAAGTTCATGACAACTGATGTATTTATCTAGATAAACTTAGGTTGCAAGAGATTCCCATCGCATGATTTTAAATATTATTTCTTGTTAACATATTCAAATGCATTTGTACTTTCTCACTGAGGCTGTTAAGAAAAACTTACATGGCTTGAAATTGAAAACAATTGGCAACTCCAAATCTTGACTAACAAATGCTCTGTCCTACACATTGGTAAAAAAGATCAGTACACCAAATAGCTAGGCAGATATGACCTCATTGACGACCCACACTTTGTCAAGGACCTCGGAGTACTCATATCTAATGACCTAAGCATCAGAGCTCACTGTAACAGCATTGCCAAGAAGACATTAACAGCTGTAAATCTAATCTTATGAAGCTTCTCCTCTGGAAATATAGAATTGCTAACTAGGGCACACAAAACCTTTGCTAGACCAATACTCGAATACAGCTCATCTGTCTGGAATCAGCACTATATATTGGACATTAATACAATTGAGCGAGTCCAGAAGTATTTCATGAGAAGAGTACTACACTCCTCTGCTTCAGTGGTGGGATTCAATTTTTTTTACTACCGGTTCTGTGGGTGTGGCTTGGTGGGTGTGACAGGGAAAGGATACTGTAAAATCCCCAGTCAGAGATGGTATTGCTGATTCTCCGAACTACTCAAAATTTCCGCTACCGGTTCTCCAGAACTGGTCAGAACCTGCTGAATACCACCTCTGCTCTGCTTGCAACAGAGTCTTACATATTGGCAAAAAAAATCAGAAAATAAAATACAAGCTGAATAGTCAAGACCTTGTTGATGATCCAAGCTCTCTAAAGGACCTTGGAATACTCATCTCTAGTGATCTAAGTGCTAGAGCCCACTGTAACTGCATAGCCAAAAAGGCATTAAGAGTTGTTAACCTAATCCTACGTGGCTTTTTCTCTGGTAATATCACACTCCTAACTAGAGCATACAAAACATTTGCTAGACCAATATTCGAATACAGCTCATCATTCTGGAACCCACATTACGTATCTGATATTGGCACAGTTGAGAAAGTCCAGAAATATTTCACAAGAAGAGTTCTCCACTCCTCTATTCATTGTAGAATACCTTATGCCACCAGACTTGAAATTCTAGACCTAGAAAACTGAATTACGCCGTCTTCGGTCTGATCTAAGTATGGTATATAAAATCATACATTGCAATGTCCTACCTGTCAATGAGTACTTCAGCTTCAACCATAACAACACAAGAGCACACAATAGATACAAACTCAAGGTTAACCGCACCAAACTTGATTGCAGGAAATACAACTTCAGCAACAGAGTGGTCAATGCCTGGAATACTCTACCTGACTCTGTGGTTTCTTCCCCAAACCCCAAAAACTTTAACCTTAGACTGTCTACTATTGACCTCAGCCCTTTCCTAAGAGGTCTGTAGGGGGTGTGCATAAGCGCACCAACATGCCTACCGTCCCTGCCCTAATGTTTCTTTTATTTCTTATGTACCCATTTCATATATTCATAACTATGTATATACTTATACCTGTTATCTTGTAAGCGATTGACAAATCAAATCAAATAAATAAAGATAAGGACAAAATATTAAGAAAATCCAAATGTTTCCATTTTGTACCTTCCTACTGCAGAGGATAGTTTAGTTCATTTTCTCAAGAGGGAATCCATGTCTGGCCAAGCTATTTATTTCAAGCTCCACTGATTGAGATAACCTTCTGACACATTCTGTTTCTTTTCCTTTAACAGTCAAGACAGCTAATCTCCATTTTTTTTTAAAAAAAAAGCACCTAGTTAAGAATGACATTGAACAAAAGCAGTAGTCTCTTATTAAACAGAGACAAATGAATGTCATCAATTTATTTATTGATATGATTTACATAACTGCCTATTTCGCAACAGATAGGATGTCTCTGGATGGTATACAAGGATTAACCCTACAATAGTAATCTAGCCCATGACAACCAAACTGTAAAACTGAAATGGAGAAACAAGCCCTGAATCAACCCAAGCAATAAAATCCAGTCCTAAGCATTTATGAATAAATCCCACCATGTTCAGTATCATACATCCCAGGCAAGTGTTCATTAAATTATAATTTTGAATCAAGCTCTTAAACAGAAATTTACTGCTAAATACCTAGCTAGAGGATTCCACAATCGGATATTCATAGTGTCCACTATTTGGATAAAGCAGATTTTTGTTTTTGTTTTGAGCGTTCAGGATTTAATGAATATCACACGGATCCCTTTGCAAAATGATCCCTTTGCTATGGTAAATGTCGTTTCTAATCTCAATAATTAAACAATAGAAACCTGTTCTCTTCCTGCCCTATCTTTCCAAGCTGCTGAAACAACGCATCCAAAAGGATAGTTTCGAGCTCATCCTACTCAAGGCTAATAAAACGTTGGCAGTGGGCAGTTGGCGATCGTTTGCTAAAAATGTTTTGCTTGTTTTTAAAAAGCGGCACTTCAAGTGACACAAAGCATAGGGGATTCTTTTTAAGAACTCAATTTCACTTTCCATCCGACATTTTTCCACTTGGATTGAGCACGTGGACTGCAGCTACGAACCACCCCGGATACAACGGGGTACAAGCAGCTAAAACACATCAAGGCTATCCAGAGCAGCTGAGCGCGATGGCGGATTCGCGCCAAACAACGATGCCAACGAACGAATCTCATCCTTCTTTATTTAGGCACCTGCGGGCCCGTTCTTGAAGCAACCGCGCATTTACCAAGAGACGCCCCAGACACAATACTGTATCCAAGTCTGCGGGACTACACACGGGTGGAAATGCTTTTGCCCTTATTTCATCCACCCCCCTCTGAGAATTCTAACTTTTCCATTGGTCAATTCAGACAATAATCTCACAGCCATAATAACCCTCCACCCAATCAGCGCACTTCTCCTTTATTAGGTTTCCCCCACCCCCTAGCAGCTGGCCGCCATTTTCCTTCCTGGCTTCGCGGAACAGCGGGCCGAATCTTTCCATTGGTCTGTTCATTCTCCGCCCCGCCCCGCCGGGCTTGGGGAGCAAGCGTACGCGCGGCCAATCAGCACGTACCGACGGGGCTGGGCCAGCAGCGCCCGCGGTGGCGCTGGGTGCCCGAGGTTCGAGAGAGTCGGAAGTAGCTGCGCGGGGGCATCGTTATCACCATGGGGGCAGTGCTCGGGGTCTGCTCTTTGGCCAGTTGGGTGAGTCCGGGGAGGATGGGACGGGATCAGAGGGCCGATCGGACTGAGATGGATCCCAGGCGAAGTGGGGTGGATCGCGCGCGAGAGGACCCGGATTCCAGCAACCGGGGCGGGGGGGATGAAAGACGAACGTCCGCAGCTTTGTATCTTATAAGGGAGCAAAGCCTGCCGTGATTTATTATGGAAAATCGGACAAGATCATTACTCCAGATGTGGAGTATTTGTCTAAAGCAGGCTAGATAAACAAGGGGGCGGGGTCTTCTCTTCCTCTTTTGAGGTATCCGCCTAGCGACAGGCGAGACCTCCAAGAGGTTGGATAGGCTGTAATCCTAAACCTGGGAGTGAGCCTCGTGTCTATTTAAATAAACATTAATTCTTCCAAGAACTGTAAAAAGCCCAAGTCATCCGATCAAACTATTTAAATTACTTCATTAAATAGTTGAAACCCGCTGAACCAGAGAAGGGGCAATAGGTAAAAGCCCCACCAAGTTGTGAAAAACGCACATGCTTGGTTATTTCATGTAAACATAACTCCCGTGAGGTAGTAAACGTTGGATTTTGTTTTGATTTTGTTCAGGCAGTTTTGTTCAGGCTTACTTTCATTTCCTTCCCTCCGTTTCCTGTGGCTTGTGATTTAATCTCTTAAGAACGATATTTACATCTCAGCCAGGAAATGGCTGCTGAGTCATAACCTTTTGAGTGTGGTAGATGGCATGTCCACATAATAACCAAACCGTCGGGGTTACTGGAGCCATGGCAGTATTCCCAGCCCTTTAACTTACCCTTCTTTCTTTAAACCCAGTGAATTATTCTACACAGGTTTAGAAGGTCATCCTTACTCCTTAAAAATAGTTTGTAATCTTGGATATCTTTGCAGGCTATGGAGGAGATAGTACATCTTATTCATTTCCATTGGTTTGGCAGGCAATTAGAACAAAGAAGTTTACAATGGAGGCTGACAAAAGGGAATAATTCTTTAAAGAAGGCACAGATTGCAAAGTGAACAAAGGCTGCTTTCATATTTCTGTTCTTCAAAGAGATCAAAACATTAAAATGCTTGGGAATCGGGATGGTAAAAGCTTCCACTAGAGTGCCTCTGGGTTGCTTTCAGTTTGAGCAGAATGAAGACTTATTCAAAGTACAAAGGGCTATGTTAGTTGGCTGGTATATATTTTCCCTACAATAAAATATAGTACTGTATGTTATGAATTGCTAAACTTTCAAAAACACCCAGTGCCACACTAATTTACATAGTAGTTCCATCCATTCCAAACAACCATTGGAAAATTAAAGTTTTTCTATTATTTTCTATTAATCTTCATCTTTTCGGTATAATAATAGTTTTCTTTACCTTGCTCTCTTAATTTGGTTGGCATTTTAATAATACGGAGTTGGTTATTTCCCAGAGTTGATATAGGTTAGGTAGTGTGCTCAACAATGTTCTAGTTAGTATGAGCAGACAAATTGTAGGTGTGAATTAAGATATGGAGCATGTGCAATACACACATTAACAAAGAACAGCATTTCTGTTACATTTTGCAGCAGTTCACTAGGGCTGACTAGATTGACCCCTATAGAGCAGTGGCTCCCAACCTTTTGGGCACCAGGGACTGGTTCCGTGGAGAGAGGTTTTTCCATGGACCAGAGGTGGCGTAGTTTCACATGCTGCCTGCATCCCATGGATAGGGCTTCACTTATTTGCGTGAACCAGTTGTTGGCATGTTGCAGACAGATGCTAGTCCATGAACCAAGGGTTGGGGACTCCTGCTGTAAAGAACACTAACCCTAAATATACTATGTCATGAGAAAGTAAAAATATATTGCCAGAAATAAGTTTAATTGAAGGCTTCAGTTAAGAAAAATATATAACCTTTCATTAAGGTGGCTATCTGCAGAGAAGTTGCATGTTTTATTCATTTGGCTTCACTTCTACAACTTTCTTGCAACAACTTTGCCATTGTTCTTTAGGGTTTCCAGATGGGCTATTCATGTTAATCCAAGCGTTAAACTTGTATTGGATTGCTCATATGCTAGATATTAGTTCCCTCCTAATCATAAGACGTTTCTAAATTGGCCTGTCTAATTTGGCATTCATTGTTACAATGCATTTCACATGGTGTGTGCCCTGGCCACATGTGGCCAATAGGGTAGTGGCTACACTTAAGACCATTATAAATAAGTGTCTTTGTAAGGATTATAGTACTGCTAATACTTATATATTCTCATTTATTCCTCTTTTTTATAGATTCCATGTCTTTGTAGTGGTGCATCATGTTTGTTATGTAGTTGTTGTCCTAACAGCAAGAATTCTACAGTTACTCGGCTCATTTATGCTTTCCTGCTGCTTCTTAGTACTCTAGTTGCATGCATCATGCTGGCACCAGGAATGGAGAAACATCTCAAAGAGGTACTGATATTTTAAAACCTTGCTTATAATATACATCACTGGGCACTGATTTCCTCCACTTAACATAGAGGCACACTGAAAGCCGAAAGAAAAAAACAGTGGAATTTCTGTTGAGTTCTTAATAATAAGATTTTATTAGGTGCAGTAAGACTCCAGTCCAGACTGATTTGAAAGATCAGCATTTCAAGTTTAAGGTACAGAACTTGGTAGAAATTTTGCCACATTTTTCGGTTTCTTGGGCACCCTGGTTTCAAAATCTGGAGCAAGCAAGCATTTATTTTTAATTTTTCTTAGAATTTTGTGGAATATATATTTCTGAAACGACAGAAAGGAATGGGGTCTATATTTCTCAAGCATTACAGTCAGAAAACCTTATTCAACAAGCATCTCTTGCATTTTGGCAACAGGAAAGAGAACGTTCATCTCTTCATGATCCTACAATCCCTCTCCCTCCCTCCCTCTCTCCCCCCCCTCTCTCTCACACACACACACTTTGTTAAAGGTAAATTTTCCCTCCTAACAATATCTAATAATATTGTACTAGACCTGAATGCTTTCAAAAAAACTGGAACTTAACTCAGATTATACTGCTTTCAATAAGCTATGACCAAATTAGGAAGTCTATTAAATACTGAGCCCTAGACATGAGCAAACTGAGTTGACTTGGTCTGTACCAGCATTAAGTCTTGAATCGGAATCTGCAGCCAGTCAAATATTTTTTCTCCTTGGAATCGTAAATAATTACAGAGTCTTCACAAGTCAATGGCCATAAAGGCAACCAGTTGCTAAGTGCTTAAAATGTGATCATGTGATCAGTTGAGGATGCGTACAGTGTTGTATCTTCAACATTGAATTGTAAGTAGTTTTTGTAGGCCTGTTGTAACTTCAGACTGTCACTAAATGACCACTTGTAAATTGAGGATTACCTATAGATGGTCAGCTTGATAACATGTCTTAACCTGGAGTTGTACAGAATAACAACTTATAAACCATGGATTTTCAACCATAGTCATAATCTGTAAGAATAAGATTTGAGGAAAATGAATATTGTATAATCTACTTGCATAATTTATTGTTCTCTTTCAGGTGCCTGGTTTTTGTGATGGCTTTGATTGTGAAGCTTTGGTTGGATATAGAGCTGTCTATCGAATCAGTTTTGCTATGGCCATGTTTTTCTGCCTCTTTGCCTTATTTATGATACAAGTGAAATCGAGTAAAGACCCACGGGCTGCCATACACAATGGGTGAGCTAGATGGAAAACAGGGACTAATCCCTTATTTATTTTGCCCACAGCCTGAAATGATAAATTTCCAAAACTGAATGGGGTTAACTCAAATGTCAAAGTAGGAAACATTCATTGTTCCAAGCAGGGAAGTTGAATAAATACATACCCATGAAATGAAATGGGATAAAGATTAATTTCAGTTTATATATTTTCAGATATAAATTTAACAGGAGAAGGTAACCTGGTAATCGCGACATATTGCAAATAACAGTTCCTTATTCCCTTATTTATATAATGGTATAAATACCCAACTTCTTGGCTATATTGATAATGTGATTGTTGTATGTTTAGTAAATTGCTTGAAGTCCTGGGGATTATAATGGTATAAATGCCCAACTTCCAAACTTCGACTCATTGTCTTAGGGCATAGATACTAAAACTGCCTCTTAATGTGCTCTTTCAATTAAAAATCACCAGTGAAACTTATTCCTATAACCAGATGCATCCCATTAGAAATATTTACTTCTGTTAGCTTAATATAGGCAGAGAAATAATTCTCAGTTGTCGTCTTTATTTTTCATAGATTTTGGTTCTTCAAAGTAGCTGCAATTGTTGGAATCATGGTTGGGGCATTTTATATTCCAGAAGGGACTTTCACAAGAGGCAAGTGTGAATGGATCAGGAAATGTCATCATTTATTGAACTCTAATGGTAGTCAGTACGAATTATTTTTTAAAAATGTCAAATAATATCCAGTGAATGAAATGCTTATATAGACATAGCCGTTTGATAGTCCAAGGAAGAATTACTAGAGGAATTAGATGAATGTGTGCTACATAGTGGTTGCTATTCATTGCTTCATCAAGTTATTATAATCAATGGCTTCATGGAAGAGAGACATCTAATAGAAAACCACTTCTTTGCTTTCATATGCATGGGCACCCTCTGTTTTTTAACATTTTTTCATGTTAATCTACCCAAGAAAGCAAAAGTAAATGTTGCACAGGGGAGACAAACTCCAAACAGGCTATAAAACTTGGCTTCCAGAATGATCACGAGGGAAAGGGGGTGACATGAGCACGGTATAATTCTCTTTCTCTTTGTAAGATGATCAGACTTTAGGATTACTACTCCAGTAGTATGTTATCACTCTAAGAGATATAATAGAAGTGCAACTACTATGCAAATATTTGCAAATATGTCCCCTGCGGTATGTATAACCTTTCCCAATTTGCCATTCTAGGTTTTCTTCAAATGTATTAGGTCTTTATCCTGTCTTTATTTTTTATTTACTCAAGGCATACATGCTTAATGTTCCCATGTCCTATTTTCCTCAACAATAACCTGGCGGAGAGGGATGACAAAGAGTGACTATGGCCCAAAGTCACCAAGCCAGTCTTAAGAGAAGACAAGAATTCATGCTTCCTGGTTTCCAGGCCAGCAACTTAGCCACTGCATACAGTGGGGTCTCCCATTTATCTTCAAATCCACATTAGAATTCAACTCTGATCATTCTCAAGTAGGATGGCTTATCCTTAATTGCAGTTCAAAGCACCTCCTGCACAATATTGGAAGAATGGAATCATACCACCAGAAAGAGATAATAAGGAAAACAATGGCTTGTGCAGAATCGGATACGGCTAACCTTAGAATTGAAAAATAAGGGGGAATCAATTTATTATGAAATATGGAATAAGTTTTATCAGTGGTTGAAAAAAAGAAGGGAAGGTTGGAACAAAAATAATCAGGATGAAGAGAATTTAAAAGTAAATATTGTATCAATAATATGAATGCTAATGGTTTAGTAATATTTTTGCATGTATGGCAGATGTAATGCCAAAACGGTTGCACTGTGTTGTACACTCACAGTTGTAAATAATAAAAAAATATATCAATGAAAAAAAGCACTCCTGTGCCGCATGCACCTGGATTTCTTTTTTTAAAAATTGCTCGTAAATTGTTTTAAATGGATTCTTACCTGATCAGTAAATTCCCTGGTGTAGCACCAGCCAGAAAGACCTTTTGTGTCATCTTCATAGGGCCTGAAATAGCTTTATGAGTTTTAAAAGGCATACAAATTAAAGTGTATACCGTATATGAATGGAGATAATTATTGATCAGCTTTCTGTGTTCCCCTATTTGGGTTATAGCCCCATCATTCACGTCCCTGTTCAGTACATCAAGTGGAAGACAATTATTCTCTGGCTCCATTTACCCAGATGCTGTCATGATGGTTTCTTTCTTTCTTTCTAGTGTTATTTGTTTTTGGAACTGGGGGTGCCTTCCTCTTCATTCTCATCCAGCTGGTGCTGCTTGTGGATTTTGCTCATTCCTGGAATGAGTCCTGGGTTGAACGGATGGAAGAGGGAAATTCCAGGTGCTGGTATGCTGGTAAGATTCATTTGGCTGATGAATAACAAAATGAAACAGCAGCTTTAATGCATGCTGCGTTGGGTTTCTCTTTGCTTGGGCAATTTATTGGCTGTATTTAGAGCCACCTATTACGGTGTTTTTCAAACTTGGCAACTTTAAGACGTGTAGATTTCAACATTCAGAATTCTCAGCATGCTGAGTTGAAAGGAGTTGAAAGTCATACATCTTAAAAAGAGGCCAAGTTTGAAAAACCGGACCTTCTCTATAGCAGTGGTCGTCAACCGGTGGGCCACGACCCACTAGTGGTCCGTAAGAAAATGGTTGTCCACAGAGAAATATCACCCCCAGAGCAGCCCCCCAAAGCAATCCAGGCTGTGAAGGAACACAAGGCTGCGCCACCCACATGGCCCATGGGAACCCTCCCCGCCAACTCCTTACCTAGCAAACTTGCCTGCTATGTTGCTATTCCCCAGCCCCACCCCCCAGGCCATCAGCTGTTCTGCTGTGCCAGGAGATTTAGATCAGCTAGAAAGCAGGAAATCATTGGATTTCTTGCTTTCTAGCTAATCTTTAGATTTTTGGCTCTGCTTTTAAGCAATTCTACAGATAAACAAGATAAAATCTTAGTACTGAAGTTTCTATTATTCAGTGCAGACTCAGGAAGCTGATGGCAGAAAGATAGATCTCTGAATGAATCTGTGATTCTGTGCGCAACTCAATCTGCTTCCCTGCTTTGCCTGATTTTGGGTAGAAGTTGCTCTTTTTTTATAAAAAATCAATATTTACATAAATATTTATAATATTTACATACAAGCCATGCCCAGCCAGTCACATGACCACCAAGCAACACCCACAAATTAGGCAACCCTGATCCAGCCCTCAATGAAATCGAGTTTGACACCCATTTTTAGATGGTAGCATTTTGCATACTTAATAGGATAAAATGATGCTCTCTGTGGAGAAAACTTAGATCTTCCTACGTGACAACAGTTTTTTTCACAAATGAATTGCATCTTTAAACAATATTATTGGACCATTTTGGTACTTGAGTACTTCTAACAGGGATCTGCTTGTTTTCTTCAGCTCTCCTGTCCTGCACCAGCTTGAACTACATTCTGTCATTCATTGCCATTGTACTCTTCTATGTCTTCTACACAAAACCAGAAGGCTGTATTGAGAACAAGTTGTTCATCAGCTTTAATATGATTGCATGCATTGCTGTATCGATCACATCAGTCCTTCCCAAAGTCCAGGTATGATGATGAAACAGTGCTTTCAAGTGAACAAACTTAGTTGATTTATTTTTCTTTAGGTGTTATATTGGTGGATTATATATTTTGAAAATGCTTCTAAGAATAAATCAGTGAATACAGAACATAAATTCTTTTTGTCCTGTTTGAATAGCCTTTTGATGTAAGGACTAGGTTTAACTTTGGGGATAGAGGAAAGGTTGGAGTGATATGCCGATATAAGCCAGACATACAATTTTGAGTTTTGAGAAAGATGTCAAGTTAGTTCTTTTTTTAAAGTACTAAATGTATTTGTGGACATGTACAACAGTTTCCCTCTTCAGAATGGTGAAAATTACATTATGAGTTACTGATGGTTTGGTTCTGTGGATGATGAGAGAATGTTCTAGAGGCTGCAAAAAACAAGATGTGGACAGTTGTGCCCCAGATAATTTTATGCCTCTGACCATGCTGAATAAAAGTAGTTCTTAACTTATGACTAGTCATTTAGACCACAAAAAGGTTCTTACGACCCAATTTCAAAGTTATAATGGCTGCATACATCCTGCTGTCCTGTGATCTCATTTTGGGCATTTGGCAGGGAGCTCACATTAATGTCTATATGTAGCATCTTGCAGTCACAGTTTTCAATATTTTTTGCTGTTTTCTGGTATTCACTTCCAATTATTGATAAAAAATGCCCATTGGGTAAAATGGACCATCTTAACAACCATCACAAAAAATGCTGTAGAATCAGGTCTGTTCACATGTTGCCTGACTTACAACCATAATTCCAGGCTCAATTATGGTCATAAGTCAAGACTTACGATACTGGAGCAGAAATGAAGCATTTTTAGCTATAGCTTTTAATCTTAAACCTTCATGATTCCGATCATAAAATAATTTACATTATTAAAAATTACTTGTCTCAAATAGGAATATCAACCTCATTCTGGTCTTCTCCAGTCTTCTGTGATTACTCTCTACACCATGTACCTCACTTGGTCAGCCATGTCTAACGAGCCTGGTAAGCTACTTTCAATGCAAACAGTATGAAAGAAACAAAACCATTATCCTATATATTTCAATTGTTTTCTTTAGAAACACATGAATTTCTTAAGAAACATCTTGCAAACACTTCATTTTAGAGAGACTTCAGGTTATTCGACAACAGCTCTTCAATAATTCTCAGAGTGTGTGTGTGTGTGTGTGTGTGTGTGTTCATATATATATATATATATATGTTTTCTCTTTAAAATGTTTCTTTTTAGACCGTCAATGTAACCCAAGCCTTCTGAACATCATCAGCCAAATATCTGCACCTACTTCCATCCCGTTGAATGCAACTGTTATTCCTACTCCTATACCACAAAAATCACCTCAGTGGTGGGATGCACAGAGCATTGTTGGGCTTCTTATCTTTGTAGTTTGTCTCCTGTATTCCAGGTAAGATACAAGTTTTTTGTTTTCTGAATTACAAGCTATTCTAATGTGATCTATTATATCAAATTTGGATGTATGGAACAGCTTTTCCTCTCTCTTTAAATCAAGGGAAATTAGCTTTGATTGAAGTAGTGTCAATAGCTTGATTAAAAGTACTTTACAGTGTCTTCTAATTGTAGTAAGATCAGTACTGATTACTCTTTTGAGTTAATTAACTAAATACTAGTTTTTAAAACTCAACTTGTTTTAGCTCAAATTTGACCATTGTTGATCTTGATGTGAAAAAGATCCTTGTTGTTTTTGTAAGCTTAAACCAATGGTCTAGTTTCATTCTGCATCAGACTCTTGTACCCATGGCGTCCTCTAGTTGTGGGGACTTCTAGACCTTTCAACAACAGTCATGCTGAATCAGTCTTGAGAGCTTTACAAATAAAAAAAAGCATTTCAAGAAATGAAATCCATACAACTAGAGGATACCCAAGTTGGTCAAAGTGCTCTAATGAACTCTGAAGAACTTGCATAATGTTTCCAATTATCTACCTTCTGAAATAGCTTGGATATCTGGCCCCAATTAGCATTAACAGCAGTTTTTTTATTTATGCCTATTCAGAATCAAGTACTCAGAATAAAAAAGATACAAAGCACGTTAACAATAGATTATAGGAAAAAAATACCCTAAAAACTGGAAAATCCTCTAATCAACCAATAGTCAGATCCTAATGATCCATGGAATACCAAAATAATTGGGAACAATCAAATTTTGGGGCATATTATTTCAAAGAAGGAGCAATAATTGAGGAAGCTTTCTCCCAAGGTTCTTATGTCATTCCATAAAGGCAGAGATCCTGAGGGGGATCCAACCTCTTACAGCTTATTGGATGAGTGAAAACCTCTGACAAAAGACAGACCTCATCCTGAATCAGGAAGAGCATTAGATGTTATAATCAGCTTTGAAGTGTGCGGAAATGAGTTGACGTCTGATGCAGCTCTTGAAGTAATGGTACTACAGAGGTAAACTGATTTGTACCTAAACCATCCAGCTGCTGCATTCTGAACCATTTGCAACATATGAACACTGAAGGGCAGTCTCAATGCAGTCAGCAATGCAATAGGCTGAATGAGAAATAAGCAGGGCAAGAGTGATTGTGAGTAGAGTCTTCTGATTCAAGAATGGCCATGGTTGGTGCACAGTTTGCATCTGTGCAAAAGCCTACTTAGCCCCAGCTTATCAGTGGTTGAACTCTAAATCAGGACAATTATTGACCATCTCTGAACAAAGAACCATGGTCTAAATTGGTATATTACTAGAAGATTCCAGAATGAAGGATTAAGTTTGAGCCTTTGTCCCTATCCAGTAGAGCCTGTGGGTACTAGGACAATCTGAACCACATCTCCTACTGAGCCTGCTACAGATGAAATGTGTTTTATATATCTGATTATATTATATATGATATATTATCTATGTCCAATATGAATTCTCCCAGGAATTTAATGTAGATATGAAATAAAAGAGGAGAATCCAATCCTGTCACAACAGAGGGCCCAAGACTTGACTTCTCACTCCTCGCATTCAGTCAGACTGTTCCCAAGAAAGGAGAACCCTGTTTTTACCTGCCATTTTCAGCCATAAAAATGTTACAGAAAAATGTCATGATTGTTGATTTTAGGGAGCCAAGAGATCAAACGAGCATGAGGTTGCATTTCTGCATCTCAAATCTTGCCACAGGCCACCCACAAGAATGTGAGTGTGGTGTTAATTTTGTACCCAGACAGACCTAAAACCAGGCTGAAAAAAATCCGGATAATCTGCAGAACTTTGATTCAGGCCCCACTATTTCCTCAACAACTTCCCCCATGTTAGAGACAGGTTGAATGATTGCTGGGTTAGAATAATGGTTTCTTAAGAAGGGCCATATAATTATTTATTTTAACTACATAGCTGAAGTTTTCGTAGAATTTGAATAATGCTGGGCAACTGTAATTAGTTAAGTGTCCTTTTTTATAAGCTAGGTTTCTGAAGTCTCCTTTTTTTTGGCAGCATCCGATCTTCTAATAACAGCCAAGTGAGCAAGTTGACGTTATCTGTCAGTGACAGTGTCATTCTGGATGATGCACCAAATACAGTTGATGGAGAAGATGGAGAAGTCCGCCGGGTTTCGGACAATGAAAAGGATGGTGTCCAGTATAGCTATAGCTTCTTCCACTTCATGCTAACTCTCGCTTCCCTCTACATAATGATGACTCTTACTAATTGGTACAGGTGAGTATATTTTGGACAGCAACTTTAACCAAAAATCTTACTGCTGTAGATTATTAACTCAATATGGAATTGTTTAAATATTAAGAACATCTTGTTAAAATTAGAGATTTAATGTTAATTTTAATTTTTGCTAAAGTTAGGATTCATCTTGTGACACTGAATAGGATTTTCTCTCTATATATGCTGGGAAAGATGTAAATATTATTTCTGAATAATTCTGCTGTAATTAACCCCAAATATCTAGCAAGCATACCAAAAAGCTGTATAATTGAGTTGAATTAGACTTTCTACCAGTTGATTGAGACATATACAATTTTTATTAATTTTACAGTCCTGATGCTGAAACTAAAACACTGAAAAGCAAATGGCCAGCTGTCTGGGTGAAGATCTCCTCAAGCTGGGTTTGTCTTCTTATTTATGTCTGGACTTTAGTGGCTCCCCTGATCCTTACCAATCGAGACTTCAATTAAATGGTAACTTCTGTAAAAGCATGGAGATATGACGTTCTGCTCTGTTGAAAGCCAAAAGTTATGTATTGCTTCGTGGACCTAAGTCTCCAGGCATCATTCCTATAACACGCAGACAAATAAGAAGTCTAACTTGTGTAATGCTTAATGCAGAATCTAAGTGCTGTATATATTGATGTGTTAAATTCAAAGCTAGTATTCCTGTTATCTACTACAGCTGTGCTGTTGAAGGATTTCACAAAAAGTTTGTGTAAACACACATTACTAGAAATATGAACGGAAAGTAATATATTCTAAAGTTCTTCTGATTTTTCACTATCGAAATAAGTACCCTTGCTGCATTGCTTTACATTCCATTTCAGAAAAAAATGAATCCGATGGAGCTTTGAATAATGGATAAAGTGTTTTTCTTAACAGAACAGCATGCTAATGTAATATACCAAGCCTATAATTGGCAACTTTTGGGATCATTGTAGAAAACAAATTTTGTAAGAAATTTTGTTAAGCATACTGCTAAACTTTTAATGTTTTACTTTAAACACATTCAAGTCCTGCTTTTTGAAACAAGCAAATTAACAAGCAAATGCTTGTTAAAACTAGTACATCATTCCACTCAATTTGACATTATTTGCACTATAAATAAGTTTGATCAAAACAAAGTTTTTAGTGTCATTTTTGTTGCCCGGTTGTTTCAGCAGGTCTGCATATGGTTATCATTTAGATCAAGCAGTGAAGTTGGTCTGTGTCTGAAAGCAAATCATCATACAACTTACTTGTGATGTTAGGCAAAGAACCTCCATGTGGGGCTCTTGATTCATATGTTCACATTCTAGTATAAAAGTTTAGTTGGCATAAGCACTTAAAGTACCTGCTTATTTTTTAGCCTGTGACGGTACATAGTCTGTACATTGCAGAGAGAGACAACTCTGCTCAGCGGATTCCCTGCTCTTAGTTAAAGTCCCCTATGCTGGTGCCCATCATTCTGAGAACTTCAACATGCAGGAAAGCAAGAGGCAGCTTGAAAAACAAGTAGCTCTTCACAAATTGCATTTTTCATTTCAGATCTAATTCAGTTGCATGCTTTTTTTTCTTTACCATCTTATAAAGGTCCACTAGATTAGACTTTAATAGATCTGGACAGTCCCTTCAATGACATCAAACATTCATTGAAACAGCATGTTTATATATTAATATTTTAATATTAATAAGATTTAATATCCACTCATGCAGACAGACTGTTTTATAAAGTGCAGTATAAAAATAAATTCTCAAGGTATATACTCTAATTCTGTACAGAGAATAAAACAGACCCATGAACAAAACTGCAAAACTTAGCTATAGAAAACAAAGCACCTCAATTACCCTCTGGAAAAATTATTACCATTTTTCTACTTCGGATACAGATTAACAAAGGCAATTTGACATTTGTAACAAATTGCCAATGTCTTTTACTTAAGGCTTAGTATTCTTCCATCACATCTGCTTGGATTTTGTTTATAGAAGAACTAATATTAACAAAAAGATCCCTATGACCAAGATGCCAGACAATATGCATATTAACTAATTTCGTATGCTTAACTATAGGCACAACATCAATGTCTTAGTTCTGTCAGCACTGCTTTTAAAACCAATTCTACAGATAAACAAGATAAAAGCATGGAAGGCAATTTAGACTACGCTTAGAGGTAAATAATAGCCACAAATTTTACAGAATCTACTATTCCAATATATCTGGGCAAAGAGATGTGTTATACCAATAAAATTAGTCCAGGGAGGCAAACACTGAATTGGTATTTGGTTATTATTTAAATAAGAGCTCTTTGTTACAAAAAACATTAGGAAAAAAACAACCATAGCATTTTAACGTTTTATATCATCATCATCATTCATTGTCATTTGAGACAGGCTACTTATTTAAGGGAGAAAAAATAGACTGGGTAAAGTGTATTTTAGAATAGTGTCCTAGAAATTATAAGCTTCCATGCTTATAACTTTTTCCTAACATGTTACACTGATTTATAAAACATTTTGTCATTCAAACTAGTTCCTTTATGTTTCAATTTCAGCTGCCAAAGCCTGGCAGCGTTGATTTTTCTGCATAAAGATCACTTCCGATAAGGAAAAGAACATCCATTTTAACATATACTTCTCATATCTAAATTTGACCAGCATTTTCCTACAAGAATACATAAGGAGAAAAGTACATCTTGTGCCTTCTATATCTAAACTACTTTTCTTATGTGTCTGTAGGCAAAATACCCCCACCAATGTGGAAATAAATCTAGCAAGTCAAGAGAGATGGGTAGCAGCGTAGAAACCAGTTTCACATTTGTTTAGATAACTATAATACCATACTGGGTTTGTATATTTAGAACTCTAATTGAAGCACAGTCACATGACTAAACTGCTTCACTTTTTGGCAATAAGAGAAGCAAATCCCTAATTTAGAAAAACTAAAATACCTTTTGGCACTGGCAATAACATGATCAATCTACAGAAAACGTAATTTTTACAGTAAGCACCAACTTTCTGGTCTTGCTTGGCACTAGGCAAGAGCCTCCATTTTAGTTCCAACAATTTAAAAAGTGCTATGAGTTGCTACCTTATGAGCAGCAGTGAGTACAAAGTTCCAGCCTGTTACAGTTCCAGCCTTGCATGCGAAGAATGGGTTCAAAGGACCTGCAACTTTATGTAATTCAGAGAAAAAACCTGCTATCTTCTGAAAGATGACCCACCACTAAAGAAGATCTAAAACTACATCAGGGTTTTAGATCCTTTCCTATACAGTATATTTTAGCCTAAAGGTGAGACTACTGGCCTTAGGAAATGAAGCCAATATCAAAAACAGCACTGAGGTCTCACTGACAAAATAACATAGTGAATGAGGAGAAACTACCATTTACAAATGGAATATTGTGCTTGTAAACTGTCCTGTTTGGTTTGCAGAGAACATTTCAAATCTTCTCTGTCCCAAAAATAAACAAGTTTACCTCTTTTCTTATTAGGCAAAACTTTACAGCTATCATGTCTGTGTTTTTCCCCAACCTCTTCATGAGGCAAGTACCAATCAACAGTGCTATAGTGGTATGCAAAATTATGTGCCTTCTCAGTTGGTCCTGTCTTATGCAAGTTCAAGTACGGGAATAAAATTGGCTCATAGATTGATGCTTTCTTTATAACAGAAAAAAAATGAGCATGTGCTTTCAACGGAACATCAATAGCTAACTATTTTTGCAAGAGTGCATTTTCAAAGTGTGACACTCCCTGTAGTATACAAAGCTGCATTTTTGTAAATAATGCTGAACTTTATAGATGGCAACAGAATAAGAATTGGCTCTCTCTTTATATTACTTTATGGCAGATAAAATTTCTAGTCAATTATCCTTGTATCATATAGCTCACATTTCTTTCTTCCTCTGCAGAGTTAGCATTATATTACTACATTTCTTAATTTGTACATCATTTTTGTCCCCTTCAGCCTGAGAAAGAATATAGTGCTTTGCACCTAAACCTGCTCATTGGAAGCAAGTCCCACAAATTTTACCACAACTTCCTTCCAAGTAATTGTGCTTAGGATCTTGTTATCAAGTAGCTTTTCTTTATCTGTGTTCATTTGTGGCATCTGAGTTGCTTTGGGTCAGTTACCACAATAACTTCCTGGTTGCTCAAAAAAATTTTTTTCCATTTGCCAGTGGGCCACAGAATCTCACTTTCTTACAACTGTTCCACTTAGATTTGCTTTGGTTCCAAAGTAAAGTAACATCCATCAACACTCATATTTGGTTCCAAAGTAAAGTAACATCCATCAACACTCATATGTTGTAGAAGCATGAGAGAATTAATATTCCCTTTGTAAACAGCAAGGTGACCTTTGGGAAGCTTTATCTGCTATACTAATAGCAGGAATAGAGCTGTGTTTTGAAGCTTCGCAAAGAGTCATCATGCTGCTTCTCATCAATCTCTTCATTCATTAATGGATCATGTGGTGAACAGTCACTGGAGAGGGGCAAATGTGAGACATCATACTTGAAGTCATCCTCCGACGCCAGCAGTAGCTCATTCCAGGTAGAGATATCAAGTTTTCCTGCCGTGCCACCATATTCTTCAGGGAGAATTTGTGGTGGAAGGTTGTGTTGAAGAGACCGCAGGTCTGACCCATGAAGGAAAAACTGAGAAGAAAAGAACCATTTCAACACTGTTCCAATTCAAATTAAATGTATAGTATTTTAGAAAAAAATGATACAATTTCCCTTTTAAGCTTAGACAATGGTTCATGGTATTTCTCCATACTACAAGTCTAATTGGCAGCAGCATTTGAGACTAGATGATATTCTTGAGAATCACAGGATATAAGTGAAAGTTTCACAATCTTTATTAACTTTTAAAGATTCTTTTTCTTTAAACTGTCTCAAACAGTTTTAAGTCCTGTTTAACTTCATTTGGACAAATCACTGAACTCCATGAATAACCAAGATCACTACTGTTTGGATGAAAAGGAAAACAGTTCAGATTTGTATTACTCTCTACAGCAAGAGGCTCTACAGAAGACCATTTCCAAAAATTGATGCAGCTTAATAGTCACATGTATTATCTCCTTTTTAGAATGTTTGTATCTCCTGATTCTTGCTTAGTATACAATGGTGTATGGATTACCTAATGGAGCATTTTTAATGCTGATTTTCCTTTGTTTTTTGTAAACTGCCTTGAGGCCTTCAGAAATGGATGGTGCACAAACTTGTGTAATAAATACATGACTACACAGCAGTTATATATAGAAAAAAATGAAACTTCTATTTCATCGATGATTACATAAGCTTCAAAGTTGTGTCTAATACAAATAACAGTAATAAATAAACTAACTCAGTTTCTAACAGGAATATACTGCTTTTAGTGCCTAACTGCTTTCCCAGGAAGACTTATTAGTCTCCACTTCACTATACAGTATAAATGATACTTACAGAAATCTATTAAAAGAGAAAAAATAATAGATCTTTTCTGACTGCCGTGGAGAATTATATTGGGTTTATTTACAAACTCCAAGTAAACAAATATCCAATTTAAATCCAATATCGACTTATTGATTAGCTGCAGTTAAGGTTGAAGTTAAGACCTGCATAGAATAAATAAGACTTTTTCCAGATGATGTTTAAACATGTGTTTTACTAATTCAAAATAAATATTTTGAATTTGTATTAAATTCACCTTGCAGACAGACTGCAGCTTTCCAAAAGCAACTACC
The DNA here is from genome assembly GCF_049901715.1 of Pseudonaja textilis. Lineage (NCBI taxonomy): Eukaryota > Metazoa > Chordata > Lepidosauria > Squamata > Elapidae > Pseudonaja > Pseudonaja textilis. Next base: position 24,286,210 of record NC_141992.1, on the reverse strand, counting down.
TTGCCTCTTTAAGTCCAATTTTCTCTTCCCTCCAGGGACAAGCTAATGGGTGTGGAAAGCCCGTAAGCCATGCATATATCCTAGAGCCCTCCCTAATATCCCTATAGACACTATATATTTCACACAACTATATTGAGTACTTACCCGATTTGCTATTTTTTCCTTTAAAAATGGTTTGAGAATAGCAAAAATGCCTTTGAATATGCGAGGTTCATTTATGATATTGACAGCTTTTATTCTAATTGGAAAGCCATCCTAAAAGAAAGAAATGCAGTAACATTTATAAAGATTCGTGTTTAGAAATAACTGGATGAGTTTTCAAAAAAACCTCATTCAGTCTTGTTTGGTTTATGTAAAAAATATTTTAACCACTGCTCCGTACACATTTCCACTATAAATTCTGAGTGGGATAGAAACTGTTTCTTTCAAAGAGAAATTCTTGGCAGAATGTGTGTTTCTCAAGAATAACAAAAGATTTTAGCACAAAGCTTTCCTGTACAAATAAGGTATTCCTCCTTTCTTAGTGAAGTCACCACAGGAAGGGCCTTTCTCATGTCAACATAAATATTTCCGAATTTATTATGCCTCAACATTTTATGGATAACTAAAACATGAAATATTACCCTAGGTTGGCAGAAGTGGGGTGTGTAGCTAGAGAGATATACAGCATTATTTGAAAACATTGTCTCATTCTATAAACTGCTGTTCAAGGACAAACCTTTTAAGATTAATATGTTAATACTGTTCAGTAGTTGTCTACATTAATGAGCACCAATTAATCCATCACAAAACTTGTAAAGAATACAATGTATCACTAAAGAAAATGTCCATAGCATGCATGCATAAAACAGAATTTTGCATTCCAATTCTTTTCATGCAGAGTACAATTGAAAAGCACATATAGGTAGCCCTTGCTTACTAACTGCCTCATTTAATAACCAAAGTTAAGACACTATTAAAAAACAGCTCTGTGATCAATTCTTGCATTTATGACAACGGCAATATCCCAGTTACCTAATCACCATTTGTGTGCTTCACAATTGGCTTCTAACAGAGTTATGGGAGAATGTGGAAGTAAAATTGCAAGTTGCTGTCATGTGATGTCTCGCTTAATGACTAGAGTGATTTACTTAACAGCCAAATGGGAAATGAGGATGGAAATCTGTTGCAGTCATGATTTCCCACTTAATAACCTCATTGCTTACCAATAGAATTGCCGGTCTCAACTATGGTTGCTATGTGATGACTGCCTCTAGTTTAGCACCCACAATTTAAGCAGAGATTGTCTCTTACAATAAACATGAATTATATCTGTGCTATTTATTGGTAAATTGGAAGCTCCATGTGCCTAAGACTTGACAGAGGGTACCGTTCTAAGTGGAACAAAACAACGTTCTGGGTATGAACTTTTCCTAGACACTGTTCTATATCTAATTCACACTCATAACTGCAAGAATACTATTAACACACTACTAGGATCATCCATGCTCTCCCTAACTGGCTCCAAGATGGGCTGCTTTACATTTTGTGGAGGACTTTTTCTCACAACACAACATCCATCTGGGAGCCAGCCTAACGCTGGTTCTGAGAGAAGCTAGTGACTAGAAGGCTTCAACTGCTGCAGAACAACTCTCTCCCATCCGGTCATGGGCTCTGTGCCTCCAAAGCCATTTTTTGTTTGCCTGTTCTCACTTGGCAACCAATGTTTTTCTTTTTGATGGGGTGAGGTGTGTGAGAGGAATTAGGAATAGCAATAACAGATGTGTGGAAAGTATGCTAATCCGATCCTGAACCTAAGACCAACTGCAAGCCAGGGCATCATTGCTGCCGCAGGCAATATCAGGCAGAGGATCAAAGAGGGACTGGGAAGCTAATGTTTTTTCCCCCAACATCAACCATAAGATAATTCCAAAAGCTTATTGTTCTGAAGATTACACAAATATTAACTTTGTAATATATCCCTTGCAAAAAAAATGACCAAAGCATTTACATTTTGCATGATTCCCACTACCACCAAAAGACCTGATTTGGAAAAGCAAAAAAGTTATATCTACATTTGCACCACTGAGATTCAGAAGCAGCAGTAATTTATATTATTTTCCTCTAATAATTTAAATCTTACCTGAAGAATGCCAATCACTTTTTTCGCTATGAAGGGGCCAAAGTGAGATGCCTTAGATAAACTGATTCCTTTGTAGTCTGCAAGAATTACAATTCCATTTACTTGAGTCTCCTCAGATTGAATGAGTTTTTCTAATGTCAAGTATAGGGCACGAATGTTTTCAGTAATTGGGTAATTACTTGGTGTCCATTTGTCTATGATTAAAAAGACAGAGAAGGAAGTTAGAAGTTAAAAGAAAACCAAACTACATTACAAACCTTAACAATTATTATTAATCCTGTAAAAATCTTTTTCTAAGTTCGCATTATCACTTACTTCAGAAAAAGCCTGCTGTTTTAGGAAACATAATTAAACAGTTATATCGGACAAACTTTTCATGGTTGGACTCCTAAGATCAAATTGAATTAAGAATAAGAATTACCTATAAGAAAATAATGCTGAGACTTATAGTCCTATACAAATATACAAAGATTACACAAATAATCTTCAGAACAATAAGCTTTTAGAATTATCTTGCTTAAACACTAGTAAACAAAATTATGTTAATTGGAAGGTATAGTAATATGTGCTGATATCTTTATTCAACAGGTGTGGGGAAAATAGGGAGGAGGGAATGGCACATACAAAATAAAGACAGGATATCAAATAAATAAACAATATAAAGCTGGGATATAAATCAAATAAATAAGCAAGCAAACAAAAGATTCATCCATCTTAAAAAGTTAATCATACCTGGGCGAATACAGACAACATGGCGTCCTTCATTATCTAAATGGGAAAGCACAGTGACAATGCCAGATTCCAAGGCAGTCTTTACAGCAGATGGCTTCAGATTTGTAAAAACCTCAGGCCAACTTCTCCTACAGCAATGATAGTTCACGAGAAGCTGAAGTGCCCGATCATAATCAAATTTCCTTGCTCTAAGGAACCTAAGCAAGAAAGCGTCGTCTAGGCATGTCCCCAGATTAGGATAATCTTTCCACACCATGTCTCTGAGGGCTTGAACATCTCGAAGCCGCCACTCAGGTTTTTCCTGCAGCTCTTCGCGTGCTTTGGCAATAAGCTCAGCAGACAGGGTACACACATATGTTTTCTGAACTGGCAGGATCTCAATTCCTGACAGAGATCCCTCAGAGGGACTTCTAACGGTGCCATCACTATCTCCTGACATTGGTTAGAGAAATATCTGGGGGGAAAAGCGTGACAAAATGCAGACAAAGAAAAATGACCAAACTGATCACCAACTTTTACAAATAAAGATTTGTAAATGTATAATTAGTACTTATACTACATAATAATAGTATACTATTTATGCTAATGTGGATATGTTTAAATGTGTCAAATAGCAGTTAAATCTCATTTGCCAGTAATATTTTTTAACAGCAAACATAATTCTATACATTTATAGGAAAGAGTGGGATATACACAATCACATGACCATGGGGAAATTTATCTCCTAAATTTTCAACTCCTCAGAATATTTGGATTGGTACTTAAAACATTTCTTTTTTGAGATGGGAACTGATAATTTATCATCCCAAGCAATGTAAGGCTTACACTAAACAAACAATTTATATTGACAACCCTGTACATGAGTTCATTTTCAAGTGAACATCCATAAGAGATACTTACTGTTAGCAGGTCACTTTGGCAACTCTGTTTCTAATTCTGTTGTTTAGGCTACATTGAGATTATTACTTTTGCTGTTCTTGTGGGTTGTTTTTTTTTTTTTTTTGCTGTAACAATCCTGCCTCAGGCCCTTCTGCTTAATTTCAAAAGGGATTTTTAAACTGAATTTTGAAGTTCAACTGCTTATCTTACAGAAACAAAAAGTTAATCTCTCACTTCTCCAACTCTTTGATTTATATGATACACATCTGCAAATCACATGGGAAATGGGAGGGGGGAATGGCCAAATATTTCATTAGCAGCTTCTGGAAATTTCACCTGTCAGTGATCTTCCCTGACATTAACAGCCTGGGGTTTCTTAAAATACCCACACTCTGCTAAGGTGATATTTGAAGGCTGGTGGCAGATTTGAAAAAAAGGCAAATTGCACATAGTCTATCTTGTATACACTTTGCTCTAAAATGGATGTATCTGTCTCTCTCAAAAATAGCTTAGTTGACTAAGGCCAAAAAACCTGTTTCATTTATGTAGGTAAATATAATTTTTTTTTGTGTGTGTGTGTGTATACACTGTTGATGGCAGATGCCTATCACCACGTCCTTAGCTGACCAAATCCAAACCGTGCTTTTCCATGTGATGTGAAAAGATGTTTGTGATGTTTCTCCTCTCTAAAAAGGCATTTCAGATGAGCCAATTTAGTCTAATGGTTAGGGCCTAGGCTACAAAGCAGAAGATTGAGAAATCAAGCCCTGCCCTAGTTGTGGAAACCAGCTGGGTGATTTTGGGCTTTGACTCTCTCTCTCAGCCCAACCCATCTTCACAGGATTGTTATTGTTGTGGGAAAAATGGAAAGAAGGTGTGTTGAATATGTTCACCGCCCTTGGGCTGTTGGTGAAAATGATAATAAATAAAATAAAATCTCCTAGCCAGTCACTGGGCGAGGCGAATCTCCCGGCACTTCCAGAGCTCTAATACAATGGAAGAGAGCAACCACGCCTAATACCACCCCCCCGCCCCAAATCATTCATACACTGCCAGAAACAGAGCCAAAAAAAAAAAAAGCCCTCCCTCCCATTAGCTAATTTCTGACCAGTTGATTTCGGCATCCAAAACTAAGCGCCACTGAAAATAGGATGCCTGCTAAGTACAGCTTCCCGGGACGCGGCTGCAATGAATTTCATACTTCGACGGTCAGTCACCTACTTCCTAGGAAGCAGACGGGGGGCGACGAAACCCATCCCGCCATCCCAGACGCAGCAGGAACCAACCACACTTGCGCATCCAACCAAACTAACAAGCGCCGCGCAAAGCCCGACACTCACCAAAACACCAACCCCGCCACTCACCGGAAGAGACTGTTTCCAAGAGAACCGGATCCTAACCTGGAAACACTCAGTCAGCCTCACCAAGGCTCTTTCCGGTTGAGGGGCGGAGGGGGGAAGAGATAGCGAGAGAGCGCATGCGTGGGGTTTCCTGGGCGAAGGACCTCTTACCGAGAATTGTAGTCTCTAGATTTAAATTTGAAAACTATAATTCCGGTTCCCGATGTCAAAGCTTAGACGCCGTGGCTAGGAGAGGTAGAATAAGAGCAGAGATATTGAAACTTCTTGAAATCAAACTTCTTGCTGGAGTGGCGAAAGTTTAACAACAACAACAGGACTGTTGAGCTATCAACCAGCCCCAAAGGCTATGAATCTCACTAAATAACAACAACAATAACAACAATAATAATAACAACAATAGGAAAGAGGAACCACTCCCACCAGTTCGACTGAAAAGCCAGTTGCTAATTGTGCCCTTTTGTTGAAGTATGAATTGAAAGAGATGTGTAAGAATTAGTGCCTGTATTCACACAGCACAGTGTGAACTGCAAACCGATTAATCGCATTTTCTCCTAAGGTGTTGATTTTTTATAGTTCAGTGTGACATGCAGTTACCGTTTATAATGTATTGTTTTAACACTGATATATAAGATAATTGAGAGATTAGCTTTGGGGTCTTGTTGACCTGTACAACTATCAGAAAGTTGTTTTCAATGCTTGGTCTTGATGGATTCGCTGAAGGAATTTAATGGTTTAGCTTGAAGGATTTTAATATACTGTATAATCATGCAGTACATCTCTCTGTATGTATGCACAAAGAAATTTTGGTGTTCATTTTTCAAAAATAAAAATCTATGAAGGAGGAATACTTACTTTTACTGCTACAATTACTACGAGTAGTCCTTGATTTATGACCACAATTGAGCCCAAAATTTCCATTGCTAAGCAAGACAGTTCAGCAAATTTTGTTCCATTTTATGATTTCTCTTGCCATAGTTGTTAAGTGAATCACTGCAGTTGTAAAGTTAGTAACATGGCTGTTAAGTGAATCTGGCTTCCTCAAAGACACTGCAACCATCATAAATATGAAACAGTTGCCAAGCATCCAAATGTTGATCTTGCTCAAGCTGAGGAAGTTTCTTGGATGAGAAGCGAAACATCTTCAAAGAAAAACCAGAAAGTCCAGTCGTCTCTTGAAAAAAGGCAACTGTCCTTTGGGACAACCATGTCCTGGATGACTGATAATCTCCATAGACCGTATGGTAATCCGAATTAGTCAGACTCCATCTCAAATATTATCTCCAGTCCCAGATAATACAACTTAATAAGGTTTTAGAAAAACTGGAACTGAATCCTATGAAAAGCAATTGAATGAGTTTGGCATGTTTATATTTAATAAAAAATGACAGATCGGAGCATCCGTAGCAAGGTAGGTTAATAGGCCAGGACTTTGATTGCATGCTCATGCTCAGATTCTTGACTTTTTTGATTCCTTATGGATATTCCTACAGAGGGAAAATATGACACCACTCTTCAAATGTCAGAAAGAATGTCCCATAAGAACTCGTTCTTTCTTGCATGCAACAGGATAATGAAGGTAAGTGCAGAAACGTAGATTCTAACTGAATGTTAGAGTAAACTTTGTAATAGGAAGAGTAGTGTGAGTGCAACGAAGTAGAGAGCTTGCAATCATCTCAAGGAAGTTTTAATATAGATACTTGCACTGGGCAGGAGTTTGGAGTCAGTGGCCTAAATGCCCCTTCCAACTTGTGAAAAACTGGGGATAGTTTACATGTTATTTAACAGCTTGATTGCTTAGCAACTGTTTCAAGATATCACAAAAATCTCCAGAGCTACTTAAAACCTGGTTTTGGAGTTCCAACAGGGGAACACACAAGCACACACTCACAGTTACATTTGCATTTTTGATGCTTGATAACTGACTCATGTTTATGACTATTTTGCAGCATCCCAGGGTCCTATGACCACAATTTTTGGTGTTTTTTGCCAGTTTTTTGCAGAAAAAGAAAAACCACACCCATTAAAAAATCAGGTTTGCTTAACATCTGTGGCATTCACTTAACAACTGCTGCAAAAAAGATTGTAAATTCAAGCATAGTCACATGGTGACCTGCTTAACACATGGTGATCTGACTTAATTCCAGATTCAATTGGGTTTGTAAGTTGAGGACTATCTATATATTGATTGGATTCTACTGAATTCATTTGGCAAAACCATGATAACTTTTTCTTTTCTTCTTAATGTTTTTTTTTAATTCTCTAACATTGTTAGTACTAAAACTTTTATGGCCCAAATGAGGTGGTTAGTTTGTAGAACAGTGCTGCACAAGAGCTACTACTTCAAAGAGTTGAGGGAGTAGAGAAAGCTTGCAGAAGATATTTAATCACTGCTGAACAAATAGTCTAGCAATAAAGATAACTGACAAACTTAGCGAATGCAGAAGACTAACACAGATGTTAATTTTCAGAAGCAAAACTAGAATCCCTATAGATATGAACCAGATTAGTGGAAAATTAGTGGAATTTGTTTTCTTCTCCAAAAGCTGGCGTCCTGCAGTTGTAGTTCCTAGTAAAGGAAGGCTATTCCAAGATCTTGATTGGTTCCATGTCTAAGGTTATCATACCCATACTGCTAAAGGCACACGCAGTAGTGCTCAACTTACAACCATAATGGAACCTACCCATGGAGCCTGTGATCTATCTGATTTTATGATCTTTTTTTCAGCAATCATTTAAGTAAACATGGCAATTGTAAAGTGAACTAATGGTTCACTCTGAGCACAGTTTTGCTGAAAATTAGAAGTAAGTTTGTCTTTCAGCAAAACCATTGTAAATTATAGTCATGGGACCCTGGGATGTTGCAAATGGCTATAAATGTGGCCCTGTTGCCAAGCACCTGAAGTTTGGTCACGTGACTTCAGGAAGGAGGCCTGACGATCGTAGCTTCAAATCCAGGTTATAAAGAACCCCAAGGTAGGTCCATTGTAACTTCGAAGAGTCACTAAGTTGTAAGTCAAAGACTACCTGTACATAGGATTTCACGGTACTGTAATCATATGGAGAAGCAGTTAGAATTGTTCAAAGAGTATTAGGAAAAATATATTCTGAATATTAAATTTGCTGCTTTTTTTGGTTAAGCACTCAAAGCAGTTTATAGTAAAAGGGAAGCTGAATTAAAAATTGGTTGGAAACACTAACCTGCAAAACACCATGTCACAAATTTCCTCTTTCTCTAACTTTACCAAAATACTTAAACATTTCTGCTCAAATAAGAAGAAAATATAAAAAAGAAAAGAAAAAGAAAGAAAGAAAAAGAAAATAAAGAAAGAAAATAAAGAAAAAAAAAGAAAAAGAAAAAAACTCCAGATCCTTACTGGAAAAGATTACACTCGAACTTTTGGGTGTGGAAATCCAGTAGGAAACATTGTGATATTAGGGAGTCAGGAGAAGTGGTTATTTAACCACATGGTGGAGCTGTGCCAAACGAAAAAAATATCTTAAGTTCAAGGTGAAAAGGCCGGCCTTTTGCTTTTTCAAATAGGACTTGCAACATAGTGTTGCAATTAGGTGCATTTGGGTTTTTAGGATACCAGCCAAGTATGTCCAGTTCCCTTCTCTGGTTTTGCACACTTTTGCACATTCACACATGCTATTCATCATTCCAACACAGTCAGTGAAAGGTTCGCCTCACGTTTCACCATCAGTCCATGCAAACAACTGTTGCAAACAACTCAGGATTCTGTGTAATTTCTGTAATAGCATCTCCCAAAGCATTTTGGAAATTAAAGTCTGATGAGGCGGTTGACAGATTTTTAGTCCTTTAACTTTGCCACTCAACTCTCCAGTTCCCAGGATGTCAGTGTAAGAGGAAGGGAACGACAAACCATTTGAAATCTGTAAACAGCTGTGAGAAGTGACAAGTGCTGGGCATAGTTTATCCTGTGCACATCCCTAACAAAAATGAGAATCATTTGCTGAGATTTCAATGGCCTAGGGTGTGATTCCTTTTCCAATAGCAGTAATTACTTTTGCAAACATCATGACTAAAACTGAATTTAGACAGGAGCTCAAAACCTTACAAGCAGAACCTGATTCCATTTGATATCACAAATTGAAGTACATAGAAATGAACTGCGCTCAACCTTGAAGGAACTGAACACTGCCTGGCACAGGAAAATGCTGCCTCAGGATTGCCACGTCTTCAGCCTGTCCCTGATTCCTCTCAATTTTATGACCGTAAGGCCTTGAAAATGCTGTGGATTTTTATAGCAGTAATAGCTGCTTTTTTTTCCAGCATAATATATATAGGGCTATAAAACTTGTTCGCCAAGACTGTTTTCCAGCCAAGATTATATGAAATGGGTGGGGTGGAATTTGAAAGCCATTTCACTAATTGAAGAATTCATAAGGAATAATAACATGAAAAATTTTCATTATACCAACCTTCCCCAACCTGAACCTTCCATTTATATCAGTTTACGCTCACGTTACTCCCAGTCAGAACATCTGTGAATAAGCATTGTAATTCAACATATATGGAGACCACTCTAAGTGTGGTTGGTTAGACAGTTTGTGTTATACAATAGCCTATATTCTGTGGGAACTGTTCAGTAAGGAATAAGTCCTATTGGGGTTCCTTTTGTTCAATTGCCAAATAATGGAGATGTCAGATACACTTCAGAATGTATGATTTTACTTGCAATTTGCACCTGCAACTGACTTTCTGACAGCTGATTTATTCTCCGTCAGCCCATTCTTCCCATTCTACCTTTCCTTATAGGTAAAGTTAACAGCAGTGAACTTGAGCAGTGGTAGAAGTGATGAATGATAGTGACAGTTTTGTGTAATGCAGGGATGTCAAACTGGCAGCCCATGGGCTGGATACATCACGCACAGGGCACTCCCCCCCCGGCTCTGCAAAGGCAAAAACCGTCATGATCGAGTTTGACACCCATGGTGTAATGGTAAAGCATCAGGCTAGAAGACAGGAGACTGTGAATTCTACCCTTGCCTTAGGCTGGGTAGTTTTGGGCCAGTCACTTTCTCTCAGTCCTAGGAAGGACACAATGGCAAACCACTTCTGAAAAACCTTGCCAAGAAAACTGCAGGGACTTGTCCAGTCTCTGAGAATCAGACATGATTGAGTGGGGAAAGAAAGCAATAGACTAGGGTCTGGTTGTTTGTTTTGTTTTTATACTTAACAAGCTATAGAATAAAGTCTTGTTATTGTAGTTAGAAGGAAATTCTTTCAGAAGAAGGGATATGTTGAGATTTTGCACAATTTCAAGACCTAATCATGTTATCATCTAATCACAATCTAAAGACAAAATTTTCTTCTAATAACCAACTGTCTTAAGAGAAGGAACCAGACCATTGGATTTATTATTATGCCAGGAACCAAAGTGACACATTAAATGTATCATTGTGTTCTTGTTGAAAAATAAATTTATGAAACAAATGACTTTGGGGGCAGACTAGTAGCAGCAAGTCAGGACAATATACTTAAAATAGGAAGTATAACATTCCTTTTTAATCCCCTGTTTTCAAACTGGAGTGAGAAGCTGATGTTAGAATCTGGGAAAGCTGTTTGCAAATTCAACAGCTGCATGAACTGTTTGAGAAACAGTCTGGAAGCTGAAGGGAAAGACAACAGAAAATGAGGAAATCTTTTGTAATGGATGGTCATCTATCCACAAGGGATAAAAATGAGAAGAAGAGAGAAGAGTAGATTTGGCCAAGTGTGGTTCAACACACAAGAAAACCATTAAGAAGTCAATAGTAGGCAGAGCATATGAGGACGAATAGTTAAAAGACTATTTTTGTACTTTCATATTTTTGCTGCAAATCATAGCATAGGCCAGCAAGGTGTCTAATTCATTACAGGAAAGATAAAGAGAGAAAAAAGAAAAGTAGGGTTCCCTCTCTTTCGTCTCTTATATCATAGAAGTCCTGCCATCTTTTAAAAAAATAATCAATGGTCTATTTCAGTCTCTTAGGACTCCCTCAGAGTCCACAGCCCAGTTTTATAGCCAGCCAAGCCCCATTTTATGGCAGCCCCTTCACCTGAATGCCAAGGCACATTATACCTCCCTGATTGGGAAAAGTCATGACAGCACTCCTTGCCCCTCCCTCAACAGATTGTGTATTACCACTTGCTATATCAGAAGATGCCAGGTTGGGCTGGATGATACGGTTAGGTTCTATCCCTAAAGCCACACAGATAGTTTTTAAGTTGTGGAGATTGGGACTTAACTATAAGAATCACAATCTGATTTCTCCATCCTACTTCATGTTTAAAATCAAAGCTACCTCATTCCTTTCTGTTTTTACTTTTCATCCCTGTTTCACTGTTCATGTATTGAATTTATCTTACTTCTTTCTACTAAGGATGATATATTTTTCTTCTGACAAAGGCCACGTTTTCATGAGGATAATTCAAATGGGCAGGCTAGTAATAGCTGGAGACAAAGCAGCAAGGAAATTCTTATTTCTTGCCAACCGCTTGCATTCTCTCTGCCCCTTACTTTTCCTACCCAACCTGCTTCAGCCACGCATCAGCCTTGTCTGGTTAGATTGACAATTCATTTGTTCATCCCCATATTGAAAACAAAGGAATTTGATCTTTTGGTAGAAAATACAGTCTACATCTTGATGTTGGGAAACATTTTCACTTCTAAATTTTTTTCTTTTTCCATTCGTTCCTGAAAAATGACAATAACTTTACTGCTCAGTCTTTCAGGGCCTGTTATTACTAAGCAACCAAATAATAGAACCATGCTTGAAAATTCACCATAGCACATCCAGGCACTGCTACCCAGCCCCTTAAATTTTGTCTTGCAATGACCCATAGTTGTCCCTCCTGCTACTCTTTGAAGCATTCATCGTAGCTCACCAACGCTTCCTCCAGGCAGCCAATCAGGGAAAGATGAAATTAGCTTCCTGCTACTTCCATCTTGGCATTGCAACACTGTTTTCACACAGCAAATCAAAGCATAGAAGCATTGGCTACCCACAACTCTGAGGCGTCGTGTGAGGCAATCTGCAAACTGAAGCCACTTTGCCAGAAGGACATCAATTCAGCTGCTCAGCAACGACAATAGCATGAGAATCTACAGGTGCAGCATCACTGTAGTATTAATACCAAAGCATAATGTGGGAAGGTCCCTCTTCCTTCTAGATCTATATCCTCCTTTGTCCCTCTTCTCTGACTGTGACAGATGCTGGTCAACACACAAAGGTCTCGTGACCAGAGGCAGTAATCGTGGTGTAGGAGGAGTTGTTTACAGTCTTTCCTAATCTTCAAGCTATTTCTTCACTTTTACAACCAGTAACAAATTAACTTTCACTTTATCTTTCTTTTGTGCTTTAGTGGCTCTGTCCTGCCTTTGGCGTCACTTATTTAACCTACAGAGAATTAGAATGGCAGAAAACCTGTTTAGATTTGGTCAGCATTTTTAAAGGTAAAGTCATGACTGATGAGGATGAATGCTTTTGCAAATGAAAATTATTACATCCGATTTTTATTCTTGGGAATTGAAGGTGATCTACAGGAGACTTTTGGATGAAATCAGTCAAATCCAAATCTGTGGAGCCCTATCAATGAACATAAACCATTCCCTGAGGCAAGACAATTATTTCCAGTATTTTTCAGCACTATACTTTAAGTAGGAGGATGGAAATAGTTAGTAAAAATAATTCAAAATGTGAAGTAGAATTGTCACCCAAGCAGTCGAGTGATTGAGCAACTGAACTCAAGAATCTATAATTCAGACATTTACTTCAGAAGGTGATCTTAGACAAAAGTATAATTACTCTCAGTCTGTCATTCGTGATACAATATTGTTGTAACGATTAAGTTATTCTCAGGGACAGGGATGTGAAGTTTTGGGCTTCAGATCCCAATGGTTCGAGCTAATATATCCAGTGGCAAGAAACTGGGAATTTTGCATCAAAACTTCTGGAGGCCTCTGTATTAGATGGCTGTATGGATCCAGAGTAATTTGGGTTTTAGGGCTAGGGTGAACCAGTTGGTGGGATTCAAATCATTTAAAAACCGTTTTGCCCAGGGTCAGGTTGGCTGTTGTGGGAAGCGTGGCCCATCCCCGTCCTCCAGCTCCACCGCACATGTGAGATGAGCCTCCCTCATTAGCCAACCTGATCCTGGGCGAACCGATTGTTAAATTAACTCCCCCCAACAAAGTGGATTGTGGGCTCTGCACTGCACTGCAATGGAGCGACTGGCATGGCGGGGAGGAGAAGCAGAGGGAAGAAAGAGGGAAAGGGGCCACCTCCTTCCCTTGTGCTGCTGGGGGAGGGGGTAATTTAACAACCAGTTTGCCTGAACCAGTGTGAATTGGCTGAATCCCACCTCCGGAGTGAACTTTAAATTAGAAATAACTTCTGCTGAATTTCAACAGAATGTAAATGCTAATAGAGGCAGTCCTCGACTTACAAGCATTCATTTAGTAACCATTTGAAGTTACAAAGGCACTGAAAAATGTGACTTATGACCATTTTTCACACTTACAACCATTGCAGCATCCCTGTGATCATGTGATCAAAATTCAGATGCTTGGCAACTGGTTTATATTCATGGTAGTTGCAGTCTCCCAGGGTTATGTGATCATCTTTTGTAAACTTCTGAGAAGTAAAGTTAACAAGGAAGCCAGATTCACTTAACAGCCATGTTACTAACTTAACAACTGCAGTGATTCACTTAACAGCTGTGGAAAGAAGAGTCATAAAATGGGGCAAAATTCACTTAACAACTGTCTTGCTTAGCAACATAAAGTTTGGGCTCAGTTGCGGTCGTATGGTAAGGGTTACCTGGAATTTAGTGGCTCTAGCTAAAGTTGAAGCAATTAGTCCTACACATTTTATTTTATTGATTTATTTTATATGCTGTTTAACTCACTGTCCAAATCAATCTAGGCAGCGTACAATGTAATAAAAATAGAAATATAAAAAGAATTTAAATTTCAAAAATCAAATGCAGTCTAACAACCGAAGGTTCAAACGGAGCAGGTGTCTTTTCTGCCGCTGCACCAACCACCTCCATTCTAAAGCATTTCCACTGGACCCCATGCTAACTGGCAAAGTGAGGCTTAAAGGCCCATTTAGAGGACCAGAAAGGTGTGTGAGGTTCTCACCTCTGGCAGCAAGATTTCCACATAGTAGGGGGCCACTGCAGAAAAGGCTCTTCTCCTAGAACTTACCACCTGAAATTCCTTAGCTGACGGGGTCTGCAGTGGGCCCCTTCTGCCAGAACAAGTAAGACAGGCCATTCAAATCAGGACAAGACAGTTTCTTAGATATTCTGGACCCATGCCATAAAGGGCTTTAAAGATGATAACCAACAGCTTGAATTAGATTTGAAAGCAGATTGGTAATCAGTACAGTTCGTATAACAGTGGTGTTACATGTCTAGGGGCCTCCAGAATTGTGTGCTTATTCTGAACCAATTGTAGCTTCTGGATATTTTTCAAGGATACCCAATGTAGCATGCATTGCAGTAATTCAGATCAGAGATTACCAGGGTACAAGTGGCTGAGTGCACATACCACTTGTAGACTGTTAGAAATCTTAGACGATGTCTCAGATTTCCACATATGACTTTTAATTGACTATATAAATCTTCCCATGAGAAAATCACTTTTATGAGTGATTAAAGAGATAAATCTTTTTAGATGAGACAGGTCTAGCACTTGGATCTTGTTCTCCAACACAGCAAATGTGTGATGAAGCTTCAGCATTAGTATTAAAAACACCTTTAAGAGCATGCAAAATCTGTTACCTGACTATTTGGAGCATTGGTGATATTTTTCTTATAAATAAGGAATACCCCTTGAGACTTTTTTAACCTATAACTTTTGAATGTATACGTTACATATTTCAAATGTTAGCCTTGAATAACATGAATATGTATACGTGCAAATTACACAAATGATCTTTACATAAGTTTATGCTTCATTTATACATGCTAAGCAACCCACTTTGTAATCCCATAAAATGTTTTCGATTTGACCATAGATGACTCTAGCCAACTGTGGTTTGTTTGGAACCCCATGGCTAAATTAAGTGCTCTTGACATGTGTCAATCTAGCCTATTTCTCCATAATTCCACTATGCTATACTGACTAAAGGTAAAGAAATATAAAGGAACTAAAATCCTTGTATTTGGCATTAATTGATTTGCTTTCATCATCTTAGAAATAACATCTGTTTGTGAATGGTTAGAAAAGATTTTTGTATTTATTTTTTTTTAAAACACGAATAAAGAAATATAGCTGTTTCCATTGGAAGGCAGTAGTCAATGAAAATGAACATACAGTCCTAGAAGATGACATGTAGTAAATCTACATCGAAAATAACTTCCTCCAACTTTGATACATAAAACATTGCTGCGGTTGGAGAAGCAGTCTTGTAATTTACATTGTTCATATAAAATATTATGATTTCATGGAATCAATATTATTTACACAATAATTTAAAGAAAAATTATTCAGCCCATCATTATAATAAATTACATAGCATAACAGGCTTGTGTTCGGCAAACATTACAATACTTAGACAGTGACGAGGGACTGGCAGGGTGTTTACTTTTGAATCTGTCATAAAAGGACTAGATGTTAAGCAACAGCCTATAAAATGATGGTAGATTACCAGTAAATTGGCTTATTTCCAGTAAGAATCTGACTTGAGCCCTTTTTAGCAGGGATTACTTTGGCTATCCTTTACATGCTGACAAAGAGATGACTCTACAAAATATATTTGTGTTCATCATAAATAAGTGTTTCTCCAAATTATCCTTCTATTTTTGAAAAGCAAGAACTGTAGTTACTACTTCTGCATGCCCCTTACCAATGTCTTCCCAACAATTCTGAGGAGTTGTATACTTCTTTAAAAAATGTATTAGAATTTTAAGCAAATTTCCATAATACAGTTGAACTAAAGTAGGAGGCCTACTCTTAGCAGCTCTTAGTTGACCTCAGCTGATCTTGAAAAGCTAAGCAGAGTAGGCTTGATTGATGTTTGAATAAAGCACATCAAGCAACATTGAGGCTGTAGGCTTCACTGGGGGAGCAGAAAAAAATTACTATAGATAAATATGTTCATGAAGTCACCAGGTCCAAGAAGATGTTTACCTTTGGCAACACCTTATATCTGAGCATGTACTGTACTTTACACACAGAAGGATCTGGGCCTAGATGCTTTAAGGACAGCAGGGCTAGGAAATACTATTCAAAAACTCAAGGTAGCTAACACTAATTGGAAGAGAAAGCTGATTCAATACACCATTAGTCTGAAGCCTTACGAAGAAACACACTACTGCACATCAGTAGAGCATGGAATGGCTTCTCAACTCACATGGGATGATAGGACACCAATGAGGTTGTGGTCAGGATCTGCTTAATCCCAGTGTAGTGTTCAGAATAAGGGAATATGCAGTATTTTGGAACTTCAAACAGAACAATAGTAATATCCAAAGCCAATTTGGTGTAGTGCTTAAGGCATCAGGTTAGAAACCAGGAGGTTGTATTTCTGGTCCCACCTTAGTGACTTTGGGCCTGTCACTCTCTCTCAAACCTACAAAGGAGGCAATGGCAAACCACTTCCAAAAAGTCTTGCCAAGAAAACTGCAGGAATTTGTCCAGGGAGTTGCCAGGAGTCAAAACTGTCTTGAAGGCACAAAGCAAAACCTTCCAAACAGCCCCCTCCTGTTACATTACTAAAATGATGGAACTTTGGAGTGCCTTCCCCAACTTGGAGCCCTCCAGACATGTTAGATGGCAACTCCCAGAAGACTGATTAGGAATTCTGGCAGTTTCAATAAATCTGGAGGGAATCAAGTTAATAAAATAGATTGGAATAGTTTTGTATAAAAAAAAACCCTGAACACAGTTTGACACCGGTACTCAAAGCAACTTGGTTTAGGATTTTTTAATCTAAGTGTGTATGTTTGAAATCAAGCTTCAGTTGGCGGATCTAAGGGTAGCATATTATTTAAACTATACAATAATATTCTGTAAGTCTGAATTCATCCCCAGTCCAGTTTTACCAGGTAAACACTGAAAACACAGTGGAATTACATTATGGCTTCTTTAGAATTATCATGTGAATTAAGCCTACAATTTTACAAGAAACTGAAATGGCTAAAGAATAATTTGATTACTGATCTCCTAAGATAATCTGAAGCAAATCATGGGGCTCTTAAGATCTGAGTGGCTTTACTTCTTTTTCAGCTTCTTTAACTCCTAAATGCCATATCCTGGTTTGTTAAATGATGATAACTGAGGAAGGAATCATTCCAGGGTCTATGTCTGTCTGCGCCCTGTGGAAGGCTGTCAGCTATAAGAAAACTTTGGGTGGATGTCATAACAATCCAAGTATGTCCTTAGGACTTGCTACAGAACCATTTCTGTAAACTGCAAATTCTGGTAAAGAAGTGAAGTCGGTCCATCTAGAGTCCAACCTGTTTGGCAGTGCTAAGATCAGGTGCAGGTTCATTATTGTCCCTTCATTGTAAATAGGAAGGAACTTTGCTCATGTGATAGGATGTTCCCTGAAGCTTTCTGACCAATCCTTGCCAATCCCCTTCCATCATCACTAAATTCCATTTGGATCCAGTTTTTTTCTTGAGTAGAACTGAAAGGGATTCTCTTGGGCAGAAAAAGGGGAGTCCCAGATCCAGCAGAGCACTTTCACAGAGGCATGCTCTCCCTCTTTTCCCTGCTAGCAAATGGCACAAATCTTGTGCTCTCAAAACCCATTAGACCAGGGACCCCAATCCTTAGGCTACAGCTCTTTTGGAACGGTGGCCCATTTGGAACCAGGCCATGCCAGCGGTGCGCAAACATGCACCTCTATTCATGTGCAGTTCTACTTGCGTGAGCAGCAAGCTCTGGGGTTCACAGCCCCATTTGCCTGAGTGGTGGGCACTGGCACTTGCAGTCCCACTCGTGTGAGCGCACTCACCGCTCACACGAATGAAGCTGTGCACATGTATGTGCACACCTGCCCATCATGTAAAACCATTCTTTCCCTCCCCCCTCCCCCGGTGCCAGGCCGACAACCTGGAAAGGTTGGGGAATGTGGCATTAAACAAAGGCACAAAGGAATGGTCTGTCAATGTCTGTTAGTTACAAAATCTTCATAAGCAGAGGCAGTGGTCTTGAGTGATAGATCCTGAAGTAAACAAAGAAGCTAAGAGGTACAGTGCGGAAAGAATGTTAACTAGATGCAACAAGGCCATACTTTGTTCAGCATGAGGGTGCTTCCCCAAAGAAGCTATTAATTTACCAGATGGACAAAATATTAGTAGCATATGCAACAATTGTGCTTAAAGAGAGCAAATCTTCATCATTCAACATTATAAACTGCTAGAGCCAGTGGAAGCATATGAGTCTATATTTTACTTGTAGTATTTCCCCCAAGGCATTTTGGCAGGCAGTACAAACGGTATGTATGCTTCAGCTTCAACAAGTTCAGAGTCTCTGCATCTTTGTCTTCTTCCTGTAAGGATCAAGACTCTGGAAATGTGTAACCCATAATGTCACAGAAAGGACTGTTTGGAGATGCTCCAGTCATGGGGCTTGGTTTTTTTTCTATCTTTTCCGGTCAGCTGCCTTAAAAAAAAAAAAAAGGCAGTTTTGTAGAGAAACAGGGAGAGGGGGGAAAAGAAGGCAGTGGCAAAACAGGCAAGTCAGTGCAATTTTTGGAACAG
This sequence comes from Pseudonaja textilis, assembly GCF_049901715.1. Classification (NCBI taxonomy): domain Eukaryota; kingdom Metazoa; phylum Chordata; class Lepidosauria; order Squamata; family Elapidae; genus Pseudonaja; species Pseudonaja textilis. The sequence goes on along the minus strand of NC_141992.1, from coordinate 24,267,393 downwards.
CCACCAACAGATCTACAGTTTGACATCTGGTTCTCTTTGCAAAGGGTAAAGCGTCCACTGAGGCCAATCTGTAAGTTCTGCAGCATTCAGTCACAGCTGCATATGTGAAGATCACTTTTTATTTTTTCCCCCCTGTGTAATTTCCGAATAAAAAAAAATAGCACATTTTTGCCCTGGAAAAGCTCCATCAATTGTTCGACCACTAGAGTGATTGAGATGAGAACGGGGGAGGTTTGTTTCTCCACACAGCGGTCTATGAGTCCTCGGTTCCTCATTCGGTTGGATGCTAGATAACCTCCTGCTTTGTGATGGTGGGCTGAGGGATCGAACTGGGCTGCTTGGCTACAGTTGCGATGGCCCCCGGAAGCAGTTTGTATTGTTCAGCTCCAGAGCCAGCTGGGGGAGAAGGTTGGGGAGTTTCAGGAGTGGCTACGGGAAGAAAAGCTTTGTTACAAAACACATTGTTACACTGAACAGAAGTAATTAAGGCACAGCTATTTTTCATGTACAGGTAGTCCTCAACTTATGACCACAATTGAGCCCCAAATTTCTGTTGCTAAGTGAAATTTGTCTCATTTTATCACCTTTCTTGCCATAGTTATTAAGTGAAGTAATATGGTGGTTAAATGAATCTGACTTCCCCATTAATTTTATTTGTCAGAAGATAACAAAAAGGGATTGTCAACTCAAAACATTTTGTATACATGTTTTATAGTTGACAACAGAAAGAAGGGGGGAGTTTCAAAGAGCAGGCAACAGTGCGGAATTGAAAGTACATTCCATTCATATTTTCTTCAAAGACTGATTAGATGACTGAAGCTTCTGCTGCGAAAAAATCTAATTGGAGAGCATGATTGAGGACTCTTGGCTATGGACGTTTTTTGTTGGATGATACATCCAGAGGGGTGCAGGGAAAAGCAGGATCGTGGGTGACAGTAAATTATGTATCTCAGAGTTGGCTTTGCCCAGGTTAGTGCCGGATGTAGAATGGTAGCTTCAAATAAATCGTCTAGTTTTGGGAGTGTGGCTCGAGGCTCATGATTTAATTGGAGTAACTGCTTCAACCCTAACAGGGATAACATGACCCTGGGACACTGCAACTATCATAAATATGAATCAGTTGCCAATCAACTGAATTTTGATCTGGTGGCCATGGGGATGCTGCAATGGTCATAAATATGAAAAAAAAAACCACCCATAAGTCACTTTTTTCACTGTCTAACTTCAAATAGTCACTAAATGAGCTGTTATAAGTCATGGACTACCTGTAGACATTTGTTATATATCTTAATTCAGAGGTACATTCTGCAATGTACCAATCATGGGAAAAAATCTAACTTATTGTATGTAATATGACAACATCTTTATTGCAATGAAAATTGTAGGAAAAAGCGTGCAAGCTTTCGGGTTCTTCAGGATTGTTCATCATCCAAGATATTGCAAGAAGCAGAAAATCCCAAAAATAAGCTGGTGTTTCAGCCATGAGTCTACAGTAGATGGAAACTGCAGATTAAATATATCAGGCAGATATAGCATTGTTGAAATTTCTATACACTTAATATTTTTGACAAATAAAAGCAGATCAACTTAGTTTTAATTTTATCTCTGGCAAGGCTCTGATTTAGCTGTGGGCAGAATTTAAGTAACCCCAGGGTCTTTTGATCAGCAAAGCATTCAAGAATGCTTCAGTTCTCTTAACAAGTCTTGCAGCTCCCTTAATCTCTATAGAGCCATAAATGGTAGGCATATTGGTTACAGAGAGCAAATTGGTCGAAGAACTAATTTGATCTGGTGGTTAAGGCACCAGGCTAGAAACCAGGAGACTGAATTCTAGTCCCACCTTAGGAATGAAAGCTGGCTTAATTTGGGGGCAGTCACTCTTTTCCAGCCCAATTAATTTCACAGGGTGGGTTGTTGTGGGAAAACTAAGAAGAAAAGGGAGTAGTAGATATGTTTGCCACCTTGAGTTATTTGTAAAAAAAATGTAAGGAGGGATAAAAAAAAATCTGAAAAAGGGCACAACTACCATGGCCTCCTTACATGATAAGGAAATGGAAGTAGGTCTGTGGGTACTTTTCTTATGGAAACAGTAATAGCATATAGCCCTCAAATAATAAAACAATACATCTGATGCTCTTTAGTATTTATGAGGAGCTGCTACTATGGTAGATAGTGTAGTTTTCTTCCAGATGATGTCTTTCAGAAATGTTAGACTTCATTTCCCACAATTATCATTCACTTTGGTCTATAGAAATGAAATGTAATTGGGAGGTATACAGTAAAGCTTTACTGTAAGGTAAAAGTAAAGGTTCCCCTCGTACATACATGCTAATCATTTCCTGCTCTAGGGGACGGTGCTCATCTCTGTTACAAAGCCAAAGAGCCAGCGCTGTTTGAAGACGTCTCTGTGGTCATGTGGCCAGCATGATTAAATGCCGAAGGCGCCCGGAACGTTGTCACTTCCCACCAAAGTGGTCCCTATTTTTCTACTTGCATTTTTACATACTTTTGAACTGCTAGATTGGTTTACTGTAACTGGGAACAAATATAGCATTCTCAGACAGAGGGATTTTTAAAGTGTGAATACTTACACAGTTGTCCATTATGGATCTGAGGAGGCATTGTGTTGGCCACAATGACATTTGTTCCCAAATTCTCCTGGATAAGGTGGGGATGCAGAGGATGATGGTGAGCATGAGGTGTGTCACTTGATGACCCTAAAATGATGAATAGGAATCTAAGTATTGGACAATATTCAGTGTAGAAAATTATATCCTATTCTAATCTTTGAAATGATCTTGGTGTCAATAACCATTTGGACAGGGAATAGATCAGGTTTTACCTCCTGACTTTCTAGCCTAGACTTAAATTGTTCTATTGATTAATAGCGGAAGCATGAACAGGTGAAGCCCAAATCAGAGAGATGCATTTTGGAAGAATCAAAATTAATCCTAACTAATCAAATACTATTGTTTCCCATTTTACTCAATTATATCTTTGTGGGAAAAAATATGCAATAGTTTACGTTTACAGTATGTCCTGGGCAATTTAGAATTTGATGGAAAGTTGGGCTATAGCTTTGGGGTATCTGGAAAGGTGTAAGAGATGTGCAAGTCTCCCTGATTGTGACCCACACTTTACTACTTCAAGTCATACCCTTGTTAGCTGTTCTTCAGCTGCTTTGTAGAGGCTGAAGACACTCATTTTACCAAGTTCTTTTCTGTAAAAAATCTGACACTCTCACACAGTCTATAAAACCAATATATCTGGAAGATGCTAGTTGAGAAAGTTTGGTCTCAGATCTAACATGTCCTCGGCTTAGTTACAGACACAGATTTCTTGTATTAATGAAACTGAGCAAGCCAACACATACATTGTCTGATAGAAAATCTCAAATTGAGTATTTCTCAAATGTGTCATTTTTTTCAAACAGGCCACTGAAATTTTGGAAGCATGAAAAAAGTATTCATAAAAAATCCCTTTACTGTACTTGAATTGCAAAATATGGCCACTAAATTAAAAAAAAAGGATAAGCAGAAATCTTGCTTCAGGAGGAAGATCAAACTTTCAAACAAGATGTCCCAAAGGTGCTTTTTTTTATGGATTTTATGGTTTTTCTTTGAAGACATTTCGCTTCTCATCCAAAAAGGTTCTTCAGAGCTGAAGAAGCTTCTTGGATAAGAAGTAAAATGTCTTCAGAAGAAAACCAGAAAGTCTAGTTGCCTCTTGAAAAAACACCTTTGGGACAACCATGACCTGGATGACTGAGAATCTCAATAGACATCTCTCAAACAAGGTGAATTGTCGATTTTATTTTTCTTCTGTTAACTGAAGTGAGGTTCAGCACTTGTCTTTCATTCTAGGGGCAAAAGTTCTGGTGCCTAATTTCAGGAAAGTTTCTGTGACAATATTCACCTCCAAGCAGCATCTCTTGTAACAGGTTGTCAATTTTGGCCATGCCAAACAGTTTAACAAATTGGATTTGCTCAATCATCTGCCATGTGATGCTTTGGAGGGTGGGCAGGAGAAGTAACAGCTCCCCAAAGCGTCCTCGTGAGTCATATTGCCGGTCATTGATGTAGTCCTCCAGGCTGACCTGAACTTGATATCGCATTCGTTTGATCTTGATAGGATCACTTAGACCTTTAGCATCTGGAATAAAAGATGAGATGTTATACAGTATATTATGCCAATTTTCAAGGACAGATATTGAAGAGTGAGGAGCCCTGGTTCAAAAAAACCCTGGGGTAGTTTCTTGTGGAACATTGTTCTTTAAAAGATATTAGCTAATATCTTAAATAGTTTAGGTTACTCATCCATCTAGCCCAATATTGCTGACCCTGATTGGAAGCAGCAATCCAAAGTTTCAGGCAGGAATTTCCCTAGAACATTTGAAGTTGAAAGAGTGTGAGTCTGGAACTTGCATTCATGCATTCTGCCACTAAACTAGAGACTGAAAAGGCTGTGGGTGCATTATTCCCATATTCTGCCTTGGAAATGATTAGTATGAGTCAGATTACATAAAACAAATGCTGGAAAACTCTTGACCCTGTTACAGCCTTTGTTTCCAATGGCCATCAGATCCTGTTGGGCATGGACAATTGTGAGGAGTGAGAGAATTAGGCCCCAAAGTGTTCGACTTCACAGGTACAGTATAAAGTCTGGTAGAAATTAATACAGGGGCACTATCATTATGAAATAACTTTCACAAGCAACTCCAGTTTACGAAAGAGCGCCACCAAACACAACACTGAAGAAACTATTTTGGGCCTTCTGTCACAGCCTGGTCGTATAACTCTGCTGGGGAAGGGATAAATCCTGCATCAGCCATGAAACATTTTTCCTTTACATGTGGACATTTCCATTTCATTTATTAGAGGCTGACAGAATAAAACCAATGCCGCATAGATTAGGTTTGGATTAAGCTGTGGGACAGGATTACCGCATCAATGGATTTTTTTTTTTAGAATTGTGATCTTTTTTCCTCACACAAAGCTTTCTGGCATCAAAGCGCCAATTCAGTGTTCTTTATATTTCCTCCCACATTTTTACAGACCTGATTGGTGGCAATTAAAGTGAAATAGTATGCAAGTGTTTAGTGTGATTAATATAAAATGTTTCTGAGGCTTATTATTTGCTCTTGATCATAGACAGAGGAGTCAGCAATGAAGTGCCTATTCATTGTCCTTTCAAATAGTCTTCTTGATTGTCTCGGAGTTTCTATTTTGGTAGAAGTTGCGAGATTTAAATTCCATGTGAGCCTCTTTTTCTGACCACTGGTTCAGCAACCATTCAAAGCTACGATGATGCTAAAAAAGGAGACTTGTCACTAATCTTCAAAACTGTGGCCATCATAAGAGCTGCGGTGGTTAGAGTGCAGTACTGCAGGCTACTTCTGCTGATTGTCAGCTGCCTGAAATTTGGCAGTTCAAATCCCACCAGGCTCAAGGTTGACTCAGCCTTTCATCCTTTGAGGTGGGTAAAATGAGGACCCAAAATTGTTGGGGGAAATATGCTGATTCTGTAAAACATTTAGAGAGGGCTGTAAAACACTGAAGCAGTATATAAATCTAAGTGCTATTGCTATAGCATCCACATCACTGCAATTTATGACAGTTACAACATCCTGTGGTTACATGGTCACCATTTGCAACTTTCACAAATGGCTTCTGACAAGTAAAGTCAGTGGGGAAGCCAACAGGAAGTCACAAGTCATGGCCATATGATATCATGCTTAATGACTTCTGATGATTTGCTTAATGAATGCAGCCAGAACTCTGACAAACTGATCTTGTAGGTCGGGCATTGTCATTTGACATTTCGTTTACAACTGCAATGCTGGTTCCAAATGTGGTTGGTAAATGAGAACTATCTGTAACTGTAATGTTTGCTTCTCACTCTCACTTTTACTACTACTCATCATAGTGCAGCAGTGTTATGCCATATTGAAAGGAAATAACTTAAAGAAAAGCCATCTCCTGTGAAGCCACAAACTGATGCTAGGACGATTAAGATGCTTTATTCAAAGATCACACAATAAGATTTTTGTTGCTCATCTCCCAAGTTGCTATTTGGGGAAATACTTCCCAAATTATCCTTAGTTGAGAATAGTCATTGTAACAGTTTGACCAAAGCTGTGTGTAAAGAGTTATAGGAACTGAACTTCAACAAACCTGGTGGGTATCAGGGCAGACTGACCTAGAACAGCAATTCTTAAACATTTTGATCCTAGCACTCTTATATTCTTAAAAATGATTTAAGGATCCCTTCCCCTAAGGGCTTTGGTTTATGTGGGTTATCCTCACCAATATTTATTGTATTAGAGATTAAAACTGAATTTTTAAAATATGGATTTATTTAAAGCATTTATTCCATACAGCCATCTTTAACAACTTTGGGCAGCTCACCACAACAGTAAAGTCATTTAACTTTTATTTCACTTTCTGGACCCTCTGAAAGGATCTCGGAACTATACTTTGAGAAGCTTTGGGATGCTCTGACTCTGGAGAAGGGTATTATTGAATGAAATAGCACAACAGTATTAAGGACTTGGTCTGGAGCAATAAATTCCTCAGTAATGCTATGAGACTGCAATTTTAAAGGAAGTATTTTTATATTTCTTTTCTAATTGCTCAAAAATAGCATCTACCTGGATCAAAGAAGATAATGGCTTTCAGGCAAGCATATTCATTATCATCAATCTGCAGCTCTTGAAACGTTAACACCAGCTCATCTAGAATTCGCACAGCTACGCGGCTGATTTCCAGCAATTCTGGGCAGTTTCGGGGGATTATGTGGTCATTTCCTGAAGGAAAATGGGGTTATTTAAATTCTCATTCAATCAAATTGCTTCATTCTTTGCATGCAGAACATTCTATAATTTGCTACCCATCAATATAACAACAATTGATCTTTTTTTTTCCTTTCCACCTAAAAATCAGTTTCAGTTCAATGTTTAAACTGGTGGAAATATTTTATTTTCCTTATCTAGCTATTTAAAATTAGTATTACTACCAATCACAGGGGATTAGTTCCTTTACACCAAAACCACAATAATTAGATAGTTGTAACACATCACTTGTTTATATTACTAATAAAGTCCTTGTAGAATTATTTTGCTGACATAACAAGTATCATTGTAAACTACAGGTAATCTTTGACTTACAACCATTCATTAAGTGATCATTCAAAGTTACAATGTCAATAAAAAAGCAACTTTGGCCGTTTTTCACACTTATGACTGTTGCAGCATCCCCACAATCACATGATCAAAATTTGGCCACTTGGCAACTAGCATGTATTTATCACAATTGTATTGTCATGTGATCACCATTTGTAATCTTCCCACTGAAGTCAATGGGGGAAGCCAGATTCGCTTAATAACTGCATGATTCACTTAAAAACTGTAGTGATTGTCTTAACAATGTGGCAAAAAAAGATTGTAAAATTGGGCAAAACTCAACAACTACCTTGCTGAGCCATGGAAATTTTGCTCAATTGTGGTCATGAGTCAAGGATTACCTGTAGAACTTAAGGATGCTTGTATTATATTATTTGTTACAGATCAACTTTTCTTGTCAATAAATGGCTTTCCCATACAAAATCGTTTCTCAATTTCTTAATTCCACCACAAAACAGTTTTTAAATGCTGTGCCTCTGAGATAAAACAGCTCCTAGTAGCACATTAGCAAGCTAAATAAATTGTTCAATCAATCCACTTGCTCATTAGAAGAAATACCAGGAAAACTCAAAAGCATCAAAAGTTAAAGAACAACATCTGGATCTCTTCTTCCATTGAAGAAGTCCAGTTTCAAACAAATAAATGTCAAGCTGGAAAGAGAGGCTAGGCATTTGTTTGTAAACACAGAAAACGGAGAATATGAATTAATACCACAGAGATAGGCTTCTTTCACTTCTATAAACAAGCTGATATCTTGGTTCAGAAACTGTAAAGTCAGAGATGACAGCAGAAGAAAAGAACAGAAAGTAATACCTCTCAATGTACATGTGACTCTCTTAAAATCATTGCCTGTCTCTAAACTCATTAAAATAGATAAGTGAAAACAGATGATGAAAAGTACAATCCCATAAGCTCAGCAATGCCAAGAGATTGGACTTCAACTCCCAGCTGGCTGAGGAACTCTGAGAGTTGAAGTTCATAAACCTTGGAAATTACTGAGGTTGGAAACACTACTATATGTGCTTGCTAGATATAATTCCCCTTTAGCAAGTGGGATGTTGCCAAGTAAACATACAAGATTTCACTACAAGAAGCCCAACAAATGCCAGCATATGTGTTGTTGTTTTTTTAAATGCTCCACATTGAAAAATCTACTGAACTTTTAAGGGGAGAAGCTCTTTACCTAGCAGAAGGATGTCTTTGAACACCATAGAGCGTTTCGCTGCCCCCAGTAAGAGATGTTCCCCTGCATGGGCCCGTAGCAAAGCCACCTGCAGGAACAAAGGAACAAAAATCTACTGTTACTGGCTGATAGAGGAAGACATACAGAGCATGGCACAAAGCTAAGGGGTGGCCACCAAGGAGGAGCACAGAAAAGCGTCTTCCCATTGAGAACCATGTTATTGGAGAGAACAGTATGAACTGAGCCCTTGTAATCACAACCCCCAAAGCAGCTGTGTTTATTTCGGCTGGCACATTTTGGGGAAGAATAGGATTCCCTTTTTATTTACTCAGAGCATGGAAGCTTTCCAGGCTTAGCTGTCTGGAGTGACTACACTTTAAACAAAATTTAAAAGATTTTCTTGAGAGGTAAACAATCAGTTAATAACCTATTCTGAAAAATAAAACTGAAAAATATATAAGGCAGCAAAAAGTTCAAATTGATATGATAAAAATCAGAAGCAGGAATACAAATAGCAATAAAATAGCAACAAAGCATTATTGTTCTAAAACTTCAAAATGGCTCTTTAAATATCTGGAATCAAAGCCAACATCAAAGCACAATTGGGGGACGGGGGTGGCTTTTCAGAGCTGGGGCACCACAGCCCAAAAGGCCCTTTCTCTAATAGCCATTGGCTTTGCTTCATAGGATAGAAGTATCTGGTGGGAATTTAAGGTCCTGGCCAATGAATATGTGTGTATATGCTTCTTTGAATACTATAGCCTTGAATACTATAGGTGTTTAGAGCTTTATGGACTAATACCAGAACTTGACTAGAAGTAGACTGTTAGTCAATGCAGATGGCAAAGTAACCATGCAATATAGAGAGATCCTAAAATATAGAATCTTGGAAATAATTTAAGCCAACTACCAGTCTATTATATGTATCTACTGCATCCCAGCCTTTATTTAGATACCTCCAATGGAGAAGAACCCAATAACTCTTGGTGCAGTTTGATTCACTGTTGAACAGCTCTAACAGGAATTTATCCCTGATATCTCAGGCAGCTGCAGTAAGATCTCTTACTGTCTTCTTTGGGACTATCTGAAGTTTCTTCATTCGTTTTGAAGGCAGTCTCACTTATAATATATTGCAGCAGTCCATATTGGAAATTACCAAAAAGTAAATTACAAAAGAGTACATTGCAAAGCTACCCTGGGGTAAGATGGGGACCCAAACATTAAGTAAGTAAGTAAGTAAATAAAAACTATTTATTCAGCTATGACAGACAGTTTGGTATAGTGGTTAAAGCATCAGTCTAGAAACTCTGAGAATTGGGTCCTATCCTGTCTTAAGCAAAAGCCAGTTGGATAACTTAAGATTAGTCAGTCTCTCTCAACCATAGAAAGGAGACAATGGCAATCGTCTTTTAAAAATCTTTTGCCCAGAAAACTGCAGAGATTTGTCCATGCAGTTACCAGAAGTCAACGCTAATTCCAAGGCTCATCATCATCATCCATCCATCCATTTTAGCCGGAATGTAAAGCTAAATAGTTAAATGCTGTTCCAGGAGTCACTTGGCAGATCTAAGGGGCTGAGTACAATATTTTCCAGAACAGTTAATTCCCCTATGACTATTGGCCAGGATATTAGGTGGATGGACTGTTCAAGTTAAGGATGCACTGTGCTTAGTTAATAAACAAGTAAAAGCACACTAGTCCCCATAATAACTGTCCAAACTTTGCTTGAAAAGTTCCAGTGATGGGACTCCATAATTTCAAGAGGCAGATGGGTCTACTGCTTAATGTCAGGGCATTCGTCTTTATTTAGATTTTGGTCTCCATAAAGCTTCCACCCGTTGGTTCTTCAGGCACTATGAATAATAAATCCACAGCCTCTTCCTCATGGCAACTCTTCAAGTACTGGGTTGATTGGTATCATGTTTAGCCTTGTTTAGGCTAAACTCAGCTCTTTTAACCATCATAGGATTTAGCCTTCAAGCTCCTCACCATCTTTTCAAGCTCCTCACTGCTCTTTCTACTCTTTCTAGCTTTTCAGCATTCTTCCACTGTGGTGACCAAAACTGGAGTCAGAGAATTTCAAGTGCGGTCTGACCAGTGCAATATTGAACACTTACTCACATACAGATCTATTACAAATAGAGTTAGCATTCTTGCCCCGGTACAATTAATTTTTCTAGTGCTTCTAAAAAAAAAATTCTACAGTGAGGGACAGGCAGGTTTTTCTTTTTTTCCCCTTTTTAAAAAAAAAATCCTGCTTGCTGTGTTGTTAATGATTGCATTGTGTCACTTTATACCCTTCAATGATCCTCAAGAATGTTCTGAATCTCCTGTTTCACATCTTTTTTAAAAAAAGTCTTTAGAAACAAAGGTTAACACCAAGACGCAGTATGACATGGATGCTTTTTAATGTCCGATTGGGACTTCAGCTTTTCAGCAAACAGTCTCTAAACATTAACTGGAGGATTTGGGAAAGATTGTCTTTATGGGGATGGGCCAACATGTAAGCACTGAACAAACATGGAGAAATATCATGTAATGAAAGAGCTGGAGAGAGTGCTATTTTCCAGCGGCATCAGTTTTAAGTTTGAGACAAAGTGGAGTAGGGTGGATTTGTCTGATATTAATATCCTAATGCTAAAATAATCTTAGAAAAATAATCAACCGAGTAAGTGATTCTTTAACAAAAATAGTAGCAAGGAAAACATAATTAGGGTACAAAAGTTCTATTATACATGAATTGGTCAAATATGTGTCCATATGGGAGGAGTTTTTAGAAGATTACTAGTACTGTGGAATTCAGGTGTGTGACAATCACCCAGCCATAAGGACAGAAATCATGGAGTGAGGAGCCAGGAAAAATGCACTGCACCCAAAAATTCCAGTTGAGTATAAAAAGCAGAAGAGTTAGAAGAAGATGAATCTTACTCAGGAAACACTAGCAAAATGCTTGTTCTATTATTTTTTATTTTGTTTGGGAGGACACCATTTTTTAAGATGAATGTTTTTGTGATTGATTGAAGGTGTGATTTTAATGATTTTGAAAGAAGAAAACATACACGAGGATTCAAACAACATCTATTTCTACTCCTCTGGAATTACAGGAAGGTTTCCTAAAAAATACTGTTAACATTTTTGGCCAAAGGGCAATAATTTGAGAGAAGTGGGGGAATTGTAGGGACTGCATTTGGAAAAGGAAAAGAAAGGAAAGGATAGGATTATTCTGGTATCCAAAGCCTAAAGAAACCATATTCTTATACAGTGATATCACCAAGTGGGCAGAACTATTTTAGTTTTTTTAATAAATGTTGGAATAACAGGTCAAATTATTGCAACCATCAAAAATGATTCATGATTCAAGATGTTCTCAGGGCTGAAAATTAGGCACTAGGGATAACAAACAGCTTGTGGAACACAAATTGCCCACCTCTATGTAAAGGAAGGGAAGCAGTTTGTGTTTGCTTTGCTCAGCTAGCCTCAATGGTGTTCATTCATAATACCAGTGCCTAATGATACTGATGCCCTGTTATGAAAGTCAGAATCATGTCCAATAATAGATCCATTCTGAAAGTCAGTAAACTCCTAGCTTAATCTGATAGATCTCTGATTCAAGCTATCACTAGAATCAAGGAAGCCTACACAATTAAGAATGCAGGGGATAATAGCCATAAGAATGTAACTGTTCATTTAAATGTCATTAAATCCAAAGTTTTTACATGTTGGGGAGGAATATATTACGATAGGTCACACAATCAGCCAGATGTTTAGACTGAATTTGGCATTTGTATCTAGCTATCAAGGCCTTTTCAAGGATTTCCCGAGGCAGATGTTTGATGGTATGAAAGATATAATTGCAGGATGTAAGTTATTCCTAGTAAAGTTGCCTTTTGCAATTGACTGATGAGAATTTTGTCAATGCCAAGGGTGTTCAAGTGGTGCTCCAGATGTTTTCAGATATTATTGTGGTTGCTTGCACAGTCAGCCAGATGTTCAGCCAGGATTTGGCATTTTTATTTACCTATCGAACTCTTCCTAAGGATTACTATTATTACTGTCAACCAATTCAGCATTACAGTACTGTACATCAACCAACAACAGTGGGTAGAAACTAAAGCATGATCATCAGATGGATATCTCAGAAGGATTACAGAATAACAATTTTGAAAATAGAATATGCAAGAAAAGTTTAATTAGAATAAGAGTGCAAAAAAAGGGCTCACCTGATCATCCAGGGGAAGCTCACAGAAGGCTGGGATATATTTGGCCCATTCTACAAGCACTAATAGTTGCTGCTTCATGGACTCACATACATCTGCAATATTTGCAATCTTTTTCCCTCTGATATCTCCACTAATCCCTGACATTGGTGATGATATCTGCAGAACAAGGAGAGGAGTTCCATCTAATATTATTACTACAAAGATGAAAGGAAGCCATGCTTAATGTGAACATTCAAAATCATTTTGAAGGTGGTACAAATCTATTTCCCTCTAAACAATTAAACATAAATATCAGTCCTGAGTAAGTGATTTGGCCTGGTGAGAATGCAGTTTTTAACAGTATGCACTCTTATTACCAAGACCTTTTAACATATAATGCACTAAATTCACAGCTGTAGCTTATTTGGTTACAACTATGTATAACCTAAGCATCTTCTTTTAAAGTTATAGTCCTAGTGCATTTTTTTTCACTATGCAAAGCAACAATATTTTGCACCCAGAGAATTACTGATAACATTTATCATTGTTACGTAAAATGTGCTTGCAATGGCGTTATGGCTTCATTAACAATAGAGGCAGGGTTTTGCTCATGACCAAGTTAACAAGCATTCCTCCAAAACTTTATTCTCAAAACTGCTCAGCCCTGGCTGCTGAATTCTGAGTAATAAAGCCATTTGTTAAGGATAGCTATTATTGGAAGCTGTCAATTGAATTTGCTTTCCCACCCAACATAATATGCTGGCGGGAAAGAAAACTGCCACTTGTTCTCCCTAATCAGATGTTATACAGTCAGCTAACTCCCATATAACAAGGCTGTCTGGTCTCTCCTGCAGCTTAAGAAAAAAATGGCTACATAGGGTAATACCTAGTTATTCAGTGACTGGAGACAAGGCGACATACAGTACATATAACAGCTAACAGGAGCTTGGCAGTTCCTTGCCCTGACCTTATCATCACAGTATTGTCAATAAAGCATCATAGATTATGTTTTTAATAAATTTGTGTGGGAGAAAGGGAGAAGCATTACTTTAAAACTAGGACAGTTAAAGAAGTAATCAAGGTGCTTTTACAGTGGCCTATTTATAGACATGCTTTCCAGGTTAAGACATGCACTGAAACAACAGTGGGATATGGGAGCCTTCTAATCATGCTGATACTAATTCTTGCCAAAACAGAAACAAGTACCTGTTGTGAAAGGACTTCTGCTTGCAATAAAACATTAATGGAAGGTAAGCTACTGTCTTCATAGCTAGATCGCCGAGTACTGATTCGATCACGCTCATTTTGTACAGCTGAAATTAAAACCCCAACATTAAAGACACCTAAGCCATTTACATTATCAATAGGAACATGAATGACATTTCAAGCTTGCTTTTTATAGTATATTCTACATTTGAAAGATAAAACTTTGAATCCAAGAAGATTAATTCCCATGGGAAAAAACAGTAAATGTATAAAAATGGGGAGACTATTTTTTTCGTCCTTTGTGCACCTCATATTTTGACTGGAAGGTTGGAAGTTCTATCAGAGCTGGCATAGGGAAATGAGGATGGAAGGCAAACAACAAGCTTAACAGAAATGTTATTCAAAATTCAAATTGAAAATTGGATTTCACCCAATAAAAAAGCAATTAACATTGTTGCTGATGATAATGATGCTGATCTGAACTACCACAAAGACTTGAGCTGGGCAATTAAATGAAACAAAACATTTGCACCAAGACAAATTCCTTGTGTGTCCAATCACATTTGGCCAATAAAGAATTCTAATTCTAAGTATATGTATAGAATATTCTATATGCTACTGTGCAGTTTTAAGAAGGAAATTCAATTGTAATAAACTGGGATGGATTTTTTTTTACATTTTAACCTCAACCTATCACCAAAGGAGAAAAAAATCCTTCTCATTAATATACCAATGTCACGAGTTTGAGGTTTAAACTTTAGCAGTGTGGGATGAATTTAATCTTCTAAAATAGAATAAAGGAGTTGGAAGGGACCTTGGAGATCTTCAAGTCCAACCCCATTCAGGCAAGAAATCCTTCTACTTGTTTCCCACACTGTTACTGCACTGTGAAGCTAGGAAGAATTTTTGTTGTTGTCCATCAGGGTTGTATTTTAATTAAAAATGAACAATGTTTACATTATTCTACACAAAGTATTTTTAAAAAAAAACCTCAATTCTTGCTCCTCTGACTTTTCTTTTTGTTTGCAGCTGTGTTAACGTTAACATATTTAAACATGTTAGACTTCAATAATAGTGGGGAAGTATGTCAATGAAGTCTCAATCATCCAGGCCAAAGGTGTCTAAAGGTTGAATCATGGCAACCAGACCAAACTTTGTTAATCTGAGATGGTTTGTTGCTTATCCAAGCAATTTCATCAGACAGGGCAAAATTATAAATTAATTAGCAAAATTTGTGAAAAATATAGTGGGGAAGGTGCTTCAATACAGTAGTTTGACGTTTGAGGTGTTCCTTTTCATACCCAGGGAAAATGTATTCTAATATTTCCTGATCAAGCTTGTGATCGGCTGTGGTTACTTGGCTAATGTCCAGGAAGAGATTACCCTTAACAACTCCAAGAAGTACCTAAGTTATCAGCTCTAGTAATCAGATACTTTCACTCTCTTTCTCAGACTAATCACGAAAATATCTCTATTAAGTGATATCTGATTGTTACTGTTACAAGCAGTGCCTCTCAGATTTATTTTCCAATCAGCTCAATAATAGAGTTATAATGAGGCTATATTGAAACGAAAACTCTGCAGTCAGCAGCTATTAATAGGAGGATTCAAGGTTATGCTGTGTGTTATCAGGAACCCAGGAGCTCAGCCACAGCATGATGTATCCTCAGTGTTTACTCAGTATTTAGCTGGTCATGGACCCAATGTAACTTCTATTGAATATTAACAGGAAATACAAGTTGAGCAGGCACTCTGGACAGATATGAGGATTTCACTATCCATGCAAAATGGAGCTACATTTTTAGGAACACTTGTTCTTTGGCTACTAATGTTAAGCATTGGCAGCATCTAAGCTATAGCGACAGGATGTACCAAAGCCAACCCTAAGTCTAAGTTCCAACCCTAAGTGGAAAATTTTATTGTAACATAAGGTGGACAGCTCCCTCATTATGGCTGGTTTCCACCAGCCCTAAGGAGCAGTGAGGCACATCTGAAAAAGCACAGTTGCCCACTAAACTCAACTCTCATCCTGGAAAACATGTACCATAATAATCTATTTTGTGACATCTTAAAGGATCACACATATACTAGCACAGAAGCTTTGTGGACAAGAATCCACTTCATCAGATGTGGTTGAGCACATCCATAAGTAGGAATATGAAGAACCATCATCCTGTTTCACAGTAGCTAACTAGAGGTCTAAGGGATGCACATGCACTAAGTCAGAAAATGGGAGACCCACTTCCACCCCTTTTCCTCCTTATAACTGTCAATTCAGACAGAGATTGTTTTTAATCTTGGAGGAAAAACAGAGTGGGCATTCATCCTGCGCCTGCCTTTAAAGCAAACTAAAATGGTAGCCATAAATCAATGGCCTGGCAGCAAATTTCATAAATTAACTATGTATGCACTTTGTAGATTTGTGATGCAATAGTAATGATAATGATCCATTTTGGAAATCTGAATGATTTCTTCCTATTCCTATTTTTCTCAGATAATAATTCAGATAGCAAATAACAGCTATTACGTTCTATCCAGGTAGTTCCTCCCAGTGTTATAATGGTCTCTGACCGCAAAACTGGGGGGAAAAATCTCTTATCTGATCTACATCCTCGGAGGCAGAGAAAAGGGGAAATTTGAATTTCCAGATGAAATGCAGAACAATCGTTGTCATAATTGCTTTGATATCTTGGATTATATTTCTGCTGGTCATAGTTATAAATCCACCTACTTCAATTAAACAAATTACCTGTCTATGTTACCTGTGATACCTCATTTAAGACTTATTCCCTTATACTATGGGTATTCCCCCATAGTGTCTAGTTTGCCTTTCCTTTTAACCACATGGCAGTACTCATAGGATACTTCCCTCTTTTTATCTTCTCAATGATCCCAGCAAATAAACTGGCTTGAGAAAGTTATCCAGTGAACCTATGATCAAGTAGTGACTTAAACTTAGATCTTCCCAACTCATGTCCAACACTTTGATTATTATTTCATACTCATTCGCAGATATTTCATCAAAATTCCTGTCAGATGTTGAAGGGGAAAATGGCTACCTTCTATAGTAGGGGTCTCCAACCATGGCTACTTTAAGACTTGTAAGCTTTGCTGGCTGATGAACTCTGAGAGTTGACGTCCACAAGTCTTAAAGTTGCCAAGGTTGGGGACCCCTATTCTATAGAATCTGATAATCTACACAGCAGTACTCAAAATTGTTTATAGTATAGTTATACAATGAAAAAGCAAACTCAGTTGATTATTCCTGAAAGGACCTTACCTTCTTTCTTCATTCCTGCTCGAAAACATTTTTTTAGTCTACAATATCGACACTGGTTCCTTTTATCCTTGTCTACAACACACTGTCTATTAAACCTGCAAAGAGAAGGAGAGAGGCATGATTTGAAAATTAATCAATCTACAATTTTAACACATAGTAAATTACGTTTGTCACAATAATGCATATGAAATGTGGTGCAAATTGCAGCCTTTTGATATTGTACATTGTATACCAAATATCAGAAAAGATGTTTCTTTTTTCATACAACTCTTGCCTATATCTTGCCTTTTCCAGACAAATCTTGCTAGTTTCTTAGCCAAGTTAAAAATGTATCTGAGATGCTCTTGTAGACCCTCTGGACTAAGTGAAAATGCAGAGCACAGATAAACGAGTGTTAAAAAAGAGAATGAAACTTAGGAGTATTTTTTTCATTTCACCAAATCCGGAATCAGAGTTGGGGCCTTGTATTTCAACCTCAAGCTTGAGGCAGGAAATCTATTCATGATAGGTGGATCTTCATTCTTTTCTATAAAAAGTCTAGCAAGGGACTTCTTACTGGCTAATTGGTTTTGTTCTCAAAGCTACTCTTTATGACATTTATAAAATGTCTCCTTATATTTAACTAATATCTTCTCTCCTAAAGCCCAATAGATTTACACTTACCCATCTAAAACAGCAGAAAACAATCTTTTGATCTGTTTTTATAGGATCTCACTTAATGCCCTTGAAGGATGACATCATGTTCTCAATTCCCTTTTCTTCTATTCTCCAAGCTAAATGTATTTACTTCTTTCCCTTTTTTCTCTTTGATATAGTTCTTGATTCAAGAAAGAATGCCTCATAAAACTGAGCTTTGTTACCCTTTAAATGTTAACAATTGATCTTATCATTTTAGTAAACTTTCTCTTCACTCTGCCTTCCTTACCTGCAAGAATACATATGATTCTTCCTGACACTTCTTCTGAAGAACCCTTTGCAGCCATCACAACTGGATGCACCGTAATGCTTCCCTGTAGCACGATCTCCACAAATGGCACATAACACACTGGCTCCAATGTTGTTAGAAGCATTGAGATTTGTGACTTCAGATGGGGAAGTGTCTGTTTAAGAAGATGTGCAGAAAGCAATCATGAACACACGCTAAATCAAGAAATCTCTAGGGGTATACAAGTTCATACAAAACCAGCAGTAGTAAAGCTTTAAAAAGCTCCCTTCTCCATTCAATTTTCCAACAGATTGTCCTAATACATATTAAATCAAACCTGCATTTTCCTCATTTTGTATTCACCATCTGCAAATCAAATCTTGTATTCATTTAAACCAGTATTGTCTATATGCTTGCAAACGTGCTTTAAATTAAGGCTGAGAAGGCAC
The DNA here is from genome assembly GCF_049901715.1 of Pseudonaja textilis. Lineage (NCBI taxonomy): Eukaryota > Metazoa > Chordata > Lepidosauria > Squamata > Elapidae > Pseudonaja > Pseudonaja textilis. The sequence continues at coordinate 24,248,971 of NC_141992.1, read as the reverse complement.
TGGCTCAGGGCACCAATCCTCCTTCTGAATCATTCTATAAATGCAAATCTTTACATCAATGGGAGGTTGCCCTATTAGTCGATGTGGCCTAGGGACAGCATATATCCTTGAGTCTGCATACCGTGTAAGTGTATAGTTGATAAACATCATCTTCATCCGAGTAACCCCAAGTAACTGAACATAGAGAACACAAACCAATCAGCTTTCTCTTATTTCACTTCAAATGTAAGAATGACTCCAGCTGCTAAACTTTATAAAGTAATAGCTATCCCTTCTTTCTCAAGAAAGGATGAGGAGCAGGGATGAGGGGAAGAAAAGTTCCTAACAATTCTTGCCCCAAAATATAATGTAAGAGATTGTCCACCTGTATTCATGTACATTTGGTGGTTGGCTGAAACATTCTTCCCGACAGGCTATGACAGTGGTGGCTAACCTTTTTGGGCTCGCGTGCTGAAAATTGCACACATGCTTGCGTGCGTGTGCTCACATGTCAGCACCTAGAAGGCAATATGCCCTGCCCCCCTGCGCATGCATGCACAAACCCCCTGTCCCCTTAGCTGCACTGCGTATGCACGCATCTCCCAGCTAATTTTCAGCCTGTCCTTTTTGACCTTCCTGAGGCTCGAGGGAAGCCTCTACAGCCTTGGGAGACCGAAATACGGGCTTATTTCTCCACTTCTGGTTTCGGCACTTCCGGTATTCCTGGAAATCCTGGAAGTGCCAAAACGGGCCCATTTTTCAGCCTCCCAAGGCTACAGAGGCTCAGCGAGGCCAAAAATCAGCTGGGAGGCGTGTGCATGTGCAGTGCAGATAAGTTTGGCTGGGGCTCATGTACCCGCACAAATGGCTCTCCATGCCACTTGTGGCATGCGTGCCTTAGGTTCACCATCGCAGGGCTATGAGATCATTTAATGTGATTACAAGGATCCTTCCTTTCACCATGGCACCAGTCAGTAAGCCTGTGAAGTTTGTTAACTATTATCAAAATAAAGAAGCTTCAAAGCCCTTCCTTTCAACGTGACATTAGATAAGTAAATCCTGTGCTATACAGCCAATCTTGAGAATAATCAAAACTCTATTTTGGGGCTCTGCTATGTGTATGAAATTTAAGCTATAAATCTGAGGCACGAGAGGCACTTTCCAAGGGGAGAAAAATGTGTTCCTGGTAAAACATACTGGAACAAGAGCGTGGCAAAGTTGGGATTCAAACTACGTCAACAATACAATAGTAAATAATGTTGACTAATCTCTTATATTTATGCATAATCCTTTTGCTCAATGCTCAGAAAGCAGTGCACTTTTAAAATGAATGCTCAACAAGATAAAAATAAACTTATCTATTAAAAACAGAAAAAGGAAAGAAAGCTTTAATGCAATAATGTAGAGTAACATTAACCAATAAAAATGTTATTTTCACTAAAAGATTGTGGAATTTTTATTTGGTCTTCATGGCTTATTCATAATCCTGCTGTACTAATAAAGATATTTGAGTTTGCATTTTTGCTCTTTAGTGCCTTGGCATTTTACCTTGTAGTTTTGTACAAATCCACTCCTTTCTAGACAGTGGAATAAGCAACCGAACTGCAATTTATGGGCAGTTTCATATGGAAGAAAGACTCACCTGTGCTTTTCTCCCAAGACATTTGAGGCTTTAGGAAATAATCAACACTTCTAAACATTAGGTTTAGAAATAAACTGGAAGCCAATTCAATTATTTCAGTGTTAAATGGTATATAAAATACATAACTAACAATACTACTGAACATTTTATGATAGCTGTAATTTTCAGACAGAAATCTAAATAAGTAATAAAGTCTGAATCACTAAAGTTAGATCTGTTCTCTTTCTCCAAAAAGAGATGCAATTGCTTCAGCAAAGAAGTACTGGTTATTGCTACCACCACAGTATATTAGGAAAGCAAATTTAGTGCCAAGTTTTAAACCTTAGTCTGTTCATACAAACATTGTTACCCAGAAGAGGCATGGTCCCAAATCCTGGGATGCCAGTTGATTAATATGCAGTTTATCTAGTCTGGACCGAACCTCAGGTTGTTCACCTTCAAGCAATTCCTTACTGTGATCAGATAATGGTAAGCTCAATCTCCTTGCCATCATTTGAAAAAGAGAGACAGAATTGGATATTATCAATATAGAATCAGCTCTGAAACATCAAATGATCCACTCAGTAGTTCTATAACAAAAGTAAAAAGCACAATATTGAGGAACTGCAATATTGTGCAGTGGTTTGAAGACTTCTTATGGTAGAATACTGTTGAGCAACAGTCTTCTACCATAACTTTATGAGTTAAACCATCAGAAACTCCCAATCCATATTGACCAAGTAATGTAGGACATCATGGTCAACAGTGCTGAAAGCAGCTTAGCAAAATTAAGAGACATTCGCCTTCTGCCAAGTTTCCAGCATGAATCATCTAAAAGGTGACTGAGACTGTTATAGTTCCAAGACCCAACCTATTTTTAAAATAATTTAGGATACACACACACACACACACACACACACACACACACACACATATAGTCTAATCAATTTTAACGTTATTAAAGTTGACATTTAGACTCTAACATAATTTTTATAGTTATTTTGGAAGCTTCCTTAAGGATCTTATTTTAGGCTTAAAGTCACATTGTGTATACAACACATTTATTCAATGTTATTGAGCACTGAAGACATTTCATTTACATTGTTCCAACTGCCTTGCAAAGTGAATTAGTATTCTGTTTTTATAGTATGGGTGGAGGAGAGGGGGTGAGAGAGAAATTAGTAGCATAGATAAGCCCTAAACAGGGACTTCCTCTTCCCAGGGTATAGCCTATTCCCATGAAAAGTAACAATAGAAACTAGATTGATTCCTAAACTAGGAGGGCCAGCTAAGTATATGGAGGTGCACCTAACACTGTCTGGGCCACCACAATCATTATCAGCAACACTCTTCCAAATGTTCTAAAAGCAACCAACCATTCAGGAGGAAGGCAAAACAACACTACAGAACATTGCCTCTAGTCTTTCAAAGATGGTCCTGAAAGACATTAAGGTCAATGATATTGAAAGCCTCCAAGAGATCAAGAAGAACCAGGAGGATTGCACTCCTCCAATCCCAGTATCTCAAAAGTTCATCCACAAGTGTGACTGACAGTTTCTTTACTGAATCTTATACCTGATTGCCAGAAGTCCAAATAATCTCCTTCCTCATGTACACTAATAATGCTATAAATAATAAGCAATATCAATCATAATAATTCATCCATGATTTTCTGAACTGTGTTTGGGTTTTTGCTGGCCAAGATGCTAGCTAACCCAAGAATTTCAGAAACCTTTTTGAAAAACTTTAAAAAGCATTGACATTAGTGAATAAATATATGGAGTAAGAATTATCTTCTTAATGACTTATATGTATTTTGTTTAAAATGCAAAAAGGCAGCTTGAAAACTATTTCTCTATCTGTGTTGGGTTTGTAATTCAGAAATTCCCTTTCCACCGCAAACGTATTTTCTTCTCGCTGCCACATTGGATCCTTTCAGTTAAAGTTACTTTCTGCTCTTCTGGAATAGCAAACAAGATATGTTAACGGGTGAGGTTGCTAGCAGTGATGAGTGTGCACATTTAATTACTGCATACTTTTTCACAATATTTCATCATACATTTTAAAGAAGAGTTAAGTAACTATTCCTTCTCTGTACCAGCTGATCCTAATTTTCCAGCAAACATCTCCAAGAGAAAAAAGAAATTCTGATAGAAAATGTAAAACTGCAAATTGAAAAAGGCACTGAAAAAAGAGATGATAAGGATCTGATAACAGTCAGCTTGGCATTTCTTTGGTCACTTATATAACCAAGCAGCTATGCTGTACAACAAATTGTACCAAGTAATTAAATGATACTTGTAAAGGGAAAGAAAACAAGATAAAGAGTTCATTGTATCATAAATCAAATAGATTGTTATTTTGCAGACTCTCCCTGGTGATATCAGTGCTTTGTGATCAGTTCTTGTGAAAGTTGTTGTCGTATTTATGCATTTATCTGCATGCATTAGCCAGCTGGCACATTCTTACAGAGAGGCCTTGGTGATTGGTTGCACAGTTGAACTCTTTTACTCTGATGAAGTTTCTCTTCACGTTCAACTGGGGTGTACCTTTCTGTAATTTAAGACTGTTATTCTGTGTCCCAGACTCCTAGATGACAACAGTCAGGGATGTTGTTTATATTTCTTCAAGAACTTGGAAATGATTACAGGTAGTCCTTGACTTACAACAGTTCATTTAGTGACCACTTGAAGTTACAACATCACTGAAAAAAATTACTGCTTCTCACACTTATGACCGTTGCAGCATCCCCATTGCCACATGATCAAAATTCAGATGCTTGGCAACTGACTCATATTTATGACTATTGCAGGGTCCCAGGGTCATGTGGTCACCTTTTGCAACCTTCTGATGAGCAAAGCCAATGGGGAAGCCAGATTCACTTAACAATTGCAGTAATTCACTTAACAACTGTGGCAAGAAAGGTCGTAAAATGAGGCAAAACTCGCTTAACAAATATCTCAGCATCAGAAATTTTGGGCTCAATTGTGGTTGTGTTATAAGGTTTACTTGTATTATATCACCCTTGTATTTTCAAGATTAAATTTTCCTAAGCTCATTTTCCTAAGCCCATCCTCATAACAATTTGTTTTATCTGATCATCTCTATCTGCCTTTCACTTTGCCTTTTGCAGTTTCCGTGAAGCTTTCTTAGAACACAGTATGAATGAACATAAGGGAGTCTGACCAATATAGACAATAGAAGAATTATTGCTTCCTTTGACTTGAAAATTACATTTCAATGGATGGATGCATGTATACTTTATAATTACATGCATCTATAATTGTATTTATCTTTTTAGCAGCTACATCTATTCAGACTGTAATAGGATTGTGCAATTAACAGCCTTTAATAGTTTGGTAAAATTTTACAAAATGAAGAACAGGGTTCACGTGCACCCAAGATATATTTATGTAGAAACAACACTTTCTCACTTCAGTCAATTTCCAGCAGGTGTCAGCAACAGCCACACCCAAATGTCAATCCACACATTGTGGTGACCCTAGATACTGTAATCAAGCTACTACACAAAAAGTTGTAAAAATCTGACCATGGGTAAAGGAAGAAAAAATTGAACATGCTGAATACTCATTCATTACTAATTTTAGTAGTTTGGAGAGTTACCTTCTTACATACAATCTTTCAGAAACATAACTTTCATTTTAGCCAACTCTCTTTATTGTTAGCTTTTAAATATTAACTTATAATGTTAATATTTAGAGTTAGATACTTCAAAAATGTAAGAATGAAAAATTGGCAGTAATATGCCAAATAAAAGATTGAGATGATTGAGATGATTATCACTAAACCTTCAATAGATATTCTCCAAAGAAGATTGGGAATTGTAGCTTTCAGAGGGAGCTGTACTTCTCCATAAAACATCTTCTATAGTTCCATGTTTATGTATGGACATAAAATTGTATTTCTATTTAAGATGTCCTAAAACATCGTTGTGGGACAGTAAGGAAATCAGGTACGATTTTCAAAAAATGTACAATACATCTCTCTAACAACAAGAATGAAAATTATCATAAACTATCCCATTTTTTTTATTTCATAACATGCTGTTTTCCAAATAGTAGAAAGTTCTGAATTTCAATGAATGCCACTGAAACTATCAGACTCATTGAGGCAATAAGGTACACGGTGTTATGCCAATTAAAATAAAGAAAAGCATCAAGGGAACGACTAAAGCTTTTAAGCAAAAAATGCATAATATAAGAAAACAGACTGAGCTTATAATTAATCATAATAGAAGTAGTAATGATCACTTCTTGTAAAATCCTACATGAAGTGTGAAAGTATCCATATGAAGACAATCGAAAATATTTTCTAAATCATACAGCTACATTACTGCATGAAATGATAATAGTAATAAAAGCAATAATCATAATCATATTTTACCACAATTCTAATCTTGATGGGATTCTGTACACAGTTAGAATTGTCTCAATTTAGAATCAATTATATTTATAGAGTCTTATTCTCAAATATGAACGAATAGTATAGGGTCATAGTCGCAGACCCCTAATCACTCTAACTGCAAATTATTATGGCACAGACAATATGAAGAGTTTTCATAGGTATAACTCTACTAAAATAATAATTGCATTTCCTAATAGGCCCTTGAACTCTAACCTCTTTTTGAAAAGTTAGGTATTGCATTCCTCCTTTTAACCTACTCCTACCGGAACAATCATCCCATTTCATTTAATTTCCTTGCATACTTCCCAACCATGTTTCTTTCTGGGGCTTCTTCCTATTTTTTCCCCCACAGTCAGATTTGTGTGTAGTGCAAGAGAAAATGATAATAGGGCTTTGATTCCTGTACTTGCAACCATCCTGTGAAATGTCAGCTGGTTAAAACCAAGCAGAGTCCCAGACAAAATCTTACAGAGAAAATATTTGTGCTTGGGACACCAAAACCTCTTCCACTGCCAGACTTTTACATAGGTGGAGGATGGAACTAAGCATACTGTAATCATGTTTGTTCCACACTATCTGGCTGCTATCAAAAAAAAAAAAAAGACTTCTGAATCTTTCCTGCCCAGACCCCAACTTTGATAGAGAAAAACAACATTCTGAAATGGACTTACCACTGCCCATTGCCAAGACTTGCATGTTCTCAAACTCCAGTGTCGTATATGCAGGATCTAAAGCTGCACTGTAATCTGCCATCTCCATGTCTATCAGGGCTTTGGAAAGGCGCATTATCATCTGCAAACACGGGCCAGATTGCAGTGATTCCACAGCCAGAGGTTATTGGCCCCCTCAACCTCTCCAACTGATTTTGCCGGCGTCCCCTATCTGTTGGCCTTTATTTCAGATATTTCTCTGAAAGAATCTGCTGCACTTCAAGGCCTATACTACCCAAATGGGTGGAGGCAGGAGGCAAGGGGGGTTAATCGTTAATCATCTCACCCACTAGTGAACACTGCTGCGCTCAGCCTCTTACTTCGTTCTGCTTTGCTTTTCTCCCTCTCTATTCCCTGTTGACGATTGTTTATGACAGGCTTCGTCACCAGCTTGTGGCTGATTTCTGCTCCAGGACAGGTGAAAAAAGCATAGCAAAGGGCCTGCTATCTACACTCAGCTTTCCCCAGTGCAGTGTGGTACCTAAGGTGTCATTATTAAGATTACTTTATTGGTAGCAGAAGCTGCAAGGGTCACTTCTGAAGGCAGAATGCCATTTCCATCTTCCATCTGGAGCTGCTGTCCTGTCCCTTCATCTACCCTTTCTCTTCCTCTCTTCTCTTCTCCCACGCCCTGTCATTTCTCTGTTGGATGAAGGTCATCGGAATGGTAATTTACACACTGTCATACACAGGAACAATGTGGGACTTTCATTTTACTTCCCTATAAAACCATGTTTTACGGGCTCTGACTTCATTATCAACAACTCCCTCCACAGCATTTACCTACAGTAGATCTTTCAGTGCCAGGCACGTAAATGCAAAATGCAACACTGACTGTGTCCATGGATCCCTAAACCCCGCCTTCCTGGTTCCTCTCAGTTTAAAAGGTACACACAATTTGGGCCAGATGATATCTAATGCAGAAGAACCAAAGATTCTTGTTTAGGAGGTAAGAACAGCTGAAAGAGTTGTAGACTAGCTTGGAGCTGTGGTACCCATTGTTTCTCCTTGATCATTTTCCTGAACAAGCTGACCAACACTTCTGAATCTAGACAGTATAGCACAGGAAGCTGTATGGTCTTTCTCTGTCCCCTTCCCCACCACTTTTTTTCTGATTAGGACTTACACAAGGGTTGGCATCTTACAACCCCAAGTTTTCATGGAAGCCTTCTAATCATTTTGCAGCCCTATGTCAATCTTTTCACCATTTTCAGATGGCAAACACGAATTAGGTAGTCTGAATCCTAAAACAGACTTCCCACAGTTAAAAGACCCACATATTTGAATAGAGTAGAATAGAATTCTTTTTTGGCCAAGTGTGAGTTTTTCAATAAAATAGTAAAAAAAAAACCTCCATCTATCACTTGTGATATGAATTGATCTTTTTCAGAAACAGTTTGAATCACTGATATGGTGTGGGTGACAAAATAAAATGTCCCACTTCTAGCACAACTTCCCTGAACCCACCACTATTTTTAAACTGTAAAAATGACAGCAAGAGATTCTATCATGAATTTTCTTAGTTCAAGCACAATATGACAATCTAGACTGATAAAAGTTGAATGATATTACCAGGAACCAGTGCTTTTTGAGGTTATAATCAATTCTTGCCATTTGCTTTTATTGATAAAATCATCTACACCCAGGCCTACAAAAGAATATTGATTATGTTTCTATTGTTCAATGCAAAATATTTCCCTACCTTGGTACAACAAGTCATGGTTTTTTTTTTGCTATGCTCCTATAATATCGCTTTCACTTTTCCCTGAACCCATGAAAGAGAAGCAATCTTAAGTTGTCTTTAGCTGTACTGCTGCTGAGTTGTGCTTTCCTGATTAAACCTGCAGCAGCCAACAAAAGCCACTAGGTATGTAAACTTTGCTAGAGTTCCCAACATATTATATTGCAGATGAAATTAGATAACGAATAAATGCATGGGATCAAAATAGGACTTTCTATTATTTTCTCCCTAAGGAGCTGAACATAGCAATGACATGCTTATGCCTTATGAATTCTACAGAATAGGGCCAGATTCTCCGGCTGGCAGTATTGTAAATGTCTTAGCTCCATGTCCCTTAAATAATGGAATTATAGGGCCACAGTCCTAAATAAAAAACTGTCAGCAGGTAATAAAATCCTGAAAAGGGGAGAATACCCAATCACTCAATTTAACTTTATTCATATACTTTATATCTGTACCCTTTATAGACCTGCCTTTGACTTTATGGCCCAGAAAATTGATTGCCCAAGGAAATATATCTGTAGAATCCAGTTAAGCTTCTTCCAATTAATTTAACTGGACTTTCTGGGTCTTAAAAGCTTTACTTTGTTCTTAACAACCTATTTTCTCTTAGACATGCTTGCCAATTTTCACCTATTGGCTACTAATTGCCTTTTTCTCTTTGATGTGTATTGCCCATTTTAGTTATGAAATCATACTTGGTTTTTTTTTTAATTCCAAGAATTCAGAATCACATAAACTTTAAGATCATACTTTTTCACAAAGTACTAACTATTGTAATGATTGCTAGCCTTTTAGCATAATGCAGCTAATATAGTTAAATAAGGATCTATACTTGATTCATTTCTACAACTGTAATTATTTGTCTGGCAAAGTACATTTTATTTACGTACAACTTTCTTGGAATGTAGCAAATCTCCAATATTTTAACATCTGTATACTAAATGTAATGGGTACCTTATACATATTTCATTAGAAGTAAATAAATATATATTTAACAATATTGAGGGAAGGCATGGTAGGATGTTAAAAATGAACTTAAATGGCCATGTATACTGGTAGTTAAAATGACAACCAGAGAGAACTAAGTATAAATTTCTGCCGAGTTCAAACGTTTATAGCATTAGGAATGTTTGTTCTCTCAAGCTCACCTTATCTTATGTCTGCTGCAAAATAAAATACGATAAGCCCATACATGGATGCTCCCTAAATGAGGACTGGGATACAAATGTGATGAGTTCTCTGCTAATCAGTTTTTGTTGTTGTTGCATCTGAGTCAGTCTTGGCTCCTGGCAATTGCCTGAATGAGTCCCTGAAGGGTTTTTTAAAAATAAGATTTTCAGAAGTAGTTTGTCATTGCCCCCTTCCTAGAGTTGAGAACAAGGGACTGGCCCAACATTTCCCAGCTGACTTCATGCCTAAAGTGAGACTAGAACTCACAGTCGCCTGTGTTCTAGTCCTGAAAAGAATAATGTGGCTCTATTGTAGGGCTGTCAAACTCCCCGCCTGTGGGCCAGATGTGTCATGTGCTGGCCACGCCCATGCCTGGGGAAAAAACTTCCAATATGTCACATGACACTGCCGTGATGCCGGGAGTTTGACACCCCTGCTCTATTGTATGAAGTCAAACCCTGCATTTGGTATAATTCTGAGTATTCCTACAGCTACAGATTTTAGAGCCATATTTATACAATGAATCGGTTACCGTGGCTAAGGAGGGATTTTATGATATACTATAAATTCTATTGTGTATAACCAGATTAATAACAGTAAATCAATGTTATCATATTGAATATCAGCTGAATTGCACCAAAAGAACTGATAATAATTAATGATTATGGCCTGTTCTTTTCATAATGAAAACACCTTATCTTTTGCAACCGCTGCGATTTAAACTGCAGATAGTAAATTAAAATTTCTGCAGGCAGTTTGAACTGTTTTTCAGGAACAGCCCATGATTTAATGTCTAATATAAATCTCAGTGGGTACTCTCTGGCGATTCAATGGCCAACTCAGATGCAAAAAGTTGTACATGACAGACAGCGGCAGCCTGCTCTATTTAACATTAAAGAAGACTACAATAAAAGTAAGAAGCAATGTTGAAGGATGAGACAGTGTAATAGCAGAAATGTGACAAGTGGTCAGGAAACCCAGAGTCATTTGCCCCTGCAAATGGAGATGAAAGCAAAGAAATACATGCTTATCTTTCAAAGTGCTGGAAACCGGCATTGGAGACAGGAAGCATCTCACACTGCACTACTTAATTCACGTCTGTGTTACCAATGATTTTCTAATGCAGTTGTTGTGAGGAAAAATGGGAGAAGTGACATCTATATTATATGTCACCTTGAACTCCTGATCAAAACCTGTGATATACGTCTAAGAAATATAAGTACACTACTGAGAAAACATCTACACCCAGCACTTACAGTGGGGCTGGAGGTCACCCCAGCACTTACAGATGAAGCTGGAGGTCACCTCCTGGCCATCAAAACAGGTAGAAGATCCCAGTGAATATCCATTTTGCACCACTCCTGCTCTTGTTCTGGAGCTGACTGTCTTCATTTTAGCCCACATTAAGACCTGATCAAATGTTGAAGCATCCACAGGATCCTATGATTTCCCCGCTTCTATCAGAAATAAGAAAACACTGTTGTGGCACCAACTCCACCTTTTTGAGTGTGATATCACTTAGAAAAAGGTTGTAGGTTGCGTTGTGGCACCACTTTCCAAAGACCAGTGTTTCTCAATCTCAGCAACTTTAAGATGTATGGACTACATGGGGTTGAAATCCACACATCTTAAAATTACTAAGGTTGAGAAGCATTGCCTTAGACTGACCCTATTGCCCTCCACAGATACTGCTGGGCCACTATTTTTTCTGTTTTTCTACCTAATATTCGAGATAAAGCAAATGTATGCTTTTTCATTTTCTTTGCAACACTGGGACATGTGGATGGTTTTCTCTTGGCTCTGCTGTCACTTCATAATGTTTCCCAGGTGCTTTGCAAGGTTGCCGTGGTACGAATCCTTTGTAGCAAACTTTCCAATGGAAAGAACATAAATTAACCGGATCTCAATATTTTTAGTCAGTAGTTAGCCATTTCATAATCCCTGTTCAACAATCCATCAGATTTCATTTCCTCTGCTTTTATAAGCAACATGCATCTGCACCCCAGCTTATAGTCTCAGGAACTCTTTCCACATCCACAACATACAAGCATAGAGATGTTATAACACAGTAGATAAGATGTTAAATGACCACCCAAGGTTCAAGTCTACTCTCAGCCATGAAAAATCACTTGGTGACTATGGACTAATTACACTCTCTTAATTTAAACTTAATCAACTCTCCACCTCCAATCCCTGAGCTAGACCAGTGTTTAAGATATTGGATTAGGACCATACCAGAGGTGTTATTCAGCAGGTTCTGACCAGTTCTGGATAACCGATAGCGGACATTTTGAGTAGTTTGGAGAACCAGCAAATACCACCTCTGATTGGAGATTTTATACTATTCTTCCCCTGCCATGCCCACCAAGCCACACCACAGAACCGGTAGTAAAAAAAAATGAAGTTCAAATCTACCTTAATCATGAAACTCACTATATTACTTTGGGCCTGTCATTCTCTCTCAGCCCAACTCTAATTCATGGGCTTGTTTTTGTGGTAATTGAGAGTTCCTCGGGGAAGCCACCTTGATCATCTACTGGAACAGCATGATAGAAATGTAAATAATAATAATAATAGTAATGCATTGCACACTAGTCAATTGCAAAAGGCAGCTTTACTAAGAACTGCTTACATCCTGCAATGATAACTGTGATACCATCAAATATCCATATCTGCCTTTCCCAAGTCTTTGGAAAGGACTTGTTAAGTAGACAAAAATGCCGAAGTCAGCATGAACATCTGAGTGACTGCAACAAATCATGCATTACACACTATAACCCAGATTAGATCTATGATGAAAAATTTCTAATTGCTGAATTTTAGTTCTCACCAAGCCATAAACCAATGGTGAGATACTAGAAGTTTTCAGCAATATCTGGATAGACAAAAGTTCTGTACTTCTGCTATAGATCTTTGGCCTGAACCCTTAAGAATTCCAATGAACAATATCCCTTTTTCTCCCAGGAGCTACATTCCTCTAAAAGCCCATAAACAAGATATGTGCATGAAGTCAATAGCTTTCACGTCAGAAATATGATATGAAACTCATAATAGGTGACATATTAATGACTGTCAATTTGATTATTCCAGATAGTCCACTATTGAATTGAGAGGAAGACCATCAGCTTCCACACTTCAGACTTGAGCTTCTCTAAGGAAATGGAATAGGCTTCTGGAATGTGACCATTAAGCATGTCATGGTTACTGCTTGAAAGAACATATCCTAATATTTCCTCTTCAACCAGAAGCTACTGAGCTAATAATTCATATAAGAGGGTCAGAAAGGTAGAGAAAGAGCCTCAACAACAGCCCCACTGAGAAATCTTTCATGCCAATCCAAACTTGGATAGGATGATCCTTACGATTAGATAAATGTGTTCAGACATCAAGTTAAACATGCACAGGATTTACTATAGTGTCTAGTATAATATCATAAACCCAGCTTGTTTTGCTCACTTTAGCAAAACATGCCTTAAGTCAAACAAGCTCCTAACTAGGTAAGACCAAAAAAAAAAGAGGTTTCCTCTCATACAAGGTCTGACAGGATTAAGGTTACTAGAAATAGCAATCAAACAGTGTATGTACAAGGCTAGTAAGGCGGGGGAGTTTCTTAAGGGGAACCGAAGGATTAAATGCTTGGAAACTGACAATGAATCATAAAGCCTTTCACCTCTACTGAAGATGACTCAGCTGTACTGTTGGTGGCTGAAATTAAAATCTTAAAGATTAGTTGTCTTCAGGTAATCTTTTGGCAAGAGTCAGTTCCCTACTTCAGTATTATGGAAGAGAACATTGTTCAGTTATTGCAAAGGATTAGTCTGTTCTAAATGAAGGAAATATGTGCCTGAAAAATGGGGAAACTCTGTACAGCCTTCAAAGCACAATGTAAAAATATCTAAAAAACAAATGCTAAGAGTTGTTTCTAACAGGGAAGAGTATTAGTCTGCCATTGCCCCCACCTTTTGGAACATTTTCCCCCCAAGAAATAGGGGAGGCCCCCACTCTCCATGCCTTTTGGAAAGTTTTAAAAACATGGCTCTGTTGTCTTGCTTGAGTCTCACTGAAGAACACGCAGCCATGGGGCTGGTTAGCACCAGTGGTGGGATTCAATTTTTTTAACAACCGGTTCTGTGGGCATGGCTTAGTCGGTGGGTGTGGCTTGGTGGTCAAATTATTGGCTGGGCGTGGCCAACTCAACATCACTCAATTGAAGCATGCATCTCCTTGCCTGGCCTCTCGTGACTGTGGGCATTCTGCAATACTCGTAAGTGTGAAAAATGGTTATAAGTCACTTTTTTCAGTGCCATTGTAACTTTGAATGGTTGCTCCACATAAGCAAAGTACCAGCAAAGGAGAGGGAAAAAACTCCAGAGAAGTTCCAGAGACAGGAAGTCTAGTCTTGCCAAGAATGTAAAAAGGGTTAACGGAGAGGCAGTTTCTGTAAGCAACACCTGAATGTTTCCTTCTTGCCTTCCTTACAGGATTAGGCCAGTAATTTCTTCTAACAACTGGTTCTCCAAACTGTTCAGAATGTTAACGATTGGTTCTAGCGAATAGGTGTAAACCTGTAGAATCCCACCCCTGGTTAGCATCCCGAAGGCCCTCCCTTAGTCTTTTTTAAATTAATTACCAGTAAGTTTAACCGTCTTTGCCTCTTTTTAAATTTTATGTACAGTTTTTAAGTTTCAATATTTTATTTGTACATTGCCCGTGTTCCTCTGAGAGAGAGATGTGCAGTTGCTAAATTTGATAAATAAATAAATAAATAAATATATAAACAAACAAGCATGGAGCTTGTCTATATTTTCTACTTTTAAAAAAATATTCCTGTTACATCCTCTGATACAGAATACAAGATAAAAACATCTTTAAAAGACTAAACTCCACATCTCAGGAGTGCTCAGAGAAGAAAACAATATTAAGGCCTCTTGTAAACGGCAGGGCTGCATGGAAGGGAGAATAACACATGTTCTTTTCTCCACAACTTTATGGAACTTGCATGGGTTCTGGGAAGCTGAGATTATTAACCATTGGCTCACCTCCTACTTCAGAAGAAAAGCTACAACAACAGATTTTCTTTTTTTAAAAAAGTTTTTTATTTTAACAACAAAACAACATAGACATACCACATAAAACATAAAAACATCATCCTTCTTCATAAATTTACAAACAGTGCATCGGTTGGTTTACCACTTTTTTTGTGCATCCATTTCCTAGTCACTAATATAATTATATTACATAATAGGTCATATTATCAATCAATAATTGTATAACCTAATATCATCACTAAAAAATCATTTATCTATAATTTTATTAAGTCATACTTTAATGAGATAACTATAGTTTACTTAATTTATTTTGCAATAAATCATAAGATCATACCAAATCTATCTTGGTAATGTTTTATAAAGATAATATCAAAAAAAAAAAAAAATTATGCTAAGTCTGAATGTTCTATTATTATGTTTTATTATCTAACCATTGATAAAAAAAATCCCAAACTTCATAAAATTGTTTATCTTCTTGTTCTCTAATTTCAAATGTCAATTTACTCATTTCAGCACAATCCAATATTTGAACAACAGATTTTCCATGTTTACTATGGAACTACAGGCAGATATTTTTCTTCTCTGACAGGAACTCCTGCCCCATTCCATCTTCTGGCCCTCTGGGATTTTCCTACTTCCTTTGCTAGCCCTTGCAACCGAAGTGACCCACCATGATTTCTCCAATTCCCCACAAACTCCCTGCTCAAAGCAACATAGAGACAAGTAGATGTAGAAGCAGCCTAGGGCAGTAGATGGTTTTATAATCCCAACATGCATCTCTCTGAGGAACCCTTTGTGTCACACATACAGGGTCGAGACAAGTAAAAGCCGATCTTCAAAAGCTGCATGCTTAGGACTAATGAAGTAGTAGCCATCCATGCAGGTTTGCTAACTGAAGCAGCTGTCTTATCCTGTCTTAATTGTAAGGCATGTCCGGAGAATGCCCCACTGCATCTGAAGGCAACAAAGGTTCAAGTATTAAGGCATATCCAACTCTAATCTTCTAACGTCTCCCCTGCTGCTGGTAGCCACTTTCTATGCCTAAAAGTATGGCTTACCGTGAGGCCTTCCTTGCTTTAAAATCATTTGGATTTCTTCTTTTCATAGAGATGAGTGCATGACCTGTCGTAATTCTCAAAAGACAGAACACCGTAGCAGCCTATTACTGTTCCATTTCCCAGGCCATGTGATAGGTATGCCAGCTGTGGCACAGTCCTGTGTTACAAGACTGAGAACTAAAGTCCTAGGGGAATCCACGCCAGCACAATCATCTCTCAAACCATCCCTTCTGTTTTTTCCCCCCCGTTGAAATTTCAAATTCCAGTTTGTGGACAAAGTCCTATCTATCTGAGAATATAGATCTCCGACCACTGACCAAACTCCATTCCAAGTGACAACCTAGTTATGCTTTTCCCCAGGCTCTGACATTCAGGGTTTGGAACTGCTGGGTAGATTGCAAATCAGCTTGTCTCGGCCTGAACTGCTGCTGTGCACTTTGAAAGAATGGATTCTGGTTACTTGTGTGACTTCAAAGTCAAGCGTTGGGGAAGAGGATTTCTTCTGATTGCCAGTAACAAAGCAGGTAGGAAGATTCCCGACGCCTGCTTTCACAGCTCTATTTCAAAGGAAAAAGATGAAAACCTCTATTGTGCTTGAAGTAGTCATTTTGGGCCATACCTTAAGATTAAAAAAAGACAAGACAATGTGAAGGGGGCAGGGTACTGAAAGCCAAAGAGATAGGAAGAACGAACTCTTCCAATCGGAGGCACTTGATGTAGTTAACAGATAACTTCAGTACAGCTTTCTCACTCTTCATCCCTTCCTATTCTCTTCAGATTAGGGCAAACTTACTTTTGTGCTAATCATTTCTTGGCCAAGTTATCTCAGATGAAAAAATTAACAGAAAATAGTTTACTGCATGACTTGCTCACCACAGCAAGAAATGACACCAAAAGCTGTCAAGCAAAATTTTCAACCAGCTTGCTGTTTTAAGATCTTGTGCTGAATCTAGCCATCTATGTTTAAACGGTTTGTATGTGTTTTAAAGGATGATTTTTTCCCCTGTCCCCCTGTAAAGTCAATATTTTGTTCCTGCCCCTTTTCCATGACCTGAGGATATATTTGCTTTTTGACTACTTCCAAAAGGAGATGATCCCCCTTCCCTCCCCAGCCTGTATTTTGTCAGACTTTAGTAAACAGGGATTGTCTTTCCACACCATCAAATCCCATTTGCCTTTTGCCTAAATTCATGTCTTAACAATTACAGAGCCCTTTTCCCCTTCCCCCATGTGTTAATAAGCACCCCTGTGGAATTCTGCTGAATCAGAAGGGTGCAGAACATTTATGGGTTACTAGCCAACTTGGTGGGGGAAGAGAAGCAGGAGTAGATGTCAGAGGGACAATCCACGCTGCCACTCATAAAGAGGTCAGGCAGGCAGGCAGGCAAGCATGTATGAATCTGGAGCTCCAGACACACACAGCTTACAAACAGCTATTTTCTGGCTTTTTGAATGACAACTAGGAGTTGTGAGGTTAGCAAGGGTGGTTAATATTTGCAACTGACTTTCCAAGGGACAGTGTTGCTAGAGCAATTGTGTGGAAATCCTGCAGATTTCCACAGGAAGTTTCATGTACATGGGATTAACTTTTTTTTTAAAATAAATCTTAAAGCTTGGAATTTCTTACAAAGCAACATCTATAGTTAGATTTTTTTTTTAAAAAAAAAACTTAAATTTCTCTAATAGACTTTTTAGGCCTCTCAAAAGATTCAAGGAAAATGACCTTTAGTGAAAAGGGCTCCCTCAAGAAAGATACCTATAGGGAGAAAAGCTCATGGGGTTCTCGTGGCTTTAATAAAACTGCAAAGTAAATAGGAAGCCAATAAGCGAAACCTTTCTTTAAATTACCCACAAGTCAAAACTGCTTCATTCAACTCCATAAATGTCATTTATACTATGCAGCTGTTTAAGACAAAGCTGCAAAGCTCACAAGACTGCATAGACTTTACATTTCCTTTTGACAATAGGACAACTTGCCAACCAGCATGGCAGCTTTTCCTAATCTGGGTGTCTTCCAATTATCTGGCTCATCTCTTATTATTGAGTATCAGGAGTGGAGGTAGTATTCAGCAGGTTCTGACCAGTTCTGGAAAACTGGTAGAAATGTTGAGTAGTTCACAGAACCGCCAAATACCACCTCTGACTGGAGAGTTTTACAGTATCCTTCCCCTGCCACGCCCACCAAGCCACGCCCACAGAACTGGTAGTAAAAAATATTGAATCCCATCACTGTTCAGGAGGAGTAAGATAATTCTGATCCCCCAGATACATACAGTATATCTGGAGAGTATCCAGATTGGAGGGAAATTAGGCTCCCTTAATGTAAACTACAACAGGATTTTTGTGCTAAAGGAACATTCAAACTTGGCGAGAGCTTGTGGGATGTTCTCAGTCAGCCAGTACTTGGCTTGATTATAAATTAGCAGAACATCAAAAGTTTTAATAATTCACACAGCCATGTGCAATGGATAGAAAGTTGTGTGTAAAAGAATGATACAAAAATGAAACTGGTTAATTTATTATTTTATCAACCATCCCCTTCCATCCCATCTTTGATCATCATATACTGTGAATTACTAATAGCACAACTGATGATTATTTTGGGGAACGGCATTATGATTAATATATAAAGACTCCTGTCCTTTAGAAGAGCCATGGCTTCTAGAGGGGTTTATTTATTTATTTATTTATCCTGCTTTCTTTACAGAGGTGACTAAGCCATTCTCCATTTGTAAGTTTCCTATGTTTTCCCCATCATATCTTGCATTTATTTGTCAAGGAAAATACATACAGACTTTAAAAAAAAAAAGCCAAAACTGCTTCACCTTAGCTTATTACTGTTTGGAAGTGCTAAAATACAATGTCTAAACCATTTTGGCCAAAATTATGATTTAATATTACTATCTTGAAATTTCATTCCAACCTTGGAAATGTGACATCCTTCAGAGTTTGAAATGGATCTGTATCTGCCTGGTAAGATCATAGCAATGAAAATAAAAATTTATTCCATAGATATTAACAAATTTTATTTACTTAGATCTGTGGAAAGCTTAAATTGAAGATATTTTTCTTTGCAAAACAAGTCAATTATAAAACTGAGCCAGTTAGGAAGGGAAACTGCTGATAGTCAAAGCTTTTTTCTGGATACATTGAGAAATAGCTAAGGATTGGATCTGGGTTTGGGTAGAGAGAAGGACAAGCATAACATTTTCAGCAGGAGTGAACTAGGATGAAATAGCTTGACAAATGAGTAACCATTGCTCTCTGATTCAAAATTAATCCTTTATGCTATTGCTATGGACCATTTTGTTATCAGAAAGTTCTGCTTGCAGATGTTAAAGAAACACTTTGCTTATTACAAAGATATATCAAGTGTCCAATATTCCCACTCATTCAAGAAAATAAATGTTTTAGCACTAACTCTGAATTTCTTCACTTCTCTGGAAAGAGAGGGAAATATGTAATATATTGGTTTTTCTCCAAGCTATTTTCCCCAGATGTGTTGGATTGCAACTTCTATCACTTCCAGACAACAAGATTATGTTAATTAGAAAAGAGACAGTCTATTGTATCTGAAATGCAACAAGTTGCTAAGGATTGAAGGCTCTCTTGAGTTAACACTTCTGAAGCCTCCAGAAACCTCAAAATATTGCCAATTATTTTTCCATGTATCGCATGGTTATATCTCGTGTGTGCTTTTCAATACATAACATTGTAATCATAGTATCTATTTTAAGGCTTAAATTAAATGAAAATGAAATAAAATGAACTTTCCATTTTGTCTTGAATTTGCCCACAGTTTTGGGAAGCACAGTTACAGTATTGGTAGTTGCCAAAGACAATCTTTGATGCAGGAAAAGATGTGTGTCTCTGTACTGGCAAATGTATGATAGAAAGATGAATTTATCCAGAATGATTTCTGAATGTTCTATACCATGGTGTCAAACTGGCGGCCAGTGGGACGGATGCATCATGTGCAGGTCACACCCATCCCAGCTCCACGAAGGGGAAATACGTCATGATGCGTCACATGACGGCAACGTGATGTTTCGAGTTTGACACCCATGTTCTATACAACGATGGCCTTTAATTCTATTATCCTCTCATTTTGACTTTTTTATTCTTTTTATTTTATTATTGCATTATTGCATTATTGTCTTCTTTTGTTGTCTTTTGCATCTCATGTCTTTCTTTCTTTTTAATGCTTCCACTGAATTGTAAGCCACCTAGAATTGCTTTTGAGAGTTGGGTGGCTGTAGAAATCAAATTAAAATCAATTTGAACCAAGGACTTCTTAACTCTTAAATCAGCCTCTTAGGATCTCTTCATCAGTCTCAGATGAAAAGTTGCTTGTACTATCCAAAAGTGCTGAGTAGTGGTTCAGTCTTCCCCTTTGTAATGAATTTTCCTTGGAAATGAAATATATGTAGGAATCTTGGTTGAACAATACCTGGATTGCTATAAAACATACCTGTGCATTCTTTAAAAAATGTTAGAAAGAAATGTGTTTGATTTCACATTTACAGCATCTTCCTGGCACTAATTAAAGCAGACATGTCTTGTTTTCAGCTTCCATGCAATTATTAAAGCAATAGCATCTTTTTGAAGGTTCACCTGGAAGCTGGAAAAAGAGATGTGGCTGCTTTAGTTAATAATAGGAAGACTGTGTGCTTGGGTTAGGTCAGAAGATCTTCTTCCAAAACATTTTTGAGCTGTACAAAGCATTGCTATAAAAGTCCTTGATTGAGGCAGTGAGATTGCCAATCAAAGCATTGTCTTGAAACTTCTTTTAACCACCAAATTACAAAAAAACAGTTCAGAAGTTCCCAAAATGTTCAGAACTTCCCAAAATGAGAAATATACGCAGACAGAATCCAGGAGTGGACTGAAGACATTTTTAGTTGTACGTTATTACAATGAATCCACTTTCCCAAAATTTCATTGAATTGTTTTCATTGCTTATTATGTTCTTTTTAATATTTGGATGTTATTGCATAATTTTTAGAATGGAACTATGCCCTGTTTGAAAATGATTTGTAAGAAATGCTTCCAACTTCATATAAGGACGTTTTTGCTATTAACTTTAATGAGTGGATTAATTAAATCTGGGACATTTTTTTCTGGCTATGGTAATGGGTAATATGCAGGTGCTTTCCTTTCATTTATGGGAAGTCCTAGATTATTTTTTTCAAAGTTTTAAAAAAGATTTAAAAACAACATTAAAGCCTGTACTTTAAAACCAAATGAGAAAAATTCTTCAACTACATTAACAAAAAAACCCTAAACGCTTATGCTCATTCAGGTATAAGAATACAAGGCCCAATAAAATAGCTTTTAGCGAAGATAGGAATTTAGAAAACGGAGCACAGATTTCATAGGTTTAACAAATTCTCTCCCCAACCCCCTTTTTGTCATATGACTGGGGTTTCACATAGTTGTTTGTCCCAGCACAGATTTCCTGACTACTATCTATTGATCTAGCCTTGGGTGTCTAGACCAGTTATTTCAAGAAGGTTCCTGTTTATTCCAAGATATGTGATATTAGGAGAAAATGCAATGGACCCAGGATTCTTCCTTGCAGAAATTATAACGACCAACTACTCTGTAAGGAAGAACAAGAAAGTAATTAATGCTGTGGATGGAACCCCTTTTTCTCACATGGTTATAATGGGAACCATGTACCTGCTGCCAGAGGCTCCTTTCCTTGTGTTGTATCTTCTGCAACCTATCCCTGAAGGGGTGGAATGTTTGGTTTTCATTATTAATTAAGCCACTTAGATAGCTTTTGTGGTGAAAGCACTAGTGATTGGTACATAAATACAAAAATTAAAAGCCAAACAGAAACCAACAATAATACCCACAAACATCCCAAGGGAATTGTTGGATTTTTTTTCCACTGGGAGATATAAAAAAAGAAAATACATATTGGACACAGCTTTGCAAATTCCACTGCCCAAGTCTTCTTAAAAGACAACATGGATTGGGTGAGGAATATTCAGAGATAGAGTAGAAAATGAATGCTGTTCCAAAGGATGAGAAAGCAATAGGGCAGACATGCTTCCAAAGACCCACATGATGGCATTATTTTGTCATTGGGACGTATGGCTGGCCAACCCTGCCAGATCTTCTAGGATAAAGAAATCTAGTTGGAGAAAGAGAATCTTGCAGCTATCCAGGGTCTGATGTCAGCGTTCCAGCAAACCTCCATTCCAATCAGTAACTCCGAAACAAGCATAATCTCAAAAGTACCTTTATTAGAATAGCACCTGGCATATCTGTGAAATCTCAAAACTAAAGTTTCCTGGATTTCTCACAATGTCCCAAACTACAATCCATCCCTTTTTCTCCCATCATCACATCACATGGGCCAGTCATGATCTGTCTCAGTGTAAGATCCTTTTTCTCTGCTGCGCCACACTTAATAACCTTGAACTAAGAAAAAAATGTTGTTTTGTCTACTTAGAACTACTCAATTGAAATCACCTCCCTCCCAACTCCTCAGGCTATGTGGCAGGGTGGAATATGGCTTCCAAAACTGACATAAGAAGGATTTTATAACAATTTCTTGATTTTTTCCTAAAAATCAGTTCAGCTTCTGAAGTAGAGATGTCACACGAGCAAACTCAGATGTGCTCATAAATACTTGGACCACTGCATGCTGAACTATCTAAACTTTCCAAGTGGTCTTCATGACCAACTCCATGTAGACTGTGTTATAGTAATCCAAACAAAAGGTATCTGAGGTATATATGGCCATGAAAAATCATACCTGATCCAGGAAAGGACATAAATGGTCCTGGTCCATGAGATGTATTTATGGAAAAACTACAGCTGGCTACAACTGACAGCAAAATGTACAGGTCTAAGAGGCCCTTCACATTATGTAGAAGTTCCACTTGGGCAAGTGCAACCACACGAAGAACTAAGGTCATAAAGGACCAAGAGAGCCACTGATGCTGCATTTTACTTTAGGACATTTTCTTAAAGTAGCTACAAAAACATTTCAAACTGAACCCAATTTTAGGCCTCTTTAACTATCATGGCTTTCAGTAGAGCTTGCAATTTTAGGATTAAAAAAAATACTGCCCAGAGGGGAGATCTTTATTTTTTTTTAAACTATTGATCTTTTAACAATAATTAATAATTAATTTTACAAATGTTCAAGCTAAAAGTCCCCCCTCCCGAATTTTGAAACATGTATAGTCTGTTTGGTCAATAAGGTTAGATAAGGACTGAGCTCTCAGATTTTACTTTTTATCCATGCCAGATCCCAAAACAAAGTGCGGGTAAATGAATGAAAGAATTTGTGGAGTAGAGGAAAAAGGAATTTAGGGTTTTCTAAAATGAATAGACCCGTGATGGCGAACCTATGGCACACGTGCCACAGGTGGCACGCAGAGCCATTTGTGCCAGCACACAAGCTGCAGGCAAACTTATCTCACTGCACATGCACGTGCCTCACAGCTGATTTTCAGCCAGTTTGAGGCCTTTTTCAGTCTCCCAAAGGCTTGAGGAAAGCGTCTGCAAGCTTTGCAGGCTGAAAACTAGTCCCATTTTGTCACTTCCTGTTTTTCTGAAAATACCAGAAGTGATGAAACGGGGCTAGTTTTTGGCCTGCAAAGCATGCAGAAGCCTTCCTCAAGCCTTTGGGAGACTGAAAAAAGCCTCAAACCAGCTGAAAATCAGCTGTGAGGCACAGTGCAGGTAATGGGATGGCAGTGGTGGCTGGGGGGGGGATTACGCACACATGCGTAGGGGACCTGGGGGGCATGCATTGCCTTCTGGGTACTGGCATGCAAGCGTGAGTGTGCAAACGTGTGCACAATTTTGGGCACAGGAGCCCAAAAAGGTTAGCCACCACTGGAATAGACTATAGCAAGTTTATATCAACAGTATTTTGATGACCATAAGTTTGTCTAATGTTGGAAAATAGTTTATTTCCCATTCAAATCTGACAGGAACAGAGACGGACTCATTACTTATTGCTATAGGAAAGTACAGTTTAGGATTTACTGGAATTGCTGGTCCTGTTCCACAGTAACTTGGTGTTTGTGTGTTTAAACCTTAATATAAATAAATAAGAGATAGAATGTCTATATATATACTGTCCCTCTAATAATGCAACCATATTTTATTAATTTTTTAAAAATATTTATTTTAAGTATGTAGTTTAGGGTTTAGAATCAACTGTTTAGATTAAGATCTTTTCACTTTCACTCAGATAAGGAACAGCGATCGAAACAACTTGCAATAAACCCAGATCATTCAAAATAGCTATGTCTAACTTTAATAAAATACCACCTAAACAAAATAATATTGCTCTTTCTTGCTGTTTGATTTTCCTAGCAAGCGTCTTAAGCTAATACCCTGTTCTGCCATAAAATAATTAAATTATGCTATAGCCATAAAATGCACCATTTAAGTTAACTGAGTATTTCAACAAACTGTACCATGGGTGGTGCATGTTGAAGCCACGAACCTTTATAAATCAATCATCAACTGATAAACAATACAATGATTAACTTTCAGAACTGGTGTCCCCAAAGCGGTTTCATGGAAATATGCTGAGGGTGGATAATATTGGGTAATTTAATTAAGGTGGAGAAATAGCTGGTAGGGCATGAACTTGTATTTAAAGAGAATTGTTAGTGAAGACAAGAAGTATTTTGGAAAAAGGGAAGTGAAAAAATGATCATTTAAATTTTCCCTGATAATTATTTTTCCTGACTGCACAAAACGAAGTGACTACAGATACTACACGTTTTCATATGTGAAACTGCATTTGCTAAAGTAAAATAATACCTTTGGTATCTCCAATAAAGGAAGTTTATGTTAGAGTCAGCAGATATTAAATCAGAGCAAGGGTTTCTTCAGATAATCATTGGAATTAAAATAATTATGTAAATCACAGCTGAAAGTATTTCATGTACTATGATATTCAGTGGTGGGTTTCAATTTTTTTTACTACCAGTTCTCTGGGCGTGGCTGGTGGGTGTGGCAGGGGAAGGATACTATAAAATCTCCAGTCAGAGGTGGTATTTGCCGGTTCTCCAAACTACTCAAAATTTCTGTTACGGGTTTCCAGAACTGGTCAGAACCTGCTGAATACCACCTCTGATGATATTGTACCAGACAAGATTTTTTTTTTTACCGGGTTCATAGATTCTCAAAAAACAATGTTTTTCGTGGACTGCTCTCAATTGCACATTGTACATGGACTGCACATAAGGGTGGAGGCATATAGATGTCTTTTTCAAGTAAATACAGTCCTTGACTTACAACCATTTATTTAGCAATCATTCAAAGTTACAATAGCACTGAAAAAAGGGACTTAGAATCAGTCCTCACACTTTTTACCATTGCAGGAGCTCCACAGTCACATGATCAAAATTTAAGCGCTTGGCAACTGGCGTGTATTTACAATGTTGCAGCATCCCACGCAGAGGCGGTATTCAGCAGGTTCTGACCAGTTCTGGAGAACCGATAGCAGAAATTTTGAGTAATTTGGAGAACTGGTAGTGGAAATTTTGAGTAGTTCGGAATACCACCTCTGACTAGCCCCGCCCCCACCTATTCTCTGCCTCCCAAGTCCCAGCTGATTGGCTGGGTCTTCTTTTGTTGCCTTGCATAGGAGAACGGAGCTGGAAAGCAGGTTAGTGGGGTGGGGAGGGAATGGGGTTTTGCAGTATCCTTCCCCTGCCATTCCTACCAAGCTATTCCCACCAAGCCATGCCATGCCCACCAAGCCATGCCCAGAGAACTGGTAGTAAAATAATTTGAATCCCACCACTGATCCCACTGGCCCTGTGGTCACCATTTGTGATCTTCCCATCTGGCTTCTAACGTTAATAGTGGAAGCTGGATTCACCTATTGAACATGTAATTCACTTAACAGCTGCAGAGGTTTGTTTAACAACCATGACAAAAATATCATAAAATCAGACGTGACTTACTTAACAACCCCCTTGCTTAGCAATGGAAATTCTGGCCCCAGCTGTGGTCATAAATTAAGGATTACCTGTATCTGTGCAAACATTATCTACACTAAATGGAATTTGTGTATAATGGGTGATATATGGTCCTTAATGCCCACCCTTCCCTGATACCTTGTTAATTTTTTGTTTTACCTTTGAACAGTCACAGGGGTGAGATCTAAACTACAGCTGAGTGAAAGTAACTCCAAATGGAGAACAAGTCATTTGGAT
Source organism: Pseudonaja textilis (assembly GCF_049901715.1). Classification (NCBI taxonomy): domain Eukaryota; kingdom Metazoa; phylum Chordata; class Lepidosauria; order Squamata; family Elapidae; genus Pseudonaja; species Pseudonaja textilis. The sequence goes on along the minus strand of NC_141992.1, from coordinate 24,223,011 downwards.
CAGGGGTGGGATTCAACCGGTGTTACTACCGGTTCGGTAACTACGCTGCGCACACCTGTAAAAAACCCATCAGCTGTGCCACCTGGAGAGATGAAAAGCGCAGCACGCAGGTGCACAGTGTTTGAAAAGCCTCTTTTTTCCTGCTTTTTCAACCTCAACTGTGCCGTGCAAAGCAGTTGAGGTTGAAAAAGGAGGAAATAAAGGACAGGTAAGGACGGGCGGACAGGTGGGCCAAACAGCAGTAAACACAGAACTGGTTCGGTGTCTGCTGCTCTTCAGAGCTACTGGTTCTATAGAGCCAGGCAGAACCGGTAGCATCCCACCCAGTGGTGATATTCAGCAGGTTCTGACCAGTTCTGGAGAACCAGCAGCGGAAATTTTGAGTAGTTTGGAGAACCGGCAAATACCACCTCTGACTGGAGATTTTACAGTATCCTTCCCCTGCCACGCCCACCAAGCCATGCCCACAGAACCAGTAGTAAAGAAATTTGAATCCCACCACTGATTTGGATGGGATTGTACCTTGAAATCCCAAAATATTATGAGAAAATGAAAAAAGAAAAGATCTGGTATTTCCAGATATATCAGACTATAGTTTTCATAATCCCCATAACCCACCAGTTGTGAGCAATGGAAACTCTAGTCCAACACATTAGAAGGACATTAATCAGGGGAGTATTGAAACTGGGATTTTCAGCCTCAAAAATATTTTTATATTGAATAATCATGCAATATAGCTAATCTGGGTTTATAATTTGAACTAGCAGATAGAGGTTTATATCTCTTCCGCTCCCAGGTGGGAAAGAAGTCTTTGTCTACATCGGATATTAACATACAGCACCAGGTAGACGTTTCGTCTTTAAATGTTTTTCTCTGACATATTTAGATACCCTTTTGTATGACAGTTCTTAACATAAGGTTCCTCCACTTACTTTAACACTCCAGGGAAACACACTCCAGAATTAAGCAGTCTCTCATATGTTATTTGAAATAGCATAGTCCATCCAGAACTACATTCTATGGGGTCCTTGGTGCTCTTCGTGGTTGGCTGTTTTCTTATAGACATTCATTAACCAAACTAGGTAATATCATCAGCACTGATGATGTTACATAGTTGGGGTAATGAAATATGATACTTCATTACCCCAGCTAGGCAACATCATCATTGCTGATGATGTTACCTAGTTTGGTTAATGAAACGTCTGTAGGAAAACAACCAAGTTCATTTCAACCCCAAGTTACAAATATTCTGCTTTATTGGTACTATACTGCGATTATTCAGAATGCCCAAATGGACTTATTTGGTGTAGGCGTTAAGAGAGGACTGTGAGTTCTAGTTCTGCCTTAAACATGAAAGCCGATGGGGTAACTTTGAGTCAGTCGTTCTTTCTCAGTCCAATCCACCTCGTGGGGTTGTTGCGGAGAAAATGGAAGGAAAGGAAAGAGCATATTATGCATGTTTGGTGTTTTGATTTACTTACAGAGTAATAAAGGTGGAATTTAAAAAAATCAAATAAATAAATTAAAAATAAAAATATTTAACGATGAATCCAATCTTCACACTTTTTTTTCAATAGAAATTGATTTCTGGATGTATTATCATGCAGTATCACTTCCTTCAAAAGGAGTCTTAGAATGGATATGTGCCCTATTCAATACGGTGCAGTATCAGTGAGTCATTTGGATTTGCATATCAGTGGGGGAGGGGAGAGAATAATAGGCTTTAATATCACATTCCAGAATTATAGATTTCTATTGTATACTTACATGTACAGGTCGTCCTCGACTTATGACCACAATTGAGCCCAAAATTAATGTTAAGTGTGTTTTGCTCCATTTTGTGACATCTCTTGTCACAGTTGTTAAGTGAACCACTGCAGTTAGTAAGTTTTGTAACCTGGTTGTAAGGGAATCTGGCTTCCTCATTGATTTTGGTTGTTGGAAAGTTGCAAAAAGTGATCAAATGACCCTGGGATGCTGCAACAGTCATAAGTATGAACTAATTGCCAAGCATCTGAATTTTGATCATATGATCATGGGGATGCTGCAAAAGTCATAACTTTAAAAAACGGTCATAAGTCACTTTTTTCAATGCCGTTGTAACTTTGAACAATCACTAAATGAACTGTTGTAAGTTGAGGACAACCTGTATTTGCCCTACAGTGCTAATGGAGAGATCCAAAACAGCTGTCATAGAAATACACTCTAAGATAGGGTGACCAACTTTTTTACAATGAGAAGGAGGACACAAATAAATTGAAGAAAAAAAACAAAGACACTTGTGCGCAGCGCACTCTTGCATGCAGCACACTGTCTCGACACAGTTCTCCTGTGTGGAGCGCATGCATCTCATAGTTGCGTCTCTCCGCACTGTACCGAGCCTTGACGAATCGTCATGTCAAATACAAATACGTCGCATCACATACAACGGATCAGATCGTCATTGATCAAATACTGAGATTTACAGATTAGTCTTCAAATATCAAAAAAGAGCACATGTAGGAGGACACTTTTCGAGAGAGGACAGAACTTACAAAAGACAAACTGTCCTTCCTAAAGGAGGACGGTTGGTCACCTTATCTAAGAGGACATATATGATTGTAATCACATTAGTTTGTTTCTTGTCAACAGTTTTTTTTTTTAATTATAAAAAGCCTTGTAGAATGTTCCTCTTTGAGCATTTAGACCTTTCATTAAATGTATATCTTAGATCAATGTTTTTCTACCTTGCAATATTTTAAGATGGGTGGACTTCAACTCCCAGAATTCCTGAAAATGGTTGATTGAGGATTTCTGGGAGTTGAAGTCCACTCATGTTGAGAACCACTGTTTTAGATTATTACCTTTAAGACTCTGAGCTATTTTGGGAATGAATGGGGCAGAGAGGTTCTGCAGGATAGAGTTAAAAATGAAGAGTTGCTTCTCCACATTTCCAGGAACCTCCAATGTTTGGAAGAATCTGAAGGTCAAGCAGATTATTGTGATATATTGGCTTCTTAGAGAATGTTTGCTCAGAAATTAGAAGACAATAAACTAGCACTGCAAAACTTCCTGCTAATCAAGTTGAAAAAACCCATAATGCTTATCCTCACAAAAGTTGTGCTATTCTTTACTCCTCTTCAAAGAAACTAAAGCTATGAATGTATTTCACACCCACTGTCCTTTCTTTAAGGGAGATGAATTTGGGGAACAACCCTCAACCCTTTGGATGAAACGGTCCACATCCCTCTTAGAAAGCACTTCTTGCTTTTCCCTCAAATACCCAAGTGCATTTTTGAAGCAATGTGTAAGTGTTGCTTAGTAGTGAAATGTAGATGTTAACAAATACAGGGTTTTACTTTCACAGTTCAGATCTAGGAAGATTTTATTAGTACCCCACTCAGCTTCAGTGAAGTCACATTTCCTTGACTTACTTGGAAACTTCAAGAAAGTTTGAGAACAGCATTTTCCTTCCTAAAACAAACTGAATGAACAAAATTAAACTTATTGCCCAGTACCTGGTGTTTCCTGAAGCAAATCATAGCCATTCATGTTCCAGATGGACCTGCAGATTCCCCAGAAGAAGAAAAGAGAACTAGAGGGACATCATGGACAGAAAGAGGCTTCGGCACAGCCAGCACCTCAAGGAGTCTGAGCAAGGAGCCATATTTGGTCTGACTAAGCAACACAAAGTCAGCTGAAATGCGGCTGGAGTGGGGTGGGGGTGGGGGTGGAGGGATAAACTAATCTCTTAATGCCAGTCACAATGCGATTTGATTGGAAGTAGTTCATTCAGTAAATTTGCAGGCTGTAAGGGGTTCTGCTGAATCAGATTTCACCAAAACCCAATCAGGTTTCATAAGGCAGGACTCAGGCTGGATTTGAAACCTAGATTGTATGACCTGTACGATCCTTGCCCAGACCAATTGTTTTTTGCATATCCATTTTTGCAGATACCTCAAATATGGGAGTGAATTGGAGGAAAGGCAAAGATCAACCCAAAGAGAATCCTTTGTATTTCATTGCCCCTCTACCTGCTTTTTTCCATAGCTCTGCAAGATGGAGGCAAGGGCATTAAGACCGGAAGAACTATGGATTTTGTAAGATCAAAAGCAAACTCTGGATGGCTGCTACATGCACTCTGAGCACTTAATTGATGAGATGCTATTTTGACCTTAGCTTTTGAGTTAGCTTTTGAGTTCAACTTGGCAGGAAGCTAGTAAAAGTTAGCTTTGCCACTAGGTGGCTATCAAGGATAGTGAATAACAAAGCCCAACCAGAAACTTCAGAGGACATTGTAAATCCTGTCTTGAGGATTGGAGATCCATGTCTCTTCTCCTCTTTCTGTTCATTTCTGGAGCTATATTTGTTTCTGGAGCTAAAACATCTTTGAGTTCCTATTTGGAGCTCTTTGTTAGTCACTTTTTCAAGCTAACTCAAAAAAAGGGGACAAAATAGCAGGTATCACTTTAGCAAACCTCTTTGCTTGTGTAGGTGAAGAAGGTAACTTGCCACTTCCATTTTATTTAAAGGGACAGGCTAGAATGGGCTAGAAATGTTTAAATTTAATTCCTTGTATACTTGGATTCTGTACTTGTAAAAGTGTTGACCAGTGGGGCAAAAAATACGTACAGTTACAGTGGCTAGCAGAATAACTTCAATTTTATCTCCTTTCTTTGCTTAAAGCAGTATATCTCAACTTCAGCCGCATTCAGACATGAGGATCTCCACTCCCAGAATTCTCAAGGGACGTCCTTTGCATGTTTCTATGTAATATGTCTCTGCTTACTTTCGTCACTTACAGGTAATCCTCAATTTACAATTGGGAATAGAATTTCCATTGCGAAGCAAAGTGTTTGTTAAGTGAGTTGGGCCTGATTTTATGACCATTTTGCCATGTTTGTTAAGTGAACCCCTTCAGTTGTTAAATAAATTGCACAAACATTAAGTGAATCCCGGTTCCTCCATTGACTTTGTTTGTTGGAAGTTGACTGGGAAGGTTGCAAATGGTGATTGTGTGACTTCGAGACCCTGCAGGCATCATAAATACATGCTGGTCGCCAAGTTTTGGTCACGTGATTGTGGAGATGCTGTGACAGCTAAAATTGCAAGGACTGGTCATAGGTCACTTTTTAAAATGCTATTGTCAGTTTGAATAATCACTAAATGAATAGTTGTAGAACTAGAACTAACATTATTGCCTCTCTCAGTTCAGTTTCCTTTTCTTTTCTGATTCCAGCTTGTGCCGTTCACTTCTCTGATTTTTCTCCATAATGACATTGCAGGCTGTTTGTTATATACAAAGATGTCTGCTAGCCAACAGAAAACAGATAGACAGCTTAGAATAAGTCTTTTTTCCCATCAAAGGTTCAGTGCAATGAATATTATATCAGCTTGTAATGCAATAATTTCTGATAAAGTTAATCCTGATAAAGTTTATCTGCAGGGTCATTGCATGACTGCTTGCATCTGAAAACATAAAAGCTATAGGCATGTTGTGATCTTTTTAATCTAAGGCAAGCTGCTCTAGACATGAAACAAATTCTGATGGTCAGTAGCATTAAAATCCAGTTTTCTTGACAAAGAATTTTCAGGTTTTAAACATAACAGATCTCTTTCTAAGAACGTGACAAGATAAAGTTTGTTCCGAGGTCTATATTTGACTCAAAGACAATTTCCTGATCCAGAATGTTCCATGCAAGAAAGAGCATTTTTAAATCAGGGAACAAATCTTAAAATACATTTTCCTAAAAGCAGAAGCAACCCAGTGTTTGCTTGAGTTTAAAAAGAGAGCCAGTCAATATAGAAGGGCATTTCATATAAAAAGCAACTTTCCTTTATTGCTGGGACTGATGGAGAAGATAGTTCTTACAAGACTTTAAGGATATCTCTGACTTCAAACTGGGTTGAAATACACTTGCAAAACCACATATATTAACATATACATTCCCATTACAAATGCCTCTTTTTACTCTCTGTGAATATGTTTTGATGTTAAAAGAGAAACAAGTCAGAGGGCTTAAAAACTTCAAAAGTATGCTAGAACTAATACAATTTCTATCCTTTTCCTACTTAAGTGGGAGAAGAATGAATATTTTAACTGTTAAAATATTTTTGAAAGTAAGAATATTTTTTGCATATAAAAAAATGCAAAAAAGTAAAAAAAGAGAAGGTAAACACAAATTTATAAACAGAATTTACAGACATCATAAATTTAGGTTAAAATTTCCAATACTTCAGTGTTTATTTTAAATGACATGATATATGTAAGTATACCATGTCATTTCAATAGCTACTAATTATTCTTAGTAAAATATGAATATCAATGGCAAATAGCAAATCTTACAAGTTATAATAAATCTATATATGAACTTGTGCCATTTCTAAAATGTGGCTTCTCCTTAATTGTATTATTTATATCAATAAAAATAGTTTTTAAAATGCTATAGGATATGGTTTTATACAAGAACCGTCCTCTCCTAATAGGCCCACCTCATATAAAATGGGCACTTAAAATTAAATTTACACACAGTATCAATTCAATTTCAATGAAGCACTAGAAAACATCGATGCTGGCCTCAAAGTAAATGGTATTCGGATCAACAACTTAAGATAAGCTGATGACACAGTTCTGCTTGCCAGTAAACATGAAGACCTTCAGTTCCTCATCAACAGAGTCACAGAAATATCTGAAAAATATGGCTTGAAGCTCAAAAACCAAGATCATGATCCTCAGCAAACAACCCATTAATTTACCACTGATAACTTCAGAAGGAATATCACTAGAAAAAGTTGAAAGGATCACGTACCTCAGTTCTAATTTACATGAAAGCTGGAACATGACCACTGAAGTAAAAACAAGGATAGAGAAAGCTCAAACAGCATTCTTAAAAATGAAAAAGGTATTCTGTAGTCCAACATAAGCCTAAGATTGAAAACCAGGGTTTTCAGATGCTACATCTTTTCTATCCTGCTCTACGGAGTGAAGAGTTGGTCTTTGACAGAAAGCCACTTGAAGAGACTAGAAGCATTTGAAATGTGGATTTACTGACAACTGTTGCATATACGTTGGGTTGACAAAATCAGAAATGAGGAGGTGATAAGCCGCCTGGGAAAGCCAAGAGAAATCATCAAAACTATAAAAACGTGAAAGTTAGAATATTTTGGACTTGTGATGCGACACCCAGAAAAATACAGCACATTTCACTTAATCCTCCAAGGAAAGGTTGAAGGCAAATAAGAACAGCATGACTTCAAAATCCAAGGGATTGGCTTGGACAAAACTCAACAGCCCTTTTTTATGTGGTTGTTGATAAAGATAGTATTGCCAACATGATCACCAATGTCCGATGACAGATATGGCACAAGAAGAAGATCAGTTCAATATGATTATGGTCAATTTAAGAAGAGAAAATATAATACAATATATTATTACAATAAAACTAATTCTATTGTCAATGGTTCTGCAATTGATCCCCAATGACCTCTGAAAGACCCACAGGTCAGCCATTTTTCCAGAAGACCCTAAGAATGGGGACTCTCGTAGAATGGAACGGAGTGCAGTGGAGTGAACTAGAGTAGAGTAAAGTAAAACAGAACAGAACAGAATAATAGAGTTGGAAGGGACTTGGTGATCTTCTTGTCCAATCCCTTGCTCAAGCAGGAGACCCTATACCATTTCATTTCTTTGCCTTGAGGGTGGGACAGCACCTACTAAGAGAATGTCTTCCTCCTAGCCCCTCTCATTATACCATTTGATAGATGGCATTCTTTACAGGAGATCTCTGCCCAGCCACATAAGGAAAACAGAATGGAAGCATCCTGTACCTTGAGAGCGACTATGTTAATGTATTGAATGTAGTGTGTTAAATGTAACCTTATATAAAATCACTTTTCAGAAATTCTATGCCCAGAATGAATTGTCAGGTGCACATCCTGGTTTCAGGACCGGGCTGATATAAGTCAGCCAGGTAGACATCACTTTTAACTGAGAGCAGTTTTCCCTCCATGTTTTCAGAGTTGCCCTTGACTCATTGCAACCACATTGTATATTGCATTATTGTTCTGTTTCACAGCCTGAAATATGGTTTGACAAAAGGAAGTGTAACACACTTTATTTTACTTCCTTTTTTTGGAAGATATATTGTAATGTTGACAGGAGATAAGACAGTTCCCCCACTGGTAGAAATATTTTATTGAGTTACCTGAAAGGGTATCACTTAAAATTAAACCCTTTGTTGCAGATATCTTATGTACAGTATATAATAGAAGCACCTCTGCACACACACATCCATAGTTTTTTGCAGTTGTGAAATCATTATACAGAATTGAGTCCGTTGGCTTTAGTTAGGCTCCACTGATGCTGGCCTTATAAATATATTCAAAACCCTTGAAAAAAGCTGGATATTTTCAGCTGAAGGGACTAGAGAGGACAGCAGGAAGCATTTCACCGTTTTACCTTCTAGTAAAAATAGAACATAGAACAAAAGAGTTCATATTAGTGATTTGATAACTGAGGAAACTTAAAAGGAACTTTAAAAAATCAGAGTCTGGGCTGGTCTAGTGTCCTCTTCTCAAAGTGCCCAAATATGCTATTGAAAAGTTTTCAAGAAAGGCCTTTGTAATAGCATTGTTCTTGTTCATGTACCGAAACAACAGGTCCCAAGAGATATATGGGCATGAAATTGAAGCTAGAATACATAGATTCTTCATCATTAAACTGCTTATTTTCTATCAATTTCACTAAAACATGTTCCAAGCTAACTTGTGGAAGAGAATCTCATATATACACTGTATAGGTAGTCCTCAATGGACGACCACAATTAACCCCAAAATTTCTGTTGCTAAGTGAGACACTTGTTAAGTGAGTTTTGCCCCATTTTATGCCTTTCTTGCCACAGTTTTTAAGTGAATCATTGCAGTTGTTAAGTTAGTAGCAATAGCAATAGTACTTATATACCACTTCACAGTGCTTTACAGCTGTCTCTAAGGGCTTTACAGAGTCAGCATATTGCCCCCAACAATCTGGGTCCTCATTTTATCTGACCTCGGAAGGATGGAAGACTGAGTCAACCTTGAGCTGAAGAGAATCTAGCTGCTGAACTGCTGGCAGATGGCAGGCAGCAGAAGTAGCCTGCATTCTAACCACTGTGCCCCCACAACTCATAGTAACATGGTTATTAAGTGAATCTGCCTTCTTCTTTGCCTTTGTTTGTCAGAAGGTCGCAAAAGGTGATCACATGATCCCAGAACATTGCGTCGCTCATAAATATGAGTAAGTTGCCAAGCATGTGACTATGGGGATGTACCAATTGTTTTAAATGTGAAAAATGGTCATAAGTCACTTTTTTTCAGTGCCACTGTAATTTTGAATGGTCACTAAATGAACTGTTGTAAGTCAAGGACTACCTATAGTTGCTCTCAAGGAACAAAAAATTATATTTCTTGAACTTTCCCCCCATTATATTTCAAGGGAAATTTTATTAGAATACTATTAAAAAGAGGAAAAAATGCCACAACTTTCCCTGTTTGTCGGCGACAAGCAGCTCAACCCATAGGTGTACAGCTATTCCTCCACTTACAACCATTCATTTAGTGACTGTTCCAAGTTACAACAGCACTGAAAAAAGTGACTTAGAAACATACCTTGCACTTATAACTGTCACAGCATCCCCATGGTCACATGATCAAAATTTGGCACTTGGCAACCAGCGCCCAAATGGAAAGATATACTAATTCCGACAATGGAAAAATGGTTAGAGAAACTGATGGAGACCATCAAATTTACTGTTTTGATCAAAGAGAAGAATGCATTTAACCTTGTTTCTAAGTGGAAATCACTTCTGGATTTTGTGCTTGAGATACAAAGAAAATAAAACTTTGATTTTGGGATATAATTATTAGGCTTTTATTTTTGTTATAGAAATGGGTGGGATACAGTGGTGGGATTCAACCGGTTCTCACCACTTTGGCTGAACCGGTTGTTAAATTGCTGGCTGTCCCTGCCTCTCCCCTTCCTGCCCATTCCAGGAGTCCCCACGCACCCCATTTTTGCTCCCAGGAGGCTGCAGGGAGGCCCACTAGGCCCAAAATGGGGTGGGGGTGTGTGGCACCCCATTTTTGCTTCCCAGGTGGGTGCAGGAGGCCAAATGCTGCCTGTCACATCCCTGGCCATGCCCACCGTGGCCATGCCTACCCAGCCGGTCATTAGGGCAGAGAACTGGTTGTTAAATTATTTGAATCCCACTACTGGTAGGATATACTGAGTATGCAAAGTAAAATGTTGAGATTATAACGTTATTATGTTCATTCTACTGCACTGAAAAGAGTGGAAAGTTAATACTTTTTTCATTTTTTCTCCTTTATCTGACACTTCGCTCTTTCCCCATTTCCCATTTTCATTTGTGTTTTATACTCTAATAAGTTTAATAAAATTATATTATAAAAAAACAACTTTTAAAGCGGATTGAATCAATTTTCATACATTGAGCACATTACTTATCTCGATAGAAAGGGTGACTAGTTTCAGCTGCTGCTGTTGAAACATACAGAAGAAAAAGAAAGCCGCCTATTTTTTGCATGGCAATTTTTCCTCATTCTTTTTCAACTGTCAAATCTCATTTCATGTATCATTTATTCACTGTGCCTTTCAAAAACATAATGTCAACTTGTAAAACATTCCTATGCCTGCGTCCAAGTTGCCATGAGAAAGAGGGGACGGCGGGCATGTGATTATCCATGCCATTGGGAAAAGCTCAAGTCTGATTTGAACTGATTTTGGCGAAACATTTCAAATTCAAGTTCTGCCATGATGCGTGTTAAAAAGGCAAGAGAGAATGAAGGAAACCGCACCAATGTCAACAGAGAGTTTTCCCAAATGAGGCTAAGTATAATAATTGAACTGTAGAGCTCTAACTTCCTTAAATGTTGACACTGTCATTATAAATATCAAAAAATACTGCCGCTTACAGAGGTTAACATTAAGATCACAGCTCAAACCCTACTTTCTAATCCCACAATCAAGAGTTAAATGCCCTTATTTTTCAGTATTATTTTGGTGTTTTTATTGCAAGCACCAACTGTATTTGTGATTTGTTTTTTATTTCTTCTTCCATTAGTTAACGCTACAGACAACATTATGGCCTCATAACTGGAGGTAATTCTTCACTTTATTCATTTAAACCAGACAAAGATAAGTTTATGAGTTGAAAACAATTTGAGGTTAAGCAAGAAAAAGAAAAAAAGTCTCCATTTAATGAATGTTCTGTTTTTTTGGCCTCAAATTTCTTATTTTCTTTAATCATTTTGAGATAAGTAAATAAGTTCATGCATGTATGTACTTAAGGAGAATTACAGGATTTCTTCCTCTCTGATAACCAAGCTCTTTTACTTGGACTGACTGCTTAGGACAGAAATACGGTATTTACAATGGGTAGAAATTGTAGGTATATCCAGTTTATTTGAAAGTGGCCCGTACATTGTGCATCTTTACAAATCTCAGACAGTAGTCTCCATTAGAAACTCAGTCTACAATAGGAACCACTTACATGTCAGCAAACACTTTTAATGGGACCTGATTATTGATTTGGACAAGGAAAAAGGGTGTCGCGCCACTTATTCTGGTTTGTGCAGGTTTTATCAGCCTTGTTCTGAGAAGCATCAAAGAGTTTGGTTTGCCTATATCCTCATCATTATTGACATTGGCTAAGTGAAGAGGTATGGAGGTATGGAGCAACACTGCTTCAGGAAACAGAATGGCTGCTAGCCTTAGATTTCGCCTGAGCTGGCCCGTTCTTATAACAGTATGGAAGTTTTTTACTCCCATTTTCTACTCCCATTTTTAGATTTTGCACATGGGAAAAAGTTATCCTTTTCTTCAAATGTTAACATAATTGCTCATCTCTTCATATCTATTTTTCAATGAAAGCCAATTAAGATCAGGGCTTCTCATACAAAGTTCTTGAGAGAGAATTGAAATGAAAATAGAAAAGTATGTTCAGAAAGTCCCTTGGATTGTCCCTTGGACTGTGAGGCGATCAAACCGGTCAGTCCTAGAGGAGTTCAACCCTGACTGCTCTTTAGAAGGTCAGATTCTGAAGATGAAACTCAATACTTTGGCCGCCTAATGAGAAAGAAGGACTCACTGGAGAAGACCCTAATGCTGGGGAAGATTGAGGGCAAAAGAAGAAGGGGACGACAGGTGGCTAGATGGAGCCACTGAAGCAGTTGGCGTGAGCTTAAATAGACTCCGGAGGATGGTAGAGGTCAGGAAGGCCTGGAGGAATGTTGTCCATGGAGCCGCGATGGGTCAGACACAACTTCGCAACTAAGAACAACAACAACATATTCAGAAAGCCTGTAAATAACATGCCTCTTTGAAGGGGGACTTTTTCCCTCAATGAAATATCTCTGCCAAAAAAGTCCATGAAATATAGAGAAAGGGCATACGCTTCTGCCTTTATTCCGAATGTGATTTACAATGATTTTAAAATTTGTTTTGATTGGCATATGAAATTATCATGTATGATTAAAGCATGTGCTAATCGGGAAGAAGATTGCATTGTTTGATAAACAAAAAGATTAAACAATGACAAAAATTATGATCTCTAACAAAAATTATATTACCTTGAGAGGCGCCTTCTATGTGTAAACATTCAGCAACAACCCAAACAGAAATGCCACATGAATTATAGGAATATCCACAGTAAAAGTATTTCCTTATTCTCATGATGTAAATTTCTGGTAAGTACTATATCCAGATGATGAACAGATGGTAGAAAAATCCAAGTGACAGTAGAAGATGGTCAGAACAGCCTTGATACTTTGCTTCCATCTGTTGTCCAGTTTTTTGCAGTCCAGATATGACAATCCTATTTAGTCCATATCGTATGTTGTAATATACTTATTAAAACTATGGACGTTTCAAAATGATTCAGAAATAGTGATTTCAACCTTGCATGACCTCCAGCATCTTTTTGCTTTTTTTTAAACAGTCTATTATTTTTCTGCTCAATCCTGAAAAAAATAAGTCTGCTTTGAAAAGGTTATGTATTATCAAGATATGTCAGCAAATGTTCTCTGTGATGATCTATCCCTAACCTGGTCTTTTAGATGCACTCATTGCCACTGTAACTGAGCCAATCCACCTTCCTGCTGGCCAACCTCTTGTCTTTTCCTTCCACCTTTCTAACTCCAAAGTATTGGAGACTGATTATTTGTGACTTGGGTGAGAACTCTGGTTGCTTTGTTCAATGATCCAATTTTTGTTTTCTTGGCTGTCCACATGGTTCTCAGGAGTTTTCTCCAACTCAAATTTCAAAGACATCCACAATCTTTCAATCCTACTTCTTCAAAACTTAACTTTCACTTCCACAGTGTCAGAGGGAATAATATTGCTTACACAATTCTGAACTTTGTAGGTATAGACATAACATGGCATTTGATCTGAATATCTTTTCTAAGTGTCTGTGGAGATTTTCAATCATCCAGGTCATGGTTGTCTTAAAGGTGTTTTTTCCAAAAGGCAACTGGACTTTCTTGATGCTTTTTGGAAAAAATACTTTTGGGACATCTTTTCTAAGGATTTCATGGATGCTTTACCAAGTATTAGTCTGCAGTGTATTCATTGCTTGCATCTATAGTTGATGGTTGATCCTCCTAAAAGGAAGAAGCCATTTACTATTTACCACTTTGATATCTTCACTGTGCATTATAAGACTGATTGTTGTACCTCAGGTGTCAAACTCAAGGCCTGCAGGCTGGATCTGAACCATGGGGTGCTTAGATCTGGCTTGCAGGGCCACCCTGGAAACAGCAAAGGACCAGCTTGCAGTCCCTCTGCCAGCAAAAATGGAGCTCTGTATGCGGCCCTCTCGAGTTCTGTTTTCTTTGGCAGAGTGCTTGGGCCACCATAGGTGCCCCTGACATGAGTAACGTTGAGTTGGCCTACCCTGGCCATGCCCAACCGGCCCCCTGAGGTCAAACACAGCCCTGATGCGGCTCTTAATGAAATTGAGTTTGACACCTCTGTCATTAGTTTGGTCTTCTTTATATTTAATTTGTCACTGTGCTCCTTGACTTCATTACCAGATCTTGCATATCGTTTGCATTTTTGGCTACTGGGATAATATAATCAGCATAGCATAGATTATTGATATTTTTCCTCCAGTTTTAAAACCACGCTCAGCTTCTTCCAATTCTGTTTCCCTTAATAAATATTCACCACAAAGGTTAAATAAATAAGGGGAAAGTAAATAGCTTTGTGTCATTTCTTGCCAGGCAAGTGCCAACCTGTTTCACATACTGTGGCTTTCAGGACTCTACATATTTCTCATGAGGACAATGAGATGTTCTGAGATTCCTATTTATCTGAGCATATTACACAATTTGTCATGATTGATACAATTTGAGGCCTTTCTATAAGATTTGAGATGACAGTTTAATTCAACTCCTAAAGCAGCTACAACTTTTTTCCATACACATGGAAGATTTAAAAAGAACAGATTGCTTTAATGAATAAAAGAGAATTACTGATGTGTGCATGATCTGAAACATTTTTTCCTAATTATTTTTGAAATGTGCCTATCCTGGCATTCATACTCTGTACAGAAACCCCACTTCTTATTCTCAACCAGTATAAGCAAATATTACATTCAGGGATAAATTGCCCGGTATTCTCCAGTTTGGGAATTCTAATTCTAATGAATCCAGTAGTTATGTCAAACCAGAAAAATCTGGAAATTACATCTCAAAAAATGTGGAAGACACTATCTTTGGTCTTATTGGTTGGGGATTATAGTAGTTATAGTTTAACAACACCAGATTAAGGAACATTGAAGCACAGTGTGGGGATGGGAGTACATGGTATGGATGCAATTATCCAGCTTCCTTGAGCTTCCAGTTAAAGATCTAGTAAATGCTGATAATAATGGTGAACATTTTGTGAATGGATAATAGTTCTAGTTGCATGTATTTTGTGTCAGTGCTTACAACAAGCTCTCCAAAATTACAGATGTATCCATTGGGTCAAAGTATTGGTTCTGGCTTAAATGTATCTCATCTTGCACATATATTAGTAACACTCAGTTGGATCCAGATTTAATGCCATAAAGAGGAGGGTAGTGGGTAGAGAAAGGCAATCCTATAATACTTCCTAAAGGCATGCTCTGAAGGTCTGGAGATGTTCCACAAGATCAAGGGAAATATTTCCAATATTGTGGTAATGCAAAGGCAAGAAATAATCTAGTAAATAGTATCTTCTACTAGAGGAGAATTTTCATTTGCCTGATTCTTTCCCAGTGTTTCTTTGTACTACTATATTGAAGAAGATGAGTATGTTAAGAAAAAAATGGAGTTGAATTATGAGTTTCCAAAGCAGACTATAGAGTCATCATTTGTTTTGAAGTTCTCTAAATGACTGAGCGTTATAAACCACTATCCTTCCTGTGCCATTTGTATATGTATTTGTGGATTATCCAGGAACAGATACTCTGTAAATACTTTATTGACAATGGTTGAAGGATTAGTAACATTTACCCAGTGCTCAATAAGGGCAAATGAGAAGGACATGTCTAATCACCATATTTTTGTGTTGCTGGGAGAAGGACTTTTTTATTGAATTTGATTTCCTAAAGTAAGCGGACTTAGGCCAAAAGATTAATTTCGGCTGGAAACACTGGGGACAGTTTGTCCTCATTCCCCTTAAAGCTCCCAGTCATTAAAACACCGGAAATAACTTTCAAACCCAGTGACAATCTTGAGAATCCACAAAGAAAGAACAGTGCTTCAAAATTATTAAACTGATCTTATTTCAGAATCTATTCAGCAAAAAAGCTACATAAGCTGTTTGCCAAAAGTAGAAAGAAAAATGACTAGCAAATAAAAAATTCAATTTCACTGGAGTTAGGGCTTTTTGGAAGGATCCCAGTGGACAATTTACAGCTTGTTTAGAAAACGCACCAGTTTTATTTTATTTCTTAGATGGCTCTGAAGCCATAAACACATGGCAAGTCACGGCCACTGAAAAAGAGAGGAGGTGCCTTTTTCATGCAACTTCTTTCACTGGAATTCAGTTATACATTTTTTCTATTACACCCTAAAAAAGACTATCTATGTTCTTTCCATCCATAACCAATTTCTTGTAGCAAGAAAAAAGCAGAACTTAAATACTAGTGAAACATGTATGGATGATGCAGATAGATAACATCATGTGGAATCTTTGTAAAACTTCATGAATGACACGTGAAGTTTCCATATTTAAAAAGTGTATGTTCTGGAGTTATATTTACATTCAAATATCAGAATACTGTATTCACTTAGTGGAAGTGACACTAAGGGGCACTGCAAGCTATCATTCAGTTGGAAGTGATGAGAATTGAAGCTGGGATTCATGCTTTGCCAATGAAATATTAACCCATTTTGGGATTGGCTTTTTAATATAATGGGTGGTAGATGCTGCACTTTCATCTAGCTCTTTCTTGCTGTTTGTTTATATTATATACATACTCTGAAACTTTTCAAATATACTTAGCCCAAATGTATCAACTTTTTAAAATTCTCTTCTCTTGCTGCATCCTTTATCAATTTCTTTTTCTTCTAATTTTGTCCAATTAAGTCAATTATTCCATAATCAAATGGAATTATGTTTGGAAATTTGAAATAACTTTCCACTATATTTTAACTTATTAGTTTTGCAAAAATGTACATATGATAATTTCAAATACTAGTTTATACATCGGATGAGCCTTCCTCCATGTCTTGAGCCAGGGCAAGGGTGCCCTTTAAAAATAACTTATTACTATTGAAGATTATTAGCTCATGCTGAACAGAATAATTCCTTCATCTTTCCCCAGATATATATTAATAAATTAAGCTGTACAAATCAGCAGGATAAAAGATCCACCTCACTTCTCCTCACTCAAATTATATCCAATCATATTTAAAATCTCTTCTTAACTTGAAGCATTGGCCGATGAGTTTGCTTTTTCCTTTTCCTGTGTCATGCCTCTTAAATTGCTGGTGGTATGCCTGCCCCCACTGATTTATATGTAAGCCATTTTGGCTGAAGAATGAAAAAAAAGTTAGAAACAAATGCAGAAATGACCTGATAGGACAATGGGGGAGGATAAGTTAAATCCCCCACTTCTCTGTGCTATCTTGGAAAAATCCTTTTTTTTTTTTTTCTTTCTTTCTTGCCTTTGTGTTGTTTTTAAGGAAAGAAATAAATGAACTATTTTGCCCAAGACCCTTACTTTTATTGTTGTCTCTTCATGCAACATATTTAACTTTTCTTGGTTCTTAAAATCCTTTGAATAATCCTTTGAATAATCTAAACAAGCAGGCTGGATTCTGGCAACATGGTAAACCAAAGAGAATCTAGCAAGATTAATATTAATGAAGCTTGGCATTTTATGTAAGCACATCTGCTTGGTAATGAGTGTTTTACACACACAGTGTTGAAATACCAAATATTTCAGCTCGGCAACTCTATCTGATTCTAGATTCTACATTGGGCCTTCTGTATTATATGCAAATACACACAAACAATATATGTGTCATCAGAGTAATAGTAATGAGGGAGAAATTTCCCCCCACATTTTCCTAAAGAACTCGCTGAAAAATTTGTTTCTACAGCAGCTGTAACCGTATATCCTTTGAAGGCACCAAGTTAAACATCAAGACTGATATAAGAAGCAATTATTCAGAGAAAAATAATAAAACACAAGACACATCACTCCATTTTCAAGAATTGTGTATATTATATCTATTGCACATTCTGTGTACTTGACAGAAAATTGGAGAATGTTGTTTGCTGTGGAATTGCACGAGAATCTTAATTTCCTTTCAGCTTATAAAATTTAGTCACAAACGCGTTGAGTTTTGTATCAAACAAAACTGACCCTTTGACTTACAATAGAAATGTTTTTTTCATCAGTTCATACTAACTGCCATCTAATTGATACCCCAGAATTAATGTCTTGTAGGCATGGTGATACCATCCAATAATGCAGGCTACATTTGGAAAGTGAGTTGGAACTATTCACTGTGGCTATAGTCTGATGCTGTCAAAATTATTCTTTCAACACAGGTCAACAGGGTGCCCACGGTGCAGTGGAAGGGTTCAGCCAATTTGCACCAGTTCAGGAGAACTGGTTGTTAACTTTCTGAGCAGTTTGGTGAACTGGTTGTTGAAAGAAATCATTAGGGCAGAGAACCTGTTGTTAAATTATTTAAATCCCACCACTGCCACAATGGGAATCAAAAAGGCTCCCGAGCTCCTGCAACCCTCTGCCAGTGAAAATGGAGCTCAGGAGGGCCACCCACGGCCCTACCGACCTCCATTTTTGCTGGCATAGGCACCACAGGCTGTTTCTTTGCTGTTACCAGGGCGGTCCTGCAAGCCAGATGTAAGCACCCCACAGACCAGATCCAGCCCCTGGGCCTTGAGTTTGATACCCCTGCTCTATGCGTATCCCAAAACCGTTTGTTGCAGTTTGCCACAGAAACCTAATAGTGGTGGGCAGAATATACTACTTTAAAGATGATAGTAGAAGAAAATTATTCTTGAAAGAATGTTTTGAAAGAAATCATATTGAACATATATTTAATTTCAACTACATTTAAATCAATCTTCATGTTTATCCTGGCCTTACCGTTTTGTAGCAGGTTATCTGGCATGTTGTTCCAAGCACAAAATGATTCATTCACAATCAGAAAGGAAAATTAAAGGAAAATACACTACAGCCAATGATATGAGGAAACCACAGGAAATGAACACATGCTAAGGGTATCCTCTTCTTTGTGCAGAAAGGCAACATTATAGTTGAACAGGTTCCAGATTCTATCTTAACAAGAACAAAGGTGGGTTTTTTTAAAAAAACTTCCAGGGAAGCAGAAGCAAACTGAAGATGGCTCCGCTAAAAGCAGAGACAATGAACACAACAGAGTGAAGAGCCAGCAAATATACTGACTTGAAATTACCCATCAGTGCCCCATTCAGTTCCTCCTTGCAAGGAGACTGCAACACAATGGTCTGTGGAGGTTTAGAGCTCTGGAACATGAAGGAATACACATCATTTTGCTCCAATTGTGGTTAGCACCTTCAAAAAGGCCACTGGGTGCATATACATTCTTTTCTAGTCACTTTTAGAAATTGTTTGTTTTAGCTATTAGGAACAACAAGATTTTAGTACTGGATGAGCTTCTTTCAATCCTTACAAAAGAAGTTTTAAGGACACATGTAAGGATTTAAAATAAATATAATATAATTGGTATAAACAGCCAAAGGAGGATTAGAACTTTGATTTTGGAAAGTTACATGGAAAGTTAAATGGACAAAGGGTCCAGATGGATTTAAAATTTGGAACTCATTTTGAGAATCCTTCCCTTGAGAAAAGGCTTTAGTTTTAAATTCTCTTTTTAAAAAAGGAATGGATGAGACTTTGAAGATTGGACACCAGAGGCAACCAGAAGGAACTAAAGACTTCAGTTAAAGGAGAAGAACATTAAATTTGACTTACCAATACAGAATATTACATTGAAGGATTTTTATGAATGATGGATGTAGAAATTAGCTTTAAAAGTGTCGGTTACTATAAATAGTGTTTAAAAGGTGTTATGGGAGAGGAACAACTTTTACCACACAAGACCGAGACTGATTAGAAAGTAGTTTTTAAAATGATAGGCTAAAAGAAAGATATGAAAAACATGCTACCCTGGATGTACACATGAAATTGGCCAATGCCTCAATAATTAAAAGAGATATTACAAATAACAAACAAAAGAGTGACCTGGATCACTTTCCTATAGTGAATTTACAAAAGAGACTTGCTAAAGCTTTAAAGACATTTGTCAAAGAGATAAATAAATAATGAAAAGAAATAAAGTTCTAAGACATTATTTGAAGGGATTAAAGATCAAGGTTATTAAAAGTAGGAATATGAAGTTGGTTTATTTGATCAATGTTAAAACAAATTATGTTATTTAATCTCTGTTAACCCTTAATGACTTTTGCTGATCAGGACTTTTACATAAGAGCAGGGGTGGGATTCAACTGGTGTTACTACTGGTTCAGGGACTATGTTTTGCGCAAAGCAGCTGAGGTTGAAAAAGCAGGAAATAAAGGACAGGTAAGAGCCCGGGCAGGTGAGTGGGCCAAACAGCAGCAAACACAGAACTGGTTCGGTGTTTGCTGCTCTTCAGAGCTACCAGTTCTACACAGCCGAGCAGAACCAGTAGCATCCCACCCCTGGATAAGAGATGGAATACAGAAAGAAGAGATCAGTCACTGTATTTTAAGAGAGAGTGATAAGTTACTGAAATTGTTTATATTTGTTATGAAAAAAGGAGAACTCTTTTCTTTATATGTGTTTCTCTGCTAGATTCTTATTTTTTCTTTGCTATTTTTCTATTTTTTCTTTCTTTTCTCCATTTTTTCTTTTTATTTCTTTTTGTTTGTATTAGTTTTTATCTTTTTAGTTGAAAATTTAAATAATTATATTTAAATAATATTAAAAAAGAACAATCCAAAGGTATAACATATCAGTTGATGATGTGACTTGCAGACAAAAAAATATAACAACACCTTCTACCTTCAGCAACTCTTCCTTTGGCTATGGAACTATGAAGTTCCCTTTCACCATGAGAACCAGCTTCATCCCACCTATATTATATTGTTTATAGCACTATCTATATACATAAAATGGTACATTATAGGTGTCCAATGTTTTGGCTTGCTGGGCTTCATTGAGTGAAGAGGAATTGTATCAGGCCGCATATAAAATATATAATATAATTAATGCAAATAAATATAGTTAAAAACCACATAATAATGTTAAAGTTTACAATCTTATGGGGCCACATTACTAGCTTTCTAGAACTGCATGTAGCCCATGGGCCACAGGTTGGACATGCTTGCTTTACAAATACAAAATGAAATTACAACAACAAGTGTGCTGGGTAGAGACCTCCTACCTGAGCTATATTGAACTCTGAAGAAGGGTGCGCCTTTATGTCAGATGCTCACACAGATCTAAGGTTACAAAAATCCAGATGACCACTATCTGTAGCAAAGTGTTGTGTGAACCAGATCAAGAATAGAGTCCTAGTGGCCAGCAGAAATCTCACTAACTTCTGAGATTCACTTCCAAACAATGCTTTTCCCCAGTAACCAACATAATGTAGGCTCATAAACAAGCATAGTATTATTTAAGTCAAGCTTAGCATTTTGTGATTCATAGTGATTCATAGTGACTAATATCATTTATTAATATAAAATAAGCAATATGCAAGTATTATGAATAACATAACAAAAATCCTTATTCCGGTAGGTTATAACTTTCATGTTTTTTTTAGTTTTGTTGATTAAAGAGATGGTTATAACTTGCCACTGTGGTAAACAAAGGACAATGGGCAAACAAAACATGTATTGGGAGAATCTTTTCTGCACGTGTTTAATTCTCAAGAAATCCATGAGCAAAATAGGACTGGAAAGGGCCCTATTAGTGCATGGGTATGTAACTGAGACAGAAAACTTGTTATTGTTCATCTTTACCAACAAAAAATAAATGCATTATGCATATACATATGGGGTTAACCATTCAGCCCACCTCAGAACTCATAACTGGAAATATAAGCATGACTTTATGCCACCTGAACAGCACAGTGCAGTCCTTCCATATATATCAATTTAGAAATCAGTCTCATTGAGAAAAATCTGCATTCATTTGTTACGTCTCTTTGCAAAGTTTTGTGCGAAGGTTGACATGGTCTCTCTTTCTCTTACACACAGTCATACACACAAGAGCAAGGTACAAATTTCAATACTGCATTTGAAAAGTCTGCTTTTGTTTTCGTCTCAGATCTAAGGTTCCTAACCTCCTTTCCTGCTGGTTTTTCATTAAACTTTTTTTTTTTTTTGGCAAATTCATTCTCACTTCAAAATCAAAATAAACTCAGTTCAAGGAATGCGTGTTCATTTTTCAAGTCAAGGGCAGCAGAGCTGCTTCTCCAACAGACTAAGAGGAAGCCAACTACAGGGAATCCGAGACCACGGACAGCCAGGAAATACGTGTTGGCCTAGCGCATAAGGTCTCCATAGATCAACAACAAACAGCAGGATTTGTCGGCCCTGAGTGTACACAGCTTTGCTCAACCTCTGAGCGTCTCTCCTCAAAAACAAGAAAAGATAGGCAGACAGGAGCCTCTGTACTCACCATATGGAGGGGCCTCCATCTTAGCACTTAGCTGTGTGCTTACATTGACCATTTCTCATCAGTATAATTCTGAAGAAAATGGGAAAGTGTAAAATAACAAGAAAAGAAGCTGGGCAAGGGAGGGAGGGAGGAAGGGTGAGGAAACCTGCCTTGCCTGTTATCTTATTGATTCGCTTAATCAGGCCTAATGTGGGTGGAGATGTTAAATAGTAACCAAGCTAGTATGGAAACCAACTTGCAAGGTGCCGTCTGCCACGGTAGCTATAGTGACTGCTCCCAAGCTTGAAACTCAAACATGACTTTATAGCACACTTTTGGGATTTCCACTGACACCTGGTTTCAGGCCCGAGGTGATTCCCTATAAGGAAAAAATGCTGTCCTCTGGATTCTCCCTAACAAAGCAGCCACAGAGAAGCAGCCCAGAACAGAGAAGCAGAAGGAACTCCCAGGAAGAGGTGTGAATTAGGTCAGTTTTACAGCTGCTGAGACATGGGACATTTTATTGCCCTCACCAAACAAACACAAAGAACAATGGCTTTGTGTGCAGACAAATGCAGATAGATCCCCTTGCTGTCGCTGGGGATAAGCAGCCCACTTCTGTGGCCAGACCTGCATTTGTTTATAGGTAAAGAACAGACAGTGTGAATGAACTAGTGCCAGGCTCTATGTAGTGTGTAAATAAATCAGGGTGTGTACGTGTGTCCGATTGTGTTTACACATGATGGAGGGCTGGTGCCACCTTTGTATTAGTTGCTCTGGCCCATTTTCAATGAGTTTTTATAAAATGTATGTGTGGCATTTCAATTATGCAACCATATACATAGTGCATGCCCACACATGCATACCCATCCATCCACAGGCATATATGAGCAATATAACCAATTTAAACTTAAAATACTGAATAAAAGAATAATAAAAGAATCACATAAAACCTAGAAATTATTTTTAACAGTCAAAGCAGCTGCAAGCAGAACTCCCCTGTCTATATTAGCTTTGATCTTAACAGGGATATTGGGATTTTTTTGTTATGGGATGGTTGAACTTCTGCTGAATGTATATATACAACTTTGATCACAATTGAGCCCAAAATTTATGTTGCTAAGCAAAACTGTTATTAACTGCCTAAATATAGGACCTTATTTTTCTCACCACTTAACTGCATCTTGTTAGATAGGCCCAATGTTCAGTCTGTCAAGATTCTTCTGAATCTTGAGTCTATCTTCTAAAATGTTAGAAATTTCCCCTAGTTTGATGTCATGTGCGAATTTGATGAGTTCTTCTTCTATCTCCTCATCTAGATCATTTATAAAGAAGGCGAAGAGCACTGGGGCCAAGACAGAACCACTGCATGCTTCTCTCCATGTAGATATTATATAATTCTATTCAGGACTACATGCTACGTGCGGTTGGTCTGCTGACTGTGAATCCTTCTAGTAGTGGTATGTTCGATCCCACACTGGAAGGGAGGGAGGGAAGGAAGGAAGGTAGGAAGGAAGGAAGGAAGGAAGGAAGGAAGGAAGGAAGGAAGGAAGGAAGGAAGGAAGGAAGGAAGGAAAGGTTTCTGATGTTCCCTGCCAGATCCCCATAAGGAAGACCAATGGGAAGCTGGCAGGAAGTTGAAAGTTGCTCCTCATCTCATGCTTTTTTGCCCAACCTTGGTCATTCTGTTTCTCTGATTAGGTAAGGAAATATCTGTGAAATGATAACTTATTGGTACACAATAGTGCTTAATCAAATCAAATAAGACAAAATAAGTGTTACATGAATGAGATAAACACAATGTGTGGTGAATGCACTGTTTTAATGTAATCCATTAAACAACTCACCCAAAATATTAATGATTTTACTGAGAACTATGTTCTTTATATATGTCCAGCATATATATAAAATAATCAGTTTGATGTTCTTATTTAATCTAGGAGACACACTTTGGCAAAACATTTGCTATGTGCAAATCAAAGGTGGACTTTTGTCATCACATATAAGTGAAACATTATTGCAAGAGAATGAAATGGCACTTGAAATACATTTTTTAAAAAAATTAAAAAAATCAAACTAATTAGAGTAATTGTGAATAATGGAGGAATAAAAATAATTAGTGTGTTCAATTGTTATTAAAAGCAGAAGAAAAAATGACTATAATAAGAATGAAAGTTAATCAAATATTATAACTTGACTGCATGATTCAGACAAAAGTAAAAATACATTGATGGGGAAGAAGTAGTACATGATTACATTAACTTTAACAATATTCAAACCTTGCATCAATATTACATGTATTGGCTAAAATGTGGTGTTATTTATTGTTACCTTTATATCCCAAAGCTTTCCTCTGGGAGCTCAAAGTGATAAAGAAGGAGAACTCCACTCATTTTAACATAATAGGAATATCCCTGTAAGAAAGGTTACAATGAAAATAATGTGTTCCATGACTGAGCGTGGACTTCAATCTTTATCTCCTCAGTCCAACAGCATAGGCACTAAACTGGTCTCAGTTGTAAATCAGAAATTCTTTTCCTGTTGATTCTTTAAATGCCTCTAGGGAACACCTACATTTACTTGTTAGTTTAAAATTTGCTACTTGATGCCTGTCAAATTGGCTTCCCTCTGTTATTTACAATGGCATAATCCTACAACAGATAAAGAAATCAGATTAAGAATGTAGAATGAACAAAATCTAAGAATTTATTCTCTACTTAAAATTATGAGAAATGCTGGCTCTTGAGCATGTGTATGGGTGTCAAAATATATTTGGAGCTATATTATGGCATAGAAGATTGGGGAAGGGTGGATGGCTAGAGAAAGAAATGTAGAATTTATAAGAATGAAGGCATATTTATAAGTAAATAATTTATAAGTGAAAATTAGACATCTGTTTTGCATTTGGCCCAATCATCTATCATCTCCACCAGTGAGTATCCCTTCCATAATCTCAACACAAGTACACCTGCTATGTTCAGAACCAACCAATTCTGTTGGATTTGAATCCCAAATAACACATGTTGTTACTGCAGGTGCCTCCATAACTGGGTGGGCAGGCTGAACAAGGTTTCCCCATTTTGTAAGGTGCTTCTCCTATCCAGTTGCCCCTGCAAACAAAGAAAAGCAAAGTGTGTGATCAATATTCTTGTCCTGGATACTACCCTAGTGCATATTATCTATCTATTTCTTTCTTTCTTTCTTTCTTTCTTTCTTTCTTTCTTTCTTTCTTTCTTTCTTTCTTTCTTTCTTTCTTTCTTTCTTTCTTTCTTTCTTTCTTTCTTTTTTTCCTTCCTTCCTTCCTTCCTTCCTTCCTTCTTGGTGCCTTCAAGTCAATTCAACTTTTATACTGGTGCAGGCTTTCAGGTTGTTATCTGTTGGGCAGTGTTGAGCTCGAGATTTTAGTGATCATGGTCTGGACAACAAATTTTCTGACATTACATTGGAAACCAGCATTTAACAGCAAATAGATCATTGCCTACATTGCCTACAAAGATACAAGATATAGTTGCTGGCAAAATGTCAGGAAATTTGTTGTCTAGACTACAGTCGCTAAACGCTGACGCCTACTGTTTTCTTGGCAAGAAGAAAATCACAACACCAAAGTGACTCATACAAGACCCTTATGAGCTAGTACTCTATTCAGAATGATCTAAGTAAGATGGGTGGTATAGATAGAAATAGAAATTGATATGGAAATGGAAGGAAGGAAGCTTTATTTCACCCCCTGCCATTTGTATGGGAATTATTTATTATCAGAGAAACTCTTCTCCATGATACCTACACCTCCCTATTGAACAGGATCAATTGTTGGTCATGTTTCACCATTGATACAGACTGGTAGAAAAGCAACTCAAGCAAAAAACAAACCAGAAAAATTAGAGATACTGCTGTCTCTCTGCATTAGGAATAATTAAACATCTTTCCCCACTCCTATAGAAGAGATATTTTAATTTCCCCTTCACTGCAACGTATGCTATATTCTGTCATGCCCTCATACTGCCCTGTCTCATCCTCATCATGTAATTTGGGCAGTTTAAGTCAGGGGTGAGATACGACAGGGTTAACTACCTCGGGATTTACGAGCTTCCCTGCACGCTGGGAGCCGCACGCCTGTAAATCATCATCAGCATGCTGTGTGCAGAGATGCAGCCTTTGAAATAGCCCTCTCTTTCTGCTTTTTAAACTGCAGCTGTGCCTCATTAGGCAGCTGAAATTGAAAAATCAGGAAATAAAGATCAGGTAAAAGCCCGGGTGGGCAGGTGGGCAAAAACATCAGCAGACATAGAACCGGTTCTATGTCTGCTGCTCTTCAGAGCTACTGGTTCTACAGAGGTGGACAGAACCGGGAGAAACCCACCCCTGAAGTGTTCTAGTTTTAAGTATTTTCTTTTTCTCTCAACACCATTTCTGCCATGGATGCAATCTGGCATGCTTCACCAATGATGCAATTGCCAATATGGTCAGTAGTTGGGATATACCCAGCTCTGATGGGTCATTTTAGCCTGCAATGAACATGCTTCTTCCCTTCCAGTCATTAATCCTGGAATCCTCCTGGGACTTTCATGGTCATTTTGGCTTGTGCTGCAAGACAGACTGGACACAACTGGGAACAGGGCCTGAATAACCTTACTCAGGGCCAACAAGACAAACTTCACTGACATATAGGCAAGATTAACAGAGGCAGATCCAGAATAGTACATCAATCAGAGATGCAATGAGCCAGAATAATAGGCAAATTATGGGCTACTTTGAGTATTATTTGTAGAGTTTATTTTCTGTAGTACTGTAATCTGCAGAGTTTTTAAAGCAGTACTGGGAGGCCATACTCTGATAAATTAAGAAATTACAGTATATGAATTGCTCCTTAAATTATAAGATTCCCACAAACTGTATCTTTAAATATGAAGTATATTTGAAAGTATATGATGTTACAAGGATGAACCCTTTTCCCTCTGGCCATTTTCAATCCTAAATAATTCATTGCAAGTTGGTTTCTTTCCTCATGCACTCACATTTTACACAGAGATCCAGATCCAGAGAAGTCTGCACATGTGTTGTAGTCTTTCTGTTTATGCCCCTTCCCTTACCATTTTCCCCTTAAGAATATCTATCAGTTCTCAGAAGGCACTATGGAATTCATCAAGAATAGTTCTTTTATATTCTGTGTTCCACATTGTTCTCTCTATAACCTCATATTAAACCCTTATGCTAAACCTAATCTTGCTCTCTGTCAATGATGAGTCCTCTTTAAAGTTAGCTTTTCTCAACTTAAAACTGAATTGTTGAACGAGGATACCTGTAATTCCCCAGAATTTTGAAAGGTTACCATGTATGACACTCAAATAGGTTACTTACTTGATGGCATAATTGCACACTAAGTAGACTGCTTGTTGCCATGTGTTGCCCCACACATTTATGTTGGTACAAGTGTGGACAGCACAGCCAATTCTGTTGCTGGAAGCCCACACCATCTGTTAGAAAGACATTAACACATTTTTGTAAGAGAGACGTAGATATAAAACCAAAAGAATTTACCAAAAGCAAAGGGATGCTTATCTTTTACATAATGTGAAAGGCTTATTCGACAATGGTTATTAGCCATAAATGGAATTTTTACATGCTCTGGATCAGGGTTCTCCAAACTTGGAAACTTTAAGACCTGTGGACTTCAACTCCCATCATTCCTCAGCCAATTTGGAGACCTCTGCTCTGGATGATATTATTCATACCCATCAGTAACTTTGGGATGGGAAAGCAGTAAGGAAACTGCTATTTAGTGATAACTGATATATATAGTATTTCCTATATATCTATGTCTCCCTTAGTGGATTTCAAGAAGCATTTGGCTACCTGCTCAGGGCCTAGAAAACAGGACTATACAGTTTCTACATTACAGAACTTTGATCTGTCTCAGCTGGACTTTTCCTATGTTCCTTTTATGGTATCCGCTAAAGGTTATAGTCTAGGTCAGCCTTCCCCTAGAGAAGGATGTTCTCCAGATGTGTTGCACAGCAACTTCCAAAATTTACAATCAATGACCATGCTGACTGTGGATAATGGGTGTAAGAAAAGACTGGCAAAGACTGATCTCTTTAACCAAACTTTGATGGACCTTAATAACTAAAAGTTTCCAAAAAGGAAGCTTTGATAATGTGTATGGAGGAAGTATTCTTGCTACCAATGCTTAAAATTATGGAAAGGTGAGGTTACCATCTGGTGGATATTTAGCAACATTTCAACACATCATTCTATTTTTGGACAAGCAGAAATAGGAAGAAAGGACCTGTTCAAAACATATATGAGTCAAGTATTGCTGGTACCTTCTTTTATTTATTTTTTTGTAAAATTTATTGGCTGCTTATCTTACATCAGAGTAACTCTGGGCAGCCTACAATCATAAATAATAAAGAATATATGGAGCTAAAAGACAAATAAAATACTACAAAAAGCCAACACTGTGGCCTAATTAAAAGATTGGGTGGGGGAGCAGGATGGGGGGGTTAAATAGTAACATAGAATCCTGTCCCCAGATAGAATTTTATCTCCATAGGAGTTTAGCATCAGAATATAGTAGAGACTGACAACTCCCCCTCCCCCCCCCCCAATATTGGAGCCAAACATTACAAGACAGTTGACAAATATTTCATTTAAATCTGTATGAACTCTTAATTCCCTTGAAGTAGTAGGAAATACTACTTGAAGACTGCCAACAATTTTAATAGCCACAGTTCCTGAGTCTCTGTGGCGCAGTGGTTAGTGCAAGCTACTTCTGCAGCCAGCTGCCTACAATTTGGCAGTTCAAAACCCACCAGGCTCAAGGTTGACTCAGCCTTCCATCCTTTCAAGGTGGGTAAAATGAGGACCCAAACTGTTGGGGCAATATGCTGACTCTGTAAACCGCTTAGGCAGGGCTGTAAAGCACTATATATATAAGTCTAAGTGCTACTGTTATCATTAACAGCTTGATCCTCATATGTTTATGAATAATGTCTTTCTGTGTCTTGAAGAACTTTACCCTGCAGTTTACTTTGTGTGAATGGACATAATGGACTACCAATCTTAGCCATATCCCTTTTTAAACAATACCATTCAGGGGGAGGGGGGGGAAAGGTATAAAATTGAGCTGTGAAGACAATCCTAGCCATTAGAAAGGAATTATTACTGGGGAGGGGGAGAACATTTTATGAATATTTCTAGTGAAGGGCTCCACTTGCTATAAAGCAAGTGACATTTGGCACCTACCGTGTTTCGTTTCTTTTTCTTTTTTCTTTTTGTAAGAAAAACTGAAAGCAATGGATGAATTACTATTCCATTACTATTGTTTACCCCTCAAAAAGTGGAAAGCCATGGTAGAAAACTACAAGTGGAAGATGAAATATGTGTTGCATAAATTCCACAAACAGTACAGGGAGATTACACAATAAAAGTTTTTCCTGTGTGGACTCTAAGAAAAAGGAGGTCTAATACATTAATTAATGTTGGGGTATTTTACTTCTGCTTTAAGATGGAGGGGAAATATTTGCTGATCCACTTTGGGCAACAAAGTAGCTTGAGTCTGAGGCCATTTAATATTATCTCAGAATCGTATATACTACATATTCCTAGGTAGAAGTTTGCATGCATGTTTTCAGGACATTCTGTGGATTTTAGGCACTTTGCCTTCCTCAGGTTTAAATAGAGACAGTTCAAGTGTTCACAGAGAAAGAAAAATAATATCTGGAAACGGGAAGAGTAAAAACAGGATTGCCAGATGATTGAATAATTTGTGCTACCAGACATAAGAATAAATGAATTGTCTGTGGAATATGTTCATCAAATTGGCCATGTTCTTGAACAGGAGCATAAAATGAATAGTATTAATGTCCTAAATCAATTTTGGTTAGGGACAGATCCTGATACACAGCCGATCCAAGGTCCTGGATAACAACGACAGAATCCCCAGTTATAACTTCAAAAAGGGCAACTATGATCTTATAAACAACAATCTCTGTTCCCTTGATTGGCAATTTCTATTCAGTGCATACAATACTATAGAAGACCAATACAACATATTTTTACTTGAAGTCAAAAGAGTCATCAAACTATATGTACCAATAGCAACTCCAAAAACCAGAAAAAACAGATTACCCATAACAATAAGGAAGCTTCAATCCAAAAAGAAATCACTTTGGCGGAAAAACAAATCTGGTCATGTTGCCAACTTCAAAAGCCGATACAAAAATTTCTGCCACCAGATAAAGACTGAAGGCACCAATTAGCACATTAAACAAGAGGAATACCCTTCTTTGCACCAATTCCACCCGTGCTTTCTACAATTTTGTAAATAACAAACTAAAAGACTCAAGGACCATCCCACCCCTGAAAGGACCTAATGGTAAAGACTGCAATGATGACACCATTAAAGCCAACCTCTTTAACACATTCTTTGGCTCAGTATTTGTAAACAGCAGTGGATCATGCCCAGCATTTCCTAGTCGAACCACAGACAACTACGATGATCTAATATCGATTTTACAGAAGACAATGTTGAAAAAGCACTGTGCAATCTAAAACCATCTCTATCTATTGGACCGGATGGGATATTTGCCTACTTCTTAAAAAAGCTACCCACTGCCATAGCTGAACCTCTAAGCATAATCTTGAAAAATCTTTCAGGACCAGCTCCTTGCCAAAACTATGGTCACAAGCCACGGTCATCCCCATCTTCAAAAAGGGAGTCCCCAGCCTAGTTGAAAATTACAGACCTATCTCTTTATGCTGTGTCACCTGTAAAGTGATGGAATAGAGTGGTCAATGTCTGGAATACTCTACCTGACTCTGTGGTTTCTTCCCCAAACCCCCAAAACTTTAACCTTAGACTGTCTACTATTGATCTCACCCCTTTCTTAAGAGGTATGTAGAGGATGTGCATAAGTGCACCAATGTGCCTACCGTCCCTGTTCTATCGTTTCTTTTATTTTTTATTTTTCTTATATGTATCCATGTATTCATAACTATGTTTTTACTTATTCCTATTATCTTATAAGCAATTGACAAACCAAATAAATAAATAAATAAGGATCCAACCAAATAGACATCCAATTTTTTCTTAAGGATGTCTAGCATGGATGTAAACAGAAATGCTCGAAGTTGTGTTTACAAACATATGGATGATTCTTTCTGGCTGAACTGTGATAATTATTCATCCCCTTTAATGTCAACCTGTTGTTCAAACATTTTTCTCTCAAAGTTGTAGGTGTATAATCATATGATTAAAATGTATCTCCTATGTCCCATTTTTTTGTGATCTCTTTAATGGATAAAGGGGACGGACACTTTGAGATTGAATCGTTTCAACAGCAAATGGACTGCGTCCATGGATCTGCTTCATTTATTTAAAAAAGAGAGCAACTTGTGAATGAATGAATCAATGGAAGGAGGAATGAATTGTCAATTCTTTTTTGGAAATAAAATCTGTGTGAAAACAGTTTATTGAGGTTACAAAATATGTTTCTGTAATGTGGAATGCCCAAAAGTATTTGGCCAATCTGAACCAAGTGGATTTTTCTTAATATTAGAAAATCATCCATTTGTTCAACTTTTTCTGCATGATTACAAGCATTAATATATGCACACGCATATAAGGATCGGTATAAACTAATCTAAATGTCATTTTTTACTCCTTAGGCACAATATTGTTCTGAAATGTCTAGTTAATGGTCTGTTGTGATTTCAGTCTGATGTCAGTATGTTAAAGCTGCTTTTGGAAAACCTGGTTTTGAAAAATGACACAGACAATTTAAACGTAAGTTAAAAAAATAAATATTTATGTAGCTATAATGGCTGTAGACAGAAAATAAATATTTACCTGGGTATAATGGCTGCAAACAGAACCATTACATTTGGAAGGACATCTAGGCTTGCATTCATGGGGATAAGGAAATGTGTAGTGTTGCTTCTCATAATACCAAGATTTTACTAGATCCATCACTGAATAGTACCTACAGAGGATCATACACAGTGCATGAATTATTCATTTCTTTTCATAAGAGAAGCAAAGGAATCCAATATCCAAATCATTTGACAAGGGAAAATGGTATTTGATGCCACACCTACATTTTTTCTCCCCCAAGAGATCAAATATGGGTATCTCTAGAACCAAATATGGGTATCTCTAGAATCCACCACTAATATCTGCAATTCCAACACAACTAGACAAATAAACTGGAAAGAGATAGATAGATAGATAGATAGATAGATAGATAGATAGATAGATAGATAGATAGATAGATAGATAGATAGATAGATAGGATTGCCTGGCTGAAAATCCTTGCAGCCATCCTTGGCCCACGCCATTGTTAGGACAGCTCAGCTGCCAATCAAATAGCAGTATTGGACAGAAGTTGTAATTGGGTGGGGGGAGACAAGATGGCTTCTGGGCAGCTGTGCAGTCAGAGGCCTTGCAAAGGAGAGGCTGAATAATAAGAGCCAAAGCCCAGGAGTGAAAGTAAAGAGGCAAATGAAAACAATAGGAAAAGAGGCTGCAGCTAAGAAAAATGGGAAGAGAGAGGAGTTTATTTCTTTCCCTCAGAATGACATGAGGCAAAAGTTCTTCAGTGGTTTCCCTCAGCTGGAACAAAGATTTGGAAGAAGACAAGAAGAGTCCAGAAGTCCAGCCAGGAACAGGCAAGGAAAAATGATGAATAAAAGCAAAAAATTTTTTACAGAAGTACAAAGCAGACATTAAAGAATTTATAGAAAGTACTTAAAACAGAAAATAGTTTTATTAAGATTCACTTCTACAATGTTGTAGGCATTTATAATTTACAATTTCTTGTTTTATTTGTAAGCTTTCCTTTTCAAAAAATAAATCTTCTCCCCCTCCCACCTCTACGCCTCCAAAAAATTAGGAATGGCAATATGCCACATCTGCTATCTTAGATGGGAAAATAAAAAAAAAGTCCTTTGCTTAATATAAACACTGAAGAATTCACAAACTGCTTTTTATGATGCCATGGAAATGAAAAGGAACAGCTGGAAATGTGCCGAGGAGTGTGAATACTATAGCTATGCTTCCCACAAAAAAATCTTAAAGACTGCACTGTGTGTTCTGTGCAGCCACAGCACCTTTATGAGATCATAAAGAAATGCATAGTCAGAACACCATAATTGATTTATTTGCTAAGGTTACATAGGACTAAATAGAGGTGGATTACCTTGTTCATCTGATTTTTTTTTTAATGAAGCAACTTCTCTGGAATTCTGTAAAAAATTGGCTCCATTTGACATCACAAAACATCAACGCATTGCTGAAAGACACTCCTTACCTGCCAGAGTGTATGGCAAGGTTTTGCCCAATCAATGTCATCAGTTGGGGAGGTCCATGTTCCCATAGGCATCGTTTTGCCCATGCTTCTGCAGATCTGGCTAGCCTCTCATCCCATACCTTCCATGAGAAATGAGGAAAAATAAGAATAATAAAAAAGCAACATACAACAGGCAGTTGACTATAATGTAGATGATTCATCACCCCACCTTAGACTTCTTGCATGCTGCAAGACAAAGGAAATATGGGAAACATAAATTAAATATGGCCTGAAAGACAATGTTAGTATGAGTAAGATTTTTTT
Organism: Pseudonaja textilis; assembly: GCF_049901715.1. Taxonomy (NCBI): domain Eukaryota; kingdom Metazoa; phylum Chordata; class Lepidosauria; order Squamata; family Elapidae; genus Pseudonaja; species Pseudonaja textilis. Next base: position 24,189,230 of record NC_141992.1, on the reverse strand, counting down.
TTCTCTTTTGGAGTCTATATTTCTTTGGGTATAACTTGGCCACTATTTGCAGTTGGCTGACCCAGAACTAACTAACTTACTTACTTACTTACTTACTTACTTACTTACTTCTGGAAAACATTGATATATACAAAGGCTCTCAACAATAAAGATTTATTTCTGAAGAACCTTGATAAATTAGTGAATCAGGGAAATGCTTGGACTTCATTAAGGCATTTGACAAAGTAGATCACAGCTTTCTTCTTGATAAGTTAGAACTATGTGGGATAGAGAGTACCACTATTAGAAGGATTCACAGGATCCTGCCTGCCTGCTTACCTACCTACCTACTGGCTACCTACCTACATGGATGACAAGAGATTTGGATTTGGATTGCTTGCTTACAGAGACATTTTGAATATTATGCTGAGAATTGCTGGTAGTAGGTTGCCTATAGTAAGTAATATAATTCATTTTCAATTGCTTCATTTCAGGCTGAGGGCAGAAAATTAAATATAATTTTAATGGATTTTAAATCATCTAGCTAAAACTGAGTATGCCTGGACATCTATTTAGCATACTTTCTTAATGCAAGCAGACTTTATGTTTGAGAGAAAAGGACCTTTCCTTCTTTTTCCTCCCTAGCACCAAGGCTATCCTACCATATTAGAGGTCACCAAAATATGCAATTATTGTCCCCAATATTACCTGAGCATCATGCATACGCCTTTAAATTAATGTGGCCCTTTTGTTAAGAACACCTGTTATTCTACCTCCAGCTCATTTTACAGCTATTCCTCATCACTGCTTCCAGACTCATAAATATGGAATATATGAATCCAGTGCCAGATGTTAAAGCATACACAAACAAAAAGTAGGACATGTACTTTCAAATTTGATTTTAAAACATTAAACTGAATAATCATTGCTTTGCCATATTACTTAAAAGTTTCAAAAATACTTATAAGGTTTCTCTAAGGTAAGAATTTTTCAAAAACATAACTCCCAAATGATTACTGAAAAAGATGATATACTGCTCATGTATCTTCAGAAATTTCCCTTGCTACTTACTTGTAGTTACTTATGTAACGCAACATTTTTACACAAACATAACTTTAAAAAAAACACCTTAAGTATGCTGATGGAGGGAGTGCTCATATTTGGGGTGGGATGGGATGGAATAGAATACAAGTTAGAAGGGTCATTTGAGGTCTTCTAGTCCATCCCCCTGCTCAGGCAGGAAACCCTATACCATTTCAGACAAATGGTTGTCCAATCTTTTCTTAAAAACTTCCAGTATTGGAGAATTCACAATTTCTGGAGGCAAGTTGTTCCACTGATTAATTGTTTTAACTGTCAGGAAATGTTTAAGTTGCTTCTCTCCTTGATTAGTTTCCATCCATTGCTTCTTGTCCTGCCTTCATGTTCTTTGGAAAATTGACTCCCACTGCTTTGTGGCAACTCCTGAGATATTGGAACACAGCTATCATGTCATCCCTAAGCCTTCTTTTTATTAAACTAGACATACCTAATTCCAGCAACCATTCTTTATATGCTTTAGCTTTCAGTCCCCTAGTCATCTTTGTCACTCTTCTCTGCATTCTTTCTAGAGTCTCCACATCTTTTTTACATTGTGGTGACGAAAACTGGATGCAATATTCCAAGTGTGGTCTTATCAAGGCATTATAAAATGATATTAACACTTCACGTGATCTTGATTCTATCCCTTTGATATTGCAGCCTATTTGACAAATTGGGTTTCGTGCAATTCTCTAAATTAAAACAAAGCGTTTGTATATTGCATGAACCAGTTACACCACTTTTTTCTTTCCCCAAAGACCAAGTTGTCCCAGCCAGAAACCATGAGATATTTAGGTACCTAGAAACATAAGGAACTGCTTCCACTGGAACAGTTAAACTTATTCACAATGGGAAGGAAGCTGTTATAATAGGTTGACAAATAAAAGTTGAGAAATGATACTTCACCAAGTATCATCTTTACCAAGTACTGCACTATTGCACCAAGGTATATGAGGAATTTTGGCAAAATTCTGCATCCACTGTTCTTTAGCAGAGGCATCATGCTCTGCTAAATGATGCAGGGCGATAATTATCCAAGCTACAGTGGAGTATCAGGACACTCTTCTGGTAATGAATGTAGATAACCAGGTGTGTGAGCATGTATAGACTGGTATATTTTGTTTAGGTTATTAAAATAGTTTTTCCAACTTAAAAAATAAAGCTTTGAGGAATTGGCAGAACTTTTCCACTACACCTCAAAGGAGCTGTCCATCAAACAATCAATTTACAGTTTATGTTTTCTCAGTGTCAATGTGTTGTTTCCAATCCCAAGTAGCAAGTACTTACCATATACTCCATGTTGGCAGCTGGAGGAGAAACTTGTGCCCGAACTTGATTGTGATAGCCCAAAAGGACACTCATTTCTCTGGAAAAAATATAACGTTTCCTGCGAATCTTTGATACTCCATGGATAGAAATGTGTCTGGTGTCAGGGCTGCTGGAGGGGTAAAGAAGGTCAGTAGTATTGGGCAGCATGAAGAAGCTTGATTTCTGTATCATCCAGAAGATTAAGCCACTAAAGTAGAACTGCATGCACAAAGGAGTCATTTTAGGATGTGCACACTTTTTCTCTTGAGCCAATGTTTGATTTGGTTAATGCTATCGGTTTGGAGACACCTTCTTGCTTCCTCTGCTTTATGAACCTAAAATAATCACAGACAATGTTTAATTTTTCATTTTATTGAAAACAAGACAAAAGAATGAAACCTGAATTTCACTATATTAAAGACACTTAAAGAGAATAAAGTACAACTGTTTGGCTAATTTGAATTAATCAACTGCTTGAAATTAGCTGTGAAATGTCTAGAAGTGTTTTATCGGTGCTGCTTTTGAAGAAGTATTCCCCTCTCTTTGTCTATCCAAGAATGATATGAAATGCTCAGATGCGCCTGCTAAAGCAATACTAATTAATAGAGTACTTCCAAATCAGTTTTCTGTCTGATTTCACAGTAATAAATTCACTAAACAAACCTATTACATAAACTGAAGTCACAGTAGGCAAAAATGTAAAACAAGAAACATGTAAAACGTGAGTTAAGAAAATGCAGAGGCTAATTCTTATACATAGGGGAATAAAATCAGCTTCTCATTCTTTTTTAACCCTAGAAAAAAACTTATATTTCTTAATAAGAGGACATTCCCCAGACTACATACCTTGAAAGTTGTGCCAAGAACAGCTGAGAACTGTTAGTTGCTTCAGCAGCAGTTAACTCAAAAAGTGACCCTTACAACCTACACACAGACACATGTGGCAGACAGATTTAACACAGCCAATTCCAAGAAGTCTTTGATGGCAATCAGACACAAAATCTGCATTTGAACTCTTGCCTTGGAGAAAGTTTTAAAGACTGAAAAGTGCTCAACTGGGCAATTTATGACTCTTTCCCTGTGTACACATGGCTTTGTTTCTACCACGTATCACTGCTTCTTAAGAGTTATGAGATTGGGAAAGCTGCAACGGCTATCCAATTAATACATTAACAGTGCAATCCTATACTTTTCTACTTGGAAGAAAACCCTAACTCTATGGAAGGTAGAAATGGGTCAGGAAAACAGGAACAAAACTCATTTTCATCTAGATTTAGAAAGGTAAAGTAGAAGTACTCAGGTAAGCCATTTCAAATTGAGAGATCTATGTTCCAAATTCTTAGTTCATGGCACCACTACCATTTGCCCTTGACTCCAGATTGATAATATTGAGATGAAATAGTCCCACTAACTGGAGCAACTGTATTGCTTTTACTTAATCTCTTTGTGAAAAATTACCCATATCAATATCTCCATACCACTGGGTTTACCCAAAACATTTATGTTATTTTATTTTTATTTATTTTGATTTGTCAATCGCTTACAAGATAATAGGTATAAGTATATACATAGTTATGAATTCATGAAATGGATACATATAAGAAAAATAAAAGAAACAATAGAACAGGGACAGTAGGTAGGCACATTGGTACCCTTATGCAAGCCCCCTCTTAGGAAAGGGGTGAGGTCAATAGTAGAAAGTCTAAGGTTAAAGTTTTTGGGGTTTGGGGAAGAAACCACAGAGTCAGATAGAGTATTCCAGACATTGACCACTCTGTTGCTGAAGTCGTATTTCCTGCAATCAAATTTGGTGCGGTTAACCTTGAGTTTGTATCTATTGCATGCTCTTGTCTTGTTATGGTTGAAGCTGAAGTATTCATTGACAGGTAAGTCATTGCAATGTATGATTTTATACACCATATTTAGATCAGACCGAAGACGGAGTAATTCAAGGTTTTTTAGGTCTAGAATTATCTGTATCTTAGTATGTTCTGTGAATCAAGCCAATATAGTTTATAAATAATGTTTCTCATTTAACATCTTTTGGAACCATATCAATAATTTTGAAGAAGATGGATGCTGTAGTTTCAATCTATGATTATTAAAGCTGGTTAACACTTTGCATATTATCTGAAATGAACTGACTCTGGTTTAATCAACAAACCACAGTTAACTGTTAACCTTCCCTAAGGCTAGAGTCCAACTTAGAGTGAATCTTAGGATTTTTTTTTTTAATCCATCAGTTGCCGTTCAAATTCCTTAAATGACTTTGTAGGTAAACCTGAGCCACCCTTTCTAGGAGAGCTCGGCCTGTGGAAGGATGTAGTAAGAATCTTTGGCTGGCTTTGTTACCATGAGGTAAGCCCTTAAAACAGCTTCAATCCATGTTTGGTAAGGTTCACCATTTGTCTTCCTCCACCATTTCTCTTTATCTACTTCATCCCCCTCAACTCCTTTGTAAACCAGGAGGAGTTTGAGGAGCCCTGCAGGAGGAGATGCTATTTGAATGCAACATAATCCAGAACCCCAGCTTCCCACTCATTCAAACTGGATCCATCAGCTACCTAGTGTGGACTGATCTAATAAATCCAGCATCCCTATAGCTGAAGGCAGCACCAGAGACCTGAAGACCACCAGAAAGTGATCTGACAACGACATGGGAGAGAAACAGAAATCTCCCACAGTATCAGATTATACTTGCTCTGAGAATAAAACTAAGTCAGGCATATGTGTAGTGAGTGCCCTGGATGACCTGGGACAGGCACATAGTGTCATGTTGTCCATGAGCTACTGCATAACCAGATAAAGCAAGTTTTGGGGAAGTAACTTGGCAACAGAATCAAGGAACTTGGCCAAAGAGGATGCTACAAAGCCAGAGACTGGTACAGTAACAAGAGTCCAAACTGAATCTAGAGTCCAAGTCAACAAACAGGGTCACACACCAGTGATGGGATTCAGTTTTTTTTTTACTACTGGTTCTGTGGGTGTGGCTTGGTGGGCATGGTGTGGCTTGGTGGGCATGGCAGGGGAAGGTTACTGCAAAATCCCATTCCCTCCCCACCCCACTAACCTGCTTTCCAACTCCGTTCTCCTGTGCAGGGCAACAAAAGAAGAACCAGCCAATCAGCAGAGAAAAATGGGGGTGGGGCCAGTCAGAGGTGGTATTTGCCGGTTCTCTGAACTACTCAAAATTTCTGCTACCGGTTCTCCAGAACTGGTCAGAACTTGCTGAATACCACCTCTGTCACACACCCATTTACCTCCAATGATGAATGCCATATCTTCACCCTTTCCCTGATGTAATACCTGAAACCCAGTCAGGCAAATGAGAGGGGACTCCATCCTCTTGAGCCAAGCTGGATTTCAATAATGTATGCCAGATCAGCAATCTCACCTGTGATCAGACCTGGTGGCCTTATTACAAACTGACTTGATGCTCTATGAGATTTTATGTTTGTCAAAATATTGAAAAAATTGCTTGCAGAACCAGTGCTGGTATTCCCATTTGATAAAGCTTATTTTTATGTAGAATTATTTATTTATTAAATGTACATGCCACTCCTCTCATCAATAAGGTAATATTTACAATACAGTTTGAATAGTCCTTTTTATGGTCCATTGGACATAATTAAATTTATTAAAACAGATAATCCCCAGCTTACAACCACAATTGAGCCCAAAATGTCTGTTGTTAAATGAGACATTTGTTAAGTGAGTTTTACCCCATTCTATGACCTTTCTTGCCCCAGTTGTTAAGTGAATCACTGCAGTTAGTAGTTAAGTGAATCTGGCTCCCCATTGGCTTTGCTTGTCAGGAGGTCACAGAAGGTGATCACATCACTTTGGGACACAGCAATAGTCGTCAGTATGAACCAGTTGCCAAGCATCTGAATTTTAATCACATGATCATGGGGATGTTCCAAAGGTTTTCCAACTGTGAAAAATGGTCATGTCACTTTTTTCAGTGCCGTAACTTTGAACAGTCACTAAACGAATGTATCTTTTCTTTTCAGTATACTGAGAGCATTTGCACCAAGACAAATTCCTTGTGTGTTCAATTACACTTGGCCAATAAAGTATTCTGTTCTATTCTATGAATTGATGTAAGCCAATGATTACCTGTATGTGTTTCTTGGGAACTCATTATTTTTATTTTTTCTATCTTAAGCAATTTACTGTTTTAATGTAGTCTGAGTCTGGTGTGCTTGAATACATGTGCTCCCTCCTTCTGTTTTAAAATCAAGGCATTTACTCCTCACAACTCTTTAAAAAAATGTCAGAATTTTTTGAACTCTGTACTGTAACTCAATTCTACTTATATCATCTTGTATTTTATACTGTACATTTTGTAGAACTTTTAGATGTTTTAAATCAGTGGTGTCAAACTCATGGCATTGTCATGTGACAGATCATGATTTTTTTCCCTTCGCTAAACTGGGCGTGAGCATGGCCAGCGCATGACACATCTGGCCCGCAGGCTGCAAGTTTGACACCCCTGTTTTAAATAATTCATAAGCATCCAGGAAGAACAGTATTTATATTATGATTTATCTCCTCTATTAGGAGAAGGGCAATAGAAATTCAGGCAGACGGGTGCAGGCTACCAGGCTTCTAATCCTATCAAGCAACATCCACTTCAATTTCTAAGCATACTTTAGTTTTCATTTGATTGAAATGGGCTGGCCTTTGAGGGGCCCAGTTCTGGCTGTCACTGCTTTAAAGCAAGCTGACTTAAAAAGCATCCTATAAAGAAGATGTGTCTCAGGCACAGTTTGAAAGAGCTCTAATGAGCAAACCCACCCCACCCCAGAGATGTATTCCAGGAATTGGTAGGTTTTGCATCCCTGATAGATGTCTTATCCTGCAGTCCAGACTCCCCATTTTGCCAAAGCACACGGTATCTGCAGAGAAGACCTTCCAGTGTGCCAAAAAGTACACACAATTAAACTGCTGTCAGCAAAGGAGAAATCCCAACAATTGTCTCTAATGTCTAGATAGACGGAGAAAGAGAAAGGGGAGATAAATGTTTGGGCTAACCAAGACCTTTCATACAAATATTAATCCTTCCAATAGTACTTGAAAGGAAAAGCAATTTGGCTTCTAATGGACAAGAGCTGGCAAGATCAGAAAACTGTTCCTGCTGAATCGAAGCAAAAAAAGCTAGTCCAACAATCTGCTTTTGGACAGCCTGACAGATGCTTCCAGAAAGCCTATGTGCACCAGGGCAGGAAAGCAAATATCTCTTTTCATATTCCTGTAGGAAAAATGTATCTTCTAGAATAAATAAATTTCTTTTGCAAAGCATGAGAACAGTATCAGATTAAAAGTCAATATTCAAATGTGTAACCAGGGTAATGTATGTATTCTTTTAGTCTACAGCCTTTAATTTCTCTGCATTTCACCACATGCACCCCTTTGATTTCTATTCTAGTACAGTCAGAAATAGTGTTTGCTTAAAGGCACTTGCAGGATAAATAAGATGAAATTTCCTGAGATTATATGTTGGAACCTGCAGGGGATGGTATAGTACAGTGATGGCGAACCTTTTTGGGACAAGTGCCCAAAGTGCACACACACCTGTGCATCCGCCCTGCCCCCCACACATGCGCCCCGCCCCCTGCATGTGCCCCACCCCCATGCATGCACAGTAGAAACCCAAAGACCAGCTGGCCGGTGGGAGGTGTGCGGGCATGCACGGATGGTGCATGTGCCCACAGAGAGGGCTCTGCCTGCCACCTCTGGCACGCATGCCATAGGCTTGCCAACACTGGTATAGTATTAGGATTATTCTCCTGGGCAGGGGCCTCTAAGGTCCCTTCCAACATTTTGAGTCTGTAATCATTATTGATATCACTTCTTTTCTGAATCTAATCAACACAGGAAAATTATGTTTCCTAGCCAGTGTTTCCTCTGTTATAGCTAACGGACTCCTGTGATGAAGCATAGTCTATATGCACTCAGAACCACTGAAAAAATGTGGAAAAAGTTAACTCTGCTGGAATTGTAAGAAATAGTACAGCATGTAAGAAACTTGGTTAAGCCACAGTGGAGGTGAGTGGGACTTGATGACTTCATCAAAGAGATCAAAATTATCTTCTTAGGAACTACCAGGCAAGTAACCATTCATAATCTAGTCTTGATGGAAAGATGGCTACAAGAAAGTCAATTAATCATGAAATTGTAACAAAAATCAACAAATAGATAATTCCTGTGTTAGCCAATGTTTTGTGATATGTCGTCATATATATTGTTCCTAAAATATGATGAAATTTCAGTTAGTACCTGGAGAATTAAAGAGTTCTTGGAGGCTGCCTAGATAATTTTCTTAGCATGGCTTTTCAGAAGTGGTTTGCCATTGTTTCCTTCCTAGGGCTGAGAGAAAGTGACTGGCCCAAGGTCACTCACCTAGCTTTGTGTCAAATGTGGAAATATAATTCACAATTTCTTGGTTTCTAGCATATGATCTTAATCACTATACTAAACTGCCTTTCCCAATCTGAAAACAAATAGATATTTTCATTTAATTGGACCTAAAAATGATGACATTTCAGCTAGTACCTGGAGAATCAAAGAAATAGCCAAGATACTATACAGTAAAAAAACAACTGATGCCAGGATATGAAAGGATACTGAAAGGATACATAAACAAAAGATAATATTCTTTTGAAAAGCTTATCATCATCATTACTACCATTATAAATAATGATTTTAAAACATTATGATTCTCTAATTCTTTATGTATTGTATCTTCTATTCAATACAATAATCCCATAGTGTGGGAATGATTATGTTTAGTTAGCAAAATGCTGTCCTCAACTTCTGGCCATTGTCCATGTAGTCAAATGTCAGTCAGGAATAGCAATAGTACCTAGACTTATGTACCTCTTCACAGTGCTTTCTAGCCCCCTGTAAGCAATTTAAGAGTAAGCATATTGCCCCCAATAACCTGAGTTTTCATTTTACCCATCTCGAAAGGGTGGAAGGCTGAGTCAACCTTGAGCCTGGTGATATTCAAACTGCCAATTTGCAGGCAGCCGGCAGGCAGCAGAAGGAGCCTGCACTACTGCATTCTAACCGGTGCACCACCACAGCTCCTAGTTTGCAGACGACCTGCATGACATATCACTAAATGGCATGTGCTAGTTTCTAAACCAAGATCCTTTCAGATGGAACTGATTTTCATTTTCCTAGGCTGGCTAGACAGGAAAGACTATCCTACTGCTGTTGAATCTTGAGTAAGAAGTATCTGTGGTTGGCATGTTTAGCTTTGCTTTCCATTAGCTTTCAAATCTGAAGCCATAGAATACTCCCCAGAGGCTGTCCTGACAGGTTGGTTTCAAATCCATTTTTCTGGAAAGTACACAAGATGGTCACTTGGGGTTCAAATGATATGAGGAGCTACAAAACCTGATTTAAAGCCATGTGCAAAGGAAGAGTAAAATGATAGTGCATGTTTGTCAACCAAGCTTTGCCTGGGTATAGCCCAGAGGTGGTATTCAGCAAGTTCTGACCAGTTCTGGAGAACCAGTAGTGGAAATTCTGAGTAGTTCGGAGAATCAGCAAATACCACCTCTGAGTGGCCCTGCCCCCATCTATTCTCTGCCTCCTGAGTTCAACTGATCGGCTGGGTCTTCTTTAGTTGCCCTGCACAGGAGAACAGAGCTGGAAAGCAGGTTCGTAGGGTGGGGAGGAAATGGGATTTTGCAGTAACCTTCCCCCAGGAATGGAAAGGGAATGGAGATTTTACAGTAACCTTTCCCTTCCATGCCCACCAAGCCATGCCCACAGAACCGGTAGTAAAAATTTTTTGAATCCCACCAATGGTATAGCCCAAAGAAGGAGAGTTTAGCATCAAAACTTGCATTTATCATGGTTACATATTTGAATATTGAAGTTTAATCTGATACTGTTTTGCAAAAGAAATGTATTTATTCTAGAAATATCTATGAACGTCAGATGCTGGCAAAAATAAGGAAGATGCACTCACATGCTACTTGTGAATTTCACAAAGTTGTCTGGTTGGCTTTTGTCACAGATGATTAGATATGCCTTTCATCAGATCTGAGTTGTTATTTAGCCACATGTGGACAGCCAAAGGTTGCCCATGCAGATATTTACTCATCATTGCAATCCTAATTATATTGCCTATGTAAATACTTGGAAAGCAAGTACTTTCATATTTTGAAATTAAAAAAAGAAACAATTGTATATAGGGATTTAGACATACTTTAAATTCTGTTCAGGATTTTTTAGAACAAGAAATTACATTTATAACATAGAAGGATATTAGTTGCTACATGCTGTATGTGTCACCTAATACTTTATCTTTGTGTGAAAGAGAAAATGTTTGTGTTCTTCCAAAAGCCCTATATAGGTAGTATGTACTTTTTTTTAATATGAGCTCTTCCAACTCAATAAAGCTGTTATTATGTCATGCCCTCACATTGAAGGTTTTGTGACACCACCACTCCAGGGTTCTGTCTTTGTGAGGAGGATTCAACTAATTTTGAGTAAACAAAACTTGTAAATGCCAACCTGCAGAATAACTGCTCTTACCTAGCATTGACAGTTGGTAGCAGATTTGTAGAGGAATAAGTCCTTTAAGCATAACTGTGACTTAAAGGAAAATATTCGTCCTTTTTTGTAGAAAGAAACCTACAGGTAAACCAGGTCAAGGTGATAAGAGAGTGTTCCTATCTAGTGTGCCAAAATACTATTTTGTAGTCCCACCAGTCTTTGCTTGTCTTCCAATGTTATCAACTTTGCTTGCTATGGTATTTATATATACACTAGTGATGTAACACTTTTTCTTGCCATGTCTCTTGATGTAACACTTTTTCTTGCCATGTCTCTTTTTTGTTCTTCATTCGGTCTCTCCAGTAAGCCTTCATGGTGTAATCATTTTAAAAACTGCCATACTGCAAAGCAAAGTATCATCTTTCAGCATTATATTCTCTTTCAAAAAATATAAGTAGATACTGAAATATAAGTAGATACTTTATTACTATGCAATAAAAATGGTGAATATCTATAACTGAGTGGTGCAGAACATTCTGGCTACAGAGACTAATAAGGAACACCTTACCTTTCGTATTTTATGATTGGCTATACCCAAAATAGCACCCATTTTATGACAATACCCAAGACATGCCCTTAAAGTTCTGTATGTTACACCAGGCCTAAAGAGTGAAGGAATATTTTGTTTCTATGACTTAGATTTGCCCTGTAGCCCTTGCAATGTTTTACAGCTTGATTTTATGCTTATTTGGTCCAAATAATCTCAACTTTATTTAGTGGGACTTACTTCTAACAAAGCTTATTTCCAAGAACTTTGACCTGGCTTCCTTTGCTGGCAAATTCCATTATGCTTCTGCTGTCTGTGGATTGCAGACATGTCATCATCATCCTTCTATGTCAACCATTGAACTTGGAACAAGAATATGTTTTTACATATATGATTTTGGCTAGCGTTGTTTAAACTTTCAGGTGATTCTTCTCACCACCACCCCAAACCCATTGGCAACGTAGACAATAACAGTTGAGTTTGTAGGATTGTTGTATTGATAAGGCCCCTGAGTATTTGAAAATATTGTCTAACTATTAAGAAAAAGGTATATTAATTTTATTACTATACATATAAAATGCAATATGCAAGGTGTCCTCCAATATCTAGTGTTATTTCCGAGAACCAAATTTGTTTCCTTCAAAATATTTACTGTTAATGATTGTTTGAATATATTTAAAATAATACAGCTTCAAAAAAAAAAAAGGAAATGTAGTCCTCAACAAAGAACTATAGTATCAAAATAAAAAAAATCATTGTTTGTTCCTTTGTGATGGTCAAGCCCCACTTGATATATCAATGTTACCATCAGGTACCACATTTTAGGAAGGTGACTGGCAAATTGGAATATATCCACAGGAGAACAATCAAGATTATATGATGCTTGAAAGAAAAGCCTGGGAAGAAAATTTGGAGGTTTAATCTGAAGACTCCAGGGAGACGTGATAAACTGTCTTTGAAGATCTGTCAAATAGAAAAAGAGGCTGAATTATTCAGGGTAGTTCTAAAAGACAAGGAAGTTGATTTTTGACTGGACAGCAGTATTTTTTTTTTAACTAGGATGCATCCTTAAGATTGATGTTTTGTTTATATCTCCATGCCGCATCTTAGCAAGGCAGTACAACAGTCAAGATGAGAAGAAAATCCTGATTTCTTTGCTTTGCTTTACAGACCTGCAAAGATCATACATGTGAGAACTGTAGACAATAAAGTTACCTTTTTATTGTGGCTGTGATTGTGAACTGTCATTAAACAACAGAGTCATTAAATGAGAACTACCTGTATCTCAAAGGATTTTTTAAAAAGCCATAAGATTTTACAAGTATGAACCCCCATAAGAAAAAGTTTTAATTGAATAATACTATAAATTATAAACATTGATAATTTCCTAGTAAAACACCATTCCCCCTGGGGAAGATTTTAAAAATTAATAAGAATCTTGTGGAAATTTATAGGCCTCAATGATGTAAAATTGTGTGTCTGTGAGTTGTTCAGTCACTTTAAATCCAGATGAAATCATGCTGGAAATTTTCATAGGTTGCAACTCAATAGTTTTAAAGTGAAATAACTATTTTGAAGTATTAGGCAACCCTACTTAGATGTTATTCTCCTTTCTCCTTTTACTGAATACAAATCTTCATGACATTCAGTGTCAGAACCACTGTTCTCAAATAGAATTTTGGTGTTGAATCCACATACCTCTTCTCTGGAATAGGTTGGTTGGTTTGTGCCATTATTGCATCTCATTATGTCTTCTAAACACCGATTTTTATAATTTGCTACTGCTACCAGGGACAGTGCAAAAGGGCATAATTCAAAATCATAATATAGAATAAGGGATGCTATTGTTACGGGGTTAAATTCAACAGAAATGATAATTTTGGCACAGGGTCATATTGCACATAGCACATATTGTAGTTCTAACCAGAGTTTGAAACTTCTAAAAGGAAATAAATTAGAACCAATTCATTCCTAGAATAGAGTTGTATATTCAAAAATATAAAACAGAACAATCTTCATAGGCATTACTAATAAAGCTAAAAAGAATAATTGTGGCTCTTGAAGTATGGTACATTTATTCTTTATCTTAAGCCATTGAATATTTATTAGAATATGTCTGGCTATAGTAGCTAGATAAAATATTAGAGATGTGTCATTATTACTTTTTAGATACTGGCTGTGCCATAAGGGCCATCGGCTTGAAGTTTATAAGGAAGAATTTTTGCATTTCTATCACAGCATGATGCCATCTAAAATATGTTTATACATGCTTTTTATGAAAATGAATTCTGCCCTGCGCTAGATACATATTTCACAGTTCCTACTTGATAAGTCACTGAAAATACATCTCAGAAAATCAATTTATGAAAGTGAGACAGATTCCTTGCAAAGTTCTTTGGACTTTCTTTCATGCCTAAGTTTATTACTTTCCACACTGCAAAAGCATTAAGACTTTGAACTCTAAACAGTAACTAGACATCTACTAGAAATACAGTAATTTTTCTGCAGCAATAAGGGCAACTTAAGAGTGTAACTTTTCCTAACTTGGTACCTTCTTCCTGCATTTAATATATGGAAGTTGCATTTTACTATGTATGTACCTTTTCCTTTCCTAAATTTAGAAAAAAGATAGAAAAATGAAGATTTTTACACTTCTAATGCAGCAAGTTGAATATATACTTTGCTTGCTCATTCTTATTTCTCCTTAAATGGAGGTATACTATATATATTGTTCATTTAACAAAGTTCTGTCTTAATCCCTGAAGGCTATGGAGTCAAGAATGGGATGCAACAGCTTCAGCTCAGCCTAAGCAGCTCTAACTTCCATCTTTGGTTCTGGCTGGGATGACACTCCCACAGATAAGAACCCAATGCACAATTTTGGAGTCACCCTGGATTTGTGCCTTCTGTTCAAGGAGCAAATGACCATCATGGCTTGGAGCATCATTGTGCAATTTTGGGCTGTATGTCAGGTGCACCCGTTCATGGCCTGGGGACTCTGCTTGCAGTCATTCATGCCTTTGTAACCTCTGCCTGGATTTAACCGTTGCTGAATAGGCAGGGTTATTATAACCTACTCTACAGGGGGCTATCCTTAAAGAGTATTAGAAGCTTCAATTGGTGCAGAATGCATTTGCACAGGCAGTTAACAGTGTCATTTACTTGGTGCATGTGACATTACTGTTTTCCAACACTGCTTCCAGTGTAGTTCTGGGTACAATTCAAGGTCCTGGTTATCACCTTTAAAGCCCTTCATGGTTGGAACTAGGTTACTTACAGGACTCTCCCTCTCTAATCATCTCTCCTTGTCCTACCCAATCAAGATGAACAAGCATGGTCCAGGTATCATTAGCTAAAGAGTCCTGGTTGATGGGATCCAGAAAGAGCCTTTTTAGCTGTGGTGACCAATCTTTGGAACATCATCCCTGTAAGATTATATTGACCCTGCCCCTGCTCAACTTGTATTTGGGGCTTGAAAACTTTATTTTGTGCTTGAGCCTGGGGCCCTGGCCATGTGATAGAGCCCATCTCAACATCCACTCAGCCAACACAACAACACAGTTCTCCAGGCAACATGCAGGTATTTACAGGCTAGTAGTAATTGCTCACCATTACTTCAAATGTCCCCCTGTTGCTATATCTACTATTGTTCCTCCAACTATAATTCTTTGGGAGTCCTACCAGAGAAAAGTATCTCTTTCTAACTACTTTATTTACACACACTCAAACCTCTTTTCTTCCATGCAGCAATACCATGATACCCAGGTGTCTTGCAGCACAGTATTTTTAGCCAACCTGACTGTGCTGGCTGGGGAGAAGGTTTAAAGAGGCAGGACAACAGCAGCACATTTTCCATTTTCTAGGCATCTTGCTTTCTCATACCACATCACCAAATCAAGTATTGGAATTTGTTACTTTTTATATGAGACACCTATTTCAGGGTTCACACAACAATTCTTAGGTATTTCTCATCTCAAAATGATAGGAAACTACTATCAATTTTCACCTATTATATGTCTACATGGGGCTATCCTTAAAGCTTAAAGGACTGCAAATTAATAGCCATCAGGATTTGTTATGTAATGAGTTGGTCCTTCATAGTCTTTGTTTTACCATACTTGTCACATAGAGATTTTAAAATGCCCAAAGAAAATCTAATAAGACACAATAAAAGCACTCTGCTGCTTAATTTTTGAGTGGAGATGAGGTGATTTTTGTCTGTGAATGATTTACAGCAGTACAGATATGGTCACAACACATGTATTTTCATCTTAATAAGATTCTTCCAAATATGGCCTGAATCAGTAATTGTAGAGAAAAGTAAAAAAAAATGTAGTTGTAAAGAAAAGTAAAAAATGTAGTTGTAAAGTAGCACCACCTACTGGTTTCTAATCTACATTAACAAAATTGTGAATCTATTTCATCTATTGTTTCCCAATTCAGGAAACTAATTTTTCTAATTGCATAACTACAGTGGCAGCTCTAATTTGAAGTGCTCCTTTAAAACCTTCATCAGTGTTTACTGAGGAGCCAGTAAGTTTGAGTCTTAAGTCTCCAAAGTTATTTGGAGAGCCCCAGGTTTGGGAAAACTTTGGAGAAAGGGACCAAGTTGTTTGACAGTCTGTACTTAGGAAAATATACTTTAGTCCTCAACTTATGACCACAATTGAGCCAAAAATTTATGTTGCTAAGTGAGGAGTTTGGTAAGTGAGTTTTGCCCCATTTTATGACTTTTCTTTCCATATTTGTTAAGTGAATCACTACAGTTGTTAAATTAGTAACCTGGTTATTAAGTAAATCTTCCTCATTGACCTTGCTTGTCAGAATGTGGCAAAAGATAATCACATGACCCCAGGACACTGCAACCATCATAAATGTGAGTCAGTTGTCAAACATCTGAATGTAAATCATGTGACATTGGATGCTGCAAGGGTCATAAGTGTGAAAAATGGTCATAAGTCACTTTTTTCAGTGTTGTAACCTCAAATGGTCACTAAGTGAACTGTTGTAAGTCAAGGACTACCTGTATTGAGATCAGCTTTAAAGGTCCTAGTTTCTAGCTTATTAGAAAAAGAACTAAGGTGACAGAGCAGAGCTTTTTTATCACTTGCCCTACACATAAGGAATTTGCTTGCCTTAGGAATAACCGAGTTCGAAGGGGCCTTGGAGATCATCTAGTTCAACACCCTGGTCAAAAGCAGAAGACCCTATACTATTCCAGACAAATGGCTGTTCAATCTCTTAAAACCTCCGGTGATGGAACACCCACAACTCTTGATAGCAAGCCATCCCAATAATTAATTCATTTATATGTGAATGCCAATATTTGAAAATTTGTGTCAAACCTATATAACATCATGTAACAAATCATGCATTAGTATGTAACATCAAGGAAATACTGTGAAAAGACTTTTACAATTCAAGGTTGGTAGCCAATAATATGTCTTCTAATAGTATACAGTGATTTAATCATTTCAGAATCTGTTTACTTCTCAATAAATAATACTATTTTGGAAATGGTCTCAAATAAATGTGCATAATGCTTTTCTATCAAAGAAATTCATTTCCCTGTAATATAATTTATCAATCTTCTGAGACATTGAGTCTGAAAGACAGTTTACAAATTTTTAAGAAAGTATCACAATGTACAATACAATTGACATGGAACATTTATTTTACTAAGCTAATTGGCCACTCCACTTGTGAAATACTCTAAGTAGTGTAGTCCTCATGTTAGAAATGTTAGGTTTGAAAGCAACAATAGTATAAAAAGAAAACATATGAATATTCCAGGTATTTCCCCCATCTCACCCTTATCCTTTTCTCTGGAAAAACATCTCACTCAAGCATCCAAACCCCACAAGTGAGGTAAATTCCATGCTAAAAATCACTAGGAAAGAGATTAAAGATAAAAATGCCAACACTGTAATAACCATCACCAACACTTATGTTGGATATTGACATCTGTAAGCAAATACCGAAGCTCAGAGAACATCAAGGACTCCACTATTGTAATAACTTTATATAAATCTGTGGTACATCTAGAGCAGGGGTGTCCAAAAGTTGCCAAGGTTGGACACCCCTGCTCTAGAGTATAATTCTGCAAACATAATTGAAAAGGAATATAAGAGAGCTTGGGGTGGGGGGGATTAAGAGAGCAAGGTTCATGAAGATTCCCAATCATCCAGGGCACGATTGTCTCAAAGGTGCTTTTCAAAATGCAACTGGACTGGACGTAAATCCTTCTATTCTCCACCATTCAATCAGAATTGAAGAAGCTTCTTGGACGAGAAGCGAAAAATCTCCGAAGGAAAATAAAAAACCAAAGAAGTCCAATTGCCTTTTGAAAAGCACCTTTGGGGTTAAAGAGAGCAAGCAAAATAACCAGGGGGCTCGAGCAACTCTGTGAGAAAAGATTAGAATTCTTTCATTTGGGAAAGAGACCCTTCTTCACGTATCACAAAAGATACGCGTAGGGGAGATAGGAGCTGTAATTAAGGACCAAAACAAAGTCAACAGCACGTGTCCTCTATCACGCAGCCGCAGTCGGAAGATGACAAACTTAAACCTCAACCGCCGGGGATTTATTTACAAGCCTCGCGAAGCTTGCACAGAGACGCATGCGCATTCTATCCATCTTATCTCGCCTCCCTCCGCACAGTTGTAGTAGCTTTGGCGAGGGGGGGGCGGGGGCGGGGTGGAATGGAGGCGGAGCTGGCTGACGTGAGCATCGACGCAATACGGCGGTTGGAGGTTCCGTGCCGGGTGGGTCACCGCTTTCTCCTTTGCTGCGGTCTTGCCGACTCCTCCGTCATGGAGTCTGTGGACCGAGGCTCGCGTTTCTTGCTGCCTTACTTGACCCACTGTTCGGTGCGGCGAATGATGCCCTGGGCATTGATGAGCTTCATGGTGATCGGATCCCTTGTTAAAGAATTAATGCCGCTGGCTGCTACTTACCTGAGTAACAAGCGCAACGTGCTCAATGTGTAAGGGGCTTTCTCTGACCCTTGAGAGTCCTAGGCTTTGATGGAGGAAGAGGAGGATCAAGGGGATCCGAGAGGCAGGGCCTCGCAATGAGGGGGACACTGGCTGGCAGAAGGGCAAAGAGTAGGGGGCTTGCTGAAGGGTGTTGACGAAATACGGTATAAATGGGGGAGGTCTATGAGCCAGAAGAGGCTTGGCTCTTTTATATTGGGGTGAAGGGTACTCTCTCTTTCGCCCACTTCTCTCGGGGATATATTTCTAACCTGCTTCCCAAGTTGTATAGTTTGAGAAAGAGCCAGTGACCCTATGCTGTCTATTTTGATTAATGCATGATTTAAGTCTTGCTGTGTGAAGGAATCCAAATTAAGAGACTCTTAACATGGGTCTGCCTGACACATCCAATAAAGGCAACCTCATGGTTCCCTATTCGGCAATTTATTCCACTGGCTAACTGGTCTTCACTTTTTCTAAACTTTGGGAAGAATACATTGTAATAAGTATTAATATAGTAAGGTTAATTACTAGCCATAGATTAATATGAATTGAATTGCAATCCTGTAAAAACATAAATTTAAGCAGGGTAAGAGCTGGTTAGTACTTAGAAATCACCAGAAAAATCCTATGGTCTAGATAAGATTAGGAAGTTAAATCATTTTTGAATAAATAATGGCAAATGACTGCAATGTTGTTATTAAGAAAAGTACAGGTGTGTGGCTACAAAATCACCAAAACTTAAGTTCAACTCAAAGGAGATTTTACTTTTGCTAAATATTAACCTGTTTAACTCTTACCAAAAGTAAACGTCATAACTTGGTTAAATTTAATTGCAGCAAGGCTTTGATTAATTTTTAAAATTGGTTAATTTTTTTTATTGCTGCAAGCTTCCTTCAGAGAGTTTCTAACTTTAAAAATAGTTAAAATTATCTTTAAACGTGTAGAAGAATGTCACAATAAGATAAAAGTAAGTTTTCCACTGGTCACATACACCAATTAAGAAATACAACTTTATGTAAGCATATGGTTTGCAAATGATAATTCTATTTATCATCAGGTAGAAATGGGAAAAGTCTGGGATAAACAGGACTGAATTATAATTGCTATTTACAATTACATAGAGCTGCAGCTGGATTTAACAGTGAGGTGTTCTAACTGTTGTACACTAAAAGCTATGTTGCCTAGAATTGAGGGGGATAAACTAGAAACCCGCAGCTAACCACTTTCTTGGGCCATGTGAAGTTTTATAATAGCCTGTCAGTTTGATGTTTATCTTTTTTTTCTTATTCCTTTTGAGGAAAATTTTCATTTGAAATTTGTCTAGATTATATTTTGGAGAACGTTTTTAATTCCTCTCTAATAATTATTTAAAAGGTTAAATCATTGCTATTTTTTTATTACAACTATTTTTTTTCTTTATTTTATCTCTGACAGCTATTTTGTGAAATTTGCCTGGGCCTGGACATTCTCTCTGCTGTTGCCATTCATCTCTCTCACCAACTACAATGTCCTCCAGAATATTTTGCCTGTACTAGTTCGCCTTTTCTCATTGCTGGTTGGCACTATCATCTGGTATATATGCACAAGTACATTTTTGCTCATTCAGGACTTCACAGGCAGTTGTTACAAATCATCAACTCTTGCTGTAGTGACTCAAGAACATTCCAACCAACTACAGTGCCTACAAGCTGGTGGGATCTGGCAAAGTTTTGATATCTCAGGACATTCTTTCCTCCTTTCATATTGTGTTCTAATGATTCTAGAAGAAATGGCTGTGATGCCCAGTGTGAAAACTTTTCAGGGTTCTAGACTGCACAGAGTGGTGAACAGTTTGTTCTTAGCACTGGCTTGTTTGACTTTTATCTGGTTTTTCATGCTTCTTACTACTGCTGTATATTTCCATGATTTTTGGGACAAGATTTTTGGCACTTTGGTGGGCCTCTCTGCTTGGTATGGAACGTATAGGTTTTGGTACCTGTCACCTTTATCTCCTGGACTTCCTCCTCAAAGAACCCTTTATTTCCCAAAGCCTAATCGTAGGCTATAAAATCAGTTTGTTGACCAGATTCTGTTTTAAAGAATACTCATTTTTGATTATCTAAATTTATTTCCCAGAGTCTAATTGTGGGCCATAAAATCAGTTTGTGGATCAGAATCTGTTTTAATGAATATTTTTAATTATTTAAATTTTAAGACAACTATTAATATGAATATTTACAGTGAGTGGCAAAAGATCAAATACTGTTTGTATTATGAGTTTGTGACATAATTCTTGAAAGTGGTTGCTATATTAATATCAGGACTTCGTTAATCTTGGCTAACTAAATGGAAACTGTTGGCCAGATTGGTACTAAAATAACCTGAGAGGAAAATACTTATTTTAAAAACTGTACTTTTGACTATGAAGAGGCAAATTTAACAGAAAAAAATTCACTTAGATACAAAACTCATGTGCAAGGACTCGATAAATGGACATATTTTTGTTAGATAAAATAAATTGGCCAAGATCATATCTTATTTGAGGATTTGATAATTAACCAAATGATAGACACTTAAACATTTTGTCTCAAATTATCTTGCTTGAATATGTAAAAAAAAGTTTTCTTTGAGTTTGATTTAAATCCATATATTAAAACAAAAATGGATAGCCAGATTAGTTTATGCCATAAGGGGATTTTGGATTTAAAACAACTGTCCCTGCCATTCTATTTATTTCAACAGTCAACTTTGTACAGATGAAATAGCTTGCATCATGCACCATTTTTTCTAGAATTTATCTGGCTTAGAGTCTTTAGAATATCTTACGTCATGTTTTTGGCAACATGGCATTCCTGAATGCTTTATATCTGCAATCAACCTATTCTGTTAGAGCAGGCTGTTACTTGCAGGATTGCAGCTTTCACATACTCTGCTCTTCCAGTTCTGAATTAAAGATGGCAGTTAGGAAATCTATAGCAATGGTATAATTTATTGTACATGGGAGTTATATAGAAAAAACTATATTGGTTTTTATAGCCATCTGTCACAACAGGAAAAAAAATATTTAAAAACTCTTGTTTAGGTTCATTGGATACTTTGAATTTTCTTGCATGGTACAACCTTATAATGTTAATATATTTATATTAATTGTGTTTTTTACAGTTTTGCACTTTGACTAAAGGTATTACACTACAAGTGCAATTATTTTTAATATAATTGAAAAATAATCCAGTTGTAATGAATATTGTTGCTTTATATGTTATATTCAGCATACTATATTTTATGTGCTCCTACTAAACATTTAATAGTCAAGCTGCATAGTTTGTAGATACTAAGCTAAAGTGAGGATCTTTTCTGACTCAGATAAAACTTCGTTTTTTATTTTTGGTCTCCAAAGCCATGATAGACATGTACTGATACCACTGTAGGCATTGGTTCTAAAAATTGTTCTGTCTGTATCTGGTTTTGGGGGTGGAGGTTTAGATGGGAAGTAGGTATGTTAGAATTTTATGGAGGCCTAGTACACTTATCCTATGTTTATGTCTCCCAGAAATAAACGTTGCATAAATAAATATTACACATAAATATCTTGAGAGTTTCTGGAGCTGTAAAAATGTGATTGCATGTTGTCTACTATTTGCTTATGTTTGTGCTAACTTTTCAGTTTTCTAATTGTCTTGCTAATTCAGTTTCAGAGCTTTTAGGTTTGGATGTGATTGATACACTAAATGGTTTGAAATCTTCATGTTAATTATATTACTCACAAACTGCCTGAGTACAGGAGTTCGTATTCACAGACATGCCATTTTAAGTTCCTTCAAATTGTATCATACCTCTATATATACTATAAGATAGATACTTGGAAAGTCATCCAGTCAAATTTGTGTGTGCTAGCTTTTGCCATTTCCCCTTTAAAATAATGCCTTAGTGAACCATAGCTTCATATTTAGGATTGTTACTTGTCCCCCATAAAGTTACAACAGCTTATACTTTTGCCACATTTCAACTTGTATATTGTGCATGGCAATTGGTTTGTCTAACACTATTTCCAACATAGGAGAAAAAGTTTTATCTCAATCTCGGCTTTATGCCTACTCATAAATAAAAAATGAGCAGCTAAGCCACAGTTCGTATATGTGTGTGTGGGGGTGACTAATGAGTTGAAAATAATAGGCTCATTGGCAATGAAACTTGGGAGTTTTATGGAGGTGGAAATTTGAGGTCAATGGTATGTATCAGTGGAATTGGAAGCAGACTTAATTTATATTACCATTATTGGTTTTATTGTAAGCCCTTTTGGGAATCTTCTATGAAAAGAACTATACATTCATCTATCTACGTTAGATCCTCAGACCTTCATGAACTGAGCTACATGGGTATATGAAGAGCAGCCTTTATGGCTGGCAACCCATCTTTCAGTCAGATTACATTTATGGCTCCTGTAATTCAAAGTATTTCAGTATACAAATTGGTTCCATGTTATTATACTGAAGAATTAGTGAATTCTTAAGCAATTCCTAAGTATTATATGTTTCCGTTGGGTGAGATTTTTCTCAGCATACACAGACTTACATAAAGTATGTTTGCTGTAATATTTTTCATATTTCTTAAGCACTGATTTTGTATTGTTTAAAGAAGTGTTGAGAGAAGTAAAATGAAATGCATATGTTTTACAGATATGTACATTTTGTTAGCTGGGTATGATGTATCAGCATTGTTATTGTATAGGCAAGCATTCTATAAAAAATTCTTGTGACTCTACGTAATACAGATTTTTTGTGTGTAATAATCATTTGATGATAGTTTTGTTGCCCATGAATGAACAAATCAAATTCACCTTCACCACTGTCTCTCCAGTGGTTTTGGCTTCTTCTTTTTTAGCTAAACTACTTATATTGCCAAGTTGTGTTACAGTAATGCCCTAATCTGAAGCATATTTTACTACATTTTATAAGGTAAAAAGCACTGATTTTGCCAAATAATCATTTTTCTCCCTTACCTCTAATGCAATTTGTGCCATGATGGTGTAGCAATTGTATCAATAAAATAGACATTTGATGTATTTTGGTAACTGTAATGGAGAACAGATTAATCTGTGCTTCCTGAAGAGAGCAAACAATGTAAAACTCTGAGTATCTCATGACTACAGTGTCAAACTTCATTTTAAGCTACCTTTAATGTGTCGCAAATGGTTAATTTGTCTTCCAAAGCATAAGTGAGATTTTCTGTTGTGCAGATTTGGCCATGGAAATCAGTTTCAGGTTTGCCATTGATATTTCAAGAATGTTAGCTCTATCTTGGTTTCTGTTTTCAAAAACTTAATATCAGAACAAATAATTTTAAATTAATAAGAATGATATCTTAGAAATATATTGAATTGATTTCTAGTACAAACCATGGAAAGAATGTTGTAAACTTCATCTGTCACACTTGAGCAAGTTCCTAATTATAGCACGTTGGAAATACTTCTGTTTGGCATTCTTCTAGAAGTGCAGGGAAATCTCATAATAATACTTGGTAAAAAGATTGTGGGAAACCCAAAGTAGGAAAGTATTACAGTTAACCCTTGAGATATGATTATAGTGGAGTTTGCACGTGTCCTGAGAATTGTCACTTAATGATTCCCCATCCCTGCTCTTCCCAATGAATCAAATAAACATGCAGGTTGTTAAGTGGATCATGGGATGCCTAGGGTAGGGGAGGCTCTTGAAGGCCTAGCACAGTCCCACGCCCATCTGCTCCAGCCCTCTCAAGGCTTTCCCACTTACCAAAATACCTGTGCTCTGCTTCCTGCCCCTTGCATCTCCACAAGTTTTTTTCCTATTAAAAAAAAATCCAGGAAAAATTTACTTATTTATTGTAAATAATTTATATAGCTGCCTACTTGCTCACAACAACTTTCAATAAAGCATGCATAGTATTGGGGCTGTATCTTTTGTTATTAAATGTTTAGTTGGAACTCGTAGTTAAAGGTTCTTTGGGTATTAGAACAGGCAGCATTGGATACTTGGAATATACTTATGCATCTTTGTTTTAAAATTGAATACAGTCAGTGTCAAGTTGGTGAATCACTTGGCAAGCGGGTCACCATATAAATGCAATTAATTGTGCCTTCAACTGTCCTGTTCTAATGCCAACTGAGGCAAACTAGTTCTTGAGATGCAGCAGAAATTTTCACAACTGGATTTTAACTCCCAAGTAGGCCTTACTCAAAAGTATGGCAGTCTGGAGTGAAAGATGTTTAGTAGATTAAAGGATAAAAAATTCAGTCGGACAGTAGTGAGCCATTGGGTAACTAAGTCCAAAACTAGCATTTTTTAATTAAGCACACTTTGGGGAAACTTAACTGTGTTTTATAGTGATTACCTAGCATCTATGTTTACATTTTTACCTAACTGCAACTTAAGTGGATCAAATAAGCATATCTGATGAGGAATACTGAAGGTTCATCAATATTTGAGCTATCCCAACTTCATCCCTGCCAAAGCAATACCACTTTCATGGCTACATTTTGCACAAACCTCAGTTGACACTGGGGTGATTTAACCAGGATGATTCAAGAGGATGGATCGTGATGGGCAAGCTACAGTTTGCCTCTTTGTGCTTTGAAATGCTTCCTTTATGCATAAGATTTATGAATTGGAAATCTTTTCCAATCTTTAGTTGACTGGCAATGTGATAAATATAAGTATCTTTTAATGAGTATCTCCATATTAAACCAGCTGTGAACTAATATGTGTCCTATTCAATCTACACTACAGCCTTGTCCATTTGTGCAAAACTGTTAGTGAGCTTATTTTAAAGCAGAATATACCATAGAACATTTGGGAGACCAAGAGTTACATTTGGCCTAAGTACTATGACAGGGGACCCACTCCAAAAATACAAATTAGGGAAATAAAAACTAATGTAGATTTAAGTATAGCAAAATATTAAAATTAATATTGCTCAATGTTATGAATTATAATGTATTTAATAGTTTCTGTTTTTCAGCATGTTGAAGATTATAAGCTGGTGGCACTCTTTGAAGGTGTTCTAGCAATGGCAACAAAGATTTTGTATATTCTTATATTAAATGAATTTATGATAGGAAAAACAAGGACAGTTCTAGCTCATATCATTTTTCAAACATATATCATGTAATAATCAGAACAGCATAAATAGTCATTAGAATGTTCATATGCGTCCCTTGTATTGCATAAATTTCCGATTAGTTCCAAGATTCCTTGAAATGCTCATTAAAAATTGAAGATTATTGTGTGTATGGAACTGTTTGATTTCCACATCTGAAATATTTGTCCTCAACTGGGAGTGACTTGGCATGGGCAGGAAAAAGCATCCAATTGAATGGTTATAATTGTGCAATTTTTAATAACTGCAATATGGTGCAACTGCGGATGGATTTAGTCCAGAGCTTTTGAAGCTATTTAAAATCTCTTGCAGGTGTAATAATACATGCTACTTACCTATAATAACAGGGATATTAAAGATGTATGCCCTTAAGTTACCCTACACAATATTCTGTTCACTTTATCAGTGAAGATCAGAAGAATCCTAGATAAAAAGTACATATTTCCTTGCCTGTCACAGTACCCAACTGGTACCCATCCTAAGTAGATGAGAATAACTTTATCATCTAAAAAACTTACAACATTTTCTCTTACACATCTTTTTTTTTTAAAGAGTTTAGGGTTAGGGTTTCCAAATTCCATCAGATCCTTATAAGCCACACAGCCCTCGGATTCAGTTTAGGCAACCTTTTCCTCATCTAATATTCAAAATTTGGGTAGTATAAAAGCTGAAGAGTGCTGATCTACATCAGCAATAAATCTGACATGTAAAGGCATGTGATATTCCTTCTGGTGATATAGACATTTACACATATTTTGTTAGTAATATTTTGGCACTACCTTGAGATCTCCTTATTCTTGGGAAGTATTTCTGGAAGGGGATTATCCAGAAACTTCTGGTAGCAGCTGTTGGCTTTTCTATTTTAAGACTGCAAAGAAAGAAAGGTAGTGCTTGACAAAACAAGATAAAATTCAGTTGGTACCACTTATACCCACACAGCTTTAGAATTGTGCTGGAATATTTGCAGTATTTTATTAAATATAATTCAGAACAGTCATCTAGCTTTTGCACTTTTCCCAGGAGACCGGTACCTTTTGGGATGAAAGGTATTATATGGGTTTTCAGAGTATATCACCACATCTTATAATGGCTGCTATTAGAGAGATTGCCATCAGACCCTACAGCTATCAGGTCAACATCGCCAATTTATCCTTTAAAGACTAAGGGGCTAGGAGGTATCCAGAAGTATTTTGACATAAATAAAGAGGGGATCAAAGAGTTTTGCAGAGGGCCTGCAATCTAGATATTCAATAGACATATAGTATGTTGCTTACTCTGGAATAGCTTAAGCTTGCATATTAAACTTGTGTTAAGTATCTGGATATTGAACAGAATTCAGGAAAATTTAAGGACTTGCATCTTCATTTCTTGAAGTATTTTCTGTAATTCGGCTAATATTGATGTGCATAAATTCATATGCTTTTATCAGGCGATTAGGCAATCTCCATTACTGATGGTATGCTTTTCTGTGATTGGGGTTATTGGTTTAACCATGGGCACTGTGGGCTATATGTTGTGGTTCTACTCTAAACCTTGTGCACTGTCCAGAGTCACTGATGTGGAAGGGATGGTCATGAACTATTTCAATAAACGGGAATAGCAAATTTTCATATTCCTACCTGAATATTAAGTTGATATGAAAGAAGAAAAAGCTTCTTTAACAGCTCTGAAAAAGCTCTTCCAACAAGTTCGTCTTATCTAGCACCATAATCATGTAATCTAATACATAGCATTTAATTGCCTGTTCTGAGATGCATTTTATTAAGCATTTAATAGGCTAAAATGTCTAAGTAAATATAAAAAAAATCTTGTTGGACCAGATGAAAACCCATAAAATCTCAATTGCTGTTGCCTATAGTGATTAACCAGTTACTAGCTGGGAAGTCAACAAGCAAGTCATAAAAGCATAACAAACTCCCCAGTGTCTCATGTTCAGAGAATACATTGACTTTGATTCTGTAAATATCTTTCGCCATCCCAACAAAAGCCAATGAAAGGCCCACATGATATGGCCTTTAATTTGGTGTGCAGCAAATTAAATACCTATACACACAGAGGCAGCCCTGTTATTTGGATCAAATCTGACTTTGTTGAGGTCAAACATAATAATCCAAAAAACAATTTGAAAAAAAAGCCAGCTATTCTATCTAGAATTGTATTTTGTATTCCTGTAATGTATTTACTAAATTACAGAAACTGAATGACAGCACACATGGTCAAGATTTAATTTTGGGCTCATGATTGTTCATTTATGCTACTACTTTGACTACCTTTTAAATAGTCACATTATAAAATTAAAATAAATTCTACTCTGTATTACTTATTTAAAAAGAATAAACTCTTCTGACAATGTGCAGAAAGTCATTACTGCACATGTATACACAATTTATTTTTGGAAATGAATCAACTGATATAGACCACATTTAGAAATGTAAAGCTGTTACTCTTCCCATATGATTTATTTGAGTTCTCAGAAGTATTTTAAGCATGAATAGCATTGATGCTCACTATTCTTTCCAACATGCAAAAGGCACAATAAAGTGAGAAATATGATTTTTTTTGTGTGCAAAGTGTTTTCTAATAAAAATACACAACAAGAAAAATAACTGAGGAAAAATCCCCCAAAAGGAGTGTGGGGGGTCAAATTTCTTGAAAATTATTTAGAACTAATAAAAACAGGTATGTTCTTAAGAGTTCACAAAGGTTCCATTGGTGAAAGACACTTGGCAAATTCATGAAAGCAAGCTGGAGACAAACTCCTTGATGAATCAGAATTTCATCTGTAAAATTAAGTGCCATAATCAGAGAAAATTATAAGACATAATTAAAAATAATGTAAAAAAAAAGCAAAAGAATTACACTTAAATGCAAGTTAATTTAAAAAAAACTTGATCCAAACAAATTGAAAATACAAAGAAAAAACTCATAATTTTATGGTAAAACTTCACAAACTATTGTGATCCAACTCACTGCATCTGTTCTATTTTTTTTTAAGCACAACACAAAAACAGCTTATAGAAAAGTCCTTGTTATTTGCATCTGTAAGGGAAATAATGTGCTATGTGATTGAAAAACTTGTGATAAAATTTAGAAGTGCCACAGGGAATCCCATCTCTCAGTTTTGTAATTCATTTGCTAGTTGTTTCCTGGTGGTGCTTGACTGTGCTAAAAGGCTGTTTTGTTCCACAGCGGGTATATAAAAATACCCCACGATTTACAGATTTGTAATACTGACACCTACAAAAAGGCATTGTACAAGTTGAATATTTTTGTTGATTTGCATCCTTGCAGTATAGGTTTCCTACTTCTAGACTATGGAATGTCACATTAATAGTATAGTTATTCATATTGGTTTCAAATTTCATTATAATTACTGAAGATTCATCATAATTTCACACAGCACAGAGACATCAAACTAAACATCAAAACAGCCGGCACTAGATATATTTTTTCTTTAGATACCAATAAGCAAAATATCCCATCCCCCCTAGAGATCCCATGAGGAAGGAGGCCCCAAAAAAGGATGGAGGTTTCCGTTTGACCAGCCTGAATGCATTGGGTACCACTGCTGAGAGGAGAGTAGTATGGATGTCCCCCAAGACTTTCCTGAAGGCAAAACGTTTTTGTATCCTTTCAAAGAAGTTCTGTAGGTTGGGTCTGCTGCCATCTTCCCAGTATTTCTTTGAGAGTCCTAGGAACTTGAGGCGGTGTAATGTGGCTCCCAGCAAAACATCAGCCAAGGTGAATGCACATCCACAAAGCCAGAGTTCACATTTCTGCCCTAGAGAATGAAGCCACAATAATTATGTTGCATTGGCAGACAAGAAAACAAATGCTGCAATTGATCCTTACTTCATTGATAATAGATAATCAGAGTTGGAAGGGACCTTGTAGGTCATCTAGTCCAACCCCCTGCCCAAGCGGGAGACCCTACACCATTTTTGACAGATGGGAGTCCAATCTCTTCTTGAAGGTCTCAAGTGATGGCGCTCCCACAACTTCCAAGGACAAGCTGTTCCATTGGTTGATTGTTCTCACTGTCAGAAAGTTTCTCCTTATTTCCAGGTTAAATCTCTCCTTGTTCAGTTTCCATCAATTATTCCTTGTCTGGCCTACAGGTGCTTTAGAGTTTAGAAAATAGCTTGACTCCCTCCCTCTTTGTGGCAGCCCCTCAAATATTGGAAGACTGCTATCATGTCTCCCTGGTCCTTCTCTTCACTAGACTAGCCAAGCCCAGTTCCTGTAACCTTTCTTCATATGTTTTAGTCTCCAATCCCCATTGGCTTTTGATGGGGACTGATTAAACTGTCTTCTAGTAATAGATCTCTGGCAACTATCTGATTCAACAATTCATGAATTCTATCATTCCTTTTCACACCTAGGTAAGGGGGGTGGGGAGAAACGAAGCATGATTGTGGGATATGTTTTGCTGCTTGAAAAGCACACAGCTGCAATCAGATTATTTTGATAGCTGAGATACAAAATGCCATAAACTTTCCTTTCTATCCCGGGTAATTTAAGCATGAGATATTCATTAACTAACAATTTGCTACCTTTTAAAGAACATTAAAATCAGAAGCTTTGATAAGTATCTACTTAATCTTAGTGCTATCCCAATTATGCATCATAGTCAGCTCTTCAATTTCAGAAATGTTAATGAACAAAGGGGGAATGGTTGCTATCATTTATATTCTGTCTTTTTACTAGAATGGGAAGGGGCTGGCACAGTGATGTTACCAAAGAGAAGTGCCAAATCTAATTAATTGCAGGAATATTTGTGGTGTGTGTGTGGCCACATGCTCTAAGCCCTGATGTTTGCAACACCTGTAGAAAGAAAGCAGGGCATTGAGAATGTGGTCATAGCTGCCACCTTGACTTTTTTTTTTAATTCCCCCTACAGACATTTTTGTATCTATTTTTTCCTTTTTGAAAAGTAAAATGAAATCATTAAGACTTTTTAAGTCTTTACAGGCTATGTTTATTGTTCTTTCATTCTGAAAACCTGGAAAATTTAAGCTATCAAATTTGGCTGGCTTGTTTCCAAATTTCTCAGGATGATCTATAGGAGCTCAAGATAACAGAGCAGGATCTTCCCTCATTTCATGCTCAATACAAGCCACTCTCTAGAAAAGGATACGATAAAGCAAGTTTTCCCTTTCCAGCTGTTCAGCTTCTTCTGTAGTAGAAAGTAGTCCTATAACCACAAATTAGCCCAAAATGTCTGTGGCTAAGTGAGACAGATGTTAAGTGAATTTTGCCCCACTATATGACTGTACTTGCCACACTTGTTAAGTGAATCACTGTAATTGTTAGTAGCATGGTTGTTAAATGAATCCAGCCTCCCTATTGATTTTGCTTGTCAAAAGCTCACAAAAGGTAATCACAAGACCCCGGGACAATGCAACCGTCATAAATATGAGCCAGCTGCCCAGCAGCTGAATTTTGATCATGTGACCATAAAATGCTGCTACGGTTGTAAAGTGTGAAAAATTATCATGTCACTTTTTCAGTGTCATAACTTTGGTCACTAAGTACTATCTGTACTTCCAACCAAAGATGCAGACTTATAATTAAGCAACCTACAGCCGCCCCATTGGTACAGTCTTTAAAAGCCATGAAATCATCTGCCATGAAAATCTTTATGGCAGTCAATGATAGCTGGAACATTATGGGTTGAAGGACAATAAAAGGGAGGGATAATAATAACAAACTCTTAAACTTTGCTGTTTCTTTTTTATTAACCAGTTATGGTTTCCAGCTGCTCAACCTGCTCATGATCAATTTTAAGCAGTCACATATTCATGGTAAATGCCTGAAGAAATTAAGCATTAAACATCAGAAGAATACTTAAGCAGGTGAAGCAGGTGTATTCAGCCAACTTGCTCAGTTTGAGTAACATGAAACTTGACTACTCTTTTTGCGGTTTAGCCAACCTGTTTGTGACTTTATATTTCAGTTTGTTTACAACCCTCAAATGGATTAATTCAATAAACAAGGCACAATGTACAGTGAAAATATATTTAATATATTTTCTCAAAGTCTTGAAAATTGAAGATTAATTGATTTATATAAAATCTGGCATTTATTTCACCGTTTTTGCACTGGCTTTGACTCTGATTTGAGTAGTTTGAATTTGACTTTATACTTGCTCTTTTATTCCTTGCATTTAAATAATATAAACACAAATATTCAGAGGAACCAAAAACATTGAAATAATCCTTGGGGTGTGTGTGTGTGTGTGTGTGTATGTTATCTGAATAATTTTATTTCCCTGGATGAAAGATATGCATTCACCACATTATTTAAAATATTGAACCATACTTTGGGAAGAGCTGTCCCTGGGGCCATGAAGCCTATGTTAGTTAGAATCTAGACATCTCTCCATCTCTTCTGTGCCTTTCCTGAATTTCCACAGAACTGTAGCAGATACAATCTGGTCTACAGTTAAAAAGCAACAGTTCTCAGTTATAATAATTAATGTTCTCAGTTATAATAATTAATGTTCTCAGTTATAATAATTAATGTGTTGACAGGGGTGGGATTCAATTTTTAACAACCGGTCCTGTGGGCGTGGCTTAGTTGGTGGGTGTGGCTTCAGGTCATGTTATTGGCTGGGCATGGCCAACTCAATATCAGTTACATCGAGGCACACATCTCCTCACCTGGCTTCTCATGACTGTGGGTATGCTGCAACAGTCCTAAGTGCGAAAAATGGTCATAAGTCACTTTTTCAGTGCCATTGTAACTTTGAATGGTCACTCCACACAAGCAAAGTACCAGCAAAGTGGGGGGAAAAAAACTCCAGAGAAGTTCCGGAGACAGGAAGTCTAGTCCTGCCAAGAATGTAATAAGGGTTAATGGAGAGGCAGTTTCTGTAAGCAACACCAGAATGTTTCCTTCCTGCCTTCCTTACAGGATTAGGCCAGTAATTTCTTCTAACAACCGGTTCTCCGAACTGTTTAGAATGTTAACAACCGGTTCTAGCGAATAGGTATGAACTGGTAGAATCCCACCCCTGTGTATGGCCAAGAAAGCTGTTTATTTACAAGTGTGTGAAATGTACTATTCCAAACTAGCTTTTCAGACCATATTTTTCTCCACCTCTCACATCATACCATGTCCATAATAATAGTTAGCTGGTTGCCTCTTATTATAAGGCTGACACTTGGACACGCAGCTGGCAAGCATCAAGCTGTGAAAGAAGTAGAAGCAGTTTGAGATCTACAGACTCTGATGAGTTTTAAAATTACACAGATACCCTTTCTGCCCATCAGCACTGACAGGTGCAGAAATTAGAAATGTCATGCTGTATTTAAGTAGAGAAGAAAGGACAACCATAAGGAGTCACTTTCTTTTTCTAGAAGGCTGCTAAAAAACCTCAAGGGCACCAGATCTCTGCTGTATGAGTAGTGATTCATTTAACTCATGCTAAGATTTTTTTTCCCCCATGGGGAAAAGAACTCAAAGGAAACATTCAAAATATGACTGAGTTTCGAAAAAGGATTGTCTGGATCAGTATTTTTCATTTAAGTGAATAAAACTGATCAGTTAAGATAAAATCCCAAATGTTACTTTAATATTTTGAGTTACTGGATTGTTGATTTCAGTGGAGAGAAAGAAAATGCAGTCAGGTGGGATACCTGAGTTGAAAAACTGGATGATCAAATGAATATTTTGCTCAGGGGTTTACAAAGATTTGCAAATTCCCAAATGAAAAAGTATCCAGACATTTTCCCTAGTTCACAAAGATAACTTTTGACTTTTAGCAGAAAACATTTTGGAAAACATGTAGAATAAAAAGACCTCTCCTTTGCTTAATTTGTTCAAAGTGCACTATTTTGGGCTTTTTGTTTTCACAGAGCTCCCGATATTTTTTGGCAATTTATTGATTGATTATTAGATCACAGCAGGTGGTAGTCCTAGATGACCTTGGTTATATCAGCAGAGTCTATCCTAGTTAGATCTTGGGAGTGGAGGACCAGATGGAAAATAAGAGACCATCCTGAAAGGGGATAATATCCATTTCATAACGTTTCTAAGAAAACTGCAGGTATACGCAGTCACTAGGATTGGAGCTTGACCCAATCTTAACCCAATCTTAGCCCTTCTTAACCAAACCCTAGCATTTTGGAATGATATAAAGATAGAGATATAAAATTAAGATTTCACAAACAAGATTGGGCAAAAGATGGAATAAAAATCAATGACACCTGTTTAAAACCACTTAAGATTTGCAGATGTTGTTCTCTTCTCACAAGACCCAGAAGAGCTACAAAGATTCATATAAGAGCTGCACAAAGCAGGAGAACCATTTGGCTTAAAAATAAACCTGAAAAAGAGCCAGGTTATGTTTAATAAATTTACTAAAGAGAGAAAAATGTGTATATCTGGAGAACTAAACATAGTAGACCGCTACATATATCTTGGCTAATGGAAATTGATACGATAAAGGAAATTGAATGGCATGTTAAAAGTGGTTGGCAGGCATTTGACAAGCTAAGCATAATTTTCAAGAACAACTTCCCCATATGCCTGAAGAGAAAAGTTTTCAGTCAGGCTTGCTGTCAGGATTCCAGCAATCACCCTAATTAAATCATAATTCTTGAGCCAAACTTCAAAAAACTTCAAAGAATTTATTAGAGGCAACATACTGGCACTGCCCTGTATGAAGCCAACTCTGCCATAAATAAATTAACAGTCACCTGTGACCCTGTTTCCCCCCTCCCCCCTGGGTATCTCATAAACCAGATTCTCCAACTGAGCATGTTCATGGGCTGGGTGTCGTCATTCACATTCTCCAATTAAATATATTTGCAGGCAAAAGCTCTGGTATTTTAGTTACAATTTTTTAAGGATAAGAGTTGGAATATACTTTCGATTTCAAACTGCTACACTGCTTTTCCAGATTTCCTTCCTCCCCCCACCCTTTTATGGCAACTACTAAAACAGGCATAGGAATGTTTTATGAGTTGACAGCTATCTGCTCTAACACATGCCAGTGAAACATGGACACTAACCTCACAATTGATACAAAAGCTAAGAATCGCACAAAGTGCCATAGAAAGATACATGCTCAGCATTACAAAACAAGATAGAAAGACCTGCATATGGACTAGAGAACAAAAGTATACAATATCATTAAGAGAGTAAAAGAATGGAAATGGAAATGGAAGTGGGCTAGTCATATAGCAAAAAGAACTGATGGCAGATAGACAAAAGCAATCATGGAATGGATCCCTCTTGATAAAAAGCGTCCACCAATATTGTGGGCCCAATTGGCAAAAGAAAGCTCAGGACTGTTTGGTAGGAAACATGTGGAAGAGGTATTCAGTGGAGAGACAATGACTAAAATGATGATGATAAAACTGAGATTAGCTAGAAAGCAAATAGTCTGCCAAAAATGCAGAGAGATCTTATCCAAATAGTTGGCCCTTCTTTAAAATAATTAATTAGCTTTTATTAGACACCTTCTAAACCTAATGTTTCAATTTTGTTGTCCAGATCCCTTCAACAAAATAGTTGGCAGATAACTTGCATATGTTTATGTTCAAAAAGGATAAAGAGAAGACTTGGGTAACTTGATGTTAACACCAGGCTAAACTCTGTAACAGATTATTAAATAATTGGTTTATGATAATTCAGAAAAGAATGCATTGCTTGGCAGGACTCAAAATGATTTTACTAAGAACAAGTCATGCCAAATTAATTTGATTGACCAATAGAGGACACAGTGTTCCAAGCAAAGCATATCACAAAGTTTCCCATGAGATTCTACTAGACAGGATAGCAAAACATGGGCCTGACTATTCCACTGTGGATATAGAGCTGGTGAAACAATTCAGTAGCTTTGCATAAAATGGAAAAGAGATGATGAATGATGTAGGGATCCATTCTAGACTCTGTACAGTTTAGCATATTTCTAAATGACTTGGATAAAGGGTTAAAAAAATAAGAATATAAATTTGCAGACAACATGATTGGAAATTGTGCTATTGGAATAAGAAACACTTGGGAGGATATTGTCAAGGTTCAGAAATATTTTGACAAAGTGGAATGTTGAATAGAATTTATTCTTTAATTTTAACAGGAACTAAACAATGTGTGATGTATTTGTGAAAAAAGAATCCTAGTATACCTTCAGAAAAGCAAAAAGTCAAGGTTAGATTTGTTGGATACAAGATGAGCACCAAATAAATTTCATAAATAAATATTAAAATGTGTTATCATATCTCTTTCTCTATTCGGTATTGCTCATTGTTCAGACCACACCTAGAATAATGTCCCAGTTAAATCTCATTTTATGTCTCCAGTGAAATCTCATTTTAAAAAGATTGATAAATTGGTCAGTTGATTATTATATTACCACAAGTGGACATGGCTTAGTTAATTGTATAGTTTTGTGCAATTAAAATATAAAAAAGTTATCACACTAACAGATCACTATGTAATCTATATTGCTGTGTGCATATTTTGAATTTAAGAAAATACTATTTATACATCAGGGCAAAACTGAGGTGTAGAAAAGTCGAGATTATTTCAAACTGATTCACTGCAGATAGTAAGGTGCATTTGATGCAAATATTAATTGTATAGATGATAAAGTTAAACAAGTATCAGAAACTTCTACAAGTCACCAGAGAGAATCTAGGAAATAATATTCAGATGAACATAATGCATACCTTGATATTCAATTTTTCTCTTCTCCAGTTCAGCTTCAATTTGATCTAGCACCATTCCCAGATCTCCCAGGATTTTCTTCAGATAGTTCACATTGTCGTGCTCCAGAATTTTGGCCTAATGAAAATAACAAAGGCCTTACTACAAAAAAAAAAAAATAGCTTGCAAAGTAATGATTATCCAGTTGGATGTAGGAGATTTGTAAAAAAAGAAAAAGCAAATCTTTACAGCTTTATTTTTTATATTCTGTAATAGAAAGAGTTTGTTGGGTTTGCAAATTATCCAATCAAAGATTTAGACTTAGTCTGCTGATTCCTGCTCTCTTTGTGGCAGTTTGTAACCTGTGGTCTTGAAGGCTAGGAATGCAATGAAGGGACAGCCTTTTCTACCAGAAAAAAATAAATAAATTGGGAGACTCAAATGGAAAAGTGCTATTTTCCCAAAGACAGGACCCTCAAACCTCAATTTTTTTATCTATGCTGATGCTTTGCTTTCTTCTAGCAAGCTACTGCATTGAAGTTTCCAGTGAGTATTTCTGAAACAGTTTCCTCCATGTATGATTGTATGGATTTCTTAAAAATATTATTGCTCTCAATTTTTGTCAGCATATATATAGAATATTATGTAGAAAAAATACAAAAGAACAAAATACCCCGATAACAATTTTAACATGGCCACTTCTTCCATTCTTTCTATCTCTTTCCCTTTTCAAAACAATTCTTAATGATGCCATCAATGAAGCCATTGTCGCCTTGGTATTCAACCACTATCCCCTTTTTACAGGTAGTCCTCGACTTAACAATAGTTCATTTAGTGACCATTCAAAATTGCAACAGCACTTCAAAAAGTGACTTATGACCATTTTTTACACCTACGACTATTGCAGCATCCCCCTGGTCATGTGGTCAAAATTCAGATGCTTGGCAACTGACTCATATTTATTATGACAGTCACCTTTTGCAACGCTCTGACAAGCGAAGTCAATGGAGAAGCCAGATTCACTTAACAACTGTCTTACTAATGTAAAACTGCAGTGATTCACTTAATGGCAAGAAAGGTCATAAAATGGGGCAAAATTCACTTAACAATTGTCTCACTTAACAACATACATTTTGGGCTCAATTGTGAGTTGAGGCATTACAAGATAGAAAGACCTGCACATGGACTAGAGAATAAAAGTATACAATATCATCAAGAGAGTAAAAGAATGGAAATGGAAATGGAAGTGGGCTAGTCACACAGCAAGAAGAACTGATGACAGGTAGGCCAAAGCAGTTATAGAATGGATCCCTCTTGATAAAAAGTGTCTACCAAAGAGACCTAAAACATTTTGGACTCAATTGTGGTCATAGGTTTATCTTAGTTCTTTTTCAGAACTAAGGGGAAGTTGTTTTCTACTAAGGGGAAGTGATATGAAAGTTAAAAGATAAAAGAAACAGGGGTCATGCTAAAGTATGAATAGATTATATCCGCTACATTAATTAATTTGATTATATACAGTATTATTAATGCAGGGAAAAGCGGTGAGAGTCACATACAAATTATTCATGATAATCATTGCATCAATTCATTCTATTACAAGTTCTTAATTAAATTTGATGAGTTTTGTCTATTGTAGATGAATCAATAGGCAGTCTGGCTATCTCCTCAATTTAAGTTGGCCCGCAGGGGACCAATTGTTTACCCCATGTACCCCACTGCCTTTTTCACAGCCTTGGGGCACCATTAATTGGCCCTTTTCTTTGGAAGCTCTTTCTGGGTGAGAATGGGAAGTTCATGGAAAATGTCCAATAGTTAGTGAAACGTAGATTGAAGTTAACATCTATATCCATCCCAAACTTAGTGTTTCCATTTCTAATGATAAAACCCTCCGTGTGCTTGTCTCACCATAAGTTTCTTCTGTTTGGAAAGGTATGGTTCCGTTAGTTGTGCATCATCATCATCATCATGATCCAACTTCATCAGATCTGAGCTGGCATTAACTAAATGTCCTAAAGAGAAGAAAACATAAATGTTTTCCATGTTTGTGGCAGAGATTTACTCCCATCAGAGTGGTATTTCATTTGTAGTAGAAGCTTCATTCTTTTGCAAAACTCTTATATTTGTTTTATTAGCTGCACTGAAGAAATGATAACAATAAAATTAATGAAGGATCGAGGAGTAAAATAGGTTTCCTTTAAGGTCTGAGATATTATGTTTTACCCATATTCTGTCAGGATTCTGGCAGTTACCCCAATTAAATCATGAGTCTCAAGCCAAACTTCCAAAACTTTAAGAGGATTTATTGGGAGTTAACAAGTCTGGCACTGCCTGGGTATAGACAACTCTGAGACACATAATTCATTGTCATCCTTGATGCTGGTTTTCCCCCACCCCCTGGATGTATCATAATTCATATTCTCCAATGAGGCACATCCATAGCCAAGAATCATCAATCATGTTCTCCAGTGAGATATTTGCACAGCAGAAATTTCAGTCACCTAGTTACTATCTTTAAAAAAAACTATTTATGGAATGCACTTTTGATTCCCAAGCTGCCACACTGCTCTTTCAAAACCCCTTTCCCCACCTCCCCTTCTGTTGGCAACTCTAAAAAGACCATAGAAATATTGTATGAGTTGACATTAAAGTGCTGTCTTCCAGACAATGTGGGACATAGAAAATGGAAATTAGTGGGATCAGGCCAAAAAATAAATATATTTCCTTTAATTCACAGTTTGTTAAAATTAACTTACATACAGTCAAGTAATTGTTCCCATGTAATTACAGGTAGTCCTCAACTTACAACAGTTGATTTAATGACCGTTCGAAATTACAATGGCACCAAAAAAAGTGACTTACGATTTTTCACACTTATGTCCATTGAAACATCCTCACGGTCACATGATCAAAATTCAAATGCTTGACTTTTAAAGTGGTTTATATTTCTGATGGCTGCAGTGTGCTGGGGCTGTGTGATTACCCTTTGCCACCTTCTGACAAGCTAAGTCAATGGGGAATCCAGATTCTCTTAACAACCAAGTTACTAACTTAATCCATGCAATGATTCACTTAATAATTATGGCAAGAAAAGTCGTAAAGTGGGGCAAACTGACTTGACAAATGTTAGCAACATAAATTTTGGGCTCAACTGTGGTCATAACTCAAGGAGTACCTGTAATGATTTTCCATTCTATTACAGTAGAGAACACAATTTGATGTAAATGTCTGAAGAGACTTTGAGAACTACATCAAGGTGTCCAGGTTGTATATCTCTGTTCCAGATCATAATTTGGTGATTTCTGAGACTGTGCAATTTTGATTCTTTGTGGGAGAAAGTGCTGGTGCTATGTCATATTTTAGATTAGTATTTTTTAAAGGAAAAGAGAAAGCAGTCATAGTCTCCCATAATCATCTCTCAGTTGTGGTGGAATTAAGTCAGGCATTCTTCCTGGCAGATGCTAATATTCCAAAGCATATCCATAAACAGGGAGCTAATGCAAAGGTTTAAAAGGCTGAATGCTCCAACCAGAAAACTTGGCAGTTTTATTGTGATTAACTAATTGTGATTCCTGCTAACAAGAACCTTTCAGCTATATGCTTCTGTGATTTCCAGAGTTCCAAGCCAGCATAAGAAAAGCCATCTGGTAATTCTTGGGAGTTGTTGTCATGACACTTCTATAGCCACTCGTTCAGGGCTGTCAAATTCCTGACCCACGGGCCGCGCTGGCCATGCCTATACCCAGTTTAGCAAAAGGGGAAAAAGTCCTGATACATCACATGATGCCGCCATGACGACGTGAGTTTGACACCTCTGCACTAGGTTGAGGCAAACTATCTAAGGTAGATAAAATCATGAGTGAGGCTACATTTGAAATATTACTGGCAAATTTATCAATATAAATTTGTCCCGATACATCACATGATGCCGCCATGACGATGTGAATTTGACAACTCTGCACTAGGTTGAGGCAAACTATCTAAGGCAGATAAAATCATGAGTGAGGCTACATTCAAAATATTACTGGCAAATTTATCAACATATAAATGAGACTTACTTCAAGGAAAAGGCTAGTTTTGAACAAATGCATTAGCATTACTCTTTTCAATCTGGGTTAAATAGGGGATACATTATACCAATAACAATCTGTGTTCATTCTTTTCCCATCTTGACATTTCACCTCCCTTAGGTAATCACTTTTAATTAGCACAGCATTATGGGCTCAGCAAAAGCAATGCTTGAGCTATAAATCAATCTCTTAGTTGCTCTTTATATCTAGTACGGCCAAAGTAATTAAGCTTCTACAAGCAGTTCAGTTCTTTTTTTCTATGGAAGATTTTACTGGACAAATGAGGCCATAATTTCCAGTGTAGCCTCATTTTATTTATGATAAAAAAGGTCACAATAAAAGGAAAGGAGGCATATTATTTTTCAAAATGGTAGCTTCACTTTTAAGAAGTGTTTGGGGTTATAGTTTGAGAACATTTGGATATTTCAGGGTCTATGGTTCAAATCTCGAGGATCTGATAGTTTGAAGACCTTACGAGTTAGTCTTCCTCCACTATATGTATATTATTTGTCCTGGAAACAGACTTTATTGTCAATGAAAAAAAATTGTAAAATTAAAAAAGTAATGCATCATGGCTCTTGAGACTGAAACGATTGATTTAAGAAGTTTCTGATACATTTTAATTTAGTTTTGAGAAGTACTATGAGAAAATTCAGTTTGCATGCAAAAATGTGGATACAATTACAAGATAAATCGTGTTATCTTATTCCTCTATACAGGTACTCATTTACATTACTTGACCATTTTGAAAGCATCCAATTCAATTTTTATGATTTTTTTCTGTAACCAAAAGAAGCAACAGACTTAGATGAATCCTGAAGCTTGCAGAATTTTAAATAAATTCTAAGAAATTGAGGTTTCAAAAACAGTTCAGTGAGAAATGAACAAACTGAGAATGCTCAGTAATTTTTGAAGCGGGGAAACAGAAAATTGGAGATGAGGATAGAATAGAGCAGGCTCAAACAGGACTGCAACATTTTGTTGAAGAATCTACTTGTAATATTAAAAGGAGGGATTAAAATATATATAATAGTCTTATATTTGGTTGCTACATTTACAGTAGGTGTCATTGCAACAATGCAATCAGAATATGACCTTTATTCACCTCACATTTAGGATTTCAAATTATATTCCTCTATTCATTTCCTGCCCCAGATGACTGATGGAAAGATTTTTTTGAAAACTTTCCCAAACATTTCCTTTAGCATATATGATTGCAGTTTTACCCACAGCAAATCAATAGTTCAAATAGGGCTTTCCCCTCTTTCAATTTATGTTATGCACACAAACAAATAT
The DNA here is from genome assembly GCF_049901715.1 of Pseudonaja textilis. Classification (NCBI taxonomy): domain Eukaryota; kingdom Metazoa; phylum Chordata; class Lepidosauria; order Squamata; family Elapidae; genus Pseudonaja; species Pseudonaja textilis. The sequence goes on along the minus strand of NC_141992.1, from coordinate 24,147,689 downwards.
TTTACTAATTGCAAATTCTACTGTGTAAATATCCATGCCTACAAATGAAGGAAATTTATGCTTAGTCAGGATTCAATAGATAGATTCATACTAATATCACATCCTTTGCAATTTAGAATAACAATTCATTGATTTAATTAAAAGTTCTTTATATCTTTTAAGGGTGAACTTAAATCTATGCAAAAATTAGAAGAACAAGGTATAAAGATGAATTGGTTTTCATATGCACAAATACATTCAAGGTATGATAAAGATTTTAAAACAGAAGGTTTCTATGATAAATTGACTGATTTAGATAAGATTTTAACAGGTACTGATGAAAAGGTGATTAAAAAATTGTATGGATATCCATTAGAAATTAAACTAGAAGAAGAACAAGTTAAAAAAACAATGATTGCTTGGGGGAAGAATTTTGGATATGGGATTGATCTTGAGAAATGGCAAAAATTGTGGTCTCAAAATTATAAAATGACAATGTCAACAGCATATAAAGAAAATTTGTATAAGATGTTTTACAGGTGGCATTTCCCCCCAACAAGAATAGCAAGAATGTTCAAGAATAAATCCGAAAAATGTTGGAAATGTTATCAGACACCTGGCTCATATTGCCATACCTGGTGGACTTGTGCAGATGCCAAAAAATATTGGACTAAAATTCACACATGGTTGGAAAAAATGACAAAAAAGCATATAGACTTGAAATCAGAGATATTTTTACTGGGAATTTTACCTGAAATATATAGTAAAGCATTGAAATACCTGATTGTAAATGTATTAAAAGCGGCTAGGATTGTACTTGCCAAAAACTGGAAAAATGAGAAAGTACCATCACAGGAGGAAATTATTAAGAAAATATTGGAATGTGCTGAAATGAGTAGATTGACATTTGAAATCAGAGAACAAGATGATAAACAATTTTATAAAATTTGGGATCTATTCTATCAATGGTTAGCAATAAAACATTGTAATGAAATATGTAGATTTTTAGAACATAATGAATATATAAAAATGTATTTTTTTAATTATATCTACAAAATGATTGTAGGATAGATCTGAGATGATAATATGAACTGTCACAAAACAAATTAAATAAAATATGGATTATCTTGTAAAACAAGAATGAATAATAGTATAGTCAAATGATTGATTAATAATGATAATAATGTATTTAGGAATATTTGATTGACAATATGAGAATATATACAATGTAATTGTAACTGAAGACTACAAAGTGGAAGCACAAAACAATTTGTAAACCAACCAACACGCTGTACATATATATATATATATATATATATATATATATAAAAGATGGCTTGGTGTTTTTATGTTTTGTTTGTCTATGTTTGTCTTAAAAAACAATAAAACTTTCTATTGTGTGATTCTCACTTAATGCTGACTAAAATAGGCTATTTGCAGAACAATGTCCCAGTAGCTTTGGAGTTAAGTATATGCTCCTCTTCTCTTCAATTTCTATTGATTTGTCAGACTGGATTAGAACCTAGTCTATTTTCTGAGAAACCTCTGGTGTTGTGGCTTTCACAATTGTCCTCAACTGTGTTTTTTTTTTAATGAATAGATATTGACAACAAAATGACTAGGAATAGATTCACACATTCTAAAAACAATTAGCATCAAAAAGAAAGAGAAGAAGGGGAAGTTGCTCAAAATAGCTTTGCTTCCAACCAACAACTACTGAGATGATGCAGTACATCTGATTATCTCAAATCACCAAGTAAAGTTGTGAATTAGACAGTGAGGCTGTTGTATTTGTTTTAAAAAGTAGCCAGTTAGTTCAAATAAGACATTTGCGTTTAACTGAGACATTTAGTTACTGGACTGGAGAACAAGGATAAATATCTAACATAAGGAAAGGTAAAGAAAAAATGAGAGTAATGCACTGGAAATGAACATAAATTACTTAAATTTTAGACAAACAGGTCATGCTCAGACTATCTCTCTCTCTCTTCTTTCTGCCCAACTGGCTTTGGCAGCCTTTTAAACTTCAGTGATCTTTGGAGAAGTGAAGACAATTCTGACTTTACTTAACGACTGGCCAGCATTAATCTTTAATTAAGCAGTTCTCTTTGGTAGATATCATTGCCTGAAAGTAAATGGTGCATGGCAGATCCTGGGGAGCTCTGTACTTGCAGGGGCAACTGTGCTGCTCCCTGAGGCTCACAGGCCTTGGAGAACAGCATGAGGTGGACTATTAAAAAAAAAATTATTAATTTTTTTATGATGTTCACCTTTTTTTGAGTGGTAGCAGTGACATTAGGCCTGAAGTCAAGGCTTGGACTTCTCTTTCAGGTCCTGCCTCAATATTGCCACCAAGTGCTGCCTTTTCAGGGTGGCCCAGATCAGTGTGTGTGTGTTGTGTTGGCTGTGTGTGTGTGTAGGGTTAGGGATAGATAGTTGTTTCTTTTCTTTCTCTTTTGTTTGGAATGGGGGCTGACATGCCAGCAGAAACAAGTTAGACATTTTCTGAATGTTTGACGTGCCAAACCCAAATACCCATCACTGGTTTAGACTGTACTTTCCTTGGCAGCCTGAAGAATGTAAACATTTCAATACACACCCCCTCATCTCATAATCCTGATAGAAAGATGGTTCTAGGTCACCTTCAAAGTATAAGTATCCTAGCACCTTCCTCTTGGGGGCAATATGCTGACTCTGTAAACCGCTTAGAGAGGGCTGTAAAAGCCCTGTCAAGCGATATATAAGTCTAAGTGATATTGCTCTGCTGGAGAGAGATAAATATTTGGTTCTCTTAGAAAAATGTGGTGCAAAGTTAGGTGAGAGTGATATTTATTATTCTCCTCAGCAGCCTTTGATTAAGGTAGAATCTTACAGACTGGAGGAAGTCTAAATAAATGAACCCAAGGAACTTTTGTTTTGGGGAAACTGCTGTTTATTAGGAATAAGCTCACAGTACAGTATAGTCAGAAATTTACTTTAGATTTTTCCTTTTTTGTTTTTGATTCCATGTACAAATTAGTGAATGGTGTTTTACTTTCAGACAATAACAGTTTCAAGTGAGGCTATAAATCAGCTGGAGATCCATGAAAAGATAAATTCTTAAATTCCTGCAGGCCCAGGAGCAAGAAACCAACAATGTGAAGATTTGGAAAAAGGAGAATATATTCCAGACAAAAAAGAAGAAATGTCTTGAAAATTGTTGTTATGCAGCTCCAGCATGGTTTAATTAGGAAATTTGCCACCTGTTCTCTCAAGGACATGAGCCCTTTCATAGCTGCTGGAATATTCTTAGGTTAGGTACCCTGCCATTTTAAAATTATTATTATGAGATGTTTATCACAGCTTTTGACCAACTCAGGGTGGTGTACACACATATTCCTCACATTTTACACAATAACAACTTTGTGAAGTAGACTTGGTTGAGAGAGAGTGATCGCCCAAATTCACTCAGCTGGTTTTCATGCCTAAGGGAGGATTAGAACTCAGTCTCCTGCTTTCTAGCCCAGCCCTATAGGAACTACAACGGACTAGCTCTCCGGTGTGGGAACAGCCCAGTACATTATCTGCCTCTGCCTCCACTCTCTCAGTTCATTGGCTCTGGAAGCTGCTCTGGTATTTGATTGCCTGCTGTCTCCCCAGGATAACAATCAATGAAATATCCCCAATCAATCCCCAGAGAACTTGACCATCAATCTGCCCTGGCTGACAATCTGAAAATAGAACACAAGAAGAAGAAATCAAAGGATCATCTATCTTAGCCTCCTAAATAAGAAATCAAGATGGAAAAAAAATAGAAAATGGGTAAAGATTCAGATTTCTATGGACTATCTGGTGAATTCCAGTAAATTTGTTTGGCATAGGGAATTAGTTTGCTACTGGAAAAATTCCTGGAATTTTGTTTAAATTTCCCAATCTAGCTATTGTTCTGAGATTTCCTAATAATTCCCCATCAAGCTAGTTCAGTTGCGGTTGGCTAGATGCTGCCACCTGCTATAACACATAAGGCTTTAAAATATATATACTGTATTATGTTTTAAGAACAATAACTACCATAAACTAAATTAGAACAGAAAATGTAAAAAAAAAAAAAAAGAACAGAAAAATCTAAATGTACAATATGAAAAATTGCCCGGAAATAAGATGGGTGGCCAATAAATGTATTAATAAAAAAGAAAATAGAAAAAAAGATTTTTAAAAAGATATAAAAACATAAAGAAATGTTTTCTTCTAATATTCCTCACAGCAATTATAAGTACAATTATGTTTCAATCTCTCTCTCTCTAAAGTTGTATCATGTCTCTCCTCTTTCCATGATCTATCCTATCCAATCATTAAAAGAAGGCTTGACAGTAATAATAGCCATTGCTGCTCTCATTTTTATTATCCTGCACAATTTAACCTCTGAATATAGATCAGGGGTGTCAAACTTGGGCCGGATGCATCATGTGCTGACCAAGCCCACCCTTGGTTTAGCAATGGGGGGAAAGTTGCAATATGTCATGTGACTACAATGTGTAATTGCAAGTTTGACACCCCTGATATAGATATTCTATATAACTCTATGCCTATATTCCTGTGAGATCATATGGCACTCTCAAATAATTTAGAAGCACTTCCAATAGAAAAAAACATGAAGTCAAGCAACATATACTATATATATATATATATATATATATATATATATATATATATATATATATATATATATATATATATATATATATATATATATATAGTGAAGAAAGCTATGTAAATGAACATATTTAAAGATGAGGGAAAATCTAGCCTGAATTTACAATTCTATATTAAGTTTGGGAAGATTTTTAAAAAATCTTTGCATTTGCAAATTGAACTGTTTGATTATAAATTATCCTGTGTCATTAAACTGCAACTGCCTTTGGTATTCTTGTCACAATATCACTATCCGCACAGTAGGACTGCCTTTCATGAAATGTCCTTGTGGAAGAGTTATATTAGGCATTGTCAATGTTTCATGAGAGCTTGTACTTGAAGCACAAAGTGTATTGTCAATTTATCCTTATTTCTGTAATCTAATCTAGACACATCAAGGCTGCTCTTGGCCAATAGAAATCTAGAAGGCCTCCCTCAGCTCAGTTCCTATTTGAGCCAAACTGAAATCTTCAGAGCTCTATTGAGTATACTAAAAGAAACTTTTCATGTGTATCTGCAGGGGTTTTCAACATGCCATGGAAATTCCTATCATCGTATTATTTTTTTAAAAAAACCTCTAGTATTATTTGAAATTTTCAAGGACTAATAAATAGTTTAATGGGGACAGAAGGAGAAAACTGCTTTTGTGTTGACATGCATTAAGTGAAATGCTTACAGCAGAGCTACATGTTACTGAGACTTTTCCAAATGTCAAATTGTACTCTTTGAACTTGTACCCCACTTCTCACCAGTCATGGAACTTCAAAAGAAGTAGAGTAAAACCTACTTGATCAAAAGCAAATATATGTAATATGTGATATGAAATTCCTGGGTGCTTGTGGAGAGAAGCAGTGGGGATATGGCCACTAGTGAAGGCTTGAGAAAGATACACTTAAAATAGAGGCCCAAATGTTGCTCATCCCAACTGCAAAGTAAGGCTTGGTTCACAGAAACAAGCAGCTATTGAGGTAGGCAGAGAGGACTTGTGAAGCAAGCTATTCAAATGTCACACAAACACAGTTTTGGCATTGCCAAAACAAACCAAGCCAAAAGTGTTTAAGTGGCACAGCAAAAATTACTCTTTCCACTACTTTCCCTTATAGGACAGACTTGAGAAGGTTTTGTTTGCCTTACTTGATGCTTGCATAATGTGAAATTTGGACTAGGGACAGAAGCAAGGAAAGCATGGGACCAGGCAGGGTTACAGCCAGCAATATTGAGTAACTAGAATGGTCAAGTTAGGTCTTACGAATCATTATATTAGAGCCAATGGAAGGGAACAGCTGGACATAGTACAGCACAGCACATTTGATCTTTACAAACAGACTTGCCCTGCAGTTGAAGTTGTGTCTTTTGTACAATGCTTTATGAAATTGCCTTATGCTAAATGCTATCATTAATTCAAGTAGCACATATTATATCCTTGGATAAAAATAGGCATTTATGTCTCAACAAAAGGAGAAGAAAGGTATCATGAGGGAGAAAGAAACAATGAAAGGAATTTGAAATAAAAGAACAGTAAGCTACCTTAAACAAACAAACAAAATGCAAACTTTGAAGAGAAATACAAAATATTTCACCAGAGAAGATTGTGACTGGGCAATCGGTGTTTGCCCACTGCCAAGCTGAAGTGCTATCCTATCCACACATCCTTGATTTTCCAGATCACAATAGAAATTATATAAAAACCATGTTAGTACATGATAGCAAAAAAATCAGGAGTCTGATAGCACCTTTTCTGGCTCGTTTTATGTGCTGCAGCTCACTTCATCAGCTGCACAAACTAGCTTGATTGATGTAGGATTTAAATTGAGGTTGGAGGTAGGAAGGGAAAGACAGAAAGGTTATATAGATGCAGATTACATGTGAAAGAGACTCCAAATATCTTATCTATTGCAATGTATTAGAACCCATTGTGTTCCTTCAGACAGTTGTTTGATGTGCGTGAGTTCAATTGGAATGATAGCTTTCTTTTTAAGTGGAGATACCACAAATTGAATTTGAGTTCTTTTCTATAGAAAGCAATATACACTGCAATTAATTTTAAGTTTTCCATTAAGAAGAAAGGACACCAGCAAAAACTGTTCTGAACTGAAATTATCTACATTGCAAGCTCCTAAAGATTTTAGGGCAACATATTCAGGCCAATATAATATCAACAGATGTTAAATACTGAGAATTTCCATCCATAGCTTAAAAACATCTGGAAAATACCAAGTTTTGAAAGACTGCTTCATGAGCTGGAGGAACCTCTTTCCCTAAACCCCTGCACTTGAAGCAGAGCTGTCTACACTTGTCTTTGCATGACAAGATTGCTCCTTTTTTTTAGTAGTACTAAAAGTGGCACATCAAGAATTAGCTACATCAGCAAATAATTCTGCTGATTTTGTTCTTTTGGTCTATCATTTTCATTTATTATGCTTAGAGTTCCCTAAACATTTTGTGCTATTGGGAAATGACATATTTTCAATGAAACAGGCATTGCCATCTATTCATATCTATAATCATCTACTCAATAACTGACCATAACTGACCACCCTCCATAACTGACCACTTACTGCGAATCTCAGCTGTAGCATACTTTGGAATCATGGAGTCTGTGGTGAGTTCTGGGTGAAGAATGCATCCATGAGTGTAGGCATCCATGGGCAAGGAATCTAGGATTTCTCTATACTGCATTACTCGTGAATGAAGGAGGCTTCCGTTCTCAGGAACTAGCTGGATGACGTGCTCTGCAAAACAAGAAAGTTAAAGCAGGCTTTAGTTTATGCTTTTATCTGATGTTTCTTTTTCTACAAAGATAACTTTTTGTAAATAACTTACTTATTGTAAATAAGTGTGCCATTGTGAGCCTATTTATAGGGTAATCATGCACCTCGGATTTGAAATATCAAAGAAATGGGCATTTTGGCAACAACATACAGGGTTAAAGACCTAACAAGTACAAGCAACAAGAAATTGGATAACCAATAAAAAAAAATTCCTGAGAGTTAAAACGCTATAAGTGGAATGGCTTGTGTTCAGAAGTTGTGGGTGCGCCATCACTGGAGGTTTTAAAGAAGAAATTGGGCAGCCATTTGTCGGGAATGTCACAGGGCCTCCTGCCTCAGCACAGGGGTTTGGACTAAAGTACTTCCAAGGTGCCTTCCAACTCTGTTATTCTATTAACATCTTTATATGAATGGGCAAGCATAAAAAGCAGTCAACATGCCTGAAATCTCCTTAGTCAGTTAAAAGATCTTGCAGGCAGAGTATCTTAATCAAGATGTATTTCTGGAGGTCTCAGCACTTCATGGGCTTCCCAGAATTTTACCAAAATTAGCACAAAAATGTTATTTAGTAGTAAGTTATAATCCCAGCAACTAAATATGTGCAGTTGAATGACCATTGGTAGCAAAAGGTGCAAGGATATTTCTCTTGTAGCACTACAATACAGTGATTTTTTATCTTTAGCTAAGACCTTTGTTTTCTTTTCAAACTTCCTGCACCAGCTGCCTTTGACATGACGTTGAATAATAGCAGTTCTGTCCTCTACTGCTGTGTCCTGTATTTGTAGGGAAAGATAAATTGGAAAGACTGAATTTAATTTGTAAAGTATCCTAACTATAGGAATTTGCCGAGTGAATGGCAGTGCTCTGGTTCTAACCATATTAAATCAGCTTAGAGAATAGAAATACATTTCAGAATTAACTTGATATCTTAGAGAAATGCATAGATAATAGTAGAATTCAGTTTAACGAATGCATTTTTCCAAGTATAAGATAGGATGTATCTGACAGACTTTGCACCAGTACATCTGAAGAGAATCATTAGAATGTGCTGATATTAATTTGAATTAAAAAAAGGAAGAAGTAATGTGTTTGAGCCTGACTCCTGGCTCATGCATGTGTTATTAAATCTGAATTAGCATTACATGAAGACACATCCATAGTGCATTACTCGGACTATAATTCATATTTTTTTTCAGAATCTATACAGGCAGTCCTCGACTTACAACAGGTCACTTAGTGACCGTTCAAAGTTACAATGGCACTGAAAAAAGTGGCTTATGACCATTTTTCACACTTGCAACCATTGCAGCATCTCCATGGTCACATGATAAAAATTCAGACACTTGAGAACTGACCCACATTTATGACCGTTGCAGTGTCCCAAGGTCATCTGATCCCTTCTTGCGACCTCCTGACAAGCAAAGTTAATGGGAAAACTAGATTCACTTAACAGTTGTGCTACTAATTTAATAACTGCAGTGTGTCAGGATTCCAGCGATCACCCTAATTAAATCATGAGCCCTGAGCCAAACTTCAAAAAATTTAAAAGAATTCATTAGGAGCAACATATTGGCATGACCTGTATGAAGCCGATTCTGGCATATGTAATCATAGTCCCCTGTGACCCTGCTTCCCCCTCCCCCCTGGGTGTGACATAAATCAATATCTCCAATTAAGCACATACATGGGCTAGGTGTCATCCATCACGTTCTCCAATTAGTTCCCGCCCCCAAAAGTTTCAGTAGCTTAGCTACAATCTTTTTTAAGATAAAGTTGGAATGTGCTTCTAAGTTCATTTGCTGTATGCTTCTCCAATCTTCTTCCTCTCCTCTTTCTTATGCCAACTTGGAAACAAGTGTAGGAATGTTTTACAAGTTGACACCATGATTTATTTAACAACTGTGGCAAGAAAGGTCATAAAATGGAGCAAAATTCACTTAACAAATGTTTCACTTAGCAACAAAAAATTTGGGCTCAATTGTGGTCGTAAATCAAGGACTACCTGTACTATTTATGTGAGGTACTGTTTCTGACTTATCCTTTACAGATTTGATTCTATATTTCAGTCCTCATGTTCCCTTGTCCAAATGAATCTTTTCCCTGGCTCTCATCCCAGATCTCCCAAATGCTATTCCTCAATCAGTTCATTGTAGGAAATGTCTCTGGTCTCGTTAAAGCTATGCTATCCTTTTAAAATAATTCACCTAAATTGCCCCATTGTGGTGACAGATGCATATATCTTTTAATTAAAGTTCATTCTGGAAACCAGAGAAGATAATATGGAAGAATGAAAATCATTCTTCTGAATATCTAGTTCTTATTGTATAGAGGTTTTGGCTTTTATTTACTAATATCTGTTAATAGTCAGGAAATAAATATGCAGCATGGTTTAAAAGCTTTGTTTTCTTTTCATTTTTTTGCTGCCAAAATTCCCTGTGTGGTTTGAATTGTTCAGCTGGAGTCTGACTTTTCATCTGGAATAAATATGAAATCAAATTCTTTATTACAGATCAGCCACCCAGACTGAATAAAACTGATTAAATACATTCTGCAAATTAGAGTATAAGACAGAACATATAGAGTAGAATAAACTGTACAAAATAAAAAGATCTACCATCATGCTTGCACCATTTTGCTGTCAGCAATATACGTTTTACAAGCTGAAAAAAACAAACTTTACAATGGTAGGGGTTATCTTGGGGTTCTTATCTGCTATTAAAATTTGCATAAAAATTATTCACTCCATTCTAGAAATGGAATTAGAGGAGACATGAAGGATTGGCTCATGTGACCTGAGAGACATAAGAGGGTGGGGAGGTCTCATTCTTTTAACTATCCGTAAGCATGGGAATAGGGACGCAGTGTGTGTATGTCCCAAAAGAAATTACAGCATAATAGAATATGACAGCCTATGTTTCAATGTTGCCATCATTACGAGGGCAAAGCCTTTCTGCTTATGGAATTTTACAAGTTTTTTCCTCCAGTTCTGCTGATAGTCTAATATTGAACCATGGCAATGTAAATGCTTGTTGAAATTTATTGTTTGAGTTGATCAATGTATATTACTGCTTTAAAATGTACATTAATGTGTTCCAATTGTACCCTAGAGGAGAATTTACTATATTCTGATTGTAATTCCATATCAGAACAGGAATGGACCTTGGAAGTCTTCTAGCTCAGGGATCAAGGATGCTTTGCTTAAGCACCACCATTGCCAGATCCCAAGAGGCAAGATCAGGGGTCTCCAAACTTGGCAACTTTAAGACTAATGGACTTCAAAAGCTCTGTGGAATTCTGGGAGTTGAAGTCCACAAATATTAAAGTTGCCAAGTTTGGGGACCTCTGGGCAAGATGCTATGGGAAACAAACAGTTCCTCAAGTAACCAGGCCCATGCCATATAGGGCTTAATTTTATAGATGACCACCACCACCTTGAATCACACTCAGAAACAAACTGGCAGACAATGCAACTTGCAAAGCAGAGGTGTTACATGAGCATTCAAAGACATACGCATCACTGCCTGCACTACTGCACTGTGGACCAGTTGAAGCTTCTGGGTCATATTCAAGGGCAGCCCATGTAGAATGAATGTTAGTAGTCACTCCATGGTGACCAGGGATTTAGGAAAAAGTGCAACTGGTGCACCAAATGAAGTTTGGCAAAACCTTTCTTGGCCACAACTGCCACTTGCAGGCACTGTGAGTCCAGAGGATTTCAAATTGCACAGCACCTGTAAATGATGAAGTATTACTCATCTAAGGTCATAGTTGGACTACTCCCAAATCTGGGTGGTCCAAATATCCTGAACTACTCAGTCTTCATAAGTTTGAGTCTGGAAGGGTTTCTTCCCAGCAAAACCTACACAGTCTCAAGATTCTGGATCAGAAACATGACAGTCTCACTTGGCCAGTCCAAGTTGAAAGATATAATTTGCCAACATAAGTATACTGATGATCGCGAACCCAAAGCCAATAGATTACTTCACTCAGCAGTTTCAAGTAGATTTTGAAAAGGAGAGAAAATAGAATCCTGTGGCACATGACAAATAAGGGATCTAGAGGATGATCTCTCCCTAACAATGCTGATTGGAACTGGCCCTAGATAAAGAAAGAGAAACAGCATAAAATGGTGTCTTCAATCCCCAACCCACAGAGCTGGCTCAGAAGGATATTATAGTCCAGTGGTGGCTAATCTTTTTGGGCTCCTGTGCCAAAAATTGTGCACGCACTTGCACACTTGCATTTGCGTGCCAGCATCCAGGAGGCAATGCATACCCCCCACGCCCCCTTACCTGCACTGTATCTCACAGTAGATTTTTGGCCAGATTGAGGCCTTTTTTTGGCTGTCCCAAAGGCTTGAGGAAGGCTTCTGCAGGCTGAAAACTAGCCCCATTTCGTCACTTCCAGTATTTTCGGAAAAACAGGAAGTGATGAAACGGGGCTAGTTTTCAGCCTGCAAAGCCTGCAGAAGCCTTCCTCAAGCCTTTGGGACAGCCGAAAAAGGCCTCAAACTGGCCAAAAATCAGCTGTGAGGTGTGCACATGCCCAGTGAGGTAAATTTGCCTGCAGCTCGCATGCTGGCACAAATGACTCTGCGTGCCACTTGTGGTATGCGTGCCATAGGTTCACCATCACAGTTATGGTTAGTAGTACTGAAAATTATCCAGAGATCAAGGAGCATAAGGATGGAATCACAATCACTTTGCCACAGATCATAAACAAGCGCAACTAAAGTGGTCTCAGTACCAAATTCAGTTTCCAAAGCTTGGAAGCTGATTGAAATGGACCAAGATAATCCATTTCCTGCAGGATTCCTATCAGCTGCAGATCAACCACCTGATCAACCACCTTCAAAAATGGGGATAATTACAAACATTAGAACATTGGAAAAGAATTTATGCAGACTCAAATACCACTGAATAATGATTACCAAATCAAAGGAGATTCATTACCAGAAACAAAATGTTTAGGGAGATTCAGAAAAATTGTGAAAATGAAAGACCGCAAAACAATAGTAGAATAATAGAACAACTCAAATATCAACAATTGCATAAAAGAAACAACATAAAAGAAACAACCGCTATGAGCTTCAAAAAATGATAACTTCGAAGTAATAACCAAAGAACCAGGTGTGGGATCCGACAGGGTTAACTACCGGTTTGGTGATTTACAAGGTTCAGTTATTTACGATGTGCTTCTCTGCACGCTGTGCACGGGTGCCTGTAAATCATCATCAGCATGCTGCATGCAGAGAAGCAGTCTTTCAAAAAGCACTTTTTTCTTGCTTTTTAAACTGCAGCTCTGCCTCACACGGCAGCTGAAGTTGAAAAGCAAGAAATAAAGGTCAGGTAAGAGCCCGGGCGGGCAGGTGGGCAAAAACAGCAGCAGATACAGAACTGGTTCGGTGTCTGCTGCTCTTCAGAGCTACTGGTTCTACAGAGGTGGAAAGAACCGGTAGAAACCCACCCCTGCACAGAACCACTGCAGGCCAATACTGAAATAACCTATGAATTGGCTTCCCCTCCTGCCTCCTGAAACAAGAATAAAAAGAGAAAATTATAGCAAATACAGAACTACCACTAGAAAGACAAAGACTGCCAGCATGGAAAGTGCCCAAGAAAGATGTGGCACATATAATGAAGGAACTGAATAAGCTGGTTGCAAGTATTAAAATAATATCTATCTAACAGACCAATCAGCTTGCCTACAGTACATCAGTGGTGGTTACAGAAGAACTAGATATCAAAATTTGAAAAAGCAAAATCATATTCAATCCCAAAGTGGAAGATCAGACTGGATGCCAAAGTAAATTAAGATCAGATGTAAGTAATTTAAAGAACATGAAAAAGCAAAAATTGAAAAATGTAAGGATCAAGACAAGTCTAATTAACAAATGTTGGGTTGGCACCAGAAAAACTGAAGAAGCTTTGGAAATCATAAAGAAACAAATAACAGCAATAGCAGGGAAAATTGAATGCTATGAGGCACAAATCATCCAATTTAAGCAAAATCAACTATTTCAATCTGACCAGAGACAATTCTATATAAATGGCAATAGAAATTGTGAAAATAGAAAATCAAACAAAAAAGGAACAATCCAGTTTTGGAAAGACAACAACTATACAGATGTAGGAAGATTTAAGAGCTTGATAACAAGAACGTTGAGTTTCTAGAACACTTTTCCACATCTAGGATCCTCTATATTTAAGATAGTGATCATATGTCAACAATAGATAGGCTAATTCAAGGTGATGGAAGTTGTATCCATCTCTTTGAGAGTTGACGAAAGTATCTAAAAGTTTACCCCCTGTGAAGTTTTTCTCCATGTAGTCAATTATTTGATTGTAGTCACTGATTATATTATCTCCATGGATGATGACAGGTACTTCTTCCCCAAGATTGAGGCGCATAAACCAAGGTTCTTTGTGCTCAGTCAAGGGCAGGCTCACATCTCGTTCTTCACAAGGTATCCCTTTTTCTGCAATGACCAGACGAACCTTGGGAAAAAAATCAGATGAAAAAGATATGCAATTAGTGTGCAAAATAATGCTTTTAGTATTCACAAATAAATTTCAGAAACAATTGCAAGTGATGTGCAATTGGACTGTTTCTCCACTTCATATGGTCTTTATAATGTTACAATTATACCTGGACATAGCATTTGGCATTCATGAAATGCTTAGCTCATATGAATTTATTCCAGCAGTAAATTAAGTTCTTTAAAATGTTTATAATTATAAGTGAGGATAGCAGATTTCTAGCTTGTGAGATCTATTTTGATTTTGTGGACAAAATGAATAAACATAGTGTACATCATGATAAAAGATTCTGATGGGAAAGAAATTGAATTAAAAGTATTCTGAGCCCAAAACTTCATTTTTGGTCCAATAATTGCAAAGACTTCACAGCCTTTAACATAAAATCCGTTCCTGATTATTCCCATGTTTTTATCTCAGCAGGGGAAAGAACAGAAATATCCTCAGGGAGATCACTACCATCAAAATTATAGGTATTGTACAACCGTGTCATCAAAGCCTCCGCCTTTTACATGGGTGTATGTAGCACAATAAAAAGAGCAGAATTTCACAGGTCACTCCTGCCAATGTTTTTTTTTTTTGTAAATTTTATTTGAGTTTTCACAAAAAAATACAAATAAAACATCTTTTTTTAAAGTAGCGTAATCCCGAATTACATCTCTTCGTACAGACACAAATTCAATTTCATGTTCATTTTTATGTTCTATTCCATATCTTATTACTGTTTTACATTTTCTGCATAGCTTCTCCCCTCTTTTAATTTTCTCAATTTTATTTTAATTATCTCATCTCAATTCAAATCATTATATTTATATTTTTTGGCTGTCCTGTTTCAATTATCTATTACCTTTTCTCATTAAACAAAGTTTCTCCTGTAGTTACTGATTGGAGTATGATGCCTTTATATCTTTTAAGTTTATCCATTTAACTCTTATTTAGGCTTCAATATATACCCTAAAGTTATAACATTCAATATAATACATAACTTCCATTCGGATTCTGCCTGATACATTCTTAAAATACACACTATATTCTTAAAAAAAAGAAAAAATATAAATATATGTAATTAAAACAACACATTCCATTCCAATTCAATTCTATCATTAATGTTAATATTCATTAAAATCTTAACTTCTTTAACATTACTTTTCAATTAAATATCATACTTCTATGGGAACAATTATAAGCTTTCCATAATTAATTCCCCCCTTCCCTTATATTTTATAAAACATTAACTAATTTAAATATTCCCGTCCCTTCCAAATTCAATTTTCTCATTTATTTTATTTCACTTATTTTATTAACAAACATTTCACTAAATTACACTAACTATTTTATCCCTCATTTTAATCATACATTGTTCCCAATTTTCTAAAGTTATTTCTATTATTAATATAACAATACAATCTTATGTACCTTTACAGAATCCCTTTTTCAGTTAAATTTTCACCCATTATCTCTAAATAGGCCCTGTTTCTCTATATTTTATTCCGGTCCTTAGTAACTTCCTTTCCTTTCCTTCTTCCCTCTCTTCTTCTCTCTCCCCTTTTTACCCCCTTGTCTCTCTACCTCTATTTCTCTCTTCTGTATTCCCCTCTTCCAGTATTATACTTATTTTTCGAATTATTTTTCTTTTCTTTGGTTGTTTTTTTAAGTCTTAAATTCTCCATTCTCTTTCCCACCTTTTCTTTTTCTTCCCCACATAGAATTACTTGTTCATTAAAGATGGCTTCTTCTTTGTCCCAGTCTTCTTGTTTTGCAGACATTTCTTGTTGTTTCTCATAGTTCCAAATCTCCATTTCTAAGAATTGAAAAACGAAGCCAAAAGAACCCCTCCCTTCTTGTGCATCTTCTTTGTACTTTTTAAGTTCCATTTTCAATTCATCCAGAAGTAGTGCCATTGTATAAATTTTTAAACAACCATCCGATTAATTTTAATTCAAATGCAATAACCAAGAATTCAAAGATCACCAAGTAATCCAAATACATGCAAGCTGTTTCTTTTTGCTCTTTTTTTTCACTTTCTCCTCCTGGGGTTCTACTGTTTAGTTACAAAGTTTCAGTTAAAATGTATCTTTTAGAAGTCTTGTTGAAGTTTTACTGCAGATTCCTTTTAATTCCAGGCAGTCTCCTCCCTCTTTCCAGATCCTGCCCTTTTATTCTTTTTCTCTGTTTTCCTGCTTATGAAAAAAAATTTAGTGTCCAGAAATCTTTATTATGCCTTTGACATTTTGTTTTATTTTCAGCTTAATTGCCTGTTGATGTCAAAGTGGATTTTTCTGATTTCTTATTTAAGTCTCTTAGTTGTCAGTATAGGGAAAGGGAGAGAAGAAAAAAAACCCCAAACCTTTCCCTTTTCCCTTACCTTCGCTGCTTCAGACTCTTCTTTGGGAATGATGTTATTTTTTTTGTAAGTTTAAATTCCAGGTACCTTAGTTGTTGCTTTTGCAATTTAACCTGGTCAGCCAAAACTTTCACTTCTTATCTTCCTCCTGCACATTCTTTTCCGGTTGAGTTCTTCTTTGAGGTGGCCATTTCTGACCACCACTGTAACTGCCTTCGGGAAAGGGAGTAATGGCCAGCTGAGGAGGAGAGATGCGGCTCTCCTCAACCCTGCTGGCAGTCTCCCCCCTCTTCACCACATCTACGGGGTGGCTTAGCCCCGAAACCAGCCGGCTAGGGGTGCTCCAGCAGCGAGCCCAGACCGAAACCGTGCACAACCATGGATTTCTGTCTGTCGCCGAAGGGACTCTGTCACTCCTGCCAATGTTGATGCTGTTGACCTCTTTCAGAAGATATCTCTGGAGAGAAAAATAATTTTGTTGCCACTGTTTTTAAATGACGGGAACTCAGTATATTTCTTCACTGGGATTCTCACCAGGTTAGGTGATCTTAGATATTCTGTAACAAAGTATCAAACTACTAATAAAAAATGGAATCGCTGAATGTATATACAACCAAAACAGTACCAAAATATAATTTGTTATGATGTAATTTATATTTCATTCTCTTTTTTCCATCTTTTTATATTCCAGGAATATAAAATGCATCATTAGACCAAAAGGTTTTTTTTTAATGGCATCTACTTACAAGGAGAAATTATAGAAATGGACACCAGATAATACACAATTTATTTAATACACATTTGTGTAGTAATATTTTAACCACAAATCTAATTATACATTTAACTAAATTTCCACAAAAGGAACCATTATAGTAGTTGGATTAATAGATGCACAAATAGAAAACAGATGTAGATTAAGAAGTGGGTGGATATAAAATCTGGACTGTAACATATTTTAAAAGTTCTTAATTATGCAAAGATTTAGCTCTCTTTAGAAGTTATAATGCTGAGAAGATGAAAGGGGAAAGAAGAGAGAAAAAGAGGATGACCAACAAACAGCAAGATGCATAGTCATGATCACAGCGGTAATGGAAGTGTTATTGGAAGACAGAAGAGCCATTCTGAAAACTGACAATCCTGGAGAAGGTTTAGTCTGTGTCATTGTTAAGAGTTGACAATGACTTGATACCACATAAGAAATCAGTTATAGTTTTTTCCTATAATTGTATGTGTGTGTGCAGTTTATTTCTATTAAATATTCATACATGTGTAACTTATAATTTAATTTTTCATATGATATGCATAATACCTAGTTTAAATATACTTTTTGATTTGTATTCCAGCAATGCTAGGTCCCACTTGAAGTGCCCTTTGCTTTCACACTGTTCCATTTTAATAGGCAAATAATGAATTATACAGCATAACAGAGGTCTAAAATAAAGAAATAGCTGCCCATTGCCTATTATCCAACCAAGGATTTGCGAGCTCAATGACAGTTGCTATCAATTCATAATAAGCAAGTATATGTTAGGCATTAAGTCTACATTTAGGTTAGCTATCTGAATGCTAATATCAAGAGAATACCAGTACCTTGGCAACCATATATTTAAAAAGCTTCCTCCATTCTCTCCTCCAACATTTTGCTTGCTCATTACTTAACATGTTATTTCTGGCCAACTGAGATTAACTGTATTTGCTCTTCCTCTGCCATCTATCAACCTTCATGCTTTATTCATCAGTAGCATCCTCTGCTCTACCTATTAATGAAGATAGCCGAATGAAAGTAAGAATCATGTTTTTCTTATGCCCAATGCTACTCTAGCATTACAGAAATACTGCATATATATTTAATACCTTTATT
This sequence comes from Pseudonaja textilis, assembly GCF_049901715.1. Classification (NCBI taxonomy): domain Eukaryota; kingdom Metazoa; phylum Chordata; class Lepidosauria; order Squamata; family Elapidae; genus Pseudonaja; species Pseudonaja textilis. The sequence goes on along the minus strand of NC_141992.1, from coordinate 24,129,527 downwards.
CAAAAAGAAACTAAAGCTATTTTGCTTTTCATTCAACTGATTGTCTTCATCATGTAGTGGATGACACCCTGTATTTAAAAATCTATTCTTATTTGCAGTACTTACTTAGTTGATTTATACTCCAGCTTTCTACATTAGTGAAAAATTAACTGGTCTCAAATTATTGCATTTTAAAATGCAGGTGAAAAAAAATCTAAATCTGTGTATTCTTCCATTTCCAAAATTCCTTGATCAAAATCAATATATCAAGGAAAAGGTTAAACTAGAATCTTCATTTATTAATATGATAGTATTTCCAGGGAAGATCTTTTCTAGCCAGTCAGAGAAGATGCTGATGTTATTTTTGGCGAAGCCCCCAGCATTTAGATATCTACTCACATACATGAGAGTAGATAAAAGGGAAAAAAAATGCACCACTGATATAAGAACTATACGCTTGACTCACTCTTTGGCAGTGTTTGAATTAGTCTCTTTTGACAGATGGGCATGGAAGAGGACAAATTTCTTCAAATTCTCCTGTCTGTAATCTAAATACCCAAGCTTGCTTACTTTCCTTTTTAATATAATATATAATATTAAATATATAAATATATTTAAAGCAAAGAATATTATTTATATTATACATATTAAATATATTTATATATTTAATATGTATAATATAAATAAAATTATTTGCTTTAACAAGCAGAAAATTGGTAAAACATAATGTTAGCTACAAGAGGAGAAAGGCAATTCCATCTACAGTTGTAATTTACTAACTGCGTCAATGAGTACCTACCCTGGATCCTGAACTAGCACTGTTCCCCATAAAAGATGTCATATTTGTAAATATGTGTGTTGAGTGGTGTGTGTTTTGCAGATGGAGATGTGCATGTTATAGAGATCTGCTGAGAGATTTAGACCGATTTCATTTAAACACTTTCATCATCCAAAGAGATGGACTGCCGATTCCCTACACTGCATTTTCTTTTTTTTAAAAATCGAGTCATCTGGTTTGTTACCTTTACCTGGCAAAAGCAATGGATATGGATTAAATTGACATATTATTAGATTGATGTTTTCTTGCTAGATTATCTAGATTTGGGTGCATTTGGTTTGGTTTTGCCAGATCACAGCTCCTTCATTCCTTCTCACCAGAGCTCGGATCTGCAGAGGCAACAAAGATATAGTGTGCATTCTTTCACCACCCACGCTGCTTGAGAGGATTTGGGGGTGGGGGTGGGGAGCACCGTTCAGCTCTTTTAACAAGAGCTTCTTTTTCCTATAGCCTCTAAAATGAGGCCTCATCATCGGCTCATCTTAACTGCTGCATGAAGATGCCCTTCCAACTAGTTTCATTAAGGACGTGTCCTCTTGATTCTGCCTTCATCTCACCTTCATCTCACATCTCACTAAAGAGGAGCTTACGCTACTCTTTAGTCATTCCAATTTAAAAATAGTATTTTCCCTTTTCTCCTGACTCCATTTTGGCCAGAAATATGATGTAGAATGCTGTGTGGTGACTTTCGGCTTCCAAACTCTTTTGCTTGGAATGTAGGACAAAAGACTTTGTTTCCACAGAATCAATTGCCAGCATAATGCCTGACTGGCACTTTCTAAAGGACTTTGTTGGGAGTTATTGATGCTCCTTTTAACAGGATTTTTCCTGTTCATTTGTTTTTTTAAAAAGAAGTAGACCTGTGTTAAAAAAAAGTCTGCACTAGTCTTTGCTGGAGTACTACTCCTTGAACGTGTAACTCGTGTATATGTCTCTTGCTCAGTTTCTGCAGATAAGTTCTCAGTAACTTCTATTAGTCAACATATAATCTTCTTCTTAAACTGTCTACATTCCCCCGCCCCGTTTCTTATTCAGTGTTTTTTATTTCTCTCTTCTTTTTATCTACAGTCTCCATCTATCCTCTTCCTGCTTTGTGGATATGCACACATACACCTATATTTCTGAGTGTGCTTTGGAGAGCAGGAACTTGTGCTTTGGAGATCAGGAACTTTACTCCCTTTGATAAATTTCTTCAAGAGACTTACTACGATGGTGTCCAGTAAAGGAGGGGGAATAAGAAAGCGAGAAGGAAGCTCTTCCAGTTTTAAACATGGAAATAGCAACTATCTGGGTTATTGTTCTGGACGCAGATTTACTGCTCTTTCAAAAAGAGCACATGACCCATGACCAAAAACAGCCTGTGCAACAACTCACAGGTGTACAGTTCCTCCACACCTCTGGCTTCTCATTCAGGCAACTTGAACGTGTGCTAAACCTTGTATCTCAGGTGCATAGTTGTACTCACTCAAGCCTGTCCTACCCTGTGTTAAGGAAAGCAAACAGTCATTTTTCCTCCTAGCAGAGGATGCACGTAGTTCTCGACCACAACTGAGCCCAAAATTTCTGCTGCTGAGCAAGATAGATAAGTGAATTTTGCTCCATTTTACAACCTTTCTCGTCACAAGAAGTGAATCACTGCAATTGTTAAGTTAGTAACATGATAAGCGAATCTGGGTTTCCCCATTGACTTTGCTTGTCAGAAGGTCATAAAGGGGGAAACTTGTGACACTACAACAGTCATACACATGAATCAGTTGTCAAGAGTCCAAACTGATCACGTGATCACAGGATTGCTGCAAAGGTCAGAAGTGTGAAAAATGGTCATAGGTCACTTTTTTCAGTGCCACTGTAATTTCGAAAGCTACTAAACTATTGTAAGTTGAGGATTGCCAGGACTCATTGAAAGGGAAATAAAGCTGGGGGGAAATCCAGTGATCCTGTCAATAAATTGTTCCACATTAAAACTGTAAAGGCAGCATTACTTGCCAGCTTTATTTATGAGGCAGGATAGAGCTTGTCCTATAGATAGGCAGCACAACTTATATTGACATACTTTTCCGCTGACTCAAGGACTGGTGGAAATAGAGTCCTGAAGATCTGTGCACAGAATCATCTCAGGAAGAATCTAGCAAGAAAAAAAACAGCAAAAACTTTTCGGAAAAACCCAAAACTTTACAAGGACTTTTTGCTGAAAGCGGAAAGAAATTACATGATGATTTATGGGTCTGAAAATTAAGAAAGATGCAGATTAAATGAGAGGCTGAAAGCATTTGTATAATATGTAAGACGGAGGAGAGACCATAACACTGTAACTATCGGTTGAAAAGAAGGCGGGATGTTATTATTATACTCCTTAACTTTTGTTTCTTTTCTTTTTTTTGTTTCTTGCATATTTCTTTCCTTTTCAGTTTTGATTTGTTTTTACTCTGAAAAAAATAATAATTATAAATAACAATAATAATGAAAAATAATCTATCAAGAGCAATTGCTTCTTGGGCTGCCTGCACTGTAATCATTCACAGACCAGAGCTCTTCCCCAAGCCCTTGTTTTTCTTCCATAACACCCAGACTAATTGTTTGAATGCTCACAATAGTTCTCACTGCCAAAAACTACAAACCCTGATGAATCATTCTTGCTTCGCTCTGACTGACATATTAAAGAGACCAGTATCCTACCAAAACCGCACTCACGTTTCTTTTAGGCCGGACATTTTCCATAGAGTTTGAGAGGAAAAGCCCAGCAGCTATGAGAATAGGCAGCAGTACCCTGTGTTCAATTGTCGTAAACCATAATGCTATGTGGCTTCCAGATTAAGGCAAAAGGAAGGACCAAAGATCAGGAAGGTAGAGTAAGGTGGGTCATCTAAGGGGACACTGCCCCCCTCCAAGCTGCAATGCTCATGCTTCAAATGCCTGTGTCCAATAAGAGAACCGGAAGCCATTAGCTCTGCTGGTCAGTGCAATAATCATGCCAGTCTGGAAGCAGCAAGGAGAGCCACCAGAGGGATGAGAAATTTCAAGGGGAATAAGGCTTTTCCAGAGTTTATTCCTTAGGAGCTGTTACTGAAGACAGAAGTCATTCTGTGTATTACAGATAATCTGCGTGAGCTGAAGGAGAGATCGTGCGTGAGCCCTACTGGAGCCTTCTGCTTCTTGGCAATCTCTAAGAGAAAACGGAGTGTTGTCCGTTTTCTGGCAGAGAACAAAACCAGTTCCACCTCCTTTTTAGGCTCACTTCCGGATCTGCAGCACATAGTCTTGCGACACACATTTCATCTCCCAGAATGCTCAGTAACATAAGGAGCTGCCAGGATCAAGAACTGGGGAGAAGCCATACAGGAGACAGGCGACTCTGACTTTCTGCTTGTCTCCATTAACCTGACACAAGATGCAATTGTACAACAAATGTAACTCTTTACATTTAACAATATAACTCTTTAAAATATCTTAAAGAGATCTCTGAAAACATGAAGCTCGTATAGTAGATGCCTTGGGCAGATCATTTTAGCTTTCTTTCAGCTTCCAACAAAGTAGATAAGAGAAAAAAAACAGATCTCAGCTCTTTTAATTGGGAAAAAAACAGACATGATTGTAATAATTCGCTTTCACTTATTTTGAAATCTCTTTCTCTAAAGATGTAGCAGCTTCACTTTTCCTCATTGCTGTATCCAGAAAATGAAGGTTGATGGTTATTAGCCATTTGCTTTGAATGCAACTCTTTCCCATCATCTCCCACCCATTGCCTACTCTAAAAAGTGACTTTCTTGCCTAGTGACTACTTATCTTCCTCCTGGGGATTGTTTCTGTGATGATTACTTCCTGCATATTTGTTTATTTCATATTATTTTAACTTGGGAAATACCAAAATGGGCATGGGAATAAATCCAGACAAAGCAGCCTAGATAAGGCAATCAGATTCCTGAAGTGAGACTCACCCCATTCCTATTGTAGGACCCAAATTGCTGATCACACGATCTGTGAAACGGGCATGTCACTTGCTAGTGACTGGTACCAGAAGCAGGACAGGGATTGGAGATGAAAATAACAAATATTATGCTGGAATTATGTTTCTTTTTCTAAATAAAGGATAACATTACTCAATAGGGTAAAGGTCTAACAAGATGTTAAAGGCCAGCCATTCTAGGTTGATCTGGCCACTGATGAGGAAGGCTAATACTTGTAATTCAGTAGTATCTTTTGACATACACAGCTTTCCTCATCACAGAATTTTTTAGAATCTAGAATTGAAAAGTTGGGGGAAAGATCTTATGGGTTTGTTTTTCCAACTCTCAAGACTAACATTATTGAATTTCATTATACCAATTCACATAAATAATCCACATATCATTGGAGGTACGAGCTACAAAATTATCCTTCTGATTACTATCTCTCCAATCACTTGAATAGAAATTAGGATGAAAAGCATATTTAGATTCAAAGTACTGTTCAAAGATCTCACTCATTAATTAGCCAGAAACAGCAAGAGTTCAGTATGCCTCTATCTGGAGATCATTTAATCTGAAAAACCAGCCTGTATTCTTAGGCGATATAAATTGCAATTTGTCCACAAGAATCAAGCAATCCTAAACCACAAGTATATCCATAACAACTGCTACTTAATCCACACTAATTCTTTCTGAGATAAAATAATTTCATATTTTCCAATAGGCCCTTCAGTTTCTTTCTGAGAAATTATATATCAATTCTGGCTTCCTTTCTTACATTCTAGCTATTATACTATAGCAGCTGATATGTCGTGAACACTTGGCATATTTTTCCTTCCAGGTGTCTGAATGCTGGAAAATAAACAGTGTGACTGACTTAATCTGGGCTGATAAATAATGCCTTTTCCAAAGTAGTTCTGGAACCTGCAGTTCTGTGCAGAGATGATGGCAGTGGGAACTAATCCAGATTAGGAGGTAAAGACAGAGTGTGAAGACAGAGAGGGCAACCTGAAACTTCTGAAATTTCCTCAGTGCCACTGAATCTTAATCGTTACCTTAAGGAAGTTGAATCTTCTCAAATGTCATTGAAATTACAGTTCCCATACTGAAGTATAGAGAGATGTTATAAAGCAAGGGTGTCAAACTCAAGGCTCGGGGGCTGGATCCAGCCCACAAGGTATTTAGTTCTGCCCCACAGGGCCACCCTGTAAACAGAGAAGGACTAGCCCATGGTGCTTCTACCAATGAAAACAGAGCTCGTGAGAGCCACACAGGTAGCTCCGTTTTCACTGGCAGAGGGTTGCAGGAGGCTGTGGTAGCTGAAAACGGAGCTCGGGAACCCGTTTTTGCTGGCAGAGCATTCAGGACACCACAGGTGCCCCTGAGATGAGTGACGTTGAGCTGCCCATGCCCATCCTGGCCCCCTGAGGTCAAACACAACCCTGATGCAGCCCTCAATGAAATCGAGTTTGATACCCCTGTTATAGAGGAAGCAGGCTTTGATTACACACTTGTGGCCATCCACTGAACTTTTCTGAAATTCCTGCCTTCTCCCTTTAAGAAAGAGAGAGAGAGAAAGGCTCTCACTGAGTCAGACAATAGGTGACTTTATTTAGTTTGGCTCTGATCCAAACACTAGGTTTAGTCATGTCCATCACTGACAACAGAATGGTATTCAGCAGGTTCTGACCAGTTCTGGAGAACCGGTAGCGGAAATTTTGAGTAGTTTGGAGAACTGGCAAATACCACCTCTGACTGGAGATTTTACAGTATCCTTCCCCTGCCACACCCACCAGCCACGTCCACAGAACCGGTAGTGAAAAAATTTGAATCCCACCACTGACTGACAAGAAATAGTCAGCAAATTATTGCTGAAGGAATGTGACCCTGGTTTGAAATCTAAAATAGTTGGTCTTTGTCAATGGCATGAACTGATAATCTTTCATTGGAGATCCTGAGAACTGAGTTTGGAATACAGTATTTTGTATATAGAGGATGTATTCTACCATTAATATTAAAGCATTCCATTTCACTTGTCCCAAAATGTTCCTAAACAGATTTAGGAACTGTGGGTTTATTTATCTGTACACTCAGAACAAAATCCAGCTACCTTAAATTCTGCTTAAAGATTCCATGGCAAAAGGTTGCCATATTTTTGTGTATCCTGATTTCAAATGTCCAAGAGTGAAAATCCTGTTATTGTGCAACAGGATTTATTGCCATATAATATAGAAAGTTAAATGGGCTGTTTAAAATGCTTTAGGGTTCAGTGTCACTCTACCCACTCCTTTCCAGAAGCTGCTTTTCAATGCTGTTTATTTCTCAGAGCTTTCAAGACATTCTGAATGCAAGCCAATTATGAGGATTTGGACTAAAGGTAATGAGATGAAATAAATGCCTCTGCACATATTATCTGAGCAAAGTGTTACTTATACAGTGACTGCAGTATTGAGCATTCAAAATTCTATTGGTTGCAAGGGGTTTAGAAAAAGGGCACAATTAGCTTTTTGTCATTCTAATCTGGTAAAAATTTCACTACCACCACCCCAAAAAGTTTGGGTTATTATGAAGTACTCACTTGGCTAACTCTCAAGCCAGGCAGAGAAGGAGAAGTTTAGCAACCTCTATATCACACGATGCCAGATTTATGATATGAGAGACTTAACATCTAAAATCACAATAGGAAGTTTTGCTTTCTGAGAATTAAGCCTAGAGAATTGAATTGTCTAAGGATCATGTAAGTGTTGGAGCATTGGAGTGCTGAACCCTCTTATGGAAGGGTTCTTTCGCATGACATTTTTCCTTCCAAATAAAATTTAGCAAAACCTGCTAGTGGAAACTGAAATTGAATAGTCAATCACTGTGCCAACTAAATCTAAGACTTTTCTTTTATAGTAGGGCTGCTCTGATTTGATGTCCTTCGTTTCTATTATGAAACCAGTTTCACTTTGAAAATGATTAGACAGGTAAAATGTTGAATAAATGCTTGAATAGCTAACCATTTTAGAAAATTGAAAAATCCTTGGTCCATGAAACAGCAATCATTAGTTAGAATCCTGGTCCAGGAGAATTTGGATAAATAAAGATAGAAGAATAAGAGTGATAGCATCACAGATTCATACAATTATGTCTGTCTGTCTGTCTGTCTGTCTGTCTGTCTGTCTGTCTGTCTGTCTGTCTCTCTCTCTCTCTCTCTCTCTCTCTCTCTCTGTGTGTGTGTGTGTGTGTGTGTGTGTGTGTATGTGTGTAAAATGTCTTGCCCAATATCCCTCCTAGGAAGGCTCTGAGCAGTGTACAATCCAATCAATATAATAAAATAATAAATATAGTTTGGACTTCAGAGGGATTTTAAACCTCATGTAATTAACTCTCTATTCAGAATCCACTAGAACATCTCTAATAAGTTACTATCTAGTTTGTTTGAAGATGTCTACTGAGAAAAAACTAGCACTTAATATGGCAGCCAATTCCATGGGCTTACAACTCATACATTTAGGAAGTTCCTCCTGATGATGATCCTAAATATGCTTCCTTGTAATTTTAACGAACTGATTTTGGTTTTGTTCCAAATAGGACTGTTGAGTCCCAGTTCATAGAAACCCTGCAGGCTTGGAGGAGGAACCATCTCCAACTAAATCCTACCAAAACCGAGTGGCTGTTGATATTGGGCCCACCAGTTCTGAGGACTTTCCATCCATACTTTTGGATCAAGTGACCCTCCTCCACTCATAATGGGGTGCAATCTGGGGGTCCTCTTAGACCATGGGTGTCAAACTCATGGCATCATGTTGCCATTACATGATGTTTCACAGCATTTTTCCGATTCACGGAGCTGGGGTGGACATGGCCTACACATGATACATCCAGCCCACGGGCCCCCAGTTTGACACCCTTGTCTTAGACTCACAGATTTTGCTTGAAGAGCAGGAAGCAGCTTTTAATGTATCTGTTGGGTACACCAGTGCACCCTTTCCTAGGCCAAGAAGCCCTTCAGTAGTCATTCATGCTCTAGTCATCTGAAAGTTTGACTGCTATAATGTACTGTAAGCGTTCTTGAAAACCCAACAGAAGCTTCAACTGTTCCAGGATGCAACAGTACAGGCGGTGATGGCATATCTTGGTATGCCCATATGACATCTCTGTCCATGAGCTGCACTGGTTGCCAGTATGCTTCTATATATAATTCAAATTTCTGGGTATTACCTATAAAGCCCTACAAGGCATAGGGCCAGATTACTTGAGGGGGTCCCATCTCCCATGGTTCCTTCCTTGTGATGGTAAAGTTGGCACACTCCAAGTCTATTGGGACCCAGGAGGCATTCCTTTCCTCTTCACGGTTCCTGCTCTTTAAAAAGAGACCCTCTTGTGAAAATCTGCATGGCTTGATCTTGATCATGATCTTGAAGATCTGGCTCTATTCCCAGACTTTGAGAATGAGACAATTGTGGCCCTTGGTAAGCTTGTTATTTTTGTTTTTTTGTTTGTATATTGTGTCTAGATGTCATCATGAGTTTGGTTTGCATTAGCTTTTAATGTATTATTTGTGAACTGGCCGGAGTCAGTTGGAGCTGGGTAATGTCCAAATTGAATTAAAAGAAATAACTAAATGATTACATTCTAGAAAAAGTCTTTAACATCTAGTACCTTCTTGAAATGTCAAGACTCAAAATTCCTAGGACAGATGCTAACTAGGAATTATAGGAGTTGAGGGTTTCAGACATTCATGGAATTTTTTTCTAAGAACCACATTCAATGCTGCTATGTATATACACGATATGTGTTACTAATTATATATTCACATTCTGATTCCTATTCATTGCAGACCCTCTTGATTTTGATAAGGCCAAAAACTGATGATATATTAACAGTATTTGGGTCAGTAAAATGTGGTTTCTCAATGCTTCATTGAGAAACATAACCATAATATTCCTAAGAAATTTTAATATATCCTTGTAATATGGCACAAAAACCAATAGAAACATCTGCAGAAGCAAAAGAAAATGAAATAAAAGGCAACCATTTAAGCATACTATCAGTACTTCACTCTTCTATTTGTATTAAGCAGTCATAGCAACCTGCCTGCGATAGTATTAGATAAACCCCACTGAATGCAATTAATAAGTAGCATTGACTATTTTAATCCAAAATATCAAGGTATAGATAACAAAACATGTTTATCAAATGTTTTTGAAACGATGGGCTGCTTAAGGGGCTAATTTACTAGAAAGCTAAAATTAATTCAGGCATATAAAATTAGTTGTTAATTTATACAGAGAACTATCAATTTAGGATATAATTAAGGATAAAGGAAAGAGACTAATTAAGTACTTTCCTCCTTATATTTTCCGTTATTGAGAGGTGACAGTTGTCATGAAGTACTGACCTTAAGATTACTTGTAATTATATATTGAATAGAGATGTTTCATGCATATTTAACGGGAGAAAGATAAATGTATTGGGTCTAATCCCATTATTTTATTTTAGAATTCATTTCATCCTATTTCTGTATTCCTGTACTCCAGTGTTTTTCAATCTTGGCAACTTTAAGATGTGTGAACTTCAACTCTGAGAATTCACAAGCCAGAATTCCCACACATTTTAAAGTTGCCAAGGTTGAGAAATATTGCTCTGTGTCAAAGTAAGATTGAGGTACATTTTCCAAGTGGAATCTCATTCAGTTTCTTTTGGCAATACTTGTGTACCATAACATGGCTTGCATGAAATTCAAATGAACAAAACTATTTCTAGCACCTAGTTAAATTATGGAAATTTTCTGCTTTGAAAGGTCTTAGCCAAGGACCAGAGCCTTAGTAGCTATTGTTCATGATAGATAAATGGACTTCTTGGTCGCCCCAAAAGTATAGCTATGAAACTAATGGGAAAAAAACCTATTATCTCTTTGAGAGCTTTTTTGAAATATTTACCAGCCATAAATAGAGTTGTGGACTAGACAGTGCTTGATGGGCTCCAGCAGGAAGCATCTGAATTTCTTAAGCTGATAAATATCAACTTATTTTAGTTCATTTTAATCTTCATTTACATTCTTCTGGGTTGTTTTTAATTTTACATGTATATGTGATATTTAGATGCCAGCAACATGTTTCTTCAAAAAATTGACAGCACTTCATGGAATGGCAGGTTCTCATTCATTACTATTACTCGGATTAAATAGAATACAGCATTAGAAAATGTGAATAATGATAAACTAAATAATTAGAATAATAGAAGAAACCTGGAACTGGGAGGGGGGCATTGAAGTAATCATCCCCAGCCTCCTAGTGAAAGAAGTATCTCTGATAGACAAATGCCTGATTAGGTTGGAGGGGATCCCACCTAGGAATAATAGGCTACATTGTGAAAGTGTTTTTGTTAGGAAGATTTTTCTGACATTCAAACACAATCTAACCTTTTGAAACTTTTGAAATCCATTATACTTTGGTAAACCGAGATGATACATAACTTGACCTTCTCTGAGATGTTCTTTCAGGTATTTGAAGAGGGCTATCATATCTCCACTTTTTCATCTATCTCATAGGAGGTTTAAGTCCCTTATCAGCCTCATTGCTCATCCTCAAACCTCCTCAGTTTCTCTGAAACTTAAACATGGATGCAATGCTTGAGATCTGAACTGACAATAAAAGTATACACTGGAATTTACACTTCTCCTATGATTTTAAAAACATTCTTCTGGTGTTGCAGGCTGGCACTGCCTTTGCCTTTTTTTCACACCGCTGACGCATAAAGTTTGCAATTAGTTACTGTTCCAAGATCTTTTTATAAATACTGTTACTAAGCCAGGGAAACTCATCTTACAGCTGTGTATGTTTTTCCCCGTTAAGTAGATTTCTTTGCCTTTGTCTCAAAATTTCTATTATTATTATGGTTGGTTGAACAATCAGCTAGATGTTTAGACTAAATTTGGCATTTTTGACTACCCATCAAGTCCTTCCCAAGGACCTGACACAAGCAGATCTTGTTGTTTAATAATATCAAAAAGTATTATCACAGATTGTAAGCTGTTCCAAGTAAAACTGCCTTTTGCAATTGACTGATGATTATTTTTTTTCAGTGCCAATGAAATAGTATTCAAGTGATGCCCCAGATGTTTTGGGATTACATCCAGTATGGCTAATACTATTGGTACCATATTTGCTTTCTTTTGCCATAATCTTTCTACTTCTATTTGCTGATGTTTATATATTGTGGTTTTCTCCAATACCTTTTCTTCTATTCTGCTGTTTCCAGTGACTGCCACATCCACTATCCAGATTTTTTGTCTTATGGACAATTAAGTCTGGGGTGTTATGTGGCAGGTGCTTCTCTGTTTGAAGTCTAAAAGTCTTAGAGCACTTAACTTCTTCGTTTTCTTTTACTTTGTGTATTTTGTGGCATCACCAATTCTTTCTTGTAGGCAAATGGTATCTCTAGCAAATATGCCAATGCACCATTAATGATGTTTGTATTTATTCACTGCCCAGAGTTTTGAGAAATGGATGGAGAGCCACATAAATTTGATAAATAAATAAATACATAATAATAAATATATTCATTCTCTGCCCAGTCCAATACTAAAATTTCCCTCCAGTAGGAGAAATGTTTGCAACCAGATCAGATCTGCAGTTGTGCTAATGATTACGAGAAAAGCATTTCAACCTTCACAACATAACTTTGTGCAAACTGCTATGAATGAGACTGTCATTAGTGCTTTATCCTAATATGCCACTTTCATCTCCTGGAGGAGATGAAAGACAGGATGTAGAATTAATCTGATATAGGTAAGCTATATGGGAATTTTGTAGCTATGTACATCAAATACCATATTTGTCAAGCAAACTAAAAGGGTCAAAAGAGGCAGACTTTAACTCAGAACTGTTATCACTGTTAACACCCACTCCAAGACAATACTGTATGCATGTGTATGGCGTGTGAATACACTCAATAGATAGATAGATAGATAGATAGATAGATAGATAGATAGGTAGGTAGGTAGGTAGGTAGGTAGGCAGGCAGGCAGGCAGGCAGGCAGGCAGACAAATAGACATGATATAGACCAGGGCTGTCAAACTCATGGCCTATGGGCTGGATGCATCATGTGCTGGCCATACATATGCCCAGTTTAGCGAAGAGGAAAAAAAGTCACGATGCCATGACAATGGGAGTTTGACATCCCTGATATAGATATATAGTACTGGATATAGATATATTTCACATGAAGCAAATATTTAATCACAAGAAAGAGAATGAAATGAGGGAGATATCAAAAAGAAAAAAGTCTGAATGTGTGAGGCTTGAAAATGCAGAAGCTCAGCTAAGATGCCTATTACAGATCAGAAACTATATTACCAAATCCGAGAGGTTTTTAGCACAATATATAAACATTAGCAAGAAAATTGTTAATGAGAAAAGAATAAGACTTCTTCACTGAAAATAGCATAAAGGAATTTAAGCATTTACCAAAGAAAAGCATTACAACAACAAGCATACTGCTGGCTTAATAAATATCAACAATAAAACAAGGTGAAAACTTCAAAAGATTTGAAACAGTTGGAACGCTGGATGAGAAGGAGGATAAGGAAATTTCAAAGAAATTAAAATAATTATTTGTCTCTTTTTGTCATAGGAGGTGTAAGATAACACACTACCTAAACTGATAATCTTAGGGAATTTAAAATTTATAATAGAAATAAAGATCTGGAAACTTTCTTATGACTAGCTACTGGGTGTGGTCAGCTAATATATTAACACACTAGAGTGGGGTAATCAATAATTTTGAGTTCTATTTTATTAAGTTGACAGACTTTAAGAGAAAAGCAGTGTTCAATTCTTAATTTTCCACCATGAAGAAACCTACCAGAGTTTTTCAGGTGTTTGGGAGGAAAAACAAAAGAATCAGAAACATTGATACTACTTTTCCCATGTGGTTCTGTAAAAGAGATGCTTACAATCCAGCAAAAATGGCTGGGGAATTCTGGCTGTTGAAGTCCACCAGCCTTAAAGTTGCCACGGTTGGAGATCCTGCTATAGTCTTTAAGGCACCAGGTTGCAGAGCTATACTCACTGCCTGTTCACCGCTGAAAACAACTAAACAGCAAGTCCAGATGAACCACTGAAGAGTTCTAAAGGAACTCTAATAGGAAATTGCTGATCTTTTAATAAGAACAAGAACAATATGGTGCTGTATCAGACGTCTCAAATATTGTAAAATGATTGTTTTAAAATTAGATTGCTTCAAACTAGTGAGATAAATCTTGCCAAAGCAAAATTAACATGATCTCTGTAAACATAACCCCGTTCTCACAACTCTTTTACTATGGTACTTTGAGTATTTCCACTAAAGTGTTCAAAAGGCTTCATCTAAACAAATGTAACTTCTTGGAGTAAATGAAGACATTCTCTTATGAGTGACTGATAACAAAACAGAGAGTAGGAACAAATAATTTTTGAGCTGGAAAGATACTAATACTGGGATCTCCAAGGATGCCTCTTGGAAACATCTTTGTCATGTGTACATAATGATTATTTTAGGGTGATTAAAATATGGACCAACAGGTGGTGGGATTCAATTTTTTTTTTACTATCGGTTCTTTGGGCGTAACTTGGTGGGCATGGCTTGTTGAACATGGCAGGGGAAGGCTACTGTAAAATCTCCATTCCCACCCTACTCTTGGGGGGAGGTTACTGCAAAATCCCATTCCTTCCCCACCCTACTAACCTGCTTTCCAGCTCTGTTCTCCTGTGCAGGGCAACAAAAGAAGACCCAGCCAATCAGCTGGGACAGGGACTCAGAGAGTAGATGGGGTGGGGCCAGTCAGAGGTGGTATTTGCCGGTTCTCTGAACTACTCAAAATTTCCACTACCGGTTCTCCAGAACTGGTCAGTACCTGCTAAATACCACCTCTGGGAATATTTTAACAAGAAGAATAGACATCAACATTTTAAAGTCAATGTAATTGTAAGCCAAAGTAAACTGATGCACATTGATGTAACAAGTTCTATCTATAGATATCAATAGGTCATGGAATGGCTAGCAGAAAATAGCTAAGGAATCTATTTTGATATATTGCTAGATAATAGTATTAGGCTACTTTGAAAAATATAAATCCCACACTGGAGATCACCACTGCAACAACTGTATTGTAAATCCTACAAATCTATAGAGACAATACACAACATACTAGAATTCTTTAATTGCCTCTCAGCAATGATATTGTAAGACTGAAGAAGTTTCAAAGGATGGAACCAAAATAGTTAAAAGACTAGAGAATTTTGTTGAGAAAAGTTACAGTGTTTGGGATTTTTGTGAAGAAATGTTACAATTTGAAGATTTTTCAATCAAGAAGAAAGGCAAGTTAAGAAGACATAAAACATGGAGTGGAGTATGGTGATAACCTTGAAGAAAATATATTTCAGAAAATATATTTTAAGATATCTAATTAGATTGAAAAGATAGGAGAGCTGAGGAAGAAACTTGGGAATAGCTTGCCTTGACTCTCTTCAGTATAAGAGGGAAATAAAGAAAATTTCTGCCAGGTTTCCTACAACAATAGAACTTTAATAGTACTTTCAGAGTTTGTTTCCTAATCTGGTCTGTCTCAAGGGGTTAACAATATAGATTTATAAATTTATGTAGGATGTTTCTGAACCATAACAATTTCAATATGTGTAGATTTAAACTCTCATTTCCAATTCTGGGAGTTGAAGTCCACATATCTTAACGGTTGAGAAACACTTATGTAGAGAAATGTTCCAAATGTGGATTGACACATTGGGCTTACCCCATAGAAGGATATGACAGACTTTGGACCAGTTGCTCTCTCTCAACCTACTTTTTGGGTGGTGAGGTGGGGATTCTTTGGGAGGTAAAATCCCACAGACTGTCTAGGTTCCATTGAACTGCCAGAGGAAAGGAAATATGTAACTATTGTCGCTATCGCGCAATGAAGTTAGATAATGGGAATTTCATGAAAAACGAATGACTTCTTGGCACAGCTCAAAATTAAAATATGGATTTCCATAGCACAAGATATAAGATAAGATACTAATTTGGATGGCTTTAAAGGCACAAGGGACACAGTAGGTAATAAATGCTGATCATAATGGTTATATGCTTTTCAAGTAGAGGGCAACAAAGGTTTCAATATTCATTGTCAAGGAATATAAACAAATGTGGTGCTATTGTAGTTGTATTATCTCTGTGAGTTTCTGATTGGCATCTGGTTGCTGCAAACTGTTGGATAGGATAACATTTTGTTCTGGTACAGCATAGCTCCTATAGCAGTGATGGCTAACCTTTTTATCCTTGCATGCCAAAAGTGTGTGCATCCCTGCATCCATAATGCAATATGCACGTGACCCCCCTCTCCCTGTGCATGCATAAATGACCCCATATGTCACACACCTCTGTGCATGTGTGCACAACCCATGTGCCACACACCTCTGTGCATTCACATGCATCTCCCCTGCATGCCCCTCCCCCCACGCATGCACAGCAGATACCCAACAATCAGCTGGCTGGTGGGAGGTGTGCATGCGCCATGGACCTGATTTGGGCCCATGGCTCACATGCTGGCAGAAATGGCTCTGCGTGGCACTTCCGGCATGTGTGACATAGGTTCACCATCATGGTCCTATAGAATAGTAGAGTTGGAAGGGACCACAAGACATCTATAGGAAAATCAATTAAGAGGTCACTGGCCAAGTTCTTTAAAATCTCCAGAAATGGAGAACCCACAGCCTCCATAGCAGACTATTATGCTGTTATAGAGATATTACTATCAGAAAGTTTTTCCTTATATTTAAATCCAGGTAACTCTAACTGACTATTCCTTGTTCTTATATATGTGAACATGTGAAATATTCCTTGTCCAGTTTCTCTATAGCTTTGCACTATGTCCCTGAACACAGCATATCCCATCTTACTTATGAATGTGGCATTTACTATGAAAAAAATGAAACCAAATTTCTTGATTTTAAACCCAGGTTCTAAATTTACTGGAATTCCATGAAAGCTTGCTAGATGTTTTGGGCAAGTTTGAAAGTAAGTAACGGTGTTGGGGCTTTTCAGATGACATAGCTTTCAAGTCTTTATATATATATATATATATATATATATATAAATATATATATATATATATATATATATATATATATATATATATATATATATATATATATATATATATATATATATATCTTTATATATATATATTATAATTATATATATATATATATAATTCCTAAATGTACAAAACTAGCTCATTATTTGTAACCATATTTCTTTTCAAGTTTTTTATCTGCAACATATATATTACCCAAGTTAAATAGCACAACCACAAAGTATAAAATGTTTAAATAAATATTATGGTTCTAAAATAATTAGAATAGCTTATTTCTGTCACAGGCATTGGAGGTTGTAGAAACCAAACATGTTTGAGACAAAAATTCAGCTGCAATATGTGGGTATAATCTATAGGGAATCATGTATACAAACATATTCTCTTTTCCTCTCCCTCCCCCGTCTCTCTTTCTGTATGTATGATTGTTTCTACAGAAAGGGTTATTTTCTATTTGTTAGAGAACATCGTTTTAGGTACTGAAAACTTCATTTTTTGCCCTGGCCATGGTACTGAAACAAGGAGGGAGTTTTATGGGATATATTATTTCATAGCTTTTTTCAGATGTCTGTCCTCAAACATGATCTGTTGCTTTTATTAGCAGACACTCGAAGGGATGAAGGGTGAAAGGTGCGTGGGGAAATGACAAAGAAAGAAGATCTTCAAATGTTTTGATTCTGCCAAGATGTAACTTTTGGCTGCTAAAAAAATGGGACTTCTTTTATTTATTTATTTAATTAATTAATTTTGTCAAGCAATTATTAGATAACAGGTATAAGTATAAACATGGTTATGAATACATGAAATGAATACGAATAAGAAAAAAAAGAAACAATGGGACAGGGACGGAAGGCACGTTGGTGCGCTTATGCACTCCCCCTACAGACCTCTCAGGAAAGGGGTGAGGTCAATGTTGTTCATGCAATTAAATAAAGAGAATGCTAATATGAAACACAATCTAAATCCATATTATATATTACATATATCATGCTTATGCAGCATAATCCAAGACTGCATTGGGAACTCAGCATCTGCTTAATAGGACAGAGAGAATTCTTGGCAAGCAATTAAAAAAACACAAAGAAACACACACAGAGATACACATATGTATCATCCCTACCTCTGTGTGTGTGGATACGAATAAGTGTGTGTGTGTGTGTGTGTGTGTGTGTGTAGGGGAAAGCCTGTCAGTGGTGCATGTACTGTCTCTTTAATTGTTCAATCTGCTGTCTCTGGAGCCCCATCAATTCTGACAGAGGTGGGGCTAATTCTAGATTAGTTGTAGAAAAGCATGTATGAGTAGCTCCTTAACTGTTTCCTTCCCAGGCACAGAGACAAAGACCTAAAGAAAATCTTTGAACAAAGGTGTTTTATAATGGAAGAAAATGAGACAAAATCCTCTGAAATAAAAGAAGACAACACCTTGGTTGTTTTCGAAGCTCAGGAAGTGCAAAACAGTCCTTACAAATCACAGGTCCAAAGGTTTCTCTGATGCCTGCTGACCCCTTCCCTCCAAAGCATGATCCTATTGTAGGAGGAAAGGAGCAACCTCATATTTGGACAAAACTGCCCCTTTGCATATATTTATGCAGCTCCAATATATTACAAATCCCAGTGAAATGGCTGCAATATGCCGGATGTGCTTGGCTGTGCAAAATAAAGGTCAGGATTCCCAAAGGTGAATGCCTCCTGTTTCAACATTTGTAACAAAAGCCTCAACAGAATAGCTCTGAGAGCAGATTTTTTTTCTTCAAGAAAAAGCCTGACACTTACAAGTACTGCAGTGTCAGAAATAAAGGGCCGATTGGGGATAGTGTGACCCTTTCACAAATAAATACAGAATATCCAGTCCTAACATGCCCGCCTCCATTCTTTTTCCTGCAAACAATTCATTTTTCTATGCTGTTCTCTCTCTTCTCATTCATTCAGAAGCCTAAACAAATAAGCTGTCAAACCAAAGGTTCTCCAAATACATCATGGAAATCTGACCTGCGAATCAAACAGAGAGACATTTGCTCCCTTCCACCCACGTTTGGCAAATATTGTTGCAATGGTAAAAACCCAGAGACCAAACACAGACATTAGCTTAAACTCCCTATCTCCAACTGTTCCCCCAGGGAAAAAAAGCAACCAGCTTCCCTCCTCCCCACCCTGCCCCAGCCTCATAATCTTAACACCCTAGAATGTAAAGGGAATCGTATTGGCTAGCAAGCTCTTCTTCAGTCCAGCAACGCATTTTACCTTCTGTGAGCTGAAGGATTGAGTCCAGTGATACAGAACCAGCCTGTCCTTGGACCTGAAGGCAGGGTGTGCTGGATCCTGATTCTCCTCAACCTCCATGGATTTGCCTGCATCATTCTCCAGCGCTGAAATGGGCCACCAGCTGCACTTTGTAGGAGTAATATTGTTGGGAGTCGCCATGACAGCCCCAGATTATGGAAGAAGAGAAGAAAAAGAAAGCTGCAGCTGCTGTGTGGTCAGACCATCCGATGGGCTCATAGAAACACCTTTGTTGTCGGAGCCAAGAGGGTGGAATTTCATTACTCTGTCTGGACTGGCATAGGAAGCCCAGGTCAGCAAGATCCAAAGCAGCACTGCTCTGAGTGAAGCGGTGCTCTCTACGCTCCTATACAACCATGAAAAGGATGCAGTGAAGGAACACTGATGCGCTGCATTGTGCCAATCACAACACGATAGACTCTCTCTGCCACCTGGTGACAGATGAGGGAGTCAACACACAACCAGAGAGAATGCATTTTGTTAAGCCTTCTTGATCAGAATGACTCGTGGAGGATGTAGATGAACATGTTTGAATAAGCAGGTGTCCAAATAAATAGAACTGTTGGAAATGTAGGGTGTCATTCTACTGTTCTGACCAAATCCAGAATTCTGATGTCTGATTCTAAAGACTGAATATTCAGATTATGAATACTTTCTGCTTAAATGTGAAAATTATGCTGTCTGGCTAAGTTGCAATGTAATTTTGTAAGATTTTTTTTTTTTTTACTGTTCAGATTTCAAGCTCTGTATAAAAATGATTGGGACTCCAGTTGCATGAGCTTTTATGTAGGGAATCCTGAACAATTATATTCTCAGCAATTGCCAATCATGCAAACTAAATGGAATCTCCATGCTTAGAAGCAATGAATCATGAAATGGAGAAGAAGAAAGAATTAAGAATAGTTATTTCTTTTATATCATGCTTCAAAGCTTCTGGAGGCATCTGACTCAGCACTTGTAGAATGACTTTCATCTTAACTAAAAAGTGAAATAAATGATATTATTAATGTGAGAGAATACTAACTGCATTGTGGTCATAGTTAACTATACGAATCAAAGCTGATAGGCTGGTCTTTAAAAAAAATACCTTACCTTCTAATAAGCAAACATCAAAAAGAGTAAAAAAAAAAAAAAAACCTCCGCCAAATACTACAGGGCTAGTAGAGTCCTTAACTTAAATATCCTCTCATTTCAGAAGTACTGTCTGATCATACTTGATTGGGGAGGATAGCAGTTGTAGTCTAATATGGCTGCGCTAATCAAAGAGATAATCCAGGGTTTAAAGATGTTCAGCAAGCTTTATTTATTTTGACATGTTTATATACTATGCTTCAAGCCAAACTAACAAAATCAAAACAATGCAGTGGAGCATCAAATTCTCAACTATATTAAAGATCACTCAAAATTAAAATTACATTAGAAAATAATCCATGAAATTAAACTTCAATAATAAAATCTTTGAGTGTTTTTCTCTTTCTGGTCAATCCATATCTTATTTCAGATGCAGAATGGAGAACCTTCAGGGCCCTGAAGGTTCGCCATTCTGCATCTGAAATAAGATATGGATTGATTGGTTTCAACAACCAATCAATGTCTGCTTAGTCATAAGGACATATTTTGTGCCTTCAAGTCACTCTTGATTCCTAGAAACTATGTGGATTAGTCCCTGCAGTTTCTTGCCAAAATTTTGGAAAGGGTTTACCTTATTTGTAGGACTGAAAGAAAGTGACTGGCTTAAGATCATCCATTTGGCTTTCTGTCTAAGGTGGAACTAGATCTCATGGCCACCTGGAACTCTTCTTGCCTGATGCCAAGTATACCAACCTGGTTTTCTGTTTAGGATGTTATTTTTATTTGTTAAAATATTGTATGACCATCGAACTCATTCACAATAACTCAAAGAAATAACATCCCAAATATAAAACTCAATAAATCCCGATGAGCTCTATATTTACCCTGAGGGCAAAACCATGTCTCCAGGGCCTTTTGAAAGAGTATCAAGGTAGGGGCAGTCTAATTTCTGTGGGGATGGTGTTCCACAGGGAGGCAACTACCATGGAGAAGATGCTTCTTCTTGGGCCCATTTGATGGAACTCCTTAATGGAGGGGACCAGTGACATACACTGAGCCTCCACTCAGGTGGGTCAGGTGGCTGTAATTGGGAAAAGACAGCCCTTCAAATTACCTATCCCCAAGCCATGCAGAGCTTTAAAGGTGACAACCAGCACCTTGAATTGGACCTGAAAGCAAATCAGCAATGAATGCAAGAGAGTTGACACATATGCAAGTCTAGATGTGTACAAAACTATATACCACATTTTGAACTAACTGAAGCTTCCAGTTATTCAGCAAGGGTAGCCCTATGTAAAGCACACTGCAGTAGTCAAGACAGGTGACTTGGGCTAGATTAGTTGTTGTTGTTTTTTAAAAAATAACAATGCTCTAACTTGGCATTACTCCTCAGAAATTGTTTCCCATCCATCTATTGGCCATAAACCAAAATTATAATGGGGAATTATATGGCTCATAGGGAATGGAATGGGATTAGTCACTGCAGCCAATTCGCCATGGCCAATTCCTGGCAGGACTATTCAGCAATGTAATGATGTAAAATAATTTAGAAATAATTTTAATTTTGGTCATTCACATTTCATTTTGTCCTTCCTTTGGCATCTTCTCTTCCATGATTCTATTCCACTATTTTTTCAATATTAGTGTAATTCTTGTCCTGTGTGGAGTTGTCCTGCGAGTTGTCCATGGTGAGTTGACCTGCGGTGAGTTGGCCCATGGTGAGTTGTCCCACAGCGAGTTGGCCCACGGTGAGTTGTCCTGCAGCGAGTTGGGCCATGGCGAGTTGGCCCACAGCAAGTTGTCCCAGAGCAAATTGGCCTGCGGCGAGTCATCCCGCAGAAAGTTTGCTGTGGCAAGTTGGCCCTGGTGAGTTGTCATAGATCCCATAGGGAAAGTAAATGTATCACACATGCTCACTACCAGATATCCCAGGAAGAGATAAAAGATATTCCAATGAACCAGAAAAACTGTGATGAGAAAGATCTAAGATTATGAAGAGCTGCTGCCAGCCAATACTGTATGTAAAATACTGGTCTGAATGGGTAACAATATAACTAATGTAAACTAGCTTCCTCTGTCCAATTCTAATATAGAAACATACACATACAAATAGAAAGTTTTGAATAAAACTGGTCAGCCTAGATCTTTGGTTCAACTTTAGCCTGCCTATTGTCAAGGTATCAGAATGGCTGCTTTCTATAGTTGGGGACCCTCTGCTGCTGAGGTCAGAGTCTTCTTGAAGCAAAATATGAGCGAGAGGAGACTAGAAAATCTGATTTGATAGCTAAATTCTTAATCCAACTGAACACCATAAGCCAAAAGGAGAATATACTCAAAATATCATAGAAAGACATAAACCCAGAATTGGGGCATTCATGGCTCTCTTGATCAGTGTTATTGGCTACCCATTGAAGATCATTCCTTATTTCAGGATCCATACTAAGAATTCCTTTACTCTGTTGACATTTCTCTTTGCCATTCTTGCCTTTTTCTTCATCAATCACTTACTAAAGTCTACATATTCTCCAGTCTAATACCAAAACTAACCCACTGAATTCTTGTGCAGTAGGAGGAATAAGCATCCACAGAAGTTAGGACACAAGTCGAGGCATCATCCATCTACGTCTATCAGATGATGAATTTGACATTCCTGTTATTTTCTGGTCTTTAAGTTGGTGCTGACTCCTGAGCGCACAGACTGCCAACTTTTATATCCTGCAATCCTTCCAAAAAATCAAGGCACCTTCCCCAGTACACATTTTATTCCCCCAGTAATATTTAAGGGCAAGGGTTAGGCTCAGGTAGTATTCTCAAAACTTGATGTCCTTCAGACGTGTAAGCTAATTCCCAGAATTTTCAGCAACAGTCAGGCTGGCTGGAGAATTCTTGAAGTTGAATTTCACACCTCCGACTGCAACTTCCAGCCTTCCCAGTTACATTATGTTCTGAACTTGTTCAGAATGACAAATTGTAATAGGGAACAAGACACATTGGCTCGTCTAGAATAAGTACAAATTACTGTGAGGGATCAGTCATGGTGTTTTATTGCTATATGATTTCACACAGAGTGAAACTAGTCAGGGTGTGTTCTGTGACTGTAAAAGAAAAGTAACATTTCCAAATGGCAGTTGCAAGGGAACTTCAAATTAAATTGGAATTTTTGAGCCTAAACTCTGTCATGAATTGTCTACAATAATGAAAATCTTCTCTTCCAGATAGGCAGCTTTGTTCATTAGCATGAAATAGGACAATTGTACCTTGAATTCCTGCACAGAGATAGGGTACAACCTGAGATTTAATAAGCTGTAATCTAGAAACATTTTTAAAGTCTTGCTACTCACAGCAAGTTTTGTGACTTTAATAAAATGGCAACAAATATAGTAGCTGCATGGTCATGAAGGTCTCAGGTTTTTCCATAAGGATATATACAACTGCATAGAATAAGGATGTGCAAGGATTGCTTAACCCAGGAATCCTCAAACTCTTCAGCTCATAAACTCCTTCATGAAGTTTCAGATTGTTCACTGACCATTTATTTTAGGAAAATAATAAGCATTATTTTAACTAATAGTACTAAGAATAACAATAACATTGAAGAATTCCATCAGCCTTTGGGAGTCAATATTGATCACTTTGGAGTACCCTGGCCTAGCCTATTTCAAATGCTCCTCAGATCTGGACATAGCCTGATTTGTCTACTGCAGGTCTAAAGACTTGTTGGTCTCAACACATCTCCATTTCCTGAGTTGAAAATATCATCTAGTGCAAGGCTCTTCAAACTTGGTAAGTTTAAGACTTGTGGACTTCAACTCCCGGAATTCCTGAGCTAACATGACTAGAGGAGAAATTCTGAGAGTTGAAGTCCACAAGTCTTAGAGCTGTCAAGTTTGGAGACCCCTGATCTAGCGTGAGAAAAAATAATAAACACTTAATGGTGCCTCTTTTTAATCAATGAGATGTTATTTGAAAGCACATTAGACTAAAATTATAACAACCTATGCAAAATTAGTAGAAATAGATACAGAGGTTTTTTTAGGTATGTGCTTTTATTTTTTTCTTCAATCCTTGCTTATATCAGTTCCACAACGTTTTCAAAGCCCAAAATATTCCTTTTCTGCTCTCCTCAACTTCAAGCTCTCCAGTAAACCTAATGCAAGGAATACTGGCTAAAAGAGAAAGCAGACATTTATGTTGCTTGACCCTGTTTTCTTATTAATAAAATGTAAGGAAAAAAAAAACACAATCGCATGGAATCAGGTGTGCAGTGGCTAATACGAAATCCTACGAACCCACAAAGTTCCATAACAAATCATGAAGAATTTTTCACATTATCAGAATAATTATTCCAAAAAATACCTAGGTTCAGATTCTGGTTTGGCAATAATACCAATTGAATAACTTCTGAGACATGTCCCATCATTTAGCATCTTTGCTTTACAAGTTCTTGAAAAGGTAAAATGGAATGCCAAGCTGAGTTTTATAGACAAGGCACCTCATGCAATTATAGTAATAAGGGAATTTACCACTTTCCACAAATTTGTTTTGAATCTAAGATTTAGAAGCTACCTTTAGAAAGCTTATGCAGCTGTATGGAGGCAGATTGAAATACTCTGGTACTTATAAATATATCAGATGTTAAAAAAAAACCACTGCATATATTTGACAATTTAAACTGGCCCTTTTTGTTTGAAGTTTTGAAAGATCCGATGACCTGAAGAAAAAAATCTGGTTTCAAAACTCAGTAAAAGGCAAGGTTAAATATTTGAGTGTTTCCTCCACTGATGTTTTGAAACAATTATTTTAAGGTATGGAATGAAGTTTAAAAGGAAATGTTGAGTTGGAAAACATTGCAGCTATCATCAGAAATAATTTCTGTGATTAAGATGTTTTACCTAGAATGTGATTTTTTTATTTCGTTTTCTTACTTTTACTTTTTTTGCACCGCTATCCTTTCTCTTCTTTTCAAATCTCTGTAATTTCAAACCACCTAATTTTGTTATTCTTTTTTCTCTCCTTTTCAAATCTCTGTAATTTCAAACCACCTAATTTTGTTATTCTCCTAGGGGTATTTTTGTTTGTGTGCCTTTTTTTTAATCAATCAAGATTCTTGGTGAGTACATGGACAAATCCATCCAGTTTTCTTGGCAATATTTTCAGAAGTGGTTTGCCTTGACTTTCTTCCTATGGCAACACTAGAACCCAGAATATCCTACTCTAGCATCACAACCATTAGATCAAACTGGCTCTCATAAAAAATTCCAATTTTCTACTTTAATATTATTTTCAACGTTTTTCAAAGACACCCCATCAAGCTTCCGCTTAGAAACATTTCTGTCAAGCATTAGTGGCATATATATAACATTAAAAAATATGGGTGTAAGGTTTAATCTTTCTCTCTCCTCTATATGAAAATTGGAATAATTTCAGTATCTGTCAGACTTCTGGACATTGACCTTTTGAAAATACCAGTTGCTGTTCTGAATAAATTATTTGC
This sequence comes from Pseudonaja textilis, assembly GCF_049901715.1. Classification (NCBI taxonomy): domain Eukaryota; kingdom Metazoa; phylum Chordata; class Lepidosauria; order Squamata; family Elapidae; genus Pseudonaja; species Pseudonaja textilis. Next base: position 24,103,808 of record NC_141992.1, on the reverse strand, counting down.
TAGCATTAAAAAAAAAAAATACTCAAAGCTCCATCTAGTGGTCCATTTATTGAACATTCTGTAAAATGTTTGGTTTTAAACAATCATTTAAGTGACCTCCTGTGTGTTGCCAATATCCTTTACTCCATGATTCTATAACTATTAAATCAGCACTGAAAAGGATTTAACCATCCAAAAGGAAGTTCCCTGTTCCATTGTATTCTTAGCTCCGACGCTGACTTCTCTTGCCCTCTAGTCCTACAATGGGGAAAAAAAATAAATCTGCTTCAAAAACTACTTTTGAGTAGCATTGTCTTTTAAACAGCAAACCAAAAATAATGCACTCATTTTCAAACTCTCTATGGTAAGCACATGTGTGTCATGTGTTGGAGCCAGGGTCTGAGACAGAGGAGGAGTGGGAGCCTGGGCCAATGAAGGGGGTTGGCAAAGTCCCTATGGCCCATGAGGAACGACCTGGGGACGAGGACGAGGAAGTCCCGCATCCCTCAGGCCTTGGAAGAGTAGGCAGGGAGGAAGAGAGGGTGCAGGCTGATTGAGGAAGGGGAGGGGGGAGAGATGGAAAAGGCAGGCAGCGAAGCAGAGGAGCTCTGGAGACAAGCAAATACCTCCTAACTCAAATCTCCAAGCGTGGAGAATGGAGGGGCAGCAGTCAGCGCATGGTGAACCGACTACTTGGGAGGAGGGCATTCTGCCCCTCCTCACGAGGTTCACTTGGAGAGTAGAAGTTAAGGAGGTGCCGTGCGGAAAGGCTTTTGCCAGGGACAAGTGTTTGTTTTTGGATTACACTCCTCTGGCTTTGAGGACTGCTTTTGCCTTGCTTTGAAGACTGCACTGCCTTGCTTTGAGGACTGTTGGTCTTGCCCTCACCTTTGAAGACTTTGCCTTCAAAACTGCCTTTGTCTTACGCCTGGACTTTTGCCTTGTAGACTTGCCGGGTAATCTATGGGCTGTTGTTTGGGGGACTGAGGGTGGAGCCTTACTGGTCAGGAAAGGGCCATTTGTTTAACCATTTCCAAGAGAAATAGAGAACTCTCTGGAGGCCTGCCTAACCGCGACCACCTGGGTCATAACAATATGGCTATCATGATTTCAAATTCAAGTTTGTTCTCATAGCAATACACCTATTCTACTATACCTGTAGTCTTCCTACAATGCAGGAAAGGTTCAAATATGATGGGAATCTGTTAATCAAAAGTAAATCAGAAACATTAATTGCTTTGTTTATAAAAAAAAAATTAAGGTATATATGTATGTATATATACTTAACATACATGGATGACCCAATATTTCTAATATTGACATATAGTAAATGGTACATATATGTATCATTTAATAATTACAGTATAAAATGGCTACTTCTGATATGTATGCAATGAATTGAATTTTCATAATCACAAGTGTTTATGTATGGGAATAGAACAACCCTCACATTAATTTGCAAATACACAATCTGCAGGGAAATTCCTTTATTCAAAGGTTTAATGGAAGCAAGCTACTATACTCAGGAACAGGTCAATTTGCTTCAGGGGACAATTTTTAGACATTTTGCTGCAAAATGAGCTGGCCTATTTTGCAATATTTCCATTGCACATTAATGGATTTATCCTTATGCTGCAAGGAAAGCTCATATTTCTTAATTTTTTTTTTAAATTCCATGGAATGCCAAGCTTTGCTTATTCAAATGGTTTTCTTCAAAATTCTGCAGAATAAAATGGATGTTGTACGGTGGAAGTCTTTTTGCTTTCTTTTCCTGGAGGCAGCAGGATAGATAGTTCTGAGGTTCCCTTTATCTACTGGCTTATGGCTCATCTAACCCCTTTCAGTAATTAGTTTTAAGGACAGGACTAGCTACAAAATCCATAACTAGCACACATTTGTTTTAATTCAAATATGTTATTTAATTTAAATGCATACTAAACATAAAAAAACAAATTTGCCTGTGTTAGGCAAATAAGATCAAGCTTATTCAAAAGCTCTAAAATTTACAGCACTTCCTTGACCTGTTTAAGCTTGTGCAACATACAGAATAGAAATTGCTTTCTTTTAAATTGATATTAACATTATTTCTTTTGAAAAGCCCTAACCTAAATGAACAGAGGTCAAGACTTGCAGGAACCTAATGAGAAAGTTAAGCTAATTCTATGTGGCATATGCAACTGTATTATGGGTAGTCCTTGACAGAGAACCACAATTGAGCCTGGAATTACAGTTATAAATTGTGGAAGTTACTGAGTCATGTGACCAGACCAGATTTTATGACTTTTTTGTGGTGTGAGTTAAGTTCATTAAATGAATACTGCAGTCATTAAGTAAATGGTAGCTTCCAGCACAAAACACTGAAAATTCTATACCTAAAATTAGTCTGACGTCTGTGGCATGCTGTAAACGGCTCTAAACGTGGACTGGTGCTAAGTGCCCAAAATATGATCACATGATTGTGGGGGAATCCATCAGAACTTAGAAACATCATAAGTAGTTCTGGGGAGGTCCATCGTAACTCTGACTGCTAAGTGACCAGTTGTAAGTCAAGGACTACCTGTACGCATTTTGAAAGCATTCGTCTTCAAAGATAAAGTAGTGCACTGTAAAGTAGTCAATGGCCCTTTTCATAGGCCATCTTAAATTGTTTGTAGAACAAGCATGTCATGTGAAGTCATAAAACTAGGTTAACTGACAGAGCTACAATCCTAGCAAGCTGGATTTAGCCCCAAATGACCCAATCCATTTGGAGCTAAACTAATTCCTTCGTTGAAGTAACTTTAAGATATCCTGTGAATTTCAAATTTGACTATTCCAACAGCCACAACTGAGTTCTAGAAAGGTGTTATAAAAGCAGGGGTTCTTCTGAACCAGGGGTCCCCAACCTTGGCAATTTTAAGACTTGTGGACTTCAACTAGAATTCCAGAATCCCAGAATTCCTTAGCTAACTGACTGAGGAATTCTGGGAGTTGAAGTCCACAAGTCTTAAAGTTGCCACGGTTGGAGACCTCTGTGCTGAACTGTTTATACAATCCTTTAAGATCCCTGTGACCGCACAAATCTTGGTACTGAAGAAGAGGAAAACTATGTGGAAAGCAGCCCAACTTATCCAAACCTGATTATGATGGTCTCAATCCCATAGTGCCATAACTTTTCTTCTTGGAGTTGTAGGAAGTGAAGGAGAAAGGGATAGTTTCCAGTCTCCCTTATGGTACCAAATAAGACTGAAAATATGGCTATCAGATGACTGATGAAGCCATCTAAGATCATGTGCTGGGGGTGAAGATCAATCAACTGAGAGCAGTTATGACTAATTTGTGTGTGCTATGCAAACAAGACCAAGGCCAGCTTATTAAAAAGATGAGTTCATATACTGCATTTTTCCATATATTGGTAACTTAATGTGATGATTACACTTACTGCTATGGGTTATTAAAAAAAAGAAAACTAATAAAAACTATATAAGAAGCTCATTATTGGATGTCCAGGAAGAAAAATTATGCTTATATTTATCAATGAAATATTAATCTAATTAAAATCAACTTGGGGCATATAATTTTTGCTAGAAGCTGAGATACTTAGGAAAGTCAGCAAAATTATTTAGGAGGCAACATTAATTATGCTAAATCGGTTACCCGTTTCTTTAAAAATTGCAGACTCATGTTTTATCCTATACAAGGAACTGCACAAAACTATTTTAACTTTTCACTTATCTGAAATATCTGAATAGGACAGGACTGAGTAGCTTTTAGGCTTGTTGGATCTATTTTTGTTTTCTTTGTAAGAAATCCAACCATTTAGAGACAGTTGCAAGACATGCTCATCACCCCCCCACCCAGAATTTTGGCTTAGCATAATAAATTAACCAAAGTCTTATATTAACAGGGTAAGTTATCTGCATGACCTCCTGAACTAGAAATTTCTTTTCCTTATCAGAACTGATATGAGCTCAAAGTTGTTTCACAAAAACATCCACTCCTGTTCAGCCCAAGCATTTTTCAGTGAGAAAATTAATAATTTTTATGAAAAAAATACAAAAACAAAAATAAAATAAAATCCATGCAAATTTACCTCAAATTTATCAGTAGACCTGATTAATTTTTACCTAACTTGATAAATTTAATTTGAAATCTACAGAATTTGCTGCATTTTAGGAAAACTTATTTAAAGACAAATCTTGTTTGGAGCTTTTAGGAAACAGAAATTTAGATTGTATCAAGAAAACAAAAAAATTTTTTACAGGTACATTCTTAAACCTCTGATTTAACGCAACGCACCTTTAAACATAAGATATTGCCTTTTTAACTTTATTTAAAAAACTACATTATATGGTGCAAATAAACATTTGATCAAATACGCAGCATTGACAATGGACAAATTTCCATCTACAGCACTGAGAAATATTCACTACCACCACTGAATTTCAAACCCATGATTCTCATCTCAAGTGTACATCATCTCCGCCATGTGAGACATTTTCTTGGGAATATATAAGTAGTATTCCATATACCCAGAAAGATCTTCAATAGTCACATCATCCACAAAGACTCGAGCTTGCTCCGAACAAGACCGGGCAGAGCCAGACGAACCTGTACTAGAAGGTGATCGATTTGGTAAGGATTGTGAACGCACTTCCAGGACTGCCTTTTCGCACTCTGATAAGACGCTCCGCAAACCAGAAAAGGAATATGTTTCTATTGCTTGCCATTCTTTGTCCATGTATGGGCACTGCTTCTCAAAATTCATCTTGGACAGAGACTGGAAATCTGAAGGCTGGCTAGGATCCAGGCTGGTTTCAAAGGTCAAAGAAAACGTATGGCATTTCCTTCCTAAATTCTTGGAAGGCTGCTCACCAGTACATGTTTTCTGATGTCCCGCTCTGCTTTTTCTGCAGTTGCTGCTGTCTACAAGAGGGCACCTCTTTCCGTTTAGGAACAACTCTTCTGAAACTCTAGGATCTGAACCAATTTTATTCTTTGGAGCATCAATCTGACTTTTGTGTTTCAGTTGGTTATTTACAGAAGATGCTTTCATGCTGCAGTATGTAAACTTTGGGGGGTGAAGAACAGGAGATTTGGACCGCCTGCGTCGTTGTGGTCTTGTTGTCCCTTTCAAGGATTTCCGTGCACTTCTGTAACAGACAGCAGTAACGTTAGCAGAAACTAGAATATATTTTGTTCTAGAACATAGGCATTTTGTACTAAATTATTTGCTCTAGTTCTATGAATGAAGTAATTTCATGTGCCTTGATTTCTGTCCATGAAACAGATCAAATTGGAATTTTAAGGGTTGCCAACTATATCTAATCAGAAAGAAATGTCATTATGAACATTCGATGTAATTAAAGTAAGCTATTGCATTTCTCCCAGTTATTTCCAGATAATTTCCCAGCCAGACAAGATAGAAACAAAACTCAAGATCGCAAAGATACAATAAGCTTCGCCCTAAGTTTTGCATATTTATCAGTACTTAAAAAAAAAAAGAAATTTCAAATAAAGAGTACGTAGTTTTCCTTACCGGTGCCAAATCTCTCTTGAACAGACAATTTGATGCCAGCCTCCATCAATAGTTGCTCTGCCTGGAGGTCGCAATCCTGTTCCTTCACTAACAGAAGATCTGATTTAAGGAACAAATAACATATTAAAATGCTATTCTGTAAAATGGGTAAGAAGAAAGTGGAACAGGGTACAGGTAGTCCTCGACTTAGAATCAGTTGGTCAGTGACCATTCCAAGCTACAGCAGCATGGAATGAATAGTGGTTATGACCAATCTTCAGAGTTCTTGTTATCTTAGCACCAAGGTGGTCACATGATGGTGAGCTAAGTACTTGGGAACTCATTCAATTATTTACCAAGCACATAGCGATGATACGATTGCCATTTCCAAACTTCCACGATGGCTTCCCCAGAAAGTAAATAGGAAATTGGGGATAAGACTCATGGCTCAGTAAAGTGAACATCTAGTTCTAAAACTGATTAGTGCTAGAATTGTGAGCAAATCATGTAAGCTTAACTCTCTGGAACAAGTACTTATGCAGAACAATTTGACAGAAACATTATCATAAAACCATTTATGACATACAGGTAGTCCTCGATTTACAACAATTTGTTTAGTGACCATTCAAAGTTACAACAGCACAGAAAAGAGTGATTTATGACTGTTTTTCACACTTCTGACCATTGTATCATACCCTGATCACCTGATCAAAATTTGGCAACTGACTGATATTTATGATGGTTGCAGTGTCCTGAGTCCTGTGATTGTCTTTTGCAATCTTCTGACAAGCAAAGTCAATGAGGCAGCTAAATTTACTTAATAACTGTGTTAGTAATCTAATAACAGCAATGATTTACTTAACAGTGGCATAAAAGGCCATAAAATGAAACAAAACTCCCATAACCATTATCTTGCTTAGCAACAGAAATTTTGGGCTCAGACAATGGTCGTAAGCCGAGGACTACCTGGAATACAACAAGCCATAAAACATTTCCTGTGCTGAAGTTTGACTGCTCTATATAGTTCAACATGGGCTCTTTTCAAGGCAGATACAAGTTTGAATGTATCCCAGTTTTCTCAGTGAAGGAAGCACATTAGAAATTTTGTCATTGTTGAAAGCACTGAGGAATTTCGTAAGGAAATATCTCTGAAAGGATGAGGCAAATGGTCACAGTTTGTGTAAAAACAAACGTAAGATCCTGAACCAACTAAGTGATCCATGCGTAACTCACACATTTTATTACTTGAAATCAATGCTAGGGAATGAAACCTCCCAATATTCACACTAGACAGAGGATTTTCGACAAAATTTAGAGTAAGGCAAACATGAATGATGAGCTCAAAAACTTTCTTCACTTCCAATTTTAAACTTGCAAAAAGAAAGCAATACGACATTAAAAGCAGCAAGGCTATTAAAAAAATTTTTTTTAAGCAATTGTTACCTACCCAGCTGGATCCACTCTCAACTTTTTGAAAGCTGTTTGCAGGCTCTCTTCATCTCCTTCTTTAGCTTCCGATTCCATCTGCAGGTTGTTAGAATGCTCTTCTGCCTGCCATATAATGAATGCTACCAAGAAAAACATACTGATATTAATTTTATGTATTTTTTTTCCTTCTTGTTCAATCGTGTTGGATTTTTAGAGACTGCCTGGACAACCCTGCAGGTTTTTCAGAAGTGGTTGCCATCACCTCCTCCCACCCTTGACACAAGACCCTTTTTATTAGGTTGGATATAGGCATCAGTGAGGATTGCTGCTCATTTATCTTCCACCCTGTGGCATAGCTGTATTCCTGGCTGTGCTCCTGAATTCTGTGTCTGGGTTGGCAGTAGAGTTCCTCAGGCTTATGCTTCTGGGAGATTTCAGCCTGCCATCTCAGGACTTGAGCACTAAACTAGCACAGGTGTTCATGGCCACCATGGCAGCCTTGGATTATCTCAACTCATTTATGGTCTGACTCATCTGTTATCTGTTATCATCTAGGGGATAACATAATGGATTTGGAGTTTACCTTTGGGAAATGGTGTCATGATCTGGATTTGGGGGATACTAACACCAATACTTGCCTCTTTAGGTCCTTTTCAGCCTAAAGTTCAGTGTAGCTGTCCCATCCTGAAAGAAACTTAGCAACAACACCACATACACACTCAGGTGCCTCATGGACCTTGTCCAGTTTCAGAAGGAGCCTTGGGTTTACCCCAACACTCTGACATTAAGTTTGGCAGGTGTTTGTGTTGCTGTTTGGAACAAGCCTGTGATGGGGATGCTGAGCTGAACTGCACCTATATGGATAAACTGTGCTTCCATTTTTTGTAGAGACCCGTGGTTTACTGAGCAGCTATGGGGATGAAGTGGCACAAGATGTGCCCAGATCACTGCTGGAGGAAGACAAAGAATGAAGTTGACTGAGCACATATAAGAGCTTATATTAGGACCTATCTTATGTGATAGGTCCTAATAAATAAACAAAATTATTTCTCTGTTCTTATTGCATTTATAATAGCCACCCAGCAGCTCTCTTCAAATAACAAGATATGTCCTACGTAAGGAGCTGGTGAGGATTGTAGTATCTCTGTGAGGAATATTTTTGGACTCTATCAGTCACTCAACTTTATGTAGAGTTGAATTCTGGCTAGGCAGATCCTTTGAAAATGATCATGACACATTTGAGACCTGTTATCCAGCAGGAGTTTCAGCTAGTTGATCCTCAGGAAATCAACAAGGTCCTCATGGCTGTAAGTTCGGCCAGCTGTGTTCTGGACACATACTCCTCCAGGTTGGTTATGACCGTGGTGGAATATGGTTGGGTCAAAGAGGTAGTTAATATCTCTTTATGGGAGTGGGACTGCCATCATAAAGGTGGCAATGGTGTATCCCCTTCTAAATACACCATCCTTGAACTCAATACATTACAGAAGTTTTGTCCAATTAGAAACTTCTTTTTGGGGAAAGGTTGAGAAGGAAGTTGGCACTCAGCTTTAGAGGACCTTGGATAAAGCAGATCATCTGGATCATTTTCAATCTAAGTTCATTCTGAGGTACAGTGTGGAGATGGCATTGGACATTTTTGCTGATGATTCAGATTGGTATGGGAATGATGCAACTGTCCTGGCTCTCCTAAATCTCTCGTCAGCTTTTGATACTTTTGGCCAATATCCTAATGGTAATATTTGGAATCAACTGAAACCTCCAATTTCTATTAAAGGAAGCTTCTAAAATAACATTACTCTAATCCAGTCTAAATGGAACTAAAGCAAATTCTATCCAAGAAACATATTTTATTCAAGCTGATAATTAGAACTTTTTAGATTCAGTGCATGATCACAACTACGTGTGTTTCATTTAATAGTCCTCTGTGTGGATACCTTTCAACTAAAATGCACATAGGACGGATACTTCCTAAGATAAGAGTAGTTCTGAATAATAGATTGGAGATTCACAGTAAATTGAAGCGGTCTGTATTTACATCATAGGTGGGACAGAATAAAATTCATCTGATTGAGGCTTTGACAAAGTATAGTGAAATTCACCCATACAAAATAACATCCACATAGCACTTTTGGAACATTCTTTTAAAGGAGTATATCAAAATCAGTATTTAATCTGCTCAACTGATAAGGCTACACAAACTTAACTTTTACTTATATAGTACTTTAGTACTTTCATCCAGAGGTGCACATTCCATTATGTAGTTAAAAATGATATGGTTATAAGAGAAAATCAGTAAGATTTATCAAGTTCTATCATTTCAGTTTAACTCTTCTCTAGCATAATTATTCTAACTTTTTGCAAGAAATTATATCTATTATAAACATATATGCATAGACATTGCATGTGACAATATTATATCAAATATTGGTGAATTATCTTATATAAAACTGTATGGTAAATACACAAATACAATTCACACTTAATTCAGAAATCAAGTGATCAGCCCAAGCAAACTGGAAGAAATGATGGCTGTTACCATTATAGGCATTTTATACCATAATACTACTCCATTTTTGCTGTTTGAAGTAATTTTAAATTATAGTGATATATATGACTAGTAAGTATTATATGATTGCTCTAAGCAATAGAAAAACCTTGTTTTAAAGAATCAAGAAAAAAATCTTATTGAATAACTGGCAAACAAAATTATAACACTTCATAAAGAAAATAATTTGGGGGGTAACACATTCCATGTGGGTTGTGATGCTATATCGTATATGTTCATAGTTTGAAAATGTAATAAATGCATAATTTAAAAAACACTAACATTATACAGTCTAATTATTGCCTGACTTCTAGGATGATTCGGGGGTTAGGAAATTCTTCATGTAGTGACCAAGACTTTTAATGTTGAGTCACTACGGAGGATAAGGGCGAAAACGTGTCTCCTAACAACCCGAAATGTTCGCCTGTAAGGCGCCGTGAAACTTCCGACGCAAGGAAACTCCAGAAGGGAATGTCACCGCGGCTTCGGACGACCCAGAATTCGGGCTACGTATTAAATGAGGAATCCGTCCGCGCACAAACTAGTAGAAATGACGTAGCTGAAGAAGAAGAGGCCCTGCCTTTCACTTTCGCCTCTTCGAAACGTATCTGCCTCGAAGGGGAAGGCGGGAGAGATTAAGACATCACTAAAACAGAAGGCAAATCAATTTATCCAAACGGAAATAATAATAATAATATAAAAAACCCTCTTCATTCTTCTCCCTCAGAATGAACGAATCCTAAGAAAACAAGGGCCAACTTACCTGACAAAGCGCACCCAATCAGCCCAACGAGCCACTGCCGGAAGTGAACATAAAAAAACAACAGGAAGTGACGGTGCAGTGCGCGTGCGTTGAAGGACCACGCGCTCTCTATTGCCGCTGCTCACATTTTTCATCCACTCCAGGTTGGCGCGCGAAACCCTAACAAGAGGACTTAGGAGAACGCATGCGCGCTAAGGACCAAACCTTCTCCATGGGGATTCTGCCTCCGGTGTAGTGCTTCCAGATCCGGGTCATTCGTTTAGTTCCGCTCATATGTTTGAGGGGAGACTTTCTCTGCCCGCCGCTTCCCTTGCGCAGAGCCGCCTGAGCGCTGAACTGGCTTGATTCCTCGTCCGCTCATTGTCACCGGAGCAGAGCAGCTGATTCTACCCGTCAAAGCGATGGACTTGTGTTGAATCCCCGCGCTAGGCGCCCCATTCCCGGCTGCTTTACGAAGCATCCCTTTTTGTTTTTTTTCGGCCACCTGGCTTTTCTTTCGGATTCAGGGCTTCGGGTCGCAGGCAGAAACCCCACAGGTGAAGCATTTCTCAACTTCGTTTCTTGGCGGGGCAGGTTTTTTTCTGTGGCAGCAAAAGATTTGTGGCACTTTTTGACCTAACGCATAGATTAATAATCTCGGTCAATGTTTTTCCAACCTTGGCAATTCAGATGTGTGAACCTCGACTCCCAGAATTTCCCAGCCAGCATGTTGGGTCTACCTCTCCTCTTAAAATTACCATGGTTGGAAAACACGACTTGAGTTTTAGTTTGGCCCCATAGACTTGATTTGGTGCAAGTGGCCTATGATGTAAAACAAAGAGGAAGGATTTGCTAGAATAAATAAACTCGTCCATAAATGCCAGAGTGCTTAGTTGTTGTTTTGTTGTTGTTACAGTTATTTGTACCTCACTGAATTATGCTATTGCCCTACCTATACACAGGGCATGAACCTATATAGTTTCCTTGCCCCCAATGCTGGAGTCTTTGCTCTTGCTTGCTTCTGGGATTTTTGGTGGTCTCCCAACTTAGCAGCAGCTGTACTTATTTTTTAGACCAGCTAAGTAATGCCACTGGGGGGCGGGGATGAATGCAAGCTGGAACTCATCCAAAATTACAAGATATTCCAACAAAAGGTGAAATTAAAAATAGAGTAGGATATGCTTTTGCTTGATGATGTGTAAGTTTCATTTTTGTCCCAACTACACATTTTAAATTATATCCCATATTTGATAGCAAGAATAAGGAAATGATTTAGACTTTTGTCAAGTCATCCTGTTCTTAGACTTTACATTATTCCAACACAAATGCGCAGCTTTACACACGTCCTTCTGTTAAATTAGAGTGAATGCGTTTCAAGCCCGTCTAGGTTTTTTAATTTTTTTTTCTCTATTTGAAGTATTGTTGCCCCTCCCAGCTTAATGTCATGATAAGCATCCTTCCCCATCCAACTCATTTATAAAAATGGTGAACAGCTCAGGATACATAACAGTTCCCTCCAGTAGTCCTTGTGATATGATACTGTCTTCCATACTGAATTGGAGTATTAACAATCACTCTTTGGGTGCAATTCTGAGTCCATCAAACCAAGGTTTCATCAGCTCAATTTTTGAGCACTTTATTAAGGAGAATGTTATGTCACACTATATGAAGGGCTTTTCTGAGGTCCAAGTACATTGTATCTGCATTCTTCAACCATTGAAGCTGAAATTAAATTTATTGTTACTTTCAAAGATCAGTAAGATTAATATGCTATGAATTGTAGCAGATTGATGTCAACTGCTTTTAAACGTACTGGTAGCATACATAAGTCAAAACACACTGCACAATTGATTATCTTTTATAATAGCTTATCCAAAATACCAAGTTTATAGATCTATGCTAAACTGATAGATTTATGCCAAAGGAACATAAATTATGCTCCTTTAGTCTTCTGAGATCTTGCTCTTCTGAGAAGAGTTTGACCCTTGATGACTACATGGACAGATGCAAATCAATTTGACCTGTTTCCACTAACATTCTAAAGTTCTTTCAAGAACAATTCTATCATCTCTTCTATCTCACATGTCCCCGCCTCCAGTCTACCCTTTCTATTTTTTTCAGCCTTATCCATTTGTTTTGTAGTGGATCATATCCATACCACATGCCCAAAATATTTGTGTGTATGTGTGTTTTAGTGATCATGAGCTCACAAAATAAGTCTTTCTTTTGTGCAGGCTTGGTTAATTAGCCATGCATTCTGTGGTATGCTCAATAACTATATCCAGGTCTCTAATTCTTTCAGTTTCTAGCCTTCAGATCCATCAGGTAAGGATTGATTTTGAGGCTGATAAAGATTCAGGAGACAATTTTGTAAAGTTGACTACTGCTATCACTACTGGGACCAGTTTGGCTTTTCCTTTCAACATCCTCTCCTAGTTCCTCCTAGTATGTGTGCGTGTATAAATTAAATAGAAATAAATTTATATAAATAGTAATATCATTACAATAAATTGGCTTTTAATAGGAAGTAGTTCAATTGGTAAATTGTGTTTTGTAATTTTAACCTTTTCATTTTAACAAGGAATCTGTGATTTTTTCAGGAAATGATCAGTGCAGATGTCTTGCCACTAGGTCATATGACAGTTATCTTACCTTTGGAAAAACATATATCTTTAAATCAGTGGCACAGCCATAGATATACATATGCTCCACAATATGTCAGTATCTTCATGGCTGAACTAGAATAACAATTCTTACATCCAAAGTCCCCTCTCTCCCCCATTACTTGAGATTTATTGATGACATATTTACCATCTGAAACCATGGATAAGAATTTTTCATCAGATTCCATCAAGTCCTCAATAACATCTACATCACCATCAATATAGCTTTACCTATTTGTAGAATGTCTACTTTTCAGTGTCACAATAAAAAAAAAATGGATAAACACAACATTATAGAGGAAATCTACGGATCAGCACACATTTCTTCATCCTACACCACCAAATAAGTTGTCTAACCAAGCTTTATGCTGCAATTGAATTTTGTCCCATTACTCAATTAATGGGAATTGAACCAAGAGACATTCAAGAGACTGAACTACTCACCTAGTGAGATTAATAGCCAGGTTACATAAGCACTACCATATTCAGCAGTTCAGTATTAAAATAATATAAGTCTTCTGGGATTTGCACAAGTATATGTAGCAGGTTTTTATGTATGCAATATAAAAATTAACTTTAAAAAACTTGCCTAGTTTTCAGAAGTCTGGGTTCAACATTCAGTTAACCTTTTTTTAAAAACAAAACAAAACAGGTTGTTTAATGTAGCTTCTGTTAATCATCCATTTGGCAGATGAACATCCCTGGAAGCACTCTTGGTGTATCACTTCCTTTCGTGTTTTCTTTGTTCTTTGATTCAAGAGTTAGTATGTACTTCAAATACATTATGACACATCCATCCCAGATGAGTCACAATGACATGAACAGGCAACTAAGAAACGTGTCAGTTAAACAATTTGAGCAAATGAACATCAACTGAGTGGAGCAGGGAGGGAGTTGTGTCCAAGTGAGCATTTTTCTGGCAGGTTTCTTCTTTTGTACCAGTTTAAGAGCGATAAACACTTAATACTTTAACCTTTATTGTTTAAAAATTTTATTTTGTTAACCTAAATAGTTAAAAATTTTTCAAGGGTTTTGTATATGCAAGTAGTCCTTGGGTTATGGCACTGGGATTAGGATTGCCATTGCTAAGTGATGTGGTTGTAAAGCACAACATCACTTAACTGCATTTCTTAGTGATGGTAAATCTGGTTGCCATAGTAACCACAAGAAGCATTGGTTGTTAAGTGGGAAGAGGTTAGATATGTGGTGGAGCTGTGGGGGAGTCTGAGAGGCTGGGGGAAGTCCTTGGAGGGCCAGTACAAGACGCATGTGAATTGAGGGAGGCCAGGGGAAACATCTAGAAGGGTCAGTGGAGGTTGAGCATGGGCAGAGGGGTGCTGAAGGGAGGAGAAACATGGGAGCAACTTACCAGAGTGACTTGCAACCTTCCCTGCTGGCTTCCCCCTTGATGTTTCCTATGGGAAGCTGGCAGGGAAGGTGCCAATGATAATCACGTGACCATAGCTCCCTGCAACATCAGAATCACAGCTAGGCATCTGAGTGCCAGGACTTATGGTCACTGAGAGGGTGCTGCGACATTTGGAATTTTATCCTACATCTATCTTTTCAGCACTACCATAAATTTGAACGCTTGCTGAATTAATAGATATAAGCTGAGGATTACCTGTATTCTATATTAAATAGTGGACATTATCTAATTGGTCCTTAGATATTGATTTATGCCACATATATTTGATCAGCTGAGGCTTTTGCATAATGTCTTTTAGTAAAAAAAAAAGATGGAGAACAGATTATCTGTCTCATGCAGTCTTCTTTGCTAACAGAACGGCACTGTATCAGTCAGTTTTTGAATACTTTGGCCAATAAACTACAAGGGTAACCAAAGGCCAGTTGTACCCCATGCATACTTATGCCATTCTATGCAAACAAGGATCTTTAAAGACTACCTTACAAGATAATATACTCATCCACATTTCATCAATAGAATAGAATTCTTTATTGGCCAAGGATGGTTGGACACACAAGGTATTTTCTTGGTGCAAATACTCTCAGTATACATAAAAGAAAAGATACATTCGTCAAGAGTCAAGAATCATAAAGTACAACACTTAATGATAGTCACATTTCATCAACTAGGAGATATATGCCCTATACAGGTACATACATACTCCAGATACTGGTTTGGATATAAATATGATTAACTCTCAGGTAGGAAGCATTCATGTGGTATGCTTTATGTGTGTGTTTATGTATATATGTATATTCTATATGTATGTAACAAATTTAGAAACCTCCGTCTCACAGAAGACTTGGTAAGATTTAAATGCAAAGCCTTAGAAACCTCATTCCTCTTTTCCTAACCTTTAGTAGGAATTGGAACTTAGTCCTAGCACATCTGGAAAGTGCCAGCTTGGAGAAACCTAAAATAGTTTAACACTACAACATTCTGTTCAAAATTTCTCTCTCTCTCTCGTGTGTGTGTGTGGGGGGGGGACGGGACTGAAACTTCACTGCAGCACCCCCAAAATTTGTGTGCTACCTGTGCTGGGCTCCCAAGGCATCCCCCAATCCTCTGAGGCATTCCTATGCTCTTTAACAGGGACTCCATTCATATAACAATCCTCACCATCATTTAACGATTGCAGCTGGGATTGTAGTCATTCAGTGAAATGTGACTTTTGCTTAATGACAGCTCTACAACCAAGATTCTGGTCCCAATTGTCAAGGACTACCTGTAAAAATTATTGAGCTACTAATCTACAGTTAGTCAAATTTAGCATGATATTTCCTTCATTATTGATGCCTGGAATTTCATCCCAGTTCATTTTTCTATTTATCTGCAAAGGGGAGAGAGTGCAGTGGATTGTTCTCTTAACAATGTTGGAAAATGAGGAAAATCTCGGGGCAGCTTTCAA
Organism: Pseudonaja textilis; assembly: GCF_049901715.1. NCBI lineage: Eukaryota > Metazoa > Chordata > Lepidosauria > Squamata > Elapidae > Pseudonaja > Pseudonaja textilis. The sequence goes on along the minus strand of NC_141992.1, from coordinate 24,088,075 downwards.
AAAACTAAGAGTTGATTCAGAACGGTAAGTAACAGTATAATTAATTAGTAAGAACTCGAGTGTATCTTTGCAGTATAAAATATAAAAGAAGGATCGGATTTGTCACCTGTTACCTTGATCTTGAGAAGTAAAATATATATGATCAGATTATTTTCTATATCTACTACTCACAACTGTACCATTTCTGTTATGCTTTCAAGTATAATATCCTTTTTGTGGGTTTAGAGCACTTAGTAAATTATTCTGATCTATGCTTTCCTTAAAGGTATAAAATACTTTATGTAGTGGCTTTTTCATAGGAATATCCACCCACCCTCCAACTCACTGTTTATCAAAATGAGGCTGTTTTCTATTCCTTGTATTTGAGAAACTGCCTATTTCCTGTGCTGTTGGTCCAGCCAGTTCACTCCGACAGAGATGGCATGCTATAGATTCCTTCAATTAACCAGTGCTATCTATTGGGAGATTTGAAACATGCCTTTTCTATGCCTGTTCTCTTGAATCTCCCCTGGGTGGCGAAGCCCCTGATGGCATTCCAGAAGCCTTAAGTCCTGGCTGTTCCCCCAGGCTTTGGGCTAAGGTAGTTGGAACTGAATATAATACCGTTATATTATACAATATGCTTGCTGCTGTTGTCTAAATCTGTCATTTGTGGTATATTTGTCATATGCTTTTTTATGGTATATTTATAAACAACAACATTTTTATGCGGTGAGGTAGAGTCTGTTGGATCAAGTGGCATCCTCTGAATAAAATGAATACATAAATAAAAATAACAATAGCATTTAGACTTAAATACTGCTTTACAGCCCTCTCTAAGCAGTTTACAGAGGCAGCATATTGCCCTCAACGGTCCTCATTTTACCAATCTCAGAAGGATGGAAGGTGAGTCAACCTTGAGCCTGGTGAGAATCAAACTGCTGAACTGCAGACAGCCGTCACTCAGCAGAGGTAGCCTGCAGTACTGCATTCTAACCACTGCGCCATCAAACTCCTAAATAAAACGAACAGTGGTGTCATTACAGTGTTTTGTGCCTGGCTTCTCTGGCCCTCTCCCTAAAACAGCTATTGTTTTTTCCCACAATCCTTTCTATAAAATGCCAAACAAGCCACCAAGTTTAGTGATCTCAAACATCTGTTTCTTCATCCATTACCTTTTTCTTTTCACAAGTAGATTGCCAATTGGGAAGCTTAAATGGAAATACTCAGTGATATCACTTTTAAATGCAGTATCTCCCAGTATGTTTTCAGATGTAATTCAAGGTGCTGTCTTTAAAGCCTTTTGAGATCTAGGGCCAGTTACTGGTAGGACTGTTTATCCCATCAGATCTGACAGGGTAGGTGGCCTCCCCCCATCCCCGAAATATGAAGGGTCCCACTTGATTTTCTGGAAGTCTGAAGATCTGGCCTTTCCCCAGCTCCTGGGCCAGGATGTTAGATAAGCCAAAATATGTGTGGTTTGATTATTGTATTAGAATTATTTTACTTCTGTTGGAGATTTTTGCATGACTTATAAAGGTTTTATTATGTTTACTAATTTATTATTAGTACAAGTTGACTGAGCTGTGGTGGCGCAGTGGTTAGAATGCAGTATTGCAGGCTAATTCTGCTGAATGCCAGGGGTTGGATTCCCACCGGTTCAAGGTTGACTCAGCAATCCATCCTTCCAAGGTTGGTAATATGAGGACCCAAATTGTTGGGGGCAATATGCTGACTCTGTAAACCTCTTAGAGAGGGCTGTAAAGCACTGTGAAGCAGTATATATAAGTCTAAGTGCTATTGCTATTATTGTTAGCTGTCCAAAGTTCATAAAAGGCAGCATATACATTTTCTAAAATAAATGCAACTTTTCTGTGTAAAATAGGCAGCTACCCTCCAATATCGTTTTTCCAATAAAATTCAGAATAACTCAGAATGCTGTTGGTACAAAGAACAGTACTGAGAAAGCTGGTTGTAAATGTTGTATATATTTGCAATGGCAATTATATTGTGAATTATCCAAAGCATATCGATTGAGGTTAGATTATAAACTTATTTTGACATGTTTTTCTCATGCTTCAGATCCACTGCTTCTCTCCCTGTGAGTGAGGGGCCATCTCCACAAACATTTGTAGAAAGTACAGATGAATCCAAAGTAAAGATGACATTTGGATCTAAAGAATGCTGGCACTGGTAAGTGGAATTGATTTTGACTAATACTTGGGATGAATAAATGCTGAAGTGTTTTGTTAAATATCCTGGCCCACATAACATCTTAGAATAATCAATTTGAAAAAAAAAGGATAAATGAAAGCAGTAAAAGATGCATTACTGTTTTTTTTTTATGAATGTTGCAATTGAGTTATATTCAGTTGCAGTGCATGGCATAACAGGTTCTTTGCTTTCCAGATGAGACAAAAAGAAGAGAAATTGCTATAAACAGAATCTTTCTCTTACAAAACTGAAGCATATTTTCTTACGTCAAACTACTACCATCTTTCTCCAACAATACAGCCTCCACCAGTAGGAAGGCCCAGCATGATTTCTAGGCATAAGGTGAAATTAAGCCCCACCCCCAAAATTTAGGCCTATTTAAATCATGCATTTCTCCACCATTTCTCACATCGTTCGTTACAATTACACAAGGTGAAGAGAAATGGTGGGGAAGGCAAGGGGGGGAGAAAACTTGCCTTTAGGAGCGCCATGCAGGTAGCCTAGGCTAGAATACCCTGATCTACTACCGATAGAACATCGGCCGATAGAAGCTCCCCGAAGGCAGAGTCACCAGCTGCTTCTATTGGCCGGTAGAAGTGGCCTCGGGGCGAGCGCTTGTGTGCACTCCCCTCGCCACAAGGCCATTTCTATCGGCCGATGGAAGCTCCTCAAAGGCAGAGTCACCAGCCGCTTCTATCGGCCTTTGGGGAGCTTCCATCAGCCGATAGAAATGGCCTCATGGTGAGGAAAGAGTGCATTAGTTGTCTTTGAATCTACCAGATTCAAAGGGCAGGAGAGAAAGCACACGCGTATCTGTGTCTGAATAAAAATTGTGAGATTGCAACGGAGGGAATGGGAGAAAAGACCTTAGCCCAAATGTGTTCTTGTTTTGCTTTGCTGCCCATCATCTGATCAATCTCTCCGGGGCAGCTTTTGGCCTAAAATCACCCAGGTCTCCCTCAGCTAAAGGAGAGGGGAGGTCTCCAAAGACCATCCCTGACCTCCGCCATTTGAGAGGACCAAACTCGTTTCTTCTCAAAGTTAGACCCACAAATTTTTCAAAAGTTCTTCTGAACGCCTCGGAGGTCCGATGAAATCCAGAAATGTCTCATGATTGAACTCAATAAAAAAAAAGGAACCTGTACCTTGTCGCCAAGTCCCTGGTTTTATAGCTTCTGTCTCATCCCGAATTATGCCAAAATAAGGGATTCTGAGGCTGGTGTTGGTTAATGACGGGCGCTCTTTCAGACGCTCAGAGAGAGAGAGAGAGAGAGAGAGAGAGAGAGAGAGAGAGAGAGAGAGAAAAGGAGGCGTCACTGAAGTTCTCAGACTCCCCCCAACTGTTAGCAGTGCCACTCGTAAGCTGTGGCAAGATTGCCTCGGATCATGTGCAGAGTGCCTTCGCCGTTCAACTCTCCCCCCCCACGACTCAAGGTTCATACTAAAATTAGGCCTTTCCAACCAGCCCCTGCAAATATTCGGCCCTTATCAGAGCAATAGAAAGGATGGTTTAGCTTCTCCTCGGCCCTTCTTCACTCCAGCTCCCTCCTGTCCTCCTGTGCCATGATGGCGACCCTTTCACACTCACCCTGCTTCCCCGCTGCATTCCCACGAGGACCGCTCCCGCATCTCCTTTTGGGACCCCACCCGATCTCCCTTTTAAGGGTAGCCAAGCTCTGCTGCCTCCTCTTCCCTCCCCAGAGACCCCCCCCACTCCCCAAACCAGTAGCGGCAGCAGGTAAAGGGAGGTCGGCTGCCCTGGGACTTTGACAGGCTGCTCGGAAAAGGTCTGGCTTGGGGAGGGTGGCGGTGGGAACCCCACAGATGTTGAGACCTTCCCTCACCAGAAGGGCTTGGCTGACCCGGTGCAGGGACAAGGGCTAGCAGGGGTGGTGTTTGTGTGTGTGTGTGTGTGTGTGTGAGAGAGAGAGAGAGAGAGAGAGAGAGAGAAACTCAGCTTGCTTCCCTAAGAAAAGTTTGCAGACGCTCTCCCACGCACACTCCCCTCGCCACAAAGCCATTTCTATTGGCCGTTGGAAGCGGCTGGTGACTCTGCCTTTTGGGAGCTTCCATTGGCCGATAGAAACGGCCTCGAGGAGAGTGCGTGTGGGCTGCTCCTCTCAGGAGCGCCCTGCAGGCAGCCATACCTCACCCCAAAGCGGCTGGTGACTCTGCCTTTGGGGAGCTTCCATCGGCTGATAGAAACAGGTTCGTGATGAGGTGAGTGCGCGTGGGTGCTCGCCCCGAGGCCGCTTCTACCGGCCGATAGAAGCGGCTGGTGACTCTACCTTTGGTGAGCTTCCAGTGGCGGCCTCATGGAAAGGTGAGTGCACATGGGGCACTCTAGGTGGAGGTCCGTGTGGGGGAAGAAATTAAGTCACCCCCCAAAAGACGTCCTAGCTGTTTTTTCGGGGCTCCAAAAAAAAAAAAAGGCCCGGCCTTATTTTATGAGAAACACGGCACTTCAGCTGCCTAGGGAAGGAAGCTATAGGACCATGTCATGAATTCAAATCCTAGAAATGGAAGGTTGGGGTCAGATATTAATATACAACTAAGCTTGTTGTAATTCAAATATATAATTTTAAAAGTTGGACATACTCTAAGATAGCCAGATTTGATTTGTATTAAAATCAACTTAGTGCAATAATATCTTGAGCCTGGTGTTCATGGAGAAAATGTGGTTGCTACGGATCAACACTGGTTTGATAGCACATTATGAAAGTAGTGTGCATATCCTGTTGAAAATAAACCACAGCAGCTTTACCATAAAAACAACAGCAATGAAAATTAAACAATCAATTCAATCACAATTTAATTTAGAAAAAGCAACAGCTGTTCAAATAAAACGAGGCGATGGAGGATATTCTACACTATAGCCAGAGGATCATTTAGTTGACATCTAGGAAATATTGCAGTTTCATAGTTTGGACAGTTTTTTCATCCGTATGTTGACCATGAGTTGTCCATAAATCAATTTTCTAGTTTTTCTATGGTAGAAAAACTTTCTGAGATATTAAGATTAAATGGTATATGGCATTGGGATAATGCCAGCCCAGCTTCTGTTTTGCTCCTAAAAGAGCCCAGAGCGGTGTTTCCAAACTAGTAAAATGTTGTGGTGATCAGCATTTATAAAGGCTATATGATCTGAATCCCTTACTTTTGTGAAGACATTTTTAGAAATCAACAATATAGCTCCAGACTATATAAATATCAAAGTCATTGAAGAGATGCCAATCTGGTATATTTATAGTAATTAGATACTGCTTCCCTCAAAAGGTAAACATTCCTAGCTTTCTTAAAAATTCTACTTACATTTTTGTGCTAAAAACACTATTTAAAATTAAGCATATATTTTAGACTGTGAAAAATATTTTAAACACTATAAAGATAATGTTTTGTATTATACATTTTCACACTGATGGTATGTTTTTGATTGGACAGTATGGAAGCATTGCAGTATGATTACTAAAATGAATTATTTTCAGTTTTCATACTGTTTTTGTTATATAAAACAGCTAATCATCTGTGATCTTAGTAATTGTTCAATATTTTATTCTTATCAGTTGCAAGAAAAATATTAGTCCAATATCTGAGAATACAACACATTTTTATAAAAATATTTTTTTCCTGTGGATTGCAGAGTGAGTCATAGAATGCCCTGAAGTAATCTGAGATTCTTTTATAAATTGGGCCACTTCTGGAATTTGAAATAAAAGTCCTTTCTGAAGGACTTTTTTAGAAGGAATTTCAGGGTTGGAACTTTGATGACATTTTGCGCACTTGTAAATAGCTATCCTTTTTGCAGAGTGAATTACTTATGTCTTTCTATTTTCATCCTGCAGGTGTTTGAGAAAACCCCTGAGAGGACCAATTCGAACCCAACGTTGCCGGCAATCAAAGTCTCCAGTACTCCATCCTCCTAAATTCATCCACTGCACTAAACAAATGCCTTCCTGTAGCCAATCCATGCAGAAGAACCTAACAGATGCTTTTCAAAGCAACAAAGATTTGGATGTGCCAAAGAAATTTTCTGAAAATGAACTGGGTAGTCATCCTCTAGAATTTGGCAAGAAAGAATCAGTTGTCAAAGATTCTGAGGCATCCATGATTGGAATACCAAAGAATATTTCTGAAAATATTGGTAGTGTTCTTCCCACAGAAATTCTAAAGGTCTCAGATCTTTCCGATTTCCAGTCTGTGTCTGAACAAAATAAAGGGAATTTTTGTGCATGTGTAAAGAATGAATGCCAGTGTAAGCAATGGCAAAACCTGAATGTGTACAAGTTTTCTGACATACAGAACTCCCTCCAGTGTGTATCTGAAAGATCAGCACATGTGCAGAACAATCCACAGCTCACATCAAGAATTTCCTCCAGTTCTCTCAAATCTTGCTCTGAGCAAGCCAGAGCACATGTAGATGATGTGACTATTGAAGACCTTTCAGGTTATATGGAATACTTCCTGCATATCCCTAAGGAAATGTCTCACATGGCGGAAATGATGTATACCTGACCCTAGCCAACAAAGGGCATTGATATCTGCCCTGAATCATGCTCCATCTCAGAAGCAGTTTGCTCTCTGTGCTTATAATAAAACCACTTTGCATTTCAGGCTTCTTGTTTTTAATAGATCAACAATTGAAATAAATTATAAATCGGGACTGCAAACAGCAAGCCTAGGAAATTATGCCATTTTTGTAGGTATGGCCACAATTGGCTGTTTGGATTAACTGGCTAACATTTTTACAGACAGTGAATCATAAAACAATCTAGAGCGAATTCAAGCACTTTCCATCTGAGGCCAAGTACTGCATATTGTTATATGTTCTATTGACTGTATATGTAACTATGTATATGCATTATGTTTGTAATTGCACGCAAGCACACATTTTAAATTACCAAAAGCATAGCATTATTTCAATTTGACTTGTTGCTAATGCACTAGTCTTTTCCTGAAATCTGTTGAATACATTATCTGTAATTGTAGAAGTCAGTAATGTTTTTCTTCTCTGTATTGCTTTAAATACAGCCTAAATTCCATGTTTGTGCACTTTCTAAAGGAAATCCTTCCAAAGCATCAATATTTGGATTTTGTGAATAATGGGGAGATATTAATATTCAACCACATGTGGCCATTAGATGTCAGCTTTGCTCCATATCAGAGTAGCACAATTTTTACTACATTTCATACTTACACAGACTATTCTGTTCATTCTGCTTGCAATTTATATCTCAAATACGACTCTAAAGCCAATTTCTATACTTATTTCTGTGACAATATGTTAGAGACAATATGTTTAACCTATACGAGTTATGTCTGAAAGAAACCAATGTATTTTGGCAAACCTAAGACTAAGAAAACTACTTTCAAGGCACAGTCATATGCATGGAGTTTTGGTTTATTTGTTAACCTACTTCAATTCAGATACGTTTATAACTTAAAATCAGAAATTAATTCAAAGATGAAAGAATCCAGTTCTCCCTTGATATAACATCCTAGTGGAAGCCAACCTTAAAAGCATTATGTCACATAAGTACAGGTAGTCCTCAATTTATGACCATAATTGAGTCCAAAATTTATGTTGCTAAGCGAGACATTTGTTGAGTTTGCCCCATTTTGCAAACTCTTGCAACATTTGTTAAGTAAATCACTGCAGTCGTTAAATTAGTAGCACGGTTAAGTGAATCTGGATTCCTCATTAACTTTGCTGGTCAGAAGGACACAAATGATGATCATATGCAGCTGGAATAAATAAGAGCCAGTTGCCAAGCATCCACATTTTGATCAAGTGACTAGATGGTCACGTAGTCATGTGAAAAACAAGTCATTTTTTTCAGTGCTGTTGTAAATTCAAATAGTCACTAAATGAATGGTTGCAAATTGAGAACTACCTGTAATCTATCCAATTTCTTATACCTAATGTGGCTATGGCTAATGTTTGCATGATGTTTTCTCATAATTCAGTTTATTGTTGTCCAGATGTTTTGGGAATAAAATCCACAGAATTTTCAGTCAGAATACTAGCTAGAGATTCTAGGAATTGTAAATCATGGGGAAGGCAGCCACTACTTTATTTTGAGGTCTCTTGTTTTCTGGTCCAGAATTCCCTATGTTTTATACTGCTAAGTTACTAAGCGAGGATCTAATAACTCCCTAGGAAGATGCTGCTCTTGAGATAAGCATTTATTTGCAATTGTACTGAGTCAGCCATGGTTTATTGCTTCTCTGTTATATGAACATTATTGAGCTGCTTTTTTGTGCGGCTTCAACACTCTAGTTAGGGTTGTACAAAAAAAAAACCACAATTGCAAATCACTGATAATAGGCAATGCTTGAAATGTTTTTTTTTCACAACTCGGACAAACAAAATCTGTGGATGGCAATTCATTGCAAATATAGTATATGAAGTTCTTTGAGCATTTTCTGTATGTGTACTTTGTACTGTGCAAGCAATTACAGGATAGAAACTAATGCGGAATTCTTGGCACTAACTGTTGGAAGTAGCTATACACAGTGTCAGAAGTAACATCTCCACATTTTCCTCTGGTCTTGTATAAGACCACCTGTTTCCTGTACATTCTCAGGAAATAAGCATGTTTTCAGCTTGATAATATGGACGGAGTTCTGTGAGTTGAGTATTCCAGAAATTGATTTCAGCCACTGAAAAATGATTTGCTTTTTTAAGTGAAAAAAGCAATCTTTTGGTTATTAGATAAATTAAGAGTACTTATTAGTTTTCTTTAACAAATTTTGTAGTAAAATTTTGCAATTGAAATAGAAGTTTCTCATTTGGATTCTGCAATTATAAAGATATGTTTACAAGTGAAGGTTTATGAGGTTAGCTTTACAATTAAAATAATATAGCAAATATGGCAAATGCACAGTGGTGCTTAATAATGAAACCCGTCAATATAAATTGATCAAATATCAGCTTTAGCCAACTTTCCACCTGAAGTATTTCTAAGTGAAGGCTGAAATTGATTTATATTCCAAATTGACAATATGTGTCATGTGTGAAATGCTAAACCTAAGCGGAGGAGAATTATGAATTAAAAATAGTGATTTTGTGCTTGGGAACTCAGACTTGTTTCTCCCATATAAGATATTGAACAAATTATTCTCCTTTAGTGTTACCCATTTCTCTTAATGTGAAAGTATTTTTATACTGGCTGTATCCATTAGAAATTTTCTAACATTCATTTTGTGATTACAACTTTGATGCTTTTAAAGTTCAAATATGCCCTAAAGAGTTTGGTATTCCTGCCATAACTGTTTTTTTTAAACTTTCTAAATAATGTTTTTTTTTACAATTTTGTTATTTATAATTGTAATTGTTTAACTTTTTAAAGAATTACAATTGGAATATTTCTTTGTATACTTTATTTAACCTAAGGTCATGTCAATTTAGTTTAATTCCCCCTATTCAAATGGGAAAATCATGTATTTTTACTGAACAAAATCTTTCGTTGAGGAGAAAAATGATTTTGCACAAAGCTTTCTGGTGAACTGTTCACAAAACAAACTTAACCAGGTCATTTCTAGACTCAAGTGTGTTAGGCCATCTCATAAACCAGTTTTTTAGGGTCAGAAAAGAGACCATTTTAACCCCAAAGTATCTTGGCTGAATTGTTAGTAAAAAGTCTCATCTATTGACCATAATGTGTTGTGTGGACTCAGATTCAGTCACTTCATAGCAACTCTTCTGCAAGATAAATTGGACTGAGAGAATTTGGATGACCCAAAGTCACCCCTGAGCCTTATCATTAAGGAAGGAATTAGTTCAACACTTGAATCCTGAGTAAGTATGCCTGTGATTGCAGCTCTAATGGCAGAGGAAGAGATCTTCCATAAAAGCAAGGAGCAGGATTATTTTCTGAGTAGGCAATGCATATTAAACGCTCATACCCGCACGGCGAATGAATCGCGTAGCTTACATTTATATAGCTCGTTGCTGTAGCGAGCAGAATCTGCGGCTAAAGGCAAAAAAGGACTGGCAGTGAGTTATCAAAGCCATTTGCCGATTTGCACCTGGTCGGGCTCCCCTCAGAGCAGAGGTCAGCGGGGAGGAAGCACGCCTTGTGGTCGTGGCGCTTGCCAAGGAAAACCGACTTCCTTCAGCGGCGAAACCGAAGGGTTATCTTAATGGGCAACGCGGGAAGAGCTAGTAACATAGTCACGCTTTCCCCCGGCAATTTCGAAGAAAGCTTGCGTCCCAGCGACTCCACCGACGTCCGAATCTTCCGAAAAGAGCCCGCTGCCTTCCCAACCCGTCCAAATAATGCTCAGCCAAATTCACAAAACCCAGATTTACGAGTTGTTTGTGCCCCTTCCAGCCCTGCCTCCGTTCAGGGATCCATTCATGCTCTCCTTGTTCCCACCCTCGGGCTTAGGAGAAGCCGTTTCTGGCGCAGCCCTCCTGAAAAAACCTTGGGCGCAAGCAGCCGGCCCAGAACCGCGACCCCCTCCTCCACCTCCCCCGCTTCGTCGTTCCCAGAGCTTCCCAGGCTGCTATTTTTAAAAGTACACGCTTGCTTCCTCGGTCCCTCGCCTCCTCCTCCTCGAGGATTATTAATTTTTATTCCGGCCCCGAAGGGGTGGTTCCTCTCTCCTCCGTAAAAGGGTCCTAGAAAGGGGGCTGGGCGAGGGGGGTCTATTTTAGGAGCAGCTCTAGGGAGACGATGGCCTTGTTAGGGCAGCTTTGACCTTTTCCTTGGTAGAGGAGGAGGAGGAGGAGGCGAAAAATAGGAAGAGGCTCTGGAGGAGATTGGGAACCGTGCACAGTCTGTGGGGCAGCAAAACCGGTGGCATCGTCCGGGGCCAGGACCTCGTGGAGGGCATAGGAACCAAGGGAAGGAGGGAAAGCAACGAGGAAACAAACCGTCGGATAAGTACAGCCCGGCAAGAAGATTAAAGAGAGAGCGCTCCTGCAGATCTGCATGGACTCTTAAAAGAAATTGATCGGGGGTGGGTGGGATTTTTGAGGAGACTGCAAGGATGATACAAAAGCCAGTACAGTAACTACTGTAGTGGAGGGAGAAAAAAATTACAACCCTTCTCCGGCCTCTGATCGAGGATGTAAAGTTTAGAACTGTATAGCTGAGGGGGAACTTCAATCCTATTCTTTCCAAGACCGGGGACTAGTTTGTATCTCTAATCAACATCTCCATGCCTTCTCTGGTAATGGTTCTATAGAACCAAGCAACGCAACTTTCTGAGTTCCCTAGCCCGATCCTCCCTCCGCCAACAGGGACTTGGATCCCTCAGCAACTTCCTTTTCTTGGGCTCTTGGAAAATGGTTCAGCTGAACTTGGCTATGCAGCAGTTGAATCAGGCTATGATACTTCCATTAATGGAGCCATAATCTGGCTAAATAGGCAAGAGAGAAAAGGAAGAAAAAGAGGAGCAAAAGAGAAGAGTGGCTTTCTGACTTTGGTTGTGTATCATGAGTGGTGGAAGGTTTGACTTCGATGATGGAGGAGCCTACTGTGGGGGCTGGGAAGGTGGCAAAGCCCACGGGCATGGCATCTGTACTGGCCCCAAAGGTCAGGGTGAATACTCTGGCTCTTGGAACTATGGTTTTGAAGTGGTAGGGGTATACACATGGCCCAGTGGGAATACCTATGAGGGCTACTGGTCTCAAGGAAAGCGACATGGCTTAGGGATTGAAACCAAAGGACGATGGCTTTACAAAGGTGAATGGACCCATGGTTTCAAAGGAAGATATGGTATAAGGCAAAATATCAGCAACGGAGCAAAGTATGAAGGTACCTGGAATAACGGGCTGCAAGATGGATATGGTACAGAGACCTATGCTGATGGAGGTAAGACTGGCTAAGATGTGGTTGGCTGCCAGTTCCTTCCCAGATGGGGCATGCACAATGTACTATGTAGGCTAAGAATCCCAAAGCTGCAATCTTGAGGGGAAATAATTCAGTTCTTATTCCTGAAAAGAGGTGACATGAAGGCCTTGGAATAGAATGTAATATTTAATATCTCCAGATATGTGTCTTATTTATTAAATTGCAGCTGAAGATGTACATAGTTCTCCCTCTGTATATAAACGAGTATGTGTATGTGCAAACTTTGCATTTTATATATACGTCCTATACATGTCTCACACACACATACCTGGCTTTCCCATCACCATTTCTGAATTAATCTGTGTATCTGCATCTTACATGCATTTTACTGCTTAATTATCTGATGTCCACTGCCCAATTACAATTTGATTCCTGATATAACTCCATCACTGATTACCCTTCTTTGCAGTGCAGGATGTGTCAACTTGAAGCTCATAGGATAAGCATTCATTTCATGGTATGGATCAATCTTTGCTGATTGGTTGAACATTCGCCATACAACTCACCAAGTATCTAGAAGTAGGTACCAGCTCTTATCCAGCAGAGGTGGTAAACAAGATGCTTGCCACAGAATCAAAAATCTTGAGTACAACTTAATAAAATCCAGTGTACCAAATATGTTTCTGGACATAACCAGTTGCAAAAATTACACTGGTGCAAGATAATCTTTGATGTGCCATGATGTGACTTGTTTGGAATATTGTATCAACTCAATATTATGGTTAAACAGTTTGTGGCTAGAAATCATGCTATTATATAACTGGCTCATTAGGAAACTTCAGATATTTGCACTACTTTTCTGGAAAGTTCAAGGCAACTTTCAAGCAGTTATGTATATTTCATAATCTGGTCATGAGTCTTGATAAGGAAGAAGATTGTTCGGTTTAGAACAACTGAAAAAATCATTAAACAATATGTTTACACATTTATTTGTATTTTAAGGTATTCCGTACATAGTCTTGATGGATTATGGGCAGTCCAACTTACTAGTTTTTTGTATTTGTTTAACAAAATAATGAGCGCTTAGTAGTGTCCAACAAATAATTCTGTGGTTGAGAGTTGAAGTGCAAAACCAAAAACCAAAACCAGACAAGCAATGAGAAAGAGAGGCACTGCCATTAGATACAAGTGAAAAAAATGTTCGTCAGCAGGTGTCAAAATGTACTTATTGGTGCATTTTTGCTATGTAAGTTTATCTGAAATTCTAGGACTTTTTGACTTTTATATCATTGGGGTGAACAGCTTATGATTACTTTCCATTGAAAATAACGAGAAAAATAGATTTCTAAGTGAAATATGAAAAAGTTTTCTTCTTATTTGAACAAAATGTTCAAATGATAGCTGTAATAAATAAATTGTAATCTCATACTCATCTGTATGAAATTTAATAAGTGCTACTGAATTTCATGAGACTGAATTACAATATATGGAATACATGTAGGACTTAATTATTAGTAACTGGAAAAAAACTTGAGACATTTATATTACTGACATTCACAATAACTGTCTAGTATTAAATTATATCAATACCTCTTGACTCACATTAAGCATTTTCAAGGCATGAGTTGTGATGAAGATTGCATTAGTAAGTTATGTCCCAGAAATCAGAAGATGAATTTACCTGCACAGCTGCTTCCAAATCTGCAGGATATTCCAGATTGTCATTAGCAAGAGCAAGAAAATTCATATGCTATGCTTCAGAAAAAAAAATTATCTAAATCTGATGATGAATGTGCTTGTCTTCACACCTGAATGCTTCAATTACATTTTCTGTCATGAAGTTATTTTCTACAGCTACAAATCTTTCCTTTTTCTGTTCTTTTCCAAGGAGAGTCTGAAGGGCAATTCCTTGTTTTTTAATTTATAATTCATCATGAAATAAACTAATACACTACCTTTGAAAAAAAGTTATCAACTTATGAATGTTAGCCCATTGTTGCACAAATGTCAAAATATCTAAGATAGAAATATTTGTTCCAGAGGTCTTTACATGGCATTGTAAGGTGGTTTCCGCAATGGCTGGGTTTTCACTCAATCATTAACAAATCAACAGTAGGCCCACATAGAATTTGAATTAGCCCAAGGAAACTACATTGCAGTTTAGCATGATCATATTTGTTTGGATTTGGCTTAGCTTGTTCTGCAGACAAAGACAGTTGTGGTTTATTCAATAAATCATAATGGACAGAAACATGCCATAGTAGAATTTCTAAACCCAACCAAAAATTGTTACCTCAAGTAGTGTTAAACTATGGCAGACAGATTTCATTATTAGTACTGTTAGTAAGACAATGAAAACAAGCTATGGAATGAAGAGTTTAGCATCCCCCAACCTCAGATGCTAGAATAGGATTAGAAATGATGAGTCCAATAGTATAAAGTGGACTGTAGAATCTCCATTCAAATCCAGATACTACATGCATAAGATTGGCCCCACTTTGACACTCTTTTGCAAGGCCCTGAAGACCTGGTTTTGGGGACACCTGAGTGGGATGCTATCAAATGGCTTATCTTATAGTTGTCAGCAGGGAAAGGGGCTTATTGCTTCTTTATTATCTTTATATTGAGTTTTTATCTTTGCAAGCCACTTGGAATCACTGAAAGTGATTTGGACAGCCATACAAATTTTTGTTCCACGCTATGAGGGCCTGCCTGCATGTATAATCATAGAGTTAAAGATTAGAAGAGACTTTGGAGAACATCCAATCTAACTTCCTGCTTAATGCACCATTTTTACTCTGATAGCTGTCCATCGAGCCTCTGTTTAAACACAACATCCAGCAAAGAAAAGTATCACCTTCTGAATCTGTTCCATTGTAAATAGCTCTTACAATTAGGATGTTTTTTCCTGGTGTCCATCCAAAATCTGTAACTTAAACCCAATATTTCTTGATCTGTTTTCTGAAACACCTTTGAACAATTCTATGCTATGACAACCATTTGATACGTGGAGAATTATCAAGTCTTCCCAGTTTTCTCTTAAACATATCCCAAATCTCCCCATGTTTCTCATAATTGTTTTCTTTCCACTCCTCTTCATCATCTTGGTTGCTATCACTGATCTGTTGCTGTCAGTTAAAATCCTTCAATTAAATATGAACAAGAACTGGATTCTATGTTGGTCTTACCAATACCGAGCAGAGAAGAACCATATTTCACTTGATCTGAACACTGTTTCGTTTGAAGTCTATGACTGAATTTGCTTTTACAAAACAGTTGCATCACTCTGATGGCTCATATTCAACTTGTGATCCATTAAGACCTCCTCATTTCCCAATTTCTCCAAAGATATCTGGTGCCTTTGGATGTTAATTTATATCCATCTATGGAAAAGATAATATTACAATAACTGATCATGAATCAAAGAGCTTTTCCACCCAGTACCAAAGCAAATGGCACCTAATATGCCATGTAATCCTCCAGAATGTGTTTTAGTACAGACTATTGTCTATTGACACCACAATTTCTAAAGTATCACTATACCTGGAATTAAACACTTCCTCAATTTTGAATAGTTTGCAAAACTAGGTATACAACTTGGTGCCTGCGTATGCTCATATGTGTACACATACAGAGAGACACCCACAAACATAAATACATATATACAGAGAGAGAGAGAGAAAGTGAGTGAGCGAGAGAAAAATAGATACTTTAAACAAATAATGTATAATATTTAAATCAAAATTCAGAGATACATCCTGGAATACAACCTTTGATGCTACTATTTAATTCATATTTGGTGGGAGAATATAGAAAAAGAATTATCCTTTTCTGTGCTTCAGAAGCTGACTTTCCTCCTTTCTTACACTCTATAGTAATATTAAATTCACCTTTATAATACCATATATAACTATTCTGCAAAATTGCTTCCTAATTCTATTTCCTTTTTAAAAGAATCCTGACATTTCAATATTTCCATTTTTTAATTGTCAAAACGCAGTAATTTCTTTGTACCTAACTTCCTTGCCCTGTTCTTGTGATTTGTTTTGTATATTAACCTTTTTACAAGAATTATAGCATTGATTAGCAATTTAGCTTAAATGTTAAATTTACATATACTTGAGAGAAAGGGAACAACCTTGTAAGGATATTTTTATGTGAAGTGTCTTCTGGGGCTTATCTTAATATTACAGCATAATGGATGGTACTGAAAATTAATAATGAAGAAATTGATCGTCAATAATCTTGTCTATAAGGTGCTCACTTGTTTACACGCTATTGTAATTCATTCCAGAGTCTTGTCCACTGTGTTTTGTGTACTTTTTTTCTGGACTCTTCCTTGTCTTCCTAGTATTTTTTTTAGATCTTTACGGATTATTGTCCTTTGTTGATAGGATAGACCTAATTGGTGAGCTATGGAGGTCACAGTCCATAAAAATTCTTCATTTGTTCTTGGCCCTTTGCCTATGAGAATGCAAATCCTTGGGGGAGCTAGTGTCTCTTTACTGGGAATAAATATTTGTATTTCTTTAGCATATTTCATTCCAGGATACCCAAGCTGAATGGGGAGTAGGGGAGGGTAGCTTACTAATTTTGGAATGGAATTTGAAACTGTGTGTGAGGGATAGAAGAAAAGTTTTGGGGCTGAGAGAGTAGTATTGTTCGTTGCTGAGGTAACCATGTCAACAAAAGGTAGACAATGAAGCAAGATAGAATCTGTGAAGTGAGGAAAATTAATGTTTTATGCTAATTAGTGGGAAAGGAACCAACCTTTTTCTGTGAAAACTTCAAATTTGCTATGGAAAAGAAGGTTTTTGTTACATTTAAATAATTTACAACTGAGAATATATACAACAAAAGAATGATAAAGCATGGAGTATTGTCATCCAGGACGGTGGATGGATGGATGGATGATAGTAGATGATAGGTACATAGGTAGGTAGGTATAGGTAGGTAGATAGGTCAGACAGAAATGCTAGACACCCTAGTCAAATATGTAAAACTTTTGCAAATATTAAGTTGAAATTTAGTTCACCTCAATAGCTGTTTAATAGATGTTTCATACTTCAACAAGTTTTGGAGATTCTCTGAACCAGCTGTTTTTTATTTAGAATTTGAATGTCTTTGCTTACTGTATATAGGACGACTCTTAGAGCTGCCAGGTTGTCTTGTCACTATAATAGAAAAGCAACTGTTTCTGGAGGGCACAAGTGGATGGTGTTGTTGTCCATTAATTAATTTCCCATTCACTTTCATATTAATTTCAGATTATGTTTCTCTGTTCCATTTCCAAAATGTTCTTTTTGTATTTTGTTCACTTGTGAGTCTCCTGTTCATTTGAGCCAGAGCACTTTACTTGGTGGGATTCAGCTATTTATTGACAGCTTTGCAGAAGAAGAGTGGCTCGTTGAGCTGAGCTAATGTTTCCAATTCTATATCGCCTTTTTCCTGTATTATTGAAATAATAAAGTGGTTATGAGATTTAATTTAAGAGAATGTTGCTGATTTCAAGTCAATAGAATATTTTTAATTATAGGTTTTTAAGCACCTAATTTCCCCCTGAACTTATTTTTTTAAAGTCCAAGAGAAAACTATCGATACAAGGAAAGTAAAATAATAAATAATGTAAAATAAAAACAGTAATCTTAAAAAAATCTGTCAAGTTTTGCACTAGCAATCTTCTCTCTACAGCTGAAATCTTAATCAATATCATATTTCAGCAGTGCTGGTAAAAGGAGGTACAAAACCTATTACAATGGAATGAGAGGCAAAGAAAGAAATTTTAAAGCTGTTTTTGTGCCTATATGTGTCTTTTGATGTTTAGTTTGTTTTTTATTATTTCAATGTAATCTATATGAGCATATCCATCCATCCATCCATCCATCCATCCATCCATCCATCCATCCATCCATCCATCCATCCATCCATCTATCTATCTATCTATCTATCTATCTATCTATCTATCTATCTATCTATCTATCTATCTATGTAATCCCACTCCTAACTGGCCCTGCCCACCCCACCAGCCCCTCGCAGGAGTCCCCACATAGTCCATTTTGGATGCAGGTAAGTGCAGGGCACACATGGAGGCTTGGGGAGGGTGAAAAACGGGCCTCCCAGAAATTTGGGAAGGCTGGAAACGGGCCTGTTTCTGGCTTCCAGAAAGCCTTCAGAGCCCAGGGAGGCCATTTTCGCCCTCCCAGAGGTTCAAGGAAAGCCTTCGGAGCCCAGGGAGGGCAAAAACATCCCCCCCCCATGGTGCAGGAGGCTGACTAGGCCACGCCCATCATAGCCATGCCCACCCAGCAACCGGGCAGAGAACCCATTACTAAAATTTTTGAAGGCCACCCCTGGGTAGAAGGGCATAACAACGAGGGAATTGTCTAATGCATTATCTTTTTTAACTTTTGCAATTTTAAAATGAGTGGAATTAATTTCCAGAAGAATGTCTGAGTTGGGAATTCTGGGAATTGAAGTCCACTCATCTAAAAAGTATTAAGTTATTAAAACCAAAAGTAAACAATATATAGAAACAATAAGTAGACATTCTGTTGGAGCCAGCACTCTTTTCTTTTGACATCAGAAATGAACTTTAGAATGTATTTATTTTCATCCCACTTCATTCCCGTGTAATGGAAGTTAGTAAAATTCACTATTTGAATTCAGAGACCAAACTAATGAAATGAAAAACCTCCAACTTTCCTCTACACTTGCATGCAATATTGCAAATGAACTGAAGAGCAAGTAATATTGTGTGTATGTGATAAGATATTATTTTATTCTGAGATGATTTACTATCTCTACTTTAGTCCTAGTGTACATGCTTGAATATACATGTATGAAGAGAAATTGTCAATGCACACTGTTTTCCCCATAATCCATATTTGCCATGTCATATAGTAAGTCAATTTGAATTGTAGTATTGTTTAATACTGAAGATCTAGTTAGACAATTTCATTGTTTAATAGAAAATCAAGCTCTTTATGCTGATATGCTTTTTATATAAAAAAGGGTTAGAACAATCACCACCTATTTGCCAGATTTGCAAACCTTGCCCTCATTAGTGATGTGTTTTATGTATGCCATTAATGAATATCACCCTCAGCAGAAGCTGTGTACCGATGCTAGTTTTAATCTCAGAGGGGATGGAAAAATTGTATTTGTTGACTGGGAAGGAAGCTACAGCTCTCTTCTTGTTTTTCTGCAATAAGGAACCATTTATATGAGAAGATAGAGAAGAGGCTGTGACTGCCTGAATAGCTATGCTTTCATATGCATTCCAGAGAAATTTGATGTATTTGACTTAGTCCTTACTTTTGATTTCAGGTACCTATCAGGGCCAGTTCACCAACGGCATGCGCCACGGTTATGGAGTTCGTCAAAGTGTCCCATATGGCATTGCAGCTGTGGTCCGCAACCCTCTAAGAACCTCCCTTACATCCCTACGGAGTGAGCATAGCAATGGCACACTGCTACAACATGATTTGCCATCAGCAAACCAGGAACATGTTCCTATATCACCTACCATAACTCGGGGTGGCTTTGCTCTCAGCTTGCATGCAGATGCAGATGGTGGCAAATTAAAGAAGGGTGGACTCTTCAGGAGGAGCTCCTTGTTTGGGAAACTCAAGAAATCTGACTCCAAGACCTCTTTGTCCAGCCAAAGGAGTCGACTCAGTTTCCTTAAGAGTGAGAGTGGTATGAGCTCTACAGGTAGTGATGCTACCTCCACCGCCAGTCTGGGAGAAGGAGTAGAAGGAGAGGACTTCCCACCTTTTGATGCTGATATTGATGCCACCACCACAGAATCCTACATGGGAGAGTGGAAGAACGACAAGCGTTCAGGGTTTGGCATAAGTGAGAGATCAAGTGGCCTGAAGTATGAGGGTGAGTGGCTGGATAACGTGCGGCATGGATATGGTTGTACCACGTTGCCTGATGGGAAGAAGGAAGAAGGAAAATACCGCATGAACGTATTGATCAAAGGCATGAAGAAACGGGTGATACCTCTAAAAAGTGCAAAGATAAGGCAGAAAGTGGACCGGAGCATAGAAGGTGCTCAGAGAGCAGCAGCCATCTCCAGACAGAAATCTGAGATTGCAGCTTCTAGGTAAGGATCACAAACTTGGAATTTTTGAATGGCTATCAAGCACCATCGAGCGCCCTTTTGTAATTGAATTCTATTTGCAGTTGTTGATCAAACCTAAAATACTCATCAAACTGAGCTTCCATTTGTAGTGGGTTCAACTTAGAGATCTTCAGAAAATATAACTTTTCCAGAAATTAAATATCTGCATCAAAGAAAGCCTTTTGCATCCAGCGTGTTTAATATGTCACCCATAAAGAGTGATAGAGAAATTTGGAAAGATAATAGAAGGAGAATCTGTATGTCTTGTATTATAATTCAGCTTCATGCCACTGCTGCCTACATCCAGGTCAAGATGTATTTAATATAGGGGAACATGGTTTTGGGGGAAAACAAACCAACATTTCAAATTGTTTAGTTTTCTAGCTAAGGCAAATCTTGACTCTTTATTGTCCCTTCTTACTAGCAGTATGTTTCCAATGTTTTAAACAAAGATCTTAGCAGATTTGTTTCAAATAAAATTTTGAACTAAACAGAGGTATGCAATTATAATCTTCACAAGCATCAGTTTATATCGTTTCTCAATTTGGCAATTTTCGCATACGTAGATTTCAGCTCCTGGATTTTCCAGCCAGCATAAACAGGTCTGGATGGAGAGAAATCACCTTTATCTTAATTCTAGTAAGACTATGAGAGACAATGGTTATTACAGTCCTCTTGATCTGGGGATTTTCCATCTTGAATCATAGATGGGACTGTAGTTCTCCATTTAAGATTGGTGCACAATCTGGGCTTATCTTGAATTCACAATTCCTACTCAAAGAGTAAGTGGCAGCTTTGGCCAATAAGCATATAGCTTCATTGTGTGCACCAGTTGCATTTCTTCCTGGAACTGGAGATTTGTAGGTACAATTCATAGTATTGGTTATCATCTACAAAGCCAAACATGGCAAGGGCCAAGTTATCTGAGTGATGAACTGTCTTCCATAGTGTATGTCCATCCAGTAAGAGCTGGTGGATTTGGTTTATCTCTTGATTCAACAATGCCATCTGTTAGGATCCAGGAAACATGCCTTCTCTGTCACAATACCTGCCTTTTGGCATGAAATTCAAAAGTTTAGAGTTCTAGAAGTTTAGAGATTCACGTGGTTCCTATCCTGATGGAGCTCTATAAAACTTGGCTCTTCTTTAGGCTTTGGGATAGGGTGGATTTGGCCTCCTTGTTAGTCATGTTCTATATCTATACAGTGGTGTATTGTTTGGGAGGATGCTACATGGTTTTTATATCATATTATTTATTTTTATAATGCTGGCTGTTTGAATTGTGAGCTTTCCAGAGTCATTTTGAAGTCATTTTGGAATCAAATAAAATAAAAATGAAAGTTTTTAGAGAAGTTCAGTTGAATTTATGTTTTCAATTTGAGAAAGATCATTTTGTGTTTCACCAGTTCATATAACTTGAACTTTGAACTGGACTTTTTTTTTCTGGAACTGTTAGTTGTTTTCTGCTTCACTGGTTAACAAATCTTTTTTAGTGGTTATTGCAATCCTTTACAGTAATAGTATATGTCAGAAACTGAATCTTAGATTTTAGTGTTACCACCATTTATAGCAGGGATCTCCAACCTTGGCAACTTTAATCCTGGAAGACTTCAACTCCCAGAATTCCCTAGCCAGCTGAGATCCCTGATTTATAGGGATGAGCAGTTCAGAAAACTATAAAGAGTTTAGGCCCTGCTTGCAAGATTTCTGAAGAATGTGGATGGTTGCTATTCAGTCATCATGATGTTAAAAATCAGAAGTGTCCAAGGCCTTTTAAGCCAGTGGTTCACATGCCTTTTAAGGGGAATTTACATTTCAAAAACTAGACAAGGATGGAATAGAAATATGTAGGTGAATTGTCCTTAGAGGAGTATAATGAAACCATATGCAAGCTGTGCCAAGGTTTAGGTCAAAGGAGACTTTGTGAGGACTTAGCCATTTTAATGTTCACCTCTCTATAGGCTCAAGTAACTACCTTACTGGCAACACTGCTCAATTTAAGAGGAGTCATCTCCTTTGGATCAATGAGTATATTCTATCATCACAGACCAAATATGCTTGGGATTTAATTAGGACTTACATGCTGCATAAGGGCAGAATAAAGAAAGAAGATAGGGGTATTACCACAAAACCAAAATTAAAATTGCTTTCCATTTTATGTAAAATTACTGTAAATTCAAGTAATTTAATACTATTAATATGATTGTGAGCTATATTTTAATGCTTTCTGCTTTCTCTTCAATTCAAATTAGGGTAGATGTATGCACGACTTGGCAGAAGAGTTGGGTACAGTACATAATATGTAAAAGAAAGCAGGACCAACACTGCAAAGAAAAAAGAATGAATGTTGAGATATTAAAGAATAAACAACTACAAAGTATTGTCATTAAATTAAAACATTAAATTAAATTAAGTTAAAATTAAACAGGACAAGAAGCAGTGGGTGGAAACTAATCAAGGAGAGAAGCAACCTAGAACTAAGGAGAAATTTCCTGATAATTACACCAATTAATCAGTTGAGTGACTTGCCTCCAGAAGTTGCGGATGTTCCAACATGGGAAATGTTTAAGAAGAAATTGGGACAACAGGGTTTCCTGCCTGAGTACTGGGACCTCTAAGGTCCCTTCCAATTCTTTTATTCTATTATTCTATTAAATATCCATATAACCATTTTTAACATGAAAGATCACCGTATTGATCTTCCATAAATATATGGAGATAGACAATTTCATTTTGAACAAGTATTTATGAATAGCATTCTCAAGATAAATTTGAACACACATGAAATACATTTAGCAATTTTGTTAGGTAGACACTTACCCATCATTAAATACTAGTGTTATATTTAGTACATTAACCATTTTAAAGTTAGGCCTGGATGTACTGGTGTGGGTCTGCTTTTTTTTTTTTATCTGTTCACCTTTGAGAGTAGAATTTTGCTTTGATATAATTTTCCAAGGATTTTTTAAAAACAGATCTCCAGAAATTTCCCCTAAATTAGATAAATATGTTATGGGACTGCATTTACATTTTTAAAAACTGCATGAGGGGGTCAAGATATCTCTTCCATCTTTAACCATAAAGATGTTTCCATGCAACCATCCGTGTCTCCTTTGGACTTCTTGGAATAATCATAAGAATATTATATTGAATAATCACATGGCTGATCCAACTTGGCTAGGCAAGATCCCTACAGCGTGCAAAGGGCTGGCATAGTTTTAAATACACAAAATATCTTAAAGGTTAAAGAAAAATAGAAAAGACTTGTAGTTTGCATTATAAAGCAAGTATGTGTATCCTGTATGTTTTTCTCCAGAAGAACAAATGTTGTGTTTAACTGAAACAGTTATATGGGCATGGACAATATACACTATAAAAAGACCAGGTAATAAATACAACCCCTCCCCTCATTAAAGACCAACTGAGACACTAAAATAACAACTTCATTTCTACTACTATTAATTTCACTATGGATCTGCTAAGGATAGAGCTTCCAAATTTATTCTCAGCAGAATCCGTAATAAAATTCTTTTTCATCCATTTCTGAATTGAATGCAATACATGGATTGTTTAATTAGTACAAGAATCAATGTATTTGCAGAGAGATCAACTGGATCTTACTCATGGCATTGCGTGTCTAAGCGTGAGCTCCTGGAGTTGCAACATTGGTGGCAAATCCTATGTTGATTAACTAGCAGTGTTCCAAACGTTCCTTTTCTTAAAACTGCAGAAAACAAGCCCTTGAAAGAGTTTGGTCAGATTGGTGCAACGGTGCATTGGAACCAAAGATATATTGGGCTGTCTGGACTAGCAGCTTAAAAGAGATTTATGCAAAGCACTCTACCCCTCAACCCCATAGTAACATAACGACAGCATTGGCCTGTGTAGTTTATTTTACACAAAATATGATGGATATTTTTCTGTATTGATTAAACAAAACAAAACCTAGATTTATAAGCAGAAAATTACGCTACACAGAAGACCCATTTGAAGACATCTTTTCCCCATCTGTATTTTTGTCCTTGAAATTGGGCCTCTAGTGCCTCAGGGATAGATTTAACAGGTAACACATAATCAGAGTTTGAAGGGACCTTGTAGGTCATCTAGTCCAACCATTTATATTTATATTATATTGACTCAGGATAGATCTATTTTGAAACAACATTGTAATGTAAAGGTGGGCTGAGTTTAAAAAATGCTTAAGAGTTGATCACATTTGTGGAAAGAACAAAACTCTATTCATGTTAACACAGGGGATACTCTGCTGCTGTGAATAACTTCCATGTGCAAGAAGAGCAGCTACAAGGCTATGAATAATGATGTTGGAGTGGCACTGGGCCATTTATAAAAAGCTCTTTTTATAAAAGGCACTATTTACACTTCAAATCAAAGGGGGAACTCTGAGTGGTTTACATCAGGGATTGGAATGCTTTTCTCTGTTAGCACGGGTTGGACATAATTTCCTATTAAGGAAACTTTTGAGCAAAAGAAAGGAGATACATAGAGCCATTTTCTTCCTCTATAGGTCTTGTACAAATGCAGCTGTTTGAGGCTTTGCAGAGATACTCTGCAAGTTCAGGTCTTCCATTTTCTTCATACAAGGTTAAGAGTGAGCAGTGTAGCTATCACTCTTTCTGATGATACCAAATCATTTAGAATATTTAAAACAGAAAGAATTGGTGAGGGAGCATCAAAAGTTTATCTCCAAGCTTGAGAAATGAGAACAGGGATAAAAAAAGTCATTAAGTGTAAAAAAGTAGAAAGTGGAAAATCCACTAAGTTTCAATGAATTGATGGGAATCTGAAGTGCTGCTGCTGCAGTTGAATTGTGGTTTTAATGTTTAATGAAATGTGACACAATATATATTTATGGTGGAAAAGATAAATTTCTTTATGTTGGTGATCATGAGGAAAGATATTGAAAATAAAATTGCCGGTATAATGTAAATGCATGATATAACCTCTGTTGGAATATTATATATGGTTATATTATATATTGTATATAATTATATATTGGAGGCTTTAAGTGCAGCTTGGCTCCGAGTGAATGGACGGCTATCATTTGTTAGGAAGCTAGGTTTCATCTGGGTGCCTGGGTACTAATCTACAAAAAACAGATGGCACATTAGGACACACCATATACCAGAAGAAAACACACACCAACGCCCAATCCCACCACCACCCAACACAGATAAACTCCTTGGCCAAAACACTAATTGCTAGAACCAAACACCTGGCAGATAAGACACACATAAAGACTGAACTATGCACCCTGACTAAAGTACTGACAGCCAACGGCTTCCACAAAAGCAAAATCACCGGCTTGATCCACAAAAACACACTGAGACATAATGGAGACCCAGAAGATGAACAGACCTATGGAACAGCTGTCCTGCCCTACTTAGGAGGTACTACAGACAAAATCAGTAAGATACTACACAGACATCACATCAAGACTGCCTTCAAAACAGACAGAAAAATAGCAGCCATCCTTAGAAACCCCAAAGATAACATTGACCTAGAAATTGACCAAGGCATATATGAAATCCCCTGTGCATCATGCCCAGCCACATACATTGGACAGACCAATAGAAGAATAAGTACCCACCTGGATGAACACAAAAATGCAGTAAAAAAGCTGGAACACACTTCCTCACTAGTCCAACACATGAAAGCCACAGGTCATAGCATCAACTTCAATGGCACCAAAACCCTAGCCACTATAGAAAACCCCAGCCACAGAATTATCAGAGAAGCCATAGAGAAGACCTGAAAGCATGAATAGAAGAGATGATTCCACCAGATTGTCAATTATTTGGAAGCCTGCACTCACAAACAAAAAAATCTCCACACCACTAGCCAGGCAAACACCTGGGCACAAACAGATCCCCCCTGATACCTCCAGCTCAAACACACCCCAACCAGGCACCCAGATGAAACCCAGTTTCCTAACAAATGATAGCCCTCCATTCACTCAGAGCCAAGCTGCACTAAAAGCCTCCAGTACAGGGACACAATGTTGCCAGCCAATCAAGACACAAAAAGAGCCACAAAACAGACAGAAGATATTAGAAACACCAATCAAGCAGAACACAGCAAATTCCAAGACCAATAAACACAGACCAAGATTCCCAACCAATCAGGATGAAGAAAAAACCATTCTGGCACAGCAGTAAGCTAGCCCCAAATTTAAAACTGAAATAACTGAAACAACAGGGGGCCTGACTCACAGATGGACACAATACAGAAGCCTGATGATGGCAGATGAGGTTCTGCCAAAACGTTGCTACAATTTTAAAAGCACAACTACAATGATGTGGGAAAATACCCGAAGAAAGCTGAATACCATCCATGTAAGGACACGTGAAAACTTAAGAAAACACACACACACACACACACACACACACACACACACACATAAAATGGTTGCCACCATGCAGATTTTTTACTTGCCCTATAGAGGCCAGAGATAAAAGCCTCCATCTTTGGTTTTCTTAATTCATCAACTGTCTTATGGAATAATAATGATTTTTTTTAAAAAAAACCCTACCTGTTGAAGGCATTTTGGATTCAACTATTATATTTATAATCCTATCTTTATGCTGTAGAACTCAACAACTCATAACTCACCTCATATTTTTCCTACAATAACTACCTTGAGAAGTGGGTTGGTTTGAGAGAGTGTGAATGGTTCAAAGTCACCCAGTTGTCAACCCTAAGAACACTAGAACTCATAGTCTCCCAGTTTCTAGTTTAACAACTTAACCAAGCTAGCTCTTAATACTGTAATTAGTACTGTACTGAATTGCTCAAATATTTTAAAAAAATTCGCAGCTATGACAAGATGTTGATGAAAAATAAAATTCTCAGCAACTAAAATGCATCACTGTATATTTAAACAACTTGCTTCTTTTTGGTGTTAGTTTCAGTATGTATTCTTATTAAACATTGTTGTTCTCCTTTGGGCAGTTTTTTTCATCATTACAATAAGAATTAAGACCTTATAAAGTGAAGTCTCATGACATATACTGTATAATCCAAAATCAGTTATAACAATAAGAATGTTTCTTTTATCATATGTCTTTCAGATGGGTTTAACTATAGCTGTTGTTTAACTATAGTACTGTATAACAAATTCAGAGAACCAATGATGTAGTAGTTAAGGGATCAGACTAGAAACTGAGAAACCCTGAATAATAGTCCTGTCTTAGGTACAGTGCCAGATGGGCAACCTTGGCCCAGTCATTCTCTCTTATCCCTAGGAAGCAGGCAACAGCTAACCATTTCTGAAATCTTGCCAAGAAAACTGCAGGGACTTGTCCTGGCAGTTGCTAGGAGTCAACACAGACTCAAAGGCATGCACACATGAACATATTTGGAGGGCACTTGCTCAGTTAAGGCCTTTTGAAAAATTGTTTTACTCATTTCTCTTTTTAAAAAAACCTTAACAAATAAAATAGATTTAGCATGCACTTGTCTAGCTTCTCAGAGTTCATGTGAAGGACTGTACAGTAGTTTGGATCTCTCTGTTTAAAGATGGAAGGATCTGCCCCATTGAAAGGAGAAACTCCTACTTCTTCTTTTTAACAGTAGTGTTTTCACTTCCATTACATTATATAGATTTTGCAAGAGCACAATTGTTTTTCAGAACAAGACTTTTATTGACATTTACTAGGCGGTGCAGGGAGTTCTAGATTTATGACTACAGTTAGGATTAGTTGCTAAGCAGTGATGTTACTACCTGAGTCGTGCCCAATTTTATAATATTTTTTCTGTGATTGTTAAGCAAATCACTGCAGTTGTTAAGTGAATCACATGGTCATTAAGCAAATCCAGCACCACCACCACCCCCATTGACTTTGCTTATCAGGCGCTGGTTGGGAAAGTCGCAAATGGTGATCACATGATTGCAACCTTCATAAATATATGCCAGTTGCCAATTGCCCTAATTTTGATTAAATGACTATGGGGATGCTGCAATGGTTGTTAAGTGCAAGGATTGGTCATAAGTCACTTTTTTCACTGCTGTTGTAATTTTGACTGGTTGCTAAGTTAATTGTTGTATGTTGAGGACTACCACTATAGCCTTCCACATGATCCCATTCGGTCTTTTACCTTTCCATTAATCCAAAACCATTAATAACAAAACCAGCCAGAATTATTCCATTTGGAACCATCAAATACAAGCCATTTTACAGTGAGCCAAGCTCACCTACTGCTTTCTATTCCTCAGGAAACAAACAGAAGTATTAAAATCTTAAGAGGTTTAATTTTGTGCACAGTTAAGGCATCAGGTCAACAACCTGGAGGCTGAGTTCTGATCCCACCTTAGGCATGAAGCCATTGGGTGACCTTGAGCTAGTCATGTTCTCTCAACCCTAGGAAGCAGGCAATGGCAAACCACTTCTGCAAAGTCTTGCCAAGAAAACTTCAAGGACTTGTCCAGGCATTCTCTGAGAATCAAACAGAACTTAATGGAAGAAAAAAAAAAACGAAACCTTAGCTTTCCATATTTCGTATGCTTTCTTTTTGTCTCTTTTACTGTCCTGCTTCTAAAGGGACTTTTCTGTGCATTTGTGTTCCCTGTGTCACGGAGCACACCAAGCTCTCCCTTAAAATAACGAAGCTGCTAAGCCTTGAATTTGGAGCCTTGGTATCACTTTCCTGGGCACTTCTGGCCAATCACACTCCTAAGCACTGTCAACTTATATCTCCAATGTGCTCAGCATTTCACCTCGCCTTGACATGGACAGCAATGGGAGTCTCCTCGGGAGACACGGGTGGAGCATGGTGTAAATGACGCATTGAAAGCCTGCAGTCAGCAGAGATGTCTCTGACTAAATAAGGGAAAGCATGGCACTGGTTTATCAGAGGGAGAGAAGAATGCAGGGATGGAGAGCCAGTGTTCTTATCCAGTAAAACAGGAATGTATGTTGGTGGATTTTAACGCTATGCTATTATGAATGGAATGGCATATTATGTATAGACTGACTCGGTGCTATGCTAAAACTAAAATGTGAAACAAGAGCTTATGGCCCGAGGCAGCAGGTTTATGTTTATTTTTCTTGGAAAAGGGTGTTTCCAATCCTCATTACCAAAAGCAAATTTATTTTTATTTGAAAGATTTGGACTGAAAAATTAAAAATAGACTTTTTAAACCCAATATAGCACTGTTTACACAGTTGCCTGACCCTCTTCGTTTTCTTTACTTTTGTTTTTTTGTTTTTGTTTTGGATGCCATTCTGCTTCCATTATATTAATTTGAAAAATCACCAACATTCGTTATTTTATTAACAAAGGCTGAATAATGCAGTCCCAATAAGTTAAGCAAATGATATTTAACTGTGTTCTTTATTGAATCTTAAAGCAATTGATTTGAGTGAGGTATAGTTGTTCTTCAAACTGTCACCCCAGTCTATCTTCGACAACAGTTATAAAACAATTGAGGAAAGGCATTTTGGACAATATGAAATCACAGTACAGGCAGTCTTCAACCTATGACGACAATAGAGCCCACTGCGCTGCAGCTGTTATAAATATGAACCAGTTGTCAAGTATCCAAATTTTGATCACCTGAAATGGGGATGCAGCAATGGTCTTAAGTGTGAAAAATGGTCATAAATCACTTTTTCAGTGCTGTTATAACTTTGAACAGTCACATTAAATTAATGGTGGTAAGCAGACTATCTGTTCATGTCTGCACCTAGGCGATTTAATTTAACCTGAAAATGGTAAGTAGATTTGGACTTGGCCAATGTTGGATGGGAATAAGTAAGCACAGGATAGCAACATTAAAAACATTCCAGAAGAACATTCCAAAGTCAACTATTTCCATATGGTTGCCAAGTAAACATGTGCTCCTTAAGTGTTGAGATATGAAATGATCTGATGTTACTCAAAGCTATAACTGCAAATGTTCTAATTTCAAAATGGCCAAGGAGGCTCAGCTGGAATTGATTTGTGGGTGGGAATGTCCAGTCACTCTCATATTCACCAGTTCCTTTCATCTTGGATATGTAGTTTCAAAGAGGTTATTTTAGTTAGGAGAGAAATTTGGTAACAACGGAAAGCTTCTATCTGTTCTAGGTTTATAATCTACGTGAGGGGTGGTACAACACCCATGGAATGTTTAGTAAGCTTTTGAAGATTTAGTGGATTCATTCATGGGACTCTTGATGTAGGCAAGTGTGTATAGATTGTTTCAGCCATGCTGGTCCCTACAAAAGAATATACGTGGTTGGGAGGAACAGGTGCTGCTTTAGTGTGGGTGAGTGGCCCACATGATTTCATTCCTCAGTTCCCCGTGGAGTTTGAAGGATGAGTAAATTGCTATTCCATTTTTTTCCCCAGCATTCTGTTCTGCTGTCCCTTCCACTTCATTTTAGTTTTAGGTTAACTTGACACTGACACATTTCTAAAATTAATTTCAAATCCGAAGTATGTGTCATTTGCTGTAGCTCTTAATCTCTTCAGTCAACATCATATATTTTTCTCTTTATGTTGCTGTTGCTTCTCCTTTCATTATTTTTTTACAGTAGATCTCATCAAGGCAAAGTTGTACACAGCTATCAGTGCAGAGTTAGAAACCAGAAGTTGAGCCAAGATGTCAGAAGCCAAAGAAAATAGACTCATTTAAGCTTAGAAATCTTTGTGGCTTTGGAAAAGTCTTAGGAAGTCTGATATAGCTTTTCCTTCTCAGGAAAGCCCGTTGACCTAAAGGGCACATGGGGCCAGTCCTAAGAATGCTTCACTGCCAGGATGTTGGGTCAAACTATCAACAGCCCAGCACATGGTACAGATGAACTCCCATCCAAAAGTTCCAGTACCAGACTCAGCAGAATATTTGAAGAAATGTATGTACAAGTTTACAACAAAGATTGTACACAGGGTTTGGCAATGTAAGAATTAAAAAATGGAGAAATGATAAATGATGGAAAGATTTCAAGACAGGATTTTTGAAACATTCAGGCTATTAAGTGTGAAAAATATCCTGATTTTCTTTGTTATGTGCAACACCAGTGATACATAGAAAGAAATATTAGGATATTTCAGACATTCATGGCTGCTGCATGGCCAATTATATCAGCTTGAAGAAGAGTAAACTGAGCTCATGTTGCTTTAATATGAAGAGGATGGGATTCTCAAAGTCAATTGGGACTCTCTTAGGGTAAAGCATATGAGCTGTAATTTTTAAAGAACAATTGTAGCAAGTTAGCCCCTCAGTCTTTATGTTAAAATAATTATCTTAGCCTTTTTTTCCCAACAAGCTCAAGGAAGACAGTTGTAAAATAAATACAATGAATCCAGAGAATAAAGATTTCAGCAAGCAGCGCAAATGCAGTCCAGATCAATTCATGGAGAAAATAGCTAAAGTCCTTCTTTAAAACCAGATTTTAAGCTGGTGACTATATGTAAAATTCCTCATTCATGATACCCTTGTACCACAATTCTGTGGAATTCTGTGGAATTCTGTGATTTATAATCCCAATTAATCTGGAAGCTGCCGAAACTTCCAGGAAAGGATGAGGAAATGGTCATCAACTAAAAAAAGGGTTAATGGCTTTTACAATACAATACTTTTACAATACAAAATGGGGCTATCACTGAAAATATCCTTTTACAGGCTAGAAAGATAGTTTACCTCTGGTTTTCTTTGACCATCAGAGGGTGTTAATTCTCTATCTCACAGATGTATGCATGGTAAATCAGAATCCAACATTTCCTGTCACAATACTTCTTGAAAGAGAAATTACATATCTCTATTTGTAGACAGGATACACCAAGATCCTGGAAAGATGTCTCAGGAAATTAAAGATATGGTGCAGAGTTCCTGTATTACTACTACCTGTTATATCTCAGATAATGGCAGGTTCTGAGCAGTGGTGGGATTCAAATGTTTTTACTACCGGTTCTGTGGGCGTGGCTTGGTGGGTGTAGCAGGGGAAGGATACTGCAAAATCCCCATTCCCTCCCCACTCCTGGGGGAAGGTTACTGCAAAATCCCCTTCCCTCCCCCCCTAACTAAACTGCTTTCCAGCTTCATTCTCCTGTGCAGGGCAACAAAAGAAGACCCAGCTAATCAGCTGGGACTCAGAAGGCAGAGAATAGATGGGGGCAGGGCCAGAGAGGTGGTATTTGCTGATTCTCCGAACTACTCAAAATTTCCACTACCAGTTCTCCAGAACTGGTCAGAACCTGCTGAATACCACCTCTGGTTCTGAGGCAGTGTTTCTCAACCTTGGCAACTCTAAGATGCATGGATTTAAACTCTCAGAATTCCCAGTTGGCTTTGGAAAGTTGTCTATGGGAGTTGCCCACCCATTTCAAAAGTTGCCAAGTTTGAAAAATGCTGTTCTAAGGTAAGTCCTCAGATTCAAAACAGAGTATGGATCAAAGATACCCAGGGAAGAATAGTCTCACAATTTGCACTGTATCATACTGGCACATTGGCATGAGCCAAACTCTTCTTAACATGCATTGAACAGCTGTCTCCTGGAAAAATGAAACAAAACTCCTTGGTTTTAAATAGTACGTGTATTTTTATTGGAAGGAAGGAGCCATACTTTAGTGGTAGAGCACATCCTTTGAATGCCAGCCGTTATCCTGGGATAATTTCCCTAGGTCTCCAGTGAAACAGATCTTAACTAGTTGAGAATGCCCCCTTGCTGCTAAAAGTCCTTCAAGATATTCTCAAAATAGGGGCAAATAGGCTGGTCTGAAAAAAGAATTGGTTCTGTTTAAAGCAACGTTCACATTTAATTATACCAGAGTAGCTAACTTGCAGCCAATAAATGGCCCTGGTTTTACATTATATGCTCTCTGATGTTTCCCCAGTGTTAGTGATGTCCTGTTTGCTGTAGTATGAGTCAGATCCATTCTTCTCACTAAAAAGAACAGCTGCCAAGCAGGTGGGCATGGATACATTTCCAATTTTTATGGCAGCCTTATTGGAAATATTTAATTCCAAGCACAAATTTCAAAGCTGCAGTTACAAAAATATATGAAGAAAAAAAAATAAAGTAATAGTACAAAAATACTCTACTTAAAATCACACATTTGGACAGTTTAGAAGTTATCCAGTCCAACCAACAGATCAAGGTGCAGTAGACAAGTAATCATCCAGCCTCTGAAGACTACTGTGTCGTTAGTGGCATTCATGGTAGTAGGGACCAAGGGAAGTCAGAGTGCTGCAAGCAGTTTTGTAATATTGTGGCACAAAAACTTCCCTTTTTTCTGTGCATTGTGATGTCACAAACATATTTCCCCAAAGGACAGAGTTTCTGGTATGACACCATGGGGAAACTGCCAACTAGACTGGAAGGAGGGGTCAAGTGAGGGCCTAGCTTAGAGTCCTTAAGCTTGACTTCCCCCAAGCTCCATAGCCTTATCTGGTCACTCCCAGGGTAAAAAAAAGCAGTTGGGGAAATTTTTGTAACATAGGTAGAAGTCCATAAAGTTGTTTCCTTCAACTATTTGTGACTGGCTCTGGTTGCATGTGCCTAACAGGCACAGCACTGCTGCTGTTTTCACTGTTCTGATGAAGATAGTGAGAGTCTCTAGGTGCCCATAGAAACCTCATTAATTTGCCTATTTTTGTCTTGTTTAGGAATTGTTTGTGGTTCTGAGTGGACATCCTTCTTCAGGAATAGTGAGACAGAAATGGTATATGAATAAATTACAACTTCTATAAAAACCAATTAAATTGCAGGTGTAAAAAATTGGAAAGTCTCATTTTAGGCAACTGATCACTTTGTTCAGGGTCTCAAGTCTATACTTCTGTTTTGTGAATTGGCAAAGGAGAGAGAAATACTAGATGCTGGATTCTTTTCCCTCCCCTTCTCTCTATTGTTTATTTCTTTTTTTCCTTGCAGCTGACAGTTTACCGTTTCTCCTCACAATCCAGGAGTAAGGAAAAATATTCCAGCTGAGCTGGCTAGTCATTCTTTAGTAGTAAAATGCTGGCCTGAGGCAATGTCTGTTTTGGAGTTATATCCTTAAATCTCTTCTTAAATGAAATTTCTAATTTCAGTGAATGTCAATCTGTGCTGACTTTCTGCATTTTCTTAGGAAATAGAAATGAGGGGAAATATTATGTGCATATGTGCAATTGGGAAGAGCTAACCCATTTGGTTAAATAATTGAAATGTGTCCTCACTATAACCTAACTATCACTCTCCCCCCAAAATGAGGACTCAGTTTTCCAGTCTTAGTGTAAGAAGTGAACCCTGACTTTCTCCCACAGTTGTGGATGGAGAGAGAAGTTTATTTCCATTATGTCTATTCTTAGAGCAGAGGTCTCCAAACTTGGTAACGTTAAGACTTGTGGACTTCAACTCCCAGAATTCTCCAGCCAGCTGTGCTGGCTGGAGAATTCTGGGAATTGAAGTCCACAAGTCTTAACGTTGCCAAGTTTGGGGAACCCTGTCTTAGTGGCTTAGAGAGCAGCATGAAGACTAATGGCTTGTCAAGTTGCAAGGAGAGAGCCCCTCCCCTATTTTGCTGAAGTTAACATGACTTTTGGAAAAGTTGTTATCATTCTCCAGCTGTGAAAGAACAGATGTTGTGCTCTTGGGGGAGACGACGATTTCATCTATGCCTGTCATTAATAGTAGAAATATTTGCCAGCTTATAAGGCATTCATAAGTAGTCTACGTACTGTGAAAAATTGAGAAAATCTGTCTACAAGTTCTCATTTAAATAAGTATTTTACAAAGAGGAGGGGGAAGATGTTATATAAACAGTAAAGTGAAAAACAAGGAAAGCCATATCAGTTTTATGTAAAGACATATAATAACAATAATAATCAGATGATTTGGTTGGTAATTGTGATGATTCTGGAAGGTGAGCAAATGAAATGGGCTGAATTGTGTATAGACATCCTGCAAGCCATTTACACCCAGCAGCACAGAGCAATGGTGCTCTGTGCACTAAGGTGCTAATCATTGATCTAAAGTGCTGTACAATCAACCTCATATTGTTGATCAGATGTCATTTTTCACATTGAGCATGAGTGTAAAGCAAGGTTTGTAATTTCAGAATTGCTATTCACTTTCATGAAGTGATGAACAGATTTTCTTTACAGATCCATAGAGAACTTTACACAGTCTGAAGTGCTGTATTAAGATGCTTTTTGTTTTGGTTGACAACCTTGACTTAATTGCTTAATCTAGCTCTTGTCTGAAAAGAAAATGTTCTCTTTATCAGTCAGATTTTTTAAATCCGATCCTTCCTCTGAGGAATAAGAAGATTACAGAATGCTGCTGGTTCTTTTTAACAGTAGCGCAGCTGAAAAAGAAAGATTTAAAAGCCATCCCAAATATAATTATAATTGTAGGAGGTTTGCCACCAATCAGGCTGAATCTTCTGACATGTTCTCAGCTGGTTGGAGAGGTCTTAGCATTTCTACCAAGCATTTCCCAATTCAGTCCAGCTGTGGGATAGTAGAAGAGAATATGCTTTGGATTTTTCTTGCCAAGCCCATAAATATGTAAATGCTGAAAAGAGAAAGTTGTGAAACATATGGGAGAACTTTGAATTCATGCATGGCTCCATTAAGGAATTCTATTGTCAAACCAAAACTCTAGATAGTTTTACTTAATTGGGAAAAAAAGACATCAATGAAAAAAAGCTAGGAAAGCCAAGAATCATATAGCTATTTTAAACAAACACAGTGCAGTCACTCTAGTTCCATAAGTTCCTGGATTTTAGTAAATGTTTGGTGGTTCCTTGCAAAAGAATGGCTGGAGACAGATGAATGGGCTCATTTGTT
Source organism: Pseudonaja textilis (assembly GCF_049901715.1). Taxonomy (NCBI): domain Eukaryota; kingdom Metazoa; phylum Chordata; class Lepidosauria; order Squamata; family Elapidae; genus Pseudonaja; species Pseudonaja textilis. The sequence continues at coordinate 24,052,185 of NC_141992.1, read as the reverse complement.
CTCTGTACAGGGCTTACATAAGTGATGTATATGTATGTGCATATGTATGTGTGTTACATGTGAGGAAGAAAATATGTAGATGAGAGTAAGAGAGATCCACTGGGAAATATTGTGATGTGTAACATAAATAAGGAATTATATTTCTCCAAATTATCTTACTTTCTTTGTGCCTCTGATAAAAGAAAACTATATATATTTTCTAACAAGTTAAAGATAAAACTATTCATTTTCTTTTTTTAAAAAAAAAACCAAGGTCTGCTTGTGACAATAAGCGTTAGGAAGGAAGCTGATTTATAGCAAATCAACTTATTTGTTTGTAAGTTTTGTACTGCTGCTATTGATAGAGGTACACCAAGGCTTTCAACAGGTGTCTTTCTCATCCCTGCATAGAGATGCCAAGAAAAACAAAGAACTTCCGCAATACACAGCCAGGTTTGATTTTTTTTTTTTACTAGAATTAGTACATTCTTTCTTTGTTCCATATGGTGGGTCTTGGCCGGAAGTGTGCAGCTGCTTACATTTTGATCCTGTTTTCCCAGTCTGTTGTATTCTTTTAATGGAGGTAAATGTTTTCTCAACAAAGAACAGCTTTGCTAGCTTTGAGGCAGCCTAGGCAGTACCTATGGCCAGGATATGTATCCAGATTGCTATTTTCTTCTGCATTTTCACTTTCATTAATGTGCTTGAATCTCTTAAAGTGCCCCTAATTTATGCAACCCAACAAAAATATGACAAATTACAATACAATTACCAGGTACTTTCAACACTTATTTGTTTTGTTTTGTTTTGCTCTTCCATGATGAACAAGCTTCAATTTGTGAATGCAAATTTGTATACGTCATTTATCTTCAGGTGTTGAGCCAAGAATCTCAGTCATGTCTGGTTCACGTTCGGTCGCACAACCTCTACTTTTTGGGGTTGTGATTACAGAAGTGGGGGAAGACAAAATACTTCTATTTCTAATTGTTGCATAGAATAAAGTAGGTGGTAGTTTTCATATAGCTGTGGGAGAGCTTAATTAAGTTGGAGAAAGGTATATTATGATGTGTTTTCAGTGGAAATATGTTTAGGAACTGTTTCAGAAGAGAATGAAACTTATTTGACATTTGCTACATTTTAACCTCCCCAGCTTCAGAATCCAGTGCTTTGTAATAGTTTTTTTTAAAGGGGCAGGCAGGATATTTTTTTCAAAATGCACGAAGAAAGCATCATGCTACATGACTAGGACTTCTTTCACCATTGTCCGACAAGAAATATAAGCAAACATCCACAAATCTAAGTAACTGTCTGTTCTCTATCTATCATACTACACTTCAGAAGCCACAAGCCATTTTCTCACTCTAGTACATGTTAAATTAGTTTATAAATAGATCAGGTATGTCACTTTATCAATACTAGAATTGTTTATAAGTGAAAGCCTTAGCCATAGATTATACCCAGTGTTGCAGCAAACTTGATCCCCTTAGCCTTAGATGTCTAAATCACGTTAGCTCTAGTATTTCTTTAGTTTTCCTCCATCCCCACATAAACAGAGCAGGAATTGCTGGTTTTATTTCCATTTCTTGTATCTTAAGTTTAGCAACTTAAGGGGTTGATTTTTTTAAAGCAGCTACAGAATTTTTCAGCCTTGTTTGGAAGCCAGAAATAAGACGTGGCAACTTTAATAAAGGGCAGAAAGATGCTATCCTTGCAACTCTATATTAAAACACCCACCTGCTTTATCCTATGAAATAATTAGAGATAAAGGTGTCATTTTAGAAATCATTTCTGAAGCAGTATCCCATGCAACAATTAGAAGTATATCTTCAGAAATCACTTCTGAAACCACATGTAAGCCACAATTAATTGTTACTTCACAATCTCAGTATGTGTAAAATTAGGTTCTTCTCTACAGAGCTCCCTCTGGTTTCTTCCAAAGTCTTTTTCAGAGTATCAAACTGCTTTAAATTTGAGAAACAGTTATTCAGTTATGATAGCTTAATCATGGCTTGCCTTCTTACCCAAATCCTTTCCTTTCCTGGCTAGCAGAAGTTGTGTGTGACTGACTAGGAGGGATAACAACTTGTTACTGAGACATTGGGAGCTGCCAGTTGGCAACTCTTCTCACAACAGCACTTATGGGATAAATAAATTGAGAATAAATCAAGTATTTGATTTACCTTGAAGTCATTGAAAATAAACCAAATGAGTCCACCAAGTCTTCTTTCACTTGGAAACTTATACCTTCCGGCAACATTCTGTTTTGGTACATCAGTAATTGTTTTTGTACATCAGTAAATTCAGTCAGTCCTTGAATTTAGTAATTTTTTTACGCAAAAAGACCTTCATATACCTGTTGGTCTCTTTGCTATTGCTATTCTTCAAGCTATACTAAGCAGTGAGGTTGTACAGCTTTCTGATTAACCCATATGAAAAAGAGAAGTGAGGGCTGCAGTGAGCAAGACCATATCGAAGGATGTATGAGTGTATCTTTGCTAGTCTTGGTGAGAAACTGACAACAGTGTCCACAGAATGTTGCCTGAGGGTATAAGTTACCCTTCGTTGCATAGGATATTTATCCCTTGATCGGATCAGAATAGGTATGAACATGCTGGGATATTATAAATAGTAATGTCCTACATTTTCTGTCATTAAATTGCAGTGTAGAACTTAAAAAAAACTGTGGGTTTCTATCTACTACTACATATTTTACAAGATGATAAGAATTCCAGAGATAATGCTTATTGGGCATTCTTTAGAATAGGAAGACTTTTTGTATTTTGTTGTTTGTGTGTCTATTTACAAATAGTGTGCAAGTAGATATAAATATATACTAGAGACTTGTACGCCCATATTAGCTATTCAATAAGTCAGGGGTCCCCAGCCTCTGGGCTGTGAACCAGTAGCAGGCTGTGGCCTTTTGGGAACCAGGCCACACAAGCAGCAGGCGAGTGAGCAAAGTTTTATCTGTGCATGCATGAGAGCTAGGTTGTGTGTAAAACTATTCCCCCTTCCCCTGTCTCTAGTCTGTGGAAAAATTGTCTTCCACAAAACCGGTTCCTGGTGCCAGAAAGGTTGGGGTCGCTGCAATAAGAGATGTTCCACTTGTCAGGCTTCATCTCTAATCAGAATTGTGCTCTTCCAATTATTCCTTACATTTTTCACCCTTTCATTATCCTAGGAAAAACTTCCCTGTACCTTTTGATTTGTGATCCTACAAACTTTTTATATGGACCCAAGTGGCTTAAAAATAAAGGATGAAGGGGGGCATCCTTGAACCCTTAACATATAACGCTATCCTGTGTAAGGCAGAATACATCTTACCTTGCATGTTCTTATTTTGTTCTGACCCACACCCTTTCCCAACAAATAAAACACAATCCAAAAGGAACAGAAACCTTGTAATGCTTTTACAAAATAATTAGCTGTGATAAACACAAGTCTTGCCAAAGATAACAGACAAGAAATAATTTGCAAAATAAGAATCTTTAAATACAAATTCAGGATACTGGAATCTCCACAAGGCTGGAGTCTCAAAACGTCTTTGCCTTCTGCAAAGTACGTTCGTTTCAAAGCTGGCTTTTATCTTCTTCGAAGGAGGGGCCATTACCTTGCAGCCTTACTCCTAAGTCGCCCGTGCTGTTGTAACTGCTCTTTCCTCCGAGCAATCCTGCGTGCACTTAGCACAGGCTCCTCGGGAACCTCCTCATCACTGCTGCCAGCCCCCATAATCTCTGAAGGCAGCAGTCCACTCCCTAATGGTCCTGGCCCCTCATCTGAGTCCTCACTCTCCTCAGCCGTCTGCACCTGCTGCCAGCTAACCACAACATATTTTAAAGATGAATTCCTAATCATTTAACAAACCACATGTTTTTATTTTAAAAGGCTGTCAATTCTTGATACATATTCTTTATAGGACTGCTTCTTTAGGAAAATATTCTTTGGCCATCTAAAAAAGACAGTTGAATGGACTCCTTTTATCCATACAAAGTTAGCTTATTAAATAATTATCTAGGTTAATTTGGACTTTCATTTTTTTCTGTATTCACATGCTATTTCCAAGCTCCACCTCTCAGAATGCTGTTAAGAGCATCCAAACTCCTGATCCCAGATTTATTATTTTTGAAATGTTGTGGATGTGGGGGGAAAAAGTAGTTACTTTTTGCTACTAATCATAAAAGCATCAGAATTTTGTTTCTTCAAACTCCCATTGGCCTTTTGAGGCAAAAGCCTAAAGTTAGAATAATTCTAAGCTATTTATTCTCTCCAGGGATTTAAATGTTAATCTATTGAATAAAGCCAGACTAGGGAGGCACATTTCCTAAATTCTTTAAGCTCAGTCCTCTTAAACTTTTATAGCTTTTATGGTCTATACTTCCCAAGTGTAAAGTGGTTGCATAGAATTGCCTGCCTGGCTTTGCTGTGTTTGCCACTTTCAAAGGGGATTGGAAAGCTAAGTTCTATTTGTAATGTTTAAAATGGTCAACAGCTTTGAGCAAAGAATGGATCCATTCCTTTGACAATGTTCTTATTTCAGACTACATGGTTGAAGTCTTCACATCTCCAATGCTACGTGCCTGAAGAATTCTATTATGCCAAAGAGAAATGCTCTGATGTAGCTATTTTTAGCATTCTTCCTGTCATTTTCCATCTGTACTCTGAAATGATGTAATAGTATTATTGCTATGATATGTTTTTTTTCTTAAATGTTAATTTATTGTCTTGTGTCTCAGTAGCTCAGAAATAACATATGCATGTTGGATATGAAACTCTGATATCTGGATATCTTTGTAGAAAAAGCATCATTACGGTTTTGTTTGTTATAATTAAAATTGTTCTCCAAGATCTGTTAGGTAAAGCTAGTTATATGGTTCAGGTTGAATAAATCCATGTGTTCATAAATTTTAGATATCTTAGGTGCAGTGCTTTTTAAAGTAGTTCTAAAATAACATTTAAAAAATCCAAATATTGAAATATACATAGTGCCAGTGTTTTGAATACAGAAAACTAAACTAATCCAGGTAGATAATTCAATAAATTGGAGAACATTTTAGAAAACAAATGGATGCCTTTGGAATCTTCATTGAATTATTAAGGATAAATTAAATGCAAACCAAAATCTAATGCATATAATGATAACATGGGATTAGGTACCAGTGAAGAAGGCTTATGTTTTCCTACCACATAAGGAACTTGGGTCATAGGACATGGAAAGGCACACTGAGTATAATTAGGATTGTTTCAGGAAAATGAATGGCAATATTTAGGTCATATATTTCTCAACAACTGGCAGTGAGACATTGAAGCTGCATTTGCACCTTCTTCTTCTGACTTAAATAGTCTTACAAATAATCTATGGATAAGAACATAGGGAAATACCTTATACTAAATAGACCTCAGTTAGCTTGCTATTATACATTATGTGACAGTCACTCTTTGGGGATTCAAGCAGGTGTCATTTTCACCTTACCAATAATGTCAGCAATTGAATGTAGGACCTTTTGCCTACATGGCATGGGTCCCCCAATTTTTCTGTGGAAGTGCATGAGAAAAACCCTTCAAATAAATATTTACTCAGACACAAATCCCATGGTGTGCCATGACACTCATTCTGTAGTGCATTTAGCATGACACTTCTAAGTGTTTTTGATTAGCATTTTGCTTCCTTGGGTAGACAGATGTCTTGATGTCTTGAGAGTCAGCTGCAGGGCATTTGGCTCTATGAGAAAGAATCCTTCAGGGAAGGCTGCAAGTGCGTCTAGAGCTATTTAGGGCCAGAGATAATGTTTCACAATTTTAAAAATCCACCAAGTAATCATGAAGGCTATGATAAACTTGACCTCAACAGCGCTTAGAGATCTCTGATAATATCTAGCCAACAGAAAGTGATCCCCTTGGTGGAACAGAGTAAGTATTCCTTTCAATATTGTACTTTTCAAACTTCGTTTTTTAATAGTTTTTCCACATCAACTTTTTTTATTACATTAGAAATTTCATGTGTTGCAGAACCCATGGGGATACATAGATAGCTTTCTACAGTGGAAAGAATTTGTGGAAAGAGAAAAACTGAAGTTAAGAATATATATTTTTTTGTAAGAATGTATTTTTAAAGTTGGTGATTACTTGAAAGAAAATAAATACGTAAGTTTTATTTAAAGAAAAAGGATAATGGGAAAGCCTAAGTTATTTAAGTCTATTGATTGCTAAGAGCCAGTAATGTGATCTTTTCTATTATGGAAAGAGGGTAAATCATAAAAAGAATGATCGGAAAAGCACAGGGCAGAATCAGGAGAAAAAGAGAAAGAAAAGGATGAAAAGTCTGAGAATGTTGGTTTAATTTTAAAGGAGATTTATATACAGGAATAAATAACAAAGGAAGCTGTTTAGACAAGGAAAAGAGATGAAAATGTAGCGTCACTCAGCTAACTATCTTTACATCAATTATTCATAGTGATCACTGGTCTACAGGTGTAGAAAGAAAAATGGTACCTGCAAAATTGAATTACAAAAGCCAGGAACATACTGTTTAATACTACATATGTCCAATGCTTTCTTGGTGGAGAAAATACAGGAAAACTTTTTCTTGAGGAGTTTCTTGTAAATTCCTGGGCATATCTGTAGTTACTTTATATTCTTGGAATATAAGATAGGACAGGATGATAAAGAAAAAGTGCACTGGAATATCCCAAATATTTCTTTCCTTTCTCCCCCAAACATGTCTGATACATTACAACATATGAAATGGTTTCACATTAGAAATATACAGGTTGTTCCTCCCTCCCTCCCACCCATCCACCCAGGATGCATTCTGGGACTGCATTCAAGTGTGTGTAGAAATGTCCTTGGACTTGATCTGTGACTGTGAACAAGAGACAGAAAAATGCCTGAACAAGGGCCAGGAATAAAGAGATGACATCATAAGAATACAATGAATTAGTTTTCTATATAACTTGCTGGGAGGCAAAGTGTAATTTGAAAAGATCTGATGTCATAGCATAATTGGTGAAGTGAGTTCAGTTCCAGAGAATTATAAACAATAACCATGGGGTGAGGAATTTACAGTGCAAATTGGATAAAGACCAAACTATGCTAATAGTGCCTGGCTATTCTTGTATTTTTTTTATTGTGTTAGCAGTGGATTTAAGAATGATTGCTTTGCTCATGAGCTGGAAATAAATTGAATATCCAAAACAATTCCTAGTGGACAGGAATAAACTATCATTGCCTTAATAGAAGTTTGATATGCAGGGTCAAATTTCCCTACATTTTAGGAAAGGTAATAGTTGCTTTTAAAGCTTTTATTTTCATGGGCAATTCATATCAGGCCTTTTTTCTGCCTGTCCTGTACAAATACTGTACAAAGGCAGATAGATCAACTCCACAAAGCATCCACACAAAGTCTTTTTTATTGGTTCATCAGGCATTCTGTCAACTCACATTTATGATGAGGTTCTTCTTAATGTCCAATTCTTTGCATATCTGAATTGTGGTGTAGGAAGATAATAAAGTCTCAACCCGATGATGATTGAAGTGTAGCCGCATGGTATGGTGGCTTCAGGCAAGAGTGAAGGAACCTCCCCCAACCCACCAAGAGTCAATTCAGTGACCAATCTGGATTACAAATATGACCACGTGACATGGACTACATTTCCCAGGATACCTTAACTACATTTACCATGATGCATTCCCTTAAGGGGACAGCTCACAGGTCTTAACTAACTACCCCAAATCCCATTAACTCTAAACTGTCTGGACAGCACACTCCCTGCCTGGAATTGTAAATTCCACTAACTAGGTAAAGAGCAATTAACTAAGATAAACAGCAAAGAGTAATACTAACTGAATAGGAGATAACTATATAACTAAATAAACAGTTAGCTATATAACTAAGAGAAACAGTATATAGCAATAGAGCATCAAACAAAACAAAGCATGCAAAGCTTGAGGTTCAATCTTCAAATTCAGCCTTTCTCCACAGCAACACAGGCTCGGTGACCGGTCAGGTGTAGAGCTTCTTGGTGCAAGTCTGCTGGTCACCTCTGGTGCCTTTTAGAGTGGACAGGTATTCTTGGTGCCAGTGGTGAAAGTCTGGTGATCGCTTCTGGCGGCCTTTTAGGGTTGGAGCGGTACTTTTGCTTCCATGGTGTCAAAGGGTGTTGGGAAGCTGTTTGAAAGGGTGTTACGGAGGCATATGCCCGTGTAGAGCATCTTAGTGGACGACTGATGGTTGCTGGTGGCTGTTTAGGGTGTCCTAGCGAAAGTGTACTGGTCACCAGCGGCCTTTTAGGATAGAAAGGCATTCTTGTTTTCGATGATGCTAAAGGGCGTTGGAAGGCTGTCGGAATGGATGGTGCTAAGGCATCTGCCTGGGTTGGGGCCTGCATCCGATCGACACTGGCAATTCCTGAGATTCCCCAACCCAGATCTGTCTTGAAGGCAAAGAGTGAGTATCTCGGGCCTCTGACTACTTCAGTGTGCGCTAAGGCGTCAGGAGCATCGAATCCCAGCAAGAGCAAAATCTTGGCTTCAGGATCTAGGGAGGGAAATAGATGAGCCATATGTTTCAGGTGAGGTATGTTGCTAGCTACCTCTGGTGTTGCAATGCATCTGCGGTCATCTGGTATCCTGTTCCATTCCAGCACGGGCGGCATTAGGATTTGGGAACTTCCATCTAATGACTATACAGTGTCCAGTAGCTTCCCTCCCTGCTGTGCATCTTGGTGCAGTGCACGTTGATATCGTGAAGTACACTTCTTCCTTCTGAACATCAAAGAGGTCAAAGACTGTGGACTTGGCTAGTGAGCGATCGCTCTGAAGATCCAGTATTACATACATCTTCACTGCTTCTTCTGGGCATCCATCTGGGTAGATTTTGGCTAAGCAGATCTGACGACACAAGCGAGGGGCTGGTGTGCTATTGCACACTGCTATGCAATTGACACTCACCATTGGCTCTGGGTGTGCTTCTGTAGCATGTTGAGGCTCCTTGTTTAAAGGAGGGCTACGATATGTCTGCAGTGGTGGAACCAACCAATATTTATTTTGGAACTGATTCTAAGTATGCTAATCTGGTTTTATCTCCTTTCTCTCCAAAGAGAAAGAAGTTGAATCTGAGATGCATTAATGAAGGGCCTTAGCAGACATAGAAATTAATGGCAAATTGGTAGAGAAACAGGCCAAAATGAATTCAGTGTTAGCAAAATGAGAAAATAACCAATATTGTGTATCCATGCAGCATAAAAAAAATGGGGTGAAAGAATATCACACACTGGTTCACAGTTTGCTCGCTTCAATTTTTAAAACTACTTCTGAAGAAATGTGCATATTTTGCTTTGTTCTTTCTGTCTTTAGTTTATTGTGAATGACTGCTAGATGGCACCCAAGCAGGGTTTGAGGAAGTTATTTTTAATCCAAATCTCATTTACAGTATTAAAAATGTGGTTGCAGAAAAATCTTTAAAGAATATAAGATGGACATGCTTGTTGGTTTCCAATTAACAGCTGCTCTGGATTCCAAGCAAGAGAAAGAGAAGCCCATTCATTTCCCAAATGTGGTTTGGGGTATATTTAAAGTGGGGAGTGGTGTTTCCCCCCCACACTTGTGCCTTTCACATACAGATTCCATCCAACCCATAGCACATCGGCTTTACCCAGCCTAGGTGCCATCTAAAGAAGAGAACCTCAGCTCCCTGAATTCCCAATCGGCATAGCCTTATCTAAGCTTTCTGGTATTTTTCATGTATATTGCACTATACACCTACAGTACAATATGCAAAATTGGAGAATGCTCAAATTAGGAAAGGCAATACTGTATTTTATAGCTATGAATTCTCTGGTTCCGTAGGAGATATACTACAGTAGATTGTCAAGGCAGGTTTTTTTTCTCATTAAAGATAATTCATATAAAAAGACTGAAAGATATCTGTGTGCTAAAGCTGTCTATTAAACTGTCTATCAACTATAGTGGAATATCAGACATTAATACAATTGAGCGAGTCTACACTCCTCTGCTCGCAAGAGAATACCTTACATCACTAGGCTTGAAATTTTGGGCTTGGACAACCTAGAACTATGCCGCCATAAGTTGGACTTAAGCGTAGTACACAAATTTATCTGCTACAATGTCTTACCAGTCAAGGACTACTTCAGTTTCAACTGCAACAATACAAGAGCACACAACAGATTCAAACTCAATGTAAACTGCTCCAAACTTGACTGCAGAAAGTACGACTTCAGCAACAGATTGGTCAGTGCCAGGAATACACTACCTGACTCTGTTGTTACATCCTCTACACCTACTACTTTAACCTTAAACTATCTATTATTGACCTCACCCCGTTCCTAAGGGGTCTGTAAGGGGTATGCATAAGTGCCTACAGTCCCTGTCCTATTGTCCCCATTTATTCATACCTATTTCCTATATTCTTACTCATGTTTATACTTATTGCTATTATCTTGTAAGCAATTGACAAATCAAATAAATAAATAAAAATAAATAAAATTATCTTTTCTACAGCCAAGGAAAGATTCCAGCCAACAGCTATTGTTGAGCTAGTATCCTTTAGACCAATTTCTCCAACTGAGGACCTATTGGATGTACTGAACTACAACTCTCATCACCCTGGGAGAGCTGAAGCATGCCTGGTCTTGGCCAAGAATGAGCAGAATTAAAATTATAAGATGTACTTTGCTTTCCACAAGGTTTATCAGCTAGAGTCAAAGAAAGGAATGGGGACCTTCAGATGTAGCCAAAGAGGAAACATGATTCAGAGGATGGAGCTGACATTCCAATCTAAACAATGAATTGTGAAAATATAAAGTGTACAATAATTGAATGCAATTATACTGATATATTCAAATCAATACTGATCAGGGATTTTCTCATAAATTTTAAAGCTGGATAGCATATATTTACACAAATAATCTCATTGAGACAACCAATAATTACAGATAGGGTTTATGTTAAACCATAGATTGTTTGATTGTGGTTTGTTGACTAACTCACCATTGGCTATGTTTTACTATGTTTATTATTGTCTATGTACCTAGTAAATCATAGTTTAATGAAACCTGTGATCTCTTTCAATCTTAGCTTAGCCAATTTCATAAGCTGTTATAAGGACCAAGCAGGTACTAGGAATGGGGGAAGCAACCCTATTTCTGTTGAAGTATAAGAAATAATAAGAAATAATGCATTGTGAACCATCTTCCCTTCATATAAATATATTGCCAGTTTGCTTCACCTGTCCTAAAATCCTTTCCTGATTGGCTGTTGTACTTCTCCTTCATTGCCACTGTACAGTATTTCCCTTGCCTTATTGTTTTTACTCAGCTCACTGCATTATGAAAATAACTTCCTTTTTAGGAACAAGAAAATAACATTTATACTATGAAATATGTATATTGTAACTTTCCATTCTATGTATTCATTCAGTTTGCCTTCTTAGCAAATAATTTTAGGCCCTATCTCTTTTAGATCTGAGATTTCTATTGAATATTTTCTTTTCTTGCTAAGTGCCTGATGTTGAGTGAAAAAAACAAAAGTCTTAATTTGAGTGCCTTCATCAACATGTCTATGTAGTTTTTTAAGAGTTAAAAGAACTGATTTGCCAAGGCCTTTTCCTATGATGTTTTTCAATTTCTCAATCTATCTCATAATATAATTGTTCATTTCTGGACACTCAAAAGAAGCAATTAATTATTCAGTCTCTTCTGCACTTAATGATCTGTGGAATCTCATAGTATTAAACTTCTTGTAGAGCTTGATTCATGTTTAATCTGTTTATGTCAAAAAATAAACCCTTGCCTAAATTAGAACATTCGATCCAGTGTTAATTGAGAGCTTCTGTGCAGTGAAACTTCGATCCTTTAAAACAGGGGTCTGGAAATGTAAAAAGAAACAGGGAACATTCTTTCACATGTGGTGGTCCTGCACTGAAGCCCAAAGATACTGGCATAGAATAAAAAAATGATTAGAGGAAATAACGGTGGAGCAAATTAAATTAAAACCAGAATTCTTCCTATTGGGGATATTTAATAGACAAATTTCTAAAAAAGTCAAATATATAATACTGCACATTCTTACTGCAGCCAGAATAACCTTTGCACAATGTTGGAATCAAGCAGATATTCCAACAGAGGAAATGGTTATTCAGAAGATAACAGCCTGTGCAGAGATGGATAAGTTAACCTTAGCACTTAAGGAAAAAGAAACATCAGAATATAACAATGTTCCATAGAGTTGGAGTGGCCACTGAGAAAGGCTGCCTTCAAAGTCCCACCTTCCTAACTGTCAGGGAGTGACACATTCCCCTGAACTGAAAGTATAGGATGATACTTTCAGAAGAGCCAGTTTGGTGCAGTGAAGGAGCTGGAAACCAAGAGATTGTGACTTCTAGTCCCTCCTTAGGCATGAAAGCTGTCTGGGTGACTTTGACCAGTCACTTTCTCTCTCTCTCTCTCTGTCTCTCTCTCTCTCTCGGCAACCCACCTCACAAGATTGTAAAAGTGGAAGAAATAGGTAGGAATATTGGTATGTTTGCCACCTTGAGTTGCTTATAAATCAAGACACAGATAAAAATCTAATACAGTAAATCAAATAATGGACAAGCTCTACTCAAAGAAAGTGATTCCAAAAACACAGCCAAGGCCATAGAGGCTTTATAGCTGATTCTCGGTACTTTGAACTCTGCTCTAAGCTTTTTGGGGGGTGGGGGGTGGGGGTGGGGAGAGAAATGCAATGTCCACAAGACAGTGCTAAAATAGTTACCTGATGCCAACAATGTGGTGTTACATATTGCAGCAATTTTCTTTTCCAAATAATCTTCAAAAACAGCATCAAATAAGCACACTACAGTAATTTGAATGCAAGATTATTTAGTGACTGTTCCTATTCTGTTCCAGAAATGTTTGCATTGGGGCAAACTTTTTCCTGCCCATAAATATTCAAATAGCCATAAATCCAGGAGAAATCTCAGGTGTGGTAAAATGCCACCTTGTCGAGAGCCATTGTTGAGCTACCATGGAGCTTTGTGATTTGGTCACAAACAGCTGCCCCATTTTGCTCAAATTTAATTAGAGCTCAATTTGAAATCCAGGGATCCATATATTCAGTCCCCGCATAACATTCTCCAAGTAATATTCCAAAGCCTGCTTTAATCCCCAAAACAGAAATAGATTCAGAAGCTGATGATTATATTTATTTAGAGATTAGACTATAGGATATTGCATGTTACTTTTAGCATTAGTTAGGCACTGATTTCATCTAACACAAATATTAATCATCATGGATGAAGCTCACCTTTGCTTTCATTCAAGAGAGAGTGTTCTGCGAATAAAGTCTATTCTAGATGTCTAGGAAGACCAGCATTGCATGGAAGTCCAAAAACTGTATATCCCTCATCTGTACACCCAGATATATGAGGTTAAACTGTCCCTGTTCCTAATACCATTGTCCTTTTTTCCCATTCTAAATGTAATATATTTGGATGTAGACCTACTTCTACAGCTTGTCCTGCTGTTTGCCCTTACTCTGCATTGCCATTTGATCCTGCATAATATAACATTTAGAGAACCAGTTTGGTATAGTGGTTAAGGCATCAAGGTAGAAACCAGGTGATCATGAATTCTAGTCCCACTTTCAACATGAAGCCATCTGAGTGACATTAGACCAGTCACTTTCTCTCAACCATTGGAAAGAGGCAGTGGCAAACCACCATTGTAAATCTTTACCAAGAAAAACAGCAGGGACTTGTCCAAACAGTCTGAGAATTGGACACAAGCGGTGGTGGGGCAGAGTAAACCCAATTTCTAGCAGCACAGGAAGATGGATAGGTGTTAAAAGAAATTGTGTGTGTGTTTTAAACTGATTTGGAAAAATTGTCAGTGTTTGTTCTGCCACAATGTATTTATTTAGTTCATGGAATTAGCTGGAAGGGGAAATTGCTCTATTGTTGATGAACTAAACCTACAATATGTACATCAGGACCATTGGCAATTTTGCCCAAATTTATGAATGAAAAATACCTATGTGAGAGGTCCTTGATATTCTCTGAGCTTGATTGTCTCAGAACAAAAGCCTTTATATTCTTTTCTTTGATCAAAACGGTCAATTTAGCCATCTCTACCAACTCCATCAGCTTCCGTAGCCATTCGTCCATGGTGGGAATCGAAATATCACTCCATTTTTGTGTATACAGTAGTCTTTGCCGTCAACATACATAAGATCAAAGTTCCATTTTTTTTCTAAGTCTTTTTCCATTAAATCCAAAAGAAAAGTTTCTGGTTTCATCTTTATCTAGGCATCTAAAGACATTTCAAACCAGCATGAATGCATTTCATTGCTACTCAACACACTCCATATTCCAATATGGCAATGATAGCTATTTTAAGAGAGTAAAAGGAATAAAGAAGTTCTACAGATTTGTTCCAGAATTCATACAGTCATGGCACAGCATTTTCACTGGGATCATTTTTCATGAAGGCAGTATGTGATATTCAGAAATCAGTTGCATGGAGTATTTTTCTTGCATATTCGGCAATGTACAATTAGCAATCTACCTTTGAAATGGGAATAGGTCTGCAGCTCTGCATGTAAAAATTGCCAATTTGGTTCTTAGTATCTCTGAGAAGGGCTGGGAAAACCATTTTGATATGGTGGACAATCACTGTCAGAATAAACTGTAAAGACAATTCTGATGGGAACAGAGCAATCGTTGAATGTTCTAAGTTGTTTACAAAGCCAAAAAGCATACTGTAATAAAAAATAAATGCAAAATAAAATTGCACTCCTGGCTCTTTACTAACTGGATATTCTTAGTCTGCAATCAGAATTTACTGGAACTTGTATTTAGAAGTTTAAAATTCTGTATGTTGTTTCTAGGTTAGTGACAACTTTAGCTGGTTTTGCCATGCTGTGATCTATTCTACTGCTTTCCTTTGAAGAAATAAAAGGCAACACGAGATTTTTTTTTATCTTGTGCTGCATATTCTGGGCATTTTACATCCAGCACCAGTTCTTCAAGCACAAAAAAGACATAAATATGTCACCAGGCCTCCCACAGCCTACAGTGGATTTAATCACACTGATTATACACTTCCAAAAAAGGAGATGCTCTGTGTACTTACAATTTCTTGGAGGCCTTCTGTGAACTGTCAAGGCTTAAAATTGCCAATTTCTACCTCACCAGCTAAGTGTCTCCAAATACTTAAGGAGATGGAGTGCTTTGAACAAGACACCAGGATGCTGGAAATATTTCCACACAGGCTTGCCTTCAAAGGATATTATGCATCTCTGAGTGGGTTAACTAAAAAGCTAATTATTTCAATTAAAAAAAACATGGATTTCATGTTGGCATTTGTTCATCACAAAAAAACCCATCCTGGTTATCAAGGAGACTTTTTGGTATAGGGTGCCGTTAACATATAGTTTTACTGTGATTATTTTTTTATAAAAAACTTTACTTGGGATATAGGCATAGACATGTTTTTGAAGGTTTTACTTTGTCATGTAAAGTTGACTTGTGGAATTCATTGTCACAAAAAATGACACAGATGACGTTGACTTAAAAGATAATTAGTGTGTCCAAAAGGTGCTTTTTCAGGAGACAATTGGATGTTCTTGTTTTTCTTTGCTGTGGTGGCTAAATATTATCTCCAGGTCAAAACCAGAATGGTTTTGAATAGTTCTTCAAGGAACAGAGTGGATCAAGGATCATTGCCTCAAATCCTGCTTGTGAACTTCTCAGATACATCATTTTAGCCAGTATGGACCCAGGATGCTAGATTTTATTGGCCACTATCAGCTTTATTAAGTTTCTTCTTGCATTATGTTTCATACATTTTATAACTCTATAACTTTATACTTTGTATATCTCAAGAATTTGGTGTTTAGTGGCTGCAGTGCCTCAGAGAGTAAGTCCATTGAAAGAGTGATAAGGACAGCCGAGAAGATTATAGGAAGCTCATTTCCTGCCATTCAGGATACTGCTTATAGGCCTATGTGCTTAGAGCTCAAAGCATTGTTAGAGACCCTACACATTCACTTTACAGTCTCTCTCTGTTCCTCCCCTTTGGGAGGAGGTTTCGAAGTATTTCTAGCAGGACTACCAGATTCTGTAACATGTCATCCAACTGGTAAATTCTCAAGATTAGTTTTGCTCGCCATGTATATGTATGCACTGAACTAGAGTGTGTTGTTTCTCCATGTCATATAATATATGTGGGTATATGCATAATTTTGTATTTATTTATTATAATGTAGTGTATATTAGAGGTGGAGACCCTTTGAGAGCTGTATGCAACGAAATTTCATTTTAATATATGCTGAGTAGTATACATTCAAAGTGACAATAAAGTTAATCTAAGTCTAAATAGTGAGAATAACTATGGATTGTTTGTTTGTAAGTTTATAAAATGTACTTGTTTACTTATTTGCCTAAGCTGGAGGTTGGACTAGAAGACCTCCAAGGTCCCTTCCTACTCTCTTATTCTGTTATTTTTATTCTGTTTACTAAAGTTATTTGCAAAGCAGTCATAAGAATGGCAGGAGAGGAAGAAATAACAGCTGGAATAAAAATTGAAGATTAAAAAATCAGATATATAAACAACATGCTTTATTGTCAATAAAGAAGATTTAAAAGAGTACACAGGGAAAGTAAAATTGGAAAGTGAATATTAAGAAAACAAAGATATCCTCCAATATGTGTAGAACATTGACGGAAAAGATGGTAGTTCGTTTTTTATTCAAGAATAGGTAAAGGTGGACAGCATGTAGCAAAGGTCTTTAGAGATAAAAAATTAGAAGTATTGGGAGCAATTATTTTAGTTTTATAGTTAATAAGTGAGAAAAAGTAATTGGTCATCTGTCAGATGATGCTCCATTCAAAATCCAAGAAAGACACTCTTAGACTCCATTGTTATAGAGAAAAGGTATCTTTTACTGGAAATCAAGGGGTAGCAGCATCAAAAGGATTCTAGATCTGAGGATTTACACGTGAAAAACACATATACAAAGTAATGCTAACATTCCCACCCACAATAGTTCAAACTGTCCATCCAATCGAAGATGTGGATAATGTCGTGTGGGGCATTTTCAGGTGGTGATGCAGACATCTGGCCGTTGACCTTGGCCTAGTTTGATAAAGAGCTGCACTTGCGCAGTAAGCAAGCGAATAAGCATAAACAATAAAGTTTTTCCCAAGTTATACAGTTCATTCTCTAAAACCTCCAGCACATTTCCCACCCCATAAATCCCAATTGATTCACCCTCCCTCTGTTACTATGGCAGCCGAAAAGATAGCGAAAGAAAAGAAAGGAGTCTTGTGAAGGCTAACAGCATCAATGCATTTCTTGAGGCCATGGAATGAATAGTCCTTGTTGATGTTAGAATGACCACTTCGGAAGAGATAGTAGGCACATTCGATAACATGGCTGTCAAACTTGATCATGTCACATGATGTATTACAACTTTTTTTTTTTTTGCCTTTGCGGAGCCAGGGTGGGCGTGATCTGCGCATGATGCATCCGGCCTACAGACCACCAGTTTGACGGGCCTGTTCTATAGCATCTCTCTATACTAAATACCACAATGATGTTATGTTCACAGGACTGCCCACGCCAAAGCCAAGTCAGAAGGTGCAGAGCAAGCAGCAATAGCAGCTAACAATGAATCCATGTTAGCCAGGTCGATGGCCAGAGAATTGTCTCCAGACTTCTATCAGCCAGGTAAGAAATGAAGAGTCCTTCATCCTAGTCTTTAATTACTGACTTTCATCTACACATTGGTTGGTGAGCTATGTAAAACCAACAAGCAAGTTAACATTTTCCATATGTGACAATATATGTGATAAGATTTTACAAAAAGCAGCCATCCCCATAATCTTTAGTGAAGCTGCTGAGAAAACAGCTTGGGTCATTGTCATTATTTCTCTGGTCTCCCTGCCCAGCACTTTTAGTTCTGCTTGAGTCCAGTCCTTTATTTTTAGCAGTGTATCTACTGACTGGAATTGCCCAGATGTTAATTGCCTTGATGGTATTTCTTCCACTGAATTTGGACTTTAAGATCTTTTTCATTCTCATAATATATTCACCTCTAACCTTCTTGACTTCAGTGTGTTTGATATTGTAAGCTTGAAGGATTTTTCTTTATTTTTACCTTATAAGGTAAGGGTGGCACATTTGTCCAGTCCAAACTCCATTGTAATATCTTGCCTTTATATATTATTATCTGTGTATTCCCAAGTAATAAACTTAATTCCAAATGAGGTCTAAAATTAACCAGTTGCATCACTAAGTCAGAAGAAAGGTCACAGCTAGGGATTGCTTGGAGTTTTGAAGACACTGAATGTCTATCAGAAAAAAGAGAAATCAATTTAATAATGGTGTGAGCCTCTATTGTATGCTCATTTTGTGTATGTGCAAAACAATTTTATTAAGCCATTCAGACTTTCATTCAATCAATCCTGGATAAATATCCACAGCTGTGGAGATTTCGCTACTCATAATATTGGGGTGGAAAGGGCATACCAACATTTTGCTATTATTTTCTTATTTTGCATTATATTTTATCATGCAGTGTTAGCTCATTTTTAGTAGTTTTGTTTCCCTGTTTCTTTTCTACAAGTAAAATGAAATGGATAAACATTTCCTAATATTTATACATCTTTGGTTGCTTTAGCCTAGATTCATTTTCTTACATTTATACTTTTAAATATTCATGCCATTTATTTGTATTCATTTTTTTTTCTAGAATGTATTGTGCTCATTCAGGACCTTAGCATTCTTTTCAAAATTTATTGCCAATGGCCTGTGAAGCTGCAATCTCATTTGCACTTGTCTGGGAATAAGATTACTGAACAAAGCCATGTTTACTTTTGAATAATCGAACAGCAAATGTGTACTGTTAATCTGCTGTGCTAAAAGAGGAATCAAGTAGTGGATAGTGATTTCTGAGCACACCTTTCTGCCAACTTGGAGAGTGTATGAATAGGGATAATGTCTTTTATAAGACAGGAGAAGCATATATTTTATTAGAAAAATACCATCACATAGTTTTATCAGCAAAACATTACTGACAAAATAACACAACAACTTTTCTTTGTAATGAAAGAAAACAGATATTGACTCTGATATCCTGTTTGTTTCTAGT
The DNA here is from genome assembly GCF_049901715.1 of Pseudonaja textilis. Taxonomy (NCBI): domain Eukaryota; kingdom Metazoa; phylum Chordata; class Lepidosauria; order Squamata; family Elapidae; genus Pseudonaja; species Pseudonaja textilis. The sequence goes on along the minus strand of NC_141992.1, from coordinate 24,033,060 downwards.
TTCTAGTATTTTCAAACATCAAGGCTTAGCTTAACCTTTTCTCTGAAATAGTTTTAAATACACAGTACAATTTGCATTTACAAATCGATATAAATTCCTTGTCCTAACCAGCATGTATGTGCACATACATAAGGAAACATTTGGCATTTAATCAGCAAATGAATGGTCTATGTTTTAATCCAGAGTTCCCCAACCTTTTCAGCTTTACAGACTGATGGGGATGGTACATGGGAGGAGATGGTTCTGCCCAAGTGGCCACAAGTGCGTGCATGTGTGTGCGCAGCTCCATTTGCATGAGCAATGTGCTTGCACACCTACCACTCATATAAATGGTGTGTGTGTGTGCACATGCTTGCCCACTGCACGCGCAAGTGGGGATGTGCATGCATGTGTGCACTCAACCACCATTTCTGAGGCCCAATTTCAAACAGTTCATGGCCCACTAGTGGGCTGTGACCCAGAGGTTGGGGACCTCTGTTTTAATTGATTAATCAAAGGGGAAAGCTATGATTTGTGTGCATTTTTATCATTCATTCAGAGTTGGAAAATGTTGTAACCTTTATAGCCAAGACCACAGATGGTTAGTCTGCTGAGGGCTATTTTGAGAACTCTGAGCAACTGGTAAAATAGCTTCCAAACAGTGTGCTTGAATCCAGAAATAAATAGCCCTGAATGGGTCTTTTTATGACTGACAGGTGCCTGTAGGCAAAGCAAGCTGGCTAAAATAAAGCTCTTAGGTATCTCTTCTTCCTGTCCCGCTTTAGTACAAACAGCCAGCAGTATGAAAATCAAACTTTCCAGAATGCATAGATTTGTTGCCTGATATGGTGCAAGCTTATTTAGGAATTAGTTGCTGTAGCATCAAATGGTCATACTCCAAGTAAAAGTGCACAAGAACTTGTGCTAAGCATATTGCATAGATTTTGTAATGTTCTCTGTATCTGTAAAACCGTTTTCTTTATTTTGGGTTTAATCATATGAATATTTCATGTCTTGACACTATTGGATATTGATTGCAGTGATGCACATTTACGGCTGCATTCCAAGCAGAGGTTTGAAATTAAACACAATGGGAAGAAGAACCTGGCTGGATCAGAATAAAGGCTCTTTTAGTTCCCACAACTGCGTAACCAAATGTTGAAGTAAGCCTGCAATGTCCTCCTTGTGTTTTGGAGTACATCTCCCATAGATTCTCACTTACCATGTTGAATGAGGCTGGTGGGAACAGATTCAAATTTGCTTGCCCCTGATATTGGAGTAACCCAGTAATACCCATGATTATTACTAAATATTGATACCAGACTATGAATCTAGTGTTGCAACTGATAGCAGTTGCAATAGCAAATTATGGAATGTAATTACAGGTAGTCCTCAACTTGTTTAGTGACAGTTTGAAGTTAAAACACACTGAAAAAAGACTTAGGACCAGTCTTTGTACTTACAACTGTCCTAGCATTTCCATGATCACATGATCAAAATTAAGGTGCTTGGCAACTGCATGTATTTACAATGTTTGCAGCATCCTGGGGTCATGTGATCACATCCTCGCTGATGTCCATCGAACATAGTCGATAGGGGAAGTTGGATCAGCTTAATAACCTCATGATTCACTTAACAACTACAGCTTTAAAACTGTGCCAAAAAGGGTTGTGCAATTGGACGCAACTCATTTAACTGCCTTGCTTAGCAACAGAAATTGTGGTCCCAATTGTAGTCACAAGTCAAGGATTACCTGTATAGTTTCATTCTTGTCTCTCTCTCACAGCAGCACAAAGATATCTTGCTTTTCATTCTAGAAGGACATGTCCTCATGATGCTGCCTTTGTTCCATTCCCAGCCCACATCAGGGACAATTTACATTGGCCTTTAGCTGCTCCAGTTTTGTTTTCTGTCTTCCCTTAAAACAACATTTGCCATTTGCTATGAGGATTCATCTACAGCCATGATGGCTAACCTATGGCACACGTGCCACAAGTGGCATGTAGAGCCATTTCTGCCGGCATGCGAGCCACAAGCAAACTTACCTCACTGAGCATGTGTGCGCCTCACAGCTAATTTTTTGGTTGGTTTGAGGCCTTTTTCGACCTCCCAGAGGCTTGAAAAAAGCCTCTGCGAGGCTTTTCAGGATGAATAATAGGCCCGTTTCATCACTTCCTGAAATACCGGAAGTGATGAAACGGGCCTATTATTCGACCTGAAAAGCCTTGCAGAGGCTTTTTTCAAGCCTCTGGGAGGCCGAAAAAGGCTTCAAACCAGCTGAAAAATCAGCTGTGAGGCACAGTGCAGGTAAGGGGGTGGGGGGGATTGCACGCGCATGTGCAGGGGGCATGGGGGGGTGCGCACACTGCCTTCTAGGTGCTCGTATGCGAGTGTGTGCACACTAGCGCACATACACAATTTTCGGCACAGAAGCCAAAAAAGATTAGCCACCACTGATCTACAGTATTGGTGTCATTTTATAAAATCTATACCATTGAGAACTAAGATAGAAAGCTTTTCTGAATTGTAATTAATATTCAGCTGTAATTTATAAAACTGAAAGTAATTTAGATGTAAATTGTAAAATAGATGTAAAGCTATTATTCAATCTCTGATACATTAACCCTGCCAGTTATAAATGTTCCTTAATGGTGTCTGAATGTTGGAGGAAATGCACACACAAAAGATGATTGAACTGGTGTAGAATTTACATTTGTAATGCAGACTGATTTAAAAGTTAAGTGTGAAGATTTTTCTGACCTTGGTTTAAGACAAGAAGCTTCCTGCCATCTTAGCTATACTCATAAATATTATCTTGCTGATTAAAACTAATTACTTCATTCACACTATAAGCATGTTCAAAGTTGTGAGGGAAGGATATAGGACCAGTGGAGAAAACCAGACTGATTCTGCCTAGCCTATAAATAATAATGTAACCCATGGCAATGGTACAGACAGATATTATAGAATGCAGTGAGATGAAGACAGAGTGCAACCTGAACCCAGAACTTCTTTAACTAAGTCAGGTCAACTTCTCCAATGCTTCCAACGGGATCTTGATGTCACAGGTGGATGATCTTATTACTAAGCAATGCGCCCATCTGACAGCTCACTTTACATTAAGGACAAACTTCTACTGATTCTTTTTCCCATCCCAGTCTTTATACAGAAGTTATATCCCTGAGAAGATGTACAAGTGATGTAGCTCTACGTGAACATAAACAGCTAGGCAGAGATTATTTATTAGTAGGGCTACCATATCCGGGCTGAAAACTCAGAATGATCACTAGATGGTAGCAGAGTTAGGCTTCTGCTATTTTAATATTTGCTACAAGGAAATGGAATGAAAAGGGTTCTATAAAGGATAGCACTCCACTATCAAGCAATAATTGTAACAATTAATCAAGCTAATAAAGACTTCGTTGTAAGAGTTGGGCATACCGATTGCTTCTGAGTAGAGATTAGGGAACAAAGTCTTTCATCTTTAAAAAAAACTTACCTTACACACAGTGCTCTCCTACTGTGCTGCGGGTTTTTTTAAATTGTTTTCTTTTGCTGGTGGGAGAGGAGCAATAAAGATTGAGCTCTTCCATAGAACATATGATTACTGAAAATGTTTGTTTGTTTAGACAGGGCTGCAGGAAGTCATTTTTAATGCCATCTCTCTTTCCTGTGCTTGTATGGTTTTTATATTGTTTCCAGTCTCCAGCAGGCTATATGAAATTAATGATATAAAAATAATTTAAATAATGTCTCATTGAACGACAGCAGGTTGACTTAATCTACTATTTTCTCTTTGGCACAGCATGACAAAATGATGAGTCAGCCTTTAATTAACATCATGATGGGATGAGGTATCCCATTCATAGATCTAGAGGTGGCAAGGCTAAGCTTGACTAACCACCACCCACAAATGCATAAGTATTAGAGAAATTAAATGACCTTTTGAAATGTTTAGAGTTTTATTTTTCCTTATTAGGCCCTGAATATCTGAAGAGGAGGCTACTCCAGGAACTCATGGAAAACGAGGAGAATGTAGAGCATATACAAGAAACACCCCCTGTTGAAGAGACATCTCCAGCAACACCTCCAGAAAGTCCTCAAGATGATGAGCAGGAGTTTATGAAACCTAAGGAGAGTCCAGCTCCGACTCCATCACCATCTGGCACACCACCTGAGTCCAAGCGTGCTAAGCAGGGTTCTCAGAAAGATGGTTTTCTCAGCCCTGGGAACTGGAATGGAGATCATACTAAGAATGGGAATTATATAGGAAGTAGACCCAACACATCTTCGAGTGCTCTACTGGCAACAGTGGAGAAGTCAGGAAGTAACAGTAGACCTGCTTCTCAGAGCCCCAGCCGTCCTAGCCATATGAAGATTGCTACCGATAGGATGGAGATCAAGCCTCTTGAAAGGATAAAGAAGGAAGGTGAAGTTAAATTATTTGAGGGATATCACAGTTATGCGGTGCGGACCTCTCCAGTTACTCCCCCAGTGGATAATGAAGAAGAGCCCTTCTCGGACTCCACATTTCCTACCAAGTCAAGGTCCCCAGAGCCAGAAGCTGATGTGAAAGCAGTGGATCACAAATTAGAGCTAGAAAAGAGGGAAAGTACACCTGTCACCCAACATGAACCAGGTCACAAAGAGAAAAAAATAATCAAGACAGAATCTAAGCTTGAGCCGAAGCAACATCCACCTGAGCCTAAAGTGGAAGAGAAAGTAGAAGCCGTGCCTGAAACCAAGATGGTAGCTAAAACTGAGCCCAAGACTGTGATGAAAAAAGTTTCTCCACCAGAAACAGCCACAAAAGAGGTGGTAGTAGAAAAAGAAGAGGTAAATTGTTTTTGTCTTCATAACAGCGATAGTTGTTCATTTAGCAGGTCTGATTAGAGAGAGGGCAGCAATAATAGGGTAGCCATTTTTTAAATGTTCTACTTGCTGTTAATATTTGTGTGAAAATAGATCAGCGCATGGACATTTTGTACTTCTTTGAAAAACTGCACCTTATTTATTTATTAACTTGTATGCTGCCGAACATGCCTAGGTAAATATTGATAAGTTGATCTTGGTAAAAAAATTGTTTCAAAAGTCCAATATTTCAGTGTATAACTGACAATAGAGCCATTAGCACTTTATCTTAAATAAGTTATTCTCATTAAATACTGTTTGCTAATAAATAGTTCTAAGAAAATCCTAAGGAATAGGTGCAAAATTCAATTTCCTTAAAAGTAAGTTGCAGAGATTTACAGCCCTTTTATACTGATAGGTTACTGTATGTATGAGCATAAGATGGTGTTTAATAACAGTTTGCACCAAAACAAATTCCTGCTCAACATCTGATTTCTAGGAGAGAGTATCCAAAGTACTATATTTATGATTTCCTGGAAAATTTGCCTATGAAAATCTTTGTTCCCTCTTCCAAACAGGGCTTTTAGGGGAAAAATAGGTATAATGTATGCTTAAGTTGTTGGAAGTAAGTTGCTACATGAACTTATTGGGCATCTATGAACTTGATCAATACCTCCTAGCCCAAGTGTTCCCTCTTCCCTCCTTATTCTTATAATTCTAATGTATGTGGAATAGGCAACAATGCATGTTGCTCTAAATGTTGGTGAACTATAACTGTCAGCCCTTCTCACAATTGGACCTACTTCCTAGGCTTGGGGGTTATAATTCAGCAGGATCATTATACATATCGATGGATAGTCTATTTTTATTATGATTGTTTCACATTTTGAGGATATCTTCAATCTAAGTCTTTGTTTTAAACCATAATAGATATGTAATAAATTTAATATTTAATCATTGAATTTTTCCTTCTTAGGGACCTAACACAATAATCATCTGCATGGTCATTTTACTGAACATTGGCCTATCTATCTTATTTGTACATTTTCTGACATGATGAGATATCAAAACAAGGTAAGAGTATCTTGGGGAGGTGGGGGTTAGAGGTTTTAAGGGATTACTGGGATGGTAGTGGTGGTGATGGTTAAGAGTTTTGTGGATTTTTAATGTTGTAAGCTGCTCGGAATCACCACATATGAATCGAGCAGTCATATAAATTTGTTTAATAAATAAAGAAGAGTGACAACACTTATTGGGACCCGCCCAAGTTTGGTTATAAAATGGGTGGCTCTTTAAATGTTTTAAATAAATGCATCTGAAAAAACACCATCTGCATAACACCATCTGAAAAAAATTCTTTCACAGAGGCAGCCAGCCACCTCAGTGATCCCTGGCTAACACATGCCATATGCTAAATAAAATAAAATAAATCATCATGTTTATTCTAACTCAATCTCCATTCAGTTCAATGAGAATAGTTTCTAGTAAGAATGTCATCAGCATATTCGCTGACACCAGTCATTTTTTAAACTCAAAACCTGGATCATCTCACTATGTGTCTAAGTAAGCAATGGCTGGGGCTTACAATAATTCTTAAATGACACAGAGGTCTGTTTTATGCATTTTCTGTAAACTTAGAGTATTTGTTTGTAAGATGTAAAAAACAGGTGTCATAATTATAGTAATTCTAGTTGCTTCACAACATGTAATTTTAAAACATAAAACAAGCCATATGTAGCCACAATAATAAAAAATGAGATAATATTCCAGTTAAAATACAATATACCAGCAAATTAAAGCAGAAATAATTATCTCAACTCTCTTCTCCAAGGTCTATTAATTACTCCATTTGAGTCCTCTTCATCCATTTTAATTTCTCTGTATATTATCTCTCTATCATGCCTTATACTGTATTGCCTTTCTGTTTCTTCTCTGATAACTTTCCCTTTCACCTTCATATTTTTCTTCTTTTCTATTCTCTGTTTCTTCTCTCACTTTTGTTTTGCATGTCTCCTTTTTTCATCTTTCCCCTTCATCACCTCCTCAATTCTCTCTACTTCCATTCATTCATTCATCAGGCTTCCTCTTTGTTCTCCTGACCTCCACCACTGACTGGTCTTTCCTCCACATACCTGACTTCTACGCTCATTGTGTCTGTCTATAGCATTCCAGAACTGATAGGAAAAGAAAGGTCAGCCACAGTTTGTACTGTTTGACTTCAGTCAGACAGAAAGAGCAGGGTGCTTGTTTTTAACAATATTCTAACTGAACGTGATGGAAATGTCCTCAGGCCATCGTGTTGGTTTTTTTTTAATCAGTTAAATAGAAATAAAGATGAATGAGAGAAGAGAGAAAGGTTGGAAAGATCAAAGCCACTTCATATATTGGTACTGTCATCCCCCTTGCTGAGAGCTTCTTCCCAACAACTGCTATTCAGTGTGTGCTATTCAGGGAAGTTCATTCCGTGGATTAAGTATGGGAATCATACAAACATTGTCTTTTTTGAAACTGCAGAGTAACTACTGATACAGTCTTCTTTTTTATATGACTTATTCTATTTTCTACCACAGGATGGCTGCTGATACCATCAAATTATTAACCAGGCAAAAATAAGTAAGAATGTGGGAAATAAAAGACAAGTATGGGGAATGGAATAGGAACAATATTGTTTATTATCCAGGGATAGGGATTGTTTAAAAGCACAGGTAATAAACCAGAATATTAGCTATTAGTTTTTAATTCTTATGGAAAGCCTCTCTTATTTATGGAACTTTCTCCCGTTAACCTTTTCCTAGGGTAGTATCGCAAATGTTAAACATTTTTAAAAAATTATGAATTCTGTTACCTTCCTAATTTTTTAAATTTTATATCTTCACAGAACTTTATGCTGGTCCAAACAACCATCCTAATTAGAGATAACATCGGCCATTCAGAGCTATGTTAAAAGGAAGACACATAGAAGCACCCAGTGAGTGTACTGTGGTCATGAACAATTACACCATGCTTCTGGCAAACTCTTTTGCTCCAACCATAGCAGGAAGAGATCTCAAATTTTACAACTTCTTTTATTCTTCCTCCCCCCCCCCCCTTTTTTTTTCCTGTGTTGCTTTGAAGATAATTTTGATGAACTCCACTGCCACTTGTTGAAGAAACAAGGATTCATCTTAATTGTGGAATGGAAACACAAACTAAAAAGTCTTTTCTTTGAATTTCACTGTGAAAACATCAGACTTAATGGTACAAATCTTCCAGTCCCCATACTAAATTGTGCTGCAGCTCTGAATCATGATTAACTCCAGGAATATGCTGCAGGTGGCTGGGGGTAGGGGGCATTCATGCATGCCCCTTGTTGTATTTTGAGCAATTATCCAAGTCCCTGAAAAAAAAAACAGTTTTCTAAAATCATTAATATGGCCTTAGTCAAAAAAAGGTAGAGTCAATAGGAAAGGTTTAGAAACTAGGGCCTAAAACTTCTTCCTGTCTTGTAAAGGACTTCCCTCCCTCCCCAATCCTAGATTCTGCATTCTAGAAGCTCTAGTTTTGTGTTCTTTTTTTCTTTTAGCTCTGTTAGGAGAGCCAAAGTGTTTGGGCATTCAATTTTTCCCTTTCCCCCACTGTCCAATTTGATGCTTCTCTCCACTAGCAAAGCAACACATTCGTTTCTTCTCAAACTTTTTCAACCTCAAATTGAGTTTAGGATTTGGATATGAAGAACTTTTCATCCACTTTCGTAGCTAATATAGAAGTGGAGCAATGAAGAACTGGTTCAGTTGGATCTATTTAGATATCTAAATGTTTAGCAGGCTACGTGCGGGCTTTTGCAGCTGCTTTTATCTCTTTGGTGTGTTGTTCCCCATACTTCTTTATTCATTGATTGCACAACTTTGCTTTAATTGGGCTGGCTGGCAGTGGTGGGAGAGGGCCAGGATGGTAGCTCGTTCTTTGCTTCTAAAAGTTTCCATTTAGATGTTCACCTTCCTTACCACTTGTCCTGGGCCAGTAGCCGTTGAGAGACTCCAGGGAACTGCTACGGTATACCAACTTGTCTACATTGTGTATAAGCCTAAGTGATTGTTTTTGTCAATCATACTTGGAGCTACTTTCTTTGGAGACTAGCCCTATTTAATATTGTCTCAAAGCAACAGCTTGAAAGAAGTTCACCAAAGAATTTGGAGGCTTTAAAGAAAAGAAGATTCTCCCAATCACAAGTGTCACAAAGCTTCCAAGATAAACTGCACACATCATAGAGCTAGCTAGCAGCACCAATGGAGCAACAGCCAGCAAAGCCAAGGATCCAGAAGGGAGCAAAAGTGAAATATGGGCAAGCAATCTTCTTGACAACCAATTGGCAGCCTGTACCTAATCTGGGCATAGAGTTTCCCCATACAAACCAACTTGAATACGGCGTTAGGAAAAATTGGTGGTTTCACCTGCTCTTAATTCTATATAATTCTAAAACGAGTGAAGCTTTTTTCCCCGAAGAGCAGATCTCATTCTCAGACATAAGTAAAGTCACAATCAAAAAGAAAAAACAAAATAAATCCTATCTTTTTATGAATTTCAGTGCAAGGATGCTAAAACCTGGTCTTACTGTAAGCAATTCTTTTTGCGATGCTGATGAGCAACAATTAAACACCATGAAATTTGTTTAGCTTACTAACTATAGGCTGCATTTTAATGCGGCTTGCTATAAATGTTGGTAAATGAAATCTGTTCTCATTTAATAACTATACAGTGCCTTGAGTATTTTTGTTGCTAGCTTTGTTTATCCCCTTCCCACCTTAAAATTAGACCTGTGGCAAGATCCATTTTACCCTCCATCCTTTTCTGTTTATTAAGATGCACACATGACTTGTCATTGAAATTTCAGTATGTGAATTTGTCTTTAAAGTGTGTGGATGTTCCCTTTCCCAACTTTCCTTGAGGGGGAGAGAATGAGGATTTTTGTTTCCAAAAAGGTTTTTAAAAAGTGCCTTCTTTAAAACTGACAATGATTTGTTTTATATATATAGTGACAGTCCTTGGAATTGCAGCTGTGGGTTAAATGTGTGCATGTAAAATAGATAAGAAAATTAATGGGTTACTGTATAAGAGACTGTAATTGTAGGTGCCAAAAAGTGACAGGATTTTAAGTGCAGCAGGTAATCCATGTTTTCAAAACAAATGACTTACAATTCATGAATTGCTGAAAATGAATTTGGAAGACAGGAATGCTGTTCCTGACAGCTTGTTTAATAACTATTCTGCTTTGAAGGAGGAGAAAAACAAGATTTCTAACAATGAATGAGGTATGGTAACACTGCTTAGAAAATTGTGGAAGATTATTTTGTCCTTCAAACATGAAATAATAGCAATATAGGCAGTTTTGAGGCTTTTATTGTTATGTTTCCTTTTCATCTAAATATATTCCCTTAAATATAACCAGACTGTTATTTGCTTTTGAAACCTGACAGCCTCTTTGCTGGCTTTCTAGGTATACAATTTAGTATGCCAGCAGCTTTACAACCGGGAAAGTGATTTTTTTTTGAGAGATGTCAATGTCCTTTATTTATCATGAAGCACAAAATTGAGTCTTTTTGAAAAATGTTAGGGTTATTTCCATCCACCTCTGAATTCTCTTTTGCAGAAATACTATGTGGTTATTTTCTTTGTTATGTTTTGTTCTCTGCAAGGTAATGATAAGGATAAAATAAATACATTTGGTGTCTGTGGGATATATGGGGCAAGATCCACAGACTTATCTGTCCAGAGGCTGTTGTTTTTTTAAATTATTTTACTTTAGACAGCTGGATCTCCATGCCAAATTGCAAAACTGATTTTGAAATTTATCCTTTTCAAATGTAATATGGATGGTGACTTCAGCACATAATGCTCTCACTTGGAGCACAAAACATTTTTGACTGTCCTTGCCATGTATGTTTTATATATATCTGTAAAGAGAAGGAGCTTCTTGGTGCTTGTGCATACATTGGTATCCCCTGATTCGCTAGCAACTGCTTTGTTTACATTAAAAGCACAAGCCTTCACCAAAGAAATAAATGTAAGTGATTTAATAGAGAGGGAATGAATCACGTATGCCTTTTGGCTCTCAAATAATGCCAGTTCTTCCTACAGTTCTGAGAACCCTGACTTTTAAGATTGTTCAAAGGATCTTCTTTATTCCTTGTTCCAAAATATCATCTTGAACAAGATGACACAAAAAATCCAGAGCCTCATATGGAAGTCCCTGCAGGTGTGAGTTTTTCTATTTGTGCACAATAGACCTTTTAAAGGTGAGTGGAAAGGTCCTACAGGAAAGAGATCTGCCTCATACTTCTTGCCTCTCCCAAAGAACTTCTGGATTGGGACTAATATGTGCACAAGCCCTGTGGAGTTTGCTTCCTCAGGTGAGCAGGAGTGGGTTTACCTCAATTTGCATGCCTTCAAATGTTCAGGGCTTTCAAGATGACAGATGTATCATCACGAGAAACATACCTTTTGAAATCACATGTTTTAAAATTTTTTTAAAATATGACAATTTGTGCAATGCTATCCAGGACCTTTTATTTGCTGTTATTCTGGATTACGTGCAATAATAAAAGGTTCTTTTGTTCACATTCCCAGCTCTGATTTATTTTAGATGAAAGCATGGGAAAGTTTCATATATGACATGCTTAACAAAGCAGCGGTGTATCAAATGTTCAACTACAAAGTTCAGCCAAAGCTAAACTTTTTTAAGCAACAAGGCTTTAAATGGGGCATGCATTAAGTATATGTTAAAAGTTCACCCATATCAGTCTTTAAAACATACTTTGGATCATTCCCAAGAAGTTTTGATTTTGTTGGGTATGTTAAATTGTTACACAATTAATAATAAAATTGACCGACCTAGATTGTGACCTAATGTGATGACCCAGGGTGCGATACAAAACAAACACAGTCATAGAAAACAGGTGAAGCCCCTTTTATTCCTTCACTTTGCTTCCAAGCTCCAAATATTGATGGAAGACAAAAAACTCCCACACAAATAGTTACAAGAAGAAGGGGAAAAAAACAACACAAACCAGGCAAGGTAAGGGCTGGAGGACATCCACAGATAGCACACATTGGGAAGGACACCAAACTCAGAGACGAATCATAAACTAAAGATATTTCCACGCTTTGTTTCCAGCGTTCGTCTGTACACAGGTCTGTATTCTTATTCGGTTGTCACAGCTGCAGCCCATGAAGAGGATAAAGGCCCTCTCCTCCCGAGTAGACCTCACTTTTCCCTGATCCTCTCCTCCCTGCGTGCCCTAGGATGGATACGGGATGGGCCTGGGTCTTCCTCTGACTGCTCAGCTGGCCTCTGCCCTTCCCCAGCCTCCTCCACAACCTCCGGAGCCACACTTCCACTCCCTGTTGGCTGTTCCTCCTCTTCCTCAGAGTCCGTCTCCACCAGGGGCATGACACCTAAGCGGTTTTCTTGCAGCAGGGGATGAAGTATACTGATGATACTTAACTAAACATCGCTACAGGCCAAGCAAACAATACTATCAAGTTCCTTTCCCAATGTTTCTGGGAGGCCTAGATGCAGAAGAATAGGCTATGGCTTAACCTTAGCAAGACTGACTAGGTACAGGACTTAAGGTACCTTGAATCTGCGTATTTTCCACTCTCAGTTCTGGATGGATTAGTATTCCACCAGATAAAATTGCAATACTATTTGGGGTCTTCTGGATTCTTGACTCCTGACTGAAGAGCAGGTAGAAATCACAACCAGAAGAACTTTTACACAAATATATCTTACATGCCAACTGCACCCATTCCTAGATTAGGAGGCACTGCTTATATTCACTCATGCCTTAGCTCAATATTAGACTATTGCAATGTGCTCTATATGGGACTGTTCTTCAAGAGCATTTGGAAACTTCAGATGGGTAAACTATAGCATACCTATGTAATACAGTTGCTATATTATATATCATGACACTGAAAGGAAAATTGGGTGTTAAAATAAGTAATTACACAATTCCTTTTTCAATATTCGCTGAACAAGCTTGACAAGCCAGCTCACCACTGGCGAGACGGTAACTTCCAAGAAGACTTATTGCCAAAATTACTTATTTATTGAATTTATTTGCCATCTATCTTGACTTTGGGCTGCTTGCTTAATCATCGGAAAGAGTATAATGTGATCATTTCATATTACATTTCAAAGCTAATGGAGGAACATCTACCGACATGTCTCATCACTGTGAGATGATACAGCAAGGATAAGATTCCATGCTTAATTCTTTTGAAAAATTCCAGTCCAGAAATATCAGTTGCCAAGGAATGTGGAGGGTATAAAATAACTCCTGCGAGAAGGTAAATGGCTCTGCAGACAGCTTTCACTTTTTGTAGCTCTCTATTTCTGCTGTGGAACCCTCTGCTAGAAATAAAAAGCCTTGATGAAAAGGGTCACTTTTTGACCCAATTACAGCAGTAGCTTGCGGGGGGCGGGGGAGGACACAAGTGCTACCACTGCCACTTTCACTACGTGAATTCTGCTAGACCCCCCCAAAAAGGTTTTTGCCTTCACTTGCAGAAGGAATTGGTTTACATTCCAGAACACCTCATATGCTGAAACCCGAACCTAATCATTGATCAGATTACAGATAGAAAGGACATTTAATGCCTGTCAATCTTTACAAAAAAATATCACAATGGAAGTGTTTTCAAGGGACTTTTTCAGCAGTGGTCCTAACTGCCAGCATTAAAGAGGAGTCCTGTTGAACTTTTTTTTTCTTTTCCAGGCAAGTTCTGCCTAGTTCTGCCAAGTTCTGTCTCTTCTTATTTCTCTCATTCTTCTCAGTACCTGTTTCAGTACCACTATTTCTTTATCTTTGTACTTTAGTGTTTTTTCTCTTGCCGCCTGCAGTATTTGTGATTTAATTATTTTCTTAGTAAATCTGATATAAACTTCTCTTGGCAATTTATTTCTCATCGCATATCTTGTATAGACACAAAAAACCTTGTCCATTCCATCCATCATCTTTTCTTTAGTTACCTCTAATGCTTCTGCCAGGATTTCTGTCATCATTTCAGCAAGGTTTTCACCCTTTTCTTCTTCTATATTTTGAAATCTAAGATAGAATTCTGATCTATCAAATTTCCTATCCCAATGATTGCAGAGATCTGCCCTTGTCTCTTTCCACTTCACTCAATCGGGTATCCATATCTCCAATCTTCTTATCTCTTTGTACATCTTGTTCTTCAATTTTCTTGATTCTGTCCTCGTATTGCATCATCATCTGTTAAATATTTTCAATTTTCTCATCTGTCTTTTCAGTTCTTTGCTCAATATTCTCTGTTCTCTTTTCAATATTATCTGTTTTTACTTGTATCTTTTGAATTATTTGCATAATCATCTGCAGTGTCACTTCTTTCTCCTTTTCTTGTTGTAACTTTACAACTTGATTGTAACTTTCCTTGATTGTTGTCCTCCAGATGGTGAGGAGGAAGAAGTCAGGATTGAAGAAGCTGAGGCTGGTATCTTTCTGCTCATCTTAGAATACTTAATAGGAAATTGAGAAGAAAAAGCAAGAGCAGCCAACTGCCACTCCAGTAAAAAATAAATAAAAGCAAAAAATAAAAATAAAAAAGGAAAGGGAAAAAATCTTCAGGCCCTTGAATACCTTAGTCCAATTGATTCCAATTATGTAGAAAAAAAGGAAAAAAAGAAAAAAAATGGAAAATGGAAAAAGGATGAAAAAATAAAAAAATTAGGAAAAAATTTAAAAAGACAGAAATCTGTATATTCCCCTTGCTAAAAAGGTAGAACAAAGGGAGGAGGGAGGGAAAAAAGTAGTTTCATTCCTGCGTCAAAGAACTCAAGTCCAAATATAAAAATCCAACTTGGGGGGAGTAGAAAAAAAAGGGAAAGAGAAAATGCAATTCTGTCAGTAAGCAAAGCACTGCCACTATATGTTTGAGGCTCTTTACTAAATCAAAAAACAAAATTTCCAGTTCTCTTTTCAAGGACACTTCAATTTTCTCCAGACTCCGGCTATCAGTAGTTCCACAGAAGAGCACCTGCATAAACAATCAACATGCTCTTCCCACTATCTTTTCAATGAAAAGCACAGAGTCCTTGAATCAAATGTATCAACAAGAAAGAAAGGAAAACAATGTATCCAAGCCTCCAAGTGGCAGCGGTACTTATTTCCCTTTCCTTTCCCTTCCCCTCTAATATTAAAACCAGGAATAAAAAAATAAAAAGAGTCTAAAAAAATAAAGAGTCTAAAAAACAAGAGAAAAAAAAACTTTTTCAAAGGGTTATTTTGAAAGGAAAAAATTAAAATTAAAAAGGAAAGACCAGTCCAGTTTAAAAATTGAAAAGTTTTTACAAAAATCCAAAGTTCCAATAAAAAGAAAAAAAAACCTTCAGGTTTAATTTGTGCTTAATCTTGCCGCTTAAGCACTTTTAACTTCACTTTTAAATTTAATTTTTAGTCTTTTAGGATGTTCTCTCCAGAAAAAAATGAGTAGAAAATTATCTCACCAAACTGACACACTTTCTTTCCAGCTTTCTTCCATTCCGGAGCTGTCCCACTTCAGCAGCTTTAATGGCTGCCTCTCCACCGTGGGAAAAAAGGGCTTCTCCTGGATCTACCAGGGACTTTGCAATGTCCCTGGGATCAACAGGATGTGCCCTCCTCTGTCACCATCTCTACGGGATGGTTTAGGTCCGTTGGGACCATCCTGCAACAGAGATATCAGCAGCGATCTTAGAGCTTAAAGATTGCATGCTGTACCTCCACGAGGCCAGCTCTGCCCTCAAACTGCATCTTGTTCTGTAGCTGGAATATTCCAGTGATGAAGTGTTCTTTTCCCACATGTCCAGTCGACCGTAGAACCTCCTTTCTCTCTTTATGAATCCCTTTTTTCAAACGTTGCCTGAAAATGGATAATTTAAATTCAGCTTCTTAGTACAAACATTGTCTTTACCCTAGTCCAAGCACTGTTAAAATTTCCTTTGGGGCTAACTGAGTTTAGGGTTTTAGAGACATATTGTAAAATGGAAGATAGTTGTAGAGACCTCAGGATCATATCTACGGTTTCATTAAGTTGGTTTAGAATTGGATGCAGAGATGAAATAATGTGGTTTGGATGCTTTCTTGAAAATAAACTTTGGACCTTGTCAGTATAATTTACAACACAAGAAATTCTTTATGACATGCACCTCAAAAGTACAGATTGAGGTTTAACAAAATGATTTGTTTTCCTTCACCTTACATACCATTTTTCTTGTTAATAATGCATTTTTAAAAAAACAAAATACTGTATACATCGTTGGGGTATCTATTTTCCTTTTGATAAGCAGTTGGATAGTAGATTGCACAGCAGAAAGAATCAGAGAGAGAAAGCTAAAGTGAAAAGTATGTTTCATAAGAAAGTATTGTTAAAGGTGGCATAGAACAATAAGCTTTTGTTTAAAAATGGCATGTTCATAGGATGACCTGTGTTATGTAAGTCTTTTAACAGACAAGAACACATAGTGTGTTCTCCTCTGTTATGAAAAGGGAGTGAGCAGAGCTCCCTATCTCACACAGTCACAGTCTGAATAAATAACACAAATGAGTAGGGAGAGGAAAGAAGGGATGAAAACCCTGATATTTTTCTACCAATAGAAGGCATCTTACACAGACATGCGAAGCCTTTTAGACAAGGAGTCCTGCTAACTATTCTTACAGCTGTTGTCCCTAGCAGCCCAAAGCAGGTGCCCATAGATTGAATTCCAACAAAAAAGGTAATCAGAACTGTTAGTACGTTACTAACAGTAGGTGACTAGGTTTGGGTGGAAATGAGAAAATGCTTAGAAAAAGCTGCAGCCCAATACTAGATTGTGCAATTACAATTTTGGAAGTTAAACATATGTGCCTAGAATGTCTGCAGAATAACAAAACAGAATAACAGAACAACAGAGTTGGAAGAGTTGTAGATAGTCCAATCTCCTGCTCAATCAGGAAACAATGTACCATTTCAGACAAATGGTTGTCCAATCTCTTCTTAAAAACTTCCAGTGTTGGAGCATTTACAGCTTCTGGAGGCAAGTTATTCCACTGATTAATTGTTCTGTCAGGAAATGTCTCCTTAGTTCTAGGTTGCTTCTCTCCTTGATTAGTTTCCACACATTGTTTCTTGTCCTTCCTTCAGGTGCTTTGGAGAATAGCTTGATTCCCTCTTCTTTGTGGCAGCCTCTGAGACATTGGAACACTGCTATTACATCACTCCTAGCCCTTCTTTTCATTAAACTAGACATACCCAATTCCAGCAACCAGTCTGCATTTACTTGCTGTTATGAAAGTTGTGATTCTTTGAAGGGAATTGGAATAGAAATTCTTGTATTTTTTGGCAATAGTAACTCTTGCTTTTCTAATTTAGTTCCTGTAAAATTACTTTCTCTTTATTGTTTTTATGATAAAAATAGCAATAGCACTTAGACTTATATACTGCTTCACAGTGCTTTACAGCCCTCTCTAAATGGTTTATAGAGCATATCACCCCAACAATCTGGGTCGTCATTTTACCGACGTCAGAAGGATGGAAGGCTGAGTCAACCTTGAGCCACTCAGAATCAAACTGGAGTGAACAGTGAGTTGTCCTGCAGTACTGCATTCTAACCACTGTGCCACCAAATTTATTATAATCAATACTTAGGAATAAATTGTCTTTCTGTTCCCATATGCCCACTACAGGATCAGTGTTGCCTATTATGTGAAAAATTCTTAATTTGGTTGAAATTATTCCAGGTTTTAGTTGAACGTAATAGAATTAATTATCTGGAATGCAATTATTCATGGTCTAATATAGGGGTGTCAAACTGGCGGCCTATGGGCCGGATGCATCATGCGCAGGTCATGCCCACCCTGGCTCCACAAAGGCAAAAAATGTCACAAAATGTCAAAATACGTTAGGTTGCATGATCGAGTTTAACACCTGTGGTTTAATAGATAATCAAAATGAACTTTGTCAGGCTCAATGTTGCATAATTTAGTTTATTATTTATGGGTTGTTTCTGCTGTTCTAAACCTCATTCATAAAATATGGCAAGCTATAAAAAGTCATAATCATATCCTGTAATGAATTTTCTCCAAAGGTGCAAAAAAGATACAGGGCATATAATGGGTGATTTGGGATATCTGCAGTTGTAGAGTTTCAATGCTATGATGAAGTTTCAGATTTGGCCTTTTAAATTGCTTTAGTGAAAACAAAATGACAACCATTTGTAAATGGTTGAATTTTAATAAAGTAGAGAAATGTTCATGTTTTCAGTAATGCATTTTTTAATGAAACTGAATCACATATATTAAGCTCACAACACTACATATATCATACATACATATTTAAATTTCTGAGGCAATGTTGCATTGTATGAACAATGTTTGAAATATATGCACCAGAATATTTTTTTTAAAGCATTTCAGCGTATGCCTGTAAATGTGACTGCCCTCTGGGTAGAAAGCTGAGTTACTCATTGAAATTATTTTATATATTCTTTAATTATAGAAAATAATAGTGTACATTTTTCACAGTCACGATACTCCTGGTCAGAATTGCTATTGAATATCCCAGCATAAGCTGTTGTGGTTCCGGGCTTGGATTCAGCTCCTGTGACTGATATGAGTTCAAGTGAGGAGGTCATGGCAGAAAAATATGAGCCGGCCTGGCTTAGTGATTGGACTGATAACCAGGATGAGGAGATGGATGTGATAAAGGACGACAGACCTGATGTATTAGAATTGTCAGGACCTTTGACCTCCTCTGGTTCCTTATCTGATCAACAGCCGGGAATGGCTGACAGGGAAGTTTTGAGAGAGTCTTCTAGTGGAGATGAGAACTTGGAAAATTTGTGGTTAAATGTAAAAAATAGAAGACGGTTGAGAAGGCAAAATCAGCTGGAGTGAATGAGGAGAGCGAGTCAGTAAATTAGCACGTTGCCTCAATGAGTATAAAAGGACACAGCTGGGCTGGTACAATTTGCCAGGAACAAAATGACTATTTGAGTGAGGACGTTACAGCAAGGAGCTCTGAGACTGGAGATTTATTGCCAGGACTGGTTTGCCGGACAGAGTAAAGATTTATGCTGTGGTTTCTGCCAGCCGTTATCTTGTAAGACTTCTTTCCGTTTGATTTAATTGTGAAACGGCTGCTTTCTGTTTTGTTCGTTTGAATTTTGAAGGGGAGTCATAACAATAAGCTATTCTTAGTTTTTTGGCCATTCTGAACCTCCTGATGTTCGTAAGAGTTTAAAGGTCTGGATTCTGCCAGTTAGCTTGGGGCTCTAATGGGAGAGTATTTTAGTGGGGGTGGTTGATCAATTAACAGTGGATCCCATCTCTGTCCCTCATGCTGCTCCCGCCATCCCCGTCTTTTAATTGGGCCGTTGTGTTTTGGATTTTGTATCAACTTGTTTATGTTTTTAATTTATACAGTTCTATTTTTTATGGTTGTGAGCTGCATGTCACCTAAAAAAATACTCCTTTGGTCTTTTAGTTGCCAGCAGAAAGGGAGTGGGGGAAAGCAGTGCGTTCTTCAAATGCCTCAGATAATCGCCTTGGCAGTCCAAATTTGTTGGCACAGAAAAATATTACTGGAGAGCATGATTGATGATTCTTGGCTATGGATGTGTCCCATTGGAGAATATACATCCAGGGGGTGGGGGGAATGAATTATGTATTTTAGTGTCAGCTGCACCCAGTTAACGCCAACATGGCCATTCCTAATAAAACATTTTTTTTTACTCTGAGAGATGCGGCTAGAGACTTATAATTTCAATAGGGGTGGATTTGTTGGAGCCCTAACACTGCAAAGTGTTAACCTGAGGTAAGATGGGTAGCTTATAAATGTTATAAATAAATAAATTAAAACTCCATTAGTGTATTGTATAAATGAAGATAAGATTTAGATTTTTTTCATTACATTTTTTTTAAACTTACAATTGTTATACATTGTTATAATACACCCAATTTCAAAAATAGGTGCCACATTGGATGTACAGTAAGCCCCTCATGAAGCTTTGCAAATTGTTTCCAATTTGAATAATCTTCATTTCAAAACATTCCATTTAAATTTGAATGTTGTTTCAAGCCTGGGCTGGGCTGCTCATATTTTAAACATTTCAAATCTGAAACATTTTGCACATTTTATCATATATATTGATCCAGATTCACATTAACAATTCTATTGATGATAATCAGAATCACAGCAATAACAGGACAAGAAGAAACCAGATGCATTCCTCAGAAATGAGTCGTTCCAAATGAATGATATTGGAAGAATAACATTGCTATTCTGAAACCATTTTTCTAAGTTATTTTTAAAATATGATTATTTCATAGTATAAGTTTTTCATGGGAAAATAGGTTAAAATGCTATTAATAACCATTTATGACTTAGGAGTTGAATAAATTATATCAGTCCAAAATACAGAACTATGATGAACCTTCAAATAAATAAAACATCATTTCAAAAATTGCCAGAAATTTATATAAAAAGCTGTTTTGGCATCCAAAGAAACTCTAGCTGTATGTTATACTCAGGGGTGGGATTCTACCAGTTTGCACCTATTCGCTAACATTCTAAGCAGTTCATTGTTAACATTCTAAGCAGTTCAGAGAACCGGTTGTTACAAGAAATTACTGGCCTAATTCTGTAAGGAAAACAGGAAGGAAACATTCTGGTGTTGCTTATAGAAACTGCCTCTCCGTTAACCCTTATTACATTCTTGGCAGGACTAGACTTCCTCTCTCAGGAACGTCTCTGAAGTTTTTTTCCCCTCCTTTGCTGGTACTTTGCTTGTGTGGAGTGACCATTCAATGTTACAATGGCACTGAGAAAAGTGACATGACCATTTTTCACACTTACGACTGTTGCAGCATCCCCACAGTCATGAGAGGCCAGAGAAGGAGATGCGTGCCTCGATGTGAGTGATAATGAGTTGGCCACACCCAGCCAGTCACATGACTACCAAGCCACGCCCACCACCTAAGCCACAACCACAGAAACGGTTGTTAAAAATTTGAATCCCACCCCTAGTTACACTTCTTTTTCAACCATCAGCTTAGAAAATCTACTAATTAAAACAGCAACATCACTTGCATATTTGTGTAAATTTACTTATGTAAAATTTCCACCTACTTTTTAAAATCAAACTTGTTTATCTTGATGAATATAGATCTATATTAGTATAGATCTATATAGATCTATATAAATCTTGCACAAAATCAGTTTTAGTCTGCATCTTTTAAAACTTAGCTAAAATTTATCTAATTTGGCAAAAGGCACAATTCTTTAATATTCTATGTTATAAGGAACACAACTGTTCCCTATTAAAACAGGGAACAAAGGAATGTACTATGTCCTTCCATGGACCTTTTAAGTATAATCTTCTAAGCACGCAATTAGTAATATTCAAATTACTGCACCATTCAAATTAAACTATTCAGGTTTTTTATTATTCTTAATATTATACAGACCCAAGGGGAAAATAAATTTAATGATGTGGATAATCTTTAATAAAGGCCAATTTTAAAAAGAGAAAAATCCAGGAGGATGAAAAAAGAGAAATAATATAACTATGACAGAGATTGTAATTCATACAGAGATAAACATAAATATGTGATTGAACCAGGGAGAAAGGAAAGGGGGAGCGGGGAGAGAAGGGAGGGAAAGAAAAAGAAAAGGGAAAGGAAAGGATTTTCATCTTTTAACAAGATTTTAAAAAGTCATGTCCAGCCTTTTGGCTTGCCTGGGCCATATTGAGTGCAGAGAAATTTTCTTGGGTCCCATATAAAATATATAATATAGTTAATGTATATAAATCACATAGTAATGTTAAAAGTTTACTATCTTGAAGGACTGTATTATTAGCTAACTGGGGCACTTGTTGCCCCTGCGCTGTGGGTTGGATATGCCGACACCTGGTTTAAAAGAAGTAAATAGTGTCAATTTCGTTTTGACTTTGTAATGACTGAGTATTAAATCATGGTTTCAAAGCAAAGGTAAGTGGATTAGTATTAAAAGGTATCCAAATTTATTTTCTTGAAAGATATTTCCTGCATTATTAAATGTTTTTTTCTATATGAATGAACTTGACCTTGTAAAACGAGGAGAAAACTTGCTAAGAATTTTTCTAGGTCACCATTCCAAGTGGACTCGGCTAAGAATTTCATTCCTTGTGGAATGAAGCCTTAAAATGAATGGCTGTGACTGTATTCAAACATAGGCATAGGAACCTAATAAGTCCTCTCCTAACAAAGCCAAAACTTCCAGGCTTTAACAGCTTCCTTCAGAGTTCTGAAGACATAGAGTAGCTCAGCAAAAGTGAGATTTTCGGAGATGTGGTTTTGTCCAGAAGAATCTTAACCATTTTTAGGAAATCTGTTACAAAGTGAGTTAAGTGACTTCCCACAATCTTACAAAGGAGATACAAGTAGTCCTCGATTTACAACAGTTCATTTAAAGTTACAATGGCTCTAAAAAAAGTGACATGACCATATTTCACACTTATGACTATTCAAGCATCCCCATGGTCACGTTAAAATTCAGATGTTTGGCAATTGATTCATGATGGTTGTAGTATCCAGGGATCATGTGATTTCCTTTTAAGACCTTCTGCCAAGCAAAGTCAGTGGAGAAGACACTCATTTATTACTAACTGAATAACTGCAGTGATTCACTTAATAACTGTGGCAAGAAAGGTCGTAAAACGGGACAAAATTCAGTTAACAAATATTTCGCTTAGCAACAGACATTTTGGGCTCAATTGATGTTGTAAATTCAGGACGTACATGTGTTCTATTCTCAGCTGCATCCATTATGAAACATATGGAATTAACAATACCTTTAATCACTTTTATATTCTGAAATCAAGCATCACATTTTGCAGCTTGGTAATACTATCCTACATCATTATAACAAAAATGAACAAAATAGGGCATAAGAGATAAGAATGGAAGTTAGTCCAATGTTACTGTGAAAGGATTTAAAGAATGTAGTGGATTCTGATAAAAATGCATGAGAAAACTTGAGTTAAATTTTCATGCACTCTTTTAAACATTCATTGAAAATTCCTAAACCTTGAATGATTTCTACAATTGGTTATGAAGTACACTTATTTGTGTTATGCTTTTACTTCATGTCATAGTGTAGTCCCCTAAAAGGAACAGTATTGAGGGAAGGATTTATCTAAAATTTCCATAACTGGTGTGTCACACTGGTGCTGAAGCTATGTGAAAGAATATTGCTTTATAAAATGTTGCTAGGGCAACATATCAATGAGAGTGTACTAGGTTTGCTTTGTAGTTTTAATCTCCAGTTCCCCAAAAGACAACAGCACAGCAGGGGATTGAGGAGCAAAAAACATGAGGCAGGAATAATTTCTTTTGTGTAAGGAAAGTCTTGGAGATATAATAGGAGGACTGCAAAGATAGAATTTACATGCATAATAGAGAACAGTATCAGAACATTCTTTGAAGTAGTTTTCTTTAAAAAATATTTTCATTATAAATAATAAAAGGCAAACATGATTGTCAGTTATAGATTCTGGGATTTGAAAGCCATATGACATTCTCAAATATTGTATTGATTGAAATCTCATTTCCATATCGAAGATATGATACTTTGGTACTTCAAGGCAGTTATGGAGCTTGAAATGTTGTGGCCTTCTCTTTATAAAGATAGACAGGGAGAAGTCTTCTCATGATCACTACTTGATGCTGGGACTGGAACAACCAGCACAGTTTCAGTATCAATAAAAAGATGAATATGTACCTTGGGACAGATTAGGGAATATGCCCTTGCAATAGGGAGTGAGTAAACTGGGTCAGTCCTGAATAAAAGTTAGTTTCACTCATAATGGAATTGGTTCGAAGAAAAAAAATGAAATAAAAAAGGGAAGAAACCCATATATTTTGCTACCTTCTAACCTGCTTAGAACAGTAGAAGAAAGTGAATGTTCCCTCAATATGTTCCCACACACACCATGACTTCCATAGAATGACTGTGAAAGTTGTTTACTGTTTGGGCATCTCATTTTTCTTTCAATGTTTGCTACTTTGTCTATAATGATGTTTTTAGTTTTTCAGCAGCAGTGATGAATAACCCAATTCACACTGCCAGATTAAAGAGTTTTTTTTACCCCTTTTGGGTGTAGATGTGCACAGCTGTCACCAAATAACAAAAATAAAAATAAAAAAGAGATCAAACACTAGTATATTTCCCCTTCCAGAGCATTAGTCCAAAATATTTGGGTGCCTAAACAGAAATCCAGATATTGTTTTCTAGTTTTTAGGGGCAACACTTGAACAAGTTTTCTTAGCATCCAGTTATCAATTTCTGCTGTAGAGGGAAGGGCAAGGGAGATATTCAGCTTTTAGGCTGCAACTATTGTTAGTAGAGATCATCATTTCCCACTGAGATCAACTAAAAAAATTATGGAAAAAATGAGCTGAGTTTGTGAAGAAATCTTTTAATGAGCAAACAGATGCCTTGAATTTCAGCTTCTTCATACACAAATCAGACAAAAACTTATCATCACTACTCATTCTGCTGGTGTTTTCAGGTTCTGAAAGCATTCTTAATCCTGTGTGTGAATTCTCAGGAGTTATTTATGCCAATGTTTCTTAATTACCTTAAGATGTGTGGATGTCAACTTCCCTGAGATTTGGTTGTATGGTGGTTATTCCTCTCTTTCTCAATGAATTCCAAGAATTATATTTCTGGAAGAGTAGATTAATACTTCAAAAAGAGAGTTCCAATGGATATGTAAGGACTTGCCTCAGCTGGTCCCTCAGGAAAGCAAGACTTTTGACTCCATTGAGCTGAATCAAAAGAACTTTTACGGAGAGAATGTGGTTGCAGTTAAGTCATGTCTCCAGCTTTGGTTGCAGATACCATCTCTGACAAACTTCACTATCTATTCATCTGTCTTATGGACACACAAACTATAAATATTCCCAAGAAGTTAATCACTAGTTGACAAGGAATATTGTTTTATTTCTTACAAGGTACCTGACATCTGATATTGCTGACCACAACTGATAGTTGGAAAGAGTTGACAGATTTCTCTTTATTTCCAGGCCCTTCCTTCCTTCCTTCCTTCCTTCCTTCCTTCCTTCCTTCCTTCCTTCCTTCCTTCCTTCCTTCCTTCCTTCCTTCTTTCCCAGACAATTTTTCTTTTCTGGGGAAAAAAAGTATTATCCCAACTTAAATTGGTTCAATATAATACTGTTTATAAAAGTTAAATTGCAAATTCTCTCATAAAGGAACTGGGATTTAGTTTGCAAGACATGCAGGATTCAGATGCTGAGCACATCTTGTTTTTATTGAATAACTGTTTGGAGTTCTTATAATCATGCTGAATCAGCCTTTGTGGAAAGCAGAGTCCTGCCATCCAGCCAGAGGGCAAAAATCCCCAGGTAGAGATAAATTAAAAATGCAAAGATCTTGATTACCCAACATAATTGTGCAAAGCTAGCGGTCATAACAACTAAGGTAAGTTTTGCTGGAATACTAACTTTTCTGAACGACAAATAGAACAGGAAGTCCACTCTAGTATTGATATTGTTCCATTAGAGGATATAGTAATTCTAAGCTATGTATATATTAATCTATTATCCCCACCACCATAGTCTTGTTTATTTTTCCTCTGTTTAATGAAGCCATGAAATTAATTTAGCTTTCAGTGTAATTGCAGCACATTTCTTTAGGGTATGAAGTTCCTTTCTTAGCTACCAGTACCTCTCTTGGGTAGCCCAACGTTCATTATTTTTAAGACTATTCTTCATTCTGAAAGATGGCCCATTTTCCTATATAGTGCAGGAGAGTTTTAGCAGCATTGTTTTATTTTGAAATGAATGGTTGCACTTGCAATCATAGAACATTGACCCACCTTTGTTGTTGATTGCATATTCCGGGGGAACACTGGGAGATCTACCTATATAGAGCCCTTGATCCACAATTTAAAACTAATGTTTCTATCAATTTTCTTTAAGAGAGGGGCAACACTTTGGGACGCCTTATTACAGCTGGAGGCAAAGATATTTTGATTATAGGATGCACAAAAGAGTTAGGATCTTTTCAGGGCTGGGAATTAGGAAATTATTTGGAAGACTGTTCTTTCAGCTGAGAGATAATTGTGAAAAGACTGCTATACAATTTATTCTGCAAGGTTAAAGTTATTACTTTTATCTTATGAGATTTTTTTTACTTTTAAATTGTAAATTGGCTATAGTCACTGGGAGTTAAGCAGCCTTTTAATCATATAAGTAAATATTATTATAATTTGTATAAATGAATCAGTAAATAATACTATGTGGAAAATGGATTGGTGAAACTATGAGACCCATTCCTCAAGTATAATAATCCAGCAAATTATGTGCTTGCAGGTCTAAAGGAGGGTGACAAATAGACATAAAAACAGATTTACAATTTCTCTGAAATCGATATTTCAGTGATATTTTCTTGGAAAAAATAAAGGATAGATGTGAAGATGGGATAAATCTGAAACAGATTCATAAAGGTAAAAAAAATAATTGTTTATGTTTAAGACTACTTTAGAAAGGAAAATTCAAGAGCAAATCCAAGAAATAAAGGACAGTTTTCTGAAATGAAGAATTATCCTTTATAATGAAGGACACGGTCACTGTAGCTAGTCTTAAGGATAAACTAGCACTTTAAATCACTGGAAGAGATGGTCATGTATAAGTTGCACAACACATTGTAAAAGAGAGTGACAACAGAGTGACACAATAGAATAACCATCAGCCTGAATCATTCAGTCAAAAGGGCTAAATGGTCCTAGTGTGGAATTGAAGTGAAGTGAAATGAACAAACAATTCTCAGCAACCTTAGCCAGTATGGATAATGGTGAGCAATAATAGGCAAAAGGAAGGGAATGGAATTATCTAAAGTATCAAAAGAATCATGAGGGGGTCTTCTCTCTCCTCTCACAGTCACAGAGTACAGCATGGATCCCATCTAGTTTTTCTCCTTTGCTGCTTGAAATGAGTTCCAGTCACCTGTGAGAGGAGGTTCCCTGGACAGTCTATTTCTAGCCTCTTCTTCTTACTCAGATTCCATGTCCTTAAACCAGGATGAAGAGTGTCTTATGTCACAGAGAATGAATGAAAAGGAATAGAGGTTAGACCATTAAAGGTATTTTAAACTTCGCACAAGTTTTCCACACACAGGGAAAGCAAGAATACACTATGTAGATTTACTACCTCAATTCCATCCAAGTCATCAGGTTGACCAACAGCCAGGGGTGTCAAACTCATAGCCCACTGACCAGATGCATCATGTGCTGACCCCACCACTGCCCGGTTTAGCAAAGGGGAAAAAGTCCCAATATGTCACGTGACACCACCATGATGACATGAGTCTGACACCCCTATATTAGAGCAACCTCTAATTCTCAACCTTAGCAGCTTGAAGCTGGGTGGACATTAGCTCTGAAAATACTTCAGACAGTAAGCCTTGCTGGTTGGGAGATTTTGGGAGTTGACGTCCACCTACCTTCAAACTGCTGAGGTTGAGAAACACTGTATTAGAGGGTCAAAAGATTGCTACACTTAGACTTCTTCCCTGGTTTAGAAGTGTTGAAAGCAGGGGTGGGATTCTACTGGTTCGGACCAGTTCTATAGATCTGGTTGTTATGATTCTGCGCAGTTCGGAGAATTGGCAAATTGTGCTCCCGACTGGCCCCACCCCCTCCACCTGCCCCTCCCCTCCCCTCCCAGTCAGTCCTCATGCATGCTCAACATCATTGACTGTGTTCTTCCCCGCCCAGTCACTTAAGGAATTTCCTTTTTTCCTCCCTTCCTGAAGATCAGCTGCTCCTATGCTCAGCTGTGCTGGGATTCCCCTCACTGTCTTACTGCTTTGCCTAGGAGGCTTCCCTGAGGCCCAGAAGGCCTCAAAATGGAACACAGGGGGGTGCTTTGTTTTTTTTCTCCTTCCTGAGCCCCAGGGAAACTTCCTGGGAGCAAAAAGGACCACCAGGAAGCTTCCCTGAGGCCCAGAAGGCCCAAAAAATGGTGGGGGGGATGCTGCCAAAAAAGGAGAAGAAGAAGCCATGCCCACCCAGTCACATGGCCATGCCCAACTAGCTATGCCCACAGAACCGGTTGTTACAAAATTTGAATCCCACCCCTGGTTGAAAGTTTTCCATTCTAGAGTTTTAACCACCAATGCATGGAAGGCTGGATGATGAATCTGTGGCAACAGAGATATATCAAATGGCAGGCCCATCAGAGCACCTCTGCTCCCTTCTCTATCATGTGAAGATAGAAGCAGCTTTGGTAATGACTTAAAATAGCTCTGGAGCCTTTATACTCCCTAGATGATGGAAAGCAACTTGAGAAAAATGAACTTTCATGAGGTTGAACTGAGCGTGGGAGAATATATGCAGATGAACTGCATCATATCCTATTTGTTGTTGCATTGGACCTCACTTGATCTTGACATCTGAAAAAAAAATTCCTTTAGTAGTTTTACTAAGAAATGCTGTCTTAAAGAATATTTGATCCAGGAGGGTAGGAAGACAGAATAGAAGAGGTGCTTTTAAGAAACACAAGTGATATGTATCCATGCAAATTAGCAGAAGCAGGTGCTCTCCTGTGAAAAGCCAGAATTTCAAGGCATGTAGAAAATATGCTAATAATCAGAAGTTACACTGTCACTCTACATATGATACTTTTCACCAGACAAATGGTTCAGGATGCATAAAGGGACTTCAAATCTTCTCTGGAATTGTAAGAATCAGAGAGGAACATTCTATCTTTTTTGGTGGACTTGCAAAATAGCTAAACAATACAGGGGAACCTCGGGTCGCAAATGCTCCTGTTTGCGACCAAATCAGGTGACGACCAAAAAAAGATTCCCTTTCCAAACTGATTTCCCCTTTGGCGCAATTTTTTGAGGGTTTCTTTTGTCCATGCATGCACCGACATTCGTGCTTCCAGTCACAACCAAATCAGGTTGCGACTGAAATCTGGAATGGGTTATGGTCACAACCTGAGGTTCCACTGTATTTGACTAAATCCATACATTAATTCAAAAAATATTGAAACTTAAAATAAAATATAATTTAACCCAGAAATTTTCTGATTGGGGTTGATAGATAAAACTCAAGGAAAAAATTCTTAGTATTTTAATCTTACATTTGGGAGCGGCAGTAAGATTCCTATATGCTCAACATTGGGAAAGATTCTACTACATACCATATAAAGACAGTAGAAGAGTGGTTACAAAAAGGAAGATGGCAAAATTAATTATCC
This sequence comes from Pseudonaja textilis, assembly GCF_049901715.1. NCBI lineage: Eukaryota > Metazoa > Chordata > Lepidosauria > Squamata > Elapidae > Pseudonaja > Pseudonaja textilis. The sequence continues at coordinate 24,003,946 of NC_141992.1, read as the reverse complement.
CCATTACAGAAAAGACATTGGCAAAATTTAATTCTAAATGGAAGCCTTTTGTGGACTTTTTGCAAGAAATAGAAAAAGGCCAAATTATGACACATGGATTTAATGATTGGTTAAAGTGATTGACCATTTGAAAATGAATACTATGCTTTATTCATATTTTTTGTAAAAGAAGTTGGAAGTCACTTTCTTTTTATACATTTATTTTTTTTCTATAGTTTTTTTCTGCACTCCTGAGACTCTATCTTTCTCATTATTCTTTCTGTCTGTCCTTCTTTCTGACTATTTGTTAGTTTTTATCCTTATGCTCTATAAAAGGCAATACATTTATATTAAAAAAGTAGTCACAGTATCATTCAAGCTTTCTCTTTTGGCTTTTCCCAGTTTTTATCATGGTGAACAAGAATGGGCAAGGCCTTATGTATTTTTACATATATATATATATATGGATCTTTGGTTGTTCGGGTTTTCTCCCGCGTAAGATTCGAAGTATCTAGGCAACGTTTCGATGAAGTCTCATTCATCATCTTCAGGCTTCTGTCTCCGGCTCTGTACTTCTCAGAGTAATGTGAGATTGCAGCTGCTTCCTCCTTTTAACTGCCAGTGGGGTGGGACTTGATTGGGTGGGGGCTTGGCTGTGTTCTGATTGGGTGGGGGTGTGTTCTCATTGGTAGGGGTTTGGCTGTGTTCTGATTGGTTGGGGGTTAGCCGTGTTCTGATTGGTTGGAGGCGTGTTCTGTTCAGGTGGGGGCTTGGTTGTGCTCAGGTTAGTCTTAGTTGCTGGGGATTTGAGCTGGTGAGTTGTGATCTTGCTGTTTGGCTTCTAGTTCGTGGTCCTGCTGCATCTTCATAGTGGGTGTCGGTTTGCTTCATGTATGGCTCAGAGGGGTTTGAAGTGGGTAGTGATGCAGCTGCAGTGCAGCTTCTGGTCCATGGTCGTGTCTCATTTTCTGAATGGGTGGGAGTCTGTTTTCTATATGGAAGTGTGGTGGTGGCATCTTGTGTGGCTCTCATGGGTGTGGGTCTGGTGTCCTTCTTCATGTTAGGTACTCGTCTGTTCATGAGGGCGGGTTTCCAAATGGCTGGAAGGCGGGAGGTGTCATCTCGTTTGTTCATGCTGTGTGGGCGTTTTTCTATCTCTATGGCTTCTCTGATTATTCTGCTGTTGAAGTGTTCGGTTTTGGCGATAGTTCTGGTATTTTTAAAATCAATTTCATGTCCTGTGGCTTTGAGGTGTTGGACCAGGGAAGAGGTCGTTTCTTCTTTTTTGATTGAGTTCTTATGTTCTTCAATGCGTGCACTTATTCTTCTGTTAGTTTGTCCAATGTATGTGGTAGGGCAGGCAGTGCAGGGGAAAGCCTCCCCCATCAGTGAAGAAATCCAGCAAGGAATCATACCCAGAGAAAAATCATCCAGATGCCCCAAGCTTTATGGTCTCCCCAAAATACACAAAGAAGGAACCCCACTCAGACCAATAGTCAGCTCCATAGGCTCACCTCTACAAAACCTGGCCAAATTCCTCGCCAAACAACTACAACCCTATGCAGAATCCATCAACTCACACGTAAGAAACTCATTCCAGTTCATCGAGATCATAAAGCCTGAAGATGATGAATGAGACTTCATCGAAACGTTGCCTAGATACTTCGAATCTTACGCGGGAGAAAACCCGAACAACCAAAGATCCACATACAAATACCCGCGAGAACCTCAGAAAACAAATATTGCACCTCTACGGGGAGGAAACCCACCATCTGACCAGGACTTATGAAAAACTTGAAGTCCAAAGAGCCTCCATTTTATGTGACCTTGCATTCCTATGCAACTGCCGAGATCAAAATTTAATTCCCACAAGCTTCCAATTGAAATTCCACACCAACACAGCAGCCACCAACGCATCCTTAAAAGAACAGAACTGGCCCTAATTAGAAATGAACTTCACACAAAAAGGTTTCTCCTAGACCAAATCAACAAAGATCTCCTCACACTCCACCTCAGACTCAGCAACAAGATTCACCCTCTACTTTGGGACAAATCCAAACAACTCGCTGTCTGGAGAGCCGAAACACAGACCACCCTCAAGACAGACACACACACCAACAAACTCAGGAAACTACAACAATGCCAGAAACCAACTCCCCCCACAGCCACACATGAAACAAACATTGCACAACATCTCAGACAAGATCCTCACTGAAGCTGAAACCAAGGTCCTTTCAAAAGGATTCAACTTTGCTGTCGCTCCCAAACACATCCCCACAGAAACCATCATATGCGGAGTTGAAACCAGCCTGACCAAAACCAACCCTGATGATGCTAACAAAATCAGACTCGAAATCACCAACATCCTCTGCACTAGCAAACCACCCAAAAGCAACTTATCCAAAGAAGAACAAACTGCACTACTTAACCTGAAAGAAGACACCAGCATAATAATCCTACCAGCAGACAAGGGCAACGCGACAGTGGTTATGAACACATCTGACTACCAAACCAAGCTAACCAACCTACTCCAAGACCCCACATACAAACCCCTGAAGACAGACCCCACCACCTACCTAGAAAAAACTACCAAATCCAAAAATAAAAGCCTCCCCCATCAGTGAAGAAATCCAGCAAGGAATCATACCCAGAGAAAAATCATCCAGATGCCCCAAGCTTTATGGTCTCCCCAAAATACACAAAGAAGGAACCCCACTCAGACCAATAGTCAGCTCCATAGGCTCACCTCTACAAAACCTGGCCAAATTCTCGCCAAACAACTACAACCCTATGCAGAATCCATCAACTCACACGTAAGAAACTCATTCCAGTTCATCGAGATCATAAAGAAACAAAACTTACAACCCAGCGACCTACTAGTAAGCTTTGATGTCATATCCCTCTTCACCCAAGTGCCAATAAAAGAAGCCTTGACAGCCATCCAAAACAAATACAACCCCCCCAAGCACATCCTAGATCTGACCAACCACTGCCTATCCAATACATACTTCACCTACAATGGACAAAAACACAAGCTCTAGAAAAATACGACCACAAACCCAAACTCTGGCTCAGATACGTAGATGACACCTTCATAATCTGGCCACACGGGAAAGAAAAACTGAACAACTTCCTCACATACCTCAACAGCCTACACCCCAAAATACAATTCACCATGGAAACAGAAGCCAACAATCAACTTCCCTTCCTAGATGTCTTGGTATACAAAAGATCCAATGGCTCCCTAGGACACACCATCTACCAGAAGAAAACACATACTAACCGCTATCTACATGCACTCTCACACCACCACCCAGCACAGATCAATTCCGTAGCCAAGACACTCATCTCCAGAACGAAATGCTTAGCCGATGAACAACACCAAAAAACCGAACTACACACTCTCACCAACGTACTTACAGCCAATGGATTCCAAAGAAAGAAGATTACCCACCTAATCCAAAAAGAAATCCCAACCAAAATCCAAGACAGAGAACAAGAAAACGGCAAAGCCCTCCTCCCATATATAAAAGGCACTACAGACAAAATTAGCAAGATCCTCCAAAAACACAACATCAAAACAGCATTCTGCACAAACAGAAAAATATCCACCATCCTAAGAAACCCCCAAAGACAAAATCGAATTAGAAAACCAAGGAGTATACGAAATCCCCTGCACTGCCTGCCCTACCACATACATTGGACAAACTAACAGAAGAATAAGTGCACGCATTGAAGAACATAAGAACTCAATCAAAAAGAAGAAACGACCTCTTCCCTGGTCCAACACCTCAAAGCCACAGGACATGAAATTGATTTTAAAAATACCAGAACTATCGCCAAAACCGAACACTTCAACAGCAGAATAATCAGAGAAGCCATAGAGATAGAAAAACGCCCACACAGCATGAACAAACGAGATGACACCTCCCGCCTTCCAGCCATTTGGAAACCCGCCCTCATGAACAGACGAGTACCTAACATGAAGAAGGACACCAGACCCACACCCATGAGAGCCACACAAGATGCCACCACCACACTTCCATATAGAAAACAGACTCCCACCCATTCAGAAAATGAGACACGACCATGGACCAGAAGCTGCACTGCAGCTGCATCACTACCCATTTCAAACCCCTCTGAGCCATACATGAAGCAAACCGACACCCACTATGAAGATGCAGCAGGACCACGAACTAGAAGCCAAACAGCAAGATCACAACTCACCAGCTCAAATCCCCAGCAACTAAGACTAACCTGAGCACAACCAAGCCCCCACCTGAACAGAACACGCCTCCAACCAATCAGAACACGGCTAACCCCCAACCAATCAGAACACAGCCAAACCCCTACCAATGAGAACACACCCCCACCCAATCAGAACACAGCCAAGCCCCCACCCAATCAAGTCCCACCCCACTGGCAGTTAAAAGGAGGAAGCAGCTGCAATCTCACATTACTCTGAGAAGTACAGAGCCGGAGACAGAAGCCTGAAGATGATGAATGAGACTTCATCGAAACGTTGCCTAGATACTTCGAATCTTACGTGGGAGAAAACCCAACAACCAAAGATCCACATACAAATACCCGAGAACCTCAGAAAACAAATATATATATATATATATATATATATATATATATATATATATATATATATATGATATGTATATGTATATATATATATATATATATATATATATATATATATATATATATATATATATATATATATATGGATCTTTGGTTGTTGGGTTTTCCCGCGTAAGATTCAAGTATCTAGGCAACGTTTCGATGAAGTCTCATTCATCATCTTCAGGCTTCTGTCTTCGGCTCTTGCTTCTCAGAGTGAATATATATATATATACTATTAAATATATAAATATATATAAGAGTATATATATAAGAGTATATATATATAAGAGTATATATATATATATATATATATATATATATATATATATATATATACTATTAAAATTAGTAAGAATTACATATGTGCACATGAGCTGTTTTTCTGGATCCAGTGGGCATCAAACTCTTCCCAGCTGCTATTTACAGTTATAGCTGTGCCCTGTTCATACAGCTGACATGCACGAATGCATATAAGTTTCAGGTATAAAGTAAAGCCCCATAGCAAATGTCTAGAGCTGACAAATCAATTTCCTCTAAAAGGGCCATGTCCTTTCTGCAAGTTGGAATGTAGGCAAAGTCATCTGGTATGGGGAGTATAATGTTATGAGCAGCTGTCCTAGGAAGTTGTTCTATTTCTGAGACTGAAAAGTGTAATAATCCCTGTGGGCTACTTGCAGTAGTTTGTTTAAAGAGCTGAAGCTGTTATCACTTTCCTTGCAGAAAGTGTCTTACACCTTCAGTCTTATTGAACTGAATCAAAAGTCAAGCACCATACTTGATATGTGGTAATGTAGCATCTGTTGTCATTTGACTTTTCTTATACCTTTTAAAGATAATTGTACTTCTATCACCAGAAAGGAAGAGTGGCCAACTTCTGATCAACAAAGACCACATGGAAATTTTTTAGGTAGCTGAAAGTTGCAAAGGAGCTGATGCCAATTTTAAGACTTCCTCTATACTTGTCTTGAGATTTCCACTTTTGAGTCGTGAGAAACTATGCCATCATTTTTAAGAAATCATGATTAAAAAGATATCTAGATATCTGGATAGGTCTATATCCAATTCCAGTTTTTTTCCCCTTCAGCACATTTTACTAGAGAGGAACTGGCTTCATAAAGTGTGCTTTTTAAATATAATTTATGAAATAGAGGTTCTTGATTAAAGCTGACTGGCTATCTTAATTGCTGAAGTTGGGATATAAATATGCCAAGAAATGTCTGCTGATTAAGAAACTCTGGGAATTTTGTCAACCTAAAAACTTCAATTTAAACACACACACACAATTACGGAAATATAGTAGAAAGCAGGCTGGAATGAGAGTGGAGCTCACGATCACAACACTGTACCTCATTTTGTAGTCACTTTCCCAAATTCAAATTATTTTTCTCAGTGATTGCCACTTGGAATAATATAATAATATAAATAATAAATATAATAATATAAAGGGGAGATGTTGTAAAAAGGAAAAAGATTCTTATTCGTCTTATCTATAACCTTTCACAATTCTAAACTGCTTAATCCCTTCATTCTATAACAGCAATGGCAGCAATAGCACTTAGACTTATATATCGCTTCATATGTTTTACAGCCCTCTCTAAGCGGTTTACAGAGTCAGCGTATTGCCCCCAACAATCTGGATCCTCATTTTATCCACCTCAGAAGGCTGAGTCAACCTTGAGCAGGTGGGACTTGAACTGCCAAATTGCTGGCAATCAGCAGTCAGCAGAAATAACCTGCAGTACTGCACTCTAACCACTGCGCCACCAGAGCTCTCGTTTATTCATCTGTCCAGGGAGAAGCCCACTGTGATACCTTTAACATAAACTTAATGATAACTCTGAGAAGGTGCACCTTAGATATTGTTGGAAGTATATTTTACAGAGACTGCTTTTAAAACATATATTTTACAGGAAAAATATAGCTTGATTTTTTATGATGCTTGTATTCCCTAAAAGATGGCAGTGTATGTAACATTGGGAGGTGTGCTTGATTTACGGTGTTCTCTTAATAGCAGTCATTATGTGCAATTTTGACTGAAAAGAGTTACTGAATCCACTGTTGGCCACTTATAGAGTGTGGGGCGAGGGGGAAGTAATCAGCTGTTTGAAGAAGAAATACCCTATTTTCAGGGGTGGGATGCTACCAGTTCTGCCCGGTTCTATAGAACCAGTAGCTCTGAAGAGCAACAGACACCTTTGAAATGTAATCACTGAACCAGTAGTAACACCGGTTGAATCTCACCCCTGCCTATTTTGTTATAAATCCAAGCAACTCCTTTTTCAATACAATAAAGCAGTATCTGGGCAAATTAGATACCTTTATCTGAGGCTCTTCCAGCATTTTTAGAATTAACATTCATTATAATATTTTTGTGAAATTTAGTACTGTTATTGAAGCATATTTTTGATGATCCATTTTTCTCAAGCTTTCTATTTAAAAAAAAAACATTTTGTATTTTCTAAAAATATACATTTAAATATTTAACCACAAGGGGTCAGAATTTTCCTTGCACACAGATTTCCCGGCTACTCTCTCAAGCTGACAGGGATCATTGCTGGTCTTAATAATTCTTCAAGTCTGTTGGTAAGAAAAGCTTCAAAAGTGTGCTGAGTTGCACTTTGCTGTAGTCCGCATGACAATCAGAGGTATCAGACTCAATTTCATTGAGGGCTGCATCAGGGTGGTGCTTGACCTCAGGAGGCTGGGATGGTCGTGGGCAGGGTGGGTGTGGCCAGCTCAATGTCACTTGTGTTGGGAGCGCCTGTGGTGGCCCAAGTGCTCTGCCAGTGAAAACAGGCTCCTGAGCTCCGTTTTCGGCTGTGACAGCCTTCTGCAATCCTCTGCCAGAGAAATCAGAGCTCTGGAGGGCCACCCATGGTTCTCCTGAGCTCTGTTTTTGCTGGCAGAAGAACATGGGATGATCCTTTGCTGTTTCTAGGGTGGCCCCGTAGGCTAAATCTAAGCACCTTGCAAGCCAGATCTGGCCCCTGGGCCTTGAGTTTGAAACCCTTGCTCTACATCTTTCTTTGAATGAAAACAAAGGAATCCTCCAGGTTTATTTTATACACAGTCACAGTTTTGAAAAGACAATAGGAACTAGCAATACAATTTTCAGAATTTTTATTATTATTTTAATACAACTTGGATGTCACCCATTTACAGCAGTTCATAAAAACAAAAATAAAATATCCTATGCTTCAATCCCCTCTGACCAAAACAGGTTTAGCAGTAGAAGTCCTGACGCAGAGGCGGTAAGACGGGAATAGCTAATGCTTTGAAAGCCTAGTGACTCTGGAAATATTCCATATTTAGATGAGATCATATTCACCCACATGAGGTTGGTTTGTGATTTGGAGTTTCTTCTGGGCTCATGGTTCCTGCTGCAAATTTAGAGGGAGACTCTGGCTAGGAGAGGTAATGTATAATTACATCTAGTGCTCCAGTTGTACTAGAATTCCTCAGAATGGGTCAATTTGCCACAGCCAACTTGCCATGGGACAAGTTGCCGCAGGACAATTCAAGAAATTCAAAAGTTTAATTCATTTCAATTGAACTGTGGACAATAATAATAAAAAATCAATCCAGAAATACAAGAGTTGCAATATTTTTGATGAAAACATGGTCACCAATAATAAAAATAATTGAAGGAAATGATTAATACAATGTTGAATTGTCCTGTGGTAAGTTGCCTGTGATGAGTTGGCTGCAGTGACTTGTCGTGGACCAGGGGTGTCAAACTGGATTTCTTTGAGGGCTGGATCAGCACTGTAGTTCTCCTCTGCGGCAGTGGTGGGATTCAATTTTTTTTACGACTGGTTCTGTGGGTGTAGCTTAGTGGGCGTGTCAGGGGAAGGATACTGTAAAATCTCCAGTCAGAGGCAGTATTTGCCAGTTCTCCAAACTCAAAATTTCTGGTACTGATTCTCCAGAACTGGTCAGAACCTGCTGAATACCACCTCTGCTCTGCGGGCTGCAGGAGGAGACAGGACAGACACCTCCTGCAGCACCCTGCTGGCCAAAATGGGGTATGGGTGGGGCCACATGCAACCACCGCATACCCCATTTTCAGCCTGCGGCACTTTGCTAGGCTCCGTGGAAGCCGCAGGAGCCATGCCCCATTTTGGCTGTCAGATGCACTGTAGGCCATTTGCTATTTCCAGGCCAGCCCCATGGGTCAGATTTAACATCTGGCCTGTGGGCCTTGAGTTTGATACCCCTGTCCTAGACCCACCATTCCTTCGGCTGATTGCTGGCAGTTTGGCAGTTCAAGGTTGACTTAGCCTTCCGTCCTTCTGAGGCAGGTAAAATGAGGACCCAGATTGTTGGGGGCAATATGCTGACTCTGTAAACCGCTTAGAGAGGGCTGTAAAGTACTGTGATGGTATATAAGTCTAAGTGCTATTGCTATTGCTATTCCTAAGTCAGAAATAAACACGTTGCTGACGATCCTCTTCTTGAAGAAATACTACCTCCAGAGGTTTGAGAGCGAGCCTTTTGTTGGGTAACGGCTATAGAAACACTTACTCCCAGATATCCAGGCCCTTTCCTTTTCAGAGATTGTGGTAGTTCAGTTTACATCTACCAATGATGTGGTCATTAGATGTTCATTAGTGATTCAAAATATTTAACTTTATGTTCTGCATTCTGTAAGCCACCTTAAGCCAATCATAATTAATGACATGGAAGTAGGGGTGGGATCCGACTGGTATAACTACTGGTTTGGCGATTTATGTTTTGCAATATTGTTTCCAAAGGTTCTGGGAAGTTCTCTCTCTTTCAGCTAGAAAGAGAAAGAATAAATGCTTACCTATTCATATTTTTTTCTCTCTCATTGCCTTTCATCCTATTTTGTCAGCTAACTGTTTCGATATTAAACATTAGAGCTGACAGGAAGTGTGCTCCGTGCAAACTAAACTCGAAATTACCCACAGGAATTTTCCAACCTCTCTGATTCTCATAACTTATGCTTACTGCAGTTTTAGTAGTTGCTAAATCGGAGGATGCTTATTATAGAAATTAAGGAATCATGTTCAACCTTCATGGGTTTAATTAACAATTTCATTTTTTTCTATGAAGCCTGAAATAATTGAGCACCTGCTCGACTAAACCAGAATTTTTCAATTAACTATAATGTATGCTGTCTTGGACCTCATGTCTTATATCTTGGTACCTAGTTGACTTGATTAGAGGAAAGATGGGGAAAAATCGGACATGAATAAAACATATGCAAGTAGTGGAGAGAGAGAGAAAGACAGGGAGAGAGCCTTGCAGTAACAGAGAAATATTGCTTTGGTGTGGAAATATAACAAGAACAACCGTCTAGTGGCTTCCAGTGGTATTTATTTATTTAATTTTTTTATTTGATTTGTCAATCACTTACAAGATAATAGGTATAAGTATAAACATAGATATGAATACATGAAATGGGTACATATAAGAAAAATAAAAGAAACAATAGGAAAGGGATGGTAGGCACGTTGGTGCGCTTATGCAAGCCCCCTACAGACCTCTTAGGAAAGGGGTGAGGTCAATAGTAGTCTAAGGTTAAAGTTTTTGGGGTTTGGGGAAGAAACCACAGAGTCAGGTAGAGTATTCCAGACATTGACCACTCTGTTGCTGAAGTCGTATTTCCTGCAATCAAATTTGGTACTGTTAACCTTGAGTTTGTATCTATTGTGTGCTCTTGTGTTGTTATGATTGAAGCTGAAGTATTCATTTGTAGGTAGGACATTGCAATATATGATTTTATATACTATATTTAGATCGGACCGGAGATGGCGTAGTTCTAGATTTTCTAGGTCTAGAGTTTCAAGTCTGGTAGTATAAGGTATTCTGCAATGAGTAGAGGAGCGGAGAACTCTTCTTGTGAAATATTTCTGGACTTTTTCAATTGTGTTAATATCAGATACATGATATGGGTTCCAGACTGATGAGCTGTATAGGTCTAGCAAATGTTTTGTATGCTCTAGTTAGTAGTGTGATATTACCAGAGAGGAAGCTGCATAGGATTAGATTAACAACTGTTAATGCCTTTTTGGCTATGTAGTTACAGTGGGATCTAGCACTTAGATCATTTAAGATGAGTACTCCAAGGTCCTTGACAAAGTTTGGATCCTCAACAAGATCTTGACTATTTAGCTTGTATTTTATTTTCTTATTTTCTTTCTGCCAATATGTAAGACAGAGCATTTATTTGTTGAGATTTGAAGTTGCCATTTGATTGACCATTCTGATACATAGTCAAGGTTTACATTTAATCTGCACAATTGAGTTATTAGTACTGTTTAAATATACCTCTTTTATATTATGATATTCAGAGAGAAGCAAGTCTGATTTGATCTGATTTTACTTTAAGCAATGGCTTTAACTTTCACTAGCTGTAGTATATCTCAATAAAAATATATCAGTTTATATTTTGTTTTATTGGTGTATTGGTTTCAGGCTCATTGAAGGACAGGGAGCTACTTCCTGCCTGAAAAGTGGTAGTGGTGTGTCTCTTCTTCAATAGGCCCTCCTTGGCTTGAACAATTTTCAATCGCTATTGACCAGTCTACAGTTTTCTGTTCCTGGGAAAGGTTGTTGAGAAGTCCACAATACATGAGAATCCTGAAGGATTATCTAGCCCCATTTCAGTTAGGTTGCAGGCCAGGATATAGCACTGAGGCAGTTTTGGTTGTGCTGTCCTTGGTTGTAGATGACCTTTATCAGAACTGGGACAGAGGTGGTAATCCATCCTTGTTGTCCTTGATCTCTCAGTGCCTTTTGATATCATTGTCCATAGCTTCTGAACAACCAAAGATCCACATACAAATACCCGCGAGAACCTCAGAAAACAAATATTGCACCTCTACGGGGAGGAAACCCACCATCTGACCAGGACTTATGAAAAACTTGAAGTCCAAAGAGCTTCCATTTTATGTGACCTTGCATTCTTATGCAACTGCCGAGATCAAAATTTAATTCCCACAAGCTTCCAATTGAAATTCCACACCAACACAGCAGCCACCAAACGCATCCTAAAAAGAACTGAATTGGCCCTAATTAGAAATGAACTTCACACAAAAAGGTTTCTCCTAGACCAAATCAACAAAGATCTCCTCGCACTCCACCTCAGACTCAGCAACAAGATTCACTCCCTACTTTGGGACAAATCCAAACAACTCGCTGTCTGGTGAGCCGAAACACAGACCACCCTCAAGACAGACACACACACCAACAAACTCAGGAAACTACAACAACGCCAGAAACCAACTCCTCCCCCCACACAGCCACACATGAAACAAACAGTGCACAACATCTCAGACAAGATCCTCACTGAAGCTGAAACCAAGGTCCTTTCAAAAGGATTCAACTTTGCTGTCGCTCCCAAACACATCCCCACAGAAACCATCATATGCGGAGTTGAAACCAGCCTGACCAAAACCAACCCTGATGATGCTAACAAAATCAGACTCGAAATCACCAACATCCTCTGCACTAGCAAACCACCTAAAAGCAACTTATCCAAAGAAGAACAAACTGCACTACTTAACCTGAAAGAAGACACCAGCATAATAATCCTACCAGCAGACAAGGGCAACGCGACAGTGGTTATGAACACATCTGACTACCAAACCAAGTTAACCAACCTACTCCAAGACCCCACATACAAACCCCTAAAGACAGACCCCACCACCTACCTAGAAAAAACTACCAAATCCAAAATAAAAGCCTCCCCCATCAGTGAAGAAATCCAGCAAAGAATCGTACCCAGAGAGAAATCATCCAGATGCCCTAAGCTTTATGGTCTCCCCAAGATACACAAAGAAGGAACCCCACTCAGACCAATAGTCAGCTCCATAGGCTCACCTCTACAAAACCTGGCCAAATTTCTCGCAAACAACTACAACCCTATGCAGAATCCATCAACTCACACGTAAGAAACTCATTCCAGTTCATCGAGATCATAAAGAAACAAAACTTACAACCCAGCGACCTACTAGTAAGCTTTGATGTCATATCCCTCTTCACCCAAGTGCCAATAAAAGAAGCCTTGACAGCCATCCAAAACAAATACAACCCCCAAGCACATCCTAGATCTGACCAACCACTGCCTATCCAATACATACTTCACCTACAATGGACAAAAATACAAACAAATAGAAGGAGCACCCATGGGATCACCCCTCTCACCTGTCATCGCAAACCTCTACATGGAACACTTTGAAACACAAGCTCTAGAAAAATACGACCACAAACCCAAACTCTGGCTCAGATACGTAGATGACACCTTCATAATCTGGCCACACGGGAAAGAAAAACTGAACAACTTCCTCACACACCTCAACAGCCTACACCCCAAAATACAATTCACCATGGAAACAGAAGCCAACAATCAACTTCCCTTCCTAGATGTCTTGGTATACAAAAGATCCAATGGCTCCCTAGGACACACCATCTACCAGAAGAAAACACATACAAACCGCTATCTACATGCACTCTCACACCACCACCCAGCACAGATCAATTCCGTGGCGAGACACTCATCTCCAGAACAAAATGCTTAGCCGATGAACAACACCAAAAAACCGAACTACACTCTCACCAACGTACTTACAGCCAATGGATTCCAAAGAAAGAAGATTACCCACCTAATCCAAAAAGAAACCCCAACCAAAATCCAAGACAGAGAACAAGAAAACGGCAAAGCCCTCCTCCCATATATAAAAGGCACTACAGACAAAATCAGCAAGATCCTCCAAAAACACAACATTAAAACAGCATTCTGCACAAACAGAAAAATATCCACCATCCTAAGAAACCCCAAAGACAAAATCGAATTAGAAAACCAAGGAGTATACGAAATCCCTGCACTGCCTGCCCTACCACATACATTGGACAAACTAACAGAAGAATAAGTGCACGCATTGAAGAACATAAGAACTCAATCAAAAAAGAAGAAACGACCTCTTCCCTGGTCCAACACCTCAAAGCCACAGGACATGAAATTGACTTTAAAAATACCAAAACCGAACACTTCAACAGCAGAATAATCAGAGAAGCCATAGAGATAGAAAAACGCCCACACAGCATGAACAAACGAGATGACACCTCCCGCCTTCCAGCCATTTGGAAACCCGCCCTCATGAACAGACGAGTACCTAACATGAAGAATGACACCAGACCCACATCCATGAGAGCCACACAAGATGCCACCACCACACTTCCATGTAGAAAACAGACTCACACCCACTCAGAAAATGAGACACGACCATGGACCAGAAGCTGCACTGCAGCTGCATCACTACCCACTTCAAACCCCTCCGAGCCATACATGAAGCAAACAGACACCCACTATGAAGATGCAGCATGACCATGAACTCGAAGCCAAACAGCAAGATCACAACTCACCAACTCAAATCCCCAGCAACTAAGACTAACCAGAGCACAACCAAGCCCCCACCTGAACAGAACACGCCTCCAACCAATCAGAACACGGCCAACCCCCAACCAATCAGAACACAGCCAAACCCCTACCAATGAGAACACACCCCACCCAATCAGAATACAGCCAAGCCCCACCCAATCAAGTCCCACCCCCACTAGCAGTTAAAAGGAAGAAGCAGCTGCAATCTCACATCACTCTGAGAAGCACAGAGCCGGAGACAGAAGCCTGAAGATGATGAATGAGACTTCATCGAAATGTTGCCTAGATTTTGTTGCTGTTTAGCAACTGTTTTTAGTTACCACTGGAAAGACCAGTGCTTTTACTATTCTGATTTTTGCAATCATTGAGATGTTCTTCTCTTTTATGTTCCTGTTTATACTGGTCATTCCTTCCCTATATTCCCTTATATTCCCTTGAGAGGAGCCTAAGAAAAATAATATAATTCCACCATCATTGCTTTACCAGAAATGCTAAGTTCACTAACCACGGAGGCTATCCTTATCATCGCCTTTTTTCATATATTGTATTTGCTGGCCATGTGCAGTATATACCTGACCTAGTGATTTAACCCAGGTTTTTCTTCACTTTCATTCTGAGCATTTCTACTTTTTCTTTATTTTAGTCCAACAAGTGATGTTACTAGCTCAATACTCGTGGTTTGCTACAAAACTATGTGGTCAGGCTTAGTGGGGAGGAAAATAAAGGGGAAAATTGTGCCTCTGCCTACTAGCATCCAACGGTATTCATCTGGCTAGCATTCTGTCAGTGTGTGAGAGAATTCAGGACTGTTTGGAAACTGAAATGTGGAAACTGAAACAGTATTTGCTGTGAGCAAGAAGGAGACAGCAAGGAGCCTGGACGTGGCTTAGTTCAACTGTTCTGTACTAAAGCTGGTTGCTGCTGTGAAACTGAAACTCCTCTCCTCTGCTTGTGTTTTGCATTTGGAACAGATTTCTTTTCAGGCGGGGAGGGGAATAGAATTCCTTAGTATCAGAGCGTGTTAATAATAATATACAAAATACTAATGCTCTGATGGTTATTTTGAAAAATCCTTTCTTAGTGAGCACCTAGAAGTCAAGAGGAACATACATGCCAAATTTCAAGTTTCTAGGCTTTATGGTTGTGGAGATTTTGTGATGATGTGTGAGTGGTATTTTGCTTTTATATCTATAAAAGATAAAGATTGGCTTGTGTAGGTAAACAAAGTTATAAGTTTGAGGTTGATCAAGATGATTTCACATAATTGGTTTGACTTAGACTATTTTTATGCTGTTTTTCAGGGGTGAGATTAACAGCAGAGACTCTTCAATAGATGGCAAAGGAGCATCGATGGCCATTGATTTTGAAAGTGTGCTTTCAATAGGAGTTGGGAGGCCTGGTGATGAGCAGAGCAAGTGACTCATCTTTGTTTTCCTACTAATCAAGGGGAGGAGATGGATGAGCAGCAAAAAGGCAGTCTGTGTCAAAACTCAATCTAAATGGAGGTATAGAGAAGGATTTGCTCTCAGTAGTATATCCATTGAGACTTTAGATTCCATTTCAGATCTGATGGAATCTCTTAGAAAGTGCTTAACCTGCATATATGCGCTCAGCCTGTCATGTACATGCTTATTTAAAGACCTTCTGTGGTAGCAGCTGAACATTCGAAGAACACACTTGAAACCAACTGCTTGGATGTGAGATGCCTGTGCCTAGCAATCTAATTTACAATATTAAGTGTTTGTTCATAGTGCCTTCTATATATTTTGGAAGGAAGGAGGCCTGTAACGGAGCAGTCCATCTTTACATCTAATACAGCCCCTATCTGTATTTTTGCTGGATGAGCAGACTGAAATGTGTAGAAAGCTGTATCAGCAGCTCTACAAAATAGAGGAATGTTCCTATGGCGAAGCCCCTGATGGATGCTGAATCTAAGAGCCAGCCTTGTACTTGATATATGCCTTGATATATATTGTACTTGGTAGTGCCAAGAATAAATTGCTATATGAGCTATAAGATAAGTGACATTTGTTGTGGGGTACTTTGTTCATTTGGAGAAGCGGGGATGCACATTCAAAGGAGTGTATAAGTGTGGTTCTCACAAAAGTTATAGCAGAAGAGATTCACTTGTTATTTTGCAATAGATACTCCATGAAGCATACAAGAGAAACTGCAGATATGTAGTAAGGAGATTCATGAATGGCAATTCAGTGGCTGGGTTCATATAGTATCTCATATCAAACAATGGTTGGTTTTAATCAATAAACTATGTTAATCATTGTGGACCAGTTTGCACATAATGCTAATATATAAACCATGGTTTATAAGCCCCAAAAGATTACTGCATACAGAACTGAAATCAAATACATATTTAGTGCATTGTGCAGTCCTGACATGCAATAATGCAATGAGATCAAGAGTTGGGAGGATTAAATGCTTAGACAGTTCTTAGACAATGAAATTGCTTTCATTGAGTTGTGCACCGTAGTAGTTCTAAATAGGCACAGAGATCTGGATTCTGTAAGCATAGCTGAGAGGTGTTTATTCTTCCAAGAAAAATCCCACCTATTATCAATATTTTTACAAGTAGAAAAGAAGCAATTTGATTGATGTCAGAAATCCCTAAGGACTTGAAAAAGAGCTACAGAAAATGCCACAGAAAAAGGACATTAAGTTAAAAATGGATATAACCAAACATAAAATGGGTCTAATAGAAAAAGAAGAATTAGCACAAAAAATTAGAGGTGCTAAACAGAACTACTTTGAAGATGCAGATAAACCATGATGCAAATAAACCATGTAGATGGTTACCATATAAATTGAGAAAGGAGAAAGAATCAAGGAAAATATTGCAATTAATAGATGACCAAGGCCAAGTTTGCTATGGTAGTAAAGAGAAGAAGGAAATCATTCGTGACTATTATGGGAAACTATACACACAAGAGAATATTGATGAGGAAAGAGTTAAACAGTATTTACAGAATGCTAATTTACCCCAGATACTAAAGAGATTAAAACAATGTTAGAAAGCAATATAATGATGATGGAGTTAACTGAAGCACTCAAGAAGCAAAATAATGGAAAGGCACCAGGCCCAGATGGACTTCCGGCAGAATTTTACAAAACATTACAAGAATCATTGAACTTTCCATTGCTAGAAGTTATGAATGAAGTTATGTTAAAAAAGAGGATACCTAAATCGTGATCAGAAGCTTATATCACACTTGTTCCAAAAGAGGAGACCGATCCATTACAAATCAAGAACTATAGACCTATTTCCCTACTAAACGCAGATTATAAAATCTTTGCTTCAATATTGGCAGAAAGACTTAAAAAATATTTAAATAATTTTATCCATCCTGATCAAAATGGATTTCTGCCAAAAAGACAAATTAAAGACAATATGAGAGTAATCTTGGACACTTTGGAGTACTACGAGGCACATCCTGAAAAACAAATGGCTCTGATATTTCTTGATGCACAGAAGGCATTTGATAATGTGAATTGGAGATTCATGTTATTACTGCTAGAACAGATGGGCTTTGCTAGAAAATTTATTCAAGCAATAGAAGCTATATATCATAAGCAGACAACAAAGGTAATGATAGAGGGAGAACTGACAGATTCTATTGATATAAGAAAAGGAACAAGGCAAGGGTGCCCACTATCAACTCTGTTGTTTGTGTTAACTTTGGAACTGCTAAATAGAAATATTAGAGATGAAAAGAATATAAAAGGGATGAAAATTAAAAAAGAAGAATTTAAGTTGCAAGCATTTGCAGATGATCTGGTTTTTATCTTAGAAGACCCACTAGAAACAGCATCAAAACTGATAGAAAAGATAGAGACATATGGAAAGGTGGCTGGTTTGAAAATAAATAAAGATAAGACAAAGATCTTGACAAAGAATATGCTATCAAGACAAAAGGAAGAACCGGCAGACCTATGGAAAATTCAGGTCATGAATAAGATCAAGTACTTGGGGATATACTTGACAGCAAGATGCAGTACACTTAAAAGAGAATAATTATATCAAACTTAAGCAGCAGATAGTGCTAGATTTGGCGAAATGGGAAAATTTACAACTGTCATTAATAGGGAGAATATCAACAATCAAGATGAATATATTACCCAGAATTTTATATTTGTTTCAAACAATTCCAATTAGGCTTGGAAAAGACTACTTTGAAGATTTAAATAAAATTGTGTTGAAATATATATGGCAAGGTAAGAAAGCGAGAATAAAGTTAAAACTTTTGCAAGATGCTAGAATAAGAGGAGGATTTGGTTTGCTTAATTGGGAGTTGTATTACCAAGCTACAAATTTGATGTGGGTTAAGGAATGGATAACATTAAGAAATACTAGATTGTTGACATTAGAAGGACATGATCTGTTGTTGGGGTGGCATGCTTTTTTATGGTATAAACGAACTAAAACACAGGGGTATTTTAGAAGACATTATATATGGGAGTCTCTGTGGTTAAACTGGGAGAAGATTAAAAGACAATGTTATTTGAAAATTCCAGTCTGGCTATCGACTATTGAAGCATTTTCTTATCCTATAATATACAAAAAGTGATAAACAGTTAGATATGGTGAAATATTGAATGAAAAGGGTGAACTTAAATCTATACAAAAACTAGAGGAACAAGGTATAAAGATGAATTGGTTTTCATATGCGCAAATACATTCAAGGTATGATAAAGATTTTAAAACAGAAGGTTTCTGTTATGTCCTGAGAACTCTAGGAGTTCTCACTCAGGTCCATTCACTTTGAGTGGGTGTTCTCCCCCTTTCCTCATTGGCTGGTTCCCCCCAGCAGCCGGCTATAAAAGCAGGCTGCGGGGTCCAACCAGTTGCTGATTGCTGCGAGCCAGTTCCAGGCGTGGCAAGCACGATCAGCCCTTTATTGTATAATAAAGTATCGTTGCACTCATGCTCTGGTTCAGCCTCTCCTTTCCCAAACTTAACACTGGCGACGAGGATGGGATGGCTACCAGAAGCACCATGCAACCGCTGAGTCACTAGCCGCCGATCTGCAGCCAGAGAGAGCGATCGGTCGGCGATAGAGAGCAACGCTGATCCGCATGCCAGAGAGAGCGGTCAGCAAACAAAAAGAGCAAACAAAAGAGCAACGCTGATCCGCTGACAGAGAAAGCGGCCAGCAAGCGATAAGTAGCGACGCTGATCCGCAGCCAGAGAGAGCGGTCAGAATCGATAGTTAGAAGCGTCTGTAGCCGCTTGTTAGCCAAGCTACAGGGAAAGTGAAGCGCTGCGAGCCGCAGCCGCTCAGTATTAGGCGCGAAATTCAAACGGCTGCCATTTGAATTTCAACCCTAAGGGCACAGCACAGCGCTGTAGCCAAGTCACTGACACCCACACAGGCGCGAATCCAAATGCCGCCAACGGCTAACAGCCAAACGTGGTTAACCCAGAGAGAAAGAGAGGACTGCGAAAAGCCTCTCCGGAGCTGAAATCACTTGCCTGCCACAGGCACTAAAACATTGTCTGCTGCCCCAGAGAGATTTTTTCCACAGGAAGTTCTACCGGTCCCAGCACCATGAATTCCAATCCAGTCTTCCCAGCATTCAAACCAGATGAGGAGAAGTGGGAATCATATAAGAACCGCTTTAATCATTATATCGATGCAATTGGCCTGGCGGATGCTGGAGAACATCGGAAAAAATCGTATTTCCTGATCTACTGTGGAGCCACCGTTTTCGATACTGCCACGGCCCTCGTGGCCCCTCGTGAGTTGAAAAACGTTCCGTGGTCTGAGTTACTTGAAATCCTCACTAACCACTATTCTCCCAGGCCCTCACAGATTGCCAGGAGATTCACCTTCCGTATGAGGAAGCAAGCGGACAAGGAGACCATCAATCAGTATATGGCCGCCCTCAGAACAGCAGCACTGCATTGTGGGTTTGGAACCTACCTGGAGGACATGCTCCTCGATCAATTAGTCTGCGGGGTCAAGGACCTCCACCTGCAAAGGTGCCTTCTCGCAAAACGAGACCTCAACCTCGCACAAGCAGTCGAGGAGGCCTTGGCAGCTGAGCTGGCAGCACACTCAGCCACCGAAATCCATGGCCCTAGTGCCAAGCTGACATCGCTTCCAGTCCACTCCGAGGAGGTGGTAGCAGAGGAAACCATCAGTGATGAAAACGACGTCCACCGCCTCTCCAACAACAGACGACCGCAGGTAGGAGCCAAACAAGAAAACATCGGTCCACCCAAGCACATCACCCTGTGCCTAGCCTGCGGGGGATCTCATCAGAGGGCCACCTGCAAGTTTAAAGGAGCTACCTGCAATAACGGTCATAAAAGGGGACACATCGCGAGAGTCTGCCAAGCCCCTCAAAGCTCAGCACAAAGGCACCCCCCCTCGCACTCGGGACCACAGAGGCAAGTATTGAACTGTCGCACGCACCACCATGCCAAGCACACTTGCCACACTGTTAGTAAAATTTCTTTATCTGTTTCCTTAGAAGGTAAACCGTGCCGTATGGAGGTTGACACTGGGTCAGCGCTCTCAATTATCTCGTGGAACACCCTCAAGAGGCTCCAACCTAGCCTGTCCACTAGCCGGCTCCAGAGATGCCAGTTCAGCCTGAAGGACTACCAGGGGAAGACCATTCCTGTAATCGGCAGAGGCAAGTTCCTTGTCAGTTTTAAAGCTTTTAAAGGTCACCTACCTCTAGTGGTAGTTAACGGCAATCTCCCCACCTTATTGGGGCTCGATTGGTTTCCCCATCTCGGCCTAGGGCTAACAGGAGTCCATGCTGTCTCAACCTCAGACACTGACTCCTTATTCGCTGATTACGCAGATGTGTTCAGCGAAGAGCTGGGGTGTTATAACGGTACCCCATCTCATTCTCAGTTGACCCCCAGGCGGTCCCAATCAGGCTAAAACCGCGTAGGGTCCCATTCGCTATTCGGCCAAAACTAGATGCGGAATTGGATAAACTGTTAAAACAAGGGGTCATTGAGCCAACAGATTTCGCCAAATGGGAGACGCCCATTGTCACACCCTCAAAAAGACGGTAGCCTGAGAATTTGCTCGGACTACAAGGCGACAATCAATAAGTTTCTACAAGTTAGCGCTTATCCTGTGCCTGTCATTCAGCATCTATTACACACATTCGAACCAGGCAGCATTTTTGCTAAATTAGACATGTCTCAAGCATATCAGCAGTTCCCTGTTGATAACCAAACAGCGGAACTCCAGACAATTGTCACTCACAGGGTGCCTTCCGATGCAAGCGTCTCCAATTTGGCGTAAGTGTTGCCCCAGGTATTTTTCAATCCCTCATGGAGCGGATTTTACAGGGCCTCCTGGTGTAGTACCCTACTTGACGACATCTTAGTCTCGGCCAGGGACAGACCCCAACTCTTCCAGAGAGTTCGAGCAGTGTTAGAGAGGTTCAGACAGCATGGCCTCAAGTTGAAAAAGAAAAATGTGCCATTGCCACTAGACAGGTGGACTTTCTGGGTTATAAAATTGACGCCTCTGGCATTCACCCCCTGGAGTCCAAGGTTAAGGCAGTCCACGAGGCACCCACTCCAACCTCCAAAACAGAACTTCAGGCGTTCTTGGGGCTATTGAACTTTTACGCATCCTTCTTGCCCCATAAAGCATCAGTAGCCGAACCCCTACACAGATTACTGGATAAAAAGTCACCATGGCACTGGGGGCACAAAGAAGACCATGCTTTTCACACCGTCAAATCACTACTCACGTCAGAGGCGGTACTTATTCAATTCGACCCTAACCTCCCTTTAGTGCTGGCAGCAGACGCATCCCCTTTTGGAATTGGGGCGGTACTAAGTCACAGGCTTCCCAATGGCGCCGAGGCCCCCATCGCCTTTTTCTCAAGGACGCTCTCTGCAACGGAGCACAATTACAGCCAGATCGATAAGGAAGCCCTAGCAGCTGTTGCAGCCGTGAAAAAATTTCACGAATTTCTCTTTGGCCATTTTTTCGAGCTGGTCACGGACCACAAGCCCCTCCTGGGCCTACTAGCCGGGGACAAACAGACCCCTCAAGTCCTCTCCCCTAGGATGACAAGGTGGACCCTCTTCCTAGCAGCCTACTCCTACAGACTTATACACCGCCCGGGTAAAACACTGTCCCACACTGACGCTCTCAGTCGCTGCCCCTTGCCGGCTCCGGCTGAAGACCCTGCTCCTGTCCACGCTATTTTCGAGATCACCCAGTTGGACCTACCCATCACTGCCCTTGACATTGCTGCTAAAACCAAGGCAGATCAAACGCTCGCCCAGGTGCTCGAGGGGGTGAGGAGGGGGTGGCCGGGTGGAAATGTTGAAAACAAATTCACACCTTTCAAGACTCGCATGCAGGAGTTATCAAGTTTGCAGGGCTGTCTACTATGGGGCATTCGAGTGGTCATCCCGGCCTCACTGCGTACCCGAGTTCTGGAGGCGTTGCACGAGGGACACCCTGGCATCGTGAGAATGAAGGCATTAGCACGCAGCTACGTGTGGTGGCCGGGTCTCGACGAGGACATTGTCAATTGGGTAAGTTCCTGCAGCATTTGCTAGGAATCCCGTCCTGCTCCCCGCATTGCCACCCCTACCAGATGGGAAAGCGCCAGCGCCCCTTGGTCCAGAATTCACATCGACCTGGCCGGCCCCTTGCATGGGAAGACATTCCTAGTGGTCGTGGACGCCTATTCCAAATGGATTGACGTAGCACAGCTATCCACGACCACCACACTAGCAATCACCAATGTGTTAACACGCCTGTTCGTAACGCACGGGCTACCCGACTCCATTGTCTCCGACAATGGCCCACAGTTCGCATCGACCGAGTTCAGCCGTTTCGCTGCCAACCTGGGTATCCGCCACATTTTCACAGCCCCATTTCATCCTGCCAGTAACGGATTGGCTGAAAGGGCCGTCAGGACCACTAAAGAAGCCCTGGCTAGGTTCAGCAAGGATGACTGGCACCACAAACTCTCGCGGTTCCTGATGAGCCAACACTCAACTCCTTGTTCAGTCACCAATAAGTCCCCAGCTGAGCTCCTGATGGGCAGGCGTCTGAGGACTGTATTGGACAGACTTCACCCACAATACTGCCTGACTCTCCCTCGCTTCCACATCGGGGTTAGACATTTTATCTTACAGGAGCCAGTTTTCGCGAGGAACTTCGCTGGAGACCCCCTGTGGATCCCGGGCGAGATCGTAGCTATCACCGGGCTGCGGTCGTATCGGGTCAGACTGGAGGATGGCCGCGTCTGGAGAAGGCACATAGACCAACTGCGTAGGCGCCTCAGCACCCTCGCCAGCAGGGACCCAGAGTCACAAGATGAAGGGAGGCCTCATCCTCAGCCCCACATCCACATCATGCCCGGCGACCAGTTCTCACCTACAACCGGTCCCGAAAGCCCGAACACGGACAGCAGCACCCAGACGGTTGACCAGCCCGATCCAGTCTATGGGAGCACATCCCCAGCGACCAACCCTACAAGCCCCGGGCATACCCGAACCGAGGGGCACACTGGTGACACTTTGCCGACTCTGCCTTCCCAGGCAGACCCCGAACGGACAGACAGCGTTCCAGAGCTGCGCCCGTTCGGCGCCAACATAAACCTCCTGCCTACCTCAAAGACTATGCGTGTTCGCATCTGGGGGGAAGGGGTGTTATGTCCTGAGAACTCTAGGAGTTCTCACTCAGGTCCATTCACTTTGAGTGGGCGTTCTCCCCCTTTCCTCATTGGCTGGTTCCCCCCAGCAGCCGGCTAACCAGTTGCTGATTGCTGCGAGCCAGTTCCAGGCGTGGCAAGCACGATCAGCCCTTTATTGTATAATAAAGTATCGTTGCACTCATGCTCTGGTTCAGCCTCTCCTTTCCCAAACTTAACAGTTTCTATGATAAACTGACTGATTTAGATAAGATTTTGACAGGTACTGATGAAAAGATGATTAAAAAATTGTATGGATATTTATTAGAAATTAAACTAGAAGAAGAACAAGTTAAAGAAACTATGATTGCTTGGGGGAAGAATTTTGGATATGGGATTGATCTAGAGAAATGGCAAAAATTGTGGTCTCAAAATTATAAAATGACAATGTCAACAGCACATAAAGAAAATTTGTATAAGATGTTTTACAGGTGGCATTTTCCCCTGACAAGAATAGCAAGAATGTTCAAGAACAAATCTGAAAAATCTTGGAAATGTCATCTGGCTCATATTACCATATGTGGTAGACTTGTGCGGATGCTAAAAAATACTGGACTAAAATCCACACGTGGTTGGAAAAAATGACAAAAAGACATATAGATTTGAAACCAGATATATTTTTATTGGGAATTTTACCTGTAATATATAATAAAGACTTGAAATACCTGATTGTAAATGTATTAACAGCGGCTAGGATTGTATTTGCTAAAAACTGGAAAAATGAGAAAATACCATCACAGGAGGAAATCATTAAGAAAATATTGGAATGTGCTGAAATGAGTAGATTGACATTTGCAAGTAGAGAACAAGATGATAAACAATTTTATAAAATTTGGGATCTATTCTATCAATGGTAAGACAATAAAATATAGTAATGAAATATGTAGACTTTTAGAAAATATTAAATATATAAAGATGTATTCTTTTCTTATTATATCTACAAAATGATTCTAGGATAGATCTGGGATGATAATATGAATTGTCATAAAACAAATTAAGTAAAATATTATCATTTTGTAAAACATGAATGAATAAAAGTATAGTCAAATGATTGATTAATAATGATATTAATGTATTTAATATTTGATTGAAAATACAAGATTATATACAATGTAATTATAATTGAAGACAATGAAATGGAAGCACAAAACAATTTGTAAACCAACCGGCACACTGTATGTACATATATGGAAGATGACTTGATGTTTTCATGTTTTGTTTGTTTATGTTTGTTTTAAAAACCAATAAAAAAATTTTTTAAAAAAGAAATCCCTGCAAATTACCAGAGAGCCATTAAAAGTTTTTAATGGATGCCCATCTACCAGATCAGGGGTGTCAAACTCAAGGCCTGTGGGCCAGATCTGCCCAGTGGGGTGCTTAAATCAGGCCCACAGTGCTGGCCTGGAAATAGCAAGGGACTGGCCCGCAGTGCTTCTGGCAGCCAGAATGGGGTGCGGAGGGGATGGCCTGGATGGCCTCCTGCAGCCAGCCAAAATGGCTGCAGCTCCCCCCCGCCTTGCCCAGGATGCTGCAGGAATGCTGCAGGGTATGGGGAGGAGGGGCTCGCGTGCCCCCCAATGCCCTGTTTTGGCCGGCAGGGTGCTGCAGGAGGCATCCGTCTGTCTCCTCCCACCAGCCTGCAGAGGAGAACTACAATGCTGATCTGGCCCTCAAAGAAATCCAGTTTTATACCCTTGTATTAGAGGACCTCTGAATGGTGAACAAGGATATAAAGATACTACAATTATCAAATAAAACCAACGTAAAGGAAGAAAATAATAACACAAGAAAAAGATGAGGCTCCAGATTTTTTAAAAGAAAACACCCTCTTCAATCATAAGGTCACACAGAAGGCTGATCCCAAGGTAAATTTAACATCCTAGTCCCAGTGGCATAAAAGACCACCACTTTCCTGAAGGCCAGTATTGTTGGACCATCTTGGGGGGAAGCTGCTCTATAAGACAAATACAAAACTCAGGTCTCCTACATGTGCTCTCGGAGACAATGGTTGAAAATAGACCAGAGGCAGCTATATGTTATATCAGCCAGCCATAAGGAGGTGGCCTGTGGTCCATGAGGTGGCTTCAGCTAAGTTTAGGGAGCCCCGGTGTTCTCCTCTCCTGTGGGCAGAGTTAGCCTGCAATACTGCATTCTAAACAATGTGCCACAGGGGCTTATATGATTATTTGGATGGTTTTTAATTTTGTACTATAAACGTTTTATTGAATTGTTTACCATAAGGTTGTATTGTTAATCATTTCAAATTTTGGGGCAGGTTGTGGCAGGTATGAATCAAATGTATAATTAATGTGATGCTATCATACCTCTCCTATCAATGAATGAATCATTAGATAACAGCAGAGAATTAGACTTCTATGATGCCACTTATTTTCCTTAATATTTTTAAGATTTTAAAAAAATAAACATTAACTTTCAAACAGCTTTTTAAAATATTACAGTGACTGTTGTAGTCCTCTGGGCAATAATGAATAATAACAGACATAATTAATTAATTATCAAGAGTTCTAGCTTTTTGTTTAATTCATTTAATTATATTTTATGCATTCATTTAAAAGAAGGTTGCTCTGAAAAGGTCATTAAAAGCAAATACTGGAAACTCTCCTATGCTTATATTAACCACATTAATTCCTTTTTTAATTCTGAAAGCACCCAGTATCTCAAATAGACCACTGTCCAAATATTTAAAACTTTGTAACCACAGATGGTCACTAGCTTCCAGCATCAGAGTACGAATCTCCAAAATGAAAAATTGTATTAGCCCCAAGCTTTTAGTACCCTTTGCCTATTTACATTTAAATAGCTATTTTTCCTTAGCTTTTCTCAAAAAAGTAATGTTGTGTATTTATCATCCTTAGATCTGTTTGGCAGATTTCCAACATGACTATTGCATACCTACTATAAATTTGATGTTCAAAGTGGATTTAGCATCCCATCAGGTGGATGTCCAGTTCACATTAACAGAGCTATGCATAAATAATGTTTGAGTATAACCAGTCTATTCCAGCTTCTCTAAGGAAATAAAGCTATTCCAGAAATTAGCTTTCCCATGGCTTTACATTAAAACAGTAAGGAATGCAGTAAAGTTAATATGAGCCTTTTCTTTGCAGTCAGTAAAGTCAGAGACATCTGCAGCGAGGGAGATGGGGAGTTTTAAAAAGCCCCCCCTCCTTCCTTCTCTTTCTTTCTTTCTTTCTTTCTTTCTTTCTTTCTTTCTTTCTTTCTTTCTTTCTTTCTTTCTTTCTTTCTTTCTTTCTTTCTTTCTTTCTTCTCTCTCTCTCTATTTCTTCTCTTTCTCTCTCTCTCCTTTCTTTTTCTCTTTTGGTGCATCTCAGCAGCAGCATGAGCAAGAACATAGTGAGGGTCACAGGGTGGCAAGAGCCATAAAAGCATAGATGGGGGGGAGGGGGGGAAGATGGATGAGGGCAGTTGCCAAGGGCCCAAACTTTTATCACATGACCACAAGGGTGCTGCAATGGCCATAAGTCTGGGTATATTCTTGAACACCATCATGACTTCGAATGGTCACTGAACAAATCATCATAAATTGATGGGGGTTTTGTATTATTTTATCTCTTGCAAATTTATTCACTGGTTAGTACTTCTTCGTAAAGTGTTCCTAGCCAATCAAGAGTCAGATGTGGAATTGTTTTTGTTTTCAGTAAGTATAATGTTTCTCAACAGGCAACCACAAACATGACTTTCACATAAATCTCCTCATAGTTGTGGAAATGATGCAAATGTCCACAATACTTCTCTCTTTTACCCAAAATGTATTGTATTTCTGTTACAATTACACAACCGTGTCTTTAGATGGACAAAGCTGCAAACAAAATGTTCTTATACATGAAGCTACCTGTCTAGTAGATTCAGTATTTTAGCCTGTCGCCTCCATCAATTTTAAAAGTTGAGGAAATGTTTTTTAATAAATGTGTTTTGCAAGAAAACACATTAGTCCAGCATAGCTATTTTCACTCTGAAATTGGTAAAATTAAGCAATATACCTGTTAAGGCATACAGTATCTGCATAATTGTCTCTGATTGCTAAGCAAGGCAGTTCTTAAGTAAATTGTGCCCCATTCTATGACCTTTTTTAACCATGGAGATTACATGGCCCCAGGACACTGCAACTGTCTTAAATTAATGCCAGTTGTCAAGCAGATGTATTTTGTTTACATGACTGTGGGGATGCAGTGACAGTGGTAATCAAAGGATTGATTGTAAATCATTGTGATCAAGAGCCATTGTAACTTCAAAGTCACTAAACAAATCACTATAAGTCAAACACTACCTATATTTGGTTTTTTAGAGGAATAAAATGGAGTAGCAGTTGAACGGCAAGCTGCAGAAATGTCTTTTCTGCTTTTGGAAGACAGCTATTTTATAGACATATCATTTTAATGTGCCCAGCAGTTCTCAGGCATTCTAGTCATCTCAGTTAATTCCACTGTACTTGAACATGTTTTGCACTGGCTGTTGAATTGTACTATTTTGCCTATTCATAAATTCCAAATCAGAGATAACATGGACTGGGCCAAAATCAATCCAGCACTTTGCCTGGTGCTACTGGTCCTGGTCATAACCCCTGCGGCTTCAACAAGTGTTTTAGCCATGCATTTCCCTCCCATATTCAATAACTGGTGAAGTATCCAATTAAAAGATAACTTCAAATCAATGAACATAAATTTCATAATAACATGAAGTGACATGCCCAAGTTGTTACTGTGGTTATTTAAAAATTTATTTTGCTTTAGTGGCTACCAAGAACTATTAAGAAAAATTACACAATCTATAATTTTGTTTTCCTTAGTGATATAAATTACATAGGTGCTGGGCCAAAAAAATTCATACAGCTATAAATAGAACATCACATTTCAAACATGCACAATGGTTAGGTAAGAATTGCCAGATGCAAGCCATATTTATACTACTCAATGTGAAAGTATGAGAATGACTCAAAACAGGAAAAGGGTATCTAGTTGCCTTCAGCTAAATCAGCATGTCTCGGATTGATACTGTTAACCCAAAAGTTTCGAAGTCTTCATTAGTCTCCTTTTTAAAAAGGCTTATTTATTTATATTCTATCTTTATTTTTCTAAATAATTCAAAACAACAAACATCACAAATACTCCGTCCTCCTCCCATTTTTCACAAAACAACCCCACAACCTGTGAAGTAACAAGACAATGATTTGCCCAAAGTCACCCAGTTGGCTTTCATGCCTAAAGCAAGACTAGAACTCAGTGTCTTGGTTTCTAGTCTAGTGCCTTAATTGTTGGACCAAATTAGTTCTCATAATAAGCAGATGCAGACAAACACAGTGTGATTTTTCTGTGAGTAGCTCAATTGAAATCTGTTTGATTTAGTCAGCTCTGATTTAATTCCCATTGGTTTTTAAAACAATCAGTTATCAAATCTAATATTTTCAATGTGCTCTGTTACATAATGATTTTCTACTTTTGGGGGGGAGCGGGGATGAATGACTTATAATTTAGTGCAGCTTGGCTTAAAGACTTACTTCTTCTCCACGTGATTTCCTTCCTTTTCTTCAGCTTGTCAATAGAGTGCAAGAAATCTCCATAAATGGGCACAAATGTGCAAATCAGTTCAAAATCCCAGATGGCTGTACATATAAAAAGAATTGCAGGCAATTGCTTTTTCCCCCCCTTGCTTCTCAATAGAACTCTAGACTACTTCAGAGATAGTTTTAGGACTTGGATTCTCAAGATTGTGTCAATGGTGTCAATGTGCTTCCAGATAATTTTCTGACGTCTGTCTGTCTGTTTACATTAAGAAATGGGTAGCTGGCATATTGTAAAGCATCAAGCTAAAGTACCACCTTTATTTCCTGAATACTCTGGACTCCCAAACCATGAAATACGATGAACAGGTGAAGCCCATTTCACTGATCCAGAAGGCAGAGCTGTAAAGGTTCACATCAGTTGCAGTCATTGAAGTAAGGAGTAAATACTGCTCAGCCTGTTCACCTCTTACCCCAGCATGCCAAGATTGTTACTCTATATGAGCTATTTACAGAATGAAGGTCAGGGCAATGCCCTTTATCCACTACTAGAAAATGCTAGTGGAGAAGAAGAAAGCAGCAGGAGCCACATCACAAGCAATGAGAAGGAAGCCAAATTATGCTCTTTCTTGGGAAAAATGGGAAAGGATTCCAGCTGCAAATCATAACAAAAGCAAAAAAGCACCTACTAGAAAGAAATGAGACTCTCACTAGGTGACTTTCTCTAGGGGAAAGAATTTCCATCATCTTTCATGGTAGGGAATGACCCCTTGAAGAACAGAAGTAGGACTTGGGAGTGGAAGAAGATGGATTCTACTAACTGTAAAACACATTGTTATTGTAAATAAATTTTATAATACTCTGTTGTAAATAATAGACTATAGGTTAGTGTGAAAGCTTCTTTCTGTACTTTTTTCCCAAATAACCCAATGTTGACCCACTGGTTGTGACAGGAATTATTACTATTGTATTTTTATTGCACTTTTGTCATATATAACTCAAGGTACCAAACATGTCCACCTCCTATTTTCTCTACAATAATAGACCTATATAATAATACAGAGACAGAGAGACAGAAAGAGAGACAGAGATAGGGACTAAAGTCACCCAGTTTTTCATGTTTAAAGCAGAACTCACAATCTTCTGGTTTCTAAACCAATACCTTAACCAAACTGCCATTGTTATTGTTGTTGCTAGACATATGCAAGTGTGTGGACCCAGAAAGAAATTACTATTAGTGCTCCTTTCCAGATTGCTGAAATGAGAAGGTATTTCAATATCTTAATAAGTTTAACTGATAAAAACTTGTAGGTATTCAGCAGAAATCATTACTTTCAAGCAAATTTCAGACCCCATTTGTAATTGGTCTGTTTGACATACATAGCACATCACTATTTCTGGTTCAGAACTGTAGAGAATTTATGTAAAATAGTTGCCATCATACGCATCCAGCTTGCAAAGAGAAGATGAATAATGTTACAGGAATATGGTGCAATTAGTATTCAGCTGAGATACAATAAATACTTTTTAAAAATCACGATAGCATCACTAAATGTAGAGGTCATGCAAAACTATCTGTCCAATTACCACCACTAAGTCAAAATCTTAAAGCACTTTTAATGTGCTTTACAGGAATGTATTATTATTATTGTTCTTCATATCACTATCAGACAAAAAGAAGTACTGGCAGATAAATCACTGAAGATCATTAGAGCTAGTAATGGTAAAATTACAGGTCACAGTAACAGAGTTGTTACAGACTGTTTTTTCAGATATCTTCAGTTTTCAAATACAATAAAGTCTACTGCCACTAATTGCTTGGAAATATAGAAAATAGTTAGAGATGGATAGTGCGATGAACTTATTATAGCTAAGGATCTTCAAGTCACAAGAAAACCTTTAGTCATATTACAACCAGTCCTTCACCATCCACAAGGTAAAGTAGAGACATTAAAACTACATTTTGAAATTTACCACAGGAACATTATTGTTTATGTTTAAGTTCTAGAGTGACTCCCATCGATGCCAAATTGTAGCTTAGAACTAATGATAGGTTAATGGTCTTCGAAACAAACATGAACCTTCACTGGTCTGATTTCCAAGATACCTGTGCATCAGATGTAAAATAGGCCACAATTCCATTGATACACATCAGACAATGCAGACTTTCCTAGAACTACATATTAAATTAGATATTCAGAAGGGATGTTCAGCCAAACAGGAACAGCATCTGATACCCCAAACCTATATTATTAAACTACTGGTATACAGCTATTTGGATCTGAAGTGAAAAAGGTGTCTATGATCCAGTATTTATTTGCTATTCTTTAGCTGAGTGAGGCCAGGAAAATAGATGTTTGAGTTGCAGTGACCTTGAGGGCCCTATCAGCATCTCTTTTGCTGAAGTACACTTTTTCCCGTCACTTTGGATCCAGATAACTTCACATCACAAATTAATAGAAACACTGTGAAGAAGAATGGGCCATAGTTGGAATTCCAGAAATGTAGCAGTTCTTGCATTCTGGAAGAGAAAAAAAATCACAAACAAGGTCAAGCAAAATCAATTTATCAAAATCTAAACTGGAACTGAGTTTGTACCACCAAAGGAGTATGACATTTATTGCTGAATGTTTATACTGTTTATACTGTTAGAGGTACATCTATGGAAATGAAAATATTAATCTTCTTTATTATGCTCTTGAGGATTTCTGTAGTTTATATGAAGGGGAAAATATAGTAGAATGTGATTATAGTTAATGATTAAGAAAAGGAATAGAACAGAAGCAAGAATTATTTTAGGAATTCTACCAAGAAAATCAAATTAAGGTTTCTGCTATAATTGAACAAAGTTAATGTTGTTCAACTAACCTTCTTAGGCTCTTTTGTAAAGAAAAACAGAGCCACAGTTAATTTGAAAGCTCTGAAATGTCTAAATAGTGCTGCTCATCCAATGAATATTTAAATATATGTTAGCTTGTGGGGAGGGGGAATAACACAGGTATAACCAGATCAACACATGGGACAATATTTCAGTTATTTCCAGCACCTTGTAATATATTATTCGTGTTATATATGCAGTGGCTGGGCTTTTCTATTAGAGTATTTCCTAATCTGGATTCTCAGAGTTTTGGACATCAAGTTTTCAGATTTCCCAACCTGCTTACACTTCACTTTTACCTATTAAAATTAATAATATACTTTAAAATGCCTCCTCACATTCATAATAAACTAGACAGTAAACAATTAGCTAAGTGGTAAAACACATATTGACATGCAAAATATTGTAGATCCAATTCTCAATATTTCCTGGGATAATCTCTATCCTGAAGAATTGGAGAACAAGTGTCAATGCAGAAGTATCAAATTAGATTACCTTAATTCCATTGAATGAAAAGGCAGCATCTTTCCACTGATTCTGTTTTAACAGCAAGGAAGCCTGTCCCCCTATCTCTAGAGCATGTCCTGTAAAAGCAGCCGTAGTAGCCAACAGACATCATGGAAAGTCCTAGAAAGGCTCCATATGCCGAATTTCACTTGAGCCAGCAAGATACTGTACATAATTTAATGTTTAAACTAGTGCATGAAACTTAGAGAGTCATTTCAGAAGATTTAGACTTATTCATGGAAATTTTCTTTGTCTCCATTTCTTCTGCAAGAATATCTGTCACTTTCATTAGTGAGATATTTCCCTACTTCAACCAGATTTTAGAATAGACAAGGGACATTTGAAGCTCATAGATCCAATCTAGTCCAATTATTTCCATAAGGCCCCAAAGAAAGATAGAGAGGTTTCTTTGTCTAGCCTTTCATCCCATAAATGCCTCTCTTCCTGATCCAGGAGAAAAGTTTTAAATGAAGGAGCTTCTCATTCCAGATCTTCTTTTTCTAAAAGCATGGAGAACAGTAAGTTTGCGTTGGTGGGAATACAATGGACAGAGTGTATCCAGTGGATTGCACACGTGACTATTCTGAGAAAGTATTGTTCAGACAAGGCTACTTGACACCAAGTGAGAGATTTCATTGTACCACAACAAATTTTAGCCACAACTAATATGTGACACAGGTGAGCTCAGGTTAGCATTAAAATACAGATAATGTAGATAACTTTATGAAAATATTACACCCAAACGCAGAAAAAAAGAATATTAGATCTTTAGCATGCTGATCAGATAATTCCTAAAATGATCCACATTGATGGTTTCTGCAACCAAAGACAGTGATTATGTGCCATGTTTACTTGGAAAGATTAACTTTTTCCTGACTATTGGAGGGCAGCCATTGAGATCTTCTTGTTCTGTTACATTGTGATCCGAACTGTCATGAGAATAGTCTTTCATTGTGCTGTAGAAGACAGGGGTGTTAAACTGTGTAGCAATTTCAGTTCTCTTCTGCTCGCATTTGCATAACTTTCGGAAGGCAGCTCTAAATTTTTGGGACATCAAGTTATAAATGACTGGATTGATAGCACTGTTCAGGTAAATACAGAGTCTGCAGAAGAGAACAAACCAGCTGTTCAGGTAAGGAGGGTCCATGAAAGAGTTGACTACCACTAAGGTACGGTACGGCATCCACAGAAGGGCAAAGAGAATCACCACCACAGCCAGCATCTTGGTCACCTTTGAGTTATAAAGAGACAAAGAAAGCGACTTTACTTCTTTGCTAGCAGTTTCAGGATTCTAATTATAGTGGAGGGGAAAAACACACCCACAAAAATGCACACATGGATATAACATTAACAAAGTAGCTACAATATTTAAACAAGACTAGAAATTGTGACTGAATAAATATTTGACTACCATTCTGGAGATCAGAGCTCTATCATTTAAAAAAGAGAGAAAATTCTTTTCTTCCAAACTATCATAGCTGTTCTTTAGAAGGAGTAACATTAGATTTACCCACCAGACCTAATGAAAATGGCATGTGCAGCAGCAGGTGTGAAGCCTTCTATTTCACCTGCTGAATAAGGGAATATATGTTCAATCAATCAATCAATCAATTCTTTTTGGGCCAAGTGTGATTGGACAACAAGAAATTTGTCTTTGCTGAATATGCACTCAGTGTACATTAAAGAAAACATACATTTGTCAAGAATCATAAGGTACAACACTTAATGATATTCATAGGGTACAAATAAGCAATCAAATCATACTAGGAAACAATATAAATTGTAAGGATACAAGCAACAAAGTTACAGTCATACAGTCATAAGTAGGAAGAGATAGGTGATAGGAACAACAAGAAGATTAATAGTAATGCAGACTTAGTAAATAGCTTGACAGTATTGAGGAAATTATTTGTTTAGCAAAGTGATGGCATTCGGGGAAAAAACTGCTCTTGTGTCTAGTTGTTCTGGTGTGCAGTGCTCTGTAGTGTTGTTCTGAGGGAAGGAGTTGAAACAATTTATGTCCAGGATGTGAGGGATCTGTAAATATTTTCACAGCCCTCTTTTTGGCTCATGCAGTATACAGGTCCTCAATGGAAGGCAGATTGGTATTAATTGTCTTTTCTGCAGTTCTAATTATCCTTTGAAGTCTTGCATAGATGGGCACTAACATTTTCCTCCAATAATTTAGAGATTGATTTACTGGGTATGGCAATGGGGAAAGCCGATCAATGGGATGGGCATTAAATTTTAGCAAAAACTGGCATGGGAGAATGGTTTGCCTGTCAAACTATTCCAAGCAATAAGGGAATTGTGCTCAGATTGCTCTTGAGATTATTATTAAACATCTGTTGCTTCAGTTCCAGTGAGGCCTTCTTGAAGATCAGTGTGGTTAAATATTGAACTGATTTTATATTTGAAACTATGCTATGCTAATATGTAATTATGCTGCAAGGTCAGGAAAGCTAGGAAGCTATTA
The DNA here is from genome assembly GCF_049901715.1 of Pseudonaja textilis. Classification (NCBI taxonomy): domain Eukaryota; kingdom Metazoa; phylum Chordata; class Lepidosauria; order Squamata; family Elapidae; genus Pseudonaja; species Pseudonaja textilis. The sequence goes on along the minus strand of NC_141992.1, from coordinate 23,968,824 downwards.
ATAAAGACTAATTTGTCCAAAATTGAGGTAGCTGAGTTACAAGACTCGATAGAGCTTATTCCAGTTTCCAAGTACAATAAAGTATTGGAAAGACACCAAGAGACTCACAACAAAATTCTTTAAAATGTAGAGTGTATTACTGCTAAAAAGATTGATTCATAGGGATTATGAATCTGCACTGTGTTTAGCAGATGGCTAATTACATTTCACCTAAAGATATTCATTGCAGCCAGTGTATAATTGCTACCATTAAAATTTCAAAATGGAATTTGCAAATCTGTGGGCTCTGAGAGAAATTATTCTTAGTGTTTCTTTTCACATTGTCAGCCACTGAAATGAAATGCTCAGATATTTCAATATCTTAATATGTTTACTAGAAAACCCATTAATGGATAACTTGTTGAGTGATGGTAGGTGATTATTTTTTTGAGAAAACTTCTTCTTTCCTTTCCTCTTAATTAATTATTAATCATTTCTCTTTATAATAAAAGGAAAAGGCTTTGGGTTCGATCAGAGGGTCTTTTGTATTATAGGCAGGGTAACTGTATAAATGGGGGGGGGGGTGGGGAAACCAAAAGAAGTTGTTGAGTAAATTGGGTTGGCATTAAAATCAGGGATAAAACTCAAGAAATTGTGCCTTCCCAACACTGTTTGGTACTTTATGGAAGATCTTAAGGAGAATTGGAGTAATTTCTACAGAGATTACTCCAGGCTTGCATGTGGCTCTGTAACCTCAATTTTTAACAAATATCACTAGCGGCCTTTGGATGGGAATTCAAACAGGAACAGATTAGCAGTGTCACAAACAAATCTGCACAAAACATTACTGAATAATATCATGAGCAAGGAAAGAAGGCAGAGATCAGTGGAGACCCATTAACATTGATGACTAACATCAACATCTCATAGGCATTTGCAGGAGGGCAAAGGTCAAATTTGCTTAGTGACATTAATTCCAGACATTCATATATTTCTGTGTGATGATGTAATATAAGTATAAAATAAAATGATGCAATTAGAATTTGAATCATGATTCACAACACATCCACTTTGGTATCAGTTTGGTTAGAAATAGATGCATACATCCCTCCCTCGTGTGATTGGTCAGAACTCATTGGCAAAGAGAATAAGCACTTTCTGGAACTGCCTAATGATAGAAAGGATGTTAGATTGGACATTATTTCTGTGGTCTTGTGTTCACTACTTCCACATATATGAAGCAGTGATGAAGATTGCACACAAATATGTTTTAGAGTAGATAAAATGCTTCTTTATCTACTCTAAAACATACTTGGGTGCAATCTTCATCACTACTTCATATGAGGTAGAAGGTGATGAACACAAGACTACAGGAATTTCCTCCCAGTCAGGGAAAAAGAACAATTGGCACATCAGAAGAAGCAGTACAAAGGCCTTTCTGATCACAACTTTCACCTGAGCATTGAATAGGAGTTGTGAGCCCTGGGGAAAAAAACCCAGATTGCACACCACCCTTAAAAGGAGAAATGCAAATTCAGAAATGGAACATCCCCAAATCTAGATAGCCCAAATACTTAAAAATCATTTGGTTTTGGTAGGATTGAGTAAGATATGTTTACTCCCATCCAAACTTGCACAACTCCCAGGCATTGGGAAAGAACTTCAATGGGCTCTCTTGTCTGGCTCAGAATAAAAATATATACTTGGATATCATTAGCTTACTGATGATACTGAACACCAAACTGGCAGATATCCTCACCCAGTGGTTTGATGTAGATGCTGAAAAGGAGGGGAGAGAGAGAGTAGAACCCTAAAGCAACCCAGAAAGGAGAGTCTGTGCAATGACATATCCCCCCAATCTTGATTGGAATGAGTTACAGAGAAAGGAAGAGAACCACTATAGAACAGTGCCTCTAAACTCCATGCTACAGAGCTGGTTCAGAAGCTATGGACAATGATATCAAAAGGCACTGAGAGATCAAGGACGACAAGGATGGATTACCAGCTCTGTCCCAGTTCTGATAAAGGTCATCTGCAACCAAGGACAGCACAACCAAAACTGCCTCAGTGCTATATCCTGGCCTGCAACCTAACTGAAATGGGGCTAGATAATCCTTCAGGATTCTCATGTATTGTGGACTTCTCAACAACCTTTCCCAGGGACAGAAAACTGTAGACTGGTCAATAGCGATTGAAAATTGTTCAAGCCAAGGAGGGCCTATTGAAGAAGAGACACACCACTACCACTTTTTAGGCAGGAAGTAGCTCCCTGTCCTTCAATGAGCCTGAAACCAATACACCAATAAAACAAAATATAAACTGATATATTTTTATTGAGATATACTACAGCTAGTGAAAGTTAAAGCCATTGCTTAAAGTAAAATCAGATCAAATCAGACTTGCTTCTCTCTGAATATCATAATATAAAAGAGGTATATTTAAACAGTACTAATAACTCAATTGTGCAGATTAAATGTAAACCTTGACTATGTATCAGAATGGTCAATCAAATGGCAACTTCAAATCTCAACAAATAAATGCTCTGTCTTACATATTGGCAGAAAGAAAATAAGAAAATAAAATACAAGCTAAATAGTCAAGATCTTGTTGAGGATCCAAACTTTGTCAAGGACCTTGGAGTACTCATCTCAAATGATCTAAGTGCTAGAGCCCACTGTAACTAGATAGCCAAAAAGGCATTAAGAGTTGTTAATCTAATCCTACGTAGCTTCTTCTCTGGTAATATCACACTGTTAACTAGAGCATATAAAACATTTGCTAGACCTATACAGCTCATCAGTCTGGAACCCATACCATGTATCTGATATTAACACAATTGAAAAAGTCAAGAAATATTTCACAAGAAGAGTTCTCTGCTCCTCTACTCATTGCAGAATACCTTATGCCACCAGATTCGAAATTCTAGACTTAGAAAATCTAGAACTACACCGCCTTCAGTCCGATCTAAATATAGTATATAAAATCATATATTGCAATGTCCTACCTGCAATTGAATACTTCAGCTTCAATCATAACAATACAAGAGCACACAATAGATACAAACTCAAGGTTAACTGCACCAAACTTGACTGCAGAAAATACAACTTCAGGAACAAAGTGGTCAATGTTCAGAATACTCTCGCTGACTCTGTGGTTTCTTCCCCAAACCCCAAAAACTTTAACCTTAGGCTGTCTACTATTGACCTTGCCCCCTTCCTAAGAGGCCTGTAGGGGGCATGCATAAATGCACCAAAGTGCCTACCGTCCCTGTCCTTTTTTTTTTTTTCTTATAAGAATCTATCTCATGTATTCAAAACTATATTTATTCTTATACCTGTATCTTGTAAGCGATCGACAAATTAAATAAATGTAAATGTAAGTCCTGATAATAGAATTTCTTATTATTTCTTCTTCTTAGTTTTATAGTTTCAAAATGTATCTAAGAAATTCTATAGTTTTTCTTTATCAAATTGGGTTTGCTATAAACCAAGCTACGTTTCATGGTTTTAATTGGCCATCCTAATAAAGTGGAATTACAGTGTTTTATCATCACCTCTCAGACTTCAAAGTAGGTTTTCACTATGATTTATTGTCTATCAGACCTTTCAGTGAAATAAAGGTGCCTGCCAACTGCATGTTTCAGTTGATTAGAGAGGCCAATAAGTTTGTTTTATGCAACTCTTCCAAGCAACCCTCTCTAATCCAGAGTTGGCTCAGATCCAGGTTCTAACAGGTCTTACCATCCAGTTCTTTTGATCCCTTGTTCATGGAAACTTTAAAATGTCAAATTGAGTTCAAATGAAGTCTAAGCTATTCCAGTAGTCTTAGATTTCATTTCAACCACATCTTGCCCAGCCCTACTTGTGTCGCATATTTGACATTTACAAGTGACTAGTGGTGCTTCAGTCATACAGCTGAGTGAAAGAATGGGCAACCAGTCCACTGGAATCAGCAAGGCCAACGATTTTTGAACCTTTGTCTTGGGATGATGAGTGGGGGGATTTTAAAAAACCACCCAGATGCCCTAAACCTTCAAGAGGCTTAAGGTTGTTATTCCACTCCTTAGCTCCTTCATCCCAATTGTTGCTATTTTCCAGAACTTCAACCT